>NW_026692907.1:5130000-6491250 GCF_021218885.2 Marmota monax | reverse complement strand
GACTGGCTCCAAAGAAATCTTCAGTGAATTAGCTCTAATGATAAAGATGGCCTCTGTCTTTCTTATGTCTTTAATAGAAACAAAATTAACTAATGGGTATGAATAAATGTAGGAAGAGAAGACTGTTCAGTGAGATAGTTTAGAAAGAGTCTGTGGTGGCGAATTTATGTAAAAGTGCAACCCTACCCCGCAGTTACTGTCCCATCCTGCTTTGCTTTTCTCCAGATGACTCCTAATCCACAAACGTATGATATTTTATTTCTTATGCTATATATTATATGTTCAAATATCTGTTATATTATATGCCATATATTAAGTAATATATTTTTGTGTTATAGTGTAATGATATGTCTTTTTATTTTTGCCTGTCCCCTGTTAGAATGTAAGCTTCATGAGGGTGGAATTATGATCAGTCTTGTTCTACGTTGTATCCCCCATGTCTAGAATAACACTAAGTGGAAATAATAAGTGTTTATTTGATAAATATATATTTAGAGTGAATGAATGAATTAGCAAATTAATACATCTGTTAATCACTTGAAAAGTAACAATTCAGGTCCCTTCCAGCTTTGAGATCCTGTGATTCTGTGGTCTTCCCTGTGTTCCTGGACCTCTCCTGCTTTTGAAGGATAGGATAGTGGGAAGGCATCTGCATTAAGTACTGCACTGGCTAAGTCATAGGCACTGGTTGAATCTCAAGCCCTATGTGACATGTACCTTGTCAGGAGCTCTGTTCCTGTCTGTTCATTCTTTGGGCTCAGACTTATGCTTCAAGACGCCTTCCATATTTAGCTAGCATCAAGTGTATGCCAAGCATCAGTGCTGTGCCAAAAGTGACAACATCATATCTTTGTCAGCACAGACTCGAGGAAGGAAGCCACAGTCCGGGTCCTTCATCTTCTTCTGTTAGCAGGCCAGCAGCAGGGATGCCAGAGACCTCTTCCTCGCTCCTCCAATCTAGAAGAGTTCCTAATAATTTTTTATATGGATTCTGGATCTTTCCCAATTCACACTGTGTGTTTTCCCAGCACGATAGAGATCTCATTGGAGAGAATGCTTTCTCAATGGGACTAGCAGCACTTTTCCTTTGTGAACGAAGACAACACTCGAGAAGCCGCTGCAGATTCTCCTCTTTTCCTGCTTTGCTCTGATCACTCTTGCCGAGCCTCTCTCTGGGCTCTTCTTGGTGTCCCTAGTGTTCTGCTCCACTCCCCACTTCCAATCTTACCATGTTTCCTCCCTCAGCAGTTCCATGCACGCCCCTGGCTGCAAGGACCAGTGCTAAGTCAGGGACTTCTCCATGGCCCCAGCCCCTGACTGAAATCTGGATGTTTCTACCTGAAAATATGAATTCACATTTACCCCACCTTACCTCCATCCATCCAGTCACATGGGTCAGAACCCCGAGAATCAGCTGCGGCTCCTCCTTTCCCTTTACTCTGTTGCTTTTTCTTGGCTTCCCATCAGTCATGTAGAGTGGACTTGGTGTCCTGAAGATGCAGGAGGGTAGGCACCCCTCCCTGTGTATGCTAGACCCAGGCCCTCGGCACCTCTCACACTCACACACTCTAGACCCCTTGCCTTAAGTCTTTGCCTTCTCAAACATATCAACTTCGAAGCAGCAACAGCACCAGAGATTTTTCTTTTCTTTTTTGATAATGCCAGGTAAATGCTAATTCTGCCACTATTTTCAAAAATGATATTTTATTCAAATACTGAGAATTCAACCAAAAGAATTTCCCTTTACATAAACCAGTATTTTCATGATTATATATTGACACCCTTGGCCAACCTTCAGATCAACTGGAGAATGTGGCATCTAAAAGAAAATTCCTTAGAAGTCAGAGCAATTCTTCCAACTGTATCCTGCTCCTGGTTTAAACTGTTCTGTGACTTCTGCAAGAGTGAGTCTCAGCTTCTTAACCTGCCCTGACCCGGCTCTCTGGCTCATCCACCTCTGGAGTCCTTCACTTCATCACCTACGTATTGCAAGAGCAGTGTTTATCTGTCTCTCATAGCATTGTTGGGATGAACCAATGTGCTGACCCTTCTCATATATGACCTTGGCCAGCCCCATGGCTGGAATATAGTAAATGTTCAACAAATACCCACTTCCTTTCCTGTCTTCTTGAACTAACATTTGGAATTTATTATAGATTCAGTGGAGATTCCTCCTGTGAACTGAGAGTAAGGTCTTTCTACCTGCTTCCCTTTGCCCAGGCACAACCTAAATGCACCTCCCTCCTAATTCCATCTGTGCGATGACAGATTATCAAGTAATTAGGGCAGCAGGCTTGAAACTGTGTCAGCTCCCTGAAGGTCCAATCCCTAAGCACCTGGCCTAGTACCAAGCAAGGCCTCTGCCTCTCTCCATGCTGTTCCCCAAGAAGAACGCTGGGCCTCCGACTGAGACACTCAGAAGTATAGGAAAGGGAAATCCTCGGCTACTGGCTTTGGGGCAAGACCAGCAGTGTCCATCTCTCCACAGGAGGTTCCCAGTGGGCACTCAGCTGGGCGGTTAATGAAACAAGCCTGGGTGTTGGAATCACAAAATGATCATTTGAGTCCTAACTCCTGCCCTTGCTACCATGTCCCCGCACAAGTTACCAGCCCTTTCTGAACTTCAGTTTCCTCAGCTCTGAGATGGGAATAATGCTCTTTATCTCATTGGGTTTATTGAAAGATCCAATTAAATATGCATGCAGTAGCTAAGATATTATTTCAAAATGGAGACAGTAATTACTGATACCATGTGTGCTGTGCTGAAGAGTGGTATTCTCAGAGCAGGCTCCTTCCCACTCACTCTGTCAATGAACTGGGGCTGGTTAATGAACCTCTCTGAGTCCTAGTATATTTATTTAAAAAATGGGGACAATTCTCCTACACGCTTCATGGGTTTGGTCACGTATATGTTCTTGTTAGCCATCAAGTGGTAATGGTAGTTACCATGACTGCCATTGGTGCTGATACTAGTAGATGGAATTATTCATCTTAATTAAATCAGGACAGGGAATATATACTATCGTCCTTAGAGGGTGATGCCCCAGGTGGAGATCCTGAACAACTCACTCATCTGTGTCTCTTTCTCCAAGCATGAAGTTAAGAGGTTAAGTTTGATGGGACAGGGTCAGACTGCAATAATAATAATAACAACAAGTACCCAATAACACATGTTGGGTAAATGAATGAATGAAAATGAAAACCATTTCACGATGTCCCTATGAAGTCTGCACGGAATGCTACAGAGTAGGTACATGTGTGGAGGGCTTTGGGCACAGAGCAGGTCAGTCACACAGCGTGTCCTGGCTTTCTCCTGCCATCTCCTGCCAGAACCACCTCGTCCAGCCTGTGTGGTCTCTCCTCACACAGCCCCAGGGGACAGAGCCCAGACTGATTATGAAGCCCGGGGTGGGTGTGGTGTGTGACAAGCCAAGTACCTGTGACAGTAACGGCCACACTGGAGGTGCCTTTGCCCTACTCTGTTCCTACTCACTTTCCAGTTTAGAAGAACAGTGAGCCCAAGAGTCAGAGATTTCTGATGCCTTTAACCTTCCTGTTGGGTTCTGGAATATTCCAGGAATCTGTATAGACATCTTTTAAAGCTTTGCTTTGTTCCTAACAAAGGGTGAACTGAACATAGCCCCTTTTTTTTCTAAGTGTAGGTGAAATAAAGGGAGAAAACACTCCACCATGGAGGTTGAAAGCATCATAAATCCTCCTATCTCAGCATCTGGTAGATGCGAGGACCCTCAGTCAAGCATCTCTACCACAACCCTCAGCCCAGTTTCTCCTGCCTCACCCTGGCCAGTCTGTGTGCCTGAGCCCCAGACGGCACATGTGCTGTGCCGTCTGACCTCTCACCTGCCTTGGAGCAGCTCTGCCCGGAGCCTGTGACAGCCTGCCCTGAGCTTTTGCTCCTTGGTCTCAGTTGCCATCTTTCCTAACCCTTCCCCCTCCACCCCTTCCTTCCATCTCTTTCTCTCTCTTCCTCCCTCCCTTCCCTTTCTTTCTTCTCACAATAGCAGCAGGAGTCTGGGACTCTGATGGTCCCGATTTTACAGTTTGGGATAGTCGAGGCACGGGAGGACAAGGCACCAGAGCAGCCAGTAGCATAGCTGGCGTTTGGTTCCAGAGCACTGGCCACAGAGTCTGCAGTCTTAACCCTGGGCCTGACCTTCTTGAAATGTTACTAGTAATACAACAAGAATGGTGGTTGGTCTAGATTAGTGATGGGCTGCTGGTTGCTAGACTCCCCGCCGGTTTTGCCTCCGTTAGCTGTGATCCACACAGGAACTATGCGAGGAGATCTCACTGTTTACAGGACAGGAACCGAGTGTAAGAGCATGCTGACGCTCTGCCCTCCATCTTCTGAACAAACGCATTGGATGATGAAACACCTGACATTGCTCTTGCAGGCACCACACTGGAATTTTGCAGCTGAGTCTACTCTGTGGAGGTAGGGGGATGAGCAAGTCTGGGTTCTTCTCTTCATCATACCAACCTTGTGGTAGGAAATTAGTCAGTCATCAACTCATTGCAGTTTCAAGTTCATTAAAATTGTAATGTTAACCACCCAAATAAGAAATCAACATTATATTCTGTGTGAGACTTGTGGGATGAGGAGAAGCAATTGGCTAGAGCGGAGAGGAGGGAGGAAGCCATCCTGATAGAAAAGATAGTGTATGTGCAGAGGCCCTGAGGTGTGGCCAGGATACAAGGAAAGAGAACTGTAAAGCATAGCTGGAGAGACAGGACCAAGGGCCAGATGAGAAGTTTTCCAAAATAGGGAAATCACTGAAGGGCTTTAGGCAGGAGAAAGGCATTGCTTAATTCTGCTTTGGAAAGGGTGCTCTGACTGCAGAGTAGGGGGTGAACAGGTGAGAAATAAGTGATCACAGTGTCTTGAGGTGTCCCAGGAGCAGGACTCTGGTACCGAGAGCTGGACTCCACACTTAGGAACACCTCTAGGATTCACCCCCAGGCACCTTCACTGTGGGGTTAGTCACAGCCCCCTCCCCCGACCATAGCCTGATGCCCAGGCTGAAGTCTGGATCAACATCTTACAGCCCTGACCAAGTTACGTAATCTCCTTGAGCCTTGGTTTCCTCCTTTGGAAAATAATAACAACTTTATATGGTGATTGTGAGATAATGTGAATTAATATAAATCAAGCCCTCAGAGTGAGGCCTGGTACATACTAAATGCTATTTTGCAATTACGATTATTTTTAACAGTTGCACACCCTGTTGATGGAACGCAATTGTGGTCAATTAAATCCACAAGATCATCATAACATAAAAAGCATTTACGAGAGTTTTAAGCTGAACAAATCAATCTCTTCCCATCCAGAAGCCATGGGTCACACCAAATGCACACCTGTACTGCTCACGAGTGCCCTGCCCTGGGACTGTGTGTTTAATGCAGGCGTGTTACCCCGCCCTCCCCACTTCTGTCTCACGGTGTCTCATGCTACTTTTTGTTCTGAGATCTGCTCTTTGTCCCCTGCTGGAAGAGCAGTCCCCCTGTTGGGGCTGCTTCTAGCCTCCCTCATTGCTTCCATCTCACTAAGGACATAGCTTGGCTGTCACTGCCTCAGCCCCTCAGGCCACCTGTGGTGTACACCATGAGGTGCCTTCCAGATCCCCCTTCAGAGAGGGACCTGCTGTTGGCCCAGCTGCTGGATGTGCTGGGTGCTGGTAGGTTCCATTGCCTCCCCTTCAGGAGGGCCTCGGCTGCAGATGGCTGCTCCCCCAAGGCCAGGTCCTTCCTCAGCTGGCCCTTGTCAATGTGGACATATGAAGGGACACTTCTGCATGGCTCTTCCATTTTTGGAGCTCCCTTCAGGGCTGACTAAGGCTCTGGCTGAGTGACGCTTGCTATCTATCTCACCTGCCAAGCCCTGCATCCTTTCCCTCCTCCACAGGGGTGTGTTCCTAGGGCATCAGACGTCCTAAGACCACTGCCGTGGGTCCCACACACCACACCACAGCCTTGGGTTGGCTTCAGGGGAGCCCCCTGCCTGCAGCCGTGACCCTGCTCATTCTTATGCTCCTCCTGTCGTCGATTCGCCCCCTACATTTTCCTCACCGTGCAAACCAGAGTCTGCCAAAAACCGCATTTGTTTATTGTTTGTTTCCCCCCAACCCCAGTTCCCTCTACCAGAATAGAAGGTTCTTTTCTTTTTTTAGATTTTGATTTTATCCAGCAGCTCTTTTAAAGGTATAATTATACACATGGTGACTATAGTTAATACTCTCGTATGTTGTGTACTTGAAATTTGCTAAAATATCAGTTTCTTTTTTTTTCTTAAATTCTTTTTATAACCAGCTTTTTGGGAGGTATAATTATAAAGCATGGGGACTGCGGCTCATACTACTATACTGTACACTTGAAATGTGCTAAAATAAAAGATCCTCGTCAGCCTTGAAAACACTCAACAAATATCAGGCGGTTGGATATAGTATCATATGATGGTTAAGCTCACTTGACTTTTGAAGTTGAATTTATGCGGCTTAATTCCTGACTGTGACACTTACTAACCAGTGGTCTTGCATAAGCCTGTAAATCCTAGGACCTACTAGCACTCGGCCTAGGGCATGTGCAGGACAGAGTAAGTGCTCAATAAATCTTAGCAGTTAATATTCAGTCATTCGTGGGGTTGTTGTGAGGATTAAATGAGATCATCTGTGCCTATTGCTTAGTTAGCACAGTGCCTAGTTCCGGGTAAGCACTCAATAAAAGTGTCTGGTGTCATTCCCAATGGCCCAAGCTCAATGCCTGGAAAGCAAGTTGGTGTCCCCATCCTTGGAATCCCCCTGCAGTGCCGGGTACAGTGCTGAGCAGCTCCTTCCTTCCCAGTCCTGCAGGGCAGGGGGTCACCTGCCTGTCTTCAGATAGCTCTGCAGTGCCAAGCCTGGGGCCAGCCACACAGCGCACACTTCTCAGGGGCACTTTAAAAAGGGTGGTGGTTTGAATGGAATGGATTTCAGTGGTTGTCGGGATGCTAAAATGTGGTCTCCATGGTGATTCCCAGCCCAACAGTTTGAGGAAGGTGCTCCAGATCTGGTAGCTGGCGCGCTGCAGCCTACAAACACGTGCCATATTTTTTCGCATTTCCCAGACAGATTGTGGGTTGTGTGTTCATTAATTAAGATGAGAGTAATTGGCCCCAGCCAATAGTTTACACATCAGCTTGCAAATCGTGTGCACAACGAGGCCCTGTGGTTCCTTCTTTCCCATCTCATATCTCTGTAGCTGGTCCTTGGCTCTTGATTATTTCCCCAAATCCCCAGGCCCTCATTTTACTGTAGCAGTTGAGCATTAAAGGGAGAGTAGGATCTGAAATGGAATTTCTTTGGTTTATTGTGAGTCTATACATTCCAGGGAAGGAAGAAATAATAAGCTCCCTCCTAGATATATGATACTTTGTGACTTTTAAAAAAATGCTTTTCCGTGTTCAATTCCATGGTTTCCTCCCTTCGTCACTGGGAAGCAGTTATCGTTCTTACTAAAGGCGTAGAGAGCTGAGGCTGTGAAGGTCCCATCTTGCCTCGGTCACTCAGAAGCTGCGGAAATGGCCACTTGCTCGGGCTTCCCATGTGACAGTTTCCCAATGTGAATACTGTGATGATTTAGGACCTACTTCACAGGATTACAGTGCAAACAGGAAAAGATCTTGAGGGAAATCAGAGTCCTCACAGTGAGCCCTCGATGTTTTCGTTGGAGGGTGTTGGGGCAGGCAGACCGGCTAAAGTCTGCTGGAATAACAGAGGAGGGTGGTCAGGACTTTCTGTAGAGGCCCTACCCCAACTTTGCAAAGTATCAAAGTGTTCTTCCATTTGAAGGTGACAGAGAGCCTCATGTAAGACCATGCCATGGTGGAGAAAGCCCTGGACAAAGAGCAGTAAGAGCCATGCTTTAACCTTTGTCATACTCTTTACATGACCTTGCAAAGTCCTAGAGCACTCTGAACCTCTGTTTCTTCATCTGTGGTAATAGGGCCAGTTATTCCTGCCCTGGGCCCCTTGTTGTATTATAATAAACCTTGAACATAATAATGACTCTCAGAATGAAAGAAAAACAGCTTAATCTGCATAAGACATACTGTTAGTGTTCTTATAGTGCGGTGAGAATATGTATACCTATAAATATTGATATCTCTATCTTTAGGTATATACAGATAGATGTCTATATATGATGTTTAATAAAGAGAATGATTCCCTGATGAAAAGGCTTCTTATTACAAAGTGAAAAATTAGTTCTAGCCTAAGATATTCATTAATCACCAAAATAATTCTTTTTTCTTTTGGCCTCAGTTTCCTTACTATTTGAGACAGATGTTAGATTAAGTGACCTTTAAACTTCCAACAGGCATGTTAGCACACTAAATGTGGTAATGTGGGGATAGTAGATTAACTACATGGAACGGACGCCTCTCCTCATCCTAGCTATTCATACCTGTTCTTTGTCAGGCACTTACTTTCTCAATTGCATTGGTTCATTTTTCTGTTGCTATAACAAAATACCTGAGGCTAGGTATTTATGAAGTAAAGATGCTTATGTAACTCAGAGCTTTGGAGGCTGAAAACTTTCAGAAGGAACCACCTTGCCAACATTTAGACCTCAGACTTCTGAAATCCAGAACTAGGACACAATAAATACTGTTCTCCAAGCCCAGTGTGTGGCATTGGCTGTGGCAGCCTAGAAAACTGACACATGGAGCAACTAGCTTAGGATCTCAAAGCTGGTAAGACAAACACAGGTCTGTTCCCCTCCAAGGCCCAGGGACTACAAGCCCTCTCCTACACTGGGATGTCCCGTCCATGCGTGTGAAGGAACCAGGTGAGGGAGCGTGTTCTGGAGCCCTCTGCAGACCTGGGTTTCTCTCCCCAGCCTTTGCTCCTCTCCTCTGCCAGAGAAGGGACAGAGTTACTGAGTTTCAGAGTTCCTTCTTCCCCTGCCTCCTTGCCAGCAGCCCTGGAGGAAGTGGCAGGGAGGCAGACGGCCCCTGGCTTGGCTGGCTTCCCTAAATGGTGGCCTCCTACAGTTAGAATGTGGCATCCCCCTGCCAAGGAACCAGCTGCCCCACATTGGAATGGGATGTCACCGCAGGAGGGGTATGTGAGCAGAGGTAATCAGAGAGCAAGCTGCTCGGGCTAATGTCACTTTTGTCTAGCAGCCCAGGCTCCTGGCCCAGGCGGCGGAGCCTTGGCAGTTCACTCTGGGCCCCGAGTGCGCTTGCTTATGCAACCCCAGAGGAGCCTCTCTGTTGGCAGTCCTCGCTTAGGGACACTCAGGCAGCCCCACCGAGGGTGGGAAAAGATGCGGAGGAAGGACCCTGGGGGAGAAGTGATCCCTTCCCCAGCGCCTGCACTCTGTCACTTTAGGTGCCTCCTTGTGGATCCCAGGAAGTGGCCTCAACCAGCCGCTCTTTACTCAGCTGAGATGGTTTCAGGAGACAAAGTGAGTTTCAAGGTTCTACAGCAAGGAGAATGAAACCCAGGTTCAAATCCAGTCTGTCTACACGAGCATCTATGCTCTTTTGCTAGCACAGACCCTAATACATAGAGGCGGTGCGCATAATTCTGCCCGACTTCCCTGCCTGCTCCTTACCTCCGAGGGCTAGCTTTCTGCCTTCTTCCTAAACTCCAGCTCCAACCATGTCATTTAGTGGGTGAGTCCCCCCTGCCTCAAAGTTGGTGCCAACTCCTGGACCTGTACCCAACCTATCTTAGTGCCTTTCCTGCCCTTCCTGCACTGCATCCTGCACCATGCCCAGTCTCTGGCTTCCAGACTAACCACGACCCCCCCTGAGTGCTCCCTTTTCCTGGCTCAGGTTGCTCATCCAGGCTTGGAGTGCCCCCTGCTCTGCACAGGAAGTCCTCCTAGGTCAGAAGCCAGTCTACTCTGTGCAACTTTCCCAGGTGTACCCAGCAGGTCTACTGGTCACAGTCTTCAGTTTTGTGATGGTGGCAAAGCTAAGAGCTACACTGCCTGGATTCAGATCCTTTTTTTTTTTTTTTCAGCCACTTTCAAGCTGTGTATCTTTGGGGAAATTGCTTAACTTCACTGTGATTTCACTGGGGATGATAATATTGAATCCTTGCCCCATTAAGCTACTAGGAGAACTGAAAACAATAAGCAGATAAAGCATTCCATGAAGTACTCTGGACGATGATTATTTCTTGCCTGTCTGCTCCTTTGGACTGTGTGCACCTTGAAAGACAAGACTGTCTTATTTGCCTCCGTACTTCTCAGAGTTCCTAACAAAGACCTGGTGGCTAGTGGATACATATTGGTTAAACACACAAATGAATATATACAAACATAAATAAAAATGAATCAATTTATAGTGACACTGTCCTGTGGGTACCCAAGCGTTAACCAAATGATAACAATAAGAGTAGAATTAGCAGACTGTTTATTGAGTGGTTACTATGTGTCAGGCACTCTTTTGCAATACTTTCTTAACACTCAGTTGTCTCAATGACACTCTGAGGTATGCACTATTATTTTCTTCAATGTATGGATGAGATACCTGCAGTGTGTGGAGTTCAGTGACTTCTCTAGGATGACCCAGCCAGAATATAGCAGAGCTGGAGTTAGCCAGACCACCTGGCTCAGAGTCCATGCTTGGGACCACTCTAGAGAAGTTTTGATAGCATTGAGCAGAACAGAGGAGCAAGAGGAGCCCAAACCAGCACCCTGTGCTAAGCAGCAGGATGGAGAGAGAAACAGAATAGGGCTGGGCTATGTTTGAAGCAAAAAGGTGGCACTGAGACCTTTGCTGCAAATGGCTCTAGAATAGTTTCCACTTTTTGCTGTAAGTCAGTCTGGTTGTATTAAAGGAATTGAGATGGTGTAGTTGTCCATGGGTGTAGCAGGTGTGGTCCTACTTGGGGACAAAAAGATGGATAAGATGGGCCCTTCCTTCTGTTTTGTTGTGTTGCTAGCACCTAACATAATGCCTAGCACCCAGTCCATGATTAATACATGACAGCTGAAGATTCAGTAGTGTGGGTGGGTACTCCCTTCCTACCCATATTATTTTAAACTACTTCTCATCTATATGCCGGAAAGCCCAAGTTAAGGGAAAGGATGCACATCTTCCTGTGTGAGATTGTGCTTATCCAAGAAGCCTGCATCTCCCCCTCATCAGCTCCTGCGCAGCCTTCAAGATTCCCGCACTTTTGCATTTCTAGCAGGTAGCATTGCTGTGAGTGATGAAACCCGCGGATGGTCTCCGTGGTGAGCAGATATTAACATTTTGAATCAATTGCGCCTTCTTGATGACTGGGAAAACTGTTTGGAGGCTGGCAGAGAGTTATTGTGCCATGCAACAGTTGAACATGGGTGATACAGTGAGAGAGGATGGCATAAATGAGGTTAAGGCAAAGATGGATCTGCACTTGGAAACTGAAATCATACAGTGGGGTTTGCTGGTAGAATTGCAAAGTACATCTGGCACAACGCCAAGCATAATGCAGATGGGCTGCTGGCTGTCTCAGCCTCTGCTTTCCACTGGTGGCTAACTGGAAAATGGGGGAAATTAATAGCTCCTACCTCACAGGGAAGTAAGTTGGAGTACATGAGTTAATAAAAATAAAACATATAGAACAGCGCTGTGAATGTAGTAAGCACTCACTGAGCATTAGGGTTGATAGATGCCAGGCACCCTGAGTACCACTAAGTAGAAATCAGGCTGAGTCACATCCTCACAAGCCTTATAGTACAAAGGACAAGACAGCCATATAACTGCTATGGAATGTAATGGTTCCAGGGTGGGAAAGCATGGGTATTGCACAACTTGGAAGAGAGGCTTCCTGAAGCAGGACTTGGAGAGTCAGGGAAGGCCCCATCGATTAAGTATTGTGATGGGGAAAACAATCATTGTGTTGGGGGAGAACAGGGAAGAGGCAGTCCCTAGGCAGACCCAGGGGGACCTGGAATTGAGAAACCCACTGTGGAGGCTCAAACTTCAGGTGAACTAGAAGGTGAAGTTTGTGGGTGTATGAGTTTCCTGTAGCTGCTGTAACAAAAGTAGTACACACTGGGGGACTTAAGACAATGGAAATTTATTCTCTGTTCTCTAATGGTTCTAGGGATGAAGAAATCCAGAACCTGGGTGTCAATAGGGCTATGTTCTTTCTGGAGATTTGAGGAAAGAGTCCTGTCTTTCTTCCTCCTGGTTTCCAGAGTTGCCATCCCTCCTTGGTTGGGAGTTTCATTCCTCTACTCTCTCCTCTGCCTTCACACAGCTGTACTCCCCCTCTGTGCATCTCTGTTTTTTAGTCTTTTAGGGTTTCCAGTCCCTGGATTAGGGCCCATCCTAATGCAGTATGACCTCACGTCAGCTTAACTAATTTCACTTGTTACGATCCTGTTTGCAAATAAGATTATATTCTGGGGGTCTACATAGATAAGAATTTTGAGGGGATACAATCTAAACCCCCAGTATGGTCGGAGTGACCAAGGGGAATAGAAGCGACTGAGGGGGAAAAGAGACAATCACCAGGTTATGATAGGTCATAAGCAAATTTTCACGAGCACTGGCAGAGTGCTCAGGAACTGTGGTGAGCACTTTCCTCATGTAACAGGCAGACTCCCTTTTAAAGGGGAGAATCAGGTTGAGAGAGGCCAGAGGGGAAGGTGGGAGCTTCAAGTTCACTATGGACAAGGGCCTCTTTAAGAAGTAGCAACAGGGCTTAGGGAAACCACACAAGATAGGGCAGATATGGGCTGTGACCACTTATGGACCTGAAAGATGCAGGTGAGGGAGCAGGTACTGGGATCCAAAGTCACATGCAGAGGCCACCTTGAGAAGAGTAGTGATGGTTGGTGGAGGGTTCGCCAGCCCAGTGCACACAGGGAGGCACCCAGGTGAGCAACACTCCTTTTTCCTCTGGTCTCCTGTTGGGACCCCCTTGGCCTATCCTGACTGGAATCCAGGGTAGTCCTTGGGGATCTGCCTCCTAGGCCTGGGCTCAGTGGAGAAGATTGGGTCTAGAGAGGCAGACAGAAGACATCTTGCACTAGGATTCTGGTCTCACCATGGCCTGGGATCTGGGAAATGGGAAAGGAGGTGGGATGAGATAGACAACATACCCAACAATGAAAATGAGCATGACCTCAGTGCATTCAGATGGCTAGCTGCATGACCTTGGGCAAACGCCTGCCTCGGGAGGATGAAGATGATCATACACACCAGTCACGTCAGGTGCCCAATGAAGTGTGTGGCACCTGTAGTAAACGGCAAGCAGCCACCACTGTTGCTGTCCTGAACAGCACTAAACAGCAATGTATTGCAGTGACATAGCTCTTGAAGGCCAGTGGCCACTCACCCTGCCTCCTTAGAGCATTAGGGCATGTATTTGTGTCCTCATTCACTCAACATGTGTTTGCTAAGAATCTAGTTGATGCCCATCACTGGTCCGGCTTGTAGGGGTGAACAAAGCAAATGGAAGTCTCTGCCCTCAGGGAACTTACATTCTGATGGGGAAAGTACACAATAAACTAATAAAGATAATCTATGGACTGTCAGACATAACAAGGACTATGGATAAAAGCAAAGCTGACAAGGGAGATGGCAAGTACTGAGGGTGGGGTTGCAGTTGGACATACAATGGCAGGTGGGACCACTGAGATGATAATAGAGCAAACATCTGAATGGAGTTGAAGGAGGAAGCATTCTGATACCTGATGGGAGAGGGTTCCAGGTAAAGGGAAGGATGCAGAGATCCTGGAACAGAAGCACACCTGTAGCATCTGAGAAGCAGTAAGGATGTGGCATAGTGGGGACTGATCCTGATGAGCCAGGTCTGCCCAGCCCCTGTTCTGTGTTCTATATGACACTCCGACACATTCTGCAACCCTGGTCATCCCAGGCTAACACTGGGCCCCTTGGGCTGATCTCCCATGGGGATTGTAAGGCTCCAGTAAAAAGACAGGATGGGATGTAGCTTTGAACATCATTATGTATGAGGGAGGCTAATGTTTGTATGGCTTGGTAATTTTGCTTTAGGCCACCTGCTGCTGAGTAGAAAGGCTGCCCGGGCCCTCCCGGATGTGGCTGTGCTGGACCATTGCTTGACAGCAGGTCGTCATCTCTTTCACCACACTCATCTTCCTCCTGTGCCTCTCCAACTCCAGAGCCTTGTGTTTAAACAGCAGCTCTTCCCCACTGTGTTCTGTGCCCCTGACCTCCTCAGAGGAATTACACACCAGTAATTCACAGTGGCCCATTATTATCCTATATGCAATAAAGACTTTCTGTAGGTTACAGGAAATAAATGTGCTTTTTACTGTCATCCATGGTTCTTACTAAACATATCCCCACAGTGGGGGAATATCTTTGTGGGACCAAACAGTTTTATGTCCAAACAGCCAATGAGCTGATAATGGGTTTTATGTCCAGCCGTAACCATTGGCATTGCAGGAGGGCCTCCTTTCAAGGCAGTCAGGAGCTGTGTGGGCTTCTCAGCCTGCAGTGTGTAAATATTTCTCGTTCATGTGGTGGCCTAGGCTTGTAAATAGAGGAGCTGGTGTCCTCATGCTTACCTGTTGGCAGAAACATGGAATCTGAGAGGCCCATAGAGCTAAGGCAAGAGGCCTGGAACAAGCATGGTGGCATGAGATTATGGGACAAGATTTGAGGAGTGGCCCTTTGCACCACTGGAGATGTTAAGCAATGAGTTGGGGTTTTTTTGTTTGTTTTTTTGTTGTTGTTTGTTTTTCATTATAGGTATAGAAGCTACTGTGATCTCTCTTGGCAGGAAAATGGAAAGAGAAGAGCAACTAAAATTGGTCACTAATTATTTTGTGCACCAAAATATCCTTTACCTATACCATTTTTTAACCATGACTAAACAAACCAGTGAAACCAATCCAGTCTTAACTCTAGTTTGATACATGATGTGAAAGGAGATTTAAGATTAAACCATTTGCCATTGACTCATAATCAGCTGGGGTAGAAACCCGGAATGGTTACATCAAGTCAGACCCAACCTCTCAGCCCAGAAGACTCTGTGCAAACCTGGCCTCTTCAGATGTAAAACAGAGCTGATAAAGCCCTACCCCAGGACCATGGAGCACCCTGGGGAGAGCCGGTGGCTGGTAGTGCTCCTGGAAAGTCACAGCCCTGACTTCCAGTTCAGTGTGGTTCTTGCTTGCTAACTCCCTCCCTCTCTTTCTTACCTTCCCTATTACATATGTGCGGAAAGAACAGCAGGCAATCATGTGGGGCCCTGGCTTAGTGAGAAGATGGAGAGTGACACCCAAAAAGAGAGATCAACAGAGCCAGGAGTTGTGGTGCAAGCCTGTAATCCCAGCTGCTTGGGAGGTTAAGACAGAAAGATTGCAAGCTTAAGGCCAACGTGGGCAAATAGTGAGATCCTGACTCAAAATAAAAAAGACTGTAGATGTAGCTCAGTGGTAGAGAGACCCTGGGCTCAATCCCCAGTACCATAGGAAAAAAAGAAAGAAAGAGAGGGGTCGGGGGAGGGAGAGAGAGCAACGGAGGGTATGGCTGACATCATGGGAGTCTCAGACTTTTTCCTGACATTGCAGTGTCGGCCTAGTTTGCAGAGTGATTTCACAGAGAGTTATCTAAATGTAAATAGAAATTGGGGCTCTCTGTCATCACTGGGAGAGCTAAGAAGGAAGTGACTCGGTGTTTATCGGTCCCTACCATGTGGCAGCTTGGTGTATACATCATTCTTACCATATTTCCAAGAGATTTTAAATTGCATTAGGGCTGAAATCTTGGTCTCTCTGTGTTTCCATGGTATCACCAGCACTTACAATTATTGGGGCATCAAAAAATGATCACTGAATGGGGTGTGGATGGGCACAGAGCAGCACCAGGCAAAACCCATCAGCCTCGGCCACAGGGCAGCTCATGGGGATAAGCAATATGGCTGTCTCTGTCTCTGATCCCTGCTCCATACTGCTCAGATGAATTCCTCTCTCTTCATCATGCTACATGTCTCGTCCAAAACCCCATCATATTTGGACCATGTTCCTATATAGCCTCTACTTTGCTCTCTTCACCATGACTGAAATCATGTCTTATGATGTAGCCAGAGGATTTTTTAACAGAAATACAACAATGTCATTTTTCTATTGACTACCTGCCAATAAGTTCCATGCCCTGAGAATGGAGAACTGAACCCTTACCAGCTCACAAGAGCCTTCTGGATCTGGCCCCATAAAATCCATCTTCATAGATTTCTTTCTCTTCTGGACTGAATGCCCTTCAGGTCCTCAAATAATCTATAGCCCCTCTTACCAGAGAGTCTTTGCACCTGCTGTTCTGTCTTCCTAGAACAGTGCTCTACGTACCCTCCACACCTCTCCAAACAATGCTTTGTATCATATTGTACAGTTTCCATTAAACATTATTTTTCAGGAAGTTCTGACTGAAATCTGTGCCATGGAGTTCCTAACCTAGCACTTCCACAGTGTCCTTTTCAAATGCTAATTATTTTTTAAAATATGTATTTTTCTCACCAGTTTGAAAGTCCCATGAAAGAAAAGATGGATTCTATTCTGTCATTTTGTTCTATCTATCTATATTCAATATATATATATATATATATATATATATATATATATATATATATATATATATATATTCTATATATATATATGTTCAATATATATATATTTCAATATATAAATTTATATACACACATATATGCACACACACATATATATGCACATACACACACAGAGCTTGCTACGTAGTATGTGCTGAATAAATATTTACTGAATAATTATCATTTAATATTAAGAGTATCTTGCAAAATAAAAATAATTATTATTTCAGGTTAAAAAACTGAATTCTAAAAAGATTAAATTTTAAACTCAAGGTCATGTAGCAAATGAGACATTAAGGAGTCAAATCCAAATCTGACTCTAAAATCCATGTTCTTTCTCTATTCCAAAATGAATTGTCCCCAGCAAATCAAACATATTCTACTTAGTAGCAAGTCATAACGTGTCATATTCTTAGCCAGTTTGTGAAGAATCTGAGTATACCAGGCCACCTGTCTGTCTCTCAGGATTCAGAAGGCTGTGCAAAGCTTTCTGTGTGGCCACCTAGTGACTCAGAACATCACTGTCCCTAGGAAGGAGAGGGAAGGCAGCTGAGCTGATGAATGTTTCCTTTCTTGTGGACTCCAGATAAAGTCATAGACTGAACTTTCAACTCAGACCGTGGCTAACTTCTGGCCTGAGACAGTGTTAGTAGAAGGGCCTGTATTCTCACATTTGTGGAATTGCCGGAGGTCCTTCATTCACTCACCCTACTGTGACTCTTTAGCCATAACAAGTGAATGAGGTTTCTGTTTCCTTTTGAAAAAAAAAAAAGATAATTTGAAATTGCTGAATATGTTTCAGGTGTGGAGAGGGGCGTAAAAGGGCATATGATAAAGATTTATAGGATACCCAGACACTTCATCGTGCCCACTGTACCCATTTTGTGAGCTGTCACTCATCTATGCATCCAACCAGGGGGCAGTAGCAGCAGAAAAGACCACTTCCCCAGGGGGGATACCTCATCCCAGCTAACCAACCACGTGTGGCTTTTGAGCTCTTGATGCTTGGCTAGTGCCATGTGTCAAAAGAGTAATGTTTTGGATATGTTGTATTAAATAAAATATAAGTAATTAATTTCATCTGTTGTTTTTTTATTTGCATAAATATGCTACTGGAAAATTTAAGATTACATATGTAACTCACATTCATGTGTCTGTGGATAGTATTGCTCCATACAACCCATGGATTAACAACACAGAATTCTCAAAATAACTGCAATTTGATTATTTGTTTTCAGCCTATGTTTCACAAATGGCATGCCATGATAAAAATTCGTAGGGCTTCCAAGCCCATCCAGAACATCCTAATTTCACAGTTTAAGAAACTAAGGCTCAGAGACATGAAGTAACTTTTCTCAAGGTCACACAGTCAGTAAGTGGAGGAGCTGGGCTTGGAAGCTTGATCGATACTCCCTTCTATGAGCATCCCACAGAGCGCAGGGCTCACGGGACTGAGACCGCATCCCCAAGAGCTGTGCACTCGACCCCCAGACATGGTGCTTGGCATGTGGCAGGGGTACTTGTCTTGGGTGCCCACTCCATCTAAGTTGCTTTATTTACTACACTGCACAAAGGATACAAAAACAAGTAATGCTCAGGCTCGTTCTCTGGAAACTCATGATGTGTGGAGAGGATACCAGATGGACCAATTAAATTCATAAAACAGGTTCTAGCAAAGTAACTTGAAAGCTAATGTGGAAATGTGTTCAACCTCACTAGTAATTAAAAACATGCAAATAAAAGTAATGATGTGTCATTGTTACTTTATTCATATCCTTCCTAGTTTCAGAGGGACTTTTACTTTAGGAAAAAAATAGAAGATATAATCAATAGGAAAAGGGAGTTATTCTTTCTGCAAATCTGTTCTGTGGGAGAGACAAGGCTTTGACCAAAGTCAGTGGTTTGGACTACTTGAACTTTTCACTCGTCATGATGTCCTGGACCTCAATTTCCTTGGCTTATAAAAAAAGTTTGTTATCCCCATTGGATATTTGACATATTGTGGGCAATACACAGACCTTCATTTAGCTTAACAAAATTCAGTGAGATATGGTGGCACAGTCCTATAATCCCAGGGACTAAGGAGGCAACTCAGGAGGCTGAAGCAGGAGTGTGGCAAGTTCGAATCCAGCCTCAGCAACTTAGGGAGACCCTGTCTCAAAATAAAAATTAGAAAAGTTAAAGAAAAGGTGGCATATATACACAATGGAATTTTATTCAGCCAAAAATTATGTCATTTGCAGGAACATGAATGGAATTTGAAACCATTATGGTGAAATAAGCCAAACTCGCAAGGTCAGAGTTGTATGCTTTCTCTCATACGTGGAAGCTAGAGAGGAACAAAGAAGGAAAGGTGGTGTGTGTGTTGGGGGGTGGGGATCTCATGAAAATCAAAGAGAGAGGTGGAGAATAGGGCCAGAGGATGGGAAGAGGGCAGGGAGGCTGGAAATGCTGGGGAGTGATATTGGGAGTGATATATTATTCTGTGCGTGTATAAATATGAGTTTGCACCAATATAAAAATGTGCAAAAAGAAGACAAATTTTACCAAGAAGTACTAAAGATGTAGCCTAGTGGTTAAGTGCACCCTGGGTTCAATCCTAGGGGATTGAAAATAACAATAAAAACTGTCATCATCAGCATTATTATTATTATTATTGAACATCTAAAGCTCTCTGGCTTTTCTCAAGTGTCAAAATGAGAGAAGAAAGCAAGCCTTAGTGCCTCTCCTGGTCCTTTCACAGAACTTGACCTAGGACAGACTCAACTCAATAAACCTCACAGTGTCAGAAGGCATCTGTACTTTTGCTGTCCTTGTTTTGTACCCTTGTACCTATGAGCCTCCTTTTATCAATGAGCTCCTTTAATAGCCTCAAAATCCTGGGACTGGGAGATTCACTTTGCAGATAGGGAAACAAAAGCCCCACAAGATTGACACACTGGCCCCAGACCCCCCGGCTGCAGGGGAGCAGAGCTGAGCCCTGGAATGCATCTGGGTCCAGAGCTTCTGTCCCTAGGCTGTGTGAGGAAGAAGAGAAACAAGTGAGCAGCAAAAAGAGAAGGCAGGAAAAAGGGGAGAATAGAGAAAAGGGGGTAAGAGAGGAGGGAAGACGAAGATGGGGCGGGGAGGAAGGGGTGGGCACGGATTTCTACTGCTCCTAGCATGGTCCAGGAAGAAGGACAAAGAGAAGGGTCAGAGTGTCTCTGGAGAAAATTATCTCTTGCAATTTAGAGTGAAATTTTCGAAAACGGCAGGTTAGGAACTCAGCCACTGTGGATGAAAACCCCCAGGACGGTTGGTTTCTTGTCTTGCCACCTCATTATCGCCAGGAACAATCTGCATGGCGGTAATGAGAGGCTCTCAATGCTGGCAGTATCAGGGATGGGTAATGGTCGTGCACGTGGCGCTGAGGTTACGGGGTCAGGCCCCGCTGCTGTGGGGAGAGCTGCCAGGAATGGCCGACTGTCCCTGTGGACAGACAGTCCATTAGCCCTTGCTCCTCAGCGAGCAGTAATGAGAAGGTGAGGCCCCTCCACAGCCCCCGACCAGCCAATCATCAGAGTGGGGGGTGTGGCCTCCCTGGGGCCTGTGCTTCCTGCTGCTAGCCCTAACCATCCTACTGTTCTGAAGGGCAGCCTGTGGGATGGGGTTTGTCAGGGTTCTGGGCCCTCCCAAACTCTCCTCTTAACAAAAATGCACACAAATAATTAGGCAGCCAGAGAGCTCAGACACTGTTTGCAGCATCCCCTATCGTTTCCAGTTGGGGGCTTGTTAGAGTTTGGATGTCAGTTGTCCCCCAAAAGCTCATGTGTGAGACAATGCAGGTTCAGGGAAGAAATGATTAGGTTTCAAAAGCCTAAATGCAATCAGTGAATTAATCACACCATGGAATTAATTGGTAACTGAAGGCAGGTGGGGTGTGGCTGGAGAGGGTGGGGTGTTGGGGCCCTGGCTTAGGGGTCTATATTTGTATCTGGCAAGCAGGGATCTCTCTCTTTCTGCTTCCTGATCACCCTGTGAGCTGCTTCCCTCTGCCACACTCTCTGCCAGGATGATCTGCCTCACTTCGAGCCCCAGGAATGGAGCCCGCTGCCTATGGACAGAGACCTCTGAAACCATGAGCCCTCAAATAAACCTTTCCTCCTCTACAGTTGTTCTGGTTGAGTCTTTTAGTCATAGTCGTGAAAATGCAGACTAAAACAGATGCCAAACTGCACAACAGAAAAAACAAAAAAGTTTTGGAAATAGAGCTCCGATTCTAGTAGCTCCCTTTCTTGGTCTCTGTCTGCCCCCCACCCCCTGCCCCAACCATATGACCTTGGGCACATAGTCTCACTTCTGTGAACTCTACTTTCTTCATATGTCATGAAGAATAATACTACCAGCCACATAGGTTTGTTTAAATTTTTATTATTTTCTTATTATTAATAATATTTAGCATTGTGTATCAGGTCCTGTACTAATTGCCTTATATAATTATCCCTACTCTCCACAACTCTACAGGTAGTTATACTCTTATTCTAATTTATGGAAGTGGAAACAGGCTAAGTTTGAGTTGCCACTTATCGAGATTGTGATGTGTGGTAACTGAAGGCAGGTGGGGTGTGGCTGGAGAAGGTCAAAATTTGTAACCTTAAGAATTAGGCTATGCTTAAATTATGAAATAATTTGTAAATTATTTCATAATAAAAGTATATAATCTAATTGTTTCCACAATTCCTTAAAGGACGCACTTTCTCTGTCAAAATTTGTAACCTTAAGAATTAGGCTATGCTGAAATTATGAAATAATACTCAGAGCAAGGGTATTATTATTCCCTAATACATAACATTGAAATAATATTGCTTATTTTCTTTTCCTCCCTTTCCCTTTAACATATCAGTTAGGATCAGAAATCTCTCCGGGTATTTCGGGTACAGGAAATGGAGTGTAGGAATTGGTTGCATATGTGAAAGTGCCAACAAGTCAAAGGCAGACATTGAGGCAAGCTAGAGGTAAGACAGGAAGAAGCCACTGTCACCCAAGGCTGGAAGAACAGAGGGAAAAGCAACCACCAAGTCCCAGAGACCAGGGTCACTTTCTGAGGCCACGGCTGTCCAGGAGCCATTAAAGAGGTGATATCCATCCTGAAGACACAATCGAAAGCCAGGAGAGTCCGGAGTAGACCATCCCTGTCCCCACCCCCCATCAGCTTCCAGTCTCCCACAGAGCTTCATACTGGTCACACTCACTCAGAAACCTGAGAGCAAGGAGGTTTGCAGAATGTTGCTTCCTGTAAGCTTGGCACAGGACAGAAAAGGGACATGCTATCAGGTAACTGGCACATCTAACAGCTCTGTGATTAAATGTGATTATCCTGTATGTTAGAGTCTGCCTTGTAGTGAGTATGTGGGAGAATAGTGATCCCATTTCACAGATGAGAAAAGTAGAGGCCAGCCAGACATTGAGTATTTCCTGAGCTCCCAATAGGGGATGATTGCTTCCTTGGGATTCATGGGAGTGACATTGAGGATGTCATGAGTCGTGGACAAGGAGTGTTTTGTCAAATGGCTCAGCTTAGAAGAGCCAGGCAAACAGTGAGAACAGAAGAGGACAAAGTTTCAGTCTATGCATTGAAAGGTTTGGGCTGTATAGTCTCTGAATTTCCTGCCAGTTCTTTGTTGTTGTTTTAACCTTGAAATTCTGCTGGAGATTGAAGAGGTATATAGTCTAAATTGTTTCCACAATTCCTTAAAGGGCCCACTTTCTAATATGATATCTCTGGACCCTTCTTTACATTGGTTCCATGATATTCCCCTGTATGTTGATGGAGAAACTGGTACGTAGATGGGGGAAACGTTGCTGCAGGATCTGCCCAAAGAGACAGGGAATTTCAGTTTCATCTGGCTTCTTTGCACTGGCCTGTTAGTTAGGAAAACATCCTCAGAGCATCTATGCATTCACGTCTTAGCTAGTGATCTATTCCTTCTAGGACATATCGTTGGGAACATTGGATCTATGCATATTTCCATGATACACTCCTTAGTGCTGAATTTGACAAATAAACTCTGCTACTGGGTCACACACCACTTTTCAGCTGTTGGCATGCAACAGCCTCTCTCCTAGAATCTCTACCTCTGGTTTCTCCTGGCTCTAATCCATCATCCCACACTGGGATAGCTGGAGTGCTAGTTTTGAAATGCAAATCTGATTATAATAATGCCTTCCTCCTCCTCACTTCAAGTCTGTCAGTGGTGCCCTTGCCTTCAAGATAAATCTAAGCTCCTTAGAATATATTGACTCCTGCCTAAGTCTCTCAATACCCCCTCCTTGCATTCTGAGTTTCAGGTGTGTTAAACTATGGGCTGTGCTATTCTAGTTTTTGTGCAAATAGTCTTTGCAGTGCTATTGCATGTCTATTGCATCCTAAGGGGGTTTCTTCTTCCCCCGTCCCTTCTCTGTTTATTGTGTGTGCTTCTAGAATGCCATGTATGTGATGCCAGTATAGAACTGTCATTCAGTGTTTGTAGTCTTGGTGCCTGTGATGTCCTTAAAGGGATGTTATATAGTAGAAGCCCAATATCTGGCAGCTCTAAGGGTTCTGCTGTTGCTTTATTTTATTTTATTTTTTTAGTTGTAGATGATACGATAACTTTATTTTATATGGTGCTGAGGATCGAACCCCGTGCCTCACACATGCTAGGCAAGGGCTCTGCCACTGGGCTACAGCCCCAGCCCCCTGTTGTCGTTTTGTTCATTTCTAGGTTCCTGCTGCCTGTAGGAACATACACAATCAATAGCAAGTAAATGTTGGTTGACTGCCCTAAGAATTAAAGCTTCAAAAAGAGAATTAAAATTGAGCATTTTTAAAGCTTCCATTGATTAAATGTGGAACCCTTAAAAAACTGTCCTTAAATCAGACGTGCCTCTGATAGCCCAGGTAGGAGCTTGCTTCCAAAGTCGTTGATGAGAAGTCCGATCATGTTCTTGTCAGAAGTACTCCAAAGAAGCCAGCTTCTCTTTATGGGTGGCCCTGTAATTTGATTCACTTCCCACCCTGCTTCAGTCCAACAGTCATCTGTGACACAAGCAATCTGTCCTCAGGGTAGAGCTGACCTGGCTCATGGTGAACAGTATGCAAGGGACCACGGTGAATATTTGTGACTTCTGTTATTTATCAACCATCCAAAGTTCAAACCATGTGGGCATTTGAACTTCCTCTGCCAGAAGGCTGGGGTGGGAGGTGAGCCCTTTTCAGCAGATATGCCTGTCTAATGGCCCAGCAGTCAGATCAGAGCATTCTTTCCCCTCTAGCCTTGAACCAGCCCCCGAGTCCTCCAGAGTCTGGAGTGTCCAGGCTGCCAGCCCTCATCTGGGCTGTTCATCTGGGTATTGTCAAGGGCCTTCTTTGCAGGCAGTGCAGGGTGGTGTTTAAGGGCCCACAGTCTATAGCCCATCTCTGGCCTAAAATCTGCACTGTCACTTGTTAGCTATATGATCTTTTGTGGGCTACCTTGCCCCGCGATGCTTCAAGAACTGCGACTATAATATAGGGATTATGGTGATAGAACCAGCTTGGATGTTTAAAATGAATGTACACAGATGTTAGGGCTCAGAGTTGTGCCTCTTGTGCAGTAAGCACTGCCTAAGTTTGGCTCTTACAAATCATTCCGCAAACATATGCTGAGAGCCTGCTAGAGTCCAAGTGTTCTAGATGCTATGTAAGGAAACAGAAATGAAAAGATGTCTCTATCCTCAATCTCAGCCTTGGAGACAAGTAAGTGGATCATTGCAATTTAGTTTGGCAGCTGTAATGCACAGACTTGCATGAGGTTATGTGCGAGCACAGATGGCCAGGGTCCCAGTGTCTGCCTAGGGTCATCGGGGAAGGCTAACAGCACCGAAGCCTTTGTAGGGGAGAGTGGAACTACCTCTTAATGAATAGTTTTGCTGAAGGATCAGTAAGAGAGAATATTCCGGATAAGCCAAAATGCACTTGCAAAGATATAGAGCCAGGGATTAGAGTGGCCTCTGTGGGGAAATATGATGTGATGTACCAGGGTGGTGCATGGGTGAGGTACACTGGGGACAGGTGAGATCAGAGAATGAGGTGACAGCCAGTTCATGAGTCGCATAGCAATCTTCAGGAGCTCAGACTCAGTCCTGTGGGTAAGAAGGAATGGGTGAGAGTTGGGATTCAGAGAAAGAAGGGAATTAAGGTGATCATTTTCATTGTTGTTATTTTTTGCAGTACTGGAGTTGAACCCAGGGCCTCATGCATGGTAGGCAGGCACTCTGCTACTGAGCTCTATCTCGAGTCTTAGACTTTGAACTGTTACATTTGTTTTTAAGAGAAAGGAAATGAATAGTGGAAAACTCCCCTTTCATGAGTTAGATGTGAGTTTCAATGCATTCAGATAGAGCATTGGCTGATGAGCTAATTCTCTCTGGGCATGTGGTATATTTTTAACTCTATGATTCCTCTGACCAAGGTTCTTAATCCAAAGAAAACTCATTTAGCCTGAAGGTTCGGAACCAATTACATAGTTTTATAAGGTCAAAATAAAAGTTGGGAGTCATTTTATCTTCATCTGTACTGGTAGAAATTACGGAATCAAGCTGCTTTAATGAGAAAAAGCACCAGAATGGGAAATGTGAAAATAGAAGTGTCAGCACCATCCGCGACTTTCCCAGCATCCTGGATGCCGGCAGATGAGGCCAGGGTTGGGCTGTGAAGTCCTTTGACAACGCGGTCTGTATCCCTGAACAAGTTGCCAAGGCTTCAAGAGGGATAGACATGAAACACAACATCCTTCCACCCTTATTAAGATTTAATCCTGCTTTCAACAGGATGGCAATGTTATTAAATTAGATTTTTTTTTCCTTCCTGAAAAAGGGATTTAACTTTTGCTTTCCTGACATCATAATCAACACGGAACAGATGCAAAGGGGAAATTGTGTGACCATTGGTAATGTGGACCTATACTTAACATGTAGCATGTGAAATTATTAAAATGGAAATTAATTCGTTTTATTACTATCGTACCCTATCAATTAATTTGGTTGGAGGTGCTTATGAATATGCAATCGTTCCTCCCCACTGCCCACCCTATACTCCATGTCTGTAGAAGGCACTGGTGGAGCAGTAGGTAACATTTTAGCATCTTTGGCTAGTTTTGCAAGCACGGTTCATCTTTGCTCCCTAATAATTGACAATGCTGATAGCTAACAGTTATTGAATTCTTTCTGTACACCAGGAGCTGTTGCAAGCAATTTTCATTCTTTCTAATTCAATCTTCTTAATACATTTGTAAGATGGACATTTTTATTATCCCTGTATGAAAGGGAAAATGAGGTCCAGAGAGATATAGGAATCTTCCCCAAGTCACCCAGCCATTCCCCCCAGGAACCAAGTTTGAACTCATCACTACTATGCTACATTGCCTTGGGTGGGTTAGAGTCTCTGAAGCCAAATTTCTGTAGGTTGAGAAAGTATGTAGGGCACCTAGGAGTGGACAGAATGCTCCCAGCAGAGAGCAAGATTTTAAAATACAAATTTTATTATTTATATATGGGAAGGCCAACAGATACGGAGATGACTGCTATTGGAAAAAAAAAAAAAACCTGAACTCACTATGTCATGGGGACCCCTGGGAAACTCCAGGGTTGACCTAGAGGTAAGGGAAGGAGAAGCTAAACAGAGGCAAAAATCTTTAGAGAAGGTTCTGTTGGGGAGAAAGAGGTGGAGAAGCTTCTGTAGGATAGGATTGGCCAGTTTGAATAGTTTAGCAGGCATTGGGGCCTTGGGGCTGTCTCTCATTGCTGGTACCTGGCCCTGGGGCCACTAAGGCACTGGGTGGTGTCTAGGAGTGTATGAGCTGGGGCATGTTCCCATTGGTTGGTTGTATTTGAAAGCTGAGATGGGAAGAGTTGTTTTTCTCCTGAGAGGAAGTCCCCACAGCCCCAGCAAGGCCCCAGATGTCAAAGCATCAGAACTTTTAAAAATAAGAAGATAAGGTTAACGGAGCCAGGGCTCAGTGAGGGAGGACTACCAGAGGCCCCTGAGAGAGGGCCAGGGACTGGGGGACCAGGGAGACCTGAATGGTGGTCTGCTGAGGGGTGGGGAGTTGGAGACAATGAGGTCAAGTTTCCAACTTTATATCTTTCTTTTTTTCTTTTTGGGGACCGGGAATTGAACTTAGGGGCACTCAACCACTGAGCCACATCCCCAGCCCTACTTTGTATTTTATTTATACACAGGGTCTCACTGAGTTGCTTAGCACCTCACTGTTGCTGAGGCTGGCTTTGAACTCATGATCCTCCTGCCTCAGCCTCCCGAGCTGCTGGAATTACAGGCATGTGCCTGACCTAACTTTGTATCTCTTTGTCTTGATATTATGCTCATATTTACCCTCACACACACTAAACCTCTGGAGTGCTATACGATCCATTATTCCAGCTGGTGTTGCTTCCTTGGGAGCAGGAGTTGGTATTCATCATCCCTGCACACCTCTGCAGCTTGGATGTGACACTTGCTCTCCCAGAGTGGAAAGATCCTGTTTCACTTCACACCCCCCCCCCACACACAAAAAAAAAAAACACACCCTATTAAGCTAAGTCTCTCTTCCAGTGCACTGGACAAATTCTGGTTTTGGCTGGAGGAAGCCTGTTAAACCCAGGTGAGAGGAAACCTCCTGAAGGACCAGGCTGAGTGTTTGTGTAGTAAATCAAGATTCACAGTTGGTTCCTTTTTTTCCTATACTTTGAAAAAACCAAGAAAATTATGTAAGGTAAACTAAGATAGTAGCACGAGGAATCCACTACAGGTTTGTTTTATAATCAAATGCGTGGATATCAAGGTGATCTGTGCCTGTGTCTAGGCTGTTTAACCACCAACCCCAAATCAAGGAGTCACCTGGATCTGTCCCACACGTCCATCCCCACATCTAGTCCATCAGAATTCTCCTTTCTATCCCTAAAGTGTTATTACCAGAGTCCTAAAGCACAGACCCAGCTTAGGAGTCCTAAAGGAAAAGGATCAGTCACTCACCCCAAGTGACCAAACAGAAGATAAATGGTGGTGGACACATGGAAGAAATGTATTCTCAGTGTGGCCACAAGTGGGTAGAAAAACAGTGAATACTGACTGAAAATCTGTCTCTCCAAGGTGCTAACAACAGTGTTGGGGTTCTCTAGGGAAGGAGCCCAAGCCTAGTGGGATGGGGACCTGATAAGGAACACGCATAGTTAGACTGGGTCTGGTTGCTCTCATCATCTCGGGTTTGGTTCCGTGGGGTCCTGTAAGCACCAGAGGAGAGGATCACCTGCAAGACTTAGTGTTCCTGGAACTTAAGATAAGTTGGAAGGAGAATAATAAAGCAGGCGAGGAAAAGTGGAGCAAGTTGGGGCAACGACTCTCAGGCCTAAGATAATCATGGGGGGATTTTTCAAGCACCATTCTAGTGTTCCAGAACAGGATGCTGTGACCGCTGGCAGTTGATAATCTGCTGATCATGACGTCCCTGCAAATCTTGAAAAGATCTTAGTGACTCTTAACCTTGGTGCTTTTGACCTTGAAGGGGCAGGATGACCACCTTTAGACAGGCTCTCCTTAAAGGTTAACATTCTGCATTCACAGTTGAGCAGGACTGTCACCCAAAGTTTAAGGTAGCAAATGAGACAGACACCAAATGAAAGCAGAGGTACCATGCTTTTATCCTTCTCTTAGTTACCCATCGGACATCCGGAGGCCCAAGTGGAGAGTCAGTGCTGTAATCAAAAGCAGCCTGAGTCCCTGTTACAATGTGTCCTGGAATAACCACACACAACTGCCTCTTGTTATTGATGTTTTTCCTCCCCCCACCAGTACTGGCGGTTGAACCTAGGGGGCGATCTGTCATGGAGCCTCATCCTCAGCCCTTTTTATTTTATTTTTTTATTTTGAGACAGCATCTTGTTAAATTGCTGAGGCTAACCTCAAACTTGAGATCCTCCTGCCTCAGCCTCCTGAGTAGCTCGGATTACCGATGTACCCCACTATGCCTGGCTCTCCTGTAGTTTTATAAATACCTGCTTTCAAGGGTCTCCTAAGTTTGGCTCTTGCCTGCCTACAGTCCTTCTCTATAGGAGGACCATAGAATTATTTTCAAAATGTTAAAGATATTCAGTCACAGCTCTGCTAGAGCCTTTTTAGACTGCAAGGGGCTCCAAAAACAAATAACAGCTCTTAAACCAGTTAGAACCTGAGTGAGCAGATCACTAAGACATCCCTTCTTTAGGCCCATTATTTCAAAGCTTTTCTGGGTCATATTTTCTAGAAACAGACCCTTCAACCAGCATTCATATGAAAATGATCTTTCATATGAATGGCAGGAAGCTTTGGGGTGTGTGTGGGGGGTGGGGGGGCTGATACAGACGTAAAGACATGGAACCACATGGAAGGAAGCTAGGCCATGATGTCAAGCAAAGCCCCAGGGAGGTGATGTTAGATTAATTCCAGGAGGGAAGATAGGGAGACAGCAGAGCTATTTCCAGCAGGGAAAGAGAGTGGAGTATAGAAGCCAGGTGCTTTATCATATGCTGGGCTTTATTATCACAGACTGTTGAGAATATTAGTAGAGGCCCTAGGCCTAGAATTGCAATACAGTTGTTATGATGATAAAAGTGTTAATTTGACCTTTGGATAAGAACAGTTGATGGATTGTGATAAAGTAAGTAATGAGACAATTGGTCACATTTAGTGGAAACTGTAAGAACCAGAGCCAGCCTCCACTAAACTCACCGAAGGTGGGGAGCTAATTCCTCCCTGTGGGCAGCCCAAAGTGCCGGGGCACATGCAGTGGCCTCATTTTCAGGCTGCAAGTGCAGAGCCACAGACTCTGGGCTGCTCTCTCTATTGCAAGCTCCCAGCATGCCTTGGGCAAGTTAACTAAGGCTGATGTGCCTCGACTTCTCATCCAAAAAATGGGACCGAAAATTGTTCCTGATGTATGGGGTCACTGTGAAGATTAAATGAGTTCGTACAACAGGAAGGGCTCAGAACTGTCCCTGGAACTGGCAAAGCACCTTGGTAACTATAGTTGCTGTTAGGGGACCTGCAGGCTGCACTGATAACCACCTACTCCAGGTTTTTGGTGAGGGCATTTAACAGAGGATTGATTCTGAAGCATGCTGTGCTGCTGGAAACTCTTCTTTTCTGGTTCCTGCAACCCCACCCCATGCCCAGAGGTGTCTGGAAGCAACCAAGAAAGCAAACTTCTTTCTAACATAAAACATGAAAGATGCACCTCTTCCTGTCACTGGGGGAACTTGAAGTCAAGAACCTGAGTCCAATCTGAAAGCCACCCTATAACCTGAGATTATTTCCTGCATCTTTTGCCAAAGTTAGAGTTTTCTATGGGTGAACAATTCCTTGAGAGTAGGGCTCAAGGTCCCCCACAGGCCAGGAGTCATTTACAACTTGCTTTTCTTTTTTCCCACTGCGGTTGGTGCTGGTGCTGCTTTTGAGTGTGTGTCTCACAATCCAAGGGTAACACTCTCCCCGACTATGTTCTCCAGTTGTGGCCCGGCAGGATGCACTATCTGAGTGTTTAGTGTAAAGTACACATATTTTAGAGTCATGATGATTCAAATGCAAATTCTGACTCATTCTCTACTCGTGTTGATGTGCTATAAATTACTAGGCCTCACTAGGCCACAGTTTTCTCATCTGTAACAGGGTGGCAGTAACCATCCCATGGGATTGGTGTTGTAAGGATTACAAGGGTATGTGGCTGAAAAGCCAACCTAAGTGCATGATAACAGCTCAGTTCCTTGGAGTGTTGGTTGCCAGTGCTGTGTAACACATTGGCCCAACAGTGACTTAACCCAGAAACCACCAACTGTTTATTTGCCTGTGATTCTGTAATTAGGCAGAGTTCATTGTGGTTAGTTCTTGCTGCTGCTCATGTTGGTTGGAGCAGTTCACCTGGGACTAGAGGATCCAGGACGGCTGCTTTCAAATGGCTGATGCTACAGTGGGGAAGACTGAATGTTGGAAGCTGGCTGAGTGTCTCCTTTCTTCTCCTTTCTCTTCCTCTTCCTCTTCCTCTTCCTCTTCCTCTCTCTCTCTCTCTCTCTCTCTCTCTCTCTCTCTCTCTCTCTCCAGTCTCTCCACCTTCTGCAGCTCCTTCCTCCCCATGTAGCCTCCCTCTCCATCAGGGTGATCAGACTTGGTGAACACATGGTGTCTCAGGGATCCCAAGAGGCAAAATTTAATTCCATCAAGGTCCCAAGTGCCAGTCCTGGCCCCTAGCATGGGGTTACTTCTTCTGCAGTCTATTGGTCATGAGATGCCAGGTTCAAAGGCAAGAGATCTGACCTCCTGATAGAGGAGAAGCGTGCACAGACCGCATGGAAGGCGTCATTGGTGGCCATTTTGCAGATCACCCATCAGGGCCTGTAAGTGGCAGCCTTGGTTTTCATTAATGTTGGGTTCAAATCGGGGGCAAAGCCCACGAGCAGCAAAACCAAATTGCCTTTTGGATTAAACTCCTAAGATAAGGCAGACTCAGGCCAGCTAGATAGCAGGGTCCTTTGAATTTCTTCTTCAGTCTAGAAGAAATAATTTCTGAGCTTAGCATTATTAGAGTAAATAAAATCTAGAAAGATTTGATCCCTTTCTCTGTTTGTTCCTCTTCTGATTTTTCCATTCTAATTCACTTTCCATGGGATCTAGCAGACTGGAAACAGAACCAGGTCACTAATATTTAAATTAGAGGGACTCTATTAGATATCTGCTATTCCGAAAGAGTTTACCCCCACAGATCTTGGCTTAGAGCAACAACATTTAGTATCTCATATTTTTTATGAATCTGAAGGCCACTTATTGGATTCTCTGGCTCAAACTGCAATATTAGTTGGGGCTGTAGCCATCCCAGGTTTTGGCCAGAGCAGATACCCTCTCAAACTCACTTAGTTGTTATTGGACCTGGCAAACAACTGGACCAGAGGCTTAGTTCCCGTGACTCCTGGCTGGAGGCTGCCCTCTGTTCCTTAGCACATGGAACTCTGCATGGGGTAGTTCACAAACATGGTAGCTAGCTCCATCAGAGCAAGAGAGCCGAAAAGAGTGACTGCCAGCAAAACAGAAGCCCTGCTCTTATAATTAAATTACTGAAGCCATATCCTATCACCTGTGCTATATTCTATCTGATAGAAGGAGTATAGCCAGGTCCTGGCTATACTCAGGGTACAGGATTTCACAGGCCACGCTTAGCAGGAGGCAGGGACCACTGGATTCCATTATCACACTCTTCCAGCAATTTTAGAGTCCTCAAATTTTACTATAATATTCAATATCACACTGCCATATGTGGGTTATAATTAGGGTAGCTATCTGTCCCAGTTTTCTGGAATAAGCCCAGTTTAGACTTTTTTTTTTCTTCCCAAAGATCACCTTGCTTACAAAAAAAAAAAAACAGGGGAAATTTTCATTTTTGTAAGATAGAATGGTTTGCTTAAGAACATTTAATTTTGTCACTTGTTATTCAACAAATAACTGTAAAGTACTTTCCATGTGCTGGAGCTATAAAGTAGAACAAAAATATTCTCCTAAACCCAGAAGAAGTCAGGTAACTAGAAGACCAGTGGTACTCTGTAAGCAATGTTGTGAGAGTGGGAAGCCCAAGATGTCCTAGAATCTGAGATGGGGATCGTTGGACGGAGTTTTGAAGGAATTTAATCAGATTTCCAACAAGAAATCTGTGTTCAAGACAGAACACACTTGAAACAGGATACTTAAGGAGGATTTTTTTTCCAAAGGTGAGGTCATAAGGAAACCACAGGTTGGGTGAAGGTGTGTGGTGCTGAACTGGGAACACACAGGATCCTGCGGGATGAGAGGAGGCTGCGGGTACCAGAATCTAGATGGAGAGGGTCCTGTGCCATCTGTCTCTTGAAAGAGGCCCTTCCTTAGAGGAATGCAGCCAGGAGGAGCTGAAGAATGAACACCCCTGCTTTCCTTGAGTCCCTTGCCAAACACAGCTGGGAAGCAGGGTTCCTGGCCACCCACTGTAGCCCACATGGATCAGCCCCCAGGGCCACAGGGCAGGATGGAGGAGGTAGAAGGAGGGTCTGAAGGGGGCCAATAGAAGCACTTTGGCACAAAGGTACTAGCCCAGCTTATTGCAGAGAAAGGGACTAGGGTGAACTGTGGGAATGTGCTGATGGCATTGTGAATGACAAATGTTACCAGAAGCCAAGGAAAGATCAACTCCAGAGAAGGCACTGAGGGCAGAGAAGCAGGCAGGGCCAGATCATGGGGGTTTCCCTGGGTCTTCTGCAATACTGTCCTGCTGCCACTGCCAATGCATGGTCACCCTGTGGTCAGGTGGCACCATGTCCTGCCAAGCTGCGCCAAAGACCTGTGATTCTACCAAACACCTATGTTTATGCAGAGGCTATTCCGCAGGGCACAAGTGTGATCTGCTGTGCCTTATGGGCAGGGTGGATTGGAAGAGTCCTGGTTCAGATTCCAGCTCTGCTTCCACTGCTGGAAGACTCAGCAAAAGTCCTTTGACCTCTGTGGACCCTGCTCTCCTTATTGGTGAATCACGGGTTGCAAGTCCTGCTGGTTGACATGGGAATGGGGTTAAATAGATGTTTGTGAAAGGCAAGATTCTCAACATTCCTGTGGAGGGGAACTGTTCAGCAATTGTTTTTAGTGAGGAATAAGAATGAGAAAGGAATTAAAGAACTTTGGGCACCCCCAGCATCACCACAGCCATGCTGGGCATTGTGCTTGAACATTTGACATTGCTTTCATTGTACGGCAGCTTCTGAGACAGCTATGATCTTATTTTACAGAAGAGAAAACGGCAGCTTATTTTGATAACCTACTATGTGACCTGCACTGTGTCTGGGGATCAGAAGAACAGTGAGAAATGGCCCCATCCTGTAGGAAATCGTAATTATGGGTATGAAGTCATTTAAATCAGTACTCTTAAAATTAAAGTGTGTTTGTGCTTTTGCTTCACCCACCTGGCATCTTGCTAAGATGCAGATTCTCACTCACTGGTGCTAGGATCCGGTTCAGAGTCCATATTTCTGACTCTTTCCAGGATGCTGCTGATGCTGCTGGTCCAGGAACCACACTTTGAAAAACGGAGTTTAGAGGGTCAGATTAAAACACACACACACACACACACACACACACGCACGCACGCACACACATTTTTGTCTGTATTTGAAGCTGTCATAAATTAAAACAGATGGAAGATCTTTTCTAGCAATTCCAACTTTAGGCATCCTAATATCTGACTGAATAGTAGATACTAAGGCAGGGCTTTCTGCTCCAGAATCTAAACCTTCCCTTGTTTGGGCTGAGCTGGATGTTGCTTTTCTGCCCTTTGGATATATCCCATTATGAGCTTTGATCAAAGCAAACCTTTCCCTTTGAGGCTTAGGGCACATGTTAATGGCTTTGTTATTCACATGTATCTGCATACATTTGCCAAGCAATTCAGCTTCTTCTGAGAGGGAGGGGGCAGATACAGGGCTGGTAGTTGAGCCCAGAGTTTGAGCATCTCTCTAATGGTTGGTTCCTAACCTTTCAACTGGAAGGGAATCCTGCAGCTGAGAGCTGAGGCAGGCCTGGTGAAGGAATGAATTAGAACTGAATTTCCAAAGCTCATCTGACTGGGCATTCGCCATTGTTTCTTGGAGATTCTTGCCATGGAGAATTTTGCCGATTTCAGATCTCTTCTTTCCCATCCAATTTATCCCGTTGCTGCCTAAGCATTCCCTAGAAGATTTCTCTGAACAGGTCACTCCTACTTTCAGTGATTCTCCTTTTTCTACCAGAGAAGGCAAATCTTATTGTGCTTTTCCAAACCCTCTCCACATAACCAGGTCCAAATGTGTTGCTCAGCCCCACCTCCAGGACCATCCTCAGGTTGCCATGTGCTGACCAAACAAAGCATTTTTTGTTCTCCACATCTTATAAAGTCCTATGTTCAGGACTTATCTCATGCCCTCATTTCAGTCTGATAAAACCTCTCCTGACTCACATCCCACTCCCTCCAGGAAACCTTCTCTGAACTTGTACCCAGAGAAATTCTTCCCCCATCCAATCTCCTTCAGTATTTTTTTTTTCCCAAAAACTTTCTTCTTGCACGAGGTCCTTTATTTGTTTATATATTGAGACTCTCTCGCTGGTTGTTCAGGGTCTTAAAAGCTGCCCACGCTTGTCACATAGAGCATAAGTAGTTAATGAATTTTAGAATGACTGCATAAATGAATGAATGAAAGATGCTTTTGAACTGTGAGTGTTACAGCCTTATTTCCACATCTCCAAGCTCACAGTAGATATTTATTGAGCTCCTGCTCTGTAGCAGGCACAGTTTCTAGCAGTGCAGATGTGAACAGAGGAGAATCCCAGCACCTCCAGGGGCTTTTCTGGGGATGGGGCCATCTCATGTTCTTTGTTTAATTAAGTTGGCTACACTCCAACTAGTTGCTTAATAATAAATGATTTGAAAAATCTGAAAACATCTGATATTTTTACAGATCAGTGACCTGTTAGATGAACAGGCTAAATCTTGTTTAATCTGTGTCTGTGTTCATCAAAGCACTCTTTTAGGTGTGGAGTGTGATAGCAAACTGGATTATACTTTCCTTGTGCTATTTGCCTCCCCCATCTTAAAAAAAAAATAATAATATATGCTTACTGTAGAAACCTTGGAAATGAAGACAAAATCAGTCATAATTTTGCAAATAATATTCAATCATTGTTAGCATTTAACATATTTTCTTTGCTTATTTTGTTTTTAAGAATACACACACACACTCAATTTGAATCATGTTCTTTGTATCCTATTTCCATGTATTTTTACCAGTATTGCACTTTGAATATTTTCCTATGTTGCTAAAAGTTCTTTGAAATCATTTTAATTACATTTATTTGCTATTGTGTGAAAGCATCATAATTTTTAACCAAATCCCATTATTTACAAAAGCTAAAAGCCAGAGCTACACTATGAACATCTTTCTACATCAATTTCCCCCCCCCCCCTTGATTTGGTCAATTTGTTAGCATCCTTGAAGTGGAATTAGTGAGTGAAGGGATATGAATATTTTTAAGTCCTTGCTCTCCCTCTTTACTGATTCTTTTAATCAGAGATAGTTAATTTTTCAGTAACTATATTGGATGATTCTGGCCTCAATTATTAAGTATCTTTTGTAATTAACATAGAGCCTGTGGGCTCCAAGCCCCCTCCCTCATTAAGGCACAGCAAATGGCTTCAAGATGATTTTTGAGACAACACCCCCTTCATCAATATCTGTTGGACAATGCTGCTGCATTGTTTTCTGTGGCCCTGGGTAGCAGGGGTTTTTTTGTTTGTTTGTTTGTTTTTAAACAGCAACTATGAGTGGACTTGACTCAGAAGCATTTATTTATTTATTTTTAGTGCATCCAACCTGCATTTTGATTTTTTAACTGAATATACTATGGATACTTCTTTTGCTCTCAGAACCCTAGATGGGCGATCCCACTGAGGCTACCCTGAGTTATCTGGAATCCCTGGCTGCTCATTGCTTGCTGGGATGAGCGCTACCCAAACATGGACCTCTCAAGGTCTGGTTCTTAACTTCGTCTCTTTGTACTGTAGAAGAATCAGAGAGTTCATTATGATTGGCCTTAATGCTAGATCATGTAACCTCACTTCAGTGGAGTCACTTATAACAACCCTTTATATTTGTATAATGCTCTAGTTTACAAAGCCCCTTAAAGGGCACTGGTGAAATCGATGCTCATCATCCTCATGCGAGGGAGCTATTCAGACCATTCTTGCTTCCTGAGGGTAACTGGGACACAGGCAGCACTAGATGAAGGGCTAGTAATAGAAAGAACCTGGGCCATCGGAGACACACAAACCTCCTTTCAAATCAACCACCTGGCCATTAACTACTTATGTAACATAAATTCTTTGAGCCTCGGATCTGTAAAGAGAATAGCACAGTTGATCCTTATCATTCACAGATTTATATTTGCAAGTGCAACTGTTCACTGAAATTTATTTGTAAGCCCCAAATCAAAACTTGGCTGTTCGTATGGTCATTAGCAGACACGGGCAGAGTAGCAAAAAGTTGAGATTTCCCCACCTGCACATCCCAAGCTGACGCTGAATCGGATGATGCTCCCCTCTTTTCACCACTCCTCCGACTTACAAGGGCCCCCTGTGTGGTCTGTGTAGGACCATGTGTTCTGCATTTTTGTGCCTGTTGGGTGATTTTATCTTTGGATGTGGCCCCCAAACACGGTACTGAAGTGTTGTCTGATGCTCCAAAGAGCAAGAAACACACAAAAAAATAAGGTTATGTATCAATCAGTTGTTGAAAATGTTGTAACCAGAGTCTCGTAGGAAATTATCCTTGTTCTAGCAATTCATGTTATAGATAATTATATACTTATGTTCTATTAATATACTCAACTCTAAACAATAATCAATGGAATGATGATAATTAACTGAATCTATCTTGTGGGGTTGTTGCGTATATTGTGAGCATGGGTGTAAAATGTCCAGTGAGTTAATGTTCTGTATTAGGGACTGTACTCAACAGATGAGGGAACAGCGGCTCAGAGAAACGGGCTACCTTATTAAAAATTATTGACCCCAAATGGCCCAGGTACAGACCATAGAAACCCAGTCTGTCTGAATCCAAAACCAGTAGTCTTCAAAGAATACCATTTATATCTAGGAGGAATTCCACATGAGAGAGTTAAATGACTGTTAGTGCCTTCCAAGTTTGTTCTTCATTTTGACATTTTTCTCTACATGGTTGAATTTTGAAAAACTTGAATAACTTATCATTATGAATTTTGTGCCACATCCAATGCTAACCACATGCTATTTGGTAGGTCTTTTCATCACATAATAGTCCTGGAAGGTAGGCATGATTATCACTGTTTCCATTTTAAAGATGCAGAGAAATTACTCAACTTGGAGGAAAGCAAAGATGAAATCCAGGTCTTTCTGATTCCAGAGCTGCTATTCTCGATCCTGACACCAAAAGGTCCCAAACTCTTGGGGATTCTATAGGTATATAAAACAGCCACCGCTATCAACAACAAAAGTGTGGAGTAATTTTAACATCATCAAAGTATAAAGAATTGAAACTTAGATTTTTAAAAAGTTTAATTTGTTCACTTTTATGAAAACCTTACACCTTTGTCCTTCTTTTTCTCATTTCTCTCAGAACAAGGCAGTCTTTGTTGTAGACTCAGTGGCCTTTGGCAACCACAGCTCTGTTTATTCTCTTCTTCTTTTGGGGGGAGGGGGGTTCAGGGGATTGAACTCATGGGTACTTGTCCACTGAGCCACATCCCCAGCCCTATTTTGTATTTTATTTAGAGACAGAGTCTCACTGAGTTGCTCAGCACCTCGCCGTTGCTGAGACTGGCTTTGAACTTGTGATCTTCCTGCCTCAACCTCCCAAGCTAGTCTCGGTGATTTTCTGCAGTCCAACCTGGGTTTTAGTACATGCCCAGGGCAGTGGGTTGGGCCTAATAGTATCTAAAATCACTTTTTCAATTCCAAGGATGTCTGTAAGGTTTCCAGGCTGAGGTCAAGGTGTGGCCCATTTCTCCTTCCTGCACAGAGTCCAAGGAGACTAGTTTCAAGTGCAATAATATCAAGTCAGTGGCCTGTGGCCTCTATCAATCCTCTCCTTCACAGATGCGGGCACCTTGAGAATTGACCTCCAGGACACGAATGGATGTTTCGTGGTGGCAAATAGTTGCTTTAACTATTGGGATACAGCACACACACATAAATCTCCTGTGGATCTATATTCCTAAGGGAATTTATCATGGAAGAAAGGCAACCCCGGGGAAGATGAGAACATAACTCTGGGGCTCCCCCACCCCTAAGCAGGTACCCTTTGGAAATGGAAATGGCCTCGAAGATAAGTTAGCTTGAGGACTTCCACTTTCTAGGCCCATATAAATCAGAGATCTTCCACTGTCCAGGTCTGTTCTCAGTTGCTAAAACAGTATAAAATCTTCAGGAAAGGGCTGGGGATATAGCTTAGTTGGTAGAGTGCTTGCCTCGTATGCACAAGGCCCTGGGTTTAATCACCACACACACACACACACACACACACACACACACACAAACAAACAATATCTTAAGAAAAATATCTTAAGGAAAATATCTTAAGTATAACTTATTAAATGGTTTATATACTGCACCCTAATAACATGTTAGTTATGAGCATATTTCATCCTTTGTGAGGTTGGTATCATCAGCCTCTTTGTATCCAGGTGAAGACACTGAAAGGTGAGGCCACATGACCCATCAGATCACTACTAAGTAGGCAGGTGGGAGTGGAGTCTAGCTGTGTCTCTCCTGAGATCTTGCTTCTAACCAATATGCTGTGCTCTCTGGTCCCCATGCTGTGCCCTTTGTCCTTATCCTTCTCGTGTTCTGTAACTAAATGTCCTACCTTTAAAATTTTTCCTTTTTGGTCATCATATAGGAAAAAAAAATGTCCTGGATAGATTCAACACATGAACCTGGCTGTGCACCAGACACAGAGCTCTGAGGACACAGGCATGAAGCACACAGCTCTGCTTTTGCTAAGTTCCTGTTCTATGATGTGTACATGAGGGATAGCTATAATATAAAGGAGGTCATTAGAGAGCCATCAGAGAGGCTGCATGGCATAGAATGCCACCTGAGCCCAAACTTGTAGCATGAGTGATTGGGGTAACAGGGAGAGGTGAGAATAGAAGCGATGCATGGGGTCACAGAAGGGAACCAGCACTCTGGGGGAGCTGGACTGTGAGATGCATGTGGGTGACTGATGAGGATGAGACCGGAGACTCACCCAGGGTCATATTGTGGAGGAGCTTGAGCACCATTCTAAGGAGGTCAGATTGTATTCAGTAGGTGTTGGGAGGTCCCCAGGGAGCTTAGATACAGGGAAAATATGAGTAGAGCTGAAATTCGTTATTATAAGCCTCATATATTATCTGTCCAGTTCATTTGTTACTTAAGAGGGGAAAATAGTAACCAAACCTATGGACCTGATGATAGCAATCTAGACACGGGGAAGATCCTTGGTTCCTAGCCCACTTAGATGGGTAGTTACCAAATGTATCAGTCAGCTAAAATTACTGAGAAGCCTGTTAGGGAATCCAGATCCCTGGACTCTTATCTTTAAAGGTACTGATTAAATGTTTCAGGACTGGGAATCTGTGTTCTTAAAGCTGGTCCGCCAATTTGAATCACTGTCATCTAACACAACTGTTTCTAGTAGGCGCAGGTGAAAAACTTCCATCAACATAAGATATTTTAATGGAAGAGAATCATCTCTGAAGATCCCCAAGGATCCCCAAAGGGCTTGTATTGCTAAAGGTGGATATTAGTACATGTTCTCCTGAGAATCAGAACCAATAGAGTGTGAGTGTGTGTGAGTGTGTGAGAGTGTGTGTGTGAATGAGAGGGAGAGGGAAAGGGAGAGGGAGAGATTCACTGTTAGGAATCAGTTCCTGTGATGGTGGAGGCTGACATACCTTGAGGTCTGCAGCCAGCAAGATGGACACACAGGAGAGCCCATGGTTCACTTCTAGTGCCAGTCTGAAGGTCTGAGAGCCAGGGGAGCCTATGGCTTGAGTTCCAGTCAGAAGGGCGTCAGGCTGGAGACCCAGGAAGGACTCATGTTTCAGACTCAAGCTGAAGGCAGTAAAGAACTGACACCCACAGGCTTTCTCTTCTCCCTCAGCCCTGTTGTTCTGGTGAGGTCATCAACGGACAGGATGAGGCCCACCTGCACTAAAGGGCACTGTGTTTTACTTAGTCAACAATTAAATGTTCATTTCACCTAGAGACAACTTCTTAGGCACCCAGAATAATATTTGACCCAATATCTCAGCACCATGTGGCCCCACCAAGTTGTCACACAAAACTAATAACCACAAGATCCCAGAGGACTTCATTATTGTAGTAGGAGCTCTATAATAGCAATGATGACAGCAGCCACTGCTATTTATATCCCTGTAGTACCTGACGCCGTAGATGTGTGGCGTATTAGCAACCGATTGCATGAAGAAAGCATATTAACATAGTTATTTGTACTTACAAAGTGTTTTTCTCCTCTCTTATTTCACACTCTGCTGGGCATTCGAAATGGATTTCATTATTGCCTTCCGTTTCTGAGATGGGGTGATCAGGCACGAAGCGGTAAGCTAACTTGTCCAAAGACAGGGTGACTGGGGCCAACTCAGACGCAGAGCTTCTCATCTTATCTCTCCACCACGTGCCACCAGTGCACTGCGTATTAATTACAGGCAAAAAAGGCAGATGTGCCTTCCAGTTGTCCTCTCCTGACCATCAGCAATTTTCTGATCTCATGACTATATCTATTGCTGCATCTAAATATAGGAGAGGCACATATTAACAAGTGAATAAACCAAGAGATATGTTTGTACTTAATGCTACTAACAGGCAACATAATTACCAGAGAGCCGGGAGTGTTGCTTGACAAACAAATTAATAAAAAAAACTCTCATGCCACTCTTGAGTATAAATCACACAGCAGAAGGCAAGAAGAGGCTGGGTTTGACAGTTGTGGGATAACAACCTTGAAATATATCTACATTACATGAGGGGGCTTTGGAGGTCCGTCTTTTGGACTTTAGAGACTATGCTAATGAACTGGCTTAATGTTCCTGTTTTTGCAGCATCCATCTATATTTCTTTTAAGGCCACGTTTACCACAACTGGGAAAACTGCTTCGTTAGATGTGGGGGGCCTAGTTAATTTATATGTTTGATACGGTTACACAAGCCTGTCCAATAAGTCAGAAGGCATTAGATAAATATATGGTTGTTTATCTCACAACGGTTTTTAATAAACTTGTATGAATATACTTACATAAATTATTCTTTATTTTTCTCTTGTATTCATAGTTCATTCGTTGGACAACTTTGGTTGAATGAATCATTGCTAATAACTAGAGTTACGGAAACAAACTAGAGTCCTTAGCTTCTGGTCACTCCCCGTTTGTGGTGGTTCTCAGCTCTGGCTACATGTTAGATCACTGAAGAATAAAGATGCCCATGTTCAGACCTCAACTCAGAGAACCCCATTCCTTTGGTCTGGAAGGGGGATAGGCCTCCATAATTTTTTTCCCCAGTACTGGGTTTCACTAAGTTTCTGAGGTTCTCACCAAGGTACCCAGGCAGGCCTCAAGCTTATAATCCTCCCGCCTCAGCCTCCCAAGTCATTGGGATTGCAGGTACACACCAACATGCTAGGCTGGCCTCAGTATTTTATAAAACTTTTCAAAGTGGTATTAACAAGTAGAGTCCCTTCCTTGATAGAAGAGTCATTCTACAACCAGATGGGATGCACTTGTTTGTGGACAAGAGGAGGGATGTGTCTTTCTGGCTGTGGAATGGGCATGATGGTGTCTTCCCCCCTTGCTGGAGTTGCTATTTTAATTTGAGAGCATCAGAGAAGTTTATTTTTAATTTTCCCATAAAATTTTGTTCTTGAATTATTTGAGCTGCATCTCAGAGGTTGGCAGGTGAACAGAGAAGGAAAAGAATGCCACAGGGAAAGATACAAAGAATGTGAAGACATTTGGGAAAAAGATTGCAATGTCTTTAGAGAATTTGGGGTTGTAGTTGGGCTGGTGTTGAGCAGGTGAATTAACTATCATTAACTCTTTCCTACCCCAATAAATTCGTTGGCTGTTCAGGGAACTAAATCACAGTTGATGTGATGAGGGTAAAATGATGTGATGAGAGTAACAGAATAACCAAAGCTTTCAACTGAAACTTTGTCAAGGTACTAAATATAATAGGAATGAAATTCCAAAGGGCAGTGACAAATTAAAGTATGTAGATTATTAAAGGATATGGCTTCAAGTTGAAAGAGTGGAGAGGGAGGAGGTGAAAGAGGGTCTAGCGAGGCATGTTCTAGCAGTGTGCCCCTAAGGACAGGGCTGGGGGAGCAAGGTACTCCTGTCCTCAGACCTTGTGAGAGGTCAAGATTACCCTTCCCAACTTCCAGCTGAGGCAGCAGCCTCGTTTATGTATCCTAGCATTTGAAACTTAGTGAGATTTGTTCTGACCTCCTCTCCTTCTTGGAAGGTAAATAGGAGGGCTCCACAACCTTTTTTTTTTTTTGGTAAAGGGCCAAATTGCTATTAGGCTTTGCAGGACACACATAGTCCTTGTGACAGATTCTGCTTTCTTTGTATATTTTTTTCAATCTTTTAAAAATGTAAAAGCCATGCTTAGCTCATTGGGCTCTCATTTGCAGAGCCCTGATCTAGAGGAGAAATGGCCTGACCCCTCTGGCAGGGAGCATAGGTAGAAATTTGTCCACACTCCAGAGTGTATTGGGACCAGGGCTGGGTGAGTGCTCCTGAGGACCTGCCAGGAGACTCATGGGAGAGAACAGATGTGATGTTCCAAGGGCCTGTCCAGTGCAATGTCCAGGGGGCAGAGGGAACTCAAAGGCAAGGAGCTTGCCAGGAAGCTTGGATTTTCCACAGATGAGATAAGGATCCATGGGTAGTATGACCATGGAATTCATATTCCAAACAGGAACAGTTGGGAGAGTCAACTCTAATAACTAAGTTACTTAATGAATAACAAAACTCGGGCAACAAGACTAAGCGAGCCCTCTCTGAGACACAACAGGCTGTGTAATCAGTACATCCTGGTCAAGAGCAAGGAAAGTACAAGTGAGGAGGGAGTCCCCAGTGATGGGAGTCTCTAAAAGGATGCATTTCAGTATAGAAGCCACGAGGCCCATGTGGCTTGAAATTTAGTATGCAACTTGAGATGTGCTAATAGTGTAAAATATACTGCAGTTTTTAACTAAAGGTAGTATGACAAAGAAAGTGTCAAGTGTATCATTAGTATTTTTATATTAATTATATGTTGGAATACTACTTCAGATGTTAGGTAAAATAAAATTAATTATTTAAATTAATTTTGCCTATTTTTATTTTTATTTATTTTTTACTTTTTAAATTGTAGCTACTAGAAAATTGAAAATCATATATAAGACTCGGTTTTGTGTTCTGCATTAGATTTCTCTTGGACAGCTGTGCTCTAGTGTTCTCAAAACTATCCTCTAGACTAAGAAAGAGGCAGCCTTAACCATCTGCAAGATACAGAGACCCCAAGGCCAGTTTGCCATACTGTCAATATAAGCAAGACCTTTCCAGCATCTCCTCTTTCATTCTTCTAATATGGTTCCCCTGCTTGGGACAGGTGAGGTATAAATGAGGAACTGGAGGCAGATCAGAGAAATGAAAGGGCACATTGGCCAAGCTTGCCCAATCCCTTTCCTGCTGTGGATTTCCAAAGTGGCCAGAACTGAGACAAGTAAGATCAAAACTAAATTACAGTGAAGCTTCGATTTATACCTTGGACTAGACATTCCCATTTCTGAATCAAAATTAAATTTATAACTTAAAGATCCCATGAACTGCCTATTATCTAAGAGTGAGGAGGGATATCATGGAGTTTTAATCTAAGGGCAGGAAAAGACTGCACAGAATACATTTATTTTATACTTGATTATTTATTCTTAGTTTTACTGTGAAAATTTTAAAGCATACATTAAAGTGGAGAGAACAGTTTAATAAAGTCCCATTTGCCTATTACCCCATTTCAACAATCTCAATATTTTGTTAATTTTATTTTATGCATTTTTTTCTCATTTGAGACTGGGGGTGGGATTCAAATATCTTCAAGCAAATCCCAGATGCCATATTATTATACTCACAAATAGTAAGGTCCAAACAGAATAAAGATTTTACTTTTAACAAGATTAACTTTGTTTTAAGGAATAGCAGGAAATTAAGAAGTAAGTATATTTTCAAATATGACATGAATCATGCCTTTTGAATAGTAGTCATCATCATTTTCATCATCATTATCACTGTCAAACTACAAGGAGCCTAGAGGCCATTTGTCCTCTGTTGAAGCTCCTCTGGGGAAGGGACTTGCTTGCAGAAGGGACTCAAACCCAGGGCCACCCTCCCAAGACCTACTCCTTTAATTCCTTTAGGAACCAGAGGAGTAGTTTGAACTTGGCTTGCTAAGGGCCTCACCAGAATCTTTCTAGCATCTCCAAGAAATTGTCTTGGCATTTCTGTCCTGCAAGCTGATAACCGAGGAGGAGCTTCACATGTCAGTTGTCATTTCACCAGCCATCTGCTTGATGCAATTATTTAGCACTAATGTTTTGGAGAGCCTTGAGTGCTACTTTGGATAAAAGTCTTGGGCAGGCAGATCCTCCAGACACCCAGTAGCCTGAAGTCAGGGGCTTGGCTTTTGAGGACTAGTTGTGTTGAAGGCTCTGCCCAAGGGCTTTCTCTAGTTCCTGAGAAGGCAACTGATGCCCTGAATTCTCTACCACCATTCTCCCTTCTGCAAGCCCCTTCCCAGACCATCAGGATTAGCTTTGACTTACAAGAGGAGGATGGATTTTCTGAAGCATCTCTGTGCTCAATGCTGCAGGTTCCTACTGCCTTTGCTCTTTCTGAACACAGTGGAAGCTTCACCTGAGTTCTCATCACCCCAACTTCATTGGATGCTGTGTATTGTTTAGAATTGATCTGGATCATTCACCACTCCACTGTTGCGTTTACCTGACTTTCTCATCTCTCCCCTGTACCTTTGCCTGCCCATTTGCCTTCCTTTGTATGACTTCTGCTCTGACAATATAAGTTGTCCTCTTGTTACCACCTTCTTGGTCTTGTGACCATACTTCATTTTCCCCCCATTTTTCAGTTATGAGTACTCATATGTTCACCTCCCACTTATTTTCTCACTCTATCTTTCTTATTAGTTGTAATTCTCTTACTCACTCTTTAGAGGTACCCCTCCTGGGTTTTTATTTAGAATATCTGGAGCTCTATCTTGGCTCTACCATTTGGGAGTCATATAAATTAGGGCAAATTGTTTAATCTCTCTAATCTCCAATTTCCTTGTCCATAACTAGTAGTAATAAATAACTACCTCACAGGGTTTTTATTAAGAATTGAATGAGCCAGTCTATGCAAAACATTTAGAACAGCAACTGGCTGTTACATGAGCTGTTCACACATGCTTGGCTCTCATCCACCAGGCATGACAACCACACAAAGATTAGGCCTCAAGGGACTTCTAGCCTCTGCCACATGCTGGGTTCAAACCAGATTTTCCCATGAATCTTCAAGCTATGAATATGTGCTCAGGTCACTGATTCGAATTTTCTTTTTGCTCACTTCTGAAGCACTTGATTTCCATGGTTGACTTTCTCTTCCCAAGATGCTCTTGTTGGAAGCCATTTACCAGCTTCGCATGGGGAATTCTCCCTGTCTAGTGTCAGGGAGAGGAAGGCTTTGTCTACAGGGCCCACTTTATTTTTCTCTGGGAAGAAACATTCAGAAGTCTATTTGTGAGAGAAAGAGCTGGAATTTTTCTTGATGAAATACTAATAATGATGAGGATGCTGCTGAGGTCACCTCAGGGAGAATTTCGTTGCATGAAGTTTCTTATGACACATTTCTGTGCTTAGCTTATTGTCTAGCAAGGAAGCTCAAATGTACTCAAAACTCCTGGCGGGAATTCCAGAGATAATAGCTACTTAAAAAGCTGGAGAAAGAATTATCTTAGGTGGTTACTGTCCGTGGCTTCCTGTAGAAGTGGTAGTTATAATTGCTGCCTTGAACACATGGAGTAAAAGGAAAAGAGCTCTTTAATAAGCAGGAGAGCCCCAGTTTGTGTTGCCCCAGGTTGCAGGTGGACATTTCCTATGCTACTGAATTAACATTCACCTTCCTGGGTCTACCCCCTGGGGAGAATGGTACAGAAGTCTTAGTGTAGTATAATAATTCTGTGGTTTGGATGGTTATCAAAAGAATCAAACAAGGGTAGTTTGTGGACTTTTCTGAATTTGAGAAAAAATATTATTCTTTTTGGAAAAAAATAATTGTGAGACATTAAAGAGGAAAAGCTTCTCTGGGGGGAATTAGTGATATTTGCTTATTACTGTTTGAGTAATTATTTAAGGTTATAGAATCATTGTCAGATTGGAAAGAACTCTAGAGGTCCCCAGTCCAACCACTGAGGTGCCACTCCTAGGACAGCAATCCCTCTAAGGCATCCCTAATTGCTGTTTGATTAATTCCACCAATACGAAGCACTCTACTTAGCAAGAACATTTCATAAGTGACACAGTAGGAAAAATATTGGTCCAAGCATCAGAGAGACCTAGGTTCAAATTGGCCTTACTAGTTATATGGCATTGGACAAGTTTACATCCTCTTGGGCATCATATTTTTCATCTATAAAATGGAGAAAATAATGCCTACCTCATGGTATTATTATAGATATGAAAGGAAACAACATAAGAAATATCTCTGGCCTAGTGTCTAGATTATTATAAGTACTCAATAAATGATAATTTATGGCAGGTAGCAAATAAATGTTAATTCATACTCTTCTTCCTGTGCTAGGTATTTTCTTGCCTTCTGGGGTTGAAAATGTACCACATTATTGATGAGGTAAAAGTTATTAATAAAGCTATAAATACAAAAGCACCATTTTATTCCCTTTCTATTTTCTAAATTTAATGCCTAATGTTATAGCTTTGAAATTATGGACATTTGTTCCAGCAGTGAGAGGGACCTCTGTAGCTGGCAAAGGAACTCCTCCATAATTTAAAAATAAATAAAATATGAATTGCCATGGCAGTCTGAATCACCCTTCATTTGTTGGCCCTCAGCATGACCTGAGTCATTTTAGCACCTCAGAATAATAGAGCTGAGAACCATCGCAGAGGCCAGCATTTCTAGCTCATTCATTTCATAAAGGGGGAAACTGAGGCCCAGGGATGGTGACTAGCTTAAGGTCATGCCATGCGGCAGCTGAGATTTGAATGTTAGTCTCCTACCTCGAAAACCTTTGGTCCTTTTATTATGTCACGTGGCCTCCTCTGTGAATAATAATATTTTCAAATGACAACGTAAGGCCCCTGCCAGATCTCCAAGGCAGTAGTCAGATAGCTGAGATTTTTTCTCCTTCATGCATCATCTTTTACCCCGAATCTTTACCCACAGGAGTTGGACAGCACAGTACTGCTGAGTTTCTCTGGAAAGGGTCTGGAGGAGAATGAAATGTCAGTGTGGGTTTGGAAACTGGAAGTGATTATAAAAACAATTACCACCTTTTGATTCCAGAAAAAGCGATTAGGAAGGATTTAAACGGGGACTGAAGGGCTAACAAAATGAATGCTAACATATTTGCAGACACATTGGCTTAGATACTCTGGAACATGCTTCCATCTCTTAAAGGAACAAGCAACTGTATCGAAGGCTTTAAACTCAGTGTCATTTAACCCAAGGCAGTCTGAGACTTTGCTGGTGCTGACTGCAGAGTGCCAAAGGCAGGCTTGTTGCTGAATGGGTAAAAAGTGCCTCCATTTGCTTCCAGGCCAAAGAATGGGGTAGGCAGTGAGGAAGATGAAACCTTGTGAATTTTGTTCATTTAGCACACATTTGCCCACCATGTGCCAGGCATCAGGGTAGGTCTCAGGAATCACACAACAATCATTCATCTAGCCCCTTAACAATTGTGTTAAATGCCTACAGGATGCTGGGCATGTGGTCCTGTGCTCCTGAATCATTTCTATGCCTGTATCTATTCACCCCATAAATATTTCAGCATCTGCTGGGTGTCAGTCACTATACAGAACAGTGCACATCAGATATTTCAGATTTCTGGCCCAGATTATAGGAAGGAAGAAGCTATCCTCTCAAGCCATGCTGAACCTGTCTCTATCTCATCACCATCATTAAATCCAGAAGATGATGCTACCAGTGTTCCTGTCAACTGAATTCAAAACCAGCTCCTACCATGCCATACGCAGAGCATCTCAAACCCAGATTTGCAGCTGGTTTAACTGACAGTGCAGCCTGCTTTTTCTGTAAGTTATATTCACCACGGACTGATTCTGTCTCTCTGATTGGTCTCTGAACACCATTGGAATAGGACCCCTGACTTGCTCATGTCTGTGTCCCCTCCTAAGATCATTCCAGGAGATTGCATGTGCTTCTTTCTCCCCACTCCTATCCCTGATTTTTTTTCCCTTCTGCTGTTCCTTTTTTATTCCTTTCTTCTCTGCCTTCTTCTTTGTTTTCTTTTTTCTTACTTCTCTCTCCCTGTCTTATCCCTCTTTCTATTTCTTCTGTTTCTACTTTTTCTCTTTCATCTTTCCTTCCTAAAAACACATGTTCCAGAGTATCTAAACCAATGGGTTCCTTGCTTCGTACTAGGATCTATGGAATTGGTAGCCTTTGCCCTTGCAGGACTTATGGGCTGACAGAAGAGTTAGCTATGATCAACAAAAGAGTCCAGTCCTGTCTGATGACTGATGGAAATCAGCCCTAAGACAGCACAGAGATGCATGCAAAGCTGAGATGGGGGTGGGTACAGGCTGTTTTTCTCAGAGAATGAAGTTTCCACAAGAAGAATTCACCTTCCCCCCCCACCACCACCAAATGGGGTATGGCAAAGGAGGATGGGCATTGGCAGAAAGCATAGTATCAGCAAAGCCCAAAGATCAAAGAAGCAGGATCCTTCAGGTATTTACAAATGAGCCTCATGGCTTTAGTCTGAATACCCAGGGGATATTTATTTTAAGGAAACCTGTAAATTCTAGTTCAGCCAGTTATAGATAACTGAACTGGAGTTCCAGTTCAGGTCTCATCTTCTGGGCGAGTGATCATTCTGAGTCCCCCATCCAAAGCCCATATACTAAATCCATTGATTGAAATGGTTATCCTTGCAAGGTCAGAAAAGTGACCAAAAGCCTACTGCATACAACCTGGGCAGGGAGCCCATGGCTGGAGAGTGCTGAGGAAAGTGGGGCTGTACTAGGCAACCAGCCAGCCCTGGGGTTTGGGAACTCCGAACTCTCTAAGACTTGTATACATTAGAACAGACTAGATCCAGAGATGCTGGCAGCTGGAGAGTAGCTCAGCTACTTAAGGGAAGCCAGAGTGGGGAGGAAAGGAGTGAGAAAAAGAAAAAGGGAAAGAGGGAGAGTGAGAAGGACAGAGGGAAAGAGAAACAGGGATAGACAGAAACACAGACAGGCAGAGAGAAGAAAAATGATCATTGCACTGGGGTATCAAAGCTCTTGGAATGGAGTAAAAAGTATAGGAACTGTGAGCAGAGAGGCTTAGCTTTAAATTCCACCTTGGCACTTAATCACTGTCACTTTCTGAGCCTTGGTTTTATTATCTGAAAAATGGCTGCACAATGCATTATTATGAATTAACATTAACTTAAAGTCCAAAACATTATCTATTAGTTATCCCTCTATAAAGGGGAACTCTTCATCTTTAGTTAAATAGAAAGGCAAGCAGAACATCAACTAACATTAGGAGGAACAGTTGACAAGAATGAAGGAGAACCCCCAACTTTGGAGATTTGGTAAACTGAGAATATTAGGGAAACACAGGACATCAAGCTAGGACCCCTGATCTTACTGAGAATTCTGGCAACCACCTGTCTAATAGTAAGGACAGGGTTTGGAGGTGGGAATCAGAGTGATATTATAGTTAAAGGCTTAACCCCTGGGCTCAAGTCCTCAAGTTCTGCTACCTGCCTTAATGTCTCTGTGCTGCAATGTCTTTACCTCTAAGGTGGGGATAATCACTCCCTAGGACAATGATAATGAAATTTAATTTGCTCGGGAAACATTAGAATCTCTGGAGCAGAGAAAGCAGCAGCCCCGTAGCCTCTGGTTGGGAGCCTGTCATCATGGCAGCCACAGCAGGGAAGAGGGCAGCTGCCCCCTGAGCACTAGCTCAGGCCCTGCAGTACCCTGGCTTCTTCACAGACCTCATTGCTCAGGGAACTCTGGGCAGCCAGAGCATGATTCCAGTTTAAAGGTGAGGCAGTAGTTGCAAGGGGAGGTTTGGTGACTTGCCTCAGGCAGTAGTGGGATTTGAACCTGAGTCTGTGCAATTTGTGGGGTTTTGTACTTTCAATCATCCTCCCACCTTTAACTTGGCAATGTGAGAAGAAAAATAACAGAGCAGAGGCAGCCAGAGTGTCTCAGGTCTGTTTGGACCATGCTTACTTGACCAGGAATGAAGGAGGGAGCTTTTTGCTGAGGACCCTTGATGCCCACCTCCAGCACTTGGATGTTTGTCGTTATCTGGGAGGAAGCCCTGACTTGGCACAGGTGGCAGTGTTATTTGGCAGAGAAGAGAGTGACTGATTTCTAACATGGGGTGTCTTAATAGCCTGTGGCTAATTGCTCAACCCTTGTGCTGAGGAGACATTTGGCACAGGCTTTTTGCAAAGTGGGACCCAGGTGGCAGCCTGCATATCCTTGATGAAAATTCCCAAAGTGGCGATGTGACTCAATAGGCCAACTCCATGCAAAGATGCACAAGCAGGTATGGAGTGATATTATAGTTAAAGGCTTAACCCTTAAGTTAAAGGCTTAACCTCCAGAAGTATGGAGGAGGATCTGAATTTGGGTGTGGGGACAGATCTTCCCCTCATTATGCTGCTGCCACCTCTGTGCTGCTGTGACCTTGGTGTGATTCAACTTTTCCTAGCCTCAATTTCTCTTTCTATGAATAGGAGACAATAATATATGGGGCTCAGGTTTGTCTTTAAGATCCAAGTTCTTGCTGTAAAGTGCCTAGTGCAGAGGCTGACATGTGGGGCTCCTCAGTAATGGCAGGAACCAGCAATTTTCTATTGTGCATCCATAGTCCTGTCCAAGCTCAGAGAGGGCAGGAAGTGCCTGTGTGGTTATCATTGCTAGATTCTGAGTTCTGGCACTGTGCCTGGAACACAGTAAATGGTTTTGAATGGATGGAGAATGGGAACATATTTTAAAGGTAGGATTGACAGAACACGGTGGCTGGTTGACTCATGGGAATAGAGGAAATAAAGATGACTCGGGTTTTAAGTTTGAGCAACTCAAGGTGACAGGGCATTTGCTAAGCGGGGAAAGCAGGGGAGAAGCAGACCTAGGGGTAGGTATGGGAGTAATGAAACCATTTTCAATGTGTTGAATTTGGGGTGCCTATAGGACATCAAGGATGACTTGACCAACAGACACACAAAAAATGTATACACGGGATTCAGTGGGGTTGGGAGGTACCAGTCATGAAGACTTGGCTTTGGGAATTTTCCTTGAATCACTGAAGAAGGATGACTTAACTAGAGGATCAGCCAGCTGGAGCCTGAAAGAGCGCCATGTTCTGCTTACTACCTATTTTGGTAAATCATGTTTTATTGAAACGGCCATGCCTATTAATTTATGTATTGTCTACAGTTGTTTTCATGCTACAAGAGCAGAGTAGCATGCTTGTATGTTTGGCAAAGCCTGAAATACTTGGGCCCTTTACTGAAGAAAAAAAAAACATGTTGACTCCTGACATAAACAATTAAGAGCTATACTATCTCATCAAATAAGATCAGAGGTCAGACTGGTTCCTTGGTTCAAGAACAAGTACTTGGGGACTGAGGTTCGTTTCATGTCACTCAATTCCACCATCCTCACTGTGTTGACTCTCCCCAGGCTTCATTGCTGCAAGATGGTAGCAGCAATGAAGTTTCCTGCTCTACATCTGGAAATGACACAGCTGTCCCTGTGTGTCTTTTGCTGCAAGACTGAGTCTCAGGCTGATGCCCTTGCAAGGGAAATGGGATTAACCGATTGCTCTAGACCCGTGATTCTCAATCCTGGCTCTACATTAGAATAACCCCTGAGATTTTTAAAAAAAGGGATTCTGTAAGAGACCTGGAGATTGGATTCTTAAAAAAAGTACCCCAGACAATTCAGGTGCAGCCAAGATGGAGTAACCCCTGCTGTGGAATGATCACTTGCTGGGTGGGTGTTGGGGGTGGGGATGGCATACATGTGAAAGCACAAACATCCTGACCAGCACAGCATCCATGGAGAAATAACGGCAGGTATGGAGACTGGGTTCCTGCTCAGGACATGCTTGACAGGGCAGTCTTGGCAGCTGACTGCTTATCCACTCAAGGCCAAAGGCAGTGTAATCTGAAATACAAATTGTGACCAAGGAGAAAAGCCAGATGTCAGAGCCAAGAAGTAGAAGGAAGTATTGAGTCTCGGGGTTCAAAACAGAAAGAGGAAATAGGCAAATAAGCCAAGATCACGAAGAAGTGTGGAGGAAAGGATAACAGGGGATGGAGGCCTGAGGGGTGGGGGAGATAGACAGAGGGAGAGTGGGGCTAGACACAACGCAGCCCATTTTGAAGGGAAAGCTGGTTGTCCTGCAGGGCCCGAGGATCACACTGGACCTGAATGGCCCAGACATGTGTCTCCACATCAGGCCCATGGGCTCCACTTGGCATTGGTCGGGCTGGCAGAGCTAAAGCCAAGGCTACAAACAGGGCAGCTGCCTCCTGCAGTCTCTTGTTTGACTTTGGCTCTCTCTCTCTAGCCACAGAAGGAGCCTGCAGTTTTGCTGATTAAAAGCATCAAAATCACAACAGGTTTGTGAAAGCCGAGCTCTGCACAAGCCCTTGAACAGTGCCACAAAGGAGGTCAAGCTACTCTCCAGTGGCCACTCTGACCCTGCTTTGTGTTCCTCCTTTCGCCCTCTTTGTTTCATTCCATTTTCTTGGGGGCCGCTCCCTTCCCTGTCAGCCTCCTTGTTACAGTCCTCCCTCATTCAGCCAGGAAAATCTATTCCCTCACTCCTTTGTCATCCATTTATGTAGCCATTTAGTCATTCCAGATTCATACATAAAATATCCACCACATGCCTGGCACCCCCTGCTCTACCCTGGAGGCCCTTAGATGGAGGACCTTTAAATCTGCTGCCAACAGACTCACAAGGGATGGCAGCAGTAGACAGAAATATATAAATAAGCCATCATACTGTATGGAGGAAGGATATGCTTTCGAGTTCTAAAGCTAGACAGTGTCATGGAAGACCCAAGGCCCAGTGGCCACACTGCACCTGCCATCTTTGGCCTAAAACAAGCCACTCAACACCATAATTAAGTCTCCCTATCTGCCCAAATGGCAAATCAGCAGCATCGAATGCCTAGAAGAGCCCATGGGGATCCCTGGAGGACTGATAACCCACAGTGTGGAACAGTGTTCTTACTAGGACACACGTCCTCACACAAAGACAGATGTATTTTAAATGTTCTGTTATTCCTCTCCTCCCTGGGTGGATAGAAACTCAATAACCCTCAAGAATCCCATTTTGAATTGCAAACTCTCTTTCCCACATAACAAAGTAGAAATGATATGAGTCTGGAATCAGACAGAGCTGGGTTCAAACTCTGTTCTCCTAATTTGTTGTTACATGTCCTTTAGGAAGTGACTTAACCTCTCTAAGCTTTAGTTTCCACTTTGGAATAGGAATAATACAGCATTGTCTACTTTCATGGATGGTTTGAGGAACAAGGGAAGGAATACCTGTTTATTATTTGTTAGTTATGGAGCCCTGGCACATTGTGAGCATTCAGGAAAAGATGGCTACTGTTATTATTATTATTATTATTAGTTGTTATATTATTGCCAGTGGCATGCTTGTAAATCTTTCCACTATAGTCACATCAAATAAAGAGAGAAAGAAAAAGAATCATGATCCATACATTCTTCTGTTTTTGCAAAGTGAGAACCCCCATTATGACAGACTCTAAGTGAGGGAATGAATGTTGGGTTGGGTGTATGTGCATGACCAACCCTCTTCTGGTCTGAGCCTGCTCCAGCACACCATTGATTCTACTAATGATACTCTGTTTTAGTCAGTGTTTTTGTGTCTGTGACCAAAAGACCTGACAAGATCAATTAGAGGAGGAAAAATTTATTTGGCTCATGGCTTCAAAGGTCTCAATTCATAGATGGCTGATTCCATTGCTCTGGGCCCAAGGTGACTCAGAATGTCATGGTGGAAGGGTTTGGTGGAGGAAAACAGCTTAGGGCATAGCAATAAGGAATCAGAGAGGGAAGAGAGAGAGCTCTTTCACCACCCCTGCCCTGTGACCTAACTCCTCCAACCATGCTGCCTCTAGTCACCACCTAGTTAATCCATCAGGGGACTAATCAGCTGATTAGGTTAAATCTCTCATAACCCAATGATTTCACCCCTAAATTTCTTGAATTATCTAACACAGGTGTTATTAGGAGAAACCTTGTATCTAAACCATCACATGCTCAAATAAATAGAGGCCCTGGAACAGAAGCAAGGGGCACCTCTGAGTTGTCAATCGCCATCCAGATGTTGTAGAAAGGAGTCTTAGCCCAACTGTGCCTGGCATTTACTTTCTGACACATTCTTTGCTAAGGATGGTCCCTTGTGACTTAATTAATGGATCCTCTGTGCAGGATTGTTAGAGGAAGCAACCCAAGGAAACCTGAGTCCCTTTGTGGAGTCATGAGCTCTGGTTGGCATGCTGTGATCTCTGGAAGAGCCTGGGCTTCTTGGCCATCTTCCTGACAGGTACTGGAGAAGTCTTCCTGGCTGACTCCATACTGCCATCCCAACTGCTTTTCTAGGATAAAATGAATGATGACAAACCTCCTACAGGAGATCACTTGGGAGTTTTTATGCCCATTTATTATTTGATCCTCGCGGCAGGACATTATTATCTCCTTGTTAGAGTAAAAGAAATGGAATCTCTATTAGGTAGAGTAATTTAGCAAAAGCTACTATAACAAATTATCCTAATATCCCAGTGGCTTAACATAACAAAAGTTTATTTCTCATATCACAGTCTGAACTGGTTTGGGAGCCTTTCCCCCAGAGGGTGACTCAGGGGCATTCTATTCGTTAGATTTGAGTTTTATGACCCCTACTTTTAAAACAGAAATTGGGAAACATAGTCATTTTGTATACTAAGAAGAGAATCAGCCCATCAGTCAGGCAGGCATAGGTTAGCTGCACATGCCTTCTGGGCCTGGTCTCTAAACCCTTGTTTTAGTCAGCTTTTTCACTGGTGTGACGAAAAGACCTGACAAGAACAATATTAGAGTAAGAAAAGCATTTGGGAGCTCACAATTTCAGAGGTCTCAGTCCAAAGAAGGCCAGCTCCATTCCTCAGTCTTAAGGCGAGGCAGAATAACATGGCAGAAGTGTGTGGTGGAGAGAAGTGGCTCAGGACGTGATCAAGATGCAGAAAGAGAGGGTGGGGCACTCCACATCACTCATCAGATACAAAATATATATTCCAAAGGCACCTGCTATGACCTACCTCCTCCAGTCACGCTACTATGGTTTGGATGTGAGGTGTCCCCCAAAAGCTCATGGGTGAGACAATGCAAGAGGGCTTAGAGGACAAATGATTCCAGATATGAGAACCTTAATCCAATCAGTGAATCAAACTCCTGACAGGATTAACTGGACAGTAACCGAAGGCAGGTAGGGTATAGCTGGAGGAGGTGGGTCATTGGGGCCATGTCTTTGGGGTATGTTTTGTATCTGGCAGGTGGAAGATTCTCTCTGCTTGCTGATCATCATGTGAGCTGCTTCCCTCTGTCATGCTCTTGGGCCATGATGTTCTGCCTGACCTCAAGTCTTGAGGAATGGAGCCCAGCTGTCTAGAGACTAAGACCCCTGAAACTCTGAAACTGTAAACGCTCAAATGAACTTTTCCTCCTCTAAAATTGTTCTGGATGGATTTTTTAGTCATAGCAGCAAGAAAAAAAAAATGATTAAAACACACACCCTACATGCCTTCTGTTGGCACTCAGTTAATTTTCATCAGGGGATTAATTCACTGACGGGGGTAAGGCTCTCATAAACGAATCATTTCACCTCTGAATGTTTTTTCATTGTCTCACATAAGGGCTTTTTGGGGACACTTCACATCCAAACCATAACAACCTTCTTCCACAATCTGCCAAACCCTCTCTTCCTGCTCAGGATCCATATACAGGTTTCTATAACACAGGATTATAAACTGGGTGACTTTAACAACACATATTCATTTCCCACAGTTCTGCAAACTGAGAATTCCAAAATTAAAGCTTTTTGTTTGCAAATGGCTACATACTCCTTATATCCTCATGTGGGAGAGCAGAGAGTTAAGAGCAAGTTCTCATGTCTCTTCTTACAAGGGAATTATTCCCAGTCACAGTCATGAAGATTAGTTCCTCATGATCTACTCACCTCCCCCAAATTCTACCTACCAATCACATCATATTGGGGGTTAGGGTTTCAACACACAAATTTTGGGGGATACAACTATTCAGTCCATACCATGAGCCAGATGGAAGGGCCCAGTCAAGGATTCTACAGAGACAGCAGAGATATGGAATGGAAGCAGCCTGAATCCCTGAGTCACTCCATGGAGTAGGGCCTCCTAACCCTCTTCAGATTGTGATGGAGGAAGACACCTTTGCTGTGTTAAGCTGCTGAGATTTGGAGATTGTTGTCTCAATAGCCATAATAATTATAGTGGTCACTTGTACATGGTTCCAGAGCTCAAGCATTTCTCACCCCATGTATCTGTGCCATCAGAATCATACCACATTGTGACTGGTCAGTCCTCTCACACCGGATCGTAGTAAAGTTCCTGGTGGCAGAAACTGTCTATGAGTCATCTCTGTGTCTCATGGCTCAGAGAGCTTTTTAAAATTTATAAACAGCAATAATCTGTTTACTTAAAATATATATGCATGCTCAATAAAAGTTTTTTTTAAAGAAAAAAATTATAAAAATAAAGATGCCATCTCCTTAGAATTAAATGGGAAAGAAAGTATAAGGAAGTGTTTCACACTAAGAAAGCAGTTTGTATTTTCCCACATTAGCATTAATTGGTTGTCATTAGTTGCCTGAAAAGCCATGTTGAAAGGATTTTTAAGGCGTGAGATACAGGGGAGCAGTTGGTAGATTAGTAATGTCTGTCTGTGATAGGCCTGGGAGGAGAGGGGATAGCACATTCCCAGCTTTCTGAGAGCTAGTCCAAGAGAGAACATCAGTAAATGTTAGTTGAGTCAAGTGGAATTTAAACATAGTCATTGTGCCTCTCTCAATTTTTAAGCAAATAATTGAAGTGGAATATAAAGAAACTGAAATGGGATATGGGGAAATTAACATGGAAATCATATTGCAGGCACTTGACAAAACTAATTAAACTGGGAAATGCAGCTAGATTTTTTTTTTTTGGTGCATAAACATTCTTCTTCTCCTGCAACAAGGGGGTAACACCAACAAGTGTTCAAATTACACTTTTATGTGTGTGCTCTTCCAAGCATGTGTGGGGCTTTGAGGAAGGTTCTGTTGTGTTGGTGGCAAGAGGCTCTGTAATTGCTCTGAGAATTCTTGGAATTTTTTCAGATACATATATTTTTTTTTCCTGAATGAAGGCAAAAGAGAGCAGTCCTTTCTGTAATAAAAGAATACAGCTGCTTTCCAGTCAAGTGTATAGCCTCGAGCCTTGGTGTTTTTATCTCTAAGGTGGGAATAATCCTACTCCACCTGAGGATCAGATGAGGGCAAGGATGTAATGATGCTTATGAGTAGTTCAGGACTGTTCTCACATTCCACATCACAGTTATCAGCAGAGCGTAGTACCTGGGCACGTGCCAGATTGCCTGGGCTTCACTCCCAGTGCCCCAGCATACTAGCTAGGTGAGCTGCAGCAGTCTGCTGCACCTCTCTCCCTGTTTCCTTACCTGAAAAACAGAGAAGATAATAAATAGCAGCCACCTCACAAGGGTGTGCTAGAAGTTAACAGAATCAACAAATATGTAACAGTGGACACATAGGTCTGGCAGTAGGTACCGCTCAACAAATCCCAGTGATCATCATCATCATTATCAAATATAATAGGACGTTAGTTAAATTCACCAAACTGAGTTTCTTAGAAATGTCACACACCATGCTGGGTGTTTTGGTGCTATTGAAGTACACTCTTAGGTGGCAGGCATTTTATACTTTAGTAGTGGGAAATAGAGAACAAGCTTACAAAAAACTATTCCTTTAAAGAAATTTTCTTCACTTTTTCTGTGAAAGTGGAGCCTTTTTCCTAGAATGCTTAATATTATCAAGAGTTCTTAACAGGTACTATCTCACTTCATCCTCCTTCCAATGCTATATTCTATGAAAATCATTTATTATATAAACTAGGTAGCGTGAATCCCAATGACACATGATTCTCAGCAAGCTGTACCCTACACAGTGCCTTTATTTCAGCATTCCCCTGACAGTACATATCATACAGCAAAAAAAGCAGTTTGAACGTTGTTCATGTTTTGCTGGACATTCTTATGGGTCCACATGGACTTGAGAATACCAAATGCAAATGGCTAGTGGGGCAGTAGTATTTACTGGAAAGAGCACTAATTTTAATATAACTAGGTTTGCTCCAATTTCCTAGGGATAGGATCTTGGTCTTGGCTCTTAAATTCTTGAGATTTCTTCCCCAGTCTGTAAAGGAGGATGATGTTCCTGACCTTTCAGAGTTGCTCTGGGGTTGAAACAAGAGAATCTTTGTACATGTTTCTGGGCCTCACTATGTGCGCAGTTTCTGGAATACCTGTGAGAAAGAAACGTGTCATAGATATTACTTAAGTATTTCCCCTAATTGTACTGCTGTGTGGTTGGTATCTAATGCTTAGCCTGATTAACACTTGTGGTACTGAGGCTTTCAGAATAATATAAGCCACCAAGCAAACCAACACAGCTACAGCAGGCCGTGGTGCTCCAAGTTAGTTGATGAGCAGAAGAACTGGGACTTGAACTTTAACTCAGGTCTTCTGATCTCCGTGTCATGTTAGATCTGGATGTATTCCACACAAGGGGCTGAGTTTAATTTTATTGGCATGACTCATGACTGCTTTGAGCTCAACATTCCTGTCTTCTGCAGGTAAAAGATGCAACTAATTTTCTTAGACATTTTTAATGAAAAATGTTTCTGTGGACTTAGCAGTTCTACAACCTAATCCTACACGCCATTTCTACCCACATCATCATGTGCCTTTATCCACACGTGAACTACTGTGAGCTGCCTGAACTTCACCTGCAGAGTCCACCCTTGTTCAGGGTGGACTTTTTGAGGTTGGTCATTCATATGCCTAACCCTTGTAAGACCTAGGTCAACTAATTCCTTCTCCAGAGACCTTCCCCAACTCCTGTTAGTGGCTCACATCTTCTCTTGTTTCTAAGTCTTCATATTGCTTTATCTATTTGATTTTTTTTAAGAATTTTTATTAGTGCATATTACTTATACAGAATAGTGGGTTTCATGTATCTTATTCGTACATACATGTAGCATACTTTTATTATATCCACCCTCTTACGACTCTCTTTACCCTTTCCTCTACCTTACCCTGATCCTCATCTTCTTCTCAGTCTCCCTCCAATTTTTAGTTCCGTGTTGCATTATAAACATTAATCACGTATTTAAAGCATCCTAAACATTTGTAATTTGGGGGTGGAAAGAATTCTGAATCAGGAGAGTGGCATTTCTGAAATCTCAGCTCTATTTTCTGGCTGTGTGGTCTTAGGCAAGTTATTCAAACTCTCTGAACTTCACATTTCTTGTCTACAAATGAAGTTAACCTCTACCTCTCAGGGTGTAAGGGCTATTCAGAATTTATTTCACAGTGTCTGACTCATAGTATATACTCAAAACACAGTGATACTCTTTTTCTTCCTTCCTCCCCAGAAGCAGATGGTATGTAGGTATCACATGTCTAGGTCCCAAGCACAGTACTTGACATATATTATTCGATATAATTCACCCAATCACAAATTAGTAAGTGGAAGGACAAATATATGAAAAAATAGAGTGTGGCCCCCAAAGCATAAAATCAACCTGAGCTTTTAGCTGTTTCATTTCCATGTGATTGGTATTTTTATGGAACTGTGTCCATTTTGCTATTTTTCCTATGGACTAAGAATGAGGAGAGTGAGCACCTCCCAAATCCTTCAGGTTTATTATCATTGCTTCCTTGTCCTCCTTCAGCTGTCTCTCTTTGAGTGACTCTCTGAAGAGACCACAGCATCCTGTCTTGAGTGCATTGGCTGATATGCTCCTGGCAGGTTATCTGCTGGAAGGGTGACGCCAAACATGATTGACGTGACTTCCACCTCTGAGCCCGCCAAGGTTGCAAGCCCTTGGGTGGCAAACACAGAAGATACAGCTGACACGCTGAACCTCAACAAGTCCTGTTGCTTCCGTGCTGAATTCAGTCTGCATCGGGGCTGTTAAAGTGGGAAAAGAAGATTAATAAAGTACATGTTGAAGCTTGAAAGAATAATTAGTGGGACGTTATATGTTTGGGCTGCAAAGCCATCTCTACATTTAGCATAAAGCAGAACCTTTCTTCTAATCCTTCTGAGAACGGGGGATTGGCTCAAACTAAATTGGTTTTCTTTGTGCATCTTGAGTTTTTCTTTTAATGTTATCATTTTTTTAAAAAAAATATTATTTTCCAAATTTCAAGTAAGTTTTAATCAACCTCTTTGTAGGATCTGCCTTGTTTCTGGATCTGCCAGTCACTTGATGAGCAGCCACTTGGGCCCCCGATAAAAGGAAAGTGTGTGAATTGTGGGCTGCGTAGAGCTTAAATCACACATCTTTCGGCGGTGCATTCTGTCACTCTCAGGACTGCCGTGGTGTCTGCTAACAGCCCACCTCGATGAGAGGAAGAGTGAATTATTGGTGTACATAATAAACTAACATCTGTACTGTGCATCTCAGAATGAGTGTCAGGGAAGCTGGAAGACAAAGCAGAGTGGCATCATTAGGGCCAGATTTAAGGCTCCAATTTGTGTAGCATTTGCATAACAATGCACAAGAGCAGCTATTCACTGTTCCCTTTCAGAACTCACAGTTTCACCTTCACAGGAACATTCCTGAGGAAGGGGAGGTGAGAGCAGATGTTTGCAAGCTGGGAGTCAGTCTCTCAGAGCATCCTTTCCAGAGGCCTAGAATTCCCTGGGCAGGCAAGGAGTTTCCTGTCCCTTGGACCCTGGAACCTGGTTTGTACTAGTACCTGCTCTTTGGTATACTTTTCATTCAACAAGTATTATTGAGCATCTGATGTCAAGAAAAGTCTTGGTGTCGAGAAATAAGAACCCACCAGCTGCCTGAACCACTTTTTTTTTTACCTTGGGCCCTGTGCTAGTATGAATCACCTGTCTGAGCCTGTCTCCTTTTCTCTGCAAAGGGGATGTTAATAGGACTTGTAAGAGTGAGTTACTGGTGCTGACTATATGAAAGGCAAGATGCTAGACCTGTTTAAATTCTCCCCCAAATCCTCTGATTCTCTATTCTTCTTTAGTATCATATGAGGAAACTGAGGCGTACAGAAGTAACTTGGGGCTGGGATTGTGGCTCGGTTGTAGAGCACCTGCCCAGCATATGTGAGGCATTGGGTTTGATCCTCAGTACGAGATAAAAGTAAATAAATAAAATAAAGGTATTGTGTCCATCTCCAGCTATAAAATAGAGAGAGGAGTAACTTGCCAGTCACTCAACCTGTGAGTTACAAAGTCAGAATATTTTAGTGTCTTGTTAATTTGTGCACTATAACATCAAAAAGCTGCCTTTGGGGTTAAGGGAAGAAATAGATTGGAACTCGAACTCAGCATCAAAAACTCTAATGTGCTGGTCCTTTGCTCCCTGTTGCTCTTTTGCCACCCCTGAGTGACATGGGGGAAGTAGAGACAACTTGGTTTTGGCTTCTGACTTTCACATAGTTACTGTGTGTACTTGGGCAAGTCTCTAAACCTCTCTAGCCCTAGATTTCTCATGGATAGACGAGGAACCACAATGTACCTACCTCAAAGAGTTGTGAGAACTAAATGATACTATCATGAATGGGATCTAGATTTCTGAGCAAAATGTCTTACCACAAATTATTTTCTAGACAATGCTAGCTGTCATCAGCATCATGATTATTAATTAGCCAATATTGCCAGAGTATAGATGAGCTCCTATTACCTGAAATACGAACAGGGGTTTTGCTTGTCTATGTCTTATTCAATATTCTCATCTCGTCGCAGACCTTGAGCCATTGATTATGTTTTCTTTTTTATTGAGGCCAGGTACACGGAGCCCCTCCTGGACTCAGCCATGAGGATGTAGCATGTTTACAAAATCTTCTTCAAAGAAATCTCCTGAATGCTGCAGTTGTAGCAGAATTACAGTGTCCTCTGGCCACATGCTTAGCTATCAGTGCTGCTAAGGGATGGACCTTGTGTGCTCTGAATGCCAACAATCCACTCAGTTCCCAGACACTGGTTCTCTGCCCTAGTCTCAAACTCTGGCCCAGGTATTTGGGTAGACTCATGTATTTCTGCCCTGCCTATAATGCTCCCCTCACTCCAGCCTTTCCAAAGTTATATCACCCTTGACAGGTTAAAAGGACATGGACGTAAGGAATCGTTTGGGGATGATAACATGTTTAAAAATGGGAATGGTTGAACACTGTATGATATGTGGACTACACAACAGTGAAATTGTAAACAGAAAAGTGAGACTTGCATTTGATGACATTCAAGCTCACCCCAGTTCTATAAAAAAAAAAAATCAGTTTCTTCAGGTGGAAAACAGGTGATTTCTTGTAGTAAATGGCTTCCTAGTGACTGAGAAAGCTTTGATGTAAGTTTTCCTGTAGGTGGAAGTGTAACTATGATAAGTTAAAAAATATATTAAAAATTAGGGTAAGGGGCAGTAGGCTAGCTTTAGGTTTGAAATGCATGTAGCATTTTTAAGAGACCCTTTCCGAGCATCTGTCTGTGGCAGGAGCTGACCATCTTGGTCCTCCTCAGCACAAATACTCTGTGAAATAAAAATGCAAAACAACACAGTTGAATATGCTTTGGATGTGAACTCTGCTCCAAACTCTATGCACACATTTTTTTTTTCAGGATCATCTCATTCAAGTCTCACAGTAGCTCTGCCAGGGACATTCTACCGACTCATAGATAAAGAAACTGAGTCACAAGCCAAGTAACAACATCTGGCTAGTAGGGGCTCTTAGTGTCTTCTAATTATATCTTCTCTCTTCACTCCCCCCAGTAACTCCTACCCCTCTTAATATGGCACCCTGTAGAGAAATCACTAGAAACACATAGCAAGGGGCCCTGTTCTTTGCTGTGTTCCCACAGGCACACATCTTCCTTCCGCTGGCCAGTGGACTGAGGTGAGGGATTTCTAGGTAAACCGGAAAGGGCTTGTGGCTCAATATCTCCACATGTGGCCTGTTTTGGGGTCAGAACTGCATTTGACTTCCAGCTCTGCTATCCACTAGCTTTGTGACCTTGGCTGGGACACACAAGCTTAATCTCTGCAACTAGAAAACATATATGTATTTATATAACATATGAACAATGTAATGCATATTGTTATTGACTTCTGGGTATCTGTGAAGAATAAATGTAAGCCTGTGGGTGAGAGAGCCTCTCAGAAAACTTTGGGATCACTGCACTGGGAAGAGTCACTTCTGGTCACTTCTGCCTGTTTCCCCCAGTTCCTGGGTTCCTATTCCTTGGTGTAGATCCCCTGCCTTGGCATGAGTCTTTTTTCCCTCAGTATCAAAAGCAGAGTTCTGCATGGCCTGGCATGTGGTCTGGGATGGCTAACATATGCTAATTTATTTCCCTAGTATTCTGACCCCCACCTTTCATCCATGGCTAGCAGAGGCTATGGAAGGCTGAGGTTGGCCCAAACCTGAGATGGATTCTGGAGTTGGAACTGGGCAGAGCCAAAATGGACAGTGACTGGGAGAAGGGGCTGTGTCCGTTTCTGCTTTCTGTGTGTGTACTTCAAGGCCAACAGGTGCTGGGAGCAGTCATCTGACAGTGATGGCCAGCAACATTTCCCACGTGGCCACCCTGCCCAGAAAGCATTCACAGATGCCAGTCAAAAAGCAATGACCCAGTGGACTTTCAATCTCCGGAAGACACTGACATGGAGCCAAGGTGAGAAGGCAGATTGCATATTGAAGCCAACACACAAAGGGCAGAAGAGCTCTGACCCACACAGGTGGGATCGGGATAGTGACTTACATAACCCAGCTACTTGGGTTATGAAATTGTCCTCATTTGGGTCATATTTTAGAGAAAAGTAAGAAATTGCATTTTTAAAGAAATCCTTGCATCGTTGGTTAAATGAGGAATTGTCTGGTAAAATGAAGTGTGTTCCTGAAACAATGCATGTTTTAAATAGCATCAATGGGCTTTCCATAAAATTGAAGACCGTCTATTTAAAAACTCATCAGGAAAGAAAAGCCATCAGAAATAGCTTCTTTAAGGTTTCTCTTGTCAGTGGAGCTGAGGGAGCATAATATCCTCAGTAGTCTAAAGAAGAAAGGACCCTTTATGAGTTCCTACTATGCTTTGGTCCCTCGGCCAGCTGTGGTCACTTGTTTGATTTCTTCAAACCCTTATAATTTCCCAGTGACAGAGGGACAATGACTCCTGTTTCCTTAATCAGGGTACTTGGGACCAAAACTGAAGTGATTTTGTCATAAAGATGCAGTCAGTAAAACAAACAGAACTGTGATCATCTTTGTTAGTAATACCAGGTCATAACAATAACATGCTTTATGCTAGGCATTGTGGAGAACACATCCATATATTTTAATTAATCCTTACAACAGTAAATCTCTTTGGCAGATAGGGTTGTCCCCATATTGCAGATAAGGACAAAGACTCAACAGATTAAAAACTTGCCCAAATTTAGAGGACTAGTAAGTTGTTGAGCTAGGATTCAGACCCACATCTGCCTGGGCCCAAACTTCTTGTTGTTCTCTTATTGTTGTTTATTTATTAAATGTATAATCTCTAAGATGGATTTGGTATCAGGCACTGGTTTAGTTAAGATGCTTTGAGTTCTACAATATATACCTGGTTACAGCTGATATTGTAGCTGCTGATCTTCGTGCTTTAGGCACTAAATCTGACTTATAGATAAAGATTCAGAGGCTCAGAGAGGTGTCTTAACTGCACAGCCTTGCAGATGAAGAGCCATATGCTAAAGCCTCTGATTTCATTCTGCAATCTAGTAGACCAGGCAGGAAAAAAAAAAGAATTTGGGCCTGAAGGATATGTTTGAAGTGGCAGAAAAGGCACAGAGAGAAATTAAGAACTATAGAATAATCCCCAAACCTACAGAGAACAAAATATGCTAAACACCCCAGGTTTAAAAGAGATCATAACACAGGGCCCTGTGGATCCGTCAGCTAAGGAGGGAGTCACAGACCAGGACAAAAAGAGGGACAGTCAAAACCTTGGAACTTGCTGTTTCTCATGGCTTAAAGATCAACATCTGTGAGTGAGTTTCCTATGGCTGCTCAAACAAATAACTACAAACTTCGTGGCTTAAAGCAACAAGTTATTTTCTCTCACAATTCTGGAGGCTTGAGATTTCAAATCAGGATCCCTGGTGGAAGGAAATCAAGCTGTGAGCAGGGCTGCTTCCCCTGAGGATCCAGGGAGAAGCTTTCCCTGCACCCTCCAGCTTCCTGTTGCCAGCCTTCCTGGCTTGTGGTCAAATTGCTCCAAACTGCCTCCACCTTAGCATCTTCTTCTCCTGTGTGTCTGTGTCAACCTCCCTTTGTCTCTCTTTCATAAGGACACTGAGACTGCATGTAGGGCACACCTGGATAATCCAGAATAATTTCCCCATCTCAAGATCCTTAACTTAATTGCATCTGTAATGATTTCTTTTTTTCTTCATAAGGTGACAATTACAGGTTCCAGAAATTAGAACCTGACATCTTTGGGGGGGCCATTATTCTGCCTCCCATAGTCAGAAATTGGAACCATGGTATTTCTGAGCAGCAGAGAGAGATCATCTCTGGTCTTTTTATTTCTTCACGTTTGGGACCTTCCTCCCCCACAATAAAAAGTGGCAAGGTTCCCTTTCCAAAAGCATGCATTCTCATGCATGCAGAGGTAGTAGAGGGACGGTCCAGAAAAAGATCCCCTTTAATACAAGGTGATGTGCTGGTGAAGCCCTTATGGAGTCAAAGCCCAGAGGGTGGGGAGAGAGGAAGAGCCAGTGAGGGGCAAGAGAAAGGACTGGAAAATTGAGAGTGCAAGGAGACAAAAGGGAGATAAATTAAGAAAATGAAGAAAAAAAGGGGGAACAGAGGAAGAAATTAATAGAGAAAGCAAGAATGCTTTAGAAAAAAAGTAAAACCAAAAAAATTACAAGATCGGGGAGAAGAGGAAATAGGAGGGAAAACAAAGAGAGGAGGGGGAGGGGAAATGAGAGGAAAGCTAGGAGAGAGGAAGATTGACAGCAGACAGGGACAATGGGGAAGTGGGGACAGAAGGCAGTGAGAGGAGAAGAGAGGACTGAGGGAAAGAGTGACCCCTGAGGGTGCGAGGAGGGAAAGAGGCGGCAGATCGTCAGCTCACACTGTGGGACAGAGTAATAAAGGCATTTGGTGAGGTGACAAACGTCTATATGTTAATATGCCGAAATAAATATAGCAGCTGCAAGTTACAAATCACATTCATCGGCCGTTACAGTCTGGTAATTGTCCATACAGATATTTTTTTTTCCTGGTTCCAGACCCTGGCTTATCAGAGGACAACATGCTTTTGAAATGCCACATTATTTTGTAAGTACATTTCACGTCCAAAAGTTGCACCAAGCGTGATATACTGAAGACGTATTTCGCTTCCATGCTGTGGAGCTCCCAGACTCCGGCACAATGATTTTTAAATGGCCATTTTGATCATCAGTGTTCTGCCATCCAAGGGCAGGACAGGCCTTCCCATAGGCTGTCTCCAAATCCCTCATTTATCCCTCTCTCCTCCCTCTCTCCTTCCTTCCCTTTTTTCCTCTTCTTGATCATTTAAGTCTCTCTCTCTCTCTCAAGCCTTCTTTTTCCCCTTGTCTTTCTGTTTCTCTGGCTTTCCCTGACCCCCACCCACCTTAAGGGGCTTTTCATAAGTCATCAGTGTATAAACCTCAGCACCACGGACTCAGGGCTGGATAATTCTTTGTCCTGGAGGCTGTGCTGCCTATTGTAGGATTTTAGCAGCATCCCTGTCCTTGACCCACTGGATGCCAATAGCAAAGCCCCCTCTCCCCTGTTGTGACAACCAAAAATATGTCCAGATAGTACCGAGTGTTCTCTGGGGGTCAAAATCATCCCTTCTGCAGTCAGATCTGAGCTCTAATTCTAGCTTGCCACTTCTTGACTGTGTAATCAGAGACAAATCCCCCTGATTTTCAGACGTATGAGAATCACCTGGAAGGATTTCACCTCAGGAGCTTTAAGTGCAATAGAGCTGGGAGGGGCCCTGAGAATATGCTGTCCTCTAGTGCTGCTGCTGCTGCTTGCTGGTCCAGAGCCTGCTTTGAGAACCAGTGCCCTGCCCCTAACCTCCAGTCTCTTCTCCAAAATATAGGGTTCAAGCCAGGCATGGTGATGAATGCCTATGATCTCGGTGGCTTGGGAGGCTGAGGCAGGAGGATTGTGAGGTAAGGGAAAGGATGTGATGGTGTGTATGAGTGACTCAGGATGGTTCACATATTCCACATTCTAGTTAGCAGGCATAGCACCTGGGCACATGCTTTGCTCCCAGTGCTGCTGGCCCACGAGCTATTGAGCCAGCCTTAGCAACTTGGTAAGACCTTGTTTCTGAATAAAACATAAAAAAAGGGCTAGGGATGTGACTCAGTGGCACCTCTGGATTTAATCCCTGGTACCAAAAAATATGTATATATAGGGTTTATAAGACATTGCTAGCTGGCTTATCCTGAACATTAAGAGAAATAATATAACTATGCTATCCTGGTCCCTGGTAGGTGATAAATAAATGGTAGCTCATAAAGAAAGTCCTCTTAAAGGAAGGTTGGGTTTTGACAGGAACTGTGAGAATTAAAAATGGATATGGATATATTCACAGCAGCACACAAATGTTCCCATTTTTAAAGAAGAGGTTCAATGGCTTTTTAGCAACAAAGTATGTGTGCTTATTAATAAATCTGTCTCAGTGGGATCAGTCCCCTGCAGTAATGGAAGATAAATGATGAAAGCTAGCATTGTACCTGAGATCCTGGAAATCTAAAATTGATTACCCATGCACACACTTGTTAATAAGACCAAGTGCAAACTCTGTTACTAATGTCCAGGAAGAAAGAGTATCTGCAGGTATGGTTGCCTACAAATCCTCTAACATCCTTTTCTAGTTGAAAGGGTAAGTTAGCATTCACCACAGATCTACTAGGAGCCAGGCAAATGTGAGATTATATACATTTGTACATTTATTCCACAAACTACTCTAGAAAGTCAGAGCCCTATTTATGACATTAAAAAGCTGGGTTTTAGACAGGGGTTAAGCAATTGCCCTGTGACATCCAGCTAGTCAGCACAGTGCTGGGATTGTACCTTTGTTCCATGTGACCTGCTGCTCCAAGGTTCTGGCACAGTGCTGGTGGGTGCAGATAAACACCTTGTGTACAGAATTCCGGGAGCTCATTTAATTCTCCTTAGAATTTCAGTTCCCTTTTGGAGATCAATGGGTCTGTTTTTGACTTTGAAATCCTTGAGCCTAGTCAAGCATAATGAATTGCTTGTGATTGGCACTCCTTTCCTGGAGAGGGAAGGAATGAATGAATACAGGACTGTCTCAGTTGATTTGTTAAGAAATGACACTGAAATGGCGTGAGGTTGCATGCCAGCAGTTCTGGGTCCTGGTCTCAGTTTACTAAAGATTTACTGTGTAACCTTGATGGAAAAGTCAGTTTCCTCCCAGAATGGACTAAATTTCGAGGTGAGGGGCATACACATGTCAAAACCTTAACCATCAGAGTGACTTTATTTGGAGATAAAGTCTTTAGGAGGTAATTTAGGTTAAATGAGCTCATTGAGGTGAAGGCCTTGTCCTATTCTATGGGACTGGTGGCTCCATGTAGAAAGGCCATGTGAGGACACAGAGAGAAAGTGGCCATCTGTAGTGTGTGAAGACAGTCTTCACCAAAAACCAAATTAGCTGGCACCTCTGTCTGAAATTTTTTGCTTCAAACAATAAGTTCTATTGTTTAAACCACTCAGTGTATGATGTTTTGTTACGGCAGCTCAGGCAAACTGATACACCCAGGTCCTACCTTGTTTTCCTATAAGAATGTAGATCAGATAACTTTTTCAAAGGACTTTCTAGAGAATGCCAATTTTCAGCAAAAGGTTAATGGGTCATTAAATGAATAGGGTGAATCTTAAGTTCTCTCCCTTCCTGAAGAACTTCTAACTACACACACTTTGTGAGTGTGTGTAGTTAGAAGAGGGCCTGTAGCAGAGACAAAAACCCCAAACAAAGCAAAACAGAAACCTTTCTAACTCTGCATAATCCACAGTCCTTGCCCTTACTGGCTAGGTCATGTATTAGCCAGCTCCATCTCTTTTTTGTTGTTGTTGTTTGTTTTTAACAGATGAGAAGATTGTGGGTTAGGCAGACTGAAAAGTCCCAACTGGAACCTAACCAACAGGTGACAGAGAAAAATTCAGGCTCCAATCTGCCTGTTTCAGTCTCTTCTCTGTTTAACATCTGGTTTAGAGCCTCCCAGTGAAATGCTTTTCCTATGGAGGTTTGCGGCAAATGAGTTGAGAATTAATAATATTTCCTACCATTCAGCAATTAGTATATTCCAGGCCCTGTTATAAGTGACGTATTGTATGAACTCATTTTAAATTCACAAAAACCCAGTGAGGAAGGCACGGTTACTGTTTTAGTTTACAGCAGAGGAAACTGAGGCACTGGGGGGTTGAGTAACTTGTTCCAGGTCACACACAAGACTAGGAAATGGCACAATCCTGGTGTGTACTCAGGTGTTCTTTAGAAGACACAAGAGAGGGTTTTCTAAAGATATCTTGCTTCTCTTCCTGCACTGATCATATCTAACATAGTGATTTGTTCATTGTGAGGTTGTGGAGGAGAGAGATGGCACACTGACCTCTGTATGTCCCCTACCTGCAATGGTGCCCATCACACAGATGCACTTGTAGTTGCTAAATGAGTTAGAGACTAGTGAACTTCACCTCCTGGAAGCACTGGGTCCTTATTTGGGAACTGAGACTTGGAGTCAGTCCTCTCATAGGCAGACCTTCTGCTGGGGGGACAGGTCCTTCCTTGTCTCAGCCCCCAGGCTCATACTCCCCAACCTTTGCCCCCCAGCTCCTATTTTTCTAAGCTGAGCTGCATTCGCTGGTCCCTAGATTGTTCTCTCTCAACCTGACATTCTCTCCATTGTCACCAACAGCACCCCTAGCCCTACCACCACCAAGAATGGCCTGGTTTTATAATGAATCTCCAAGGAAGAGAAAATACTCAGAACCCACACTTTAAGGAAGGGTCATAAAACATTTACATGCTAAAGCCTGAGGGAGTTATTTGTCCAGACGTGTGGTAAGACAGTAGTCCAGGGAGGCAGAGCTTTGTCTGGAGTTTCTGCAGAGCTGGGAGGGGAATGAGGCTCTCTCTGTTCTCAGACTCAAGCTTTCCTACTCCTCTGTGTTATTTCTGTCACAGTTAGAGGTAAGATACTGTCAAGGTGACATGACATCTATGCAAACAGCTTAGGTAAACCAGAAAGAATCAATAGACTAGGAATGAAAGTCAGAATTTTGAGAAAAGATGAGGAATAGGGCAGTAATGATAAGTTCCCTAAATTTGAATTCCTCAGGAAATAGGACCTGGAATTCCTATTGCTACCCTCATGAAATACACCTTATTTATAGGATTTAGCTTGAACTGTCGTTGATCAAACATCTACTATGTGCCAGGTATGGTCGGTACTAGGTTTTTAAAAATTCCAAATTCTCATTTAAATCATCACTACCATGCTGAATGGAAAACATCATAATTCTCATTTTTTTTTTTTTTACAAAGGAACTAGAGTACAAAGAAGCTCAATAACTTTGCCAAGGTCACACAATTTAGTAAGGTCTGATCTTAAATTCTGTCCAGACCCGGGGCTTTTGTGAGGTCCATGAAGCTTCTGTACTTGTAGTTTTTTTTTTTTTTTTTTTTGAGAAACCTGAGATTCTCAAAGCAGTTTAAGGACCCCTGCTGGCCTCATTTCCAAGTCTTTAGACTTTCAAAGTTTTCAAGGTTACACTATCACTTCTTAGTTCCTGTCCCCAGAGGGACTTGATCTTGATCCCTTCAAGTTAAGATTTGTTTGAATAATCCATTAACCGTTGAGAAAATTACCTTCTCATTATGAAGTATTCTGTGTCACTTTAATACTAATTACTCTAACTGTATTTATTGAGGATTAATGACTGAGCAATATTTTATTAATAACGAACTGGCATTTATTATTGCATAAATAATAAATAGACAGAGTGCCTCATTAAATATAAATACATTTTTTATTTGAGCACCTTCGTTAAAAGTGTTGCCAAAAATTTTTGCACTGATTAAAAATCTCATTAAAATGGTTGACTAGTCTTGCCTTTGTCTCCACTGCCTCGCCACCCCCCCCCCACCCCCCCCCCCGAAAAAAAGAGTTCCTGATAATTTCTGCCCCATTAGAAAGACTTTGGGATTATTCATCTGCCTGTCATAAGTCCCTTTAACAATGCATAGCTTCTGTGAATTTGGGTTGCCATGAAAACCTGAACTTTTTGCTCTTCTCTTTCTTTCTTACGTTTGCAAATATAACCCTCACCTAGTGATAGGAGGTTGCTGCACTTAAGTGCTTAAGGACCATATAAGTAGCTCATCTGAAATCATGGACCTGGGGGAACAGGAAAGGACTGCTCTAGACATTCATTGATTGCTAAGGAAGCTGAGGCCCAGAGAGAAGCATCTTCAGCCTCACACCATTACCAGCACAGCAAGGACAGGACTACCTAAAAAGTCCAGATATTATAAGTCTGCTTTACTTGTTAAGTTACATTCAAATTTTTCTAATTGAATGTCCTCCCACAAGAATCCCATCACTCTTCAAATTTGTCCACAGCCCCACAAATCTCCCTATATGTGCTCACCTATTTTTTCAGAAAAACTGGTTCTCCTGCTACCCACATCACATCCACTACCTTCTTCTCTGTCCCTATTGGAAGCTTTCAAGTCTTGGAGCTCCCTAAAGGCACCCTCCTGTTGCCAGCCCAATAGTGCCCATCAGGAGATGGCCAGGGTCCATGCAGACTTTTTCATTCCCCATGCCTAAGGCTGCTGCTGGTCCTAGAGATGCTGGAGCACACCAGGGGTTTATGAAGGAGTGACGCCTTGTTCCCTAGCCCTGGAAGTGCCCCATGCATCCAGGTCCCACAGCAGCTTCACCTCTGCTTCACGTGCATCTCAATCTCTTGGGGGTGCAATGATGTCTGTTCTAATTTCCTTTCTCTACCCTCATGGACACCAACCCAAACCAGAAGTTAAGAATGAATGGGGGAAAATGCCATCATCTACCTTTGTTGTCCTCCTCTTCACCCCATGGTCTCTGGCTTGTGACTCCTTCTTCTTTCAAGGAAAAAATAAAGGCCCTTCTCCAAGTCCTTCAGATAAATGGAGGATGGCAGGAACATCCACTTCTTCATATACACAAGCGCGGCATCTCACCCTGCATCTGCAGGGGCATGTTGCTCCACTTATACTTGAGCCCCTTGCCCTGAGCCTTTTGCTGCCAGCCTTACTAGGCACAGGCTCTGCAACTTCACACCTGGAACTACAGCACACGTTCTACCATACAGGCTTGCACTTAGCACAGGGCCTGGCACACAGTAGCACTTCCAGAGATCCTGGTTAAACATGAATGAAAGAATAACTCAGTGCCTGTTTCCACTGGGTTGATTGTAGGGACCAATGCAACAAAGTTTTCTTTGAAATACCGAATGGGCTAAGCCTTGCAATAAAGGTCTAGTCCAATTTCCAGCTTCAGCCTGCACAATGAGCTCTAAAACGTGACATTTGCATCTATTTCACTAAGACTCCTGCACTCCCTTCTCCCCCAAATCCTGTAACAATAGAAGTCCTCATTCCGCTTAAACTGTGTCATTTCTTTAGCGTTTTGAGGGTTAGAAATTAGGACAAGACTATCAGCCAAATGCAGGGGGTACCAGTGTACTGACTGGATATCTTATCAGATATTCAAGAATGCAGAAAGAAATGTCACGGGGAGCTTTCGACAAAAATATTTAATTAATAGCAACAGCTACAGAAATGAATAACAGCATCCAGGCAATTACAGTGTTCAATAAAGCAGCTCTCTGCGGATGGGGTGGCAGCAGATTACTGACTGATGGGCTGCATTTAAATATGTTATCTGCTCACTGGGAAGACCCTAGTGAGTCCCTCCCCTCCCGGACATAGCCAGCAGTGGTAGTATTACTGTATTTATTTTTTATTATTTTAATGGAGTAACAAATTGAATTATCTGGGAGAGTGGTCAGAGATTTCTAACCCTCTCAGAAATACCCATCTGGTCCTTGACCCTGGTAAAGAATATTGGGGGCCACTTACTACAAAGCCCCCTATGTGTGAAAGTTTCAGGATAGGAATGCTCCTAAAAGTATTGAGGGTTGAAAAGTTTGGGCTAAGTTCCTGATCCTTGATGTATGACCTTAGATAAATTACTTTGCTTCTGTAAACCTATTTTTTTTTCATTACCTGTGAGAAGGTGGACTGAGATTCTGCTAGAGCGGGTTTGTGATGATAAAGGAAGTTAGCCCATGTAAAGCTCTCATCTTACAGCAGCAGTGTGACCTGTGGGGGTCCTTTCCTCCTAGTAACTGCTTCAGGGCTGGGAAGGGGGATTCAGATTTCCCAACCACTGAGGGGCTCCTGATTGGGACAGGGAACCAGCTTGGCATAAGAGGAGTAAGGCCAATCCATCAAGGAGGGAACATAGCACCTAGAAATATGTTGAAGCACCATCCTAAGGATCCAAGGAGAGCCCAAAATTTCAGGTGAAATGCGGGTCATTCTACAATTACCAGGATATGTGTGCTACCAAGGACAGGAGACAACCACCAATCGTATCATATCTAAATCTCACTGTAGGGTGTTACTCTAAAGGAACTTGGAACCATCCAAATCCTAGATGGTAGATTCCCAGGAGATTGTAGGTCTGGCCTTCTATCTGATTTAAAGGTAAAATGTCAACACTTGGGAAACAGGCATGTTTCTCGAGGTAGGGACATAGGCACAGAGTGTTCCAAAACAGTATTTGCACTAAAACATATTAGTTTATGTCTGTGGCATCTACTCAGCTCTGAGTTCCTGTCAGTTAATCAACAAATATCTAATGAGAAAATTATTATCCTCCAAGTAAAGTACTGGATCCTAGAGAGAAAATAGTGTATAGGCAGTGATCTGGAAGGAACAATGCACATTAAGTAAAAAATTGCACAAATCATTAAACATATTACAAGGGCCATGAAGGAAAAGCAAAGCAAGCTGAAGAAGGCTTTGTCACGGGGCCTTTATCCAGATTGGTGACCTCCTCTGTCTAGAACAGATTTTATATGCAGGAAATGCTTGCAGAGTTCTCGTTGACCTAAATTAACTCAAAGTAAGCAATGAAGCTCCCCAGTTGTCTATAAGAGAGTAAGTAGTTTTCTCTTTCGGCACCCTCTTATGCACACATTCCTAAAAGTTACTTAGCTGATGACCCAAATCAGATTCTAAACAGAGAGAAGTAGAAGGGCCAGAAGCAGCTAGAGGTCTATTTTCTAACAGGAGCAGGAAGCATGTGTCACTTGCCAATTTGACAGTGAGAAAAGTAACAGTAAGGCTAACAAGCAGATTCAGACCCATGAGCAAAGCAGGTGGGATCAATATATGTCAAGTATATCTGCTGACCCTCATGGCCTTAAGTGCTTCTCTTACAATACAGCAGTTCATGCTCATGATGAAGTTCCACCAAGGTTAAGCTATTTAGGTTGCCTTGGAAAACTGGGGGAATGAACTCATTAAGTTTGGTTCTTCTCTAGACATCACTGCTTACTCTTCAAATGGTCTGTGTGAGACTCTCAAGCCACTCTGAACATCAGTTTCTTTGTTTGTAGAAATAGACTTTCCAACGATCTCCAGAGGGGTGGTGAGATATTGACTCAGAGGCATATGAGAGAAGGCTTTGCAAGAAAACTTGCTACCTCTCTTCATTCCAGAACATTCCTCTAATCTTCAAACTTGGACTTTCAGCTGCCTTCTGTCTATTTGTGCATGGATGTCTACTAAGCTTTTCATATTAGCTTATTCAAGACTTATATTTCTGAGTTCCCACGCGCAGGGAGTTTTTAGCCAGATTTCCTCACTAAAATCTGCCTTAATTACTTAGTGATTCTTTGTTATCCCTCATCTCTTAAATCCAACCCACCAGCTAGATCAAACCACTGTCTTGAATCTCTTCCATTTTTTTTCTATTCCCTTTGCTTTCTCCTCGATTCCAACCAGATCAACCTCTGTCCCGGGCCACTGTCATTAAGTGCTCAGTGGTCTCTATTTCCACACTCATATCCCCATCCACTCCCTTCACAACCACCGTGATGGTCTTCTAAAGACACAAGCCTGTGTACATCATTCTCTCTCAAAAGATTCCAATGACTTCTACTACATTTTTTAAAAAAACAACTCCTTCCCACAAAGCTCATGAGGTCCTGTGATGAAAAAGTCCACCAAATATGAACTGTTTGGGTTGGTTTGAAAAAATATGGGAGCAAACTCACCAAGTTTGGTTCTGCTGTCTTCTAACAACATGGGTTAACTTTGCCTGTCCTTGCATTATTATTGTTGAGGTCTCCCCTTCCTCTCTGTACTCACTTGGCTCCAGACACACAGCCTCCCTCCTGAGCCTATCCTCAACTGAAAGCCGTGACTGTCCTCCTTGTGAGAGAAATAATTCTGGGGCAAATCATTGAAAACTAGATGCTGGTTCTCAGTACCCTCCTCTGTGCCAGATTTCAGAAGCACAGGGAGCAAATTACTCTGTTTCTTATATTTGGACTGTTGAATTATACTTTTCACTTCATCTTGTCTGCACAAACTACTTCTCAATAATTTCCTATTCCTCTTTTGATTTAAACTTTATTTTGAAGCATTGTACATATATTCAGAAAAGTTCACAAATCATAGTTATAAGATTGATGAACTATCTCCAGGGGACACAACTATGTGAAGGACCAGCACCCAGATAAAAATAGAGGAATCCCAGTACCCCAAAGCCTCATCTTGCCCATGCCAATCAGCAGTCATCAAGAAAACCACAGTGCTGTCTTTAATAACATGGGTTAAGTTTGTTTGTCCTTGAAACATAATATATATATAGTTGTGTGTGTGTGTGTGTGTGTATGGAAATATTCAATTGTGTACTCTTTCCTGACTTCTTTCACCCAGAATTTTTGTGGTTTCTATAGTTTAGATCTCAAATATCTCCCAAAGGCTGTTGTGTTAAAGGCTTGTTCCATTGGGAGATGGGGAAAACCTAACAGATTGGGCCCAGTGCGAGATCTTCAGGTCTTTGAAGGCATGCCCTTGAAGGGAATAATGGGACCCAACCCCACCCTCAGTCTCTTTCACTTTCTGACCCTGAGGTGAGCAGCTCTGCTGTGACATGTACATCCTGCACTGAGGTGCTGCCTCACCGTAGGCCCCAAAGCAATGGGACCAACTGGCCATGGACTGGAACTTCCAAACCTGGATGCAGAATAATCGTTTTCTCTGATGAAGTTGATTATTTCAGGCATAAATGAAAACTAGATGCTGGTTCTCAGTGCCCTCCTCTTATACTAAGAGAGAGCTGGCTAACACAGCTATACTTTTATAATCAGGAAAAAAAAGCTATTCCCACTTTGTCAAAGGAACAACAATCTGGTGCAGAGTTGACTGACTGCTTGTTGTCCTTGCTCTGGGTTGTGTCCCTGCACCTCTTCATGTGCAGGTGATCCTGCCTGTGACACCTGACCTTCTCAACTCTCGAACATCCAAGTCTCCCTTTAGCCATCAGCTCTTCCAGGGAGTGTTGGCTGGCTTGCTGCTGAGGCTGGCCGAGGCCTTTGCTCTGGTCCTCCCTCCTGTGGGTCTGGTGATTCTGCTTTCATAGGACGGTTCATTAAGGACAGGTGTCCCTTTCCTAACTGAGTCCTCGTCCACCAGGAATTTCTCAAGGGCAGAAGGAACCCCAAGCACAATGCCTGGCTAAGGGTGTATCTCAACCAATGGGTGTTTAATGTAACTAATTGAATTAAAAGAAAAATAGCCGTTGTATCTGTGAGAAGTTGGCTTAAATCTGAGGTTGCTAGGAAAGATACTAATTGTCAATATTTTAGAGAATTATTCAACACTAATTAGAGATTGTTTTAGTCAGCTTTTTCATCTCTGTGACTAAGTGAGCCGACAAGAACAATGTAGAGGAGGGAAAGTTTATTTTGGCTCACAGTTTCAGAGGTTCAGTCCATGGTTGGCTGACTCCATAGTTCTGAGCCTGAGGTGAGGCAGAACTTCATGGAAGAATGGTGTGGCGGAAGAAAGTAGCTCAGGACATGGCAGCCAAAAAGTGGAGAGAGCTCCACTCACCAGGGACAAAATATAAACCACAAAGTCATGCCCCTAGTGACCTGCTTCCTCTAGCTTCCATCCTACCTGCTTTCAGTTACCACTCAGTTAATTCATGCCAGTGGATTAATCCATCAATTAGACTATATCTCTCATGTCTAATCATTTCTCCTGTGAAAAATTTTCATTGTCTCACATAGGAGCTTTTGGGAGACACCTCATATCTAAACTAAAACAGAAATAATATCAAGTTTCATTAATAGCTTTTGCCTCTCTTGCTTTCCTCCTGGTCAGCACATCTAAAAATGAACTAATCAATCCCACAAACTGTTATTTTATGCTGTATGTGCCAAACATTGTACCGTGCATTAGGAAAGCGAGTACAGAGCGAGGGAAAAATAACAAAACCTCCTCTGCAGAGCTGGCATGAGACTTGACTAAAGTTCCATCTACAGCATAGCAGTTGGCCACGTAGATATTCTGCTAATGCTATATCTCTGGCCCTCCTTTCACCCCTACAGCAAGGGTGCCCTAGAAGAGTGCTCTGATGTCCAGAGAAAATGAAGTAAGCACCAGCTGCCCTATCTGAGTGCCCTATACCCTGATGTGTGCACCCTGTTGAAGAATTGACCTTCCTACTTACCTCTCTGGCATTCCTTCTAGGATTGTCTTGTCCAGGTTCAGATGGTCGGGCATTCTCTTTCCAGGCCCTTCTCCTGGGCTTGATTATATGGCACTTTCATGATGCTGCAACCTTACTCCTGTGTTGTCTGCTGTCTCCCCTCCTGCCAATTCTCCCCACAATCTGGAACTCTGAGGAAAAAGAAGCAAGTCTTGAGGGCTGAGCATGTGTATTGCATGCAGAAAGACCTGTGTCAGGACCTTTCCTCACTCTTCAAGTCCAAGATGCCCTTCAGCATCGGCTTACCTTGTTGAGCTCAGTTCCTCCTGTATCCAAGACACCATGAGGTGTCTTCCTTAGGCTTGGAGTGAAAACAGTGCATGTGCATAAGACACTTAGAGTTGAACTGGGTCTGGACCTAACAAATGAGTGTTGCTACATTTGGGAAGAAATTAAATAAAGCTGGGCTTTGGTGGTGAAGAACATAGAATTTGGAGCACAGCAGAAGGGGACTGAATCTTATTCTGCAACTCACCAGCTGTGGGATCTTGACAAGTAACTTATCCTCTGTTAAGTCTTCCTCATAGGGTCGTGCTAAAGATAAATGAGATGACATATGTATGCAGACAGAGTTTAATAAGTGCTGTCATTATTGCTCCAGCATTGTCATCATTATTTTGGACTCAGGTGATGAAGCCCCCATTGACCATCCTTCTTAGACACCAGCTCCTCTGCCATCTGACCAGCTCAACACTCCTGGCCTTGGCCTCCTCCCTTCTGAATCCCCATCAAAGAGTTCCCAGGGTGCCTTGGAGACTGCCGTGGCTGAGTTATGACAGAGTGGACAACAACAAATACAGGTCCTGACACATCATGGAGAAATGGTGCAGGGTTTGTCACATCCCCACCAATACTTTGAATTTTGAGGGGGAAGAAAGCAGAGAAGGAGGGTGTAAAAGATAATGCAAAGTCTCAGAAATTAATGAGGTAATGGGTGAGCATATTTCCATCTAAATGAGCCAGGGTCATGTTCCTGGGGAGGAACAACAAAGAGGAATAGCCAATTGAACAAGCTCAAAGTGGAAATCAAGCAAACAGGCTGAATAAATCAATGTCCAGTTGTGTCTTATTTGTGGCAATTACTTCTCAGAGCTTTCAGTCCCTGGCGCCCTGTGTTTGGGCTATGGATGCTCATTTAGCAGCCCCCAGTTTGACATCTTAATGTTTGCTTTCTCACGTTAAAAAATGGATATCTGTTGAGAAATTCATATATGTCATTAGTGCTTCTATCAAATACTTTCTGTTCAAAAAAGTGAAGTCAGGAGAAATTCAGAAATTAGAGCATCCTGCTAGGGTGGAAGGACAACCATTCCACAAGCCACCATGGTTGGCTTGAAGTCCTGGCTTTGTCCTGTACCGGCTGTGGGACCAAAGGCAGGGTGCTCCACTTGTCTGAGTCAAAAGGCAAATGGGCTCAATCATGGCTGCTCATTTGATCTTTGTGCTATTTGCATTTCATGTTTGTTAGGAAGTGTGTTTAGTGTTTCCTGTTGATGATTCAAGGGAGGCAGGACTGCACATCCTTGCCCTCTAGAGAACCCCAGGGGCTGAGGGGTTCTAGCAAGAGGTAAGGATATGATGGTAACCACCTGTCTGACTCATTTCCAAGACCTGTACTCACACAATGCTTGTGTCTACTTGCGGGGGACCAGTATCTGGAGAAACTGAGACACAGGGGATTGAAGTGACTTGCTCAGGCTCTCAAGGATACCAAGTGGCAAAGCTAAGATTTGGATCCAGAGCTACCTGACTCCAAAGTCAGTGTTTTCCTCACTGAGTGGAGGCCTGGGAATTTCGGAGGACCTCTTAGGTTGCTTCTCCGGAGGAAGAGACCAGGCTCTTGAGAGTGATGGAGAACAAAGGGCCCCAAACTGAAGCTGTTAAGGTCTGATATAGTTTCTAGGCATGCTTTGCTGCTCAGCTGCCCTTAGCAGAAGACAGGATTAGGAATGACAGGCGAGTCTCAAATGGCATTATTTTTATTTAACTTTGTGAGGATGTTTGAGGATACTTTGTTAATTGGAAATCTAAGGAATACTGGATTCCAGAAATCTCTAAATGTATCTATTTAAATTTTCAACTTCTCCCCCTGCTTCTGGCCCTCAGTTTCCTCCCAGGAATTCTGGGGAGCCTAATACCCCCATCAGCACTGTGCTGTGCTTGAATTACAATTACAGGAGGCAATGGGCTGGGGGATTCCACTTCACAAAGGATGGAGGAGGAACACGTGGAGAAAATGAATCGGAGTCAGGACCCTGCCCCCCAGATCAGTGTGAGGGAGATTCTTCCAAGGGATGAAATCCAAGACTCTTCAACACCCCCTGTGGGCCAGGAATTTTGCACACATCTCCACCTGTAAATCTTCAAGTCCCCCATCTAAGATGTGTTTCACTCTTCCCATTTTATAGATGAGGGAAGGCAGCTTGGAGAGGTGGAGTGATTGCTCAGGGGGACACAGCCACCGAGGGGGAAGACAGAATCCAGATTTGTGTGACCACAAATGACCTTCATATTCCATCTCTGCACCCTGCCTCTCATTGGGTCACCTCAGAACTCCTTTTCCTTGGCAAGCTCAGTCTTGATGGGGCCAGTTTGGGTTTTCTTACCATCTTGCCTGCAAAGCTGAAATGGACCCATCGCCTCATGCAGGTGGTCAGGACCCCTTCCTTGCAGGTTAAATCCCAAGTTTTAACCCAGATGAGTCTGTTCAGGGCAGGACTGTGCCTCTCAGCACTCACCTGGCTTCCAGCTCAGTGGGACAACCAGATTGTCAGTTTTCTCTCATATTAGCTGCTTAATTGCATGCCGGGAAGGAGAGGACAAGTGCGCCCTATCCACCAGATGCTCCGGGCGTGTCGTTGCATCCCAAGTATACTCATCATCTTCACCGCTATTTTTTTTTCTTCCCCATTAGTAACCTCAGTGTTTTTCGAATGGAAATCACTCTGGCTTTGGAGGGGACACTTCACAGCACTTTCCACTCCCTCCCCCAGCTCCTTCACCAGCAAATTAAAACTTCTCTCTGAGCACCAGCAGAGGCATCTTATATAAATGGTAATTAGTGCAGCCTCACTGAAGACTTGGTGGGAAAGAAGGCATCTCTCTTTCTGAGCTGAGCATTTTTAGCATTTGTTTGAGCTTCTCTCGAGGTGCTTATTGCACTCTGCTATGTATGATTCATTCATTTAGAGACGTTTTCTGCCACGGGTGGACAAGAGTGGCATGTCTTGGCTTGGACACACCCCAGTTGAATCCTGGGTTTCTAAGTTCTGCTGCTGATCATTTGTCCTTGGACAATAGACTTGACCTTTCTGAGCTCCAGCTTCCTCCTCTCTGTAATTCAGGAACCAATATCACCTTCATAACATTGTGGTGATGGAGTGAGCCCATGCCGGGACATACATCATGCAAAAGGGGAAAACAACAAAACCCACATAACTGCGAGTAACCATTATAGAAAATGGAACCCAGATGTGTCTTTGTGGCTGGGCAGTATCGTCTGCAGGAAAAGCTGTGCAGGGAACTGGAGTTGCCATTTTCTGAAGAGCAGCCTATAAAAGAAATTGCCTTGTTCTGATTGGTTTTGGTGACAGAAACATGATGGATAGACAGAAGTTCCAGAAAGACAGTCTTTAGTTCTGTTTGCAAAATATTTTTATAGCTCTCGGAGCTTTCCAACAAAGTCGGTATGCAACAATAGTGCAAGAGGCCCTGGGATCAGAAAACCTGATATAGACTAGCCCTATTCAGAGATAAGGATGCAAAGGTCAAGCCAAGTGACCTTGAACAATTATTTAAACTCTATGACCTTTGCATCCTTATCTCTGAGTTAGGGGTAATAATAGAAATAATCTCGTAGATTTTGGGGTGATAACAAAACAAAATAATGCATGTAAAGCCAATTCCAGCGTGTAGTACCTCTTCAATAAATGATAGTTCATTACAATTTGAATAATTATGGTGGCTAAAGTCCTTCAGAGGTGGAAGGCTCCCTGTGGAGAGCCATGGAAAGGCATGGCTTTGGGGTCTGCTTTAGGAAATGATTTTAGAGGATAGAACTCTGATAAGGTCAGAAAGCAGGAGATGGCCAGGTCCAAAAGAGGGAGACCTCCCATTCGGTCACAGATGAAGGACTTTCAGGACTTTTCAGGATCATAGCATCTTGTCTCTGTGGACCCCATTTTACACTAGAGAGAGCGAAGCAGCTGAGAACTGTCAGAGAGATGGGAGGGAAGGCCAGGCGTGAGGAAAGTCTTGGGAATTCTTTCCCTTCCTCCTTCAAGTAGCACACAGGCTGTCAGGGGAGCTGAGTGACAATCACAGGACGGCCTGGCCCGTCTCTGTTCAGTGCAGTGGGTGCTGAATGCCTGGGAATATCTAGGATCCACAATCCTACCTAGAATGCTTGTTAGGCTAAAACCTGCTGATGAATGAGAAGGTCCAGGTAGAACGCTGGTACATGGTTTGATCATTTATGTGGTTAATGCTTGTTCTGAGTAGGCCATGTCCCTAGATCCTTAGGTCATGGACACATTTGAGATTTTATGCTTGCACAGTGCATGAAAAACACTGGCCTCACATCCTTTCATGTTTTCCCTCATTTGCTCAGTAAACAACTGTTTATCCTTGTGAAAGCCCAACTCAGATTCTATGTCACTAACAATCTTTTTGTTTCTTCTTCTTCTTTGAGGGTCTATGGATTAAGAACCACATTTGAAACTTTATGTTTTGTTTTAATTGAATTCTCATACCAGCCATTCATTTACTTATGACTTTTAAATCAAGTTCTATTTAATACACTTTTTAAACGTATATTCTGTTCCAGGCACACTAGTAGGTGCTAAACTGTAGAGATAGATATTATGCATTTCCTGTCATCTTGTAAAGGGATTCAGCCAGTACACATAAAATTATTTTTCACATTACAGGTGCAAAAACAAAAGATTAGAAAGGTAGTATTAAGATAGTAAAGCAGGATTTATTTTTCTTTTTTTCTAATTTCCACTGTGCTTCTTTAACCCTGCCCTGAAAGATGTAGTTTCCAAAGCTCCTTTATTGAATTATATGCTTTCCAAGTTGGACAATTGCATTTGGGGAGAAAGGAAAAGCAGGAGGGAGAAGGTGAAGAGGGAGCAGAGAAATGTGATTTAACTGACTTGCAGACCCTTTTAAGCAACTGACCTTCAAGCTTTCACAGAACCTGTTGAGCTAATAGCATGTTGGGTACCCAAATTATTCACGTGTAGTGGGGAAATACGTTTCTCAAATGCAAAGTAAAAGCAACGTGCCTCCAAACTCTAGATCTCATTAAACGAGCTAATTCACCTACTGCTTAATTTGCTGAAAGCCCTATGAGTAATTAGGCTGCTGACATCTTCCAAAATTATATTCTTAATTGTTGCATTCTTTTGCATCACAATGAAGCTGGACACCCTTCCTCCCAGAGTGCCTTCCTCCTCTCCCTGCCAGAGCTCTGTGGTGAGGAGTGAGCTTTGCATTTAGCACACTTACCATCCCATCGTAATTAGGGGGAAATATTAATTAGAAACACAAGACCACCCTGGAGATCCAGCAGAATATTTGAAGCACTGGGCTTGATTGTTTACCTATTTTTCTTTTTGAAAGCTAGTCCTGAGCCCTGAAATCTAGCAGCTGATAGTTACCAGGGCGAGCTCCTATTTCTTGATATTGTTTGCAACAATTTATAAGTGCTTACTGGAGCAGTGCTGCCTTGCTTTGGCTTATAACCCACAACACAATATTTCACTCTTGAAATGTTGTATCTATTTGTCATACTAAATGTGTGTGTGTGTGTGTGTGTTTATATGCTGGAAGAAAGCAGCATCTTTCTTACACAAATAATACTTTCTGGGCACTAAACTACTTTCTGGAGAACCACTGCACACATTCTGGGCTTGCTGTAGATAGACTCTCTAATTGCTTTGGATTGACTTTACTACTTGACTGAGGATTGCTTTGAGGTGATTATGAAAATATAAGGAGGTTTCTGCAAGGAGAATTCAGAACAAAAATATTTAGGAGACATTCTATTTTCAAGTCTCTGTGTGAATGAGTCTCCCTCCAGTTGCTAAAGTGAGATGGTGACAGATCCTTCCATGGGAACAGTGGGGCTGGGATCCTTACTCTGTTACTCTTATTTTGATATGACTGAAACAACTGGCCTTGGTCTTTCATTGCTTGGGAACCTCAGTTTGCTTCCTGGCTGCTGGAGCGCTGTTTAGCATTCATGATGTACTTTAGCAGGCAGTTCTGTGCCCAGGCTGTGGTCTTCTTCTCTCTGCCCAGTGAGCTCATTGGCCACCCGGGATTCCCAACTCTCAGTGCCCAGAATAAGTTGGCCAGATTTCACCCCCTGAATCTTTCCGTGTGGTTTATAATAAGGACATTGCCTCTATTTTGAACCAGAAGAGATTCTTTCTGGTCTTACTGCACCGCAGCTTTCTGTGTGGGCATGAATACATCACTACAGCCTGCCAGACCTCTGCTTTATTAAATATGTTAAAGGCCAAGGCTCCTTTGTGCTCCAGATTTTCATGAATGTGTGCATCTTGGTTGTCAGAAATCTGATTTGAGAGGTTAAGCATGTTGAAGGCTAATCTCTCTGTGTTTTGACTACCTGAGGAAGAAAGACCAAAGACCTTGAGTAATAGGAGTGGGTGGGAGGCTGCAGGGTGACTGGGAGAGAATTTGGATTCCAAGCTCTGGCTGCAAACCAGCTCCACAATGTAATAGCTCCATGGCTCTAGCCGCTCAGCCTCCCAGAACCGCCATTTTGTTTTTGGCTAAGTGAAACCATAATACTTAGCTCAAGCTCAGCCATGAACATTAAATGAAAAAATGCTGGGAAAGTATAGAACACAGTGCCAGGCACACACATCTCAGATGAAAGGGAATTTCCATCTCCTCTCTTGATCTTCTCCATCCTCTATGAGGGCCAAAATTGAAGTCAGTGACCAATAGCAAAAGGCAAAGAATGGAAGGGGAGGTGAGAAGACATAAGACTTCATTGCGATAGGTGCTGTTGCTCTTTTGAGGGTACCTGCCTTCCAAAAGAAGGTCCAGATCCTCTTCATCATCTGTAGAAGGATTTTGTAAGGATACAAAGGCCATCGCAGGAACATTGACATTAGCTCCTGCATATTGAGCCAGACATTGACTAGCTACATGATACACAGGGACTATCTGTAATCCTGACACTAGCTTGGTTGGTAAAGAAGCAGACCCAACTCAGATGCCTAAGAAGGAATAGAACTGAGATTGGGATTTTTATTTTTTTTATTTTTTGCTTTCTTTAAGGCTGCCTGGATGGTAACCCCAGTCCTGCTCCATCTCTTTCAAATACCTGTTATGAAAGCACAGTAATCAGTTATATGAGTCACACAGTTGACTCCTCTGCCTTACATGGATACTTTACCTAAAATGGGTTTGGGGCTAGACGGCAGCTCATATCTGCATTCCCCAAATTTGTTGCAAAGAAGAAGGAGCAAAAATAAAACCAGATGCTATCTCCGTGAATAGACAGAGACCATTGAAAAGGAAGATAGTACAAGTGATACTCCTCACATCAGGTCAGGAATTCAATCTCTAGGTGGTCCTTTGAAATGCTGCAAGGGATGGTCCCTGCCTTGGCTTCAAGTTCTGCCTTGAAAGCCCTAAATCACGAATCCAGTTAGTGGTTCTGGGACACTGCAGGAATGGAATAGTTTTGGTGCACAGTGTACAGGTGTCCTCTTAGTGAATACTGGATAAATAAGTAGAAAAAAGTTAAATGTTAAATCTAGCTTCAATAGACCAGCAGGATAAACCACTCCTCACCCAAGAAAAAAGCCAAACTGTGTGTCCTTCATTTTTACCTGCTGATGCTCTCAGATGGGAGGAACACAGCCCCACTGAACAGGCCTCGGGGGTGAGAAGTGAAGGTTGACTTTCTACCACAGAAGGAAGAGAACATCCCACAATTAATTCTGGGACTGGGTTTTGACTTCAAAGCAAGTGTTATAATCCTCCCAGAAGCACCCTGAAGGACTTTGAAGGGAAGATAGCAGAATTTAGACTCGCCTCTATACTCAGAGCTAACAAATCCACAGTGACCCACATGAAGTCAGTCACCTCTCCCTGTGAACAGTGTGCCTATCACCAAAAGCCTGTTGTTCCTCATGCATTATGTGATTAGCTGTTATGTAGCAGCTAGAGATAAAAGTGGATCTTATGGAGCCACTTATTTTCTTACTCAACAGCCTGGATATTTTAGAATACAGCAGAAAAATAAGCAAAGTTAGGAAAGGAAATTAACATTTATTGGACAGTATCCTCTTCTAGGCACCATCTTTGTCATCTTCAGTAAAATAGCAATACAATCCTTATCACACACATGACATGCCTTGTCCTTATGTATAAAGGGGGTAATTCTACCTGTTTAACCAATAAGGCTTATTAGTTTGGCAGAGAGATTAAGGAAAATTATGATGTGACTTTACCACATCATTCAGGGTATCAGTGATATTGTTTGGGCGAAAGTAGGCAAACAAAACAAAACACAAAATTACAATGCCCTCCACACATGTGTGTAGACTCACAACTGAGATAGAATTGTGGTTAACATAAGGGCATCTTTTCCCAACATTTGTCTGGTTTTTAATTTCATTATATTATCACTGTACATACAATTTAGAATCCTAACTTTTACTGATCATTTATTCATTTTCCATATTATTAATTCAAACTCTGTAAATATAAGGCTTAATAACTACATAATATTCTAACCAGTGGCTGTCTCTTCTAACTATTCTCTTGCACTTCTTCTTCCTGGCTTGTTTATTGAGAGCTTTCAACGTGTTCAACTTTGGGTTAAATTAGTTCCCTGTAAACTTTCATTCAATCCACATGGTAACCCTATGAAGTAGGTTTTATTATCCCTTTATAGAGATGAGTATATAGATGAGGAAACTAATGCATGCAAAGGTTAAATAATAAGTAGGACTGGGACTTTGTTCTCTGCCTCTAGAACTGAAGTTCTCCCCTGCTCCCATTTTTCCTTCTTGTTAGGCATTCAGGTTGATTCCATGTCTTTCCTATCATGTTATCCTTCTATGTATCTCTGCATGTGTATTTATAAATATTTACACGTGTGTGTATCTGTGTAGCTACTTTTTATTCATTTCTTAAAACGCATTTACAGAAAAAAAGAAGAGCTAAGTAAAAAAGTATGAGTATTTTTCAGATGAATACACACTGCCAAATTGGTTTCCAAAAGTTTTATCCATATCCATTTTCACCAGCAATGGATGAAAAGTGCCCATGTCATCATAAACCTGTCAGAAGTGGAAAGGAAAGCCAAAGAAGAAGCAAATGACTCTGCATGACTTATGGTTGCAGATGCACACAGGTGTTAGAGTCTGTAAACAAGTCAAGATGGCGCCTGGCATTTTGCGAGAGGGAGTGGTTTGTGAAGTAACGCCAGCGAGCCATTAAGTGTGGAGATTCCTTATTGGTTGACTGCTGTATCTAGTTTATGTTAATTAAGATAAGCTGTGTGGAATGTATATATACCCCTCCTGTCCTACAATAAAGGGCTCCCACACACAAGTTGCTCGTCCCCCCCCCCCCAGTTATATTGCTGCAGCCGGACTGCGGCACACAGGATCTGAGATTTGGGAGCTCCTGGTTATGATGGGTGTGGGATGGCGTTGGGAAGGTAGAGAAGCAGTATTGGGTAGAGGAGAGAAAGTGTGAAGGGAATCATTTAGACTTCGAAGATTTGAGCTGTGATCCATCCTGTCATTTAGTAAATGTTGGTACAGAGACATCAGTCCCCTTGTTTGTTAATTTATTTTATTTATTTTAATTGGCGATGGGGCAGAGTGGAGATTGGGATACAGGGTTTTGAAAAGGTGAGGGTGCATCAGCTGGGTCTTGGATATTAGGGCTGGATTTTGATTGGTGAGGAGGCAACAAGAACATTCCATGCCGAGGTGACTCCTTTACCAGAGCTCAGAGACATGACTTGTTTTGCAGACAATGGGGACAATGAATACCGGCAGCAACAGACAGCGTATGGTAGTGGCTGGAGTTAGGGCTAGTGTGGCAAGCTTGGGCAGGGCCTCAGAAATCCTTAGTATCATTCCAAAAAGTTTGAACTTGATTAATGAATCAATGGATTCAATCAACAGTTCTATTTATTCAATATCTGAGTAAATAGAAATCTAGAGAACAAGATGGGGCACAGAAGGACTAGTCAGGTGAGGGCAAAGTCATACCATGTGCATCTGTGTTCATATGTACACATGTGCATATGTAAAATCTAGTGAAGATATGAACAAGTCCTGACTTTTAGTTCAGAACATAAGAGAATGGTAGCTATAATAGAGGTTCATGAATTTTAGAGGGAAGCCAAGAAGAGGAATAAAACAATTTCTACCTACCTTAGGGGTTAAGGGGAAGAGTTAGAAGCGCTAAAACATATTGGTTGGAATACATAACCAACCTGCAGGGAAGGTGATCTTGTCTCCATTTTACATCTGAGTAAAAGGAGACTTAGGTCAATCAAGGTATTCAACACTATGCAGTAAAAATGCCACAATTCAAAACCAAGTGTGCCAGACTCCATGTGTGCTACCCCACTCCAGTGCTGATCTTTCACCTGAGACTTGAAAAGATGCAGATTTTCTACAGATGGACAATTATGGATGGAGGCAGTTGCAGTAGGGGAAAACAATATGAGCAAAGGTGCTGGGCTGATGAGAATCTTTGATCCCTTTAAGAATGTACCAACTTGCTTACAGAGAGATGTGTATGTACAATGGAGTCATTACTCTGTTGTTAATCAAGTGTTTACTATGTGCCATGTCCTACTGTTAGCATTTGATGAGTATTGAATCTTTCAATCTTGCTATAGCTACTGTTACACTTACTATACATGAGCCAGCTGAAGATAGAGCATACTAATAAGTGGCAGAGGCAACATTTTCATCTAGGATATCCTGGTCCCAGAGCTCTTAACAACTTGCAATGTGGCCTCTTGTCTACAGCTAGGATCCATTCTTCCCTGGCTCTGAGGTAAAGGAAACAAATGATGTGAGTGTGAGGTATATTTCTGGGAAGAGGACATGAATGTCTTTGATAAGACAGAACCATTTCTGGAACCTTGCTGTTGAACATGCATTGTGTGGGATGCTCTGTGGGTGTTCTCTCCTGTGTAAACTCCAGTAGGCAGGAGAGGGCATGTTGCCCCAGGAAAATAACAATTGGCTGGGGTTTGGGACATCTGTGTGGAAATGGAGCGGGAGATAAATGTTATAACCCAGGCCAAGCAATGAGAACCTTATCCATAGGGCACATCGGATCCAAAGAAAGGTTGAAACAAGTGGCTGCTAAAATTGTGTCGAGAGTTACGAACATTGCCTGGGGTGACTATTTGAGAGATGAGTGGAGAACTGATTCAAGGTGTTTTATGAATGCAGAGGCAGCTGATGGTAGTAATCTACGTTACCTAGTAAGGACCTGGACTGAAACAGTGACCATGGGAGAGGAGAGAAGGGATCAATGCAAGAATAAAGATAAACTCAACAGGACTTAACATCAAATGTATAGGAAGAGAGGCATTAGGTCTGGTGCCCATTTCCATCTCCACAGATTACTTATTTCCTTGCTTGACTGGAGAGTTAGATCTCTGTAAAGAAAGGAGATCTAAGGTTGAGGCCGAAGCAATGCACTTGTTTTCTTTTCCTGCAGAGAAAGCTGGAAGTGTCACTTAGTGATATGTACCCATGATGCCAGCTCAGATCTCCCCTCCCTTCCCCCTTAAGGAGAAAAATTATTTTGCTCATAACTTTGATGAGCTTGATGAATGTTCGGCTATCATCCCAAGCACACAAACCACCCAGGCGCTGGGGAAATTATTAATATTTTACTGGTGGACTTGGTTGAGCAAACACAATAAAAACAGGCTCAGTGTCATTGCACACTGGAAAAGCAGATGGCAGTCGAGCAGAGCTGCACCAGGCAGTTTGAAATTTCAAATTAAATCAATTTAGAGCCTTGCTGGTGCCTCAGGCAAGATTTCCCCTCCAATGAAGGAGACAGGAGAGGTGAGCCCTTTATTTCTGGGCTGCTGAATGGTGTGCTGCTTTCCATCAGGCCAGGTGGCCTGAGGACTGCAAGGGAAATGGGCTACTTCAGACAGGAGTTCTGAAGCGCAATCCCAGGGACAGGAAAACCACAGCAGCCCCTACTGGATTGCTAGGATCTCATCAACCCAATCCATGGGATCTGAGGTCTCTGGCCCCACAAGGCTTCATCTGAGGGTTCACTGCTATTGATTTGGACTTGCCAGGAAGTGCTTGTACCAATGTGTCCTGGTGAGAGTTTCAGGGACAGTGAACCAATTGGAACAAAGAAGTCCTGGGCCTTGAGAGAAGTTAACAGCTATCAGAACTATCTCCAGCTGCCATCAGGAGGTAAGAAGGAATTGGCAGATGTCTTTGGAGTCCTTAAGCTTTTCAAAAGCACATTAAGAAGAATGAAATTATGGCATTTGCCCATAAATGGATAGAGTTAGAGAATATGATGTTAAGCAAAATCAGCCAACCCCCCAAACCAAAGGCTGAATGTTTTCCCTGATATGCAGATTCATTATGGAGTGGGGTGGCACTAGGGAAGAATAGGGTTATCTTAGATTAGGTAGAGGGGAGTGAAGGGAAGGGAGAGGAGGGGTTATTGGGATAGGAAGGATAATAGAACGAAACAGACATTATTACCTTATGTACACATAAGACTGCATGACCGATGGAATTCTACAACATGAACAATCAGAAAAATGATAAATTATAAAAATGATAAATTATACCCCATATATGTATGATATATCAAAAGTGCATAAATGTATTCTACTGTCATGTATAACTAATTAAAACAAATTAAAAAAATTTTTAAAAACACACGTGTAGTATGATGAACTGGCCAGCTTGATTTTTATTCATTAAATCCGTTACTTCTTTTCTCTGCACCAACAGTTCTCCACTCTGGCTGCGCATCATAATCATCTAGGACATTTTGAAGCGATGCATTTCATCAGACTCTACCTTAAAGATTCCACTGTGGTGAATCGGGGATCTTGTCTCAGATGTATTCAGCACAGCCCCAGAGAAATGATGAGCAGTCAGACTTCTGCTGAATAAACAATAAATTGAATAATTTTCAGATCCCTGTATAAGCCCAACACTCTGCTATATTCTTGCACATCCTGTTTCCTTGGCATCAAGGACTCTTCACTTCTCATTTCCTTCTTCCAACCTAAGTTACTTTTGTCTTTTAGCACACAAATCACATGCTGTCTGTTTAGATGCAAGTATGGCCTGGTCAGTTGGGCTGTCTCTCACCCTCCTCCTTATATCCTCACTGCCCTGTGACATGTGCCATCTTGGGTTGTAGTGGTCTGCTCTGGTTATTGTCTTAGTGTGGGCAAATGACCAAAGGTAAGTTTTTCATGGTTTTGGAGACTGAAAAATCCAAGATCAAGATGCCTACAGATTCAGTTCTGGTGAGAACCACCTTCCTCATTTTGCTGATGGCTGTCTTCTTGTTATGTCCTCACATTAGGAGGGAGGAAGGCAGGGAGGAAGGAAGGAGGGGGGAGAGAGAGAGAGAGAGAGAGAGAGAGAGAGAGAGAGAGAGAGAAAGAGAGGGAGAGAGGGGGATGGAGAGAGAAGGGGAAGGAGAAGGAAAAAGCTTTCTCAAGGCTTTTTATAAGAGTGTTAATCCTGCCCATGAGGGCTCCAGTCTCATGACTTAATTGATCACACAAGTGACTCACCTCCTAATACTATCATATTGGGGGTTGGGATTTCAACAGATGAATTTGGAAGAACACAAATATACAGTTGATGCTGGAGTAGTATTAAACTGTGAGCTATTTAAAAGCTGGAACTAGATATTTAAATCCCCAATCTATTTTCCTGTTGCAGAAATGGGTGCTAAGTAGGCACTCAGAAAGTGGTACTTTTGTTTGAATAATAATTACCACATCATATGTATATAATAGGTAAAGATCGATATGTGGAATGTATGTATATATGGTATTTTTAACAAATAGGTAAAATAGGTAGCCACATATCTATGAATGTGAAGACTGGCATAAAATATTGATGTGGAAGGTGTTTGTGTGTGGGCTGAGGGTCTATAGGCAGGAGACCTGCACGTCAGCTAGGTTTTAGGTCAGTGGTTTTCCATCCTATCTACTTAGCAAATCACCTAGGGATCTTTTTTCAGTATAGAAATTGTAGGTCCCTATTTCATGGAAATGTCTGAGATGGTGCCGAAGACTTAATATTCTTAAAGATGCTCACATACAACTCAGAGACCCAACAAAAATTGAGAGCCACTCATTAAATTGATAAGTGTTTTCTGAGTGCTCACCATATACACTGTTGTGGACACCAGGGAGACCTGAGTAAGACGTAGTCACCGCCCTGGTGGCACTTTTATTTGAATGAGTGAACACAGATGAGAAGAAAATCAATAAACACCCAAAATGTTAAAATGGCACTTAATATTATAAAAATAAATCAGTAAAATGGGGTAAAGAAATGGAGAGTGATTGGGGTGTGGCTGGGGGTGGTCCGGGAAGCTCTCTCTGAGGAGATGACATCTGAGCTGAAGTCCATATAGCCAGGAGACAGCCCAATGGAAAGCCGTAGATGGAGTGGGTAGATTATCAGCAACCACAGCTGCGAGTTGCAAATGAGCTTGGCATGTTTCACATGCAGGAAGAAGGCTAGAGAGCCTGGACCTCAGAGGAGGAGAGGCTGGGTGAGACAGAGTCCCAGAGGGAAGGAAAGGAAGGTCAGATCGTGGAGGGTATTTTAGGAAGTGGAAAGGAGTTTGGCTTTATACTGAAAACCTGAGAGAGCATGTTGGGTGTGCTGACAGAGAAAGGAAATGATCCCACTGAGGATTTTAAAGGGCTGGCGTTGGCAGTCATCTGGAGAAGTTGTTGTAGAGGTGTGAATGGCAGAAGACAGACTGTGTGGAGGCTCAGATCGTCATCAGGAAAGAAATGATGGTAACCTGGAGGCTGGCGGTAGAGGTAGAGGGAAGTGAATGCATTGGGGATATTCTGGGAGCAGACCATCAGGACTTGTTAAAGGACTTAGGCTTTGAGAGGAGACAAGAATTATACCCTGTTGTTGTTGTTGTTGTTTGCTTTTTTGAGCCACAGGATGGACAGTGATGCCAATTTCTAGACTATGTGTAAGAGTTTCCAATCCTACATAAGAGCTTTGAGTACTGAAAGGTGATGTATATTTGATATGGTTATGTAATGCATGCATGTAAATTGTATATTTAGGAAGGGTATTTATTATAATAGCTTCCTATGGCTGCTGCCACAAATTTTGCAGCTTTAAACAACAGAAATTTATTCTTACTGTTCTCAATACCAGAAGTCAGAAATCAGGGTCACTGGCTTAAATTAAGGTACTTACTGTCAGGGCCACACTGCCTCTGGAGACTCTGAGGAAGAATTTAAATCCCCAATATATATGTTACTTATCTGTTTCAGCTTCTGGTGCAGCTGACATTCCTTAGCTTGTAGCCACATCACTCCAATCTTCAAGACCAGCATCTGCAAAACTCCCTTTGCTCTGTCTTTTGGGAAAATCTCTATGTATCAAATCTCCCTGGTATTCCCTCTTTTTAGGTCACCTGTGATTGGTTTGGGGGCCCATACAGATAATCTAGAATATTCATCCCATATACAAAGAACCTTTTTCCAAATAAGGCAATAGCTACAGGTTCCAGGATTAGGACACATTAGAGCACATAACTTTTCCAGAAATATGCAGAATGTAGCGTAGTTGTGAGTGTGTGTGTGTGCACGTGCACACAAACTCAGGAATATGTGCATGTGGCTGTCTAGGGCTATATGTGAATGTGAGGGCCTCTTTCTGTAGCCTACTTGGAAGACTCCTTTCCTCACACCAAGGAATTCTGCCAGGCACTTGTTTATCACTCAGAAAGTGCAGATCAACAACACAGGTCTTCCTTATTTTCCTGCCAAATCCAAATCAGATCCAGGAGCTTTTTCTTGGCTGATATAGCTAGTTATGGTTACTTAGAGACTTTAGGTGGTCTTTTTTAATTTAAAAAGTGTTTTGGAGTTGTTTCCAAAAAATCTAAGCTTAGGAAGCTCCCTGTAAAGTAAAAAATGATGTGCCCTCCTCAGGTTATCATGAAAATGAGTTATATAGTGCTAGTATCCATTGATTGAAAACTTCACACAAATGAAAAGTTAATATGAATTTTCTTATGCTTTTGAATGAAGATATACTTTATTAATCACAATGTCATCTACCTACACTGAAAAATACTCCTCTATGGATATGTATGACACAGTCTTTATGGAGTTGTATTTCAGGCGATGGATAACGTTTAATGTGAATGTGCATTCAGGACACAATGAAATAAATATAAACCCTCTTTGGGGGTCTGTAGCCCACAATTTGGGAGGTATTGTAGTGGAAAATGGTATTCCAAACCAATGCCCTGCATGCTCTATTTGACTATCAGGTGTGCCTGGTTTGACTAGTTTTTTTTTTTTATTGAATAATGAAAACAACCCCTTCTCCTATGTGGCTTCCTCTTCCTGCTCCTCCACTCACAATGATCAAACTTACCTGTCACGCTCTTTTACAACCTACCTGGCCCTTGAATGCATTGGCTTTGTGATCCCTAATAGAAAATAGTTATATACCTTTGAAAATGTAACTATCTCCTATTTGTAAAGTACTTCGGTTTCTCTGACCTCATTTTAACATTATAACCTCTTGGAAACTCGCAGGGTAAATATGGAATATTCCGGACTTAAAGATAATGGCTTGCCTGATGTCACCAAGCTTAGTAAGTGGAATTGCTACAACTGGAATCGAGGCTGCTTGTTTCTTAGAAGGTACTGGTTCCCTCACTGTGCACTGCTTTCCTTGTAATTAGCCTGAATGCTAAAGTTAGAAATTGCTATTATATAGTGGACCGTCATCAACGTCAAACCTGGTGAAAGAGTAGCAAAGAACAGACACTCAAAAAAGGCAAGGTAGGAAATCTCATTTCAGCTCAAGACCCTTATAAAGTGGGTCAAGTAACATACAGGAAAGCAGATTAGAGAGATTGTGAAAAATAAGATTCTTTTTTAAGTCAAGGGAAAAATTAGGAAGTATTGAAGACGGACAGCAAAAAGTCAAATAAACCACAACTAAAGAAGCTAGAAGATCCACTGCGTGTGTGTGTGTATGTGTGTGTGTGTGTGTGTGTGTGTGTGTGTGTGGTGCTGGGGATTGGACCCAAGGATTTAAGCATGTGAGGCAAGAACTTTACCCACTCAGCTACTTCCCCAGCCCAACTGAGCTATATGCCTTTGTTATGAGTAGACAAAGTCACTCCCACAATAACTGCCTTGTTCTGTTTTTCATATGTAATGGGGATGATGATGTAAGATCCATTTCCCTGGGTCATAAAAACAATACAATGCTTGGTGTCTCTATGATGTGAAGTAAGTCCAGAAGGCTTTCAGATATATATATTTAAGTGGGGAATTAATTTTCAATCTATTTCTTGTCTCTCATATAGAAAATTGTGTGTTTCTTGGAGGACCCTGGATCTCTGTGACAGATCTCAAAGGCACAGATAATTGAAAATTTCATGGTGAATTTCCAGAAAGGCCATTGGACCAGGCATCTAAGCTATTCTACTTCCGATGGATGAAAAGTTGCAACTGTTTACTGCCCACAGTTAAATGCTGGAAGGTTGAATTTGAAATGGAGTGACCATAGGCTTTGAATTCTAAGGGAGTGTATTCCTTACCTATGATGTTGAAGTTACCAGCTTTCCTTAGTGTCTCTGGATAATCTAAAGAGTTCAGCTAAATCTTCTCCAGAGGTGATAGGTTACCAGCAATAGCAGTTTTCTTTAAGTGCAGTTGGTATCTTTATCTCCTGCTCCAGATTCTAGATTTAATTGTGGCTTCAGAATATCTCAGCAATGAATCCTGGGAAAATCTTTGAGAGACATGATGGGCTTTGAAGTAGGGGAGTGGGGGGACCAATGTTGCTCCTCCTGCTACAGGGGATTATGGGTAATCACCTTGGCTGCCTAACCCTCTATGGAGAGGTATAGGAGCAGTTCTGATGTTCTCTGCCCATGCTTTTTTGGCTATTTCTGAAGCAAAGCTCTCTTACCTCTAGATGGGACCCATTTTTCTTTGCACTTTTAGGATTTATTGTCAGTGACCTCTGTCATGGCCCATCCAGGCTGCTATAACACACTGTAAACAACATAAATTTATTTGTCACAATTATGGAAGCTGGACATTCAAGATCAATGCCTCAGCAGATTTGGTGTCTGGTGAGGGCCTGCTTTTTGGTTCATAGATTGTATCTTCTCACATGGCAGAAGAGGTAGGGGGGTTCTTTGGGTCTCTTTTATTTTATTACTGTTCACTAAAGGTACTACTCTCATTCATAACACTCCACCTTCATAAAGTAATCTCTTACCAAAAACTCCACCTCTTAACACCACTATATTGGGGATTAGGATTTCAGCACATGAATAATGGGGGAGGGGATTCAACTATTCAGTCTTTACAACTCCCCAAACACAAAACTGATGCAACATAGAAGGATAATAAATCCCCAATTCATCAGGCAGAAAGGTAACTAGGTAGAATATTGCTCTCAGAGTGCTATATGATGATTGCTGAGTTGTTTGCAAGAATCAAACGAGACAGCATATTTTAAAGCACTTCATTCATATTCTATTTGTGAAGAATCAGTTTATAACTTATCTTTGTCTAAGGACTCCTTTTTAAAAAAAATTTTGTAGTTGTAGATGGATAGAATGCCTTTATTTTATGTGCTTATTTTCGTATGCAGTGCTAAGGATGGAACCCACTGCTTCATATGTACTAGCAAGCACTCTGCCACTGAGCCCCAGCCCCAGCCCTAAGGACCCCTTTTTAACACCACCAAGAAGTTTTGTGAAGCATGATAATTCCAAATAAATAAATTTTAATCTGTTATTTGAGAAAGGATATGATGACTTAAAGCAATAGTAGATTATATAGTGTCATTTTTTGAGGGGGAGGGGTACCAAGGATTGAACTTAGAGTCACTCGACCACTGAGCCACATCCCCAGCCCTATTTTGTATTTTATTTAGAGACAAGGTCTCATTGAGTTGCTTAGGGCCTCACCATTGCTGAGACTGCCTTTGAACTTGCCATCTTTCTGCTTCAGCTTCCTGAGCCACTGGGATTATAGGCCTACACCACCACACCTGGCTATATAGTGTCATTTTTAAATCAACTTGGATGCTAAGTGGGTACAAATATTACATGAAGAAGCATACATGAATTAACATTTATGGAGCTATCTACATAAATTTGAAAATGTTCATTCATATATTGGCAAGACATAGTTTTTTCAGTTTACAGACAATACTTGATGGATGTACAGAGTCTATAACCTCATAAATATGTCATGGTTCCTCCAGGCTCTGTTACTGGGTAAGAAATATTGAAAATAGTGGAAATATTAGATTCTTAAATTAATTTTGTAAACTGTTTGAAAAGTGTATATGTGTATGTATGTATGTGTATATATATATATATATATATATATATATAAATAAAATATGTGTGTGTGTGTGTGAGAGAGAGAGAAAGAGAGAGAGAGAGAGAGAGAGAGAGAGAGAGAGAGAGAGAGAGAGAGAGAGGTGATTAGGTACCCTGACTATTCAATATTGTGTTCAATTATTCCAGTTAAACAAATTGATGCTGAAAGTTTTGAGAATTCATACATATCATTGATTTGCCTCTGATCTGCTAGCAATTCAAATGACACAACTTTATGGAGTTGGAAGATGTTTTAAAGAGAGAAGTCTTACAATGCAGAGGATGAATTCAGAAAGAATTTGATCTGATGCTAGGTGCAGTGACACATGGATGCAATTCTAATGAGGGAGGCTGAGTTAGAAGGATTGCCAAGTTTGAGGCCTGGCTTAGTCCACTTAGTGAGACCCTGTTTCAAAATAATAAAAAAGTATAAATAAAATGGACTGGGATGTAGCTTAGTGGTTCAATCCCCAGTACAAAAAAACAAAATAAGCAAACAAACTAAAAATCTATATCCCTAGCTGAGTATGTTCCATTGTTTCCAAACTATGTTTTCTTGAGGAAATTCAACACTCTAAGCCTCAGAATTCTCATTTGAAGAAACGGGCATAAAAACACCAGCTGAGCATGGTTGTGAGGCTCTCCATATGAAAGCTATTTAACAAATGCTTTGAAGCTCTATTCTGACCCATCCCCATGTTTTACTGATAAGAAAATTGAGGGTCAGAAAGATAGGGTACAAACACACACACACACACACACACACACATGCATACACAAACAAAACTCGTGTGTGTTAGGGCAAAGATGTACAACACATGCATCTGCTTCCTACCACGTTTCCAAAGCTTAGACTTTCTGCCTCTTATCTTCAAAACAGTCGTGCCAATTTTCTAGGCTGGAGTTGGCAGTGCCCCGACAGACAGAGGTTTGTTTTTAAAAAAGAGAACAGCTGGCAGCATCTTTTATCCAGATTCTCAGAATGGTGTTTAGTAAGTGCTTCTTATCCTAAAAACTCAAATGGTGGGGTTTTGCTCCCTGTGCCTTCCCTGATTCTCTTGCCACTTGGAAAGCCTCGTGGTTCACAGCTAATTAAAGAGGGATAGAAGAAAATTATACCTCTGTTGATACTATTGTCTTAATCTATCTCAAAAGCTCCTTAATAGCAAGGCAACAAAGAGTGGACTAAGAGGAGTTCTCAGTGACAGAGAGGGCACAGGGGACCCTAGAATCATTTCCATGAGCCCACCATCATTTCAATAAGTGACTTTTATACTTTATGTTGTTAAAGAGTCACATGTTTGCATGCACACATTTGCATCTGTGCCCTTTCTGGTGACATCTGCAAGTCTTAGGAAAGCAGGGAGCCTCAGAAGACAATGAAATACCCTTTATGTGGTATATTTATTATCTGTTACTGTGTTTTCCTTTTCATTATTTAATCATTCCTAGAAGCATGTGCCCCCATTTTATATAGGAAAATACCAAAACTTTGAGAAAATAAAATCACTACAATGCTAGTTAAGGTCAGAACTGGGATTCAAAACCATATTTTTGTCACCATCATTATCATCAACCTTATAACTATCATTTGCTATCTTCCTTGAAATCTCTAACATTTATTGAGCATTTACTATGAGTTGAGCCCTCTTCTAAGTACTTTGAATATGTTAACATATATAAATTGTACTTTGTATTTATTTAACTGGTTAATTTCTCACAAAACCCTGTAAAGCAGGCACTATTATTATCTCCACTACTTCTTAAGTTGCTGCAGCTGGTTCCTGAGTTAAATTTCAGCAATTTAAGTTAATTTCTTAACTTCACTGCTATCTAAATCAAATATCTTCTGACTCTAACTCTTGCTCCGTTAGGGCTTCCAGGGCTGGTGGGCCTTTGGGGAGACCACCTTGGGAACAAAGGAGTTACATCTTCTTGAATCATCCTGGTGACACATATGTGGATCCAATTCGAGTAAAACAGGGTTAAAATCTTCCAGGTATTATGATATTGGCCATCCCAGTTTTGGTAGCAGATAGCGGACAATACTAGGTATAGTTAAGGATCGAGCAGGTGAGATTATGAGTCTTCTGGGTCCCTTGTTGTTTTAAAAAAGCAAGACATAACAGAGTGGCCAAGTGACAACTTATAAGGAAAGGCTTACAGTAGGCTGTACCTAGGGACCATGCTAATTAGCAAGAGGTGGGCAAGACGGTGTGATCAGCACTAGGGCACTCCAGCATGGCTCTGCTTCTCACACAACACTGACCTGCAGTATGTACTTTGGTGCTGTGCAATTGGACCTGTCTTCAAGCAGAAACCTTCAAAGTTTGGCATTCTCGGGTGCCTGTGTGCACTTTCATGAATGTCTAAAAATTTCATTTTATTGTGTTAAAGACATTTAACGTGAGATCTACCCTCTTAACAAATGTTTAAGTGCACAATACAGTAATGTAAAGTATAGGTGCAATGTTCAATATCACTAATCAATAGGGCAATGCAGATCAAGGCCACAAAATGAATAAGCTCTTGATTTTCTTGCCCTTGACTTTAAAAAGTGGTTCTTAATCTTTTCAGTATATGTACTTTTTAAAAAAAGTGATTGAAATTGATACTCAAGATCCCCAGAAAAACTAGAAACGTCAACATGCGCTTAAATTTTAGATGGTTAAAAGATCTCCTTGGCATACCAGTTCAGGGCTCTGTTTCAGCTAAATACTGTTATGTAAGAAGTTATCTCAAGACATAGTGGCCTCAAACAACAATATGTTATTTCCCATGATCCTGTGGGTGGACATGGCGGTTCCTCTACTGTTACCTTGGACTCACTCATGCAGCTACCTGCCTCTGGAGAGGGCTGAACAGAGAGGTCCAAGATGGCTTCACTCCCATGTCTAAAAGTTGGGGCTCCTGAGTTCTTCTCTATGTGGCCTCTGATCCTCTAGGACACACAGTCTTCTTTACATGGTGGCAATAGGGTGACGTTTCTTCTTTTCAAACCTAGTCTCCAGAACTCACAGAATATCAGTTCTCCTATAATCTAGGGGTCCAAATATGTAGCAATCCAGCCCAGATTCAAAAGGTCAGGTCTTCATGAAAGAAGCTGCAAGGAACTTTTAGCCATACTTAATTTATCACAGCCTCCTTAAAATAACTGGGCAAGATAGGCCACAGTGAGCAGTCTTCTTGCCTCCCTGGCTCATTCTGTCATGTAATACTGCTGCATTTTGAATGTTCCCTCTATTGTAATGCCAATCCATTTATGCATTGAGTAAGCAATTATCGAGGATCATTTGTGAGCTAGGCAAGGTGCCAATTCTTTTTTTTTTTAATTTACATTAGCTCATTAAGTTATTATAACAATTTATCAAATTTTATCATTCCCCTTCTATTTAAAGATGAAGACAATCTCTGAAAGATGATGAAGAAATCTGCCTTAACACATCATCAGCATATGGTGGTCTTCCACTTTAGTGGTCCATTTATCATGTGCAGTGGGTCTGTGGCATTACAGCTCTCCACTTACCTCTGCCCCTAAAGAGTGTGAGTTCCCTGAGGTCAAGGCTGTGCATTTCTCCTTTGTGCATTAGCAGTCCATAGAACACTGACGGTGGTGGTTAGTAAATGCTGTTGAATGGAGAATGAATGGACTTCCACACTGTGGATGCTGCTGCTTTACTCTGCAGGCATTTCCCATTTGTTCTCTAAGCCCCTCTGACTGAGAATCATGCAACTGGCAATGATAATCAATGACTTTTGTCCAAAACTTACACATTCCAGAGATTAACAGGTCATAATCTTGATGATCAGATGATCCAACTCATACCACATTATTGCCTTTCTTCATTCTTTTCTAGAAGAAGTTTACAGGTTCATGTGAAAGGAAATGTACTCACAAGATACGCTTCCCCACTCCTACCAAAGGGAAAAGAAGGAAACTCAACCCTGTCTAGGCTCTGGCGCCAAAGAGCCTTCCCAGCCTATTTCCATCCTGCCTTCCTGTGACTCTGTGTCTCTGCCACACTGTTCCCTCTTTCTGTGGTATGGCCTCCACTACCCTGCCATGTCCCTCTGCCTTTGCTGATGATGTCTCCTTCATTTTTCTACACACTGGAATTCTCAGTCTTTATGACTAGCTACATGACTCTTCTTTGGTAAAACCTTAATTTCTCCCGTTGCCATGATTCCTCAAGGTTTCCCCAGAAATAATGCATGGATTTATTTGCCAGAGTCCACTCCAGTTCACAACTTCCATAGTGAAGAACTTCCTCTCCCCATCTGTCCTTTCTTCTCTTTTTTCCCAATTGATTTCACATTTCTGCTTTGTCTTAGGCACCCTGCTATAGTCTACGATTTTGCTCTCAGGAAAATCACAAAGAAAAGTATTGAATGAGCATTAAATGAATGAATGTATGAATGAATGTATGAATGAATGAATGAATGAATGAATGAATTTTCAGTCTGGGGGAGACATCGGGAATATAACAACTATAATATCAAATCTACACCAGAAACATGGGCAGTGGTTCACAAGGTAGACACTTGCTAAATACTCATTTATTTACTATACAGAATGTGATAGGCAGAAGTTCAAATCCTGATCATCCTCTCTTGGTAACTTTGAGCAGGCCACTTTAGCTTTCCGAAGCTCAGTTATTAAAGCAGTGAAACAGAATCAATAATACGGATCTCATAGGGTTTCTGTGAAAATTAAATGAGTAGCAAATGCCTATAGCAAGAGCTCAATATGTTTTAACATTCTAAATTCCTCCCAAAGTTAATGCCAGAAAGAGTACGTAGCAATGAAAAACACATCTTTGTATAAATGAAAGAACAAATAAACGAATTAATAAGAAAATGAATGAGGCAAGTCCTGGGTGGAGTAAAACTCCAGGACAGGGGCCCATGGAGGAACCCCACAGGACAAAAAAAGCATCCACTGTCTCAGGCACCCAAATCCTGGAAATAGCCGGCTCCCTATTCCCACCGCTCCCCGAAAGGCCATGCCGTTCCATGTCGCTCCTCCCCTTCACGGGGGGCCCAAACAGCTTGTTTTCCTCCTCTTTGTGTGTTGGGGATGTGTGATTTTACTGTCAGCATGGTGTTTCTAATGAAAGGCAAATGGTGTCCAATGTGACTTGGAAAAAAATGTACAAACAACAACAAAATTATATGTTCTTTTTTCCTGTAGTGTTCGCAGGGAGAATATGTGACTTGTTTGCTGTCAATACGGCTTATAATGACATGGTGCAGGAGGCACTGCCAAATGTGTGCAGCATTCATTACACACATGTATTAAATGTAACGCGATAGGAGTTTGGCTGCAGAGCCGATGAGTGCTGCCCTGGGGCTAATTTGGAGTTACAGCACCTCTTCCCTTAGGAGGATGAAGGGAAAGAAGTGGGCAGTGGCATGGATGTGTAGCCGGGTGTCCAGAATATTCAGGATGATTCTAGATGGGGTCAAGAGAAAATGCTAGAGCTTGAAAAGTGCTTAAAGATGTGTCTCCTTTCAACAGCAAGAAAACATTCCTTAATAACTGATTATTGAATGTCTACAAAGTGCCAGACTCAGAACAGGCCCTGGGGATCAGTGTCTCACCCACTTTCAAAACATTCTCAGATTAAAAAGAAAGAAACAATCAGAGAGAGAGAATGACACGTTAAGAGCCAAGGAGGCCCAAGCCAGCCTAAGGTCACCTCTTCTGAGGTCCCTCTGTGACCCTGCAGTTATGACCAGGTCAGTCTGTAGCATGTCTGAGTGGCACCCTGAGCTTTCCCTCCATGGCTCTTGTTGTGTGCTTAAGTTTGTGAGTGTGTGTGTGTGTGTGTGTGATTCCATCAGTGTCTGCCCAGCTTCTAGAATAAGCCCCACAAAGGCAGGGAGCTCATGAGTTTTGCTTCTCACTCTGTATCCAGCACCTTGCACAGTATCTGATGCTCTCCTACTATTTGTGGTTGAGTGAATGATTACTGTCATAGTCTGGCCCAATTTTGGAGGACATGGAAGAAATAAACTGGTAAAGAGGGCAAGAGGGAAGGAAGGTCAAAGGAGAAGTCATGTAGCGTCTATAGAGGCAGATCAAAGTAGGGGAAGGAGAAAATGCAGAATGAAACTGAGAAAAAGCAGGAAGGGTGGGCTCAGGAGTCAAAATAGACTATTTGCATTTCTTTAGTAAGGCAAAATGTGAGGGGCCAAATGTCACCAGCCATATCTGGGAGGATCCACACAAGGAACACTAGACTCCTGATGGAAATGAAATTTGGGAGGCATGGGAGCCTGAGCCAACATCGTGGTGATGGGCTCGGCATTAAGGGCACTAGTGTGGCTATTAAATCAAATATGTCTGAAGGAGAGGTTTGTGGGGAAAGGTTTAAGGTTTTCTCCATGTGAGAATTCTCAGATCTACAGTGGTTCAGTGTGGCAGGAGGCCACAGGGACTCAGTTGTTAAGGGATGAAGCTGAGTGTGGGTGGGGAGGGGTCAAACAACAGGAAGCCCCATGTCAAAGGTCATAGAAAGTAATCTGAGCCAATTAATGATTTTGAAGAGAAGGAAAGTAAAAACTTCAGAGGTTAGAGGCTTTCCGTAGTACTTTGTAAAAGCTATCATGTAAGCGTGGGGGTGTGTACACACGAGTACACACACACACACACACACACACACGGTTGTCCTTGGCATCTTCAGGGAACTGGTTCTAGGTCACTCTGTGGGTACCAAACTCCTTGGAGGCCCAAGTCCTTTATAAAATGTCATAATATTTACATTTAACCTCTGCACACCACCCCAGATACTTTAAATCATCTCTAGATTACTTATAATACCAAATACAATAACTGTTATGTAAATAGTTTTTGTACTTTATGGTTTAAGGAATAATGACAAGAAAAATTATACATGTTCGGTACAGATGAAATTTTTTTTCAGATATTTTTAATCTGAAATTGGTTCAACATGAGGATACTGAACTGCAGATGTGCATATAATACTGAGTTCAATTTCTGGTATCCACCCCCCCAAAAAAAGATTATTTATACATATATGTATCCTATATACATATACATGCACATATACTATATATGCATGCATACATTATCACAACTTAGAACATGTGAATATATGTATATATACATTTACCTTGAATTTTTGAGCTAACCTATGTTAAAATCTCATGCACCAGGCCTATGCTATGACTTGATAAGCATTTCATCATTTATTCTTTGCAACAATCTGATGAACTATTTTTATATTAATTAAACAAAAAAAACTTAGAGAAGTTAGGTCACTTGCTAAGGCCACAGTGTCATTAACTAGCTAGGCTGAATTTTGGTCGTTAATCTTTGATTCTGTCCCTCTCTCTGTTGCTACCTATTTGCATTGTGTGGCATCTTGGTTCCTCCTTGAGCTCCTGATGGTGGATGCTGGAGTCTACTCATTTATACCTGGGTGGCTTAGCCCTTGGCCCTGGTCAGTGTTTGTGCTTGTGGAGTAGGTGAAGGGGTGAATTGCCTCTATACCTCAAGGCAGAGCTAGGCTCCACCTAGATCCTTAAACAGCCTCCAAAGATGGCTCCCTCCTCTGAAGTGGGGCACTTACAGCTCCTCTTTCTGAGTATAACACCAGGTACTATTCTGTGTCAAGTTGTTTTTAAAATTATTTTAATTGACACATCATAATTGTTCATGTTTATAAGGTCTAATGTGATGTTTCTATATGCATATACCTTGGGTAATGATCAAATCAGGACTATTAGCATATCCATCACTCAAAGGTTGATCACATATCCATAAATAACAGAGCCGGATACCAGAGACTAGAGAGGGTAGAGGGCAGGGAGGGAGGCGAGAGGCTGGTCAGCACACACAGTTCCAGTTAGGTCTGAGTAGTAAATCCAGTGTTCTGTTTCATAGGAGGATTAAAAAGAATGTGTATTTCAAAAAGCTAGAAGAGTTAGTTGCAAGTGTTCTATATGTTTTACACTACTCTATTTATTAATACCTAACACTTGCATGGATTTCCTTTTTTAAAAAATTAAATTTACTTCTCTCTTACTGGGTATGATGAACTCATTAGGAATAAAAGGGGCCAAAGAAAAAAAAAATTTTTTATTAAACTTGTATACTGCGCCAAGCCCCATGTAAAGGAGGTCACATGCGTGAGTTCATATGATCTTCATGACAATTCTTGCAAACAGGCATCATCTGTCTTTTATAGGAGAAACACTGGGGGCTCATAGAGTGAAATAATTTGAGTGATGACACACAGCAAGAACAAGACAGAGCTGAGATTCAAAGCTTACTAGAAAGCCCAGGATGGGGTCATTGCATTTCCAGCCTTAACCTTCGCTGCTACACAGCCCAGCCTTCCTCTGCCAGACAGCCCTCAACACACATGTCCCCTGTATCAAGACCTGATGGCGGCAAGCCCAGGCAGTGTGGAATGCTGCAGCAAAAATGCGCTCTGGCATGTTCGAATGCCGAGCAAGGTATGCCAGCGAGAGAAGGAACAGTTGGTGAACAGTTGGCGAATGGATATTTTTATGCAAGGGTTGCCTAGAGAGAGGGGAAAAAAAGAGTGGGGAAAAAAAAAACTGTTTATAAAGAAGCCACAATTAATAAGGTCTTTGTTAGCTTTTTGGATTTAGATTTTCAAGTCCATTGCTTTGGATTTGAAAAGAAACAGAAAGGTCCCCAAGGAGCCAAGCTCCCCAGCTTCCAAGGCGTGAAGGCATTTAGGAAACCAATTCAAGCCTGTGTATGTAGAGGGTTTTAATTATTCAGCAAGGAGCGCAAAGATGCTCTGAATTCCTTTGGACAGCTTCTCGTCAGGATTGTTTATAATTGTGGCATGCTCAGTATGTGGGCTTAAGAGCTACAAGATGATTAAAAAAGAGAAAGAAAGCACCTCTCTCAGGATGTCTGAGAGAACTACTGCTACTCTGGTCCCTTGCCTGCCGTTTTGCATCTCCCTAGGCTCCAGTGTTCTCACCTATAAAATGGGAATAATAGTTTTCATCAACGTGGGATATGGTGTGGACATGAAAATGCCCATTTAGAACCGAAATTATTGGATTTTTGTAGAGAATTCCCCTTACCTTGTTTGCACAGAAATTTGTTCTTCAAACACTTAAAGTATACATAATAATAAAAGCTGCCATTATTAGAGTACTTAGAATAGGTTAGGTTCATATTTTTTTTTGATACTTGCAATGACCTGATAAAATACGTACCTATGTCCTTCCATTTTTCTACTGATGTGGTAACTCATAGAAGTTAAGGGATATAGCCAGGAGCAGTGGTGCATGCCTGCAATCCCAGTGGTTCAGGAGGCTGAGGCAGGAGGATTGCGAGTTCAAAGCCAGCTTCAGCAACAGTGAGGTGCTAAGCAACTCAGTGAGACTCTGTCTCTAAATAAAAAATACAGAACATAGGGCTGGGGATGTGGTTCAGTGGTTGAGGGCCCCTGAGTTCAATCTCTGGTACCCACCCCTCTCCAAAAAAAAAGAAGTTAAGGGATACAACTAAGATCAGTAAGAAGCAGAGTCAACACTAAAAATCTGCTCTGGAGAGGACAGTTGGACTGTCTGATAGCTGTTTGGCTTCCATACCACTTTCTGCCTGCTCTGGGCCAGGAGCTTCAGAGCCATCCAAAGAGCTAGCACAAGGATAGGTTCTCATTCTGTTATGGGGGAATTTATGTGCCCCTCTTAAAAAAGAGATATTAGAGCCCTAACCCCCAGCATTTCAGAATGTGACCTTATTTGAAGATAGGGTCTTCACAGAAGTAAGCAAATTAAAACAAAGTTATTAGGGTGGGCTCTCATCCAATGGCACTGATGTCCTTGTGAGAGCGGGTATTTGGACACAGAGACAAACAAGCATAGAGAGAAGATGGAAGGAGAGGACAGTGTGAGTGCCAAGGAAAAGGGCCCAGGGCAGATCCTCCTCTTTGGACTCTTAGAAGAAACCAGCCCTCCCAACACCTGGGTTTTGGACCTGCAGCCTCCAGCACCGTGAGACAATGCCTTTCTGTTGTTTGGATCACACAGTCTGTGGCGCTTTGTGATGGCCTCCCTAATAATTAATGCATACTCCAAACCCTCTTGTACAGCTGAGAAGAAGAGGTGGAATGGGCTTTTACAAGCTGGAAATTGGGGGCTGAGATGAGCACCCGTTGCTCGCTCCTGCCCATGCCTAAAAGAAAGCCCCCTGGGATGTGGGGGCAGGTACTTCTCTTGGCTCTGTTCACCACTGAGTCCCTAGGTCTCCAGCACTTACCTCAGTGCCTGGCAGGTCAGAAGCCAGTCCTTGTTTAATGATGAATAAATGAATGCTCTTTCCCCAGGGAATCATATGTTAGAAAAGCATATCCCATTGGAAAAGCACCTCATGTTGAAAAATAGGAGTTTGGATAACTCCCAGGAACTGTCACAACAAGGAGAGGACTTGGTTTCCACATGGCCTCCCCACAGTCAGATACTGAGAGTTATGAACAAGTTTTCCAGTGAACTTCCTAGAAGCTTTAATTCAGGGATTGTCCGGCACTGGTCTTTGAGGTTCTAATTCCATTTGCAGGTGGAATCCATGGATTGGCCACCTTCTTCCTCTGCCTCCAACCCTGCTGGGCTGTCATCAGATGCTTTCCTTTCTTCCTCCGTGGCCTCTTCTCACTTTTCCTTTGGGGTTCTTCCTCATTTTTCCACACTCCAAACTCTGGAGGGCTCTGGGATTCTGATTTTCTGTCTAGACTCCCTTCTCTAGGAGCCTCTTCAGTCTTGTCTTAAACTCTATGTGCTGATAATACCCAGCCTGGGACCTCCTGCCTACACCTCTATATGGAGCTTGAGACTCCTGCATCTACAACCTTCTTAACATATCTGCAGGGATGTCTAGTATCCATACCAGTCAGTATGCTCAAAACTCTTAATGTCTACTCTCACCCCCAAATCTAATAGAGATCCACCGACAGTCTTCCTCACCTTAGCAAAAGACAAGAATATCCCTCCCATTTGTAGGCTGAAACGGGAATTTTACTGACTCCTGCCCCTTTCTCAAACTTCATGTCCAATCATTCCATGAATCCCACTGGCATTACAAAGAAATACTTAGAATTTGGCCTCTTCTCCCCACCTCCACTGCTACCACACTGTTTGCCAAGATTATTAGGTTACCTTCCTGACTGGTCCTCCTGCATCTTGTTCAGGTCCCCAGAGTCTGTGCCTTCCTGGGCAGTCCTATGAAATATAAGTGAAATCACACACTCCTCTGTTCAAAGTCTTCCAACAGACCTACAGAATTGAGGCCCACGCTACCACCTCTTTGACTTCATTTTTTTCATTTCCCTGGATCGCATTCAGTTTTTTTTTACACTGACTAGGATCAAGTCTGCAAAGAAACAAGCGCTGGGTGGATGCAAAACTTCTCTAAGGGAGCAATCTCAGCTGAATTCTTTGAATAGCCAAACTCTCCTCTGTATCCACTCCACAATGCTTCCCAGACTCCACCTAAGACAGAACCAACTAAGCCACATGCTGCTCAACTCCTCATTAAAATATCGACTTCACAGGTATATGGTTTTTCTCATCATCATATTATTAGCCAAAGGCTAGCCAACATAAAGTGGCACAAGTGTCATGGTAGTTGCTTGCCTCTTTTGCACAAACTTTGAATGAAGCTTACATCATTCTTATGGTAAAAGAACCCGCAGTCCCCTCCTTGTTCTGTCTGCACATCTTGGGATGCTGGATGTCCTCACTGAACTTGGTCCCTTTCTCCACCCTCCCCCTGCCCCATGAGTCTGACCCATATGAAGTGTATCAGTGGCTTCCTGGGCCTTACAGCTTCTGGATGAAGCCATGAGGAAGGAGGTGAGGTCAGAGTATTCTTCCTTCTGGTCTCCCCTTAGTGACATCATCTTGGGCTAGCTATGTCCCAGATGTCAATCCTTTCGAGGGGGCTGCTTCATGGGACTCCCTCTCATTCAGGTTTCTCTCCCACCCCTTCTGGTCTCAAACTCCTGGGCTTAAGCTATCCTCCAGCCTCGAGAGTGGCTAGGATGATAGGCATGTGCCACTGTGCCCAGTTCTTGTGTATATCTTAAACTGGGATTTATAAGACTGTCATAGACTGATGCAGAGTAGGTACTTTGAAAATATCAATTTCTATTCCTTCCTCTTCACCTTGGTGCATTCATTTTTCTAGCTTTTTTCTTTTTCTTCTGCTTTATTTCGGTGAGTCCAACACCTTAAACTTCAATGGAGCTCATGGTGCAGCACAGTGTGTAATTTGCTGTGGGATAATTTTCTCATCAGTGGGAGTTGCTCTAGTGCTAATTTGGGCTGTATCCTCTATTTCAGTCTTTTGTCTCAGTTGTAAAGAACATACTGCATTGTTTTAAATTCCACAATTTTCTATGAGAGTATTTCTTGTGACTGAAAAATGAGACTTTATAAAATGCCATTTCACCCTCACAGTCATTGACTACAGGGCACGTACACAAAAGGATACCACTATTAGGGAAATCTAAGGGCACCATTTTCTGAATAGAGGGGACTTTTTCTGTTCTTGGCTGTGTCTTGACTGACACTTGTTGGAAAGAGGACTGGACTAAATCATATTTACAGGGACTCTTTATTCTTCTCAGCTTCCTCAGAACAGGGACCTATAATTCTCCTGACCTTCAGAAACAGGAGTCAAGGTCACAAAGAGCAATGTGACTCTGGCTCCTCACAGGAACAGTTCATGAGGTGCCTGAGATGAAGCAAGTAGGTTAAGACAGGAGAGAGGAAGCCAGCCATGAACCCTAGAGCACAGGGTCCATCAGCAAGGCTAAAAGCTTGAGTATTGACTGCCAGAGTTCCAGTTGGAGGTAGAAAGAGAACAGATTGTAAATCCCAAGGTAGGGAGATTGAAGAATATTTCCAAACATAGAGGAGGCAGTAAGCAAAATGAGGTGTGGATATGAGCCAAGATCCATCCTGGAACAAACAGTATGAGCAAAATCATTGTGCCTCTCTGAAGGGAGGCCCAGCACGGTCCCACTAAGCCAAAGGCCAAAACTGAAAGTGGCTTTATCTTTGGGACCATTAACCCTCCAGGGCCTAGTGCTCAGGTCAGTTGATAGGGATGACACTCGCTGGCCTATTTGTCACACAGAACTGTTGGGAAGACACATGAGATCATGAGAGGGAAAGCATTCTGTAAACCACACAAGGGAGACATTTCACCATTTCACCCTGTGGAGCTGAACTCTAAGAGGTCACAGAGGTGGTCAGTTGAGACCAATCCAAGCTCCCTCACCACTCAGGGTGCATTATCTGGGAATTTAGGCAAAAAAAAAAAAAAAAAAAGTCAACCAAAGGCAAGACTACAGGAAGGTTGGTATATGGATAGGCTTTCAGATTGAGAACAACCAGGTTTTTAAACACATAGCAATCTTGCTTCATGTGCAGTCTCTTCTTGTCCCCATAGTTCAGTTTTACTAGGCTCCTGTCATAGCCCAACTTTTTCCTGGAGGTTCAAACATGGTCACTCTAACTCCTAGGACTACCACATTCTAGTGTCACCACCCCCAAAGAATGGGTCTTCTGTTAGTTTCATTTCAAAAACTCCTGAGAGAACTTGTCCTGGCATTGTCCTCATGCCCCATGATTGGCACCTCCATACACATTGGATCAGAGAAGAGACTGTTCTTCATCCCTGGAGGAGAAATTGCTAGAAAAGATCAAAAACAGACAACCACTACAGGGACCTAGTTAATACCACATCCTCTAAACCATGTTTTTAAGAGGAATACATCTATGAGTTTTTTAGGATGGACTTCCCTCACTCCTGTTGGAAGGATGCCAGGAAGAAGAATGCTAGTGAATCAGGGTCCTGGCAGGGAACAGAGAGTATGCTCAGAACAGAAGAGTCTAAGGAGGCTCTAGAGAAAGAACTGTTTACAGAGGTGTGGGAAGGGTTTAAGACAAAACAAAGAGGGATGGGGCCATATCCAAAGGTCACCTTCAGGAGGTAGTCATTTCTATTCCTTGGCCTGAATGAGAAAGGGTGGGAGGGTGGTTGTCTGAACCCACTGCCCCGGTTCCTACACGGGAGGTCAATCACATGGTCAGTGATTGGGAAGGAACCCAATCACTGCCAACTGCCACACCAAGGGAAAAGGAGCTAGGAGGACAAGAACCTTTCTCTCCTTCCACCTGCTGCTTCATGCCTTGCCTCTTCCTGGCCAATCCTAACTAGAGGTGAGGTTCTGAGGAGCTCATCTCTACGCAGGTCTCAGCAGTTAGGTTGCTGGGGCACAGAGCACTGTGGAGAAGGACGGGGAGGGAGTCTGCTGGGATGAATGGAGGATCCGGAGCACTAGGGCACACCTGCTCCCTTTGGCTCAAACACAAGCCTCATTAGAGACCACTCTACAAATGAGGCTGTTTAAAAGAATCATGGAATTTGAGGGCTAGAGCCACTCTTAGGATAATTCAGATCAGAATTCATACACTTGTTTCTGTCTAGCCATTGGATGCGTTCTGCGGGGCTGACATATCTTCCAAGCCCAACAGGAGGCGCAAGCAAACGATGAAGGAAACACAGAATTTAAAAAGGACAAACTTAGGCTAAGGATGCACTTTACAGTTCTCAATTATTGTCTTTCCCTGTTGTCCAATATCAGCCACCGTAAACACAGATGTCTCTTGAGATTATTTGCTTCGAGGACTTCTTCTAACTTCTTTATTTTTTTAGATAAAGAAGCTGGGCCTGGAAAGGAAATCTTGTGTGGCCATGGCTGCACAGCCTTGGTGGGAATTCTGTCTGCACAGACAAAAATAGCAATGTATAAATAGGAGGACTGAAGGAAGAGCTGTTTGCTTCCATAAGATCAGACTCCATGAGCGCCACCTTCTCATGGCTAGCATTCGAAGCAAAGGTTATGTGAGGGATTCTCTTTGCTCTGTGTGCCCCTGGAAATGGAACTGGAACTAAGGGAAAGTGATTTGACTGGGGTCAGCACAAGTCTGAGCTTGCTGAGGACTACCCTTTAGGATGGGCCAGGCTGTCTCTTTTTGCTCTGACTTCCCATCTGTGCAGATGGCCAATTAACAGAATCTGAACTAGCCCATGGTGAGGATGAGTTGGACATGGTCATTTGGGCCCTCCTCCTACTCCGTGAGTTGGGATGATGGTGGGTTAAATTGGGATGAAGGGAATGTGTCTTCTTGGCTTTTTTCCCCAGATGATTTTTAATTTTATCCCATTCTTTTTTGGTGGCACGGGGAGAGGGAGGTTTCCTTTTAACCTTCTCTCAGAGTCCCTAGCCTTCCTCTCCTCGGGAATCTGGAAGCGAGTCTAGTCTGTCTTCTCGTTGCCTTTGCCTGTTCACCTCAGACTCTCACATTCACCCTCTGCTCCTCTGTCCTCTGTCCTGTATGTGTCAGGCTCACTGCTACCTCCACCTATGCTCTGAGGGTGTGGTTAGTTAGGATATTGGTTTGGCAGTAGTTACTGAGATCAAACAGCAGTGATTTAACAGGAAGCAGGATTGGAGCTGTGGAGCTGCCCGGATGGGGTGAGTAACTATGCTCAACGAAGTCACAGGAACCCCATTCCTTCTGTCTCATTGCTCTGTCATCCTCCATGACTTCCTGCTCAAAGACAGCTGTCCTCCGCCATACCCCCGTGCCAGTCCTCAAGAAGGGGAGGAACATGGGCAGAACAAGCAGCTTCGTTATACGAAGTGACCCACAACAACTCTTCTTGTCATGTCCCATTGCCCAGAACATATTCATGTAGTCATGCCTGGAGTGAAGAAGATGGGGAGCCCAGTTTCTGGCTGGACAGCCCCATGGAGGGGAAATAAAGACTGAATGGATATTGGGAGACAGTTACTGCACTTCAGATATGTTTTATAAAGAAAAGCCTTCCTTTTCCCTTTATGAAGCCAGAACTTACCATTTTTCATCTACCAGCTTAAACCTTCCCCCTCTTAAAGCTTCCTTAAAATCATCTTTGGCATCCTAAGGGGACTGGCCTCATTGCTGTGCCTGTTGTGGCTGCCCAACAAATATGTGAAAGATTGGTTCCAGTGCCTGTCCTCTGCACCTTTGCCATTATCTACAGTTTAGAAAATGGGAGGAATGACGCTATGAGCCAACATTTACTGGGCACCTACCAAGCACCAGGTGCTGTCTGTGTTATGAGTGTGACCTCATTTGGTCACTGCAATTGTCGGGTGAATTACATAACTAATGTTCAATTGCCAGGTGAGGAAACCAACACACTCTCATTTTTTTTTAAAGATAACCTCAACATTTTATTATCTTCATAACAAAACAAACAATGAAGCTTAAGACTGGAACACAGGCCCTTCCTCTACTTATCTCTTCCCAGTTCAAAACGCTTGCATCTCTCCATAGCCAGCATTCTCTTAGCTCTGCAGTTAGGCACAACACACTCAAGCCTCAGCACAATCTTCTTTGTAGTTTTAGCCTTTTTCCTGAAAATTGGCTTAGTCTGCCCGCCATAGCCACTGTTTCCTGCCATAAGCCGCTTTCCCTGTGCATACAGAGAATCCTTGCTCTTCTTGTACGGAGTCACTTTATGGGGTTGGTGTTTGTCGCACTTTAACGTCTGGCCTCATATGTGAGGCCATATTTGTGAAAGCAATCAGCAAGGAAAGAAAGAGGTAGGGCCAGAAACAGGAGGACCCTTACAATCTCTTGATGTCACCTTCACCAAAGTCTGCAGCTAAGATTTGCCACATTCAAGATTTAAACATAAAACTGCCTGGATTCAAAGTTTATTGCTGCTTTCATCACACCACAACTTTTCTGTGAAGAGCTTTGTAAAAGGGAAGCTTCACAGAACCAAAACAATGGGACAATGCAGTGTCAATACGTTGGTCAGATGGCTCATTTGCATAAGACAGATGAGGAAAAAAAATATGTCTTGTAGATTGTGCTCATTTAATTGTCCAGGTGAGTGTCTATTTCTTTGTGGGTCTGCCTCCTCCTTCTCTCTGATCCATATTAAAACAACCCACAGAACTTTTTTCTCCCTGCTATTTCTATCTTTTCATTCCTTCCATGGCTTTTCTCCTGGGGTACGGGAACAGATTGAAAACTGTGGTTATATATGTAACCATTAAAATAGATGCTCTGCCTATAAAAATGAACTTGGGCCAGGGTCTAATAAATCATGTGCTAACGTGCCAGTTCCCCAGACTAACAGGCATTGTCATCACCCACCTGATAAGAGTAGCATGATTCTAAGTCTCTATTTGTTAGTTTCTTAACCCAGCACATCGGAGGACTCATCTGCAACCAATTATACAAATATTTTTGAGTACCACAAGGTGTCTGGTTATGAACCAAGAATCGCAGAAGTGAAGAGAGCACAGGCCTTATTCTCAAGAAGGTGAGTCCACAGAAGGAGAAAAAAATAGGAAATCAAATGATTCATGCCAGGAGATTTCCCAACAGGTGAAGTGTGTTCAAAGTGATAAAAGAGAATTTCACTCTGAACAGGGGAGAGGAGATAATGTCTGAAATGAATTTTGGAACACTCGAGATAATCCAATGAAAGAGACTGTTCCAGGCAGAGGGAACAGAGAATGCAAAGACAAGGAGGCATGAAGCCCATCATATATTCTAGAAACTATAAGCAGAGCAGGAACTTTGCAGTATGAATTCATTAATCAGGGACACCTTAGGAAAGATTATTAGGGGAACTATTTTTTTAATTTTTATTTTTACATTTTTATTGGTACATTATAATTACACACAACCATGGGATTCATTGTGCCATATTTGTACATGCACATAATTTGCTCAATCTCCTCCCCTAGGACCTTTTCTTTTCCATCTGTCCATCCTCCCCCTGATTTACTTGCTCTACTAATGTCCCTTTTATTATTATTATTATTAATTTAATTAGTGCAATATCATTTTGTATATATACTGTATATACACATATGCAGAATTCATTGGGTCTATATGTACATGGACATAGTATCATAATTTGGTAGATTTTGTTCCTCAGCACTTCCCCATCCTCTCTTTATCTCTCCCTCTCTATCACCTTTCTCTTCTCTATTGGTCTCCAAAGAGACTATTCTATGGAGTGGGCATGACTTAGGAAAACAAGTAAGAGATAATGCAGGACTGAGCTGTACCCTCTAGGTCTGAAAGGGTAAGAAGAGAGATAACAGAATCCAGAGACGGGTAGCTTTGTAGAGATGTCCCTTTATAGGAGCTGCAGTGACCCTTTGCAGAGAGAACTGTGGAATGAATACCTGACCTCACCCTCTTCCTCCTCTTCCATCTCTTGCTGGTGTTGATGGCTCCCATTGTTTGAATTCAACAGGAAGCCAGAGGGCAAAGAATTGCTAGATGCAGCCCAAGGTCAACTTCCCTGAACACAGATCCTGGTAGACAAGGAGGAGAGGGTGAATCTGGGGACACAGAACATATCCATTACAGCATAGTCTCGTAGCCAGTGGAGTGGCAAGCAGCCGAGGGGTTTGGGCACCAGGACATGCCATCAAATTCAGCATGTTAACACTTCATCTTTACACTGAAGAGAGAGAGTCCCGCCTGTGGCTATCTGTACCACACTGAGTGTTCTCTCTCCCCCCCAAGCTAGGAAACACAGCTCCATTCTGATGAAGGCATGTGACTTCTTTGAGTAATGGCTGCCTCAAAGAAGAGATGGGTGGAGGGGATCCCCACTGCAGGAGGAAACCCCTTGAAATTGAGTGCAGATGTTTATATGTATGTAAGTATGTGTAGACATTTTTTCTAGAAAGATTCCATTAGCTTCTCCAAAATAGGAATCACGGAGAGAAGGCATATCAGAATTCCTGAGGGAAATGTTATAAGCTTATGACTCAACTCAGTAGCTATTCAAAAGAAAACAGCATACAATGTAAAGAAGATGAAACTGGACGTTGGCTTCATAATCACCCTTTTGGGCTTGCATGAAAGATTTGGGGTTAAAAGGATGAAAGTTTCAGGAAGAAGATATCAATTCCATAAAAATTAACTTTAATAATTGAAATTAATTAGCTTCACTATTCAGAGATGTCAGAGAGTTATTGAGAGGTACTGACACTTTCAAAAAATATGATGAAAGCCCAGTGTATGGTCCTATAGAACAGAGTCAGTAGCATATAAAGTCATGTTTAATTTTCAGGTTTCAGCATGTTACCAGGAAAGGGTATAAAAATGATGGTGAGCATGGGGGAGAAAGACAGGCATATGTGGTTTTTTGTTTGTTTGTTTGTTTTACAAGAAAAACCTACAGTATTTTATTTCATTAAAAAAGAGTGCTTTCATATACATTCATAATTTGGTTTTGATCCTAGATGTTATATTTTTAAATTTGTCTGTGCTTGTTCTGGCTGATTATGACATGGTATGATTACATGATTGAGATGCTGTCACAAGCTGGGGAGTGGACGAGTGCATGACTGACCAGAACAGGGAGATAGATGAAATAGCACATATCAGAGTGTCTTGCTGGGCTCACAGGTGTGTGTGTGTAGAAAAGCTCTTTCCACTAACACAAGCGTCATTCAACACTTCCAAGTCAATTTGAAAGCTTCCACTCTGCTCAATGCTGGGAATGATGGAATAGTCTCTTCTTAGGAGTCCCCTAGGTTTTAAAGTCTGGGGCCAATGATGAGTAATATATTAAAAATATCTTTATTAAGATATTCCAGGAGCAGACAGCATCTATTTATTCATTCACCAGCTATCTATTAAGCATATATATGGAAGAAACTTTACCAAGCCTCAGAGACACATGAATTTAAAAAATGGGGATAAAGTCAACATTTATTAATAAAAAACACTTAAAATACAATAATTTAACCAGTATGCCAATCTTGCTAGATGGATATCTTCTTCAGCCTACATTTCCAGGCAACAGGTTAAGCAGCTTTTCTAAGGCTTTGAGCCCCCTGATGGTAGAATTTCAGATTTGAATTCAAGGTAGAATCACTTCAAAGCTTGTACTTTCCTTAGGACATCAAAGTTGCTGTCCTTATACAGTACCTACAACATTATGTGCGACATACACACATGGAGAAACATCCTCAGACCTGTCTGCATAGTGCCCCAACATGGAGGGCGGGTGCAGTGAGTGCTGAAGAGCCAGCCGGTTCTGGAAGTTTTGCTTGAGGAGCTGATATTTGAACTCAGCTCTGCAAGATGTATAGAATACATCAAGGGTGGAAACCAGGAGTGTGGAATAGGGAATTCCAAGTCCAGAAACAGGGTACAAGGCCATCAGGCCAGACAAGTGAGGGACTGTCTTGGTTTTGGGAAGGTTAAAGCCAGTGTGATGAGATGGAGTAGGATCTGCGACTTCCAGAGTCAGTTGGGAAGAGATTATAGAGAATATTAAGTGTTTCAGCTTCAACAGGGCTTTAATCTGAGCCAGTAAGAAGCCTGCCTAGAGAGACAGCATTTGTCAGACATGGTCAATTTGTGTGCCAGAGAATGACTTTTTGACCCTAAGGTAGAGTGGTGGGCAGATTTTCATGGGGCAGGAGTAGGCTGGGTCCCTAATAGCCATAGTCTTTCCTAGCAGGACTCTCATTGGTTCTTTCTGCCATCTGTATATCTCCTCATAAATCAGAAAATGCCCTGGGCCCCAGAATGGCCCTCTTGTTACCATAAATCTCGGGTGTGAGTATGGTGAATGGTAGATTTAGGTAATTACATAACATAAAACTGCTCTGGCCTCTCTCTTGCCTAAAGAATTGTTATCTGTGTATCTCATTCTGCAATTTATGGCCATTCTGGATGAGGGGGAGGGGAGGGTTCTCACAACCACTGCCTGTAAATTATGTGCCTTCTTCCCACTGGTGAATATTCCTTATGCTTAATGACTGTTATTTGTTTCTATAGGCTGCACTCTTATATACATAATAAACACAGACATGTAGGCTGATGCTGGCCAATTTGTCATGACTCATCCTTTTGTAGGTAGAGCCAATGGCAGTCCCTGGTGGATTTGTGCTTCTTTGATCCAGCTCTTCCAATAGTTGAAGCCTCTTGTGATGGGGACTCAGAAACCCTTTGCCATGGAACACACATTAGCCTACTATGAGGGGCTTCAGCCGTAACTGCTCAAATAATAACTGTTTGTGTTGATGTTATCCTATAATTGGGTGTGCAGTTGGATTTACTTTTGCATTCTCTTCTCATTGTTTTGTGATACTTAATCATAGCATCATGTCTTAAGATGATGACAAAGTCTAAGAATTCAATATCTCCAACTCTTGTTTAGTGCTATGTAGATACAATGGAAAAAAACAGAACTTTGTAGACAGGCATCAAGTGGTCCCGATCAGTCTTTCCTTAGCTGTGTACCCTCCAGCAGATACCTCTGATCATTATCTCTTTATCTATATAACGAAGATGGTCGTAAGCTCTGAGTTAGCATTGTTAGGAAATTAACTGTGATAATGTACATGAAAGTGCCTTGCATGGTTCCTGTTATTTTCTAGATGCCCAGTAAATATTGAACAAAAGGCTATGATTTCAAGCTATTTATAACTTAATATATAACAAATAACATAAGGGCACAGCTAAGCCCTAAACACAAGGACTCATCAAGATAAAAAGAAATAATGTCTGTCATCTATCCAAAGTAGGCAGGCAGGCATCCACAACAGGAAAGTTGCTGTGCTCTATGTCATCAATGGCCCTTGTCCCTTCCATCTTGTTGCTCAGCTATTCCCCAGAGCATGTTATCTTCTGAGTGGTCAAAGTTGTCTCAACACTGTCACATTCACTTTCAACAAACAGGACAACAGAAAAGAGGAAGTAGAAGGAAAGCCAACTTTTGTAAAAGAATGAGACCTGGAAAAATGCACATATCATTTCCACTTCAGGGGATCTTTGTTTTGTGACCACACTTAGCTGTAATTTGGGGAGCATAGTCTTCTTTTGGGAGCATCCTACTGATACCTGAGAGATCATTGTTAATAAATACAAAAAAGGAAAAAGGGATATGGGTGCTAACACTCTCTGTCCCACATACATGTCAACAATTCCCATCTGGAGGTCAGCTAAAGAGAGAGTGCTATCTTCTATAGTTAGTTGTAGTTTCAAATGCATCTGCCTTATCTCCTCTCTAGACTAAAGGCTTCACAGCATTTGGATCTCATTCTTCTTTGGGTGTCCTTTGAACTTAACAAAAGACCTAAACCTTTGCAGCTCAGTGTTTGTTGACTGACTAAATGCTTGATGACAGTGTGCCCTGGGCTGGATGCTATGTTGGCCTATGGCATAAATCCTCACAGTGTATGTTGAAAGGAGTGTGGTTCCACACTTCATTTAGAGCAAAGCTAGCCCAGAGGATCCTGGCAGCCAAGCAACTCTCCCATGACTGGCTCTACATTGAACTTCTGGGTGGCATCTGTTCACTTCATTGCCCCATCTGTTCAAAAAAAGTGGGGGAAAAAGTTAAACACTTGACCCATTCCATTTTACAGATGAGAAAACTGAGGCTCTCAGTTGCTAAGTGACTTGCTCGAAGCATCACATCACTAAGTTCACTATCCACTTCCCCACACTCTGTAGTACTCTTTCACCATGCTCTTGACACGGGTTTAAAAATGACGACATTTCTGTCATATTTCACATCTATGATCTCATTTAATCCTTATAATAGCTGCTAGAGGTAATATTGTTATGAATAACAATATTCTCTTTAACAGATAAGGAAACAGAGGCCCCAAGAAGTGATAAAATATGCCCTACTAATAAGTGCGAGGCTAGAACCTAGACTCCGTTATTTGGATCCCAATCCTGCTGGGCCACCTCTGAGCTGATAAGATGATAAATACCAAAGCACCTTGTAAACTGTAGGCCATCTCCAGCTCCAGGCATTATTATTAATATGTTATTGCTAGGAGACCCAAATCTGCACTTGAGTCCGCAACTTGGGAACTCTGCAGTATATTTTAATTATAGCCTCTTGATAATCTTTGGGTGATGGGAGGGGGAGCTGTCCTATATCATGCTTGAGAGTCCTGAAGGAAGGGATTGCTTCAGGCTATGAATATTCATTGTTATGCTAAATTACGAGCTGCATTTTTCTTTCATTCACCATAATCAGATGCTCCCTGTATTGCTCTCAAACTTTATAGTCTCTAAGTGGGTGGATCACAAACATGGATTAGGTATCTCTGCTAGGGTTTTCTCTTCCCATCACATGGGGCATCCGTAGTGCCTAAACCTATCACTGGAAAAATGAAAAGCTACCATCGCCTTGCTGGAAACTTGGCAGGCAACTATTTATAAAGCTCTGCATCCTCCTCGAAGGGCTTCTCCCACTGGGCATTGCAGGGACTGTGTGTGCTTTTATTCTTCATTTGCCGGTAGTTTTCACAGTGGAGTGGGATGGGACTTTGCTGCTTAGGTAAGGTCTCTGGAGCAACACTATTGGTTTTACCTGGGAGTTTGTTAGAACGGCAGAATGTCAGGCTCTACCCCAGCCCCAAAGAGTCAGATCATGCCTGTTGACAAGATCTTCTTGTGATTCCTTTGCACATTAAGTCCTGGGGTCATTGGGCTCGGAGACTCAATACCCTCTAGTCTGTCCTTCACTAGCTGAGAGCACATAGCCTTTCTGGACCCGAGTCTCCACCTTTTCTATAAAGTGAGATGGTCAGGAGCAGTCATTGTAGGTACTGTTTCGGGGAGGTGGCTTTCTTACAAACCCAGCGCAGCCAATATCAGCCCCCAAACATCTTCCTCCACATTTATAGGATCTCCTCCCAGGCAGCTGGATTCCCAGTGGTCACTGCAGTTGCTGTAGCCTCTCATGGCCTGTTACAAATCGCTAGTTCAGTTCCACCTTCTTTCATGAGCACAGTTTTGCTGTTTGTCTTCTGGCCCAACAAGGGGGATGCCAGCTAGGAGACTCCAGGGACTGATTTAACAAGTAAAACTGATCAGATTGGTTCCAGGCTGCTGCCACCAACCCTCCTTCCCCTCCCCAACAGCCAGGGAGAGGTCATCTGGGAGTAGTCACGTTGGGCACCTGTTCTCTGTGACCACCCTATACAAACATTATCACATAGTCCTAAGGTTGGTAATGTTTATTCAAGCCTCCCATCAGTATGTACCAATCCCCAACTATATGCCAGACTCAGTTTTAAGCACAGGAATACAGAGCTACAAGAGAAGGCCTCCTGTTCTCCCGGTGTTTATACTGTGAGCAGGTAGATATATCCAGCCTCCAATATCAAATAGTGACCATAAAAAAAGAGGGTGATGGGATAGGGACCCACGTGTGGGAATTGGCCAATTATCATTGGAAGAAATTATCCAAGTCAAAACTAAACACAAGAAGGGCAGTCCTGTAAAAATTTAGAAGGAATTCATAATAGAGGGAAGAGGTGGTACAAGGCCCCTGAGGTGGGAACAAGCCCGCTGTGCCACAAAGGAGAAGGAGGCTGTTGTGGTTGGAGCAAAGGTACCCAGCCCAAAGATAAGGGTGTCAGATATGGTGCTCAGGAAGGCCCTGAACACGATGGTATCTTTGACCCTTGGAGAGTTTGAATTTAATTATAAGAGCAATTGGAAACCATGAATGCATTCTAAGCAGGTGGGTGATACAATCTGCTTTATATTTTTTAAAAGCACAATGGATTGTAGTGGGATGAAGAAGCAGAAGAAAAGCAGGAAGACTAGGTGGGTCTTAAGCCAGTGGCCCAGGCAAGAGTGGATGGTGCCTTGGACCGAGAATGGGTAGATGTACAGTAGAACCTGGGTTAGATATGGCTGAGGCCTGGATTCCAGCCCATGATCACAGAGGGGAAATAAATGGGTAAACCAGTACCTTATAGCTGTTGAGACTTCCTCCTCCTCAAGGCTGGTTACTTATCTAAGGGCTCCTGTCTTCTTTGGAGTGACCCATCTGCAGAGCTTCATACTTCTTATAAAGAAGTTGCCTTTGAGATCCCACAACAGTGTGCTCATTTTCTAGATTGAGGAAAACCAAGATAAATTTTAGGATGATTGAGTGACTGTCCTAACGTCACACTTCAAGACAAACATGAAGCCTGAGATTAAAAACAGATCTTCTTATGATTCAGCACATCCTTTTCTTTTCATGCTCTTAAAGATGAGTCAAAAGTTGAGATCTGCTCTAAGTTACCCCTCGATTCAAGGAGACTCATGCCCACATGGCCAGTAGCTATGGACAGTCCATGGGCATGGGGGGGTAGCAAGAAGCAACTGCCAGGGCAGTGTTCTAGCAGTCATTTTATTTTCACTGATGGTGATTTTTGACCCTGACCCTAAACTGCCTCTGGTAATATTACTTAACCACTTTGTAACTTACTTTTTTTCATCTGTAAAATGGCAAAACGAATGCTCCCTCCTGGAATCACTGTAAATACCAATGTAGTAAATCCAGCACTTGGTGGGTAGTCATAAATAGTAGTCTCCTTTTCCTTACATGGACCTGCAGACAATTACTTCTCCAGCAGTAACACTTATTTCCATATACTAATTTCAAATGGAGACAGACCCTATTAAACAATCACCATAATTATAATTAACACTTATTGGGTACTAGGTCATGAACTTAGTCATTATCTCAGTTCATCTTATAGGAACTACATGAGGTATATATCAGGATCGTTATTCCCATTTTACAGATGCAGAAAGGGAGTGTTATGGTTTTCATGTGAGGTGTTTCCTAAAATATCCAGGAACGTTCAGAGGTGAAATGAATAGATTGTGAAAGCTGTCACCTAATCAGTACATCCCATTTGAATGGACTAATGGTGGTATCTGTGGGCAGGTGGTGTGTGGCTGGAGGAGGTGGATCACAGGGGGCATGCCCTGGAAGGGTGCATCTTCCCTGTGGTCTCCTCTTGGCCACCATAAGCAAAGCAGATTCTTTCCACCATATTCTTCCACCATGATGTTATGTCTCATCTCAGGCACAGAGTCCTCCATGGGCTGATATTTTAAAACTGTGAGCCAAAATAAACTTTTCCCCTTCTAAGTTATCCTTGTCATATATTTTGATCACAGTGACAAAAAGCTGACCAATATAGGAAGGCTTAGCACAATCACATTATTCCTCCCAGTTTACATAGCTAGGAAGTAGAGTCTGAAGTCAAATCCAGTTCCCCTGATTATAGAGTAGATGCTCCAAGCCACTGAGCTGTCCTGTCTCTTGTGGCAAAACTAGCTGTGCCGTTCCACGTGCCAGGTTACCTGGTTAATTATGCTCTGCAGTAGACATTAGTCAGCATCAGGCCTTAAGCTGGTGGCAAGAGATGTACATCTCAATTAGGCTTTGAGTTTAACTTCCAGAGAAAGAACAGGAGATTGAGTCTCAGAAGTTGCTAAGTGAATGAAATTGAAACAGCCAGAAATGACTTGCCTTAGGGGAGATAGACTCCTTTCTTCCCAGGTCACAGAAATTTTGTTTTCTCTCCCCGGCAGAATGCTGAGCCAGCAGAACTCATATCCCTGCCTTACAGTGTACTCAGATGGGAACTTTAAAGAGTCTTGAAAATCTGAGGCAAATGTGGAGACAAGGATTCATGGCATAGTGTCTTCCACTGCAGGGTGAGCCTGCAGCCCAGTGAGGCAGCACAGTAGCCTTAATGTGAGTTCAGACCCTGGCTTCAACAGTACTGGTCTTAAGCAAGATTCTTCATCTGTGAGAAGTGGCATTTAATATCGAGTTAGCAGATTTGTGGAAGATTAAATTAGATCATGTTAGCAAATAGTGATTGCTGAACCCATACTAGTTATTAAAGTTAATGCATGCAAAGAACTTGGAAAGGCCCCTGGAATATAAGCATACTATATTACCTTGATGCCACTGACATGGTCAGAACACAACTTATCTTTCTCCTAATCCTCTAGTTCACTACATGTCCCAAAATAATGCACCAGGGAAACATAACTCCCCCCGCCCCAAATTCTATGTTTAATAGATGTTCCATTTAAAGGGTTCTCAAATAACTTAAAATCCTTTCAAAAGTCTATTTCTTCACGACGAGATACCACTCCACATGCACCAAAATGGCTTGAATTTTAAAATACTGACAACACCAAATATTGGGTAGGGTATGGAGTACAAGTACTCATACATTTTCAGTGGAATTGTAAATTGTAAAATAGCATAATCACTATGAAAATTAGCATAATAGTTTCTTATAAAACTAGACATATGCCTACCCTATCATCTAGTGGTTCTTCAACTTGCTATTTACCAAAGAGAAGGAAAATGTATATTTAGGAAATACTTTTACAAGAATACTTCAGAAGCATTCAACCTAGTCATAAATTGGAAACAGCCCAGGTGTCCATCAATAAGAAAATGGATAAGCAAACTATGGTATGTTTATACAAATGAATATTGCTGAAAAATAAAAAAGGAACAAATTATTGACAAATATAATATCATGGATGAATCTCACAACCATTGGGCTGAATGAAGGAAGACTTGGCAAAATTAAAGACATGTGGTATGAGTTCACTTATATGAAGTTTTAGAATAGGCAAACATGTTGTGAAAAAAGTGGAGACTTCCATTTTCTGATTAGAATATAAGAAGCTTGAAAAATGCCATTCCATCTAACAACAAAATCAACAACTCTTTTTCATGGTAGAAGAAGTGAAGTCATAGAGCAAACCAATGCCCACTCTATTGGAGACATAGGCAGACAAATACAGAAAACCACAACTTACCATCTAAGGAGACTAGTCGTGATTCTCCTGCCTGGGTCTCCAATTTGGTGGCAGTGGTCTGCTGGAGGCTACATTTGGATGTCTCTGAGAGTTAAAAAGTAGGTCCAGAAAGACCAGTTCATGGGGTGGGGGTCCCCATGCTTTCATGAGTTTTGCCTCCAGAAGCTTGACCTTATTCTTACAGTGGATACTGGAGAAAAATTCCCTAGTGCTTCCATTATTGGGATGAGGGGAGACCTTTATGAAGTACACTGGAACATTCTGTTTTAGGTAACAAGGCCTGCCCTCAGGTAAAACTATTGAACCAGAGCCTAACCTCCTGGGTTAGCAGATGAACCTGGATGATGAAGAATACCCGCTCCTACTGGCTCTAGACTTCCACATGGGAGAAGGAATATACCCAACTCCTGCCCACTTTAGCCATCTTGTCTTACCTAAGGCATGGGAGGAGGGACTAAGAAGCACGTATTAAGAATATAGTCCAGAAAGCACAGGCTCACTAAAAGACTAAGATCTAATCATGATTATATAGTGTTCCTCACTCCATCCACCTGCCACCACATTATTAAAGGCTTAATTACATCGGTTCATTTTAACCAGTACATTAAGTATGACTATCACGAGAAAATTACAAGACATACTAGAATGCAAAAGAGCCCAAAACAAAACATTATTTTGAAAAACTGAGAAAACATCGAAACTAGATTCAGATATGTCAGAGTGTTCAAATTATAAGACTGAGAATATAAACTAACAATGATTAATATACAAAGGACTCTAACAGATTCAGTAGACAGAGAGATGTGAATATAATATAACTAGAGCTGTGGGGATTCTAAGGAAGAACCAAAAAGAGATGGTAGCGATTAAAAAAAAAAACTTAAGAATACCGTTATTGGCTAAGTATTAGACTGAACACGGCTAAGTAAAGAATTCTATGCATGAGGCTATTTTACTAGAAATCAAAGAAACTGAAAAGCAATAAAGAGACTGATAAAACAGGATACAATATCCAAGAGAGTTGGACAACTCCAAAAAGTGTTAAAAAAATAATAATAAAAGGAACAACAGAAAAGAGGAAAGAATGAAAGAGAAGAAATATTTTTAAACAATAATAAGGATTTTCTTCAAATTGATTTCAGATATTGAGCCACAGATTCAGAAAGCTCAGAAAACAGCAATGAAAAAAAAAATCTTCAACTAGCATGTCATATTCAAACTAGAAAAAAAAAAGGAGAAGATAAAGAAAACATTCCTGAAAGAAGCCAAAGGACAAAATCATTTTACTTTTACTGGAAGAAATGATGGGATTGCATATGACTTCTCAGAAACCAAGCAAGAAGAGGGGGAAGTAAAATTCTAAAATTCTGTACCCTGTGAAATAATCTTTGAAAAGCAGAAGAGAAACAAAGACTTTCTCAAAAAAAAAAATTGAGAAAATTTTTTGCAAGTAGGTTGGCCTGCGAGAAATGTTAAAAGAAATTCTGTAGAAAGAAAGAAATAGACGTAGGTAAGAAACACAAATCTACGTGAAGGAAGGAGAGCAAGGAAGGGAAATAGGTGAAGGTGAGAAAAACAAAAGATCTGAAATTCATAGTCTAAGTTCTCACCTTAGGAAACTAGAAAGAGAAGGGCAAAGTATGTCTACAGGAAGCATAAGGGAAAAAATAGAAATCAAAGCAGAAATAAATGAAGTTTAAAATATGAAATCAATAGAGAAGATCAAAGAACCTAAAAGCTCATGAATGATAATAAGGCCTTCATCAAAGAGGCTTCACCCAGCTTTAGCCCTCTTTGCTCATGTGCTCCCAGCCATCTGAAGACATAGTCCCTTTCACCTTGTGGGGACACAGTATTCTTCCACTTTCCAGTATGCAGCAATAAGGCATCATCTTGGGAACAGAGAGCAGCCCTCAAAAATATAAGGAATTAATTTGCTTTTTTAAAACTCAATTTCCTAGTCTGTGGTATTTGGTTATAGCAGCATAAATGAAAAAAAAAATAACAGATGACACCAAAATCTTAGTCGGAATGTAGAGCAACAGGAAATCTCCTTCAATACTTGCAGGAATGCAAGAGAGTACAGCCACTTTGGAAGATGGTTTGGCACTTTCTTAAAAACCAAACATATTCTCACCGTAAGATGTAGTAGTAAACATTCTCCTTGGTAGTTATCCAAAGCAGTGGAAAATTTATGTCCACACAAATATCTGTACGTGGATTGTTATGGTTTAGATATTAGTTACGCCCCCCACAAAACTCATGTGTGAGAAAATACAAGAATTTTCAGAAGCAGAATTATTAGATTATGAGAGGTATAACCTAAGTAGTGGATTAATCCTAAAGCAACAGCTGTAGGCAGGTAGGGTGTGCCTGGAGAAGATAGGCATGCCTTTGAATATATATGTTGAGCCTACTTAGTGGAGTACGCGCTCTCTCTCTCTTTGCTTCCTGATTTCCATGTCCTGAGCTGCTTTCTTCCTCCACACCCTTCTGCCATGATGTTCTGCCTCACTTCTGGCCCAGTGCAATGGAGTCAGCTGTCTATGGACTGAGACCTCTGAAACTGTGAACATGAATCAAACTTTTCCACCTCTATATTGTTTATGTTAGCTCTTCTGGTCACAGTGATGAAAACACTGACTAGAACATAGCCACTTTATTCATAATTGCCAAAACCTAGAAGCATACCTAATGTCCATCACTGGGTGAATGAATAAACCGTGGTATATCCAAAAAATGGAATAGTATTCACTAAAGTGAAATAATCTATGAAGTCATGAAAAGACATGGAAGAAATATAAATGCATATTACTAAGAGAAAGAAGTCAATGTGAAAAGGCTACAAACTGTAAGATCCCAACCATATGATGTTTCAAAAAATAAAAAACTGGGCTAGAGTTGTAGCTCAGTGGTAGAGCACTTGCCTCGCATGTATGAGGCATTGGGTTCGAACCTCAGAACCTCATAAAAATAAATAAGTAAAGATATTGTGTCCATCTGCAACTAAAGAAACATTAAAAAATAAAAATAAAAAACTATGAAGACAGAAAAAGATCAGTGGTTGTCAGAAATTAAAGGGGAGAGAGTGGTAAATAGGCAAATGTAGGACTTGAATCCAGCCTGCCTGGTTCCCAAGTTTATGAAATTGAAATTCATAGTCTAAATTTTCACCTTAGGAAACTAGAAAGAGAATGGCAAAGTATGTCCACAGTAATTCTTTAAAATCCAGAATGAAGAGGATTTGGGGAGACAGTAAATCTCTTTGTATGAAACCACAAAGGTAGAAATTACGTATTTGTCCAAATTCACAGGATACGTAACACCAAGAGTGAATCCTGATATAGCTACAAATCTTTGTGTGATAAGGATGGATCAATTCAGGCTTACTGATTATTATAAATGCAATAGACTGGGGGTAATATTGATAATATTGATACATCTGTGGGAACAGAATAGATATGGGAAATATCTGTATTTTTGTCTCAATTTTGCTGTGAATCTAAAAATAAGCTAAAAATAAAGTATATTTTTACAAAGTAGAATACTAGTTGCCTCTGAGAGGATAATAGTCTAAATGGGGATGGAATTGAGGAAGCTCTCTGTGGTGATAGTAACATTATACATCTTCACATGGACTTTGGTTATACAAGTACATGAATTTGTCAAAACTTAACAAGAATGTTCACATAAGACTGATGCATTTCATCGTATATAACTTTTAACTTCAAAAGGTGAAAAGTTTGAAAAAAAATATTGAACTCTGGTTAATTATATTCATGGTAAGATGTTCAGGGAGAAGAATACAGATGTCTGTCATTTAGTTTAAAAAACATTAAAACCCAAGCTGCATTGATAGATGGCAAAAGAGATGAATAGATGATTAGATACAAAAATAAAAATAGTAAATTATGAAGGGATAAGATATGGTGTTCATTTAAAATTATTCTGTATGTTTGAAATTTTTCATAATATTGGGGAAATTTTTAAAAAAGTGATTCCTTCAATAGTATGTAGGCTTCTAAAGAGATCATTCTAACGGTCATATTGGAGGCCTAAAACATGTCCTGTATTAAGGAATGTACTTTCAATTTTGTTATGGCTTAAGTTTGTAAGCCCATGCAAGCCACTTAGGATCAGGATGTAATGTGATTTAGTGAAAGAATTAAATTGGAAGTTCACAGTCCTTTATTCTAGTGTCACTAGAGAGGATTTTCCCCCTGATTTTCTCCTGTTACATGGAGAAGAAACGTTGGTAGATATGGATATTCCTTTGAGCCTGATGGTCATTCACTTTACCCACTTGTAGAGTCAGACTGGGTCTGCAGCTCTCAACCCTGGAGCAATGGTCTGCCATTCTCAGATCTCAAACCCTCCAGAGGAGATTGTGGGAAAGATGTGGGAAAGATGTGGGAAGACGTCTTTTTCACCCAAGTGAAGAGAGTGAGCAAGTATTTCATGTACAAGAGGGAAACTCGTGGGCATAGCACTTGCTAGAAGCTTCCTTGGATGGTCACAAGGTGGCCATCATCAAGCTCAGGAGACTGAAGATCAGAGAGGTGAATTCATTTCCCTGTAGTCATATAACTAGAGAGTAGCAGAGATGGGATTTGAATCAGCCGGCCTGGTTCACAAATTTGTAACCTCCTGTCATTGTAGTCTTCTGGGGAGGGAGACATCTCTTGGGGAATTTAGAAAACAGAATACACTTTCCTTGAGAAATTCTGTTATGAAAGGTGGTTGGATGTAATGGAAAGTATGTTGGTATGATTAGATCTTAAATGTCCTTAGGGGCCATGTGTCGAAGGCTTGGTCATCATGCAGTGGTGCAATTGGGATGTGGTAGAATCTTTAGGAGGTGGGGCCTAGTGGAAGGAAGTTAGGTCATTAGGGGTGTGCCCTTTAAGGGGACATTGTACCCCAGTCACCTCCGCCACACCTTGTATCCTCTGTGCCATAAGGTAGACAGCTTTTTTCCACCAAACACTTCTACCCAGATGTTCTGCTCACTATAGGCCTCAAGCAATGGGGCCAACCACTCTGAACTGAAGCCTCTGAAAACTCTGAGCCAAAATAACTAATTAAAACAAATTTTAAAATTTAAAGAAAAAACAAACAAACAAATAAACCTTTCCTCCTTTTAAGTTGTTTTTCTCAGGATTTTTGTCACAGTGATGGAAAAGCTGATTAACATATATACCTTTATCCCTGATGTTACTACTTCTTCTACTATGACTCTTACTACTGACAATTTGGGACTGACTGGATCTATAAACTTGCCTGGGAACCTAACCCCTATGAGTGACATCATTTTAAAGAGAGTGGTATTCTGTAATTTCAGCCCATGAATTACAAATGATAGCAAGTGGTCATCTATTTTTGGCATGTCTGATACTTACATGTGGCTTTGTTGAAGGAAAAAATGCCTTCATATCTTACTTGAACCTCACAGCCATCCTGCAAGACAGGAAAATCAAGGACAGCACCATTATCTTCATTTGATAAGTTCCAGAGAGGCTGAGAGAAAGGTCCTGACATTTTCCCAAGGTCACACAGCTGGGCCAGGGACAGAGCCTACATAAAATTCCAAACACTTTGTTCAGCATGGCCCATACCTCACCTGCTTTTTATCTCATGTTGGCTCAAGGCCTCTGAGCGCCAGCTAATTTACATATGAGACCCTGTAAGTTCTTGGTAGGTGACCAATGTATAATGTGTAGCTAAGAAGATAAAGCCCAATTTCACTTTTGTCACAAAAAGGAAAGGGAAGTCTCCAGGGGATCATAATAATCGGCCTTTCTCAGTGGAACTCAGAGAGTTTATGAGCATCAGGAAGCAATCCATCCTCACAATGGACCAGTGGTGCCTAGGAATTCCCATTGTCCTTACCATTCTGCAGAGGAGGAAAGAACATTAAGAGCTTTGGCCCGGGGTCACTGGTACCCAGGCTGTCAATCTCAGAGTCTCAGTGGCAGAGCAGACAATGGAACCGTGACTCCTGAGTAACTGTCCATGAGACTGTGCTCCAGCTCCTGCACTGTGTAATGTGTTTTTAAATACTCCAAAGAGCTCTTGTTGAGGAACAGAAATGGACGTCCCATATGACAGCCTTGAGAGTCATCATCAAGCCCCATGTCCAAGGTCAAAAGGAAATTAGTGTAGGCCCAAAAGGAAGCCCAGTCCCCTTTATATCATGGCTTTGCTCATGGAATGATTTTATTTTTAACCTGTGCCTCTGTTTCTTGTGAGATGGTTGTTTCCTTCTCAACATCAGACCTTTGCTTATGACTGGAGAAACAGTCGGGCACAGTGTTGTAGGCCTGTAATCCCTGCATCTCAGGAGGCTGAAGCAGGAGGATTGAAAGTTCAAAGCCAGTCTCAGCAACTTAGCAAAGACTTAGCAACTTAGTGAGACACTGTCTCCAAATAAAATATACAAAAATCTGGGGATGTGACTCAGTAGTTAAGTGTCCCTATGTTCAATCCCCCATACCAAAAAAAAAAAAAAAATGGAGAAACATTATTAATAGTATACAATGCCTTTCATTTACTGAGGAATCATACATATTAAGTACTTTGTTAACTTTTTTTTTTACCTTTCAGTAACTAATTTAATACATTTGAAGGAGGCCCAATTGGTAAGAGTATCATCTTCAGTGTGTATAGCCTTGACTCTCGCCGAGCTTGCCATTAACGTTGTGATCTTGGGTGAGTCACTTTCCATCTCTGGGCCTCAGTTTACCCCTCCAGAAAATGACAGAGTTGGACCAGGAGACATATCCTTCAGAACAACCATAAAAGAAAATCCTCACACAGAGAACTTACAAGCATTTCTCTAGTGTACGACTCTGAGAGCAAGGACGGTGTTCTTCTCTGCGCGGCCCCCTGTCTAGCCCAGTTCCTGACACATAAAGGTGGCTTGATGGATGCTGAGTGAGTGAATGAAAATGGCTCAGCCCCTTTGCTTAGGATGAGCAATGTGTCCATAAATTCTGAACGTAGCTTGCATGTATTTCAAGTGTGACCCATTTCATGCTGGGAACTCTGGTTGTTAATCATCCCAGAGACCTGTCAGAATATAATCACTGGCTTCAACAGGTTCTCATGACATAGAAGGCCAAGACGTTCTCCCTGTTGCCCCAGAGGTCTGAATGACTGATGTGCAAAGTTAGCGAGTAACCGTGGGACAGAGCTCAGCACATGCTGTTCTAACAGCGACAGGTGCTTCACAGGTTAATTTTTGGAGATCTTGATGAGAGGTGGGATGACCATTAGTCAGTGGAAGGAAAGCTGCAGTTTGATGTCTTTGAGGCTCCTTTGGAACCCATGGTCTGTTTACCAACCTACCTTTCCCATGGAAAGTGCACAGATATTCATCCTAGATGAAGTTATTGGGTTTTTTTTTTTTTTTTTTGCCCCCTTTGGTACTGGAGATTAAACCCAGAGGTGCTTAACCACTGAGCAACATCCCCAACCCTTTTTAGATTTTATTTAGAGACAGGGTCTCTCTGAGTTGCATAGGGCCTCACTAAGTTGCTGAGGCTGGCTTTGAATTCATCCTCCTCCTGCCTCAGCCTCCACAACAGCTGGGATTACAGGCATGTGCTACTGCCTGATGACATACTTTTGAATGACTCTGAAGCTGATTCTAAAACTTATTCATCTCATGGCATTAAATACATCTAATATTTACACGATCAATAACATTAATAAAACTGATGATGGTAATCATGAATTTCATTTACTGAAGGACTATATATATATATCAAGCATTTTGTTAATATTTTTCTTTAACTTCCATTAACTAATTTAACCCATTTGAAGGAGGTCCAATTATTAATATCCATCAGAGAAGTCAACTGGGACACAGAGGACATAAGTAACTCATACCTGGTCCCCTACTGAGAAGGGAAGGAGGCAGATCCAGAAAATCATCCTTATATATATTTGACTGCAAAATTGTAGTTCTTGATCCATAAAATTTTGTCCCTCCACTTATTAGACTGTAAAATTTGAGATTGCAATATCTGATTGTTCTTTCAGTATAGCTACACAGATCAAATGGTAGAAGTGTCAAATTGTTTGTCTCTTTCATCAAATAGCTTCTTCAAGTATGTGGGTCATTTGGATTTTCTTCAAAGTGCCTGATTTATAAACAGTATTCATTAACTGTTGAATGTGAATTAATGAAAAGGACAGTTTAAAAAACTGTTGTATGAAAAGTCAAAGTGCTAGACAAAAGTTATTTACTTTTTTTTTTTTTGATGTTTTTTGATTTGTACTCAGCCATGTTTAGCATACTCTGGACCTGTAAGGTGGACATAGAAAGAAGGTTGCTTGTTAGTCCAATGACTTCAAGACCCAAATGTTTGTCTGTGATTCATGTTTCTTTCTAATTCTTGTCACTTTTACTTGGATTGTGTTTGATCTGCATTTGCACCAAATTTGGAAGTGAAAATTATGGTCTGTGTTTGCACTTCCTCCATTCCTGCTAAAATTACATTCCTGAAGCATTTATTATTAATCCTATTTGTGATAGAAGGAGAAACCAAAAGTATTTAACACTTAGCCTGCAAAATCCTCCTAACAACTTTGCAAGGTTCAGGTGTTAGCTTTGTTGTGCACATGACCACACTGAGATTTGGACTCATCCACTGCTATTGTTCATTCATTCCTTCATTCCTTCCGCAAACCTCAGTGATTGCATTTGGGTGGAACATATGGTGTCACTTCAGACTTGGTCTCTGCCCTAAAGGAACTTTGTGTGGAGAAATGTTTACAGAGGTTTATTAATTATTCCGTACCTACCATTGTGCTTTGTGCTGAGAATGATCTTAAAATTTGTTTTCTAATGGAGGGAAGTGAAACTATATAAATAAAGATCAACCAATAGTGCCATTTGGGAATATTAGCATACAAAAGAATGGAGCAGAATGAGGAATGAAGAGTAATCAAGGTGCTATTTTACAAAGGTGGGGAAGAAATGGATAGGGTGACATTTAAGGAAGTGACAGCCAGACACGTGGATAGGGTCAAGGAACACCCAAGGACCAGTGTGGCTGGGGTGGGATGGTCAAGGGGATTGAGGTTAGGAGCTAGTTCAATGGGGTGAACAGAGTCATAGCCGTGCAGATCCTCTGAGCCCCTGGGAGGGACTTGTGCTTTGTCACTGAGTAAGATGGAGAGATACTGGGAGGTTTTAAGCAGAGGATGATCTGATGTGACTGACATTTTCAAAAGTTAATTTGGACTTTTTTCCTCTGTTAGGAAGAGACTATAGGAAGTGAAGGTGGGCACAGAGAGACCAGAGGGGGATGGGTGCAGAGGTCCCAGGGAGGGTTGGTAGAGCATCCCAGAGAGGATTAGCTGGTAATTAGACCTAAGAGAAGGAGGAAGTGAGGAGAGCTCTGAGGACTGGCCTGGGTGGGGGACACTATTACTGGGAAGAGAATGTGATGTGAGTCTGCCCCCTTGGAGCTTAATGTTTAGTTAGGGAGTCAGCATTTTTATGGTGCTTTTATTTCTGTTGCTATAAAAGGAACACACAGCCTCCTGGTAAAAAGAATTAAAACTGTACTAAAATATACACAGTAGAAAGTCCTTGGGAAGATTTCCTTCCCAAGAGGCAAACACTGCTCCAATCTCTTACGTGCTTTTCCAGACATGGTCTAAGAATACCCATGTGTGTATGTGTGGCTATATTATATTCACTTTTCTTTTTTAATACCATGATGCAGACTATATAGGCTATAGTGCAGATTACTTTTTCCACTAAATAATACATCTGAGGGATTAATCCACACCAGTACGTACCTACAGAAATAATTCATTTTCCTAAAATACAACAGTCTATTCCCTCATATTGCCATATTGTACTGTTTTTAATTAATTCCCTCCTGAAGAACACGAATGCCGTTTCTAGTGTTTTTCAATTACTAATGATGCAGTGATGAATAATATCTTTGAACATATGCATGATACACATGTGGAAGTAGATCTGTGGATTTCTGGAAGCAGAATGTGTGGTTCAAAAGGGATGCATGTATTTAAATGTTGATAGCTAGCACCACTGTGTCCACCCAAAGGCTTGCACCAATTTACTGTCTAGCCACAGTGCTCAGTGGTACTCATTAAGGGGAAAGCATTTACAACAATGGTGATAGATGACAACTTACATGGGTTTAGTGCTTTAGATTTGCCAAAATGCCTTGGTCTCTATGCTAGTCTATTTACTGAGCTTCCAAAACAACTCTGGGAAGTAGGTGTAGCATATTCCAATTTTACACATGAGGATGTAGAGACTTGGAGAAGTCACTAATTGTCTTGCTAGTAAATGGTAGAGTTGAGATTTGAATCCAAGTCTTGCAGATGCCAAAGCCTGACTCCAATTTAGCTTGTCAGGGAAGGGCTCTTCCATGCCCACCCTTAGATGTCTCTGTCTTATAGAGTGGGTTCTGTGTCCCTGGAGATAGTCAAACTAGAGGGATAAGGCCTTGGTGAGAATGCCACTAAGAGCATGACAGCCCTGGGTAGAAGTCAGACTAAGTGACCTTCAGGGTCCTTGTCTGCCCTACAATCCTGGGGACTTAAGCTAGCTCACCTCTGCCAAAAGAGCTGCATCAATAAAATAAAAATAATACCTCTTGCCGCTAACTACACTGGAATGTCATAAAGGTAAATCAGATAGTACACCTGAAGCACTCAGAGCAACTGAGGAAAAATAAACTTCATAAACCCACATTAGGGGAGGAGGAGGTCCACAGTGATGTAGTGGTGTGCAGTCTCTCTGACCTTTCTGGGCCTTTATTAGGAGTAAGTTTCCTTAAATGGATTTAAATATAAATCCAAGTACACACATGTGTGCATACACTGAACTTCTTCAAATTCATGCACATCATGTAAAGAGTCATAGATTATATATTTTTAAATTTTTAGTAAACTCCCCCTATCTAACATCACTGTATCTATGGATGCTTACTTTTTAGAAAAGACTTTTAGAAAAGACTTTTACACTTGTTTTACAGTGTAGGTCAAAATATTTTTAAAAGATTTCATGTTCCTAGTGGATAAGAGGAAGGCTGAAGTCTTCTTCCTGATGTCTCAAAAGTAAATGTTAGCCAGGCGTGGTGGCACATGCCTGAAATCCCAGCAGATCAGGAGGCTGAGGCAGGAGGATTGAGAGTTCAAAGCCAGCCTCAGCAAAAGTGAGGCTCTAAGCAACTCAGTGAGACCCTGTCTCTAAATAAATACAAAATAGGGCTGGGTATGTGGCTCAGTGGTTGAGTGCCCCTGAGTTTGATCCCTGGTATCCCCCACAAAAAAGTGAATGTTGTCAGGGCCAGTGCTGAATAAGGGGAGAAGGCTGGGGACAGAAGCAGATGGGCTTCTTAGCACTGGCCTCAGTATTCGCTGTAGTTTCCATCTGGAATATCCCCCAGAGGCTCAGGAGTCAAATGCTTGATTCCCAACTTGAGGCCATTGGGAGTTGGTAGAGCCTTTAGGAGGTGGGGCCTCGTGGGAGGTCTTAGGTCATTGGGGATATGTCCTTGACAGGGATAATGGGACCCCAGCCCCTTAGGATTTCTTTCTTATGTGTTCCAGTCACAAGGATAGCGGCTTTCCACGGGCCCAAAAGAAATGAGGCTGACAGATGATGAATTTAAATGTCTGAAACTGCAAGCCAAATTAAACCTTTCCTCTTTTTAAGTCGAATCTTAAGTGTTAGTTACAGTAATGGAAAGCTGACTAGCACAACATTTTACCTTAAAGGCTTTAAAAACAAGAGCAGATGAGTTCACAGATAGCTGATTTCAAAACTCCCAGGACTTCCCCTCTTCCAAAGAAAATACTCCAACAATGTGCCTACTGAGGTGCATGCCTCTTTAATGTACAACCTTGGACAGCAACACAGTGGAAAAGCTAATGGCCATAATAAAGGTAAAAGAAATATGAGTGAAACATGCTGTGGGCATTCAAAGAAAGATATGTCAGAGTATTAAAGCCCTGAACATCCTTCCCTCCTTTACCACTGTAGGGGGCAGGGTTATTCTCTGTTTTATCGATGAGGTGCCTGAACAAATTCTCCTCCATCAATATTTATTAGACTCTAGGGCTGGAGGTGTCGCATAGTGGTAGAGTGCTCAGCTAGCACACATGAGGCCCTGGGTTGATTCCTGCCTTCTTCTTTACATGCACAAAAATATATACTGGGCTTTGAGTCTATGTCTTAAAAGTGTGATTAACCAAACAACAGGGTCCTCAGATCTTTAGGAATGACCCCATCCAAGACCACCCGACACTGCACTGAAGGGCAAGGGCCATCACAACTGCTCTGTGCCCTCAGTTCTGGTCATGGGCCTGAGGACATGCTTACTCATAGAGGGGACACAGAAGAGACATGAGGAAGAAAGCAGGCATGGTTAGAGAACAGCAGTAGACTGCACTGGTGGAGAATGTTCCTTCCATGTGCAACTGGAAGGCAGTAGACAAGATGACTGGGTGGTTTAAAGTGTTCACACATGGGCCGTGGCATCACCCTGCCAATGTTCTCCTTCTGAGTCTTACATTCATTATCTCTGTAACCTGATGAAGAAACGATGAGTTTCCTAATCTGTTTAACCTGTCCATGCCTCAGTTTCCTTATCTGCAAAATGGGGTGCTACTTTTTCATATGGTTATTTTGAGAACTAAGTAAACAAATGTTATAATGCTCTGAGAATTTTGCCTGGTATGTTTTGAGCCCTGAAGACACATTGGCTGCTCCTATCACACATCAGGAGAGTGATTTGGAGTTAGTACAGGGAAGGGCATGAATATCAGCCTGTAAAACTTACCGTCTAGTCCGTTGCTTTTTGAACCTGAAGAATTCTGAGTTTGGGGAGGGTTTTCCTATGCTAGAATGGACTAAAGTAACAAGAAAACCTGAGCTCAGAGACCAGTGAAGGTTCTTTATGGTAATTTCATTGTCTGGGATAGAGGAGGGCTGGCGTGGCTGATGCCCCTGAAATTCATCAACGCCTGTCACATCTCTGGCTCTGAAGCAGTGATTTTGCTGTTAAAGCCCGGATTCCGCAGTCAGGGAGCACTTTCACCTATTACTTTATGGGAAATAGGGATCATCTTCTTTCACCTGCCTGGGAGAAAGAGTGTCTGTATGGAAGACGGGCTGAGGTCTCCACACAGAACGGGCAGAGCGCTGGAAGCCTCACCTCAGCAAGCAGCCCAGCTGAGAGGCTTCTGTGTTAAGGAGATCACAGGGGTTCACCTAAAATCCTCCTCCAGGGAAGCACCTAAAAGCATGCCATCGTGCTGTCTCTGGGTAATGGTCAGCTCGGGCTCGGCTGCAAAGAGTCCCTCCCAACAACAGCTCCAGCCACAATGTGGTCTTTCCTCCTCCCGTAGCAATAACTGTGCAGACTGCTGGGAATAGGACTCTAGGGGCTCAGAGCTGATCGCCTGCCAGGTTCCTTTTTCCCCCCTCGCACATCACACACATAGCCGAGCCTTTAATATACTGCATGTGGGCTCTCTCCGACTTTGCCTCTCTATCCTGAGCAGGGCTTTGGCTAAATGTGGTGCCCAATAACTTCAAGGGATCAAGCGCTTTCGAGAAATATTTCTGCTAAGAAGATGAGCTGGGGGGAATTGAAAGCAAGGCTGCCAGCTTTGATGTCTGAAGTATGAAATTTCAATGGCTTACCAGCCACCAAGCTCTGGTTCTCGTGCAGCTGGGGTACGATTGAAGGAAATGATCACAACATACGCCCCACGGGTGACAAGTATTCATGGAGAAGCATCCCAAGGAACCCAGGAGAAGAGAGGTGTGTGTGTGTGGCGGGGGGGTGGCCTTGGTGATCTGAACAGCGCCCCCCTCAACTTTGTCTATATATACATATAACATTTGGTATGGAGTTTTTTTTCATTTCAAAATAAATTGCTCATTATCAGAAATTCTTAAAATATGGAAAATGAGAAAGAAGAAAACAAAATAATTATTTTGCCATTCTGTATTTCCCTCTAGTTCTTGTTCTATGATTAAAAAAAGAAAGAAAACCATGTGGTGGATGCTGTGCAGGACAGGACAGGGTCTGATTGCCACGGGGAGGCAAATAATTTGGATTCAGAGGCCATAGAAGCCTCTGTGAGGAGGTGACATGTAAATCAAGCTTGAAGGAAGAACAGGAGTTAGCAGATGTCATTTTTAGATTTGCAGAAGTAGAATTATTGGATTGAAGCCTATTAACTTTTATAACAATCTCCTGCACCTCTCGTTCCCCTGAGCTCCCAATGTCCACGTTCCAATGCCTGGGAAGCATACCAGTTGGAGGCCAGGTGGGAAAAACTAACCGTATTCAGTCCTTCACACACGGAGGGCTTCATACAGGGCATTAGTTATAAAAGAGTTTCAAGGGTTGAAAGAACAAAAAGGAAAGGTTAGGAACAAGAAGGAGCTGTCCCCCTCCTGGGGCTGAGTGAACCTAAGGAAAGCTGTGACGCTTCTAGAGCTTACCAGTCCCCTTGAGACAGTACAGGATCCAAAGAGAGGCTATTGCCAGGGCTGGTGCTGGAATAGAGAGAAGGTACCAGCTTGACTTGCACTGGTGGCTGTCAGAGTGCCTGAGCTGTTGTGCTGGGCTTGCTGGGAGTGCCCCTGTTGGTGCTGAGAGGGCTGAGTGGTCACCACAGTAAGGGCTGGGGGCTGAGTGAGCCTTTCTTGACTACTGCTGAGGCTAAAGAGGGGCCACTAAGCCCTGGGCCTGGGCTCACAGAAGAGGCTTTGCACCGTAAGAGAGGAAACTGCCAACTGCTGCTGGAGGTACTAGCTGTCCCCTGCTATTGAAAGGATGCTGTCAGAAACTGCAAGTGGGAAAGGGGGTTCTTTCTCCTTCCTTCCACCTTACAATACCCAACCGGAACTCCCTACTGACAAAACCCAGGCAAAATCAGTGAGGTAACAGAATGCAAGGAATTCTGGTTTGGGGGTTCCAAGAAGAGAAGGACAGAAATTGGACCTGAGAATAAAAAGACACATGCTCAGTACACATGCTACCACCTGAGGCGCATCTTTTCTGCCTGTGCACACTGCCCCTGGGAGAATGAGACCAGATCAATGGTTACCTATCCCATGGCTCGTCTTATCCTCACAAAATTATTAAAAAATATATCTTTTGTGCATAAATCTAACTCTTTCTTGATTGTGAAAGCCAATCTCTGTAAGTTCCAGTTGGACTGATGTTTGCATGGATGGCTGGGGGTAAATTAATGAATCATACCTTTTCCTGTCTATCATTGGTATCTGGTTCGGGGCTACACTTCTCTCAAGCCTCATTTCCAGTGAGACTGAAGCTCAAAGGGTAGAGTGGCTTTCTCACAACCACATGCCTTCCGGGGAATGATGGGACCCAACCCAGGTCTGTCAGCCTCCATGCTGCTACTCCTTTAGAAACTTCTATATTATCTGCCAACATTTAGAGGCTGTTCCTCTGTGATCATAGGGGGAGGTCAATAGTAGCTGGTTGGACATACCTGAGCCTCTATAAGGGTATATTGGTGGTAGCCTGGAAGCTAACTGACCCTGGACACCCAGTGGCAATGACAGCCTTTGCCATTCAGAGCACAATGTGGCTCCTGTCTGAAAATACTCCCTTGACCTTTTCCTAACATGTGGCATTTTAGTGTTCTGTTGATTACAGATCACTTGCATGCAGCACACAGTTGACTGTTTGCTAAAACGGAAAATGGGGAAAAAAATAGAAAAGAAAGTACATGCTTGCCAGAGCAGTGCTGTGGAACGGTTGTTCCCAAGGTATTCATCTCAGTGCGTCTAAACACCTATAATTAAACTAGCTTTGGAGCAGTGCCTCTTGGAGAGGGCGGAAGAATCAATTCTGTAGCTTTTGGATCTTGTTCTTTGTACACACTGCTCAGCAGTGAAGATGTTCAAAAAAGACTAGATGCTGTGGCTCAGGAACACAATTACCCAGCTATCAGGGTGAATGGATGATGGTCTCATCTTGGGGCATTCAAGCTCAGGGTAGCTGAGGGAAAGAGACAAGTGATGAATATGGTGACCTCTAGTTCTCTGTCTTTACCCCAATCTCATTTCCTTGCTGGGGATTTTATTTTATTTTTGTACCCTGGATGCGGTGATCACTGGGTAGCTTTGTGTTAAAGAGCTAATTAATGGTAGCTCAAGTCAGCTGTCTTATTTATGAGACTCTGGAGCAAGCAGAGACACTTCGCTCATCTGGAAAAATAAGTTGGGATCAAGCTGCATCTTCTATATAAATATGTGAGGCTGTGCTGTCAGACGCCAGTACCAGCCAGCGCTGTCTGGCTTCACATGAATCACTGAGATGACCCGGACCTTCATTCTGAGTTGATTGTAGCTAATGCATGCCATATAATCTCATATGCTCAGAATGTCTTGTGAACCAAGCATGCTATCAAGATGCAGTTTTAATTAACATTTGCTTTTTAGATAATATACGCAATTTATTTTGGCAAGAGTTCATTGAATGTAAAATCTACATAATTAAGATACTAAACCTACAATATTTTTTTCTTTACAGTATTTTTTTGCTAAATGACTCAGATTCAGCAACATTTATTACCCAGTATATAGCTGCAATAGGCAATCACAATTTCATAGTTTCTTTCTCTTTTTAAAAATTGTTTCTCTAACCAAAGAACACAAAGTCATATAGTTGATTCTGTTCTTGTTTTAGATTCAGGGCTATGAGGTCTTTTTCCTAGTTCAGTTTCACATTACAAATCGAACAAAAGAAATCATATTTAAGATTCTTCTGCACTGAAATCTCCTATAAAATTGTACCTTACTTTAGGAATTAGTGTTATTTTATAAAGGTATTTTGCTGTTTTTTACCACAAATGATGATGCAACTCTGGGGTACGGTCAAGTGGGGAGGGGTATCCAGGGAGAGACCTTGCAAATTATTAAAGTAAGCCTTCGTTTTCTGAGGACAGCCAGAGTCTCAGAGTGGAAATGTGACTCTCCCAAGGTCACACAACACATGGGAGCCAGAACCAAGGATAAAAGCCACGATGCTTGAGTAACCGTGCTTGCCTTTTACAAATATCTGCCCTGATGGTCTATCCTCAACAAGCCTCTTCCACCCTCATCAGTGATGTCTTCTAAACTTGAACATGCTTCCGAGTCATGGAAAGTAGGCATGCTTGGAAAAGAAAAGAAACAGACCAGACATGGCTCCCAAAACACTCCCCTAGAACAGAGAACAGCGCAAGCAGCTGAATCCCAGTTGCTTTGTTCTTCGTGATAATTCCTGTAACTGGGTCAGAGGGCTAATGACTTGGCTTCGGGACTCTGAGCCATATGCCTCCGTGATTTGCAGCCAGCTGAGTGCCCGCAGTGAGAACTGTCATGGATGGAAGGCCAGTGCCTCAGCTGAGGGAGGCTGAAGCCAGACCCAAGCTGGGAGTCAGAATCAGAATGGACCCTGGTTATGAGGCCATTTTCTAGATCTTCCCTCCACCCCTTCCAATCTGCTTGATTTTTCTGAGCTGCCAAGTTCCTCCCAGACAGGCCCTCGACAAGGGCTTTTCCTGAGGACTGTGACTGCGCTCACTCGGAACACGATAGGCAGGGATTGCGCCTGTGTCAGTCTCTGAGCTCAGATCTGCAGCAAGCTGCTAATTAGTGTCAGTAATTGCTGGAGGAGAGGATAGCTGGCTGCCCATCAGCACGGCGGAGGGGGTGCGAGCGCTCTCCCTCCCTCCTGCTCCTCCTTTCCAGCGTTAAGCAATAAATCTATATTGGTTAAATCGCCTGTAAGGCTGCTTGTTGAGCAGGACATCAGTGGTGTCCTGTCCCATTAACGGGTGTAGCTAATGTATGGACAAAAGGATGTGCTACCCAGATCAAGTGTCAGAGCCAAAGGGACTTGAAGGAACACTTTTGCAGAGTGATGTCCCAAGTAATGTGTTTCTGGGGCAACTCTGCTACAGAAAAGAGAATACAGTACTTTAATCTGAGAGCCACATGCCAACAGATGTGGGGGAAGAATAGGGCTCAGATTTCACAGAGACTGGCTTCCTTCTCTTGGTATCTCACAGCTGTGACAATGGGACTGGAAAGAACCATCATCCCTTAGGATTGTTAGAAGTTAAATGAGCTAATGAACATGCAGTCATGTGTCACTTTAACATGGGGATACATTCTAAGAAATGGTCGTTAGGTAATGACATCATTTTGGGGACATCTGGATTGCACTAACACAGACCTAGATGGAACGGGTCAATCCCTCCACTTGGCCTCAATCCTTTCAAGAGACGCATCAATGGGGGACATGTGGGGCTGCTATTGGTACAGCATGAAAGCAGGGATACACCCTAAAGTAACAGTTTAAGAGTACAGTGAAAGCATGAACCAGCAAAAGTCATTTATTACATCACAAGGAGGTGTCATCTGCCATATGGAGCTGTGTGTGCCCTACTATCAAGTAGGGCAGTGCAGTAGTGCACTCATACCAGCATCGCCACAAATGCATAAGCAATGGCTGGTGCTTCAGCACTGTAAGGACTACACTGTCATCAGGTGACAGGAATTTTCAGCTGTACCATAATCGCATGGGACCTCCATTGTATATCGCCTGTTGTTGACTGCAATGTCACTATGTGGGGCACGACTGCACGTTTCTCAGAAGGAAGCCTAGCATAAAATCACTGTTCCTAAGTGGAACAACCTGGGAAAATACTATGAATGCTATGGTTTGGATGTGAGGTGTCCCCGAAAAGTTCATGTGTGAGACAAGACAGGAAGGTTCAGAGGAAAAATGATTAGGTTAAGAGAGCCTTAACCCAATCAGTGAATTAATCACCTGATGGGATTAATTGGGTGCTGGCTGAAGGCAGGTAGGGTGTGGCTGGAGGAGGTAGGGCATTGAAGGCAAGACTTCGTGGTATATATTTGTATCTGGCAAACAGAGGCCTCTCTCTCTCTCTCTCTCTCTCTCTCTCTCTCTTTGCTTCCTGTTCACCATGTAAGCTGCTTCCCTCTGCCACACTCTTCTGCCATGACGTTCTGTGTCATCTTGAGCCTGGAGGAATGGAGCCAGCTGTCTGTGGGGCCTCTGAAATTGTGAGCCCCTAAATAAACTTTTCTTCCCTAAAATTGTTCTGGTCAGATTTTTTAGTCACAGCAGTGAAAAAAGCTGACTAAAACAATAAATTAGGTCAAAATATATAATATACCAGGAAGCTGAGTGGTTGCATGTTAGCAAATTTCAGGTAGTTTCCAAAGCACCTTTTAATGGTTTCTGATTACCCCCTCTCTCCATTGCCCTCTCTCACCTTTTCGGCATGTGAGGAAGATGTGAATGAATCATGACCACCAGATATCTGTGCTGCGTGCCACCTCCCCTACGTGCCCATGGTTTGTCACTCTGTGAGGCAGCCCTGAGGGTTCTGGGAACTCTCCTCACCTTATCTTACAGCTTTCTAAGATGTGCTTCAAAGCTCCCCAAAATTTGGATACTGGTATGCAATAAAACAGAGAGATTGTATGTTGCTTTATTTGCGTGTGATGTAATTGTAAAATAATGTTATTGATATATGAATGTATGTGCTGTTACCTTCCGTTTCCTAAAGATCTAAGTACTTTCTTTGCTGACAATGTTCATTTGCTTAGCAAATATATCTAGGTATATTATATTCTTATTTCATATAAGCATTTGCCAAGAAAATGTGTACTGCCTTTGTGCCTACACATCTCTTCATTTATTCATTCAACAAATATTTATCGAGCACCCAGAAAAATGCAGAATTTTAGAACAAGAAGATATGTAGGCAGCATTCCAGTCAGGGCTCTCAATTTAGAGAAGAGGAGCCTGGATCTTAATATAACACGGCCCTTCTTCCTCTCAGGTACTCTCCTCACCCGTCTTCACTTAGATTCCATAGTCCATCAATGTAATCACTCCAATAATAGGCCTCAGTGGTTTTTCCTCTCCCTCTCCACTCTGCTGGGCTGGTCAAACCATAATTCCTGCCCTTCTGCCTGGCCTGGGAGCAGTTGAACATGGAGCATAAAAGCCCACAGTCAGGTAGCCTGATCGTGTATCATGACCACGAATCTCCACCTCAGGGAATGCAGCAGAATATTGTGTAATGGTTCTGCTGTGGGACCGTGGGCAACTTATTCAACATCTCTGTGCCTTTTTATCCTTGTATAAAATTAGGATAATGACAGGTGCAGTGGCAAATGCCTGTAATCCCTGAGATTCCAGAGGCTGAGGCAGGAAAATTACAAGTTTGAGGCCAGCCTCAGCAATTTATGAGAACCTGTCTCAAAGGAATAAATAAAAGGGGCTACAGATGTAGCTTAGTGGGAATGCACCCCTGTGTTCAATCCCTAATAACACAAATTAAAATAAAATTAGGATAATAATTTTTATCTCATAGCAATGTTTTTAGGATTAAGGAATTGAAAATATTTGAGGCATTTGGAGCAATACCCAACTCTATATGAAGATATGATCATTATTATTTCTGGCTATCCTATATTGCTGAGCAATTTCTAAGCATACAATGGCTTCTGGGGCTCCAGACCTCTAAATCACATTCCAGGCAGCAGGAAGGGCAAGGTGGGTATTGCCTGTTATCACCTTTAAGGATCCTTTCCAGAATGTTCTCACAACACTTCTGTTTACAAAACCTGGTTTCATGGACATACTTAGCTATAAAAATGATTGGGAAGTAAGGTCTTCATTCTAATTAGTATTGTGCCCTGTTGGGTTACTGTTACTAAGGAAGAAGGGAATATGGAATATTTTCAGGCCATGCCAGACTCTGTTACCCTCTTGTGACCAGATGGAGTGGCTTCTTCTCTGTCTTCCCCTCACTTGACCAATCAGGAACATGCATCCCACTCTGGCATGCACCTGTCTGTCTTGGCCTCCCGGACATCAGACTTTTCTCCCTCTCTGGTCACTGTCTCTCTGTGTTTTGGGCTGGCTTCTCCTCTCCTTCCCACCTCTATCAGTGAGCCCCAGTCTTAACACCGAGCCCCTGTTTTTACTCCACCCTCTCTCCATAGTGGTGAATACTTCTCACATACCAGGAACTCCAAAACTGTACTACAGCCCCCACTTCCTCTCTTCACAGAGACACGCATACCCATTTGTTGTCTCCACTTGTGCACCAAAGAGCTCTCCCAAAATTTTGTTCTGCATGTGGCCATACCAACAATCTTCTTGAAGTCACTTAGAAGCTCTCCTAAAGTCTCATTTTGCCCCCCATATGCAATTCCTAAATTACCTGTCCCCTCTTTCCTCTGGGTGGTTACTGTTCTAGTGCAAGCCAGTGACATCCTCCCCTAGGCTGCTGAGTCTACCCACAGGCAGCCTCAGTACCAGGTCTCTGGAGCTGACTGCCTGGGTCCAAGCTGTAGCTCTAATATGCACCAGCTACATGACATGCACACGTTTTTTAATGTTTCTTTTTCTCACTTTCTTCATCTATAACATGAGAATAATAGTAGTACCTCTTTCATATGGTTATTGTGAGTATTAAATGAGTTAATATATGTAAGCACTCAGAGAAATGCCTGGCATATAATAAGCACAATCAATAAATGTTAGCCATTATCATTAGCCATTATTACTATACATTTTTCATGGAGAAGCCAGAATGATCTTTTAAAAACATAAATTAAATGCCATCACTCTTCCGCTCCAAACTCTCCAGTGATTTTCTATTTCAGTTATGATCAAATCCTAACACATTTGCCAAGGCCAAAGGTCCTGCAGGAACTAGCCCTTGACTCCTCCCATCTCAGCTCAGAGCTCTTTCCTATCACTCACTGCCCTCAAGCTACAGGGGCTTTATTTTAGGTCCATTAACATTCCATACCCTTTGCCTCCTTTGGGCCTTGGCCCTCATTCTTCCCTGAGGAAGGAATTTTCTGCCCTCCCTTCCTCCAGCAGCTCACAGGGATGTCTTCTTCCTTTTTTTAGAACTCAGCTCAATTATCTTCCCCTTCAAAAAGCCCTCTATCATGTACCCCAAGGACTACCCTTGAGCTGCTCACTCTCCCTCTTCTCTTTCTATGGTAGTTACCACTATTTTCTCCTTGTTTATCTTGTTGGTTAATTGGTTCACTCAATTTCTAGTAGGTCTTTCTCTACAAGATCGTAAGACCTGAGATTTTGCTTATCTTGTAGAGTCATGTATCTTAGGACCTGATATGCATTCTATATCAGGAATTCAGTTACTAGGTGCCCCCAAACCAGTTGGTAATAAAAGAGGAGATGGCCTCCAAGCAAGGCTTCCAAGAATAAGAATTTTCTGGACACTCAAGGAAAGACAAGGATTTGAGGCAGTAATGATAGTTGATATTTGCATATGGAGACAAATAGGAAATGGTATGGTACCTAATTAAAAAGTATGGTCTCAGATCAGCAGGAGGGGCCTCCTCTGGAAGTTTTTGAGGAATGCAGAATCTCAGGTCTTGGCCCAAACCCACTGACTCAGAATTTTAAGAAGCCTCCTAAGTGACTGTTAATAACCACAGGGTAGTGTGTTCAGGGAACGGAAAATAACCTTGGTCACTAGATCATATGGTGCAAAGGGAGATGTATCAAGGAGAATATAAACCAGCTGCATGTGACATACCCTCCAACACAGTGGCTTAACAATACTAGATACTTTTATTTGAATCTCGTATAAGAGCACAAATTCATCTGGCTTCTCTGGGCTAAGTTTTCAGGTGGTTGGCATATTCTCATTCTAAGTAGTTTTTCAAGGTGTACTTTTCCAATATCTGCCACTGTGCGCTTGGGTGAAGCCATCCCTCCTGGGCTCTGTTCCACAACAGCCAGTGAACAAACACCCACTATATGCTGGGAGCTGGGGTCAGAGCAAGGAGGGACACCTGACCCCATTCCTGAAGAATCTCAGCAGCTGGCATGGAGACCGGCAGGGAAATAGGCAGTTCTGATACAGTTCCTGATTCCTCCTTGTGACTTCTCAGGTCCCTGGATGTCAGGATTCAAGATGAGTTGGGTGAACAGGAAGGGGCCAGGAGTGAGGCCTTCCATGACAGAGGTTGGAAGGGAGCAGAGAAAACTTCACTTTTTCTCCTTCAAGATACTCCAGGAGAGAAAAAAAAAAAAGAAAGAATAATGATACGGATGGATTCTAACACCATGTATAATAATACAGAAAGAAACGACATGCCTGGAGTGACCCTGAAAATGAGAGGGGGAGGGAAACCTCGTTCTACAAAAGAAGCCACCTAAGGTACAAGGAATGACAGAAAACTAGTATTTTATAACACTGTTACACTAAATGAACCAGGAAATATTGTTAGTGGGTGCTTGCATCATTGTACAGAAAGTTGTTTGGAACAAGGGTATTCATAAGGCTTCCAGTACAGCCTCAGATAGCACCCGCAGGTTTCTGATTGATGACATGGGGAAAAAGGTATTTTTACAATGTAGAAATCTGTGGCCACCAGATGATAAATTTAATGTCACCAGTGATGGGGCCAACTGGAATCATGTGACTTAAACAGAGGATTAGTCTATGAAACAACTGGCTTACGTTATTCAAAAATGACAATGGAGGGGGGAACAAAAAGGGCTGAGGACTGGTTTCCAATTACAGGCTAACAAGAAATGACAATTAAATGCAACACAGGTTTCTTGGCTGGATCCTCGATGGGAAAGAAATGTACAAAGGACATTATTTGGATAATTAGGGGCCTCTGAATATGGGCTCTATGTTAGATATAGTTCTCTAATGTATTGAGTGAGTTCACAATGCTGTGGTCAGGCAGGAAAATGTCCTTACTCATAGAAGAGACGTGCTAAAGAATTTAAGGGGAAGGATAATGATTTTTGCCAACTTATTCTCAAGTGGTTTCAGGATGGGAAAAAGAAAAAGAAGAAGAAAAAGTATATATAGAAAAAGACAAGACAAAGTGGCAAATGGTAACAGTTGATGAGTCTAGGTAAAGAGCATTCAGGTATTTGTGCTATAATCGCAGCATTTCTATAGGTTTCCTTTTTTAAAAATAAAAAATGTTTTAGCATTCTTGGTGGCTATTAAGTAGAACAAGTAAATGCATAATTTACAATGAATCCCAAACTCGAATCATTTGGGATTTGGCTTGATCTGACCCATCAGCCTGCACCCCAAGAAATAGAGTGGGTCCTGGGCAGAAGCAAGCAGGAAGTTGAGCGTCTACAGGTGCCATTCAGCCTCTGCCGGCACCTTATGTTATCTGCCTTCTCTTTTGAGGGTCTGAACTAACAGGCCACGAACGAGTTCATGGTTTCCAACTAAGAAGCATTGAAGATAAAAATCTGCTTCCCTTTTCAACCCAAACCAAGACCCTAGTTTGCCTGCTGTACCCTAGGTCCATTTCTTGCTGGCCAAGGAGAATCTAGAAAGGAGCAGGAGGTCATCATGTGCAGATGGGTACCAGGGTTTTATTCATAGGGGTAGAAGCTGTTATTAGTGTGGGGAAGGGAGATAGAGATGAGATGGAATTATAATTATGAGAGTTAGGAAGAGTGAATTTCAAAGAACATTTTTAGTCACAGATGGCTGAAGAGAAATAGAGAGAACAGGCCCCAGCACCTCGTCTTCCTAGCTGATTGCAGGGAGGGGGAGCTCGCTAATGAACACATTGATTTCCCAGCTCCTCAGAACAATAGCAAATGCTTTTTGCAGTTATTAATTGGGATCCCACAGCAGGTGTGGGGGATGGAGGGCTGGTGATTCTAAGTTTATCTTTGGGGGTTAGGTGAATATAAAGAGAATGTAAAGATCGAGGAGGAAATAGCAGATAAATCTTGCCATATCTTAGCAGGAGAAAGGGACAGACTTCAACTTCAAGCCTGGCTCCTAGACAGCTTAACATTTTTTAGTTTAAATTTTCCTAACTGATAACAATTAGAATGATGTTTTTCCTTTTTATTTGGACAGCATGAGAATGAAGTGAAATAGTAAACCGATGGAACGAGTCCTTTTCAAGCTTTCTAATGTCATGTTATTTATTTTTCTTCAAGAAGAAAAAAGTTGTTTAAGAAGTTTTTTTGAGCACCTGCTGTATACCAGGTACTGTGCAAGTTCAAGGAATATGGCAATGAACTGGAAAATATTGTCCCTGCCTCCATGGAGTGGATAAGCTAACAAGGAAGAAGGGTGTTTACCAAGGACGTGTCAATGCAGTGGCTGGTACTGACTTCTGTAGGAAGTGTGAAGCCAGGATGAAGTGGTGAGTCAGCACAGGCCTCTTAAAGGGAGTGATGTCCTCAAGGAGGCCCATTGTAATCAGTAAAACCCATCATCTCAACACCACAAGGGGATCAGAGACATAAATGCTGATCCTGGTGGCCAGGTGGGCGAAGGTCTGAAAGTTTGTTAAGAGTGGATTGACTTCTATTTCCCTATGGAGGAAAGATAAAGCATGTGTGCTTCGAATGATCACTGTAGTCTCACTTCACCAAGTAGCCTAGTCTTGAGCTGGATCAACCTGTACGCTGAAGGACCTCTATTGTACAAACTCCCTGGGAACAGACCAGCATCCTAGCAGATGTATCCCTCCTACATGAAAATCTGATAACTTGAGGACAAAGCTCTGGTTTCTCCCAGAGCGGCCAGGTAATTCCTTTTTTCCTCCCAAATCAAGAGGCAGCAGGGGGCCAGGGTCCCTCTCCTGGAGTCACCTGACATCCCATTGTGTCCAGTCTTGCCAAGTCTAAGCACATGTCTCCAGGGAAGGCTGTCCGTCTCACCTGTCCAGCACCTATAGTTTTACCTAAGAGTTCTGCCTTGACCTTGTGCCCAATGGCCCTGGTAATATTTATCCCCAATCTTAGCCTAGCATCCTTTTTATAAAACTACCCTTGAAAAACAGGATTCATAGAAGTTGGTGGGCAGTCTAGAATTGCAAGCACAGGTCAAGGAGACTGGAGGTTTACAGGTAGTTTCACTGAGCAGCCACTGGAAGAGAAGCAAGGAGCTGGGCTTGGAGTCAACATACCTCTGGTTTAGTGGGGCAGCAGGTTCTGTGCATTGTACAAGGATTAAAATAAACGGGAGCAAGTATCACCAGGGCTCTGCAGTTGATTTGCTTTTTTCTTTCTTTCTTTTTTTTCCCCACCACTTGCTCTTTGTGTGGCTTTGTGCACAACAGTGAGTTGTGGCTGGACTACCAACTCAGGCTTTCTCCCCGTGTGGCAGGGGAGACAGTGGTCCATGAATGTGCGTGGTCTGGGGTAAGGACTCGTGGTTGTGGGAGATGAATCCTGTCATACCTACAGTATCTTAAACCGCTTTGACCTTTATTCTGTCAAACCTCTGCCTGCCCTAATCATTTAGCCATTTATATACATCAGGTATAATCTTTCCTTGTGTTTTCTGCAGAGATTTCCTGAATGGAACACAATGAGAGAATTTTCCATGGGCTTCTACATCTAACAATGGAATTAGATCACACACTTTTCATTTTGCCTCCAGGATCCAAAGCAATTCCCATCCCTGTTGATTTAGAACACATAAACTTCACATATAGATGAAATTAGGAAATAGCTTCTATTTCATGAGAATTTTTTTTTATCATGTGCTCTCTATTCAAGATTTCACAAAAGAAAGAAAGGAATAAAATTCACACATTTTCAAGAAACTGCTGATGTATTTTAATATCTCCCATAAGCAGGGAAATGTGTTTTTTAAAAAGAAGTTAAATTTTCCACATGTAAAGGAACACACTTATTGATGACATGGATGAATAAAACCACAAAGTAAATGTTGCTTAGGTTTTTCAAAAGTTGCCTTCTTATCCCCAGTGTCTAGAGCAACTTGAGTCCTACCCTCACCCCTCCCAACTTCACCCTACCACTAAGGGGCAAGGAATTAGTGGAAGGAGATGGAAGTTGTTTCCTGAATTAGTACACACACACACACACACACACAATGTAGATTCTTGCCAGGACAATCATAGATCAGCTGGTTTTATGTCCTAGACACTTGATGTGTGTTAACTCATTTAATCCCAACAAAATAGATGAAAATATCCCAGCCTTTGGGAGTAGTAGAGGTCAAAGTCTCACAAAGCCTCAGTCTTGGGAAAGTGCCTTAATTTTCTGAGTGTCAGTTTTTCAAATATGTAATGGGATAGTGACAACTACTGCAGTGCATTGTCAGAGACAGATGGGAAATCAGGTTTGTGGGAGAGAAATTGCAGAGTTGCTTGCTCTTATCCACCAAGTGCCACCCCAAGCAGAGGGGCAGTAGGTCCCAGCTGCAGGGACATGTCTCTCTGGGTTTACCAGTTGCCCCTTCAGATCCTTATTTCTTCCATTTGCTCTAGAATCCATTCCTTCCTGCAGAACCAGTTTTCCAATTGTCACATCAATTCCCTGGGGACTGATTGCTGTGCTCTTTTCAGTTCAATATGCTTCTTTTCCCTGCCTAGGAAACTGGATTCGGAGGCAGACAATCTGAGAATAAAATCTGCTTTTGCTGTGTAGCCTGTGTACTGTGACAAGCCACTTCCCACTCTTGGCCTCAGTTTCTCCACCCATAATATGAAACTCTGCGCTGTCCTCCTCACCATGTCCAAACCCCATCTCTGATGTCCCTGCCATCCTACATACAGGGAGCCAGGACAGCTCCTCCATCGTTTCTGTGCGGTCCCAAAGCAGCATTCCTGAGCCATTTCCGTGTCCCCTGTAGCACTAATGGCTGGGGAGGACAGGGATACAGTTTTGAAGCTGAGTGGTCCAGGAAAGGGCATCAGCTGCCAGCACAATCCTAAATGTGTGAGGTTTCCATCACGAGGGTACAGAGCAGCCTCCAGCCCAGGGAACCCAGGGGCTGTGATAATTGGAGACTCCATGTGGCTAAACTGAAAATTTTGCAAAATCAATTGAGAGGAAAATCAATATAAGGTTTTTTTCCCCCACAATGAGAAGACAAGATTCCCACACAATTAAGAATCGGGCCATGGTTTGCACAGTCTGCCTGTCTTGTTCTCTTGTTTCTGTGCCACAATTGTTCGTCAGAAATAATTAAACATTCTCCCATGGGCAACAATTACTTGCTTAAAATATTATGAGTAAGGAGAATACATTTATAATTACCTAACCTTTCTGAAGGTGAAAATATATATTATCCTTTGATAGAACAGAAAAAGCAGTTGCCAGATATGCCAGCCCTGTTCTCCATCCGCCCTGATTACGCTAATTGCCTGAGGGAGGCAAGGATACTCTTTTGCACACCAGACCTTCTCTTTCATTTTCCGCAACTTTTAGGAATCAAATCATGGTTCCTCTTTCTTGTTGTGTTTATCAGTCATTAAACAGCCAGCCTGTGGTGATTAGGATTGCCAGACAGCACCTTTGAATTGTCCCACTGCTATAATATAATGAGAGTGTCACCCGTCTCTCCTTTCTTTGGAGTACGTTTTATTATCTGTCACATGAAGACCCAAACCACGAGCCCAATGTTTCATGTTTGTGCTACTTTTCTGATTTTTATGTTAAGTTCACACAAAACGAACACAAGAAAATAATGATAATAAACGGTAAAATAATAACAAAAAATAATCACAGGAGCTAACCCTGAGTTAAGCATTTCTAAAGTGATTTATGTGTACTGTCTCATATAATTAAACAATTTCCATGAGGAAGGTTACTATTAACAACCCCCCATCTTACAGGTGGGAGAGTCACTGATAAGAGAACCGATGCTCAGAGATGTTAGGAAACTGGCCCAGGATGGAACAGCTAATAACTAATGAAGCTGGAGTTTGGTCCAGAGACCATTATACTGGTTCTATCAGATTTCCTTATCAAGTTATTTTGGTCCAATATTTTCTATTAACTAGCAAAACCCACATTTCCTATGAGATATTTATTAAAGTGCTAACTGAAATCATGCTTTTTATGTTAAAACCTTTTGTTTTCTAACTTATATGGGTTTACTATTTGTTTGAAATCTATGGGCATGAAATAACAATAGTAAAGTAGTAGTACCGCTTCATGAGCACACACCTCAGCTAGGCATTGGTCTAGGACCTTCTGTGATGCAGATTAGAAAAAATACCCTTGGTTTTCCAGTGGAGAAACCAAGGACTAAAAGGATTAAGCAGAATATCCAGGTCCCACAGCTAGTCATTTTACAGCAGGGACTTCAAGGTACATGTCCATCCCACTCAGCTAGTTTTTTTTTTTTTTTTCCTACAAATCATGTGTCAGGCACTGTCCTGTGAGTCAGGGCTGGTTGTCTCAGGCACTAGGGTTTGGAGTCAATATCTGACATAGCTTCTCGCATGTTTTTCTTCTGAAATTTTTCTCAATTGTGTTAGACAAATAAAAGTTTGGGGAACTCTTTTGAATTCTGGCAACTCTGCCACAGGCTGTGAAGTTATATAAATATTTTTTTTTTGGAATCATGCAGTTTTTCAAAACAGCTGTGTGCATGTGTGCTTCTGCACACACCGTGGACAAGAGGCTCTCATCTCAGAACAAGGGTTCTTTGTTTGATTTGGAATCTCCACAGTGGTGGGCAGTGAAGCTCAGTGTTGAGTGTTAGCTCTTCATTAGAACCAGATGGCTCCATACAAGAATTATGGTAGGAATACAGCCAGAATTTAAAACACAGGGGTTTCCTTGTCAATGAAGAGCTGCTTGTCTTTAATTTTGCAGATTTTTGAGAGGCAACAGTCTGGGGGTTAAGGTCACATTCTGTAGTCAGTCTGCCTGATTTTGACGAGTTCAATTCCCACACTGTGTGGACCATGGGCAAAGCATCTACCCATCTCGATCCTCCTCATCTCCCATACTGAGCAGTGCAGTTACAGTGCCCGCCTTATGGGTCTGTCACCTACACTTCATTTCTAGGACAACAGGGTTCAGCACATGGGCACCATGCAAGTGTGGGCAATTGCTACTGATAGTCATCCACACACTTGAACTTCAATGACAACTCAAAAAGAAGAGAAAAAAGGCACTTTGCTAACAACCCTTTTTCAGCTTTTACAAGGCCACCGTGCTTTTTTAATCCTCCCTTCTTGGGAAGGGTGAAACAAGCCTTCCATGGGCTTGCACAGTGACCTGGAGCAACCTGGGACAATTAGCCCCTGTTGAGGCTTGTTCTCTTTGAACAGTGCGATATAAGTTGATTATTAGAACAGGCTGTAAAGTTTGCTGAGCGCTTAGAAACCTTTCTCTGCAGGTCAGCCAGAGTGATCTTTTTCAAATGCTAATCAGATGACACTTGAGTTTCAGTCTTTCTAGTTTCTTCCTATTGCACTCAGAATCCAATTCAGATTCTTCCCTGTGGACTACAAGGTAGCTGCCTCAACCCTAGGCATTGGGCACCCTGGGCTCCTCTCCTCTCCTGAAACATACCATGTCTCTTCAAAGACCAGACTGTTTTATCTCTGTGAGTCCCTCATTCATGAAGTTGGCATTTCCCATCTGTGGGCTCACTTTAAGATATCAATTCCATCAGAGATGCCTGCCCCAATCACCCTGCCCCCAAAGGGCACATAACCCAAACTACGACCTTTATTCTGTTTAGATCCACTGTCATCCTTTTATTTCTTCTGTTTGTCTTTCCTGCTGAACTTGGTCTGAAGGCAGGGACCAGGGCTGGCTGGCCCTTTATTGTGTCCTGAGTGCAGCACAGAGAATCTGAGTGAAAATTTACCTGAATCAAAGGTTCACTTAGTTGCCTCTGAAATATCTGGAACTGAATTCCCCACTTAATATTGGCTCTGCTCTAAATGCCATTTGTTAATTTACCTGATTCCTTCATCCCCCTCTGACCCACCGTAGAAAGTAAACTAGTTAGAATGAGTGGTCCATCAACAACTATGATCTTTTTGTTTATTTCAGGCCCTTGAACAGAAGAGGTAAAATTTCCCATTAGTCCTAGAGTTTTCCGTGTCTATCCCTGGAATATAATATTCTTGAGAGTGTCTTCATATCTTTTGGGAAAGAACTAAGAGACCATGAGGATTGACAAAGCAGCAGTCCTCAAATCAGCAGCATCACCCTCTCCTGGGAAATGCTTAGGCTCAGGGGCCACACTGGACCTGCAGAGGCAGCTTTGGGGGTGGGGCAGCCACCAGTACTTAACAAGTCCTCATGGGACCCTCAAACTAGCTAGCGTTCAAGAACCGCTGAGATAAAATAATTGTTGTCAGAGAAGGCTGGAAGTTGCTAAGTTCTAGGAATGCTTCTGCAATGTGTAATTAACATCGATGCACCTGGAACTGGGATTCAGACTCACACCAGGCAGGGTCCCAGGCTCAGGGGACTCACTGATGAGTGAGGAGAGAACAGCAAGCATCTACTGCAAGGTATTGTACTCAGTACTCCTCAGGTAGAGGCCAACAATATCTGCAGAAGCACAGGAGGTTTCAGTTTAGAATCGTGGAGAGTAACATAGAGTCAAGGTAAACAATGGAGACTTCAGAGACAATTGGCCCAAGTTTAAGTCATGCTTCATTACTCGCCCACAGTGATCCTGGATAAGTTACTTAATCTCCCTGTGCTCCACTTCCTAGCTTAAAATGAAAATGGTAATATACTAGTATATTAGGGTTGTTGTGCTGATTAAGTCATTTAATAATTGAAAAGCACTCAGAACAGTGCCTGAGTCATCCTGCATACATCAATTGCTCTTACCATCATCTGACTGCACACACAGGTAATCAGATGTGGTAAATTCATCATGGTGGGTGATTGAGAGGAAGTGATTCAGGAAAGTTTTCCACCATAGTTGACATCACATCGTAGTTTAGAACTTGGCTATTCAAAGTGTGGTCCTGGGACTAGCAGCATCAGCATCACCTGAGGGCTTCTTAGAAATGCAAAATCTCATGCTCCCCCAACCCCAGCCCAGGTTTACAGAATCAGAATCTGTATTTTCACAAGATCCCCAGGTAATTCTTCTATGCGAATATAAAACAATCGAGAAGCACCAGTGTAGAGTAGCAGTTCTGAACTGTGTCTGCAAGTACCTGAACCCGGAAAATGCCAGCAAAATACCACTGAGCCATGGGACAGAATCCTCCTCAGGTCTGTGTTGTGGAACTGTGGCTTTTGAGATGGGAAGTGGTGGAAGGGTGTGTACAGACACAGAAAGTCCTGCACTAGCAGGTTTGAAGTGGGGAAGCCACATTGTACTGGAAAATGTCCAACATGGTGAACAAGGTCAGAGAGAGGCAGACAAGAGTGCAGAGGGAGGCAGGTGGTTCCTACAACCTATGGAGAGATGAGACACAGAGGTAGTAAAGTAGAAAGGGAAAGCAGTCTTGGGGGTTATGAGAAGTTGACCTGTCCAGCGGGACTAAACACGGGAAAGGAAGAAGGCAGAGAGTGTGGTGCAACTCGGGATTGGAACTTATCTGACTTTAAAAAACTGCTCTTCAGATCCATTTCAAGGGTTTCTCTCTGGGTTGGCTTTCCAAAGTCAGCTGGGAGAAGAGCCTTTAAAACTGTCATTTACCTGGGAATTCCTCATAGTATACCCAAAAGCATTTGGTATTGTTTCTTGCCACACAAGGGCTTGGGGACAAAGTGTCCTTTCAGAACCCTAGAAAAATCCTTTCAGAACCACTTTTAAAGACAATCAGCATTCTTCTATTTTTGTCTAATGTCTCTAGCAGTCTATTTAATTATTATAGCAAAACCTCTGTTCCCTAGATCCCTTACGAAAGGAGTCATTCCTATGGAGGTGAAGTTTTCAGCTGATCATTGATGTGCAGGAAATTTTTATTTAAAATAGTATTCTATTTTGAGGATATATTTTAATGTGATGGTTTACCTTTTTATTTTTAGCAATGGGAACCTTCTGTAAAAATAGAATTATACATAGAATTTCAATATATAAAACAGAATAAAGAGAGTTACCTTGATTCATGAAGAAAAGATAGACCCAAGCCCCAGGCACTTGCCTTTTAACTTGTCCTTAATTTGGTCCCTGAGATAATGCCACAGATATCTTGGAGCCTGTTGAATACTTTTAAAACTATTGGTTTTAAATCAACTTACTCTTTACATCATTGACTTCTTAAATAGAAGAATCAAGTGTAATTTTTTTTTTTTACAACTGGGACTTTGCTATCAAAATCATTATTGTGATATGATTGAGTAGGTCCAAAGAACTTTCATTGAAAGTGGTAGGAATCTAACTCTAATGTAAGCAAAATTATGATTTTATTGGCATGTGCCAATAAAATCATAGGAAGTCTCAGAGTGATGGTTGTTTATCAGGCAAGGTTATATCCCAGTGTATCATCAGGACCAGTCTCTTTCTTCATCTATTGATTGTACCTGTCTGTTTGTAAATGTGTAAACATTTAACCCTACTCAAGCCTGTTAACAGAAATTCTCTGTTCCCAGCAAACAAGATAATTTTGGCAGTTTCAGGTAAAATCCTTGTAGGTCTCAATCCAAAAGGAACAGAGGCCCTCTTCCTCAGTATCCATATATCAGTCCTTATGGAAGGACTTCCAGTGATGCTTCCTGGGCCACATGCCAACCCTTAAAGCCAGTGAGTAGAGAAGTCCTAGTGATTGACACTTCCTCCAGAACCCCATAGGTTGGCCTGGGTGGGACAACTGTCCAGCTATCAATAACAATAATCTGCTAGGCAAATATAGAGGAATAAATGTCTATTTTGGTGGTGTAGGCTATCTTTTTTTTTTTTTTAAGTTACTGAATTCCTACTATGTGCTGAGCATTGTAAGCACCCAGGATTGAGCATGCAAGCACATGGGTGTATGGGTAAATGACAGATTATTGTTATAAATTGTGACCATAGGGAATGCACCAAGTGTTCTCAGAGAAATGTTCATTGACTGAATAAAGGGGCAGTTAGTTGTGCCAGAGAAAATCAGGAAAGACTTTACTCAGGAGATAATATGCTATTTGCATGGTAAAGGGGAAAAGGAGCTTGTTAGGTAGAAGGAGCAGAGCATGGAAAGATAGGGAGGTAGGAGTGGGGATGGGGTGGTTAAAAGTGAGAAGTTGGGGGTCATAGACCTGGCAGCAGAAATGACTCTCCTTCCTCAGTTTGTCCACACCCTACTATTATCTACCAACTCACCCCCTAGGATTGATGTTGCACCTCAAAGACTGGAGAGATGGTGTGGACCTTCATGGCTGCTGTCCAACATCACCTCCCCAGTATTCAGACCTGCTTAGACTCCATTTCCCCAATTCTAGCCTGGCTCACACCTTCCAAGATCCTCCACTCATCCTCCTCTCCATTCTAATTACTGCTTGCCCCTGTGCTACAGCCCATCATTACCATCCTCCAAATCTTCTTTCCTGTGCCATTTCCCCTATTGTTTCTTCTACATTTTGACCTTCTCACAAGAAAAAGCAACACTTTTAAAGACAATCAGCAAATCAGAACGTGTCTCTACTCCAGTGATTTTTTTTTTCCCCTTCATATCATGCTACCTGGTAACATATAAAAAATGTTCCATAGACAGGCTATACCCACATACTCTGATTTACTAGGTCAAAGGTGGAGCCTGAAGTTCAGCAATTTGTAAAGTTCCCCAAGTTGACTTTAATTTGTGGTCAGTTTGGGATCTGGTGCTCTCCACTCATTATGCTAAGTGCCTCAGGGTGCTCTCTGGGCTTTGGGCCATTCTCATAAAAACCCACCCATGGCAACCCTGCCTAAAGGTCCTGAGCTGCTCTGGATGCCTCTCATGACATAAGTGTGGTCCCTTGAAAACCACCAAGACTTTGCTGTAGTCAGGTTTCATGACATTATCCCAGGCTTGTTACACTGTTGTCTTGTTCACAAAATTATGTTTTAGCCTTCTGGACATGTAATTTTGCAAATCAGTGTCAGGTACAGAAAGGATCCTGTCACTTGAACAGCACATTCAGTAATTTTAAAGGTCAAAGACCCACATGGACATTAGCTTCCAGCTATTGAAATACACTGATTTAAAAACACAACAAAAAAATGTGGTCATGTGGCACAATGGCTATTTATGCATATAAAAATTAGCTCATTAGATATGCTCCTAACCAGTATCTCAAGTACTACTCACTGATCATCATGGCAGAAAAGCAGTGGTAACTACAGAAGTGGGTTTCATTCTGAGGATGTTGCAACAACAGCTCTCAGTGACAGCATATCTGTGACAGGCACCATGTTGCTGGTTAGTTTACCCTAAATCCCCACAACCCTGCATAGTGGAAAACTCACTTATAGAAGGTAGGGAACACATCCAGGATAACACATTTACAGGTGCTAGCGCTAGTATCTGGTGCCAGATGGTCTGAGTTCAGGTATGCCTACTGTCCACAACACTCACCATCAATGCCAACAGGGTACAGTGAGCATGCTCCACGGGAGGAAGGCTGCCTGTACGGTGGTATGGTGTGGTGTGGGAGAATCTGTCCACAACCCTTGCCACGTGGACTATTGTTTCCTTAACAAAGAATCTGCTGATTTGGCAAGTGCAATGTGATAGGTCAGGTAAATTGGTATTTTTGGTCAGATATTAGTGGGCAAAAATAATTTTCTTATTTTTGCATTATCTGAACAGTTTGTATTGGAGGTAAAAAAAATCAAGGGTGTGTTCCTTTCTTTGAACTTTAGACTGGGGAAGCTAAAAAGAATAATAAGATTTTGAGCACGGGTTTTATATTTATACCACACCATCAAAAGAGAGAAGTACAAATTCCCAGTCACCCTCACCAAAAGATTATAAAGCACATTTTGTTTCCTTTTTCAGTTGGTCAAAAATTGTGTCTCTGAACTGTTTGGTATCTGGGAGTAAAACCACTAGCAAAATGTCTGTTTTGATAAATCGGGAACAAAAAGACCAAAACTAATGACTTCCACAATGGAAGCTGCCCTGGGAAATATAATATAGGATAGTGGAATCGGGGGCTTGTTTACTATGATTCTGTGTATCCATCTGATGGGGAGTATAAATAGATTTCTTTACACAAAGGGACCCGGGGAATAGCGAATCGGGGAATAATTGACTTGTCTTGGTATGTTTGTGAATGTGCATTTTTATCTGATGGCAAATATGCTGTTGGCCTTTGAGTCAGTCACTCACCATAAAATTTCCTCAGCCACATATGCAACCAAGAGAGTGGGCCCATCCCCCTCCTCAAAGAAAATATTTGAAATTAGCATTAATCATCCAGTGTGGTGGTTTGGGCCCTACAGTGAAAGCCACCTACTGCCGCTGAATGGCATTCAGCAGGCAAGAAGTCATTTGCAATATAATTTAAATGAAGAGTTGGTTTCCTTTCCCATTTAGAACACACCAGTATGGAAAACTGATTGTCAGACATGCTGGTGATGTGCATCAACTTGGCTATTCACTCAGAAAATGAAGTTTCCTGAGACACCGGCACATTTAATTTATTTTTTTCCCTGTGAAGTTAACTTCAAGCTTGTTAAATACAATGACTATCCAAACCACAGAAAAACCAACACCATTAATTTTAATGCTTATAATGTAATAGAGGGAGATTATATTCATCTGGGATTTTTCCCATTTAATAGAATGTTTACTTGCCCCTCTCCTTATGAGTTAATTATTATTTTCCCTCCATAATGCTCTGCTTATATCTGAGCCGCCAAACAGTCTGTTAATGTCTTGAGTTTAAGAATTGCTGGTGAAGCCAGCATTTTGTAATGTTATCACTAAAGCTTTAATAACTTGGCAGTGTGCTGAGTGACTGTGGCTGATAGGAATACAACGGGTCCCTTACAGAGCTCTCATCTATTTTTATAAAACATTCACTTTTCGTATAATTTCTCTTCTATGCTTTGATTGTCAGGTTGAATGACTTTTCAGTGAATTATCTCGTAGTAAGTTAAGATGTGGTGACTTTTCCTCTCTTATCACTCAGGTCTATCTATTTTTAGTTCATCAATTTATTCAGTTTATAGGCACTTGGTGACATCCCACTTGCATCAGTACTGTGCTGAGTAGTAGGGATGAATGACTAAAACGCGGTGTCCATCTTCAGGATCTTACAGCTCTGAGCAGAATTTGCAAACAGGAGCAGCAGCCCAGGCACAATGAGACAAGTGATGTAGGAGAACTGGGTATGAAAGGTACGAGGTGAGGTGGGGCAGTGGAGGGAGCTCTTCCCAGAAGGAGAACTGTCCAGAAAGATTCTGCAGAGCAGGAGATGCTAGCACTGGATCTTGGACCTAGGTCTTGAGTTCTTTAAGTGAGCGGTAGAATGATGGACGAGAGTGAGAGAAGGCAAGGCAGGGAGAGGAAAGAGCACGTTTAAAGTTGTAATGAAAGCCATTTGTTGAAAACCTTGTACAAATGGTCTTCAACTCATGGTGGGTCCCCTCCCAATAAACCCATCCTAAGTTGAAAATACTGTATGTTGAAAACGCCTTTAATCCACCTGCATTATTGAGCATCACAGCTTCGCCACACAGTGCCCTGTAGAGAACGGGTTGCTTCCCCTCAAGATCACATGGCTGACTGGGAGCTGCAGTTTGCTGTCATTGCCCAGCTTTGAGAGAGGACATCAAGCACATATTGGGAAAAGGTCAAAATTCAAAACTCAAAGCACAGTTTCTATGAAATGTGTGTCACTTTTATATCATCATAAAGCTGGAAAATCATAGGTCTGTGTATATACTTTTTAAATGATAATATAAGCTGACATTCACCAAGCCTATCATTTACCCAGCACTGTTTCAAATTCTTACATCTGCAAACTCAAACCTTGCAATGATACTTTGAAGTGGGTATTATCAGTATCTCATTTTATAAGTAAAATTGATGTCTGGAGAGATTTGGTAACTTTCCAAATATCACAGAGTTGGCAGGTTCAGAATCAAACTGAAACTCAGGTTCTTTGACTCCAAAGTCAACAAGTATCAATGTTAGGTTCCTGGCCTTTGAGACTTCAGTCCAGATGATGAGGCATGCAAACAGTGACCGTTATGCTTTACTCTGTGTTTTAGTCAGCTTTTTCACTGCTGTGACTGAAAAGACCCAACCAGAACAAGAGCAGAGGAGGAAAGGTTTAATTAAGGGCTCTCAGTTTCAGAGATCTTAATCCTTAGAAGACAGGCTCCATTCCTTGGGCTCAAGATGAGGCAGAACATCGTGGTGGAGGGAACCAGCTCACATGATTGTCGGGAAGCAGAGAGAGAGAGAGATCTCAACTTGCCAGAGATAAATATATACCCCAAAGCCACGCCCCCAATTCCCACCTCCTCCACCAACCCCAGCTACCTTTAGCTACCACTCAATCCTATTAGGTGATTAATTCACAGATTGGATGAAGGCTCTCGTAACCCAGTCATTTCTGTGAACCTTCTTGCTTTGTCTCACATGTGAGCTTTTGGGGAACACCACATCCAAACCATAATACTCTGTCTAGGGGAGATAAAAACTTCATAGATGACTTGTGGGGAGGATTCAATGAAATATAAATAATAGGGTGCTTATAACAGGGCTTGTATATAGTAAAGCCTGCATTGATTACTGGAATGAAGATTAATGTCTTCATATTGCTCCTAAGTACTTAGTAATAGTATTTAAGATTGCAGAGGTGGGGTAGTTGACTTTGAAAGGTAATCACTAAGTTTCCTTGTGTACAGTTGGTGGCATTTCATATGGACCTGGATGAGATTTGGTATAGAAAGTATTTGGCAACCTGGGGATTGTTTCAGCAAGAAATAGGATGCAGAAATGCAAGCAGACTGGGAAAAATCATGTTTTAAAAAAGTCAATAGACTCATTTGATTGAAATAGAGGATCTCTGTAAAGAGAAGCAGGTAGACAGGTAACAAATCAAACACAGGCAGAAGTTGTTTACAGCTAATGATGTTTGTTGAGTGATTGGCACTGTTTACATTTTGTATTATTTGGTTGTGAGACATTTTTTTTCTGGGGTTATTGACTCATTTTTGTTTCCATTTAAAAATAATGAGCTTCAGAGAAGTTGGACAAATTTCCTAAACTCAAAAGTAGAACTTGAGGGGAAAGGGAAAAAAAATCAAGGGAGAGAAATGAATTACAGTAGATGGGGTAGAGATAGAAGATGGGAGGGGAGGGGAGGGGGATAGTAGAGGATAGGCAAGATAGCAGAATACAACAGTCACTGGTATGGCAATATGTAAAAACATGGATGTGTAACTGATGTGATTCTGCAATCTGTATACGGGGTAAAATGGGAGTTCATAACCCACTTGAATCAAATGTATGAAATATGATATGTCAAGAGCTTTGTAATGTTTTGAACAACCAATAAAAAAAAAAAAAGTAGAACTTGAACTTGGACTTGAATTCAGGTCTATGTTAAACAGCCATGTTCTTTTGCCCATACTATCATACTTTCATTTTTAACATTTTCATCTTTCTAACACACCATCAATATTTATAGAATAATTGTCCAGGTAAAGGGATAGGAAAAAACAAACATGTCAATGTGTTCTTCTTAGGATTCTTCTTATCAATCACTACAGTCCAACATTTCTGCAGTTAATAGCCTGTGTCTCCTTTAATTAAGGTGGGAAGAACTGGTCGTCTGTTTGATTTTTTTTCATAACCCCCCACCATCAGCTTTGCTAGTTGTGTCTACCTGTTATAACATGTGCCATCACTAATATACCATCGCCTGGAAGAGGAGGAAACCATTAAGAGTTTGGGTTTTGAAGAAGGATCACTAGGTGTTTTGGGTTGGGATATTGATGTGCCCTTTATAGCTGTGGTCACAAACACATTTCCTAAGTTCTGTGTGTAGGTTTCTTTATCCATTTAATCACAGTGTTAGTAGTACCTACAGTCGTGGGTTGCTGCCAGCAATAAATGGCCTAATACGTATAAAGACTAAATACTACTTAAAATGCTATGATCCTGTGTTAAATGTTAGCATTGATATTTGTCACTATTATGACTTCTATTTCATGTCTCTTTAAATAAAGAATTTGGATAAGCCCTGTTGGTGAGGGTGGGAAAAAGTCTTTTCACACATTGCTGAAAGAAGTATAAAATTGTTGACCCTTTGAGGATGGCAATTTAATATCTATCAAAAAAATACTTTAAATATAGTTTTGTTTTTTTTTTTTTTTACCCAGTATCTCCACTTCAAGATACTTATCCTGCAGTACAATTCATACAAATGAAAATGATATCAACTGTACCTTTTAAATTTTGGCTTGTGGATATATATCCTAGGCCAAGATTTAAAAATGAAGACTAAATAGTGTTTCGTGCATGTTTGTGTCCTCCTCTTAGTCTAGGACAGCCCTGTGCACAGAGACCCTGACAAACTTCCTTTCATTCAGCCCAGCACGATTCCTAAGTGTCTGCCCCACACCCCACATGCACCACTTGGGCTTAGCTGGCATGGGGCAGCCTGAACCGTGTCCTTCATCTCCTTTGTTATCACCAGCCTGTGCCTATCCTCCTTCCTCCTCCTTGCTTTCCTTTCAAAATTGATACATACATTTTTCCCTTACAGTTATTTCCTTGGCTTCTCTCGATGAGGATTCCTGACTTGTGGCCCTGGCAATCTTGGGGAAACATCATCCAATTTCTTCGATCCAGACCACGGGGGCCCCCTTCTCCCCAGCATCACCCCCACGGAACTTGGACACGTTGACGGAAGCAATTTTTAGGACCCTTGTGAGTAAAATATTGACTCTTCACTGAAAATCATTTCGATCGTCCCCTCCCCCTGCTACTTACTCTTCACTTTGGAGCGTGATTTTGTTTCTCTTAAAAGCCATTCCAATTCTGTTCTTTCTAGAACTAACTGCTGGCTCCATAGTTAATATTCCAAGGTTCATTATTTGTTTAATCACTGTCTTATTCAATGAGGTGGTAGCCAGCAGAATCTGAGAACTGAAAGGCACACGCCTTTGTTCTCCTCCTGTGTGGTTCCATTCAGGGTTACTTGTCTCTGACTTAGATTGGAGACTAAATGGATTAGAATAAAACCAATTTAAGGGAAAAAAGAAATGTTCACAGAAACAGAAATAGAGAGTCCTGCTATCTTGGCTGCCTAAGATCTGCAGACCTCACCAAGGAATTTAAAAAGTAATGTTTCTTATCATAAGTGACAGAAATATGCTGCTTTCTGCATCAATAGATATGAAGATTAAAGGGTCTGACCGTATTAAACAATTTTGCACAGCACCAGGCACTTTGGGCTGTGCTCTCTGCCTTATTACCCTTCATCTCGTGGCTATTTCAGGCCCAATTTAAGAATACAATGCAGTCTGGCTTTGCAAATTGACATCCTTTAATTTAAACTGTCTTATGGGAGAATTAAGAAATTATGGAACAATTATTCTCCCTCAGTTGAAAGCTGGATGACATCCTGAGATTCTTGTACATTAGCCATTTGAATTGATTAAGTCACGTAATTGAATTACACCTTTGCCCCCATAATATCTTGTGGCAAATATGTTGGTGTTTCGTGTTGGGAAAATGTTCTCATAAAAAATAGAGTTGGGGCCAGGGTTACAGATTGACCTGAATGTCAGAGAAAACCTCAGAGCAGAGTGGGCTGACACTTTGAGGTTTTGTGGGGGAGGGTGATTAGCGGAGTGGGTGTTCCATTTGGAATCACAATGGAAGTTCACAGATCAAAACGGTATGCATGATATCCTGTGTATCCTTCCCCAGTCTCCTTTTGCATTGTCCTTGAACAGTTAGCTAAAGTGTCTGGTGCTCATTTTCAAAGTGTTTTCCAACATCCCCTAGGAAGAAAAATGCTGGGTTTGGTATACCTTCCTTTGTCCTGCACAGTTTTCCAAATATGTTTTCATCGTAGTACCTACCCCTATTGACAAGTCTCCTTCCCCAGACCACGAGGCTGGAAACCCTGTTAGGATAATGGTAAAACTGGCTAGGTGTTTGTTGCATGAGGTTTTATTTGGAAGTCTCGATGGTTTAGTCTCTAAGATACGTTCTTTTGTCGCCCAAGCACAGAGGAAGAATCTATTAGTGATTTTTAAGCCATCATTCTCAGATAGGGCTTTTTTTTTTCTTTTTATTACTTGTGTCATTGGACAGTTGTATCAAGGATTTGTTAAACGCAGCTCTCTGTTTAATAAATATCTGCTAGAAATTTATTATACACAAAAGATAGACTAGATGCTGATGAGGAAAAATAGCCCAAACACATTTCTTGTTCTTTATAGAAGCTCAGAATTTAGTTGGGGATCGGGGAGGTCTGTGCAAGAAATAGCATTGGAGAATGAAGGAACAGGCAGGAGGCAGTTGAATAGTCCAGGACTATGAGAAGGGCAAAGGTACATTCCATTTCATTCCTCTCTGAAGTTTGCACTGCCTTGGTCTGCCCAGCCCCCTCCCACATCATCCATTTGGAATCCAGCAGAGAAGAAAACTCTTAGACTCATGTCCTGTGGTCAAGCTGGATGCGTGCCTTTCATTTGAAAACTCCTGCAAAGGAAAGAGGGTTTAAAGCACTGTTCCTCTGCACCCTTACCCAGCCCCGACTCCCAACTCTACCACACTGTGCAGCATTCTGGGTATTTTGAGTTCTTTGTCTATTCTGTGTGGTGCAGGAATCTCTTGCTCGTTTTAAAAAAGCACTTTACCTTTTCTTTACCTTTATCAAAGAACACTCTAGGAGCTTTAAAACCCTACCACAGCTATCCTCCTGAACACTTCTGTGTGGAAGGGATTAATCAAGTCTGTCAAACATGGAGCAGTAAAACCTTTAATATTTCTAAAAGGTTTAAAGCTAGCATATTTATCACATGCATCATTCAAAATAATCTTTCTTTCTATAAAAAAAAAATTAAGTGCTTACTGTGAAATATTGTGGTGATGAGCACAGTGGGCAAAAGGCTCATGCAGGGGCCCAGTTGTGATACTGGAACAGAGATTCTGGTTGAATCTTGCCCTGACATCACCCTAATAGGAGCCACCCTTCCTCTCCCACACAGCTATTTACATGAATGTTCAACATTGTGGAATTCTAGAGTCTTGGTGTCCAAAGGGAAGGGGAAGTAGGAGAAAGAGACTGAGTTTAGTTGAGTGTTTTCTTCATGTCAGGTATTAGGTATGAGTGCCTCAAATGGGTTGTCACATTTTAATTTTCAAAACAGTCCTTTTGGAGTAGTCACTATCATGGCTGATTTATATACAAGGCAACTAAGATTCACAAATGAAGCAATTTGCTCGAAATCATATAAATATCCATTTGCAAATCTAAGACGTGACCCTAAGCCTTCCTCATTCTTCCACTCTCTGTATGTGGCAAATGCTTAGCACCAGGCAGGTAGCTGGAGAAGGTCTGTCAAAGTTGCTATGAAGGTTCTGGGAGTGTTATTGAAAGATCATTATTTTATAGATGGGGAGACAGTATAGATAGTTGGACACGGTTCTGAAATGTGTGTTTTAAAATGTTTAATGCAGTAGTCGTGCTAATATTCCTTACAGTAGGGACAGATTCACTCAGGGCTTTTTATTACTGTAATTGATTCACTGTAACTCGTGATTTCTAACCCCCTTGTGAAGGAATCTTAGCATGACTACCATTTTATATATGGGGAAACCGAAACCGAGACCTGAAGACATAAGTTGTGTCCAAGTCATTCTGCTAGAAACAGCTGCATTGAAGTTCAAACTCTGTTCTTCGGATCCCAAAGCCACAGTCTTTCCATTAATAGTTTTAAACCATTTGGTTATCATTTCTAAGAATTCAAAAACTAAAATAGTTGTTTTATTTGGAAATTTTACTGTTTTGCAGTGTACACTTTCAAAAGAGTACACTAACAGTTGTTTGGGTACTGGATTTCAATTGAAAATACTGCTTTGAAGAATTTTGCAAACACTTTTCATTTAGAATGCCTAGAAGAGTTATTTATAATAACCCATGTATAATAATTTCTTTCTGCTTTATTGAGGTGCAGTTGACATATAAAATTTTGAAGCTTAAAAAGACTTCAGAAACCCATGACTCTTATTTTTGAGATTTGACCACTGAAGTCTATACACTGAAAGTAGCTGATGGAGGCTCATACAACCTCCTGTGGTTAGAGAGTAAAGGTCCCTTCATTCAGATGGGGATGGATAGAATAAAACCAGGGAAGGTTTCACTGGGGAGGTGGCTCTCAGTGATGTCCCGAAAAGAGAAAAAGAATTGTAACAGAGGGAAAAAATTAAACAAGTGATGTTAAAATGGGAGAAAGGAATGACTATGGAAAATGGCAACACGGTAGTCCTCGGGAGGAAGCTCTTTATGGAAGCTCTAGTTTGCTGTTTCAATACAACTCGTTGCATAATTGCATTCTTAGACTGTGGCCATAGATTTGCATACAATAACCCCCCTGCCAGACAGGTGGTGTCTTTTGTCCCCCTCTATCACACAGCAAGCAACCAAAGTAAAGGTCTGGAGGTGGGGAAGAGTTGTAGCTTCCAATTCACTTGTTTATGAGCCTGTCTGCCTGTGTTTACCAAGTATATCAGGAGATAAAAAGATGAAAGGCATAGGAGGGATAGCTTTTTTCTCCTAGGCTGCTTTGAAGACAATAGGCCCGTTTTGGGTGAAATGTTTCCCCAGTTTATATTCTACAAATTGTAGTTAGCATCAGCATGAAAAGAGAAACAACTGTGCTGGGTTTTTCTCGTGGGCAAGCCGTGTGCACCTGCCCTAAGTAGTTCTAGGGTTGATGTTCTTACTGGTAGGAGGGGGAAGAGACCAGTATGTGGCATTCTTCAGATGGCAGAGTAGATCTTGCTTACATGCTGGCCAAGTGGACTCATGAGGGTCTTATAGGGTCCCAGTCATACGTAAACACACATAAGCTCACACTCATGTAAACTCTTCTATATGCTGAACACCAGACTAGTACTAGACACAGAGCACTGTATGTCTCTGTGAAAAGGCAGTCAAATCAATAGCAGATTAATCGCTGTATTTACAAAGGACAAACTGAGGTTTTCTGGCTTGGAAACCCTTAGGTAAATCAGACACACACTACATTACTTGGGCTGGGAAAGGTTTTTGGCTAACATATCCTAAGATTTAACACAATAGACACCTATTAGTATATTTAATGCAATCATTATTTATGTTACCACTGCCTTCTACGTGTGGTCTCTAAAGTCTCTGAAGAAGGGGAAAAGAGTGAGGAAAATCACACTTGGGAGATTTTTAAGGGCTATTTTTACAAATGGCACATATTTCTTCCACCCATACTCCATTGGCCTTAATTCAGTCACATGACCACACTTCATTGCAGGAGACTTGAAAATGTAGATTAACTGTGTGCCCAGAATAAAAATGACATACATGTCATTTTTCTTAATGTGTTCACTTAAACTCAGCTCCTATTCAAACAGATGCAAAATCATCTAGAAGATTTCCTTTGACTACCACTTTGAGTGGTTCTTCCAAGAAATAGGATCTTCCAGTGTAGAATATTTCTCTACTGGTGAACATTTAATCAGTACAAATTATCTGGAAGAGTCTTAAATGATGTCATAACTTTTGACCTCATGATTCCTCTCCTGGTATTCTGTCCTAAAAACAGAAATAAGAAAGATTTGTGAACACATATATTTTCACATTAAACTTTCTTGCAATTTTGAAAAAGAGCAAGCAACCTAAACTTTCAAAAATGAGAAAAAGTTTTCATGAAAGTTTTTCACATTTAAGTAATGTAGTCATTAAGTAAAACATATTGCCAAAGAATTTTTAATGTTTTTAATGACATATGGATAGGAAGGTAGGCTTCAGAATTTTATACACAACATTATTCTGGGTTTGTTGTAAACATATGTTCAGGTGTATAGTCACTGAAACCTAAAAATGACTACAGAGGATGCATGAAGATGTAAATGATTTTTTCTACCTAGCAGAAGACAGAGGGCTTTTATTTTTCTAAATCTGGTATGCTGATTAGTTTGCATAGCTTCAGTAAATATAAAAAATATTTTTTTAAAAAATGAAGTAGAAATAAAAACGGCTTTGAACCCTGCCTGATTCAGGTGAAAGAGAATTGCCCCAAGTATTTCAGGGGAACAGCCACAGGAGTGTGCTAGTCATTACAATTGTCAAATCCAGAGGGGAGCAGAAGGTATTATAAAAGTCAAGATTTATGCAACCTAAGGGGACCCACAACACCTTTCTCAACTGAACTAGAGAGCAAAAATCCCAACATTAATTGGCTTTCAAAATATGAACACTAAACTGTCTTAAAAATTCAAGACTATAATAAAGGGTTCAAGTTTTGGTTCTTCTATTAGCTGTGTGGTAGCTTTGGGTATATAACTTTACTACTCTGAACTCATTTGTAAAATGAGTTGGTGAAAATGGAAATGGTACAATCTTTATAGTATTGCTGTGATGTTAAATGTGATCATATTTTCAAATATTTGGCACACATGCATATATACATATCTGTATATATCTATGTGGTATGTACATATATGTGTGTGTATGCATAGGTATACATGTATATATGTGTATGTGTAAGTGTGTGCATATATGCATATATATGTTTTTTAATATGTATATACATATATATGTATTTGAAAGAAACAAAGTTTGTCATGTATATGTATACATATAAATGTATATGTATATGTATATATACATATACAAATGCTGTCACCTTGACAAAATTCCTGATAAGATCAACTTAAAGGAAGAAAAAATTATTTGGTTCAGTTTCACAAGTGTGAATTTGTGGTCACTTGGCTTCATTGCTTTGAGTCTGAGGAGAAGCAGGACATTTTGTCAGTGCCTGCTGGAGAAAGCTACTCACCTCAAGGTGGCATTGAAGCAGAGAGAGAGAGAGAGAGAGAGAGAGAGAGAGAGAGACACGATAGGGACAATAAATACCCTTTCAAGGCATGCCCCCAGTGACCTACCTCCTCCAACTGAGCCCCAGCTCCTGACAGTTCATTCAGCTACGAATTCATCAGTGGATTAATTAATCAATTAATTAATGATGAGATCAGTCCTCCCATGATGCAGTCCCTCCCCCAAAGCCCACATCTGAACATTGCTGCATTGGGGACCAAGCCTTCAACACCTGAGTCTTTGCGTGACATTCCAGATGCAAACATAACATATGTACTCAGGTGCCTCCCACAGTGCTCAATAGGGTACACTTTGGGATAAATCCTCTGCCTCAGAGTTTTGTGATCCTCTTCAGTCTTCATTCCTCATCCTCATCCCTACCCTCCTAGAACCATCACTAGACCACCTGGAGCATTAGCCTGGAGGAGTCTGTGTCACTGTGACACTCACCTGCAATTTAGAGACATCCCTCCTGGGGAACCCCTCCCTGCCCCATCTCCTTTCCTTTGCAAGTTCAGTTTGGCACCCAGGCCCTGAAGCCCCGCTGGATGTCCAGCCTGTGTGTCAACTAGGAGAAGGCGAAGCACCCTAGTCTAAGGCTAGACATTTGAAGATGTTTCTAGGTGTTTCTAGGTGAGAGGCCCCTGGGCTGTGACACCACCCAGTACTGCAGAATCAGAGAAAAGAAAAGGCAGCCCAAGAAGCCATGCTTCCCTTCCCTTCTGCTTAGGCAGAGTTCTGAATCATTTTCCTCTCCCTATGTGAAGCCTGTCTCAACAGAGCATCACAATCAACTCAGTGGATGAACACACGGATGTCAGATGCCAGACACTGGGCATCAGATTGTCATACCTGGTAGTTCAGGGTTTCTCTTTGCATCATGTTCCTCTAGCAAGAATTTGTGTACTCCCCATTGCCTCCCTTCTCCTCCTTCTGGGCATTTTATTCTTGCATCTGCTAAGCTAAATGAAGGTGCATGGGAGTCACTGAGGAGGTGCTGTCCAGCTGTGTCCTTGGTCGTCCACACCCTCTTTCCCTACACCATTGAAGAGGATGCCTGAACATTCATCCCAAAGGCCTTCGGCTTCATTTCAATAGTGCTTAGTGACTTCACAAACAGCATGGAAGGAAACTGCTCAGTTTGCAGCTTAGAACTCCCCTGAATTCTAGGCTGCTCACTGATTTATGCTGCCAAGGAGCCTGTTGCTGATTATGCTGGATGTCCCATAAATTAATGAGAGCTGGACTTAGAGGTGACAACAATCGCTGAGCCTGTGGAGCAGAAAATGCAACACTAATACATATGTTTCAGAAATGTCCTTTTGTCTATATGTTTAGAGGAGAAAGTGCTGATGAGGATCAATTTCATATTGACTTTAAATTTTTCGATTGACCCAGAGCTCTTTTTATTAAGTAATGCACATGAGAATATTTCATTCCAGGCCCACGGGATGGCTTGGAGAATTCCCTTCAGAATACAGCAACCTGGGTGAAATTTCAAATGAATTCATTCTTTTATTCTTTTATTTATCCGTTAATAAATATTTATTGAGCAGCAACTATGTGCTCAGTTCTAGAAACTGTGCTAGACTACGAGCAAGATACAATCTGCTCTCAAGGAACCTGAAATCAAATGAGCTAGAGAGACCCATCAACAAATAGCCCTGCCTAGAGTGGGAGGTACAGGGTGTATGGAAGTCCTGAGTGATAACCCAGGAAGATTTCTAGGACTCCTGATAAGAACTTAATTTTTGTTGAATGAACGAATGCATAGAAGGCAGAGCAGGGCAAAGGCACTTGCACTGCAAGAGTCACATCTCACCACATAATGAATGGCTTATCTGGGTGCATTATTTCTTGTGCTTAGAATGGAGATAAGATAGGAACACATGTGCTCACCTCCAGGGGATGCTTCTCCAAAGAAGCAGTCCAGCAAACCTAAGCACTTGCCCTGAGAAAGATCTGTTTTCAAATCCTGTTTTAACATCCTTGACTAAGCAGTGGATGTTTCTGGAAGCTTGGATCCTTCTGCTTGTTACAAAGCCCTGCTGTACCTTTAGATTTGACTGAATCTTGGGCAATATGTTGTGAAGACTTTTTTTTATTATTATTTACTGCCTTCCTGCAGTTTTCTCAACTAGTATTTCTCATATTGTTAGTTATGGCCCCTGTGTCTGTTACCGGTGCACTTTTGTTTTGTTTTAATCTTGTTTGAGTCCTCAAGCCAGTCGAGAGAAAATGTGAGCATCACTCTTCTGAGCACCTACCTCTGGGATGTCATCCCTGGGCTTTGAATCACAGGTTAGAAATCTTGTCATGCTCCCCTGAACTTGACTCGATGGCTGCAGTGGCCTGGCTGATTGATGGCTGTTTCCTCCTCTGTTTGATCTTAGCAAACAGACAGCTGTGATGTAGCAGCTTCATCCCACTCACCTGCTGGCATCCTCATGTTTGGTTTAATAGCTTGTTAACTGCTCTGAGGACAGGCACTGCCCTTCCTGGCTCCCATTGAGAGTGGTCTCTATGGTAACTGCATCCCATTGGGGACCATGCTCATTCTTCAAGGCTTTCTTCCTCCATTTTTCTCTGGTGGCTTCTGGGTAACCTCTGATGGTTGGAGCCCGTCTCACCCTGCCAGGAAGCTACCACTGATTTAAAGCCTAGCACGGGAACTTAACAAGACACACAGCTTTCTTCTGGCCTCGTTGCTTATTCTCGGTTGCACTCGGTCCAGGCCTGCGGGGAGCTGTCATTCATTCCTCCTTTATCATCTCTCTTTCTGGCGGTCCCCAGGTATGGCTCTGTCTCTCTTGAAAAGCTCTGACATGGTTTCTCCAGATCTCCCTGCTCATTAATATCTTTCAACAATCCCGTCTGAATCCTGGCATTCGGTATGTTCTTTTTCCCTCCTCATCCCTCTTTGTTTAGTCATTCACTCTTCTCTTCAGAAAGAACTCCCAAACACTCTCGTTTTCATCTGTTCCCAAGGACTCGTGTCAAAGAAACTCATGGAGACTCCTCAGATAATCTATGAAGAAAGACCCCGTTGATGAGTCACAAGGCTCTAGAGTGTTCAGTCTGTTGATGGCATTCAGGGCCCATCGATAACGCTCCTACCAATAACAGACATTTATGTAGAGCTAATTGTGTTCCAGGCACGGTGGTAAACACCACGTCATTGCTGTCTTCCTCACATGGTCAATGTTCTTGTTGTCCTCATTTTACTGAAGAGGAAATTGAGACACAGAGTGGGAGCATAGGCACTAAGGTTCCCAGATATTGAATATCAGAGCAAGGACTTGAAGGCGGGTTCCAGAAACCGTTCTCTTTGATCCTATACCATACACTGGGCAATGTCATTGTTCTCAACATGCAGTTCTACCACAGGTAGTAACTCACTTCTGCAAGGTGAAGTTCTACCCATCGACAATGCCAACACTAAATGCCACCTGCTTTGTGAAACCACCCGCCTTCCTCCACATTCTAGATGTGAGTTCGTCTGCTCAGTCAGCAAACATCAAATGATATAGTGGCAATAATTTATTCATTTATCCATTTAAATACAGGTTCATAGGGAGTACCTTTAAAAGTGTTTCTCTGCTAAGTTCTGGGGTTGCCATGGTGGGCAAAAAATGAACAGACCCTGCCCTCACCCTCTTCATTTTTTGAAAAAAGAAAAAGAAGTCAAAGATATATAGAAACCAGTTTATACATGAACATATCTGTAAACTATAACTACATCTCTCTAAATGCTTATATATCTTGATATTTACTGAATGATTGGTTAATACATATTAATTTTTCAACCAATTCCTTCTGCCTGTTTCTATGATAAAGCTCACCTCCTTAGTCTGATATTTAAGACCCTCAATTATTAGGCCTCAAGTACTTTCATAGGCTTATCTCCTATCAGTTCTTGGCTCCTATTCTCCAGTCATCACCTTCATTCACACCCAGGATCCCGGAATTTTCCTCACTGGAAACTATCCAGGCACCATTACCCTGCCATGCTGTTGCTCAACCTTCTTCTCTGCCTCAACTTCCTCTTTTCATCCTTTCCATATCACATTTCTTCTTCCCAAACCCTTTCCAAATTTCAAGGCCAGATCCAAACACTCATTCTCTGTAGAACACCAACAACCATTTCCTTTCATGTATTTCTACCAGCAGGCCCTCACTGAGTCCTTCCCCGTGCCCCCACCACCTTGCCCAGCCCCTCTGACAGCACCCACTGCTCTTCATCTTCGCTTCCCATTTGTTCTGCTGACTAGGACTGCGGACCCCTTCAGGGTCAGGAACAGGTTATTATTTTTTTTGTTACATTAAAAAACAGCACAGTGCATCTCATGTAGTTGTTTTAGTCTGTTTAGGCTAACATGGCAAAATACTCAAAGTAGGTGGTTTATAAACAACAGAAATTCGTTTTTCACAATTTGGGGTAGTAGGAAATTTAAGACTAAAGTTCTGGCAGTTTCAGTATCTGATAAGGGCTCATTTTTGTTTCATAGATATGCTTTTTCTCTGTATCCTCATGTGGCAGAAGGGGCCAGAGTTTTCTCTGAGACCCTCCACCAATGAGGGCACTAATCCCATTCATGAGGTCACCACCCCATGAACCAGTCACCCCCCAAAGCCCCGCCTCCTGACGCCATTACATCAGGGATTAAGTTGGATGATACAGATTTGGGCAGGACGTAAACATTCAGCCCATAGCAGTAGTAGGCTTCTAGCATTTTTATTATTTAAATATTATTAGTAATAACTTTTAAAGTGTCTGACTTCCATTTGCATCTGATATTCTGCTAAGCATTTCACTCATTTTATTTTTTTTTCATCCCCAGAATCTTGTGATGTAGACTAGGGTACAGACATTGTCATTAACTCCGTCCCACAGGTGAGGAAGCTGAGACCTAGCAAGGTCCCATTCCTGAGCAGCAGACCTGAGTAGCTCCCACACTGACTTGCGGTGAGTGCAACAGGATCTGCTGCCTGCCTGGCCACCCCTGTGGCCCCTGCACCTGATACAGTGGGGCTGAAGGCATTTGATAAGATCCTGTTGGGTGGATGAGTAAATGTTCTGGAAACTCCATGCTTCAGTTTTTGTTCATGAACAAATGGACTTGTGTCTTGAGTGTGGAGGAAGGAAGGAATACAGCGGAGAGCATTCACTCCCAAACACCTCTCTCTCTCTCTCTGTCTTTCTCTCATATAATCCCATTTCTGAATATGAAAAAGGAAATCGGAGAAGGGATCTGTGGGATTCTGATTAAATGACCTTAGGCTGAAACTTTTATGTTTTCATTTTTTATAGAAGTCGCCTTTGGGCACAGGCCATAATCCTGACAGATCTAAAACAAAACAACCTTTCAGATGGTTCAAGACCAGAAGGGTCAAACTTTGGAGTCCACAGAACTCCTTGAATCTAAGACTTGCCATGGCCTCTATGCACTTTTGCGCAAGATAAATATTCCCTCAGAAGTTTAGCATAGTGATTAATGGGTACCAGATGAATTCTAGGACCTGGGAGCCGGAGTTTAGGAACCCATCCCAAAGCTTACTGGTCGTGTGATCTTGGAAAAGACTCAACTTTTCTGTAGTTCAGTTTTCCCATTTCTAAGATGGGTATAATGATAACATTTGCCTCCTACAATTGATGTGAGAATTAAATAAATCAACTCATTTGCAGGGTTTAAAACAGCATCTGCCACCCAGGAAACTATCATTAGCTTTTAGATAATTACATCTCTTTCAGAAGAGGCTGGAGTGAGAATTATGTGGTTAATATACATGGAGAACTTAGACTTCTGGAGGCTGCAGCCCAGGACTGGCGTGGCATCCATCCTACCACACACTGCTGGGTAGACCCCAGGGCCAGCCACAGTTTAGGAACTTACAGAAGGAATGCATTCATCAGAGACTACCAAGGAGCCAACTTAACTGGCCTAGCACTGGTAGAAAAAGCTTGGGTAAAGATCTGGGTTAGTGAGGTGGGTAGGGTGTGAACAAAATAAGTAGCAGTTTGATTTTACCCATCAACACTCCCATGAATAGAAGCGCCCTCAGGCCCTCCGTGGACTCAGAACCTGTTCCTTATTTTCTACAAAATTCTAACCAGGTGTTAATAGGTGCTTTCTAAGGCCACAAGAAAGGAGAATGCTTGGAGATGAAAGTAATTCTAGAGACAGGTCCCCTGGCAACAAAAAAGGAAAAAAAATGACAAAAATGAAAATGTAGATGGAGCGTAAATAAGGGTATTAAAAGCACAGGCTGTCACACACACAGATGTGCATTTCAAACAATGCCATATCCATCACCAGAACACAGCTCCTTATGTAGATACCTACCCTTACCTGTTCAATCCCTCCATTAGCGATGAGGAACAGGTGGGGAATGTTGCTGCCACTTCCCCAAGGAGGCGGGAACCCTGATGTCTCATTATACCATGGACGTCCATGGCTGGCATGAGTGGGTGCTTTACAATGACCTGTTTCACAATGGCATACCCAAGGCCATGTGCAGACACAGCATCCAACCTACAACATGCTGCTGGGTGGACCCCAGGGCCAACCACAGTTTGGGGACTCACAGCAGGAGTGCATTCATCAGAGACTACCAAGGAGCCAACTCGACATTTATTGAATGGTTTAGTGTTTTCCGGTGCTATACCAACTATTTTCCAAGTATCATAAAATGTGACTTTATAGTTTTCAAATTTTTTTCATCAGTGTCAACTCATTTGTCTTTTTAGGATCATCCTTGTTTAATGAGAAGATGGAGTTTTAGGAAGACGAGGGTTTGCTCAATTGGCAAAGCTGGGATACAGGTGAATGTGGCTCTGTCTTCAGGTCTGGTGTTCTCTTTCCTTCCCCATCCAGACCATGACGGTGGGATTTGTCCAAATCTTTTGCTCACTCAACACAATTACTAGTATGTGTTGTGTGCCTAACAGAGCCTGGTACTAACCTCTGCTTCATACTCTGTTATTTTGCTTTTACTCCGTACTGTGCATTTTTATTATAAACAATATAAGTTCATGTTCTCAGCAGCCATGTGAGTTAAGGTTCTTTTATCTAGACTGCAGGTGGGAAAGCTGAGTTTAGAGAAGTTAAGTGAATTCCTCAAGGAATTCCTGTATGGCACTGGAATTCCTGCATTTGGAAGGTGCCAGAGCTGAGATTCAAACGCAATTCTACATCATACCTAAGACCATAGTCTTTCTATCATATCATATAGCATCTCTAAGTTTTCTTTACTTTTCTCTGATAAAGTGGCCTCTTGGCCATACTCCAGCCATCTCTCTATTGTGCTGGATGCAGAGCTCTGGGACTGAGACTGAAGATGTGTTAATACTCACATGAAGGGATACAGTATTCTACACCAAACACCTACACATGCACATAGGTCTAGGCTCACACTGATCAGGTACCTCCTGTCTGCACATGGGCTTGGGTATGCCATTCTCACGTGGTGTTGCATTTCATCTCATATCAGACCTGAAAGGAGATCCTATTGCACCATTTTGCTGAGGAAGATACAGGCTCAGAAAAGTAAGAAACTTTCCTACTCTCATCCAATCTCCCTGCTTCTAACACACTCTCTAGTCTTCCAGATTACCTCAGGGAGGGTTTAATCACATAGAACACAGTCTGGGGAAGACTTTGTGAAAAAGCAGCCCAAGCTGCACCTTGGAAAGCTCATCATGCAGCTGACAGTGTGCTGAGAGCCAACGAGCATGCTATTATCGTTATGATTAGGTTTTCGTGTACTTTTCAAATCAGATGTGTAAATATAATCAAAAACATTTCTCTTCACAGCACAGATCTCCAGCAGGTTCTACCCAGCCTCCTGGTTCTGAGAAAAGATAATAAATTAGCTCTAATTAGCTTTCCCGCATGCCGAAGCAGGTCTATCTTGCCACTACTTTGCAAGCTGGGGAGAGGGAGGCTCCATTGGACTTCTCCTAAGGAAAGTGGGCTGAGGTGGCATAGGGGCAGAACAGGCTGGGCTGCAAGGGGACTTTCAGCTCTTCATTATCCTTGTGCAATTGCAGATGAGTCATTTGTACCCTCTGGCCTTTGTTTTTATCCTCTCCTAGATTTCTTCTCCTTTTACACAATGAGAGTCCCTGATTTTCTGTCCCAGTTTGACACATTAACTTCATTTGTTCATGGGTATAGTTATTGAGCATCTTCTGATTCTCAGGGTTGGCCTTAATATAGGGAATACAAAGATGAGTAAGGACCAGTCTCTGCCTTCAGGGAACTCTCATTTTAATGGGAAATGATAATAACATCTACTCATTCCTATGTGCCAAGAACTTGGCCATACCCATCAAATATGTGTTCTCTCATATTTTCCCTGCAAGAGATCTCTGAGGTAGTATTGTTATTTTCTGCATTTTATAGATGGGGAAATAGCCTCAGAGAGGATAAGTCATTTTCCAAGTTTCACTGCCAGTAAATGATGAAGCTATAATTCCAATTCAGAGCCCAGTCTTTTAACCACTGAATTATATTGTCTTGTTCAGGAATTGTTAAATGCCAGAAAAGAGAGAGCAGATCAGAGATAGCAGATCATAGACCACGGGATGAGAAGGGGTGTTCCAGCTAGATGATTAGGGATGGTTTTGGTAGGGATGATGTTTCAACAGAATCTTGAAGACTTTTTTTTTTCTTTTTTAAGTTACAGATGGACACAATACCTTTATTTTATTTATTTATTTTTATGTGGTGCTGAGGATTGAACCCAGTGCTCTACCACTGAGCTACAACCCCAGCCCTTGAAGACTGCTTAATACAGCAAGTCAGAGGAGCAAAAGCCTTTTAGGTAGAAAAGCCAAAACACAGAGGTAGGAAAGAAAAACATGGGGCATGGATTAGGAAGAGTGTGTTGTGTGAAGGGACCCTCATGGAACATCAGCCTGGGCTCTGTGCTACCTTCATCCTAGTGACAAGCAGTTATTGAGTGCCTGCTATGTGTCTTGTACAGTGATAGCCTCTAGGGTTAACAGGGTGACCAACAAAAAGCCCACAACTTGATAGTTTATCCCAGTAATTTTCAATGGGGGCCAATCTTGTCTCCTAAGTGGCATTTGGCAGGGTCTAGAGAAAGTTTTAGCTGTACTACAAAATACCCTGCCATGTGCAGGATAGCTCCCAACAACACAAAATAATCTGGCCTACAATATCAATCAGTGCTAGTGAATGGCAGGCCAGGCCAGAGCAGGGGGAAATTGCAGGCCAGGCTGAGGAATCCGCCCATCCCTTTTCCAGATCAGGTGGCTTCCAACAACAAAGAGGTAGCAGCAGAAATGACAATAGCAAAACCTTCCTGTTGTAAATGACTTCCTAGCACAAAAGAAATCAGTTTGATTGCCTGAGCTTTTTTATTGCAGGCCTCCAATGACCTGAAGATGCTCTCCTACCACCTCTGGTTCAGAGCCACTCGGCTCTTATGAGGATATACGGCCCCCAAAACGGAATGTCAGGTGCTTCTTCCTTCTTAATCAGATTAAGTAAATAGTTTCTGCAGAAGTTCAGCAAGGCCAAGGAATTTATTGCAAATTAGCTAATCACTTGGTTCTCCCATGAAAAGGGAATAGACTAAACCAAGTCTAAACCTCTAAGTAACCTGAGCATTTCAAAGTACAATAGCTGGTCAGGAGTCTATTTATTAAGTTAAGCAATATTTACTGGACCCAGCTGGCAAGTATCAAGGTGGTGGAACTTAACTGCCTTTTAAAATGAAAGTCTACTTGTCATGATTATCCCAAGCATGCCCAGTGCTATTCTGATTCTCTCAAGCTGTCAAGGGAAGAATAGGGACTTGGTTGTGGCTGCGAGGAACCTTTAGCTACCAGTCCAAGAGAGAAAAGAGAAGGCTCAGGGTACTTGAGGCCCTTAGAAAGGACCCTGGCTCTCCAACATGGTATGCTTGTGTGATAGCGCTGCTCTTAACTATGCAAACTTGGGCAAATCAGTAACTTAACCTCTCTGAATCTCAGCCTCTTTATCTTGAAAAACAAAAGTCCAATTGCTCTTAGAATTATTGTTGGTATTAACCACGTTGAAGAAATGGGCATCAGAGCTGATAGTATTAGGTCACTTTTGCACCTGGATTTGGCTACAGGGATGTGGAATATGCCAAACAAAAAAAGACCTGCTTTTGTGGCTTAGTTACTTTTCTTGTCTATTAAGTACACAGAGAAGGGAAATTCCTGTGGACTGGTAGCTTCTTAGCAATTCATACAGTTGAGGCCAAGTCTCAGGGTCCAGGCGGAAGCTGGCGAGTAGGCAAGCTCTGACAGATCAGAGGGAAAAGGAGAGAAAATCAATTAAAAGAGCCTTTCAGTGAATGAGGGGTGGCAAATGTCTAGCATTAATCCCAAGGGAGACCTGTATTTCCATAGCAGGCGAGGCCTTCCCTTTAACCCGCTGGCACCACAAGTTGGAGTTTTCCAGGGTGAAGTCCATTACTGGCAAGGGGTGTGCCGTGTGTGATTAATGACCCTGGTTACGGGCCGGTTAGCAACGGAGAGCTCCATCCATCTCACTTCATGGGGACATTGCATACCACTTATTGTCTGCAGCCAGGATGTGTTCCTTTGCAATTAGGTAAATGCCTTCACGGAGGATGCATTGCTGATTCCTCCATTAGTGTCCCCATGCCTCTGTCCCACAACCGATGGGAAGACTTAAGTCTGAGAAAGCCAAAGAGGAACAGAAGGTGACCATGTTAGGTGCTATTTCATGACCTCAAATGCGTGTGGCCCGGGAGCTTTTGCCTGCTCCCAACTACCTCTTTTCAAGGGGACATTCATCCCACAGAGTCCATAAATATCATGGCTTTAAAACCCACCTGAAGGAAGTAAGGAAGGGCTTGGCATGTGAAGTGAAATTCAGTGCTCATTTTCTGCTATAAAAAGAAGCCCTCTAGCTGGGGATGGTGGCGCACACCTGTAATCCCAGCAGCTCAGGTGGCCGAGGCAGAAGGATTGCAAGTTCAAAGCCAGCCTCAGCAATTTAGCAAAGTCCGAAGCAACTTAGCAAGACCCTGTCTCAAAATAAAAAAAGAAAGGGCTGGGGATGTGGCTCAGTGATTAAGCCCCCCTGAGTCCAATTCCTGGTTCCAAAAAGAAAAAAGAGAAAGCCCTCAAAAAATAATTAAAAAAAAATGTCTACCCATGCAGTCACAGTTCTAACCATAGAAGAACTTCTGTACTACTTCCATCTCATGTTCAGGGATGCCAAGGGGTGGAGGGGTACGACTTCCTCTGGGTTGAATAGATGGGAGATGGCTGTGCTGGGGCCCACAGTCTTGCTCTACATCTGGGCTCCCTACCACCATGGTATTCTGCAATTCTGTCCCTTTATAGAGGAGTATAGTCCAGAGCAAAAAGTGGCAAAGACAGATACTTGTTTCTTTAAGAAGGCCTACCATACAGAAAAGAGAGCATTGATTTACCCCACTGTTCTTCAGGGAAGAGCCACTATGGGAAGACAGTGTGCTAATTTCTAAATGATCGTGGAGCTCAGCTTCTGCCTGTGAAGGGGAAGGGTGGTAACAACAATGACAACTACTAATTTTGTTTTATTGTACACCTACTACTGTGTTAAATATTTTACATGTTTTAGCATATTTAATCTTCACCATAATCAATGAAGAATGCGATGGAATTATCCATATTTTACAAAGCAGGAAATGGCGGCCATGCAAGTGCTTTGCTATGAATGTTTGTGTCCCCTGAAATCCATGTGTTGAAATTCTCTGCCATCATGGTTGGGATTAGCACTCCTATAAGAGAGTGCAGAGAGCTGCCTTGCCCTTTCTAATACCAGAGGATACAACTAAAAGACACTGTCTGAGAGCCAGAGAGCAGACCCTCACCAGACACTGAACCTGCTGGCAGCTTGGTCTTGGACTTCCTAGATTCCAGAATGGTGAAAAACAGATTTTTTGTTGCTGATAAGCTGTGCAGTCTATGGTATTTTGTTATATAGTCCAAACAGACTAAGAAAGCATAAATAACCTGGCCAAGTTTATATATCCAGTAGGTAATGGGCCTGTGGTTCAAACCCACACAGGCTGTCCATTTGCTTCCGAACCAGTGATCACAGTGTGCTGAGATTCCCTGAGAATCTCATCCTAGGGAAGATGGGGCAGGGAGGTGGTAAGAATTTAGAACAGGAAGTACCTCTGCAGCCTAGGGTAAGAGGAAAGATCCAAATAAAGCACTGGAAGGGAAGCACATGAAGCCTGAGGAAGAGGAAGAAGAGTTTCTCATGTCTACTAAGCTTGAGGAGCTCACCATTATTTTTAGCAGCATGCAAAGGCTAGTACTGTAGCTGGAGTGTTGAGACCAAGGAGAGAAGCATGATATGAAGCTGAGTCCATGGGTCAGGGCCAGCAGATATAAGGCCCAGAAGATCATTTTCAAAATTTTTGAATTTCATCATTAGGACTCAAAGCAAGAGAGGAAGGAGCTATGTCCGAGTCAGCTAGTTATGCACAGAATCAATCCATAATGTGGGTTCTCCCCAGAGGACAGCTCTCTCAATAGGGTGTGTGTGAAGGACTATTTCTTTCCAAGGAATCTGGGTGGAAGTGATATGTATCCTTGCCAAGCTGGAGTTTTGAAGAGGCACATCTTCCTACTTTGGAGTTTTGGGGATTTGGGGGTTTTGTGTTTTATTAACATTTCTGCCTCCCAGAAGAAGCTCTCTGCAAGACCCTAGGTGATGGCAGAGCCAAGGTAAAAGGAACCTATCTGGGTTCCTGAATCACCATTCAGCACATACCTCCACATGAGTGGAATTTTTTTGAGCACAGAAGTAAACATTTATACACTGACGTGGGGAAGTTTAGGTGCTACCTTAGTTAGCATTAGGGTAACTCATTATGGAAACACAACACAAGTCTTCTCAAGGGATTGGTGTGACACTGTATGGAGAATGGAGATGAGCAAGAGAACATTAAGGAGGACCCATGGTGCAGGTATGAAGCAATGGTAGCTTGGATCTTGTAACATTCACATAGGTGAATGTGTCATGTAAACCTTTTAAAAATCTTCAATTTTGCTATTATACTGAACAGGGGGAGTGGCTCAAAAAATATCAAACTCAAAAAAAAATTTTTTTTTGGAGCGCTTCCAAATACTTTATTTTCATGTAGCCTTTCTGTGGTTTCCAATGCACCGTTTCTGAAATAAGCAAGGAAGGGATTAGATTCAGTGCAGAAAACTGCATTCACATTTCTGGGGCCCTCACACACCTGGTTCCTCTGACCTGCCCCCTGGGTGATCAGGAGCTAGCATCAAAGGTCAGTGGATCTGGTGGAGAGAAGTGCCTTCAGTTTATCATGGACTGCGGGTTTCAGCAACTTACATAGTTTGTGTCTGTTTTCTGAGCTGTAAAATGAGAATAACACCAGCACGTGCCTCATGGGATTGTGCTAAGAATTAAAGCTCTTAGTTAAGATTATGGTGCATAGAGAAGGCTCAATAAGGAGAAGTTATTGTCTTGTCACAAGACCATAATGGAAAAATATTTTAGATGCCACTACCCTGCTTCATGTTCATAACCTTTGCTCCGTTTCCTCTTGAATGGAGTATTCTTCCCCAGTGTCCTCAGAGCCATTCTGGGTGCATCCGTTTCTACTGCAGTTGCTCCCCAGGGGGCTTCCCACACTGGCTGATCTCAGAAAGGCCCTGCACCCCCAGCCTACTTCCTTTCCAGCAGACCCCTCCCGACATCTTGGACTCTCCTCTGTGAATTGATGCTCAGCCTCATCACCCTGGAATGTGGGCTCTGAGAGCAGGCATTGTATCTCTGGTCTGCAGCTGGATCTCAAGCATCTGGAAGTGTCTGAAACAGAGTGGGAAGCCAGTACTCATGGCTGCATGAAGGGAGGAATAAATGACAATCTTGTCGACCTTGTACTGCTGTGTTTTAGATTCTGCTTCAGATCTTACTGGTTCTTTCTGTTCTCTGGTGCCCTAATGAACCATTTAGAAAACCAAAGTCTGTGTGCACATTTTATTCTTTTCTTTTTTTCCCTTTCCTCTTTAATGCTACTCCCCGTCTCCCAGATCTATAGTTTCTAATCAGCTTCCATAAAAGCTCTGTGCCTGAGACATAGGATCGGTAGTCTTGCCAGAACAGGTGATGGGTTCTGGCTTCAGTGTTCCACAGTCCCCTATGGCGTGCATCACCCTCTCTGTCCCTCACATGTGCTTCCATACCACCCAAGATGTCCAAACCTACAGGTGAGGATTATGGCTCAGAAAACTGGACGACATCCCAGGGCTATCTGATTATACAAACACATGTTTCCACAGAGATTTTTAAGTTTTATTGCAATATAATTGATGCATAATAAACCACACATATTTAAAGTATATAACTTGATGAGTTCTGAAATATTCATACATCTGTGAAACAATCATCACAGTCAAGACAATAAATGTTTCCATCATACCACAGATTTTCCTATGTCCTTTCATGATCTAACTTCTCCTCACACATTCACACACACACACACACACACACACACACACACACCCCAAAATAAGGCAATCACTAGTTTTGCTTCCTGTCACTCTAGCTAGTTTTACTTTTCTAGATATTATGAAATACATCCAGATGGTCAAGTGTATCAATAGTTCATTCCTTTGTATTATTGATTCATATTCTATTGTATGGATATACCACAATGAATTTATCCATTCAACTGTTGGACACTTGGGCAGTTTCTTGCTGTTACAAATAAAGCTGGGATGAGCACATGTATACAAATCTTTGTGCAAATAAATGTTTTTCTTTTCCTTGAGTGAACCCCTGGAAGTGACATTGCTGGGTTGTATATTAGGTACATACTTTCTGGTTTAAGAAATTGTTGAACTCTTTTCCAAGGTGGCTGTACCATTTTATATCCCTACCAATAGTGTATGAGGGTACTAGTTGTTCCTTTTTCTTGCCAACACTTGGTATGGTTAGTCTGATAATTTTAGTTCATATAGAGGGCTGTCATGATGCCACATTGTGTGTTTTATATTGTAACTCCCTAATAATGAATTAGTTTAAGTATCTTTGCATATGTTTATTATATTTATCCCTTATTTGGTGGATAATTCATTTTTATGGAGTTATATTATTTTTGAGTTGTAAGAATTTCTGAAGATACTTTGTATAACAAGATAAAGATTTATCTTTGTCAGATAAATCTTCAGCAAATACTTTTTATTGTCCAATTTCTGCCTTGCCTTTTCAATTTCTTTCCCACATTGCCTAGATGGAGAAATTCTGGACTACTCCCCTCCATATTCCTAGAAACCAGAATGCAACAATCTTAAACATTGAAAAAATTCAGTAAATTTCAGTTCAATGAAGGAGACAAGTCCTATCTTTAAGTATATTAAAACAGCACAAGAAAGTGGCTTTGTTTTCAACTTACCCATACAAAAAGCCAAAATACTATTATCTACTTCATGAGATGACAGTCATAATTAGTAATAGTGAATAAACTACCTAGAACCATGATCAGCATATAATAGGAGATTAAGAAGTATTTATTATTACTTATCCTGTGACTCTTGGGAGCAGAAGTGGGACTAAAGAGTAGAAACCTTAGGGATGCAGATGGTCTGAACTTAGTGAATTATTTTCCATTGATGTTCAATAAATGGAATGAAACAGGCAGCTAGATAAGCTACTGAGCTCCCCGTCTCTGGAAGGATTTAAGCAAAAAGAGAATAACCATTTGATTGGGTTCCACGAGAGAATACTGTTAACTTGAGAGCAATAGTGAACTTCTCATGTCTCTCCTCTTACTAAAAAAAAAAAAAAAAAAAAAAAGTTTGGACTCTGGTCGGAGACCCAACAACAACAACAACATGTCACAATATATAATATATAAAATGCATAGCATATGTATTGAAATATTTTATATATTAATAAATATTTATTAAAGGTGTACTATTGTGCTGAAACTTAAAAAGTATTATATTGTTGGGCTGGGGTTGTGGCTCAGTGGTAGAGTGCTTGCCTAGCACACATGAGGCCCTGGGTTCGATCCTCAGCACCACATTAAAAAAAAAATGAAGTAAAGATATTGTGTTCACCTACAACTAAAATAAATAAATAAATAAAATATTTTAAAAAAGAAAAAAAGTATTATATTGTTTAAGCACTATAACAACCCCCATAAGAGTGAATGTTAACTCTATTTAGGAAAATGAGCATAGAGATACTAGATAGTTTACCCATTAACTACAATTTAAAGGGGTGGGGCCTTGAATGCAAGTTCTAATGGACTGAATGTGTGTGCCCTCCCTAAGTTTTTATGTTGAAACCTTAACCTCAAAATGATGGTATTAAGATGTAGGACTTTGAGGTGATTAGATCATGAGGGTGGAACCCTCATGGATGGGATTAGTGCTCTCAGGAGATGAGGCCAGAGAGCTACAGGGCTGTCTGCAAGCTGGAAGACAGCCCCCATCAGAACCCACCATGCTGCTACCCTGATCTCAGACTGAAAGCCTCCAGAACTATAAGAAGTAAATACCTGTTTCTCATAAGCCACCAAGTCTGGCGCACTTTGTTACAGCAAATGACAAAGTACCATAAACTAAGACAAGGGCCTATCTGAGTCAAGTCCAGACTTATAACCCAGCGACTCTGGCCACTGTGCCTCTGCTTAGACATAGGCTAGCGACAAGTGCTGCCCAGTTTCCTACCGCCATGTACATTGACACTACCTCGTGTCTCTGAGTCAGCACGAGCATTTGGTCTTGATCCACAGCTGCAGAATTCTACTTCTGTTGGTTCCACAGATCACTCCATGAAGTGGCCAAAGACCTTCAGGGTTAGCCATACCTGAGGTCAGCCATTTGATAGCTCTCTACCCAGCACGACCAGTTGGATCTCAGCTTCCTGAGGAAGCGCCGTTCACCATCTCCAGTTGGAACAGGTCTTTCCTGGGCTCTTCCTTCTGGCATATGCAGTGTTTATTTGTTTTAGAAGTCCTCAGAAGTGGCAGCTTTCTCATCACACAGCAGTATGGAATGTCCCCCATTTGGTGCCTGTCCATCCAGCACACAATATTTACACTGTCATTGCAAAGCTGTTGGACCCTTAGATCCTAATCATCCAAAGATACCCTTGTGGCTTCTAAAAATCAGGCCTGCTCTTCTGTAAGCAAGTGCCTGCCTCTCTCCATTCTGATTACCAGCTCTTGTTGGCAAGAGAATCATAAGGATGCTCACCAGATCCTGCCAAACTGACGTTACCTAGCAACCTAGCTAGGAGCCATCAGGATGCACCCTTGTGTTCTCAGCACTGTGTGGAATTCTTCAGGCATCTTGGATTCAGTGGAGAATAAAAACACTCCACAAGACAGCCTTGAGAGATGCTTTGCTGTCAGGCACACCCTTGTGCAATCCAGATTCTCAGTGACCACTATGACCTTGGGTAACTGAGCCCCAGCTTCCTAACCTGGAAAATGGAGAGACACAGTGGTACTTACTTCGTATGAATGATACATTAGTATAGGGGCAATGTTATATTAAGTTGGTATTCAGTACATGTTTGTTCCCTTCATAGCCTGTCTTGTTTTCTAGGCTACACTTGAAAAAGACACACATCTAAGATGTCAATGTCTAGGCACCTAAAGGACCATCTAATGTCTCGTTACCTCCTATATTAGTAAATCACTGTGCTCTTAAGGAAGTCTTTTGACCTTTCTCTCATTAGTTTTCTTCATCTGATCTATGGGACCAGTGTTGTTCTGAAGCCCAATTGAACCTAGGGATGTGAAAAAGCTCAGAATGCAAATACCAGAAGGGGCCTAAATGTGTTGCTGGATTATTTTCAGTTAAGGGGAGGTTAGCCACACAGGGAAGATTCCTAGAGGTCTTTGTCTAAAGGTAATTCTCACCTTCATTCAGGTGCAACCCTGGTGCTCATATTGTGTAAGACATATTTGAAATCATATGCAACTCTATGTACTCGCCCATGTTATTTTTTTCCCTTTAATCCCTATTGGTTTTAGAAAATATATTCCATCTCTAACACCAAGAGAGCCCATTAGCTGGCAGTTAAATGAAGTAGGTTGGAGAAACCAAGGACAGAAGACCCAGAGGATGAATGTGAGTTAGATCTTAATATGCAAAGTACTCAAAGTTTGAAGTGACATAGATATGAATTCAAGTGAGTTTGGTCTATTATTTTCTGGCTCTGAGGACTTGCCAAGCCTCAGTCTTCTCACCTACACAAGGGGTATAATACAACTTATTTTGAAAAGCTCTTGATAGGAATAGCAATGGATATAAAGTGCCTGTTAAGGTGTCCAAAGAATATCCTCAATGTAGGATCTGTGCTAAATACAATACTAATAATAGCAATAATGTGACACAGTGGAGGAAAGCAGAGCCTGACCTGGAAGAATGTTTCAAAATGATTGATTCAAGCAACAAAGATGAGCCACGAATAGGAAGCAAATGTAAGAGATCAAATGACAGGCAGACGAGAAGCCAGTTGGTAGACTGAGGGGAACAAATAATTGGGGATCTAGGTTAGGAAACAGGTCTGAGTTTGGAGTCTAGCTGAAAGGTACAGACCAGGACCAACAGCCTGGCCACTGAGGGAAGCAAGGTCCTCATGTCTTTGTTCTTACAGGCCGTCGTTGTCTCCCTCAGGACTTAAATGACAACCCCCTGCAGAGGTGCCTGCAGAACTTAGGTTGTTAGCAAGAGAGAGACTGGGATGCCCCTGGCACAGGGTTCTGACCAATGACAAGTCTGTATTCGTTCTTGGAATGGCAACTCTTGAAGGTTGGGGAGCTGGTTTCCCTTAAGAGTCACCCATGTGACTAAGTACCCCTCAGGTTAGTGGAGTACTTCCCCAGCTTCAGTTTGTTCTTAATCAGGTAAAATCTCAGCACATCTAAGATGCCTTTTGGCCACTGTCTCACTGGCTTCCTACCTCAGGGAGCCCAATTTTAAGGAGTTGCTAGAGGAGAGAGAGAGAGAGAGAGAGAGAGAGAGAGAGAGAGAGAGAGAGAACGCAAGCTTGAAATGAATTCAGACATAAGTCAGTCATCAGCCAGACCTTTGGCAGGTGACATTTCCCAGCTTGCCAACTGTGCTGGATGCTACAGCAAGCCTCCAAGGAGCACCTGGCCTGGCAGAGGTTAGGAACAACAGTTAGGAAGTGGAGGGTGGGGTGTGTGTGTGTGTGTGTGTGTGTGTGCGTGCATGTTTGTGTATGTAAGAGAGAGAGGGCATTGTTCCACCACAAGACTGGCTTTCTTCTCTTACTTCAGTGTCCTGATTGCACATCACAGAGTTCAGAGAGATCTTGGAGCAGCCTAAGACCAATGCTGCATGTGAGAGCAATAGCTGGGTCTGAGAAAAGCGGTGTGGCATGTATCCTTGCAAATTGTTTTCTTTTCCATGCCATTAAGACAGGAAGGATGTTAAATCCACAGTGAAGATGGAAATTCTTTATCCTACCAGGAAAACTAGGGCATGCTATTCTATCACACCGAGCCAGTTTCCTAATATTTTAAATGAGGGAGTAGATAAATAATCCCTAAGGCTCCCTTAGATTTTAAAAAATATACTTCCAAATGAAATACTTGTCAATCAGACTTGAATGGGTAGACTAGTAAAATATCTTGGCACTTCCACCAAAGCAACCCAGGTTTAACTCCCAACTAAAGATGTCTGTTTCATTGGATCTGCTGGTTTTATAAAAGCAACATGAACAATAATTAATAGGCAGAATCCTGATCTTGTTCCATCACTAATATACTATGTATCAATGGATGAGTTACCTCCCCTCTCTGGGCTTCAATTACTTATCGGCACAATGGAAACCTTGTACTAGACAATTTCTAAGTTTTTTTTTTTTCCTGCACATCCTATGATTCCATAATGATAAAATTTCAATGACTTTTAAACACTTATGTATCAACAATTATCTTAACTCCATTTTGCCTTAAACATTTCTCTCTAGAGCCCAGGTCTAAGTTCTAGCCTAGTGCCTGGTCCATAGCCAGTATCTAGTAAATGGTGACTAGGTAGACAGATCACTTCTGCCTACATCCATCTTCTCTTTTTCACTTGCTTTAACTTTCTTGCTTTGCAACCACTGATAAATTGCTTAATATCCATAGCTCATCTTCATCATCTATAGAGTCGAGATAATAATAATACCTGCCTCATAGATCTGTTATGAGGGTGAAATGAGTTCTCACCAATGAAGAGCTCACCCTGGTGCCTGGCACAGCAAGCTCTATGGCAGCGTTAGCCACCATCACCATCATCACCACCACTGCCATTCCTCAGGCATCTACATTATCCTCAGGTCCATTCTCCAGACACCAATGCCTTTAGCCATTCAGATATTACTTCCTGGGGACTCCTCACATGATATGGTCAGCATTTTACTTGGGATAGTCCCAACGGACCCTTTTGGACCATATTACGAATCCAACCTAATATTTTTTTCTTCTCAGCACTTTGGAAAGAGAGTTTTCTAGTATAACCATGTCCATCTGCTTTCTGAAACCATTTCTAACTGCAATGTCACAGTTCCTTTAAGGGTCTCTTGCCTTCAGTATTCTGACCAACTTCTTCCTTTGACTTGAAAAGGCCCTTTATTGCTGCTTCTCATCTCAGACAATGCCAATGATGCCAGTGAACACTGTAGGAAGCTTGGGTTTCAGCAGAGGGGGGCTCACATCCAACATCTGCATGGGCCAAGCTCTTTCTGTCAGATGCATTTACTGAGCATGTTCCAAGGGCCAGCTCTGTCCAAGGTGCTGATGGTTCATTTCAGACTCTGCATGTAATATCCAGTCTCTCATCCTCTCAATCATCTGTTGAACGCATCCCCATTGAAAGCCTCCTGGTAGAAGTGTAATAATCACTTTTTATTGATGAGCTCTTCATCCATGTAGTCAGTACTGCACGTACCAACAGGTGCTCTACGCTCAAGGCTGAGAGAATTGTGACATGCTTTGGCAAGAACTTTAATACAGCATCCAGTCCTGTGTCTGTGGACATCAGCTCTCAGCTGAGGATGGCCAGGCCAGCCCCAGCTCAGGTTCACGTCTTCCTGTTCATTGTCTACATTCTTCTTTCACACCCCATATCCATGGGACAGCAAAATCCTGCCCACTTTGGAATATATCCTGATTCTTCCCACTTCATACACTCCTTTCTGATCCAGGCCAGCCTCATACCTCCCTGCAGTACATGACAGCCTCCTGGACCTCTGGTGACCCAGCCCTGCCACCCACAGTCAGGTATCCACAGAACAGAGTGAGGATGTCAAGACACATGTCAGATCATGTTGCTCTCCTTCCCAAATTCCTGGTTGTGTGCACATTTTTATGGAGGATTAGCCTAAAGTTCTGGGATGGTGCTGCAGTGCCCATGGGAGAGGCTTCCACCTACCACTTTCCTCCTGTTCACTCTGAGCTACTGATTCCTTAATCATCTTCAAACATGCCATCTCAGGAGTGAAGACCTGACCTCTCCTCCTTCACCCCCTTCCCCTCAAGGATATGCACAGGGAATGGCTGTCTTTTCAGTCCATTTGGGTCTCTGCATGTGTATACCTTCCTCAGAAACCTCTTTGCTGACATCCCAGCCTGACCTAGCACTGTCAGCGTGTTCCATAAGCTCTCCTGTTCTGGTACCTTCATAGCATCTATCTTTGCCAGAGAGGATAATAGTTGCTTATTTAGTTGTTTGTTAAATGACCCTCAATTAGAATGTCAGCTCCCTAAGAGCAGGGACCTTATCAGTCTTGTCTATGTGTATGGCCCTAGAGGGATAGGGTACTCAACAAGATTTTTTTGAATGATTAAATGAGGAAAATGAAGATTAAACAAGAGCATATTTGTAAAATTCTCAGCTTCAAGTTTTGAGATTAGAGAATTGGTTATTTCCTATCAATGCCCCACTCCCTCTCCCTCTCCCTCTCGCATAGTCACCCCAGCCAGGCTGAGGGAGCTGCGCACTCACAGATGGCCCTAGACTTCCTTCTGTCTGATGAGAAGCTAAGTAAAACCTAGCTACCTGGTGTGCCTCCTCTCAGGCTTGTTCATTCTGAAATGCACTGCTCCTCTGGGATAGCAAGGTCAGGATATTTATTCCTCTGGGTTAGAAAAAAGAAAAAGTACAGAAAATACAATAAGTATTACATTTTATCATGAGTTGATAGTCATTGGGTTTTCTTTCATTCCTTCCTAGAGATTAGAGATTTGTATCCAGGGTTTCTGCATTATGTCCCCATGCAAAGGATTTACACCCAAGGCCATCTTCAGGATCTTCTTGTTCTAAATCCTCTAGTATCATGGTCACCCTGGCCAGGCCTTCCCAGATCTTCCTGCACATTAGTTTCCTGCACTCAATATTCATGGAACATGGCTCTTTCACTCAGGTGCCAGATCTAGACTGCACATTAGAGACCGACAGGCAACCAGACCACCAGCTTGCACACATCTGAGCATCCCCAAGTGTGTGTGGAAAGGAAGGGCATTGGCAGCAGAAACTGGGGTTCAAATCCAGGCATATCATGTTTATGATCTAAGATGAATCATGTGCAGTCTGGGACCCTCCACTGCCTCATGTATGAACTCTCTTGGGTTTTTATGAAGATTGGAATAAACAATCATTCAAAAGATATGTTGCTCAGAGAAGCCAGACAGGACAGTTGTCTCTCTTTCATCTCCTGTTGGGCTCCTTCGCTGATGATGTTGACATACATGCTCCCTCTTTTTGTAGAAACAGGGACATAGACCCAGTAATGAACCTTGTGGGCACCCTGAACACAGTGGTACATGGTGATAATTATTGTTTAGCTTGTGGAAGTGACAGAATCTGAAAGTTTTAAGAGTTCTGGTGTCATTTTTAAACCTAAGGACTTTTTCAAAAGGAATATTTTAGAGTAACTGCAGTATTTGGAGCATAAAAGGCATTTAATGTTTATAAATATGTCAATGAATGAATAAGTTAGTGAATATATAATGCAAGCAGAAGCAGAAAAGCCTCTACCCTGCCCCTCCCTCATCCCAGGAAATATCCAATGAAAGATGACCACCAGAACCTTCTAGCCTCTTATAACAGTTGTGGGCTGATACCATTTATGCTGCAGACATATTTTCTACAACATTTTTTAATATTTATTTTTTAGTTGTAGTTTAGTTTAGTTGTAGTTGTATTTACTTATTTTTTTTAATGTGGTGCTAAGGATTGAACCCAGGTCCTCCTGCGTGCTAGGCGAGTACTCTACCTCTGCACCACAACCCCAGCCCCTCTACAGCATTTTTGATGAAATGATTATCTTTTTGCTCCTTGAAAAAAAAAAGGAACAACTCATTGTAGTTCTAGACAATTTAGAATTTTAAGGAATTCCTAATACCAAGACAGATCTTCACATTTATGTTTCTACCATTGCTTGTGGTTCCTCACATTTATTCATTTGTTCATTTTAAATGGGTGTCAAGCGTTGATTGCAGGCCCCTCTGGAAGCTTCTTGGGACATGCAGAGGGCTTTTCTCCCCACTTTCAATGCCTTTCTTCTTATGGAGTTACATTCAACAAAGATCAGTATAACTTTTTCCTAAGGAATTTCATGAGCAACAAGAGAATTATACCACTCAATATGCAGCAAGAGCTTCTTAAAATCTGCTTTCAAATATTTACCCTCATGGACCCAATTCAGATCATCAGTAATTCGACTCATCACCCCTTCCTATTAGCCACTTGGTTCTCTACCTTTCTCCTTCCTTACTCATTCTCCTCTCAAATGATTTTTTTTTCCCCAGGCAGCAAAAAACCCTGCCTATGTATTCTGATCTAATACTTTTTTCTAAGCTTTTGCTTACTGCATCATCCCAACCTGCCATATAACATTTCTTCCTCCTGGCATGGTCTTTTTAAAATGTGTGGGGAAAAGAATAATATTGCAATTAATTATACTCCATTATTTTTACCCTATTTGACAAATAGATTATAATTAATTATAGTCTATTTTTTTCACCCTACTTGACAAAAAGAAATACGCAATAGTCCCAGTCCTCAAGTAGCTAATTACCACACTAAGTATCGTGTAATAAATATGAAGATTCACTCATTTGGCAAATATTTGTTGAACATACACCATGTGTCAATCATATTCTTAAGTGTTGGGAACACTGCGGTGAATAAACCAGGCAACATCACATACCCTCATGGAGTTTCCATTCCCAAGGAGAAAGAAAGAATAAGAAAAATACATGTGTCAGATGATAATACATGTAATGGAGAAAACCAAGGCAGGGGCAGGTGCTAGGCAAGAGAAGAAGCTGGGTTATTATTTCTCATAAAACTGCGTGGTGATCAAAATTTGGGTATTGAAGCGTGAGCTGGATTCCTAACCTGTTTGGGAGGCATGTGGCATTCCTGATGGCCTAAAGTAAGATGATAGTGCTAAGATGCTGGGTGGGGGTGGGTGGGGGGAAGAGAAGTGGGACCCATGGTGAGTCATCTCTGTTCTCCTGCCAGAGGTGATATGGGCATTCACTATGGAGGTCTTCTCCAGATCCCACAGAGCTACTGAAGTTACCAGTGGAAGAAGAGAAATGTGAGAAGCTATGAAAATACAGATGAGTGTTCAGAATGTAGGGTGAAAAAGTAATACTTGCCTCAACCTATCACAAGGGTCATGGCAGATATTCAATAACAAAAGACAGGTCCCCAAGAGAAAAATCTACCAAATTTATCTCATAAAGTTTTATATGACACAAAATCTCCAGAAATCAAGAGGCAAAGATCCAGGGAAAATGGACAGCTGTGTCTATGGGACAAAAGTTGATGACTTAATGGTAACATACTGAGGGGGAACCCAGCAAGACTTGTCTGTTCAGATTCTCTTGGCTGCTCTGTGCATGGCTGGCATTCCTTACCTCTGGATATAGAGCAGGACATCTGTCACAGGAGGATCTTCAAGAGAGAAGGGAGAAGTTCAGAGAGTGACCTTTCTAGGTTTCATGGCTTGCTTTGGGAGAGGAATTCTAGCTTTCCATGACCCACCTCGGGACAAAAAAGCAGGAGAAAGGAGGATGGGAGGTAGTTGGAAAGACCTTGCTTGTGAGGCCCTCCCAACCTCTTTCAGTTTAAAGCACTGTACTTAGCATGCTAAGGTGCCCTACTTTAGGGTAGAGAGTTCTAAGTGTGACAGCAATGTGGAGGTGGAAGGAGCCAATTAGGAAAGACTATTCAGAATAGGAGACTAGGTAAGAATTAGCCATTTGTAGGATGTCTGGGAAAAAAAATATGGGTGGAGGAAGCAGGAACCCAGGATCCAAAGTGTCATCAGGAAAAACAACCAGAGAGGTGTGTGCTATCAGGAAGGAACTTGCACACCATCTTATGTAACTTTCACCAGCATTGGGGAAGTCAGAGAATGTAATGGCCAGATCTTTAGAACACCTCTTGCGGTATCTTTATGCTATGGACAAAAAGACTCTGAAAAGAAAAAAAAATTCTTCAGTCAGGAGGAAAGGCAGGGGGAATTAAGAAGGAGAAATGGAGACCAGACCAGCCTTCTAGTACAATTCCAATCCTCTTCTGCTCAATAGCTCTTCTAGTCTAAGATCCCCTCTGATAGTCTGGGGTCTTCTCTCTACCAACCAAACATCCCAGTTGCTAGAGTCAGCCCAGCTCAGACATGCATGCCGATATTTGGGGCTCTGTTGCTAGCTGTGTCCTTTCTCTTCATCGTCCTGTTATCCTTTCATGCAGAAATTGATGTCAAAGTGAACAGGTGTTGCTAATGGTACTAGAGAATAGGAGAATCTGGAAACAACAACTTCAAGGCCAAAATAATAACATTTTAATTGGAAATGTTCTACGAAGAGACTAACCTATGTAGATATATGCAAATCCTATGCAAATACACATGTGGTCTTTCTCACTATTGTCAGAACCTCAGTTTGACTCATGGGAATTCTTAATGGTAGATGCTGACTTTCAGCTGAGGCTGAGGGCTGTTGATGAACAATTCTAGGTTTTACCTATGTTTAAACAATAATTAAGAAATATATTGATGGCAACCTGAACTTAATTAGCTTAATTGAATGTTGGAATTGATTGGGTCTTGAGAGAGCCCAGTCTCTGAAGCTAAGCCTTTGGGAGCTTGCAGGGGGTGGAAGGAAAACCAAACTTAAAAGCACCTCTCGGAAATGAAAAGGAATGGGCGAGGAGCCACTGGGAGCATCATTAAAGGAAAAGATTCTTATCAGAGAGTTGAAAGAGGAGTGCTTAAATTTCAAGTCACGCACAGGCACAGCCATTCTAGGTCAGACCATTCAGTCCGTTGGGGGAAAAAAATGATGTTGGGAAGCAAGATTGTATGAGCCGCAGAAGGGACCAGAGTCCTCCGATGTTAGGAGTGTATCATGTTGAATGCACTGTTGCACCAGAAAGATGGGGTGCAGTCCAGTACCCCAGGCCTGGCCATGGGGCTCCACACTAAGTCCTGGGTCACATTACAGAACCTGAGGAGAGCCCATGGAACCTCATGGTTAAGAACAAAGGATTTCAATTGTGACGTATGTGTATGTCTTTCTCTGCCTTTTGTTAATTAAGAACTAATTAGGTAAGCTGTCAAGTCATATTTTATAATAAAGGGTTGTATTTTCTCATTTAAAAGCAACAACATTAACTGGAGTTAGGAGATCCTGAGATCAAATCCGGACTCTGCCCTGTTTTTTACACTGTGACCTTGGGCAAATCACTTTATGTGTCTGAGCGTTGGTTTCTTTTCTGAGAATAGTGCACCTCAAATCCAGTATGAAAGTGGAGAGATGCTAACACTCCATAGTACTGAATAACCCCTGCCTCTCATCTCCTGAGTTCCTGTGATTTGTAAGTGCTTGAGCGAGGCACAAATCCCAAGCCCATGTTCTTTGCATGGTGGGTGTGCTCTGCCTAGATGTCCTCTGCCCTGGCTCAGCCCTTCTCTTCAGAGTGGTCCTTGAGCTGCTGTTTGGAGGCCCTGTCTCCAACTCCTCCCTCCTGAGTGGAGTCTGTCCTCATGGGCACCATCACTGTGCCAATGACCTCACTGCTAAATTCAAGGTCAACTTTGCTTTGTCTTACCTCCTCGGCACTCTCAGTGCTTATTTCTTCCATACAATCTGTACCTTTCACATCCAGGATGGTGGAGTAATGATAAAGAATAAACTAGGTGGCAAAGCATAAATCACATTTTTGTAAATATGTGCATAAACACAAATGCAATCCTCTGTGCTCAGATAGGAAAAGAAAATAACTGGAAGGAAAACAAGCCAAAATGTTACCAGATGTTAATTCTGGGCATGGCTGGGAGTTTTCAAACTATCCACAAAGGATATATCATTGTAATGTGAAAAATAAGCATGAATGTACTGGCCGTGAACCTGGATTCAACCCGGCTCCTTCACTGCTGGTATCTCCTGCCCCTCACAGGTCAGTTTCTTCTCTGGAGGATAAAAGGTTTCTCAAGTTCTCCTTGCCTTCTGCATCCTGAGACTGTGACTCTTGTCTTTAATTGCTATATCCTATTGGATCTGAAATTTGGAAGAAATGGAGAGCCTCTATTACACGATGGTCTCGCCTCTGCTTCATTTTGTTAGATTTCTCCATGCATGATTCGTATGTTGACTTATAAGGATCCTGTTACATGTTAGTGTGAGCAATGGGGAGAGAGACTGAGAAGTCATATGGAGATCAAAATGGAGAGAGACACCGACCAGGGATCAGACAGGGTGGCATCTTTCCCATGCATTTTGTGTAGGGATGAGGGCTTTGCACCTGACCCAGAACCACTCTGGTCCTGCTGGGCTTCTGCTGTCCTTTCATGGACATTCCTGCTGACATGGTGCCCCTGGGGTGGTATTTCTGACAACGAATACCTTTGAGAAAGTCCTAAGTTTTAGCTGCATGAGAAGCAAGTATGTTTTTAAGAGAACAGTAACTCAAATTTAGAGTACTGTGGTCAGGTTTTGGTTAATGTCTAGATTTATATTGCATTCTCTTTGTTTCTCCATTCTGGATGTTTCTAAAGTTTTCTTTGTAGCCTAGCCTATGATCATTTTGTTTTTGTTTTAAAGAGAGAGTGAGAGAGAGAGTGAGAGAGAGAGAGAATTTTAATATTTATTTTTTAGTTATCGGCGGACACAACATGTTTGTTTATATGTGGTGCTGAGGATCGAACCCGGGCCACACGCATGCCAGGCAAGTGAGCTACCGCTTGAGCCACACCCCAGCCCTTATGATCATTCTGAATGGTCAATGTACTGGTCTACTTTAAAAGGCTATATGCTCTTTCTGTGAGTTGTTTAACATCACGGTGACCAGGCAGGTTTTGCGGATGCCTGCTTCCATTTAGGACCAGGCTTCCTCCGGTAGTGGCAGTACACCTATGTCATAATAATAGGTAAATTATTTAACCTTCTTGGGCTTCAGTTTTCATATCTTTAATACTGGGAAGTAATTTGCTGCTGGATAATATCCTATCTCGAACATTCAATGAGATAATAATGTCAATATTTAGAATCTTGGAACATTGTAAACATTCAATTAAGTTAGCTTTTAGTAATTTTAAGGCTATATATGTAACCTATTAATGATAGTATTCTATTTTGGCCTTTTTTTGTTAATGTCAGTAATCAAGAAGTTTATTTCTATTATCTTACATTACTGAAAGTTTTGGCTTCATATGTTTTGTTATTAGGTAACAGCATGTCTCTTATTGCTTCATTGTAAAGTATGTGTTTTGCAATATAAAATAGCCTTCTTTGTCCCATATAATGCTTTTTACACAGAATGCAAGTTTGAACTATAGCCAATCACTGCTTTCTTTTTGTTTGTTTTCTGTGTTTGATAAATATTTGCCTAGTCTCCCCTCCCCCCACCCACTTTTCTTGTTTTTGTTTTACTCTTTGTCTGTTGTGAGCTGCATATGGTTGAATATTGCTTTTAACTCAATCTGAAAGACTTTATCTTTTATTAAGGGAACTTGACCATTTATAGCTACTGTCATAACTGACATGTTTGCTCTTCTTCCTGTCTGTTTGTTTTATGCTTTCTCTTCTTTATGCTTTCTTGGGGCTTCCTTTGTTTTCTGTCTTTTTCTATATAGGCTAGCTTATCTTCATTTTTTTTTCCTTCTAGTGATTTAAAAGCCAAATATCTGTCTTTAGCCACTCCTAGATGAACCTGAAAAAAATGATCCCTGAGCTCTGATAGTGACAGAAGTGTAATGGTGGTAGTGGGGGTGCAGCTGGCCACTGAGCATCGAAGTCAATAAAATTGGTCTTAGAGCCCAGAGGAATAGTGATGATGGTTCCCTGAGCCACCTTATCACTGCTGTATAAAGCCTAAGCTTCGAAGCCCTTTGTCACATTTCTGTGCCTCACATTTGAGTCCTTCCTTCCCTATTTTTCCCATCTCCTACCCTTAACTAAGTATCATGTGCTCTGGGCATGCCAAACTCCTAACCATTCCCTAGACCAGACAGATTCTTAAATATCTCCACACTTTTGCTCATACTATTTCCTCATTGCCTGGAAAGACTCCTAAGACCTAATGCAGTGTGAGTGTGAATGTGTGTGTGTGTGTGTGTGTGTATTTGTGTAGCCCTTCCCTTCTACTGCTCTGTTCCTCTGTAGATAGAATTCTGCAGCAGAACTCCCTGGACCAACCTAACTGGCTCTGAGTTCCACTCCTTTTACCTGTAACTCTACATGGCCTGGAAAACATTTTTGTTCTAGAACCAAATCTTCATTTATACCACGGACACAAATAGTGTGTGTCCATCAGAGTAAGGACCACGTGAGATAATGAGATAAGCGTGGGAAGAGCTCAGCAGATTATATGGCACAGTGGGCGCAATATATTTTTAATATATGAACAAAGCAGGGGAAAACACAGAAGGAAAGAAGGATGGATTTTAAAATGCATAATGCATTTTTTAAAAAAATCAAGTTATAAGATAACATCTTCCAGAAAGACCATAGCTTCTATTTCTGACCAACACTACTGACTCATTTGAAATGACCCTCTCCAACTCTCCCCTCTGTCTCCAGGGCAAAGTGGCAGGTCATGTGGTCCACAAAGCATTTCATGTGCAGACAGCATCTTCATTTATATTGGCCTGCCTTGCAAAGACCCACAGGCCTAGGGCAAATTTATTAAAGTGGAGTCTATTTATTCAATTTATTAAACAGGAATATTTGAAGGGTTTTCATTTAGAAGAGTGAGTTGATTTATTCTGTTTGGCTTTAGAGGGCAGGACTAACTCCAATGGGTAAAAGTTATAGAAAGGCAGATTTTAGCTCAACCTAAGATACAACAAAAGGTTTGTTGAAAGAGGATTCATTCATTTATTCATTTGACATGCATTCATCAATCAAGAGTCGGAGAAAAGCCCAACCACCTTTCATATAATTCTTTCTCTGTCTGGGACACTGTGGCAGGCTCTCTCACATTTTGCAATATAATGTATTTCTCTTTACTGTCCACACAAATTGTTATTTGTATAATTATCCTACTATATGGACACATTATCCCATTATACAGATAACAAAAACCAAGGCTCAGAAAGATTGTCACTTGCTCAGGCTGCATAATAGCAAGCGTATGATTAAGTCTGACTTAAACACAAATCATTCTATTCTCTGGAGAATTCATTCTCTTTCCATTTGACTATGCTGTCTACGATACAGATCATATCTGCATGACCACCAGAAATTGAATGCAAGAATGAAAAATCCATCAGCCCAGTTTTCCCCCATCATTCTTTCTCCTTTATCTTCCTCCTATCTGTCTATCTATCCCTGCCAGCCTCCAAACTGGCCACAACATGCATAAAATTATGCATCTCGCTGTTCTATTCCTCAGGTTGTGAATGCTACCAGACTACTTCCCACAAAGCATTGCTCATTCCTGGCCAGGTCCTCCATCCCGCAGCCTCATGTGTTAGTGGTTTTGTCTCTCAGATTTAACTTGGAGGTACCCCTGTGGTCACCATGACTGAGACCTGGCATAGAAGAATAAGTTAGTTCTTCCCTGTCGATATCAACAGGAGGGTGGATCCGTCAGGCCCTGTTGGAAAAACAGAGTATCCTTAAGTGGCTCAGGGAACACATCTGAATGAAGGCTTTGCTTGTACAGCTGTGGTCAGGGTGGAGGGGTCAAGGAAGAGGTGGTAAGGCACCCAGCTGTTGCCATCTCCAGTGCTGAAGGAGCAAAGAGAGGAAATCATGTTACCTAAGCAGGTGAGGTCCAAGCCACCAAGGAAGAGCTGCCTGTGCCTCTGGGTAGGCTGAGATACGGCACGAGAGGATCTAGAGCAAGGAGAAAGTGGAAGTCATACCCCAGTTTCTCTTCCATTTCCTTGGTCTCCCATCAAAGTTTCCCATGGACACAGTCAGTAACCAGAAGTCAAAGGAGCCCCCATGAAGCTGTCTCTGGGGCAGTCTGTAGGACAGAGAATAGGCCCAAGAGAAAATAGCCAGTCGTAGTAGAGATTGGATGAGGATATCATGGGCACAACAAGAAGAAAAACCCACTTTGAAGGACCATGGCACAACCTCTTCCTGCTTCTTTGGGCCCAATTTTCAGAAATAAAAGGTTAAAGATTCTGTGATGATTTCTTCCTGAGACAGTTGCCAGTCTCTGCCAAATACCAGGCTGTTCTCAATATGCCTGAATTTCTTGAGTATTCTCTTGGGTGTGAGGATTCATGTTCATGCATTTACCAGAAGTTTACTAACCAGCATGATTTATTCTAAACATTTGGAAAGACAAGTTGGGACCCCATTCCTTGAGCCCATCACAGACTAAGGGAAATGGTTACTTCAACATATTAGATGTTAAAAAAAAAAAAAAAAGCATGCATACTGGTCTGAGGACTCTTAGGTAGAGTGAATCTCCCTCACTGAGAGATTTAGAAAAGGCAATGTTTGCATCTTAAAGGAAGAGAGGATGAAGAGCTCTACAGCAACAGGAAAGAACAGGGCCATTCCTGCCGGAAGTTAAAGCAACTGCCCAGTTATATATGACGGAAAAGAGATGCTGTGTTCAAGGAACAGCTAGAAAGTAATTTTGGCTAAAACATTAGTGGGTTATGGGGCTTGAGAACTTCCCAAGAGGGCCAAACCTAGTCAAATTCTTGCTTCTCCTGTACATCAAATCACGAGGAAATATTCCCAGAACGACCAAGTGCTGTTATCCCTGCCTGTTCCCTCCCACAGCCTTGGAAAAGAAAGTAGATCAGGGAGGCATCCCAGGGACCAGAATTTTCAACCTGTGGAGAAGAACTGGATGGTATCTTAAGGATGCCCTTAGAGAGCCAGGTTCACAGTCAGGAGACCCCAACTTAGCTGATCATTCTTCAAAGCTTTCTGTGTATAATTTTTTTTTTCTGGGAAATTCCAACACAGGCTTTGTATCTGTCCTTACAGAGTCTGTAAATTGGTGAATCTGGGAATTCCTGGGAGGGACAGATTTTGACCTGATGCTTAAGGAGAGCAATCCTTGAGGTCCTGCTATGTGACAGAAAATGCAAGAGGTAATAGATGGTGGATAGGGGTAGATACACACATACATGGAATCTCATGGTAATATTGTCTTCATTTTTCAGATACGAAACTGAGGCTCAGAGAAGGAACTTGTCCAAGATCACCTAATTAAAATACAAACTCTACTGGGCATGAATCTAAACCCCACACTATTGCCATTGTTCTGTTTGGCTCCAAAGAACAAAGCATGCTGTACACAGACCTTCCCAGATAGAAGGATTAGGCAGAAAGAGGCTTTTCTCCTGTAAATGGATGCCCTGCACCTAGCAAGGCTGCCAGGAAGAATTAGTGAATTAAGATGCACTTTCGTTTCATACTCCTATGCCTTTGCATATGCTGATCCCACAGCCTGGGTTATAGGTCTCTCTCCCATCCCTACAGCTCCTCAGAGCCCTTGTTGTTTGTGCTAGATGTTCTAAGCTTAGCTCAGGTGCCTTTTCTGCAAGGAAGCCTTGCACTCTTTGCATAGCATTGCATGCACCTTGACTGTTGTCTCCCCCACCAGATGCTGAGCCCCCTTCTCACTCTTCCATGTAGCCTCAGCACCATCCACAGCATGTGTTCTGTTGTGTAAGCTTATGCCTGTCTGAGAAGGTCCAGAGAATAACAGGGACTTTGTAAGTGAGTTTCCCCTTTCTTCTTTCTCTTTCTGGAGACACTGAACTTTGAATAAAGACTCAAAGGTAAGCAAGAAAATAATGATTTTATTTGAAATTAGCATCTCCAGGGAAGTCTTATAATGTGGAAGTCTCCCTCCAAGCCAGTCTCTTATTGAAGGAAGTGAGCACTCTTATGCTATGCTTTGTCTGGGCTGACCCTGCCCAACAGCACCCACTTGAAGAGGCTGGTTGGGACTCTCCAGGTGGCCGCCTCTTACCTGGCAGATGGAAAGCCTTTTCCACTCACAGGGCAGAGGTAGGGCTAGCTGATGGATTGACAAGAGCAGAGTAGCACACAAAGTAACAGTAAAACAGAATGATAATGCATTTCCTAATGGCCTCCTTCACAGCTGTGTACACTGATTTAATCTTTGCAAAGCACTCTATTGTTTATGAGGCCTCTGGGTACAATTTTATGCCTGACTGAAGAGGTTGCTAATAGCTGCCATATTTGTGTTTAAGGACCTGCAAAGGATTAAATGAAGTATTTTAGAGCAATGAGCCATAATAAACTAATAATATATTGCAAATAATAAATGTTTTTTAGCCAATAATTGACTACAGATCTGGTGAACTTTAAATGACAAAAAGTACTAATTATAAATCCAGTTCTTGCATGTTTCCTTTAATGAGGATGGACAATCAGAGGAGGGTAGGCGATCTGGGGTACTTTAGGTCATCAGGGATGATGGCATGGCCACTGAACCTTAGCATCATAGCTGAGAACCATCAAAGTCATTTAGCAAAATTCTGGGTTTGATTTCCTTCTTGGGGGTTGGAACAGAAGTCTGAGGTCTAAGCCACCTAATTTGATAGGTGATTTTTTTTCTCATATCATTTTCCTAATGGTTGGTTTGCAACAATGGCTGATACTTTAAGGAATTCAAGTTTACCTAAGTCTCTGAAGTAAGCCAGTTTGTCTCATTCTTTGGAAGAAAAACCTGAGACAGACAGAGATGGTATTTTGTCTGAGTGACACAGTTGGTCCATGGTGGAACCTCAGAGCCAACTATGGGATGCCATAGCCCATGCTCTTCTCACCAAATCTTATTACATGTTTTTTTGGGCCCTTTGGACATGGAAGAAGGATTCTTTCTCCTTCCTAAAGTTTAGACGAATATATTTCTGTAGTTTCCACATCTTTCACTCACACTAGTTATATTTTTTTTTCTGTTTTCATAGATAAATATTCATCCACATTTTAATCCATATATATATATTTTTTTTAAATCTCAAGATGAAAATGGAAAGTGCTTGTCATTCTACCATCCTGGGGAGTTACTACCAGCTTTCTCTTGCATTTTCTTCAAGAAATTCTTTCTTGGAAAATAAAAATAACAAAGAATTGGGGTTATATCTTCCAACTTTTCAGTACTCCAACTTTTAAAAACAGCATTATTGGATATAATTTAATGTTCCCTGATAAACACTATTTTATAATGGCATAATATTCTGTAGTATGTAGCCCCTGTTGGAGAATATTTTGGCTTTTCTAAATTTTGCCTTATAATAAAAATTAATAAATATTGAGACTAATACAGTGCATGGCTATCTGTTAAGCTCTCCATGATAAATGAGAAAATCACTTTTTGCACTTATTTCTGGTCGTTTCTTTTGAATGAATTTCCCAAAATAAAGGTTACTGGATGAAATTATATAAATATTACAAGTCTCTTTATATTCATTCCCAAACTGTATTCTAAAAACAATAGTAATAATTTCCAGAATATGGTAGGCATTGATTGATTCTTCTAAATCTCACTTTTTAAAACTAATATGTTCATATTTATCTTCCTTACCATTATAAATGGAGATGCAATAATAACTATGCATCTTGAGAGATTCACTATTTATTGAAAAAATAGTACAGTGATGATACATCTAATATATATTGAGGATTTTTTCATATAGTAATACTGCTAGCAGTTTCACGTATTCATAATTTAATCTCTTAATAATCTCATGTGGCAGATTCTAAAACTCCAAATTGCTAAGTTTCCCAGGGTTAAATAGCAGCCTGAGAATGTGGCCTGCTTTGTTTCATACTTGCTGGCTACAAGTATGTCTTTAGCAACCAGCTAAATAATTAATTATGATATGGTATGGTGCATGTTATGATAGAAGAAAGTGAATAAATTCATAGTAGGAGGACTCTGTATGAAGGTTCAAAGAAAGAATAACAGGGTTTTCCAGGATAAGTATGGGCGTTTTCCAGGAAGACATAATGGAAGAGAACAGCAGACAAAGAGAACAGCAAATACCAAGCCTAGAATACAGAAAGCAACTGGGAGCTGGGGGCCCCGGGTTGAAGCCACCAAAGAAGTTCAGGAAATAGTAGTCAAAAGTCTGGACTTTGGAGTCACAGTGCCTTGGTTCAAGTCCAGCTCTTCCAACCATGAGTTAATTTGATCTTGAATGTTTAACGTGACGAAATATGCATAGGCTTAGCAGTAAATACACAATCAATAGTGACATTGATGATAGAGATGGTAGGGGTATAGTCATGGCGGTAATGATGGTGGTGGGAGTAGGATAAGGATGGGATAGTGGAGATAATGGCTAGCACTGGAGGTGGTGATCGTGAAGATCATGGAGCTGGGGTGTGGGCAGGGTGGAGGTAGTGGAGGCTGTGTTGGTGGTGGTAAGATGACTCAAGTATCAAATGCAAGGGAGAATGAAGCATGCACATTGGTGGCACCATGAAAAGAAATGAAGCTAGAATAATGGATTGTGTCAAGAGCTCTGTGTGCCCTTTTAACAAGCTGACATTTTCCTGGAGGCAGTGGCAGGGAAGATCTGGGATAGGTTTCAAGCAAGGAAGTGGTATGATATGATCTAATTTAGAATGGGAGAGGTCTTTTAGGATAGGAATCCCTCAAATCCCACCATCTAGCCATCTACCCACTCTGCCTATGTATAAAGTAATATCTGATTTGGAGCAAAGAATATCTGTGTTTTGGGTCAAGGAAGTTTTGGGGGACAAGCAGAATAGTGAGGTGACTGGGCAGCATGGCACGAGGGTGGAGAGGTGAACACACAGAGAGGTTTTACCTGCAGAAGGGGAGGTTTGGGGACACTCAGTGAAAACATACTAAGCATGGTGACCATAGTAGCACCCAGTAAAGGGCTTTGGGAGCAGAAAAGTGGCATAATCAATCTGACGCTTTATAAGATCCTTCTGGTTACTACCAGCGAAATGGATCTTGGGATATGGGAGAATAATAGCCAAAGTATAAGAAGAAAGAGAAAGAGCTGTGTTGTGAGTCCACTATGTTAGTCCAAGGGAGAATGATTTCTAGCTTTCACTAGAATGGTGGCAGGTGAGAATGTGTTGAGAAAATTTCAAGAGGGAGATTTGGATTTTGTGGATTAGTGGGAGCAATGAAGGAGATGGTAGATCCAAGGATCACTCCTAGATTTCTGGCTTTAGCATCCAAGTAGGTGAAGGTGTATTTTCTAAGAAGAGGACACTGGGAGAGATCATGTCTTGGGGGCCATGATGAAGTGTTTGTTTGATAAATGAATTATGATACTTTGTGCCACAGATCAGGGCATATTTCTGATTATTCTTTTATAAAGGGAGATGGGAAGGGTGTGAGGAGGAAGGTGTGGGAGGCTCTGAAAAAGGGAAAAAGACAAGATCTCTGTTAGCTATTATGTGCAGCAATAACCCTTGCTGTGTTTATTGCCCATTTAATAGAGTGTACATTACAACCCACAGTGATAATCAAGAGATGGGGGATGCCGAATAAGATGTGGAGATACCAGAGGTGGGAATTTATTTCCCTACAAAACGTTCACATTTATGAAAATAGATTCAGGATGAGGCCTAACACCTGCCTTCCTACGTCTCTATTCATCCCCAAAGAGGGAGCCCAAAGCTTTTGAGCTGAAGTGACTAGAGACAGGAAGGCAGAGGGCCATTCTGAAGAGATGAGTAGCATAGGAGAGAGGGATGAATAAGGAATGGCTTACCCGAGGGACTGTGGGGTCAGTTATTTTACCTGTAGGGGGATGACAGGTGTTGAGAATCATCTTGGCTGCCATTTTCCTGGAAAGAGGACCGACCTTTCATATCCAAGGTCAAAATCCTTTATTTCAGATTAATGGTATCACATTTTGATCTTGCCACAGTTTACTCATCTATAAAGAAGGATCATAATAATGTCTTCATGGAGCTGTAACAATGTAATGAGAATAATTTATTATACACCAGGTGCAAGGGTGGTAATAAAGAAAATATATTAATTTTTTCCCTCTTTCTCCCCACTTTTCTTCCTATGCTTGATGAAGTCAGCCTTGGCCATGAGACATGACTGGCTTTGAGGTGGGTTTTCCATTGAGCCTTGATTAGGGTGGGGATCCTATTATCTGGACTCACTTGCCCTTCACTTTTCTTGGGGCTTCGGGCCTAATAAGTAGAGTGCCTAAGTGCCTATGTTAGCCAAGGACAAAGGTGGCAACAGCTGAATGTCATGGGGCTTGGATGGCCCAGGCCATCCTCCCTGTGTGTTCTCAGGAGCGTGTCTGCTTTCAGGTGTCTTTAGAAAACAGCAGCATCTGGTGGCTGCCTAAGCAGTAACCCGGCTGCAGGCTTCAGGGGGAGCAAATGGCAACATCTGTGTTTCCCAAGCAAAGCAGCAGGTCTATTAAAATAGCTCTTAGGCACCATCTATCACCACACTGTCTCCCTTGTTTGCACAGACTGTAAGTGGAGAAGTGAGAGTCTGGGGACACGGCCTAACATGTTGGTAGAGGACTAGAAGGGAAATCCTGAGATTTCTAGTTTGGTTTATGTCCGGGTTTTGCCAACAATTTTGCTGCGTAGCATTAGGCAAGTCACTTGGACTCTCTGGGCCTCTATTTCCTGATCTTAAAGCTCTTGGAGGCATCTTTGGTTTACAATGACAAGTGTTTCTTGAAAGTGGGTGGAGGATTAATGACAGAAGTCTTCTTTGTTATAGGTCTTTGGAAAAATGGTTCAATTTCTCTATGAATGAGTTTCCCCATCTGAGAGCAAGGATGGTGAGATGGTCATGAAAATGGACTGAAATGGTGACTATAAAATTCTAGTCATGGTCCCTGGCTTATAATAAGCACTCAGCCAATGTCAGGTGCTTTTCTGCCCCTAAATAGCAATGTTGGCTGATATTGAGCTGAATGATAGGGCCACTGCTATTTAGTCTGAGCATAGAACCAAAAATCAGGTTGACAACTATGATTATCAAGCATGAAATGTCTGTAATCCCTATCCTACATCCCAGCCACATTCATTCCTCTTGGATTCTTGCTTCTTCACATGCTGATCTGTCAGTCAAGGAATGCCCCTCTTCCATCATTCCTCAAGATTGAGCACGAATGTTCTCCTCTCCAATGAGGTTTAACCCAAACTTTAAGTTTAACAAAAGTTTAACAAAGGATGGAGAATATGAATTTGAGAAGGAGCTTTGGTTATCCTGTCTCCTGAATTACACTTTCATTGACCATGTAGGAGACTGGGGCTGCCCTCAGCCCCAGCACACACGTGTGCCTGTTTTCTCTGCTCCCCAGGATATTTTACACTCCTAGTTTAGATTTCATCATAGTTTATATCCACATAAAATAGTATAGTCACATGTAGTTACATTTACACCTACATATAAATAACTGTGTGCATATATATAATTTATATATACGTATGTATATGTATTTACACAGATGTGCACATATACATATTTATTATTCCTCCACAGACTGAAATACTTGAGGAGACAATGATGGCTGCTAAATCCCTTTGTGCCTTTGAATAAATACCCTAGTTCTTAGGACATAGTAAGTGCTAAGGAATGCTTGGAGAATGAATAAGATATGTTTATAATCCCCCAATAATCATTCATCAAGTATATACTGTGTTCAAGAAAGCAGTCATCATAAACTTTATCTTCCTCTTATTTAGTTTATATGTATTTCATTTTCACAATGAGGCTAATTGATTCTTCATAGTGGAATGGAGGGAGTATGGGAAGCAGAATTGATATTTTCTTAGAGCTTCATTTTTAAAATTTTAAAATCAGTATTCCTTATCTCAGTGTGACACTGTGAACAAAACCACATGAATTTACTACTGTCTGAAATCACTGCATTACTATTACACTGTTTATTATTATATTTGCAGTTGTTTAATGCTACTTTATATTTTCACATTTTGTATTCTAATGCATTGGGCTGCAAAAGATTCCAATTCATCTTCTTCTGTTTGGGATTTTAAATAGGTTAATAGGATGCAAATACAAGCCACGTTTCTGCATTCTGTTACAAATATTGTACACAGATATTGCTATGCTGTTTGGGCAAAATGTAATGAAATGTAATTTAATATGATACTTTCAAGCACATTAGATTGTTCCTGAGGGCTTTATGGCCGTGGTCCTAAACTGTGTTAAACCATAGCTAAAACAAGTCTGAACAAAATGAGTTTCTTTCCTCATTTTACTGGCCTCTCCGAGTTTGATGACTTTTTGCCGTCCATGCCAAATGATGTTTTGAGCGATCATGTGGTTAGGCTGGACTATAAATGAGTTTGAAAACATTCAGCTCTCCTCATGAGAATATATTGCTGTTTCCACTTTTAGACTGCTCTTCAATCCACCAACTATTCTATTTATTTATTAATTCACCCAACTCACTCACTCATTTATTTATTCCACTCGAGATCTTGCTCTGTGCTCCTGACATTCATCTTTGTTTTCCCACCCTGTTCCCTGAGATGTAAGCTGTTTGTTCCTGGGCAACCTACTTTCCCACAGGGCTAGAACAGGCCTGGCTCTCACAAGAGGTGGGATACACAAAACCAGAAAGAATGGACGAGTCCTATTTTATATAGTGAACGTTTCTTTGTTGTATAATTAAGTGAAGTTATACCTTTAAAGTACTTGATTCCATGTAAGACATGCAGTAGTCAATGTCCATACCACCCCTCCACAAATATATATACACGTGTGTATGTGTGTGTGTGTGTGTGTGTGTGTGTATGTGTATGAATGACTCCATTTCCAAATCTATCAAATAGGAATTAAATGCCTACTTATGGGTTAGTTCTCAGAATGAAATAAGATGCCAACAGTGCCTGGCATATAGTAAGTGTTAATTTGTTTTCTTTTCTAAAGAAAGATGGTAGGATTCACCACCCATAATAGGCAATAACAACAACCAAGCAAACTCATTGGGGGTGTATTTGTGTATTTCTGATTTAGGAATACTTTAGAAAATTACTGTGCATTCTGGTAATTTTTTTTTTTAGTCCAAGCCACTATTACTTAGGAATTTTTCCCAGGCTTGCTCCATTCCCCTTCGATCCAGTACTACAGAGCTCCCCTCGCCACAGGCTGAGCTTGCATCAGTGAAGGGTCATGTATATAAGGTCAGGATTTGTAATAGGGGAAGGAAAAGTAGAGAGAGGCTTCAAAGCTCTTCATCCCTCTCTTCCAAACACACAATGACTCCTGAAGATCAGTTTTGGATAATCCCTAGCCATCTGTAGCCCCATCCTAGTACACTCTTTCTCCTACAAAAATTCTCCGGCATCTGAGCCCAGTTCCCTTGGAAATATAGACAAATCGACTTGAGTCCTTCAAGTAACCAAAGACTCAGGCAAGAACAAATAGAAAGACTGCAGCTACTTGACTCCCTCTATCTTTTCCCTCTTGCCCCTCCACAAATTGAATCCTCTCCATTGACTGCACATCTGCATTTCAGCAGGCAGGCTGCAATTATTCAATGACAGCATGCCCTGATTTCCACTGTGGAAGATCAGGGCTGGCTGAGATGACCCAGGCGTGACCGTCCTCTGTCAGCAAGGCAGGAACGAAGCATCTGATTTAAAATCACACAGCGATGAAGAGCAGTTGTTTACCATTCTCACAGGTCATTCAAAATGCTCACCAGAATCTGCCCCACAAAGGTCTCCAGATGTTCCCAAGAAATCGTCTTCCCAGACACTCTAGTAGGGTTCAAACATGGCTCTTCAAACTTGCATAACAAGAATGGCTCTCTGGTGGTACCTGTTGGCTTATTTTCCATCCATTTCTTGGGTCAGGATTTAAAACTTGGAAGAGAGTAAGAAATACCCGCCAAAGCCCTGCTCTTCTGCTGCCCACCCTCCTTCACCTTTGTTAACCTGCCTTGTCCTTCAGGAGCCAGCTCAGATGTCACTTCCTTAGGAGAGACTTCTGTGATCCTCTAAGTCAGACCAGCCTGCCATGGTCTGATCTGGTTCTTTGTCCTTCCCTTTGTGCCTCAGATGTGTTTATTTTATTTATATATATATATATATATATATATATATATATATATATATATACACAGATGAGGTCATTGCAAAGCATTTGTCATGAGTAATTAACATGTGTCCTCTCCCCTGGAGTCTAAGTGCTGGGTAAGGAAGAGCCCATTAATGTGTTACTTTTGTTTCCCCAGCAAAAATCCCAGTCCCTGGCACGTAGTAAGTTCTTGGTGAACATTTATTGAAAGAATGACTGGAAAAAGAAGTGTGTACTATTTAGTTAATATGAGAATTTTTTTTCATGGGTTATTATAGGTGATGCAGTGTTTTGGGGATACCAAAGACCTATCAGACATTTGGTGATTCACTTGAAGAACTCTAAGGACTCAACATCCTAAGATATCATCACATTCATGGCTAACATTTACTACAGAGGTATAGCAAGGGTGTTCAGCGAGATCAGTAGGGGAGAAACACGAGTAGAATCTGGAGGAATCCATGTTTGGGTCTCCTCCCACCCAAGAGGGGTCACACAGAATGCACTCCATCTCCAGCAGACACATGCAGCAACATCTGTGTGATATTTCTGTCCCACTGAAGCCCATTTGACATTGTATGTCCATGCTTTTAATTGGGGCTGATTATAAACACACACATTGCCAGAAATGACCAACATTCTAGATTCCCAGGAAGAAAGGTACTCAGCCACAAGGTTTGTAAAAGCTATGTAGCTATAGCAAGCCAGGGTCATAGAATGGTTAGGGGCCACTTAAAGAGCCCACTGCCCAGACACCAGCCAAGGATTAATCTTGGAAGCAGGCCCTGCTAAATGTGGTTGTCTCAAGCCTTTACATTTCCTTTCTATGCAAGAGGACTGGATCTTAATTATTTCCTATCTAAAGTAAAGAGATATCTACACTTACTTATATGTGCACATACTAGCCAATAACTGGCTCAGAGATGCTCTTTGGGGAAGCAGATAAGATGGCCATGCTTGGAGTTTAAATCCTGGTTTTAAATCCTGGCAGTAACACTTGCTTTGAGCAAGTTTCATAACCTATCTGTGCTCTCTACTAATGTGCAAAATTGGGAAAAATAATAGGCCTTCCTCGTAGTATTGTTGTAAAGGTTGAAGGAGATCAAGCACTCATTCAGCATTGTCTGAGACGGAGTGAGGGCATGTTAGTGAAGGATGGGGTCATTGCTATTTTTATCATTACTGTACAGAGGATTCCAAGTGCTTAATGAATGGAAGCTGAGTGACAAGTCTGTAAGGGACAACCTTCCTGGATTCTAATCCTGTCTCTCCAGTCACTTACAGAATAATTTCTAGCAAGCTCATTGTTCTCCCTGGTCTCAGTTTCCTCATCTTCACATTTAAGAGAGCAGCTTGTCTGGCCCATTACCCAGAAGAGCAGGGGAGGGTAGGCTGACATGTGCAAGCATTTGGCTTGCAGAACAGGATGGACTTGGACAAGAGCTTGTCTCTGCATGGTGACCTCCCAATCTATGAAGTGAGGCCATTGACTTAGCGTCATGTGTCTGCAATTCTGGCTGTTATTGTTCCCAGCACAGCAGCTGTGCTCACAGGAGGTCTGCATGGAACACTGTTGTGTGTTATCCATGAAAGGGGTTATATTATTATCACACAAAGCAAATTGGGCTATAGCTGTTGTACTATAAAGAGATATTACTAGGTACTTATGAATCTTCAGTACTTATGAATCTTCAGCTGGGTTGGGAAGGGGGCAGGCTGAACAAAGAGAAGAGAGAGAGAGAGAGAGAGAGAGAGAGAGAGAGAGAGAGAGAGAGAGAGAGAGAGAAAAGAAGAAAAGAAGTAGGAGGAGGAGAGGAAGGAGGAGGAGGAGGAGGAGGAGAGAGAGAGAGAGAGAGAGAGGGAGGGAGGGAGACCCTGAGTCTCTTTTCTTCTTGGGCTCTCAGTATATGTTTGTTGGTTGAATAAATGAATCCCCATAAACTAATAGGATTAGTCTTAAGAAAATCATTTACTGAATGACTGAGGCTATGTGTGAATGTCCCCACCAAAACTCCTTTTCAAACTTAATCTCCATTTGGAGGTATTAACGGGGTAAACATTTAATCCGCCTATGGTATTTGGAGGTGAAACCTTTGGAAGATAATCAAGGATAAATGAGGCTGTATAGTGGGGGCCCTGATTCAGTGGAATTGTGGCTTTATAAGAAGAGGAAGAGAGACCAGAAAATGGACGTTCTGTATCTCCGTGTGATGACCTTGGCCATCTGCAGACAGTCCCCACCAGCAAGAAGGAGCTCAGCAGATGCAGCCACTGGATCATGAACTTCCCAAGCTACAGAACTGCTCACCAAATAAACCTTTTTTTTCCTTGATACATTACTCTGTGGCATTTATAGTGACAATAAATGAACAAAGATACCTGCTATCTATCAAGCATTTCATGTATTATCTCTATAGTTCAATGGCAGCTGCATGAGGTAGGCATTATTATCCTCCTCTGATGTAGGTGAGAAAATTGAGGCCCTGTGAGGTGATGGTCGGAAAGCAAATAAGGACTGGAGCCAGGGTGGAGTCATTGTCCTCTGAGGCTCCAAAGCCACAAGATATATTTTATTACCCAACACTAAAACTGTCTTATTGTTTGTATACATCATTTTTCTTAAGTGAGCTTCATAAATTTTTAATAAAATTGCTAGTCAATAATCAAACACTGTCTCATAATTCACTGCTAAATTTTTCATAATGCATCTTGGCAAGAGAAGAGCCAGCCCCAATGCAGACATTGTAAGTGGACCTCCTGCCTGTCATATAAGGCTGTCACCCCAACAATTACTTGAGGGGAGGGGGGATTGGAAAAAATAAAATATTTATTAAATTATCCAAAAGAGTGCTCTATAGGCTTCCTTAGCATGTGCTTTCAAGGTGATAGATTAACTAAAATAAAATTATTGAATGGAGAAGCCATTCATTAGAAGGGAATTTCAGGAAACCAGAAAGCCTTTTATAACATTACAGCCGGAGCTGCCTATTAAATGAAAGTTATGTGTTCTCTGGTGATACTGAAACCACTAGTTTGTCATCTTTTCCTCCCAGTCTCTTTTCTAACAGAACAAAAGTTATAATTTACAACTTCCGACATAATTGGAAAGTTAATTAGTTTTCTTCAGGTGTCACCTGCTTTATTTCAACCACTAGTTTCTTACCCTTCCCTTTTTTCCCTCCCGATTGCCACTTATGTCAAAAGTCTGATACCTTTTTTCTCTTTGTCTATCCTTGCTGTCAATTGAAATCTAAGACTCCCTACATTAGCCAAGTCAGTCTCCGCCGGCAGACACGGCTCAGTTCATTTTTCTTGTCTCACTGTTTTTCTTTGACTCGATTCCAATCCTTCACTCAACAGGCTTTTGTGGGGTGTATTATCATATGGTGTGCTACCCCTGGAACAGGGAGGGCACAGAACACATGGTAAAAGCAATGGAGGCCCATGCTCCGTCTCCAAGATTGCTACAGCAGGGTCAGGGTGGGAGATGAGATGGAAATGTATCAGCAAAGATACTGTAGGGTGCTGTGTGAAAGTGGGAATTTGGAATCAAATGTCCACAAATCTGCCATTCGTGACCAATGAGAACTTCAGAAAAGTGTTAATCCTCTTGGAGTCCTGGTTTCCTCCTTTGTGAGATGAGGATGGTCCTATCCTAGTCACTGGAGGGTTATAAGCAATACAAATGTGAGTGTCCCTCCATAGACCCTGGAGTAAAGACAGCTCACAGCCATCGTTCACAGTTCTTCCTTTTCCACTCCTGCCTTGCCTGTAACAGAGAGGCAGTTCTGATACCTGAGGCCAGCCCAAGGGAGTGTGGAGGGAAGCAAGCCTCTCTTGTTCTGTGGAAGTCACCAAAGTAGGAAGACATGACCCACAAACTGGACTGATGCAATAATAGTCATCTTAGGAGGAAGAAAAGAAGAACAGCTACTAACTGTTGAGCACTAAATATTGCCTAGCACTGTGATAAATACAACCCCGTGTAATGTAGTTTGCTTAACTAATTTGATGATGGATATAATTATCATACTATTTAAATATTAGGAAATAAGACAAGGGCGTTTAATCACCTAAGGCCACAGAAAGGCTAAGTAGCAAAGCGGGGACCTCAGCACAAGTGTATGTTGACAGCAAACCAGGGCTGAGAAGCCTTTTGAGTTCTCCTTGGCACAGACCCCACCTGTTTGATTGACATGGTCCCCCAACCAGTGGCCCCTACTTGATTTTCTGTAGCACAGGGTACCTTCAATAACAGCTGGAGCCATCCTTCTTTGTGAACTGTGTCTGATGTCCTATAGGAGAAGGGAAGATTATGAAAGGAACAGGAATAAATGTTTTAAAAAAATGGGAATCAGAAGCTGGATCTGGCCTTTGGCGGCATTAATTTTTTTCTCCCAGTAACTTATCTAAGATTTTAGCTCGTCTTATATTAAACAATAAGGAGTTACCATAGCAACCTCATTGCCATGTAATAACACTCACATCCTTCCCAACCGTAAAATCAAGCCAGAGAGGCAAAGAGAAACCATCAAATTACCAAATAGCCATCTTCTTCATCTCTTTTTCTTTGTAGAATGATTATTGATTACTGTCTTTATTGTAGGTCAGTGACACTATTACTAATTTTTTTTCCCCTTCTCCACGTCTGTTGCCCTACTGGTGAACAAGGAGGAATGTGAGACGAGCACTCTATGAGGGCCTTCAGTCCTTGGACTGGCAGAGCATCTCCTATTCCAGGAGGGCAAAGCTTGAGTCAGTGCCATCTCCTGCCAGCTGCTGCCAATCTTGCTCTGGGGGCATTTATTTCTCTTGCTGGCTGCAGAATGCTTGATTAACCCCATGCACTTGCCACATCTGCTCCAGAGCCTGCTCGCTGTATCTCTTCACCTTCTGGCAGGAATTTGCTTTCCATCTTGGAGCCCTGGGCAGCAGTGTCTGCAGCAGATGTTCCAGGCCTGAGATGAAGTGTCCCCCATACCCACCATCTCTGCATACCTGCAGCTGCCTTCTCCCTCTCTTCCTCTTGGCTAGTTCCTAGTTTTTCTGCAAGATTCAGGTCAGGCATGACCTTCATCAAGAAGCCTTCCGTGATGTTCTTCACCCAGATGAAACATTCTCCCTTTGATGCCTTTAGATCCCGGTTCATCTCCTTCCAAAGTATTGCTCACACTGTGTTGTGAAGATATACCACATCCTTCCCACCAGCTAGTGGGAACTATTGAAGATGATTCTCCCTGTAGACATTTTACCTCTTAGCACACACTAGGAGCTCAATAAACATCAAACACCCCCACTTCCTTGACGGTGGATGGCATGAGACAATTTATAGGCACCAATCAGCAAGGAGGTAATCAGACTGACTGATTCTTCCTTTCCTCCATCTGAGATTTTCACATGTGAATAAAAGTAGATGGACTGAGAAGCAAGTTTGGTTTATCTGCTGTATCTCTAGCAAACCACATCTTTTTAATTTCATGCATGGATGGAAGGATACGTCATGCCTGTTACAGTGCGACAGCTTGCTACCTTGTATAACTCAACAAGCTGATGCAGCTGGGCATGCAAAATCATTCCAAGAGGGAATCAGACCCCAGAAATCAGAAATGGTATCAAGTTGCTCAAATAGTGCCCTCTCCACCTTCCTCATGGCCTTCTTCACCTAGAGAACTTGACCTGAGCAATATTCACACATTAATTCCATGAAGGGCAATTAGGGCCTGTATTAAATTCTGGGTTCCAGAAGCAAAATGCTTAATAAGGAAAATTTATCTTATTTGGAACCATGGAGTCACTTTTTTTTAGTCAATGGATATTCACTGAGGACCTCAGTAATTGTTTGTAGAGTAAATGAGTGGCTGAATGAAGAGCCAAAGGTCTCACCACTTTCCATTCCAATTCTGCCCTGATACCAGATCTGTCCTTCTGAAACCCACTCAAGTCACCTCCTCTCAGTTACACAGCTGTGGTCTTTACCAGTCAGAGTTCAAACCTCTGAATTCAGGGCAGCATCCAAATCCCCTGACATGTGACATCAGTTCCTTCTCTTGCCTAGTGCTCCTTCCTCTCCACAGTCCTGCTGCCTCTGATGTTCTTGTGCTTTTGTTCTCCTGGAGAAGTTGCAACCCTCTTGAGGAGTGAAATTCTTGAATTTGAGGGTTTGTAGAATAAGTTCTTCTTGAACCTCCAAAATCTGCTGTTTCTAGCCAGATGACCATCTTCAAAGATTGGGAGGTGTCAGAACCCTGTTTCTGGGTGAGCCCTAAACTCCAGCCAACCTGTGTTCTTGGGAGCCAGAGTTTGCTTTGAGAATAGGAATGAACTTGACTATTGAAGCACAGAACTGGAAGGATCTTGAATGAAAGTGGGCCAGCCCTTCTTGTGTCTTCTGAGAAAGCAAAGACCAAAACAGTTAAGGTCAGGGCACACAGTGGCTATGTGAGCACTAAAAAAACACCACACTATAGACACTTTCTCAGTCAGGTACCCCAGAGGCCACTCATGCTGGCAGCTTGGGGTCATTCATGTCCTTCCCCAGAATGGTCACCTGTCAGCTGCTTCCTCAGCTCTGAGGTTGTAAATCTCTTTGGGAAACAGAGCTCCTCTGCCCAGCTGCTGCTGGAATCCCTGAAGCCCAACACAGCCGTCTCTGCTGGCTATTGCTATGGATGGATGCCATAAATATTAGCTGCAGGCAAGGATTGACTGACAGCGAATACATATTTGTTTTCTCTGAGAGGTTACACTGTAATGTTGGTTAAGAGGTGTATCCCACTGCTGGCTTTGGGCAAAATTGCTACTGAATATCTGACATATATCAGTCTCTGTACATATTAGTGGTGAGGTCAAATATAAATCCTACGTGAATAATGGCTATGCTGTATTCCACTGCAGTCAACAAGGAAGCTCTTGGGCTCTTCTCTAAGCCAATTTGAGGTAATATGTTTTAGATGCTCTATTTCTCTAACTTATCATTAATTGAATTTAAAAAGTAAACAACCATGGTCATCTATCCCAGGTACAGCACATTATGTTTCAGAGATCTAGGCAAATTTCTGTTTGTCACCCTCCAGCTTGACCACATGCATCCTTATCTTGGAATGTGCAGCCTCTCTGATGGGTACTGGGCGTGGGGTGGGCGGCAAGCTTGGGGAGCTAATGCTATGGACCCTGGAACCAAACTACCATGCTTCAAATCCCAGCTTGGCCACTTGATCTTTGACAAATGGCTTAGATTTTCTGTGCTCGCCTTCGTCTATGACATAGAGAGCTTAATGACGCCTACTTCTTAGGATAGTTATGACTAAATGGATCAACATGGAGTAAATGCTTTGAACTATGTTAACAGCATGGCAAGTGGTGATCCTCCTCATCTGAGAATGTGCTTTTCATTGTTTCAGTTACTCACAGTTAATGGTGGCCCAAAAATACTAGAAAGAAAATTCCAGAAATAACCAGTTAATATATTTAAAGTTGTGTTGCTTTCTGAGTAACACGATGAAATCTCTCGCACCATCCTGCCTGGGACACAAGTCATCCTTTTGTCCAGGTGATCCACACTGTGAATATTACCTTCCCATTGGCAGCCCACCATTTGTCAGATGGACTGTTGTGGCATGGTAGTGCTTGTTTATAGGGCTCAGTACTGTTCATGATTTCAGAAATTGACTGGGGTATGGGAAAGGATCTCTCTTAGGTAGGGCAGAACCATGTAGTACCTACTTATTAGCTGTCACTATCATCACCATCACCATTGACTGTTTCTATTATGATCCTTCTCAAAGCACAGTCGCCAATTGGCTAGCGAGGATGGTGTGGTTGAAGCAGCCCAAGCTTCATAATTGAATGGGACTGAGTTCATATTCCAGCTTCACCGGTTGCTCACTGGTAAGGCCTTGGTAAAGTTGCTTGACCTGTTTGAGCCTGAGCTTACCCATCCATAAAGTGAGGTCAGCATGTCTATAACCCACTCTTATTCTATTAGTGTACCCTGTGGTACCTACAGCATGAGGGTCCCCAAAGTGGTAGTTGCGCTTCCTTCACCCTGAGTCAGTCTCCTTTCCCACATCAAATCCCTGGAGGTCCACAGCCCCTAATGATGAGGAAGTGGGAACTGGGTGCTGGAGACTCTCAGATGTCTGGATGAGGGACCTGCAGACCCTGTGTGAGTCTTTCTCTCTCTTTTCTGGAAGTGAAGGATTTGTTCCTAAAATCTGAATTCCATGGATGTCAGACCTGAGTAAGAAGGCCTAGGCTTCTTTTCTTCTTGAAGAGCCTCACATTTATTCACAGCAAAAATGTGCCCTCTTTTCTCCTGCTCTACTTGACACGTTTCATTCCAACTCGGTTTAGAATCCTGTCCCCTTGATAAAAACATTGTGGTTCTCATTCTATTCTTTTTTTTTTAATTTCCAACATTATTTTCTTTAATCTACCTGGGAAGTCCAAAGACGCCTTTCTCTTTTCTTGGGAGCCCTTTCTCCCAACAGAGTCAAAGTTTACCCATTCTTCAAGGTCTGCTTTAAAAAAAGATTGTAAAGTATTCCATTAATAATTTTTTTGCATTGATTACACACTGAAACAATAATGATTTAGATGCATTACACAAATAAAATGTTATTCAAATTAATTTCATTTGCTCTTTAATGTGGCTACTAGAAAATGTAAACTTGCATATGTGACTCACATTTTATTTCTATTGGACAGGGCTGCTCTAGAGTAATATAAGTAATCTTCTTAAATTTTAGTTGGATGACCAATTAATCTTTTGAGAATGCCTGAACTTATAGCCTGTTCCCAGGACAATATTTAATATATCATCTGTACTTATATGCAAATACCTTATGAATAGTGTGACCATACTTTTCAATTCACCCAGGACAATCCTAGTTTATGACTATTGTCTAGCTATAAATTATTTGTAGTGCCCCTTTCACTATAAAAAAGAATCTTGTCTCAAATGATATATTACTTTGTTACCCACAACTAGAGCTCTTGGGTTATTCTGCAAATCCGTCTCTCAAAAGAATCACTGATACTTTGTATTAATTTCTGTAGCAATAACAAAATACCCAATGATGGGTACTTTATAAAGTAGAGAGGCTTATCTGACTCACAATTCTGGTGGTGGGAGGATCCAAATAGTATAGTACTAGTGTTTTGACAAGGGGCCTTGGCTATGTCACAACATGGCAGAGAGACAGAAAGGGAGCTGTTTGAGGGCAGAAGGAGCCAAATAAATGTGGTGACCTCAGTGTATAACAGCCTGTTCTCATGAACAACTCAGTCCTTGGGACCAGCATTAATTCTTTCCAAGGGCAGTGCATCCATGACCTAATGACCTTGCACAAAGCTGCTCATGCCAAAGGTTCTAGCGCCTCAACAACGCCACATGGGGGGACCATGCTTTTACCCTGTGGACTCCTTCAAACCATTTTTAAGCCATAGGATACCTAGAGCCAGTATGGCCATAGCGAGTCTCTGCTCTGTCTAAATAGATGCTCTGCTCTGTTTCCTCACTGCCATCTCCCTGACCCATCAACACTCCTTTTAGCCAGAAGAGCTACTTCCTACTTGGAATCCTAACTGAAAATAATCCTCCATTGCTGATACCACAGATGACACGACTCTTCCTGACACTTCTGTACAACATTGTGAAAAACCACTAGTATTATGCTACTTGGAAATGTCCCTGGCAAAAATAAGATAAAAAAGGAAAAGAAAAGGGGAAAAGAAAAAGAAAAACTAGGCTGAATCCACAGCATTCCCCTGGCCAAAATATTTTTTAAAAGGTGGGGGGCGGAGGGGGGACAAAAAGAAATGAAATAAACCTAGGTTGAATCGACAGGCCTTCTCTTCAGTTAGCTCATGTCCATTTTGTGCAGACTGGATTTACAGGATACACAATTGGTCAGACATTCTCCACCTTCTCTCAGCCACTGCATTTTCCCATTCAGCCACCTGAAGGAAGCCGGGGACCCAGTGGGCAATGGGGACCAGCCACAGCCTTGGCTGAAACGCTGCTGCATCACCTCTCCAGTGGATTTAAGGATATTTCTACCTCAGAGAAAATTGGAGAATTTTAATGAAATTATTAATTAAATCCCTATCAGCTACCATGCATATTGCTTAGGCTCAGTTTTAACTCTTTTTCTTTTGTCCTTTCTTAAAATTTCACCCTCTAAAATAGGAAGTGGGTGACATATAATTTCAGTTTAGTTCCCCCCCCCCCCCCGTAGAAAGGCTACTGACACTTTGGTCACCTCCCTGGTTGTTGGTACATAGTAGCCTTGACCTCATTAGAGTCCCCTGCATCCAACCTGTGGATGGCGTTCCTTAGTCCACCAGGTGATGAGGTCTTCCTTAAATATTCTATTGGTCAGTAAACCACTGATAAATCCCATCAGCTTTCCAATGCAGACACATCCCTTGGAGTTCTGTGACAGCTGCTGGTAAACTTGATGACCCCAGAGTGCTGCCTAAGGAATCTGCCCCTTTTGGTCATCTGTGCTTTCCAAATGGTTGTGAAAGTTTCATTTAAATCTGCAGTGGAAAAGAGAAGTTCCACTATTGCATAACATGCTATGACCATCATTGCTGTGACAAGTGGAAATCGGACAGCTTAGAACCTGTCAATTAGGGAGCTGCTTTTGATAAACATCAGTCATTACAGGGGTTGGAGAAGCTGTATTTCCTGGCCATTTGGGAAGGATTTTTTCCCCCACTCCCTCTATCCCTTCCTTCTTGAATGTACCTTCTGGCATCCGCCATACGTACTGGCTGCATCATTAAGAGCTGAAACTTCACATCTTAATTCTGTGTGAGAGGTTTTCTCTGGGGGCATTGGTGCATCTGTGGAAAGAGAATTTGAGTGTACAATGAAGGTGATATGTTGGGGGATGTTGATGGCATATTTACGGGAACAGCTGTCCAGAAACTTTTCTTTTCTTTTTCTTTTTCTTTTTTTTTTTTTGGTGGGAGGAGAAAGAATAGGATCTGGCTTGGTTTGGATGTCCATAGTCTAATGTGAAATATGTTGGCTTAGCTTAGAGATTTGCTAAGGAAATGTCTTAAAGTCCTTAAGCAGGAAAGAACAAGGATTTAGGAAGTGGGATAATTTGTTGAACTTATATTCTTTTATATCTGGGAGGCTCATAAGCTACTGAGCACCATCACCAATTCCCACTTTCCTTTAATGTTATTTAATACCCTTGTCGACAGAGAGGGGACTAAACCAGAGTGAAATTATGGTTTAATTTTTTAATGTAATTCCTTGTGAAACAAAAAGATGTCTGTGTTCAGTAGATGGATAGATGTACGGCAAATAAGGGAAAGGCAGGCTGTGTAACATCAGGACCAGTTTCTATAGCAACAAAAATGTCAGCCATCCTTTTGGCTGATCCTATTAATCTGGAGTAGAAGCAATGATACTGACACATTCGAAATGTATTTAAACCGGAAGGTGAAAATACAATCCAGCTGTAGATTTTAAACAGAGGTAGAGTTAGGCACCAATCGGATGGAACTTTGAAACAGAAATGATATGAGGGAGACTCAAATAGAGACCCAGAATTTTATTTGTTTATTTTTTAAAGTGATTAATTCTTTTTTTTTACCAGAAGTTATTGCAAATATTCTTGGATCCAGTTGTGGAAAGGTGGGAAGGGGGAAATTTTAATCTGCTTTTCTTATTCAGAGCTGGGCTGTCTTTTGAATAATGTTAGCTCAGCGTAAATACTTGAAATTAATTGTTGTGAAGATAAGGAGATGTGTAACTTCAAGAAGCTGCTGACGTGTGCACACCTTCCGAGAAAAGAAACGCTAGGTTACTGAGGGAAGGAATCTGGTCTTTGGGTCAGAGCCTGTGGTTGTGGTTTCTGCTCTTTTAACCACTTCTGGCACTCAGCTGAGGCCTTTGAATAGTTGCTGGTTTCCATTAATGGAAGTAACCGTCTGAGCCCCAGGTACGTTGCAGGGCTGCTCTGAGGACCAAATGAGATAATGGATGTGGAAATAATTGAAAGAAGCCTAAAATGCTCCAGTGATATAACAAAATATTATTATTAAGAAACTGCCAAGGACATCCTCTTTCCTAAAGAGTACCAGTTGCAGACAGAGTTTAGGAGGTGATTTATAAATTGCAATATCTGGGTCAGCGGTTGGAGGTACCCCCCATCAAATCCCCAGGGAAACTGTGAAGTTATTATATTCTGTGCTCTTCCCCTTTGGTGCCTCTTTTTTACTGTGGGATTATTTAAGCTGCTAAATATTTTCCCACTTTTCAAAGCAGTGTGACAGTCCCCAGTATATTTTTGCTGTGGGAGCACAAAATAAATGGTGATGCAGATCCATGTCATTATGATAAAACACCATCTTTTCATCTTTATCTTAGCATTTCAGACTCCTCAGGAAAGATGACTGCCTCTCGTTCTAGAAAATGAATTTGCCAGCAAAGAAAGATATCTCTTAACTTGTTCTTGGTTCTTCCTGTTTCCAAAAGCATAAAGGAAAATTAGCTCTGGGGTCTATTCTTAGCGTATTGTTATTAAAACCATTTCCGTTTCCCCACCCACTCCTCAAATCTCTAAAAATGGTTGTGGGGGAAAAAAAAACAGAAGAGAATGGAGACAGATGCCAGCAAGGAGAATTAAAAGAGCATACACTATTTGATTAAGCAGGAGATCTTCTGTAAAGAAAGAAACTTTGCTATTAGAAATGAATCACAAAAGGTCCAGATATTTCTACCCCTGTCTGAATGCACTTTCTTACACTTCAGAAATAATTAACACTCTCAAAGCAAAGGAGAAGCTTTCAACTGTGCTTTGAAATAAAATGTTGTTTTTGCACAAACTGTGGCTGGGGATATGTAGCTGTCACCTTCAGGCCCTGCTTCATGACTGATGAGCAGTAGGTTCCCCAAATCTCAGACTTTGTCCACATCCATCAGTCAAACAGTCAAATATGTATATAGCCCTATGCTTGATTCCTGTGGATAGAAGAGAGTGAGGGTAAAAGGAAGGTAATTAGAACTTTTAAAATATATGTCCCAAATTGCAAGCACCGAGTTTCTATCCTTCTATTAGTTCATTAAATTAAACTGAAATTAATGCTATAGCCTTATAGAACCAAAGAATCCAGTTGGTTAGTTAGAATTAATAGATTTCAAAATTTCTGTTTGCTACTCAGTACTCAGTTCTTCAGTGAAGAGGTCCTAATTGCCTCCATTAACCTCCCAAATCCCACTTTGTAAAAAATTATAGGATATAGTAATGAGGAGGGTTAGTTTGGTAGTCAAATATGAATTCAATTTTTAACTCTTATCACATACTAACTGGGTAACTTTGGGCAATTTTCATGAGCTTCCATTTCATCTATAAAATGAAGAAAAATAATAGATTCTAATGCAGAGGGTTTCACAGGATTTAAATAAGAAGGTCTATGGAAGGTTCTTAGCCAACCTAGTGACACTTACTGAGAATCCACTAAATATTAACAAGTCTGATTATTATCATTACTGTGAATATTGTAGTATTTTGACCCGGCTTTTTTATTTAGCTTATAAAACAAAGAAACATGTTTTACTACCAAGTAACAGGTATAATAAATATTCTTCCTGTTTTTCATGCTAATGCCACCCTAGGGAGGCCTCAGAGGCAGGGGAATATTGGGGTGGGGGCACATCAATATATGGTGGGACTTGGAAGTAGAGGGAGGATCGTGCTAATCTGTTAGACACGTGTGTGTGTGTGTGTGTGTGTGTGTTGGAAGGTAGCACTTCAACATATGACTCAAGCCTTTGATATTTCTGTTTCTAAGTGCCTTGCTCATACCTTGATACATAGCAATTGTTATTCTTCTCCTTTATATGATTGCTTAGGTTTCTTTCTCTAACAATTAGCCTGTGATCAATAAAGGACAGGGATTGTGGTCTGCTCTTTCCACTTTCTCATTTAAATATCAAATATCATTCTCAGGGATTAGGGAATAAATAAATATTTGTTGGATGTATAAATAGATAAGTAATGACAAAAAACAAATAAGTAAAATAATTTACTTAAGAAATTCTAAAGGAGCCGGTAAATCCCTATATGACTATGTGATAATAACTAAATATTACCATATCCATGCCTTGAATTTTTCAGTTTGCAGCTACGCAGACAAATTGACCACTGAGATCTTTTGGACTGTGGGCTTTGTCCTCAGGCGAGGAGTAATTTTTATAGCCTTGAGAAGAGCGGACTTAGTTGCTCTAAAGGAGGATGAATGGAGACCTCTCCAGTTCCACTGGTTCCACTGGGGAAGGGAAATAGGCCCCTTTGCAGCTCCATCCCCCATTTCTAATCCACACACTCAAATCCACACCTGTGAATGGGGCTGCTGGAAAAGCAGGCAACAGGCCAAGAGCTGCCTGAGGAACTCTCCATCTTTGGCCATCAAGCCCTATGACCCACTCCCTCAACTTTGGCAGACTGAGCAGAAAGACTGAGGTAACTCCTCCTCAAAAGCTGGACTAGAGTATCCCTTCCAGAGCTGCCAGGTGATAGGGTTGGAGAGGCGAGGACACTCTCAATGTTGGACCTTTCACGGTGGCTGGGACATCTGCAGAATGTTTCCAGTGTTATCTATTTTTGCTCTAAAACCATTCCTTTACACACCTGGTCTGGGAATTTCCACATCACCAACCCTCTGGATCTGTTCCTCTTCTGTTTGAATGACACATTCCAAAGCCAAGCACCCCCTCCAATCCTTGCTTTCTGCTCTATTTCATCTGCTCAGATGAAACAGACATCGATGTCAATTATACATAATAAGTATAACAATCCTAATAACTAACATTTGTTTAATATCTGTCCTGGGCTTGGCACAATTTAAGTGCTTGGCCTTTTACATTAATGCATCTTCCCCACAAGATAAAGAAACTAAGGCACATGGTGAAATATGTGATCTACAGAGAGGAATGAAGGTCTAGAAGCAGAGTATGAGGAATCATGAGTTAGTATCTGGGGGTGGGTGAGTAAAAGCATAAGAGAATGTGAGAGGGAATCCAGAGTTAAGGGGTGAGGCAGAGAGTGAAAAGGGACATGTGGGTTCACAAAGGCATAAGTGTGCAGAGGGCACCTTTGTTTATGTCTCATGGTTAGTGGAGTGTCTGGAACAAAAGAGGCACATACTAAACCTGGGTTGAAGTGAATCAAATAACACATGGGGGTAAACATTTCAAACTTTGCAAAACAGGAGAGGAGGCCAGAGGTAGGAGGGGTAGCTTGGTATCAGTTATTTTAAAAAGTGGGTAGATGATGGAGTTTTCTATAAAAGAGAGAGAAAATTTTGTAACTGCAACTCAAGAGATTTCTCACAATAATGAATTCACCATTAAATGTCCTCCTAATCCACATGAGCTGATGGATGAATCCCTGAAACAGAAAGTTTCCAGCAAGATCTATGGGAGTAGCAACGTATCAGAGGAGATGAATGCGGTTAGTCATCAGGAATTGCCAAAATCAAAGGAAGACAGGCCCATTTGCCTGGACTCTGTTTGAAAACCAGATAACAGATGAAGAACCTTGCTGTGGGTTGTCAAATATTCCATTCATATTAGCCACAGCATCAGTCGCTGAGCAGGCTTTGAAAAAAAGAATATAACTTAGTGAATGTGTTGTAATGTGCCTGAGGAAACATCTCACTGGGTGACAAGAGGTCTGGGTGGTAGAACTAGATGGGACCTTAAAGATCATCTATTTGAATAAAATCCTAAGCCAGAATCCAGATAAATAAAACAGGTAAAGGCAAAGAATAGACTCCTCCAGTGTTCTCCATTCTATTTTGGCAGATAAAGACTTTTCATTATTTGTGGATCTGCCAATAAAGAGCATTGATTTGAGTCCAATACCTTTATTTTACCAATGAGAGAAATAGGCACAGAGCAGGGAAACTTCTCATTATCTCCAGGTGGCCCATGGCAGTCAGAATCCAGACAAGGACCCAGAAATCCTGACTGAAACTTTAAAAAATCAGGCTCCTATTCTTAAGATTCTTGGAGACAATTGCAATGACAATTCTAAGTCAGTATAAGAAGTTCAAAGTTAGGGATACATACATTTTATGTTTTACATACATAATACGTTTTATCCAGATATCACAAAGTCAGAGGTGTCATGGAACAAAGTTAACATGAGTGGAACATGTTAAGAATAAGCCTTGGCAGAAATTAAGGGAAGTAGGACATGCAATCTGAGTATATTTAACATTTTTTTTTAATTTTTTTTTATTGGTTGTTCAAAACATTATAAAGCTCTTGACATATCATATTTCATACATTAGATTCAAGTTGGTTATGAACTCCCGATTTTACCCCAAATACAGATTGCAGAATCACATCGGTTACACATCCACATTTTTACATAATGCCCTATTAGTAACTGTTGTATTCTGCTACCTTTCCTATCCTCTACCATCCCCCCTCCCTCCCCTCCCATCTTCTCTCTCTACCCCATCCACTGTAATTCATATCTCTCCTTGTTTATTTTCCCATTCCCCTCACAACCTCTTATATGTAATTTTGTATAACAATGAGGGTCTCCCTCCATTACCATGCAATTTCCCTTTTCTCTCCCTTTCCATCCCACCTCATGTATCTGTTTAATGTTAATCTTTTCTTCCTGCTCTTCCTCCCTGCTCTGTTCTTAGTTGCTCTCATTATATCAAAGAAGACATTTGGTATTTGTTTTTTAGGGATTGGCTAGCTTCACTAAGCATAATCTGCTCTAGTGCCATCCATTTCCCTGCAAATTCTATGATTTTGTCATTTTTTAGTGCTGCGTAATACTCCATGGTGTATAAATGCCACATTTTTTTTATCCATTCATCTATTGAAGGGCATCTGGGTTGGTTCCACAGTCTAGCAATTGTGAATTGTGCTGCTATAAACATCGATGTAGCAGTATCCCTGTAGTACGCTCTTTTAAGGTCTTCAGGGAAAAGTCCAAGAAGGGCAATAGCTGGGTCAAATGGTGGTTCCATTCCCAGCTTTCCCAGGAGTCTCCATAAGAATAGCAAAAGCAATTCTAAGCAGGAAGTGCGAATCAGGCGGTATAGCGATACCAGACTTAAAACTATATTACAGAGCAATAGTAACAAAAACAGCATGGTACTGGTACCAAAACAGGAGGGTGGACCAATGGTACAGAATAGAGGACACAGAGACTAATCCACAAAGCTACAACTATCTTATATTTGATAAAGTTGCTAAAAGCATGCAATGGAGGGAGGATAGCATCTTCAACAAATGGTGCTGGGAAAACTGGAAATCCATATGCAACAAAATGAAACTGAATCCCCTCCTCTCGCCATGCACAAAAGTTAACTCAAAGTGGATCAAGGAGCTAGATATCAAATCAGAGACTCTGCGTCTGATAGAAGAAAAAGTTGGCTCCGATCTACATATTGTAGGGTCGGGCTCCCATTCAACGTCACACCTGAGCACTTCCATAAACATAGACAAAACTTTACAATACAGTACTTACTATGTGCATTACTGTCCAGTCCTATGTAGTCCCTTGTATTTTATTCTTCTCTAATTCTACTTAAAAAAAAAAAAAACTAGTCTTAATCTACTATTTTCCTAATCCCACTAGTGTTTCTTTTTTTGTGTGGGGGAGGTGGGTACCAGGAATTGAACTCAGGGACACTTGACCACTGAGCCACATCCCCAGCCCTATTTTGTATTTTATTTAGAAACAGGGTCTCACTGAGTTGCTTAGCACCTTGCCATTGCTGAAGCTGGCTTTGACAGGCAATCCTCCCAGCACTGGAAATGTCACATAGGAAGACACACAGGGTTCTTCATCTAAATGCCAAAGGTAAAGCATTCATTTGTGCCCTCGCCTCCGATTTTCCTAATAGTTTTTCTTATTTAGCCTTGCCCAGACTGAGGCGGGAGCCTGATGAAAAAATAATAGATATAAATTGTGCTTTAGTCATTGGTTGTTTATCTTCAGAAAAGAAACTAGTTTCCAGCCTGCCTGATAATTCGACACCAGAAAGTTCACCAAGAAAAGGAGGCTCACAGAGTGAAGAAACTCTAGAATATTCTTCATTAGACAGGGGGAAAGGCAGCTGAGCTTTTTATTTCCCTAAGGTGTGGGCTTTGTTGTTGGTTGAGTGTGACACCCACTACCTAAATAGTTTATGAATTTTCTATGAATTCGTATAGCTCCGATGTAAGATGTTCTGATATTTGACTGTTTGAAAAGGGTGCAGAGCTGCTGTGGAGGCCTGGGGAAGGGATGGGTCCATGGAGAGAAGCTGAAGCTGCCTCATCACCCAGTGACTCCTCCACTGGTTCATCCAGTAAACATTTCCTGAGTCCCCGTCACGTAGCCAGCTCCTGCACAGCCAGCTCGGGCTAGCCCCAGCATCAGCTCTTCCTGAACATCTCCTGTGAACTCACCTGTGTTAGATGTCCCTGCTCTGTGTCCCACCAAATTAGTGCCTTGACAGCACTTGTCACATCGTGAGATAATTGTCAGATTTACACATCTGCTTGTCTCTCTGCCTTGAGCTCCTTGAAAGGAGGGACTATATTTTAATTTGGTTTTCGGTCCCAACACCATGTTCAATGTTTAACACATAGAAGGCTCTTGGTGTTTGAGATATTTGAGAATATGGAGAAGTAAGTTGTACATTGTAATTAAGATCCAACCTTTTAATCCAAAACATATCCAAGTATTTCATATTGATCCTTATGAACTTGTCACCATTTTGCCCTTTCTTTAGTAGTTGGAGATAAAGATGGACATCCCTGTTATTTCATATTTCATTTGAATGTAAGAGTTCTTTCTGCACTCTCTCATTGCAATCTCAAGTGCTTTCCTATGAGACCTCTGTTATATATGCATCTAAGCATATCTATGTGCAGAACACACACACACATATATATATATATATACATACATATATATACACACACATGCTGTTACACATATTTGTGTGTATACACGAGTGTGTGTATAATGCTACATGATCCTTTAAAAGAATAGCTAGAATAAAATAAAAGAATAGTTAGAATAGCTTGAAGAGCTAGAATAGCTTGAAGACAGAGGAGTTTTACTTAAGAAATAGTGGCATAGAGAGGCTACGAGAGCAGGATTTGAAACCATGCTCTGGACTCCCTGGGTATGTGACATGTGTGGACGGCACATCCTCCCTGAGCCCCTGTTTCTTCATCTGTTAAACAGGGACTGTGGGAGCTGTCAGGTTTCTCTAAGGAGGCGTGCGAGTTTCAAATGAGATAGAGAATGGAAAACCCTTTGCTGATTGAATCAATGTAAAGGATTAGAAAATACAAAATGAGTCATCTTTATAACAAGATTGAGTTTGACAACGCCATTCAGTGTTTGGGAATGTGAATGAGAAAAAAAAAATGCATGTTCAGAGGTTCCTGGCGTGGGGCTGTGGGTTTGGATGTGATGCTGGCACTGTGGTTGCTTTTCTCTTCTAGCACTTCTCTGCTTCTCTTCCCGTTTGCTTGGCAGCTGCAGAGCCTCTTGTGAAATTCCTTGGTGCCTCTTCCCTTTCTCCCCTGCCAGTCTCTCTGCCTTGGCTTCCTCCTCCCCACCATGGGCACACAGGCACATGTCTCACTGCATACGCTTCTGCTTTGTGGGGCCACTTCCAAGTAGTCTGTAGCCCTGTCTGTACCTCGGGGGGTCTCTGTCCTTCCATGATTTACCCCTGGAGCCTTGCAAGGAAACCTGGGGTGTGTTGGCTTTTCAGAATGAGGCAGCTTGGAGAGAGACTTCTTGGAAGCTGTTCCCAAGAGGAAGACCATGGACCCTTCCCTCTGGAGTGCACAAATCTTTTATTTATGCAGGGATTTTGACTTTGTGTACAGTCATTTTCACCAGGGGGCCACCTCAAACACACATCCCATCCCATTAACAAAAATCAAATCACAATAGCTTAGGCCTTCCAGAGAAGGAATCTCCATAGACTTCAGATGAGGCATAGAGTTCAGATGATAGGTAGCTAAAGACCAGGATTTTTCTTTCTATGATAACATAATACTCTTTAAAAAAATGTTGTGCCAGAAATCTTTAGGGACTCTCTACTGATGGTCCTGAAGGCCAAGATTCTTACTATGTCCTACATAACCTGTATAATTTACCCCTGCTCTGTGTCCAGCCTTTTCAGTATCAGTAATCACACCTGTGTGAGTTGAGTTTCCTATAGAATCCATTTTTCCATAAACCTGCTTCTTTTGTTCATTATTTTCAACACACATCCACTGAGCACATACTCTGTCCTGGACACCTACATGGGGCACTAGAGACAGCATAGGGAACAAGACTGTCCCTATGGCAATGAAAACTTTGTGATAGGTGGAAAAATGGCCCCCAAAGTTATGCAGGTTCTAATCCCCTAAAACCTATAAATTTTACTCATATGGTAAAAGGGATTTTGCAGATATGTTTGAGGATCTTGGGATGAAGAAATTATTCTGGATTATCAGGTCAGCTGTAAAGGTAATCACAAATGTCCTCAGGAGCTGGAAACAGAAGATTCTGTGACAGAACAGGAGACACCAACGTGACCATCAAAGTAAAGATTTCAGTGGCCAGAGCCAAGGACCACTGGCAGACACCAGAATCTGGAAGTAGCAAGGAACAGAATCTCCTGTGGAGCTTTCAGGAGAAAATAATTTTGCTGATATACTGATTTTATCCCTATAAGATGGAATTTATACCTCTGGCCTACAAGACTAAACGAGAATAATTTTCCATTGCTTTAAGCCACTGAATTGTGCAAATTGTTATAAAGGAATAGAAAACTAATTAAGAGCTTAAAATTAGTTGTGAATAGGTGTCCCATGCACAGCCCAGCTTGCTAGGGCAGTGGGGTAGAATGAAGAGAGGCCAGAGAAAGTGTCCAGAGACAGCATTCGAGACGTGGTTTATCAGGGAAGGCTTGCAAGAGATCAGTGACTGCTCCAAGAAGGATTCACTGCTGACAGGCTGACAGATAACAGCTCTGTCCCTCATGGTGATTTTCCAAGCCGCACCACCTCTTCCTCATGGTGTTTTGTCCAGGGGTGGATGGCTGGATGAGTGCATGTCCTCAGTTTCACACCAGTCCCCATTCAGAGAGGGGTTTCATATGTTAGGCTGCAGAAGCAATGACATCATCAAACTTAGCTTGCTTATATGAGCAGAATTCCAAGGAGCAACTGTCATAGTGTACATGCAAGAAAGTAGCTTTCTAGACAAAACTAACTTGCTCTTGTTCCCAGTGTGTGTGAGAGAGTCAGTGTCCTTCAAAATAATATGTAACTGGACTTTTCATCCCAGGCCTGCTTTCATTGTTTCCTTAACTTGGGTGGGTTTTTGGAAACAGAAAGGGGGCCTCCAGGGACATGAGGGTTTACTGTCGCCCTTTTCTTTAGGGATTCAATAGGCAATTACCATTTAATGTGACCAGTACTACTTTTAGGGAAGTACAGGATTTTGGAGAGCCCAAGAACGGGGAATTTACCTTGGCATTGGAATATCAGGGACAGCTTCTTGGAGGGACTGCATCTGCCCTAAATCTGGTCAGGTGTACCTCAGACAAGGGAAAAGCAGCCAGGTCAGGTTATTGCAAGCAGAGAAAAGTACCTGTTCAAAGCATACCTTACCACTGCATACCTCTATGCCTCCAGATGCTAGGTAGCTAAAGACCAGTATTTTTCTTTTTATGATAACATAATACTCTTTAAAAAAATGTTGTGCCAAAAATCTTTAGGGACTCTCTACTGTCTGTCCTGAAGGCCAAGATCTAAAAGAAGATATTATTCTGGATTATCAGGTCAGCTGTAATTCTGCTGATATACTGATTTTATCCCTATAAGATAGAATTCAAACCTCTGGCCTACAAGACTAAAACAGAATAATTTTCCATTGCTTTAAGCTACTAAGCTAATTGTTATGAAGGAATAGGAAACTAATTAAGAGCTTAAAACTAGTTGTGAATAGGTGTCCCGTGCACAGCTCAGCTGTACCAGGGCAGTGGGTACCAGCACACACTCAGGCAAGGTTTTCCAGTGGATCCTAGCTTCAGCTTCTTGGCATCCCAAGCAAAGAATTGAGCAAGACAGGAGCAGTTGGCAGGCAAGGCAGAGGCTTACTGAAAGTGAAAGAAAACACTCCAGGAGAGCAGAGTGGGCCAACCTGCCACATGGGCCCTGTCCTACATAATGGGGCTTGCTTTTATTAAGTTGTGCTAGTTTCCCCACGTTCTCCCCTGGATATCTTGGGGTTGATTGATACCTTGATTGACAACTGGATCTTATGATTTCTTTTCTACCACCCATGCATAAGTTTCTTTTTCCCATGGAAAATGCACAGAGGGGGAACAAACAGCAATGCTAATAATATCTATCTATCTATCTAAATATATAATTATATATATGTACATTATATATAGTAACTTTAACTATAAAAAGTTTAGCTAGCTTTCTTACTTTAACTGCAAGATGACCCAGTATCCCCTCATAGGAAGGGGCTTCAGGTAGAGTGGGAGGTAGGGTGCTGAGAGCTCTGGGTGGACTGTAAGGTGGTCCCTTCCTCATGACCTATCTCCTACCTAACACGCCCACATGCTAGTTCTTTCGCCCTTTTCCTCCTAACTCCCAGACCTACTCCACACACGAACACAGAGACACACACAGACGTGCACAATAGTTTCAGATGTGCACACTTCCCAATTTGTCTAGTCAATAAATATCTACTCATTATTCAAGATTTCGCCAATGCTCTATAGGAATGTCCCCTGGACACAACCATGCCATCAACCTTGGCCTCCTGGGCAGACTTCATCCACAGGCAACAGACCTCTTTTTAAGGAAGCCCCATTCTTGCTGACCGAACTTCTGGATCACAGAAGTGATGTTTTAGAAAAATTCCTGAGCAGAATTGAATAATGGACCCAGGTTCCAAATCTACCTTTTTCTCCATCTCCCCTTGGGAATCTAAAAGGCCCAGAATAGGGAGGTGAGCCTTTGGCAGAGAGCACCTTTGAGCTGTGGGAACCAGGTTGAAAACTCATCTGGAGAAGTTTTACGGTCCCCAGCAAAGGCTCCACCATGGCAAGTTAAGTTCTGTGGTTCAGCCTTGTCCTCAGGAAACTCAGGAAGCCCCGGCTGACCCTATCCAGTGAGCTGTTCTCTGGGTCATGGGACATTTCTGTCGTGAGTGCAGCAAGGATGCTTTGACCTCCTTCCAGGAGGACAGGTATAGTGGGCAAAGTGACCATCTCAGTTTATCCGACATCTAAGTGTCAGAACTTGGGCAGTTTCTTTCTCTTTCCCCCTTTTACCCAGAATGGAAACATATAACTGGGTGATGAATGAAACTTTATTTTTTTTTTTTTCCATTTTTCAGTTAGTTGCTATGGAGCCAGGTAGGGAAGACCCATCTACATTTCCCAGTGTTTTGTATCAGGAGGCAACTGTCAGTCCTCACTTAATTATTCATGTTTTCATTAGGAGCAATAATTAGAAGCAGTTGAAATGACAGATGCCTAAGATTACCGGGGAACCCTAAAATATTTATATATTCTCTGGTTACCAACCTTTCTAAGGGAGAGGGGCAATAAGTTTGAAATCAGAAAGATCTTATTGAATCCCAGACATTTGGTAGTTACGTTGTAATGAAGCCTTTACTTCACTTCTCCACACATCAGTTTTCTCATCTGAAACATGGGTTTAAAGACACCTGCTTCCTGGGAGTATAGATAATGAGGATAAAACACTGAACACTGTGTTCAGTGTTTTATCCTCATTCAATGCTTGGCTCAATGCAGCTGAGGACCCACTAGTGACAGGTAAGCTGTCTTGGACAGGTGCTATTCTGGTGTGGCCTCACTCAGTTCACAGATAGTTGTTCTTTTGATTTCGGATGAGGGTTTTTTGCTCTTGGTCGAGAACCTTTGGAGATTTTGCAAATACAAATGTCTGTATATAAAACACAGTCATCTTCGTTATTAAATTTGAGGGCATTAAATTTCACTTATTAAATGTATTAAATCTCTTTCTCTTCATAGGCTTGTTTTCAAAGAAGTTTTTGTGATTCTGTGTAGCCAGAAAAGTCTGGGAAGTAGCTTCTGTCCCTGATAATGCATGAAACTACGTTTCCTAGCAGTCAACGGAGGCAGAGAGTAATGACCCTTCTCCTAATGCTCATGCAGACAGAATAGCAGCCTCTTAACAAGCAACCAAGTTCAGCACAGAAGAAATGACATGAAAATCTGCTCATGTTACATGATGTGGCATAAGTAATTCTATGACTTCTTTGTCCCTAAATAATTGGAGTAGACTCAAAGGAGATAATATGTGCAGAAGCATTTTGAAAACTAAAGTTTTCATTGTAATGGATCATTATTATTATAATTACTACTAATATGAAGAACCTAATATAGCATGGACCAATTATTGAGATAAGAATATTTCTCAAGTTGTGAACATTCAGTACTTAGTTTTATAGTGTTTTGCTTTGTTCTGTTTCATGCATTTTAATCTTACCCCCCTACCCCAAGAAAATTTTAAATATGAGCATTTACTCACTTGATATAGTTCATTATTTCAAAATCTCTTACCAAATATCTGTTGCTAGTCAGTACAGAGCCAAATACTTCAGCCAGAGAGATGACTGGGATGCTCTTCCTACCCTCCATAAGCTTTCTTTCTGTGGAATATTATAGCAATCAAGAGATTACTAGTTTAAGGGTGGTGAGTGTCCTGACAAGCTAGGGGGGTTCTCAGAACTCAGAGGTTGAACCAGGCTGGGGCTCAAAGTATAAGGCCACAGTTAGCAGGTAAACAAGAGGAATTTCCTTTCAAGTGCAGAACACAACACTTGGAAAGTCTCCGCTTTGTGTGTTTATTATATGTATGTGTGTGTATTAGAGACAGATAGACAGACAGAGACAGAAAAGTGGTGAGAGATTTTATCTCTATCAAATACATTTGTGGAACTGCAATATTTCCACATAGCGGACAAGACATGTGGAAGCAATATTTGGGTTGAAGATGAAAAAGTTTCTGTTATTTATTCACAAGCCATCCCCAAACTCAGTGACAAATATAATAGCAAAAAGACTTTGGTAGGTCCTAATTATTCCAGGGCTCTGGAAGCTCCATAGTTACATAGTATCATTTCTGCCACTTCATATTGACCAGAGCAAATTGCAAGACCCTTTTGACTCAAGACAATGGTAAACAAAGTCTACCAGGGGCAGAATAAGTACATGGGGATGGAAGGACTTGTTGGTACCACGGTGGTGATTTCAGAGCATCTGCTATGTGTGCCATCGAGAGATCAGAAGCCTAGGGTGCAACTACAAACATATTCCAAACTGGACAAAAGAAAGGATATATACTTTTAGAAAACTGACACCTAGAAACAACTTGGGTAATGGGTTGGGAAGGGTAAGCTAAATTATAAGCTGCTACCATAGTCTGGGGAAAGGTAATGAGAGTCTGGACTATGGTGAGGGCAGTCAGAATGGTAGGGGTTATAAAGGATAGGTTGATTCATTCCTCCAACAAACATTTACTGAGTGACTACCATGTATACATGCTAAAAATTCAGAAATAAACAAAATAAGCAAACAATAAATCATTACCCTTCTGAAGCTTAAATTGTAGTGGGGGAACTAGAAAATAAACAAGTATATAAAACACGTCTTAAAAAAATAAAAATAATGGTGAGAAGGGAAGTAGGGCATATTAGGGAATATGTCTTAATTTTGGGTAAAATTCTCAGAGAACAGTTTACTAAATGAAGAGCCAAAGGAGGTAAAGAAATATGCCATGTGGCTTCTTGTAGAAGAATACTCCAGATAGATGGGAGAGAAAGTAAGTGCAAAACTCTTGTATGGTTTCCTGGGGTTGCCATAATGAAATACCACGTCTTGTCCACTTAAGCAACACTAAGGTATTGCCCCATAATTTTGGAGGCTGAAAGCCCAAGACCAAGATGTCCAGAGGGTTGATTCTTCCTGAGGGCCATGAGAGAAGGATCCATCTTTGGCTTGTGCCTCAACTTCTGCTAGTCTGCATCACTGGTCCTTGGCACAGTGGTCATTGGTATTGCTTGTCTTCTGGACACATGGTCCCAAACTCTGCCTTCATTGTCACATTTCCTTATGTTACTGCGTCCAAATGTCCCCTTTTATAAGGACACCTGTAAGTAACCCTAATGACCTCACTTTAACTTGATATCTTCTGTAAAGACCCCATCTCCAAAAACAGTCACATTCAGAGGTAGTGGGGGTTAGAATTCCAATGTGTCTTTTTTAAGGACACACAGTTCAATCCATAACAAGCCCAATGCATGAGTAGTTCTGACAGAAAAATTGCCAGGAGGACATGCAATTGAAGGAGAGTAAACAGAAGGAAGACTCCTCAGAGATCAGCTTAGAGAGATAACTGGGCCAGATCAGGTGGGGACCCAGTAGAAGAAGAAGGTCAGGGCTTTGAGATGCAATGTTAAGTCATTTATTTGCTGACTTTTTCTTCTTTTAAGGAATGAACTCCATGCAATGAACTTTCCTCTTAGTGCTGCCTTCATTGTGTCCCAGAGATTTCGATATGTTGTATCTGAGTTCTCCTTCACCTCTAAAATTTTGAAATCTCCACTTTGATGTCTTTTGCAACCTATTGTTCATTCAGTAGCATATTATTTAGTCTCCAGGTGTTGGAGTAGCTTTTCTTTCTTATTTTATCATTGATTTCTAATTTCATTCCATTATGATTTGATAGAATGCAGGGTAGTATCTCCACTTTTTTATATTTGCTAAGAGTTGATTTGTGGCATAGTATATGGTCTATATTAGAGAAGGGTCCATGTGCTGCTGAGAAGAAAGTGTATTCTTTCCTTGAAGGATGAAATAGTCTATATATGTCGTTAAGTCTAAGTTATTGATTGTATTATTGATTTCTATAGTTTCTTTGTTCAGCTTTTTTTGGGAAGATCTATCCAGTGGTGAAAAAGGTGTGTTAAAGTTATCCAAAATTATTGTGTTGAATACAGAGGCTACTAATTGGGAACAAATTCTTACCACATGCATATCAGATAGAGCACTATTCTCTAGAATATATAAAGAACTCAAAAATATTAACACCAATAAAACAAATAACCCAATCAAGAAATGGGCCAAGGAACTGAACAGACACTTCTCAGAAGAAGATACACAATCAATCAATAAATACATGAGAAAATGTTCAACATCCCTAAAAATTAGAGAAATACAAATCAAAACTCTAAAATTTTATCTCACCCCAGTCAGAATGGCAGCTATTAAGAATACAAACAACAATAAGTGTTGGCGAGGATGTGGATACACTTATACATTGCTGGTGGGACTGCAAATTGGGGCAGCCAATTTGGAAAGCAGTATGAAGAATCCTTGGAAAACTGGGAATGGAACCACCATTTGACCCAGCCATCCTACTCCTTGGTCTATACCCAAAGGGCTTAAAAACAGCATACCACATGGGACACAGCTACATCAATGTTTACAGTAGCTCAATTCACAATAGCTAAACTGTGGAACCAACCTAGATGCCCTTCAGTGGACGAATGGATAAAGAAAATGTGGCATATATACACAATGGAATATTATTCAGCATTAAAACAGAATAAAATTATGGCATTTTCAGGTAAAAGGATGGAGCTGGAGAATATAATGCTAGGTGAAATTAGCCAATCCCCACAAAACAAATGCCGAATGAGTTCTCTGATTTAAGGATGCTGATTCATAATATGCTGCGGGGACGGGGGTGGGGGGGAGAGGGGAGGAGTAAATGAACTCTAGATAGGGCAAAGGGGAAAGGAGGAGGGAGTGGGGCATGGGGTAGGAAAGACAGTGGAATGTGATGGTCATCATTACCCTAAGTACATGTATGAAGACACAAAGGATGTGACAGTATTTTGTGTACAACCAGAAATAAGAAAAATTGTGCTCTATGTGTAATATGAATTGTAATGTATTCTGTTGTCATACATAACAAACTAAAATTTAAAAAAGAATAACAAGAAAAAATGAACAAAAGGCATAATTTTCTTTGAAAATAAGGGCTGAGACATCTTCTCTTTTTGTTTAGAGTGTTTACCCTAGAAAAAATTGTAATTATAAATTCTTTCTCTTTGAAGCTTATATATATCTTTTTGAAAGCAAAATAAACTCAACTTTAAAAAAAAGCAGGGTTGGGGAGAAGAATTAAGGAGGAGTACAAATAAATTAGAAAGCACTTGATTAAAAAAAGAAGAAGAAGAAGAAGAAGGTCAGCTTTTCCTCTGTGAAATGGGAAGCCAATGGAGCACTGGAATAGAGGAACTATGCCATTTGTCTTATAACTTTCTAGGATCATATGAGCTAATATATTAGGAATGGACTAAAAATAAAGGGCTACACTTAGAAGGTAACTCAAGAAATGGAAGAAAGTTACTAGTGGCTAGACCAGAGTAAGCAGAGCAGAGACAATAATAAATGGTGTCACATCCTGGGGACAAGTATTAGCAGGTGGGTCAGATGAGGGACCCACCAAGGATGATTTCAAGGTTGGGACCTGAGCAATGGCAGGCAGGGGTTGTCAGATACTCCAGGTTTAAGGGAATTCATCAAGAACTCAGGTGTGAGCATATAAGTTTGAGATGCCCACTGGAGAGAGATGTCAGGTACACAGTTGGATATGCAAATATCTTTCCAGAAACAGTTCAGACTGAAGAAATAAATTTGAAAGTCATCAGTACATGAATATTTAAAGACATGTAACACAGAAGTATCTTTAAGCAGTTAGCTATCTTCTCCAAGATTTTTAATGCAAAATAAGATCATAACCCCACCCTCACAGCATTACAGTGAGAATCAACTGAAAATAGCCTGAGATGAGCTCAAGAACGGCAAAGAAGGATCCAGATATGAGAGTTTCAGATAAAGGACTCTTAACACAAGATCCAAAGATGTTATTGTAAATTCATGAAACCTTGGTGACTACGCTCCAAATTTTTGTTCACTGTTCTCTACAAATGACTGGGTTTCATTTCCAAGCCCCATGAGATATTTATATACCTACTAAGGAAAGCCCAGGCCTCCTGAAGCAGCCTTATAATCTTTGCCCATCCAGACTTCAGAAGTGGTTCAGAGAAAGCGGGTAGCAGCACTCCCAGGGTTAATCCCACGCCAGTGGGGACGTGCAAACCAGGAGCCATTCTAAATCCCAATACCACATGCTGCCTTGGGGATCATCATGTACTAAAGCCCAAGATAAAAAGGCCTGACAAAGCTTATTGACGGTTTACCTTTTAATGAGCAGCTTGAATTGATTCTGTTCCCCTCTGGGATGGCTTTCTGTGTCCTTCCTCCACCCAGAGGCCATGGGGAACAACAACAAAAAAAAATACAAATCTCCAATTTGAATAATTGCAAGGATCTGCTTTCTAGCCAATAAAGTTTCCAGGGTGAGAAATGGCTCACAGCTTTAAAAATATATATATTTAGAATTGTTATGATTATCATGATTGTTATTAAGCACCACCAGTACACTGGATATTTTCAAGGAGGCTGGTAGTCTCTAATTGGATATTCCTTGCAATTTCCCTCTGGGTAGGTCAGCAGTGTTAACTCTTAATCGTCCAAGGCAATTAAATGCATGCAGTTCTAACCTATGCACCAAAGGCTACTGAATTGTTAATATAGTTATAATGGTAGAGCCAGACATGAGGGTGTTTATGGGGAAGAGCTGGCAACCAGTGCATGAGCTCCTAGACATGCAGCTTGGAGAGGGAAATTATCTGTCTGCTAATGATGAGGACACAAGTCCTGGCAATACTGAACCTGAGGCGTATCCCAGGGGATTCTCTCTGGATCTGCTCTCTCCCTTGAGGTATTTAAATACTTCCCAAGGAAAATTCTGGCCAGACCTCCTTCTGGGTCACTAGGTTATTTGCTAAGCTTTGAGGTCTTTAGGTCACTCTTGGAGTAGTTGATGGTTCCTAGAAGTGGCCTTTCCTATAAAGAACCAAAGAGGAAAAAGGAATGGTGAGAAAATCTTTTAGGCAATTTTAATATGTTGTGATATGAAAAAAAACAGTCACATTTCAAACTGGCCTTGCCACTCAACCAGGCTGGAATCTTGCCCCCTTTCTGATCTTTACCCTACATCCCTAGTCCTGAGCCTTGTAGAAATGGGAGGGGGGAGTCAGTACCAAATGTTTCTTGATAGTAGTTTCCTATGACTACAAATGATGAAAACAATGATCTCAGACTTTTTATTTGAGTCCAAATAAGAAATCCATCTTCTAGTTTGATTCAGTTCATATGCTATATAACTGAAGCCAAGGAAGTTTCACAGTACAATGGTTACCTTTTCTTACATATGTTTTATCCTGACATAGTCTTCTGTATATGCTTAAAAGCAATAGAAGAGTAAACATGGATTTCACAGCCTGTAATGAGTTTCTGAGCTAGAGAAAGAAGCAAGGGGGTCTGTAGCTTATGGATATTTGGAATCAATGAATACCCACAGACTGCATTTCAGTAGAACACAGAGTCGAGCCAGGTGGAAGATTCATGAAGATTTTTCTTCTTGTAGCCTTTTCCAAGATGTAGTTCTACTTAGATGTCAAGTCTAATAAAGTCAACTGACACTGAAGGCCACAGGATTCACTTTGTGCTCTTAATTTTGGTCAATCTCCACTTCTGCCTTGACCTTCCCCAGTCAGCCAACAGTTGTCTGTATACTGGAGAAGGTACCAGAAAGTCCTGGATATTTGCTTTTTGCCCCTTCACATCTGTGGTCCACCCTTTCATCCTGCTCTATGTCAGGGAGACTCTATCAACCAACTCTGCTTCCCGTTGTGTCTTGGGTGGACAGTGCTGACATTCTTCCAAGGAAGGATATGCTACCCAGTGAAGTCAGCAGGCAGAGCTGCCCAGTGTTGGCTCCTTTGGGGCCTGCCTCCGCAGCAGAGACTCATCTTGCTTGGGTCAGGCTCTTCCTGTGCCTCCCTCCTCTGGTGACTGAATAAAGCCAGCAAGCAGGCTGGAAGGACCAGATGCAGGAGAGACTTGACAGAGAATATTAATTCCAGAGCTCCTGCCAGGGTGGACAGGCTCTGTTGGGTGTGCCTCACAGTTCAACTCCTTCCCCTGTCCAATCCTGTCCTTCCCCTCTTCCTTATAAAGTGTTGATCTCTATTTAAAATATTGTGCCAATTGTGCCTCCAGAGAGCCCAGTCTGTGGCAAAAAAAACTGACATCCAGCATCTCAGGAAATTCTGTTTTAGCAGAAGCAATATCTCTCTGTTGCTCTTTCTACCACAAGGACAATAAGAAAGTAAGTAATGGCCTCACCCACCTGTCCTGTCGAATCTTCACTCTTAGACTAAAAAGAGAGAAAGATGTTCTCAGAGTTGGAGACTGTCCTTAGAGGATGTGATCGGCAGTGAATATTCAAATATTAGCCTTTTGACTCTTTTTTGCTCTAGGACTTGATGTCAGGTGGAACCCAGTCCACCACTGAATCAAGTGGCTATTCAGGGAATCTACTCAAATCATGATCTCAGCCTGAAGAGTGTACAACACAAAGTCTCTGCCCATGCCTAAGATACACTACTCTTAGTATATTCCCCCAGATCCCCACTCTGATGAGGAAGGAGACCTTCCCACTCCCAGGGAGAGCACTTCTTTTGTCCTGCTTGGCTCAGAGCCTCCACACAGGTGAAGGGAAGAGGGCAACCATCAATGATATTATCCCATTTCCTTCTTGAAAAGTACATGCCCAACTGGGCCCCGTGGTGCAGTCCTGTATCCCAGTGACTCGGGAGGCCGGGGCAGGAGGATCATAAGTTCAAAGCCAGACTCAGCAACTTGTTGAGACCCCAAGCAACTTAGTGAGACTCTAAAAAATGAAAAATAAAAAATTGAACTGGGGATGTGGCTTAGTAGTTGAATGCCCCTGGGTTCAATCCTTGCTAACAAATAAAACCAACATATGTGTCCAAGATGTCTTTTCCATTTTTTCATGACATTCCACAAGATTTCTTTGTGAAGGGAAAAGGAGGGAAAAAAGGAGGCTCCAGGGACCCCTTTCTTCTTCCTGCTGCTCCTCAATACAACCCGGAACCTCCACTCTCATTTCGTTTGTGTACCTGTGGCTAACTCAGTCTATCATCTAACACACAAGAAATCTAAGGTCCAATAAGGTAAGAACCTTCATAAGGTCTCAACAAATTCATATCCAAGCCAAGATCAAATGCATGTGCATGTCTCCTTGCTCTCTCCATTGCTTGTGGTCGTGTGTAATTTTTTTCTTATCTATTTGCCCATTGGGAAATGGCATTATATTCAGACATAAATGAATTAAGGTGAAAAGAAATGCTACCCTTGGTGAAGGAGGGCAGGGGATGTTGCATTTTGATTTCATGTGTGGGATCTCATGATCCTACTTAAAAGCATATGCTAGCATTGCCTCTTGATCTATAGTAATATGATTTATTCTCCTTTGGACTTCTAGCACCAATTTCAAGCATGGCATAGACTAGGTTCTCAGTAAATTCTTTGACTATGGATGAATAAATGAATGAATAAGTGAGTTTTTCCAAATCTCTAATACCAGCAGCTCAGAGCCAGGGGTAGTTACATCTAATGTCCTACTTTAAGGGTAGATCTTGTCCTAGCCAATACCTGATGTTTCAGGTGGGCAGCAGGAAAAGAGCCAAATTATAGCGCTAACAGGTCACTGGATCTGATGAAGAGGGGTGGTGGGGTGAAAATTAGATGTAGGTTACCATTAATGCAAGTAATCATGCGATGTGATGTATTTCTTCCTGAGACTGTAGCTTAAATCCCAATTACCTTCTGGTGACAAATGAACTCGCTGAGTAATTCGTTTTGACGGTTAGAGCTCCCACCTTCTGTGTTACCATCGCATGGGGAAGGTGTATGACAAATTTCCAGATTTAATTTTAGTGCTTGGGAGCCCAAGTGGCACAATTACCAGATCAAGAGTGATGGCAGAATATTAACATGAAGAGTTCATGTGAAGCCGAGTTTTAACTAAGGATGCTCCAACTCCTACTCTAGCTAGCAGTGTGGAGCTCCAGTGGGTCCCAGGCATACCTAGACCTGGGGATTTTTTTTTTTTTTTTTTTTTTTTTAACAACAGAGGATCCTTCCCTCAAAAAGTCTCAGTCCTGATGATTACATTTCCTACTGTTATGGTTTAGATATGAGGTGTCCCCTAAAAGCTCATGTGCAAAACAATGCAAGAAAGTGCAGAAATGAAATGACTAGGTTATGAGAGCCTTAGTAATGCAATGTAATGTAGTGTAATACAGTCCACTGATATGGATTAACTGGGCAGTAACTGTAATCAGGTAGGCTGTGGCAGGAAGTATGTCATTGGAGGCATGCTTTGGGGTTTTATATTTGTCCCTGTTGAACAGAGCTCTTTCTGCTTCCTGGTTGCCTTGTCCTGAGATGCTTTCCTCTGCCACACCCTTCAACCATGATGTTCTGCCTCCTCTCAGGCCCAGAGCTAGGGAGTCAACCGTCTATGGACTAAAAACTCTGAAATCATGAATGAAAATAAACTTTTCTTCCTCTTCATTGTTTTTATCAGGTCTTTTGGTCACAGCAATGAAAAAGCTGACTAAAACCCCTACATGTCTGTTGAATTCTTCCCTTCCTCCCAATTCTCATCATTTTTCTCGTTCACTGTTAAAATCAGTGTGCATGAGAGTGAAGGCACAGATCTTACATGCCATGGACATGAACGTGAACCATGCCTCCGTGTTGTACTTCCTGTGTAACCTTGGCCAGGTTGTTGAGATGATGTGTAGAGTGGTCCTGAGTCTTAAACATGATTAGGCAAGGAAAATCATAGCAGGTAGCAAATGCACAATCAATTATAGTTTATATAATAACATTAGCATCCAAATCTGCTTCTTATCTACTGTTCAATGACTTTCCACCAGGGACCTGCAAATATTTTCTGTAAATGGCCAGATAGTATATATTTTACACTTTGTGGGCCATATGGTTTCTGTTTTAACTACTTAATTTTGTTATTGTAGATAAAGAAGTCATAGGCAACAGCTAAACAGACATGGCTGTGTTCCAATAGTTTTATATAGGAACTCTGCAGTTTGAATTTCATATAATTTTCATGTGACATTAAAAAAATATATATTTTTTTAACCAATCAAAAATGGAAAAGTCATTCCTAGCTCATATATTTTACAAAAACAAATGTCGACCTGGATTTGGTCTGTGGGTTATACTGGCTGACCTGATTCTGGTCTATTGTCTAGTCTATAGCCAGTGAATCTTCCTTCAGATTTTTTTCTTTTTTCATCTTTAGAGTATCTTTATTGACTCTATTTTCCTTAAATAAAAAATGATCAGTTTGGCCTTGAAAACACTTTGAGGTCATGGCCCTGGCTACTTTCTTACCCCAGCTCAAACCTCTCAATTTGTCATTCCCAAACAGGGTATTTCTGGGGTCTAAGTCAAAATCTCAAAGAGTTGTCTGAGTATAGAGTGGTCCCGAGTCTTAAACATGATTAGGCAAAGAAAATCATAGCAGGTAGCAAATGCACAAAAATCAATTATAGTTTATATAATAACATTAGCATCCAAATCTGTTTTTTATCCACTGTTCAATGACTTTCCACCAGGGACCTGCAAATATTTTCTAAAACCTATGGGCTCAGTCAATCTGCCTATAAGAGAAAGAACTGGGTGGGGGGGGGGGTTGTCCACAAGGCTTCAGGCGGGTGCTGTGTGGTAGCTGCCCCACTTTTCTAGTACAGAGCAGATGTTTCCAGCTGCAGGGCCTGAGGAACTGAGGAGAGCCCTCCCCTCCTGCTCTTTGGACTTCTCTCCCTAAGGTGCTCCACTGTGTCAAAGGATCCCATTCATGAAAGCTCACCCCATCCTCCCCAAGACTCCATGATGAAAACATCCCCACATTGTCCACAAGGAAACTCACAGAGAGGTTATGAAATTGGCCCGAGGTCACACTGCGAGCATGCTGTGGAGCCAGGACTTGAACGAAGGCCTGCAGAAGCAGGCAGCTCACCTCTCTTCACCATTGCATCATCCTGTTTTCTTGAATCCTTTCTTGCATGACAGCTGGTGACCTTCTGAGAGGAGCTTCTTCGACTGACAGAAATAAACGTTCCATTATGTGCATAAATGTGTGTCGGCACACGTCATACCTTTCCCCGAAGTCACATTTCCCCTTTCTGTCAGGCCCAATGATAACTGGAGGAACACAAGGTACCTCACTTACAATTGCAAAACCATGCTGTTCCCTAATCCCCACAGACAGCCTTGAAAGTGAGCCCAGACAGGGAAGAGATGCTGCTTTGAATGTGTACTAATCCACAGTGAAGGACTTTCGCTGTTAAAACACTTCCCATCTCCCTGCATCACCATCACCAGAGGACACATTTTAGGCAGAAAGGGAGAAGCTGCTAAAACGAATTAGTTGCCTCGTTTTGCAGCAGATAGAGGTGAGCCCACATGAATGTAATGTGCCATGACAGGAAATGGCCAACTTCCTTTAACAGGACTAATTGGAGCCCAGTGAGAATGTGGGTGGGGGGAGTGTGAGGCACTTGCTCCTTCCTCCTCTGGCTCTTGAGACGTCCAGGAAGATGTCCATGGCAGGGCAAGCATGGAAGACAAAGTGCCCAAGGCTGTCTGTCTTTGGTTCCCTGACCCCCGTCAAAACAGGCAGCTAGATTTGGTGAATTGCCTGAGGACCAGAAGTCACATACTTTCATTGCCACTCAGGTTTTCCCTTAACTTTCTGGGTGACTTGGGGACAAATCACTTTGGCTGTCCACTGTGTGTCCTCCAGTGTAACCATTGTTCCCTCCAGCCTCAGCTTTCTGCTGTTTGTAGAGTGGGAAATACTGTAGCATGGTGGTTGAGAACTGGAGCCCTGAGTCCAGCCCAATTGAGTTTGAATATAGGGTCTACCAATCATTGCTGGGCGACCTGGCCACCTATTTAACCTCCTTGTGTCCTGGTTTCCTCATCTGCAAAATGGGAACAGTAACAACAGTACTTCCCTTAAAGTACTGCGAGGATATTAGGATCTAATAATCTACACATAGCTCTTGCCATGTTCGTACCACATGCTAAGTCATAATAAATGATCCTAATTATCATACTCATCTGTGAGGCTTTAGCTAGAGTAATAACTAATATTTGTATGACTTGTTGCAAGTTTTATATAAACGGAATCTTCACGATTCAGTGGTACCCTAGGTCATCAGGCAGAGAGATGCAGAATAAGAGATGCAATAAATAGGGAATGCTTATTCCCAATTCAGGTAAGAAATGTAAAAGCCAGAGGGATTAAGTAACCTGCCTGAGGCCCCACAAATTATTATTGTAAGTTTTTGACCCAGAGAAACATTCTTTGTGTTCTTTGTACAGTTTGTAAGTTGTAACCTTTTTATGCATGTAAATAAAGATTACTCTCCCTGAAGAATCAGGGATTTCCAACTTACAACATGTTTAGGTGTCCATAGGTTTCCTCATATTTGTTTTTATATTCAGTTGAAAATACTTCCAGGTTTCTCATTAAAGGTAAGAGCAGTGTTGTCTTAAGTGGTCCAGACATCCATCTGTTTGAGCCAATATTAGATTAAATATATTACAGAGCAATATGAAAAGAAAGAAAGTAAATATTATTAGCCTCTTGATTCACAAAGTAGGATTATATGGCAGGGCAATAAGCTTGTCAGCAGACTTTGGTCTTCAGAAATTCCCCTTAACCTTTCTGGGACTGTGCCTTGAGGACCCAGTTCTTAGCCTATAATAGCAAAGCCACAGGAGTAGCTCCCCATTGGATGTAGGATCGAATTCAGGAGAAATACAGGAAATTTGTATGAATGTGAGTGTGTGTGTGAGAGTATGTATGTGTAAGAGTGTGTTTATGTGGGGGAGGGAGTGGAAAGGAGAGAGAAACATTGGAGATCACATATAGGGCCTTGAATTCTACCATTAAGCCCAGAAAAGCCTCTTTTGAAACCTGAAGGTTGTTTGGAAAGAGGAGAGAATAACACAAGTTGAGCAGAAGTATTCTGATACTGCTCTAAGCCAAGGCCAGAAACTGCATTGGATAAACACAGGCAATACTGATGGCAAAGCATTCTTATCCCCAGCCATTCTTTACAACTCCAGAAAGCGAAAAATATTTGGCTTACTTGACTCAAACCTGCAATGGTACCCTAGGTCACCAGGCAGAGAGATGCAGAAGGGGAGGCCAAATCATGAAGCCAAGACCATCATAAGAGCAAGGCAGGGGAAGAAGGATCAGCTCAGGACATGACAGGGTCTGCAGCCAATGAAAACTGAGAGAGGGGAGCAGGCTAAGACCAAAATGAGGGAGGGACCCAACTATGAGTCATGACAACTTCAGAGAAGGAGGGCAGCAGGACCAGACAGTCCAGGTTCATGGCCCTAGAGACTAAAATGGGTGGAGGCTGCTACGCACAAAAGTCCAGGTGCCCTTTCCCTTCCCAAGTGCTTTTCAGTCATGGTTTCCCTGGGCGCACTGGACATTGAGGGAGGAGCAGGGGAAGGGAAAAACCAAGAAATGGGATATTACTATTTCTTATCTTTTTTTTTTTTTGTACAGAGGGTAATAATGTCTGTCTCATTCCACCATCTGTCCCCTTCTCTCCTCCACCCAATACAAAGTTCCTCCATTCTTCCCTGGCTACCCACACCACCCCTTATGGATCAGCATCCACGTGTCAGAGAAAACAGTTGGTCTTTGTTTTTCGGGGACTGTCTTATTTCACTTAGGAATTATTTCTTAAATCACACACTAAGAATCACCTTAAGGAGCTTAAATTGTAGAATTGGAATGAATGTAAACTGAACTGAACATTTAGAAACAGCCAACAGTCGTATGAGAGTTTGAGAAGGAGCCCAGATTCGACTTAAAAAAAAATTATTTTATCTGCACACATGAATTCTAGAGTGAGTTAAATTTACCACAAGCATGTGTGTGTGTCTATATATATACACATAGAGATAGACACACACACTTATATATCTTATATATAGTGCTTATAATTTTAAAAGCACTTTGCGTATCAATGCCATTGATTCTTACAATGTTTCTGTGACTTTAGAAAGACATGACTTATTTTCCCCATCACACTAAGAAACTGAGAATTAGAGAAGGCAAATTATATTTCCAAGGACTACAGTTATAAATGATGGAAAAGATTTACCTTAAATTTATCTTCTAAATTTAAAACTAGCATTTCCCCACTGTATCATATTGCTGAAATAAATGTGAATTTTTTCATAAATTCAAGCATCATGTATATTTTAAAGAGTATAGGAAAAAGCCGTTCAGACTGCATACAAAGGTAGAAGTCATTCTGAAATGTCTCTTTAGGACTCTGAAATACCATGAGTCCTAAAAATGAGGAAAATGGAGGAGAGATTTATGATAATCATGCTGATTGTTTCTTGAGCTCTTCATTTGTCCCATTTTGTTCCTGCATATCCATTTCTATGCTCTGTTATCTAGAGATCTCCTCCTCTCCAAGGTGCTTCCCCTATCATCAGGGGAATTCCTTAATTTAGAATTTCTCAAAGAATATTTCTAGAACACTTGTTTACCTGGATATAAATAGGCATAACAAGGAGGAGAAAGAGTTCTACTGGTCAAATAAATTTGGAAAACACTGGGTTAAGCACATTAAATGGATGTCTTTATCCACAAGTTTTTCAGCTGCTTTGCTATGATAAATGAGGTTTATCACCCCTGAAGGGAGATCAAATGTGTTTCCCACCTTATTTAACCACAGAACCTGCTTTCCAGTGGTATCCTGTATTATTTGTGTTCTTTAAAGCATATGTTAACACGGCTTCCCTAATCAATAACTCTGATGGATGGGGAAGAGTTCAGACTATGGCATGGGTCATTCCATTGACCATTAAGGTTGGTTCAGCTGACTGGAGGGATGGATGGTTACATCCTAGTGCTACATGCTCCAGCAGACGGTGCAACCTTCCCATGAGGACCATTATTAGGTCAAGTGACTGTGGTCCCCTAAGATCCTCATTCCTGCTTGAGTACTTCTTTCCATAATTCAGGTATCTATAGCAGCCAGTCCTGCTGGGAGGAAAACAGGCTGGGTAAGAATGGTGCTGTGGAAATTAATTGCAGTCATTAAAATAACAAACACTTTCAAATATCTGTGAGAAGTCAGATGTTGTGCTGTGTGTTAGGGGTATAGTGATAAAACATGGTGACTGTACTTTAACACCTCACAATCTAGGGGGAGAAGTTTGGTAAATGGCACATGTAGAGATTAAAATAATAAACCAGCGTGGTATTCTTTAAGAAGTATATGTTTAGGTTCAATGGAGGCCTATGGCAAGGAGGGCCCAAAGGGGTCAGGAAAGACTTTGAAGAAGAAGTAGTGCTGAGGATGAGGCTTATGGAATGAGCAGTGGTTTTTCCTGGTGAAAACAGAGCACATCCCAAGAAGAGAGAGGAACATGTTCTCAAGTAGAGATGTCTGCAAGGAAATAGCAGAAACAGAAAACAAGGAGCCATGAAGCACAGGTGAAACCCAGACACTGAGGCATGAAGGAGTGCATCATGGTGGAGAGGCTGGTGGGACCCAGGCTGTGATGGGTCCTATTCCCAGGGATAGGGAGTTTGACTTTGCTCTGTTGGCAAGAAGATCTGTTGGCTACTTTTCTACCCATGTTGACTCTTCTCCTTCTCCACCAGTTTTGGCACAAAGTTGACATGTGACAAAAGAAATCAAAAACCCAATCCCAGACTCCTAGGTCTGAGAGCATTTAGGATTTAGCCAGTCCTAGGAAGCATGCCTTGCATTTGAAACACAGACACAGGATTTTACTGGGCCAAGGGTAGGACCTATGGTTGGTTGGAGAAGGATTCATCCCCATGGGGAAATATCAGTGAGGGACATCAGGACCTCAGCCTAACTTAACCCAGAACTAGGGCTATGCTATCTTCTCAGGGCATCCAGAACTGATAAGGACCCTATAAACTAGGCAAACCACCTATAGATTCAGAAATGGACCGCTGGTTATACAGCTGGCGCATTGAGGCCAGAAGATTAATTTCCAGTGATGTAAAACCATTATCTCATTTAATCCTCATATCAACCCTAAGAGTTAGATTTACTATCCTCGTCTGATAAAAAAGGAAGCTGAGGCTTTGAGGCCCAGCAAAACTTTCCTGGCACCCAGGGAGAGTTAGTGAGACTATAACCTCTGGCCTATCTCACTCTGAAATCTTACATGACTGCACTACCACCATGCTACATCAGCTTCCTGTTAGAAACCCCTGCTTCTCTGCAGCCTTGGTCAATGTTGACCAAAAGACATTGAGCTGGGATACCCCTGGAGTTCCACAGGGCCAGCAACAGAGCAGGACAAAACCAAACGGTGGCTCACTGTATCTGCAGTCCTTGCCATGCGTATCCACTCCTCTTTTCTGCATAACCTTCTATTCAATTTCATGTTCACCCTTGGAGTGATGTCTTTAGGATTAACATTCAGATGATACCTTCATCTGCAGAACCCAATGTGTCTTGAAAAAATTATCTCCTCCATCCTCATCTGTTTGTTTGAGGCAGCACCCTTTTCTAGTTTATTATTTCCAGGTGCCCAAGAGAAGTCAGACTAATTTATAAGGTCTTTGATAAAATTCTTCACATACTTGAGAACTCCAGTATTCTTAGCTTGGAAGAATATTCTGTTTGTTTTCTCTACCTATGTGAGGCTGTATTCTGGTATGCATTGTGCTCTAGTCTAGGTATTATGTTTGGATTATTAAAATTGCTTATTCAATCCTCCAGCCAATTCCTACTAAATACCACTTAATTCACATTATGGGCCTCAAATCCAACTTTAGGTAAGACTCCCTCTTGGAGCCTCAGGTTCCTCATTTGAGAAATGAGGAGATAAAATTTGTGATCTTTAAATTCCTATCAGCAGTGTGATTCATATTTCATGGATGATGGAATTGAAGATCACGAGGCTTTCAGATCTCATGTAAATTTTAGAACAGGAATTCTAGCCAGCTTGGCAAGGTGTTGTTTCCAAAGAAATCAGTGGTTTAGAAGTATTTATTGAGCACCTATTATGTGCAGAGAACTGTGCTGGCTGCTGGGGGTGGGTACGTAATTAAAAGAATACATCCCATCCCAGCTAGCTAGATAATTACCAATTTATTGGAGAGAAAAATACATAATGTAAAATCTCAACACACTCTAAAGGACTTCTAGCAAATGTATAAGTGAGATTTCATGAGAGGGAGAGAACTCCATTGCTATCTAACCCCAGGGTGTCAAAGAAAGCACAGCAAGGTGATGCTTCAGAGAGAAGGAAATTGACCTCTGAGATGATGAAATTGACCCATGACCAGGTGCTCTTTGGAAGCTTAGAGAAAAAGACATCCTTATTTTATTTTCACTCATTTTTGGAATCTAAAAAAACCAAAGTGGAGCCTTAGGAACTGCCCAATAGAAAAAAAGAGCTAAATAGAAATCATATAAAAAGACAAACAGAGAAGGTCCTCAGAGATGCAGGTGTGGATACCTGCAATGACTGCTTATCATCGAGCAATCAATGGCTGCCATAAAAATTAACAAATGCATCTAACAAGAACAAGTGGAAATAACAGGAACACTCATTGAAAATAACAGGAAACTACACAGTTTCCTAGCTATTCAGAAAAGCCTGGTGAGATGAGAGTGATTTTAAGAGACAACACAAATGGATAAGGGAATGCCAAAATGAGACTAGAGAGGAAGACGACAGCAAGGACAGAGACAAATAACCAGGTTTTCAAGTCCACATCCAATAAGTTCTCAGAGGAAAGGTTGGCAGGACCTCAGAGACTTGGCCAGTGTAATTTACTGTCAAGGAAAAGTAGACATTCCTTTAAAAATTAAGTCTTTGCCTCAGTGACTGTTAACAGAGTGGTCAGGAGATGAATGCTGGGAGGGAGCATCAATTCCCTTGTAGAGCAGAGAGAGCAGCATTTGGAAGCAATCAAGGTGAGTCCTGACAGGAGGAAGTTGATGAAGAAGTAAGTGTGCTCAGAGACGGGGAGCATGGTCCAGCCCGGAGTGAGTCATCAGAGGGTCCGGAGAACCACGTTCCAGGTTGGATGATGTCTGAGCACCTGTGGACTTTCAGTGAGAAAGGGAAGAGGGGAGTTGGCAGCCCAGGTCTCATGCACACAGTGAGCTGTGGGTAGGTGGGAGGTGGGGGACTGGTGTTTGTTGAAAACAAATTACATGCTGGCATTCTAGTGGGTGCTTCACATAGCTTGTCTCATTGATTTCTCATCATACTCTGCAAGGTGGGTGTTATCATAAGAAAACTGAGAGTCAGAGAGGTTAAATAACCTGTCCAAGTTCACATGGTAAGTGGCAGACCCAGAATTTGAACTCCAGTCTATCTGATTATAAAATCTATACCTGCATGAGCTTTTCACTTCATTCCAATGAAATAGTCATATCCTTTTACGTTTTTGTAATGGATGTGTCAAGCGTAGTAAGTGGTAGGCGCTCAAAGAATGGTAGCCAGTGAAAATAGAAGTAGGAATAGCAAGGGAAGGAGGAGGGAGATCTATATGTTAAGTGGGTCATGATATCTATCTCAAACCACTGTTGTGAGAAAAAGGGAGTATATGTCAAGTTCCATCACAGGGCCTGGGGCACAGCAGGAATGCAGAAACTGAATGGTGCTTCCTTGGTAGTGGAGACCTTGTATCCTGTTTCTCTCTAAGTGTCTATGTGTTTGAATTCCCCTAATGGGCTGTAAGCTACCTAAGTAGAAATTTGCCTAACTCATTTGCATATCTTGCAAAGCTTTGCATATAAAAGAACCCAAGTTTCAGAGTTTTTTGAATGTGAACCAGTAAATGCAGATCAGAACTAGACTGGAAATGTTATATTCCTCTTTAGAGTTACTACTGTCATTAATATTGTTATTTTTGTTTTTCTTGACCTCTTTCACCCTACAGCCTGGCAGACCCCACCAAAGCTTCTCATACTTTAAATATATACACATGCTTTTGTGTGAGTGCATGTGTGCGAAAGTGTGTGTGTATGTGAGAAAGTGGTATTCATGTAGTGGACCTGGTGCTGTATATACAATATAATCATGTTATTGAGGAATTCAAACTCAGTGGTGTATAAACCTGATTTTTCCCCCCACTCACAGCTTGAAACATACTTATAAAATCTATTTTTTTCTCATTTCTAATTATAACTTGTGCTGGATTCCTAACCTTTCACTCATTTTCTGATAGTAAATGTTCATCCTCTGTATAACCTCAATCTCATACCAGATTTCGTGTATTTTCTTCCTCCATGCTGGCTAGGATTGTGGCCTGGGGGTCATGGTGAGAGAAAGGTGCTTGGGGCGGGCTGGTTCTGCATTACTTCTACTGTCTTTCCAGTGCTCATGTCCTCTAACACTGGGGGCAGAGTAGGAGGGGCAAGTGCCACTCTCTTACCATGTTGTTATGATAGTCCCTCCCTTTTGGCTGATTGAGCTCCTCTGTGGTTGTCCATTTGTAGTCGGTACATCTAGTTGTAAAGTGTTTATCCAAATACCAGTACATACATGGGGTTGAAATGTCTCAATGTGGTAGACTAAACACTGCTTGACCTCTTTCACCCCACAGCCTGGCAGGCCCCACCAAAGCTTCTCATTATTAAGACCCTTTGCCTTGCAACAAATCTCTTGGTCAGCAATCAAGGTAGCTCAAGCTTATTGGCCTTTTGTGAGCTTTGACCCACAGGAAATCATTCATCCTTGCTAGATCAAGCCATGGAAGTGTGGGCTGTGCTATTGATTGAATGTTTATGTGCCCCCCCAAATTCATATGTTGAAACTTTAATCCCTAATGTGATAGTGTTTGGAGATTGGAAGTCATCAGGGCATGAGAGTGGAGACTTCAAGATTGGATTAGTGTCCTTCTGAGAAGCATCAGGAAAGAGTTTTCTCTCTCTTTCTCTGTTGTCCACCATGTGAAGACATAGTAAGAAGACATTTATGGTCCAGGAAGAGGGTCTTCACCAGAACCCAACCATGCTGGCAACCTAATACAGGACTTCTAGATCCAGAACTTGGGGAAATCACTTCTTTTATTTAAGCTACCCAGTTTGATACTCTTTTATAGCATCCTGAGTAGACTGAAGTTGATTCGGGGCCACTCCCAATCTCTTACTACCATCTCTTCCCAGTTCTTCTCTCTTCTCACATGGATCCAAGAAGCATTTCACCAGTCTGCTGTATAAACAGTTGTTCTCGCAGTGTACCAGGTGCTCCTCCCTGAATGTCTCTGTGAGGGGTCTCTTCAGCATATCCCCGTACCTTGGGGGCAGGCAGCAGCTTAGGTGAAGAAGTCTTTGCACTGAGCTTTTGATTCATCCAAGGTCTCTAGTATTTTCATCCTTTGCCCTCTCCTCCAAGATTTTTGTTTTGATTTGAGTTTTGTTGGTTTTAAGTGAAGGAGGGAGAAGTGGTAATGGTTGTATAGGGAAAAGGGGAAGACAAGACCAACTTCCTGATATTATTAAATGCTGAGCAGGTTGCTGGCCTCAATTGTTGATGTTAGTTCTTAGAGATGTATTCTTTTGTTCAGCATTGGATTCTAGTTGCCAATTCTGAGGCAAAATAGAGTCCCAATCAATCTCTGGTTTCTGCACATTTACTACATACACATGTATGTCCTGGGTGGTAAAATGTATTCATCCTTCACAGTTAGGAAAATCAGTCTCAGAGAAGGCAAAATAAGTTAGTCTCAAATGACATCAAGTGGCATTGTGGCATTCAGTTGACCTGGCACCAAATCCACCGTAGCAAAGACATACTCTTTTTTTTTTTTTTTTTTTGTGGGTTGGGGATGTTACCAGGAATTGAACTCAGGGGCACTTGACCACTGAGCCACATCCCCAGCCCTATTTTGTATTTTACTTAGAGACAGTGTCCCACTGGGTTGCTTAGTACCTGTTTTTGCTGAGGCTGGCTTTGAACTTGCAATCCTCCTGCCTCAGCCTCCCAAGCTGCTGGAATTACAGGCATGCACCACCATGCCCAGCGAGACACATTTTCTTAAGCTGGGGTTGGAAATAAGAAGGAATGACAATGGGGTGGGGGATATATAGGCCCTTTCCTGTGTAATTCAGAAAAAAAATAGAAATAGGAGGGAATCAGGGGCAGAGCCAGAGAAACTGGTTCACCAGTGACTGTGCCACCAATGTGGCTCGTAAATGAGAGCCATGAGGCCATGGCACTCCCTTATGCTATAGCTACAAGGGAAGGCCTTCAGGAAGGGCCCCAGAGCCTCTGGTGCTGTGGCCTGAAAGATTCCCTTTCACCACGATTTGATAGGGCAAGCTCTTCACCTCCCAGGCTAGTAGGCCTAAGACCTCAGGGGCCCACAGAAGGTCTGGGGAGCTACATTCTTGTGGCAATCATTAGCTGAAGGGACTGATGTGTCTAGAGGGGGCCAAGGCCCACAGCAGGGCACTCCATTCCAGGTCTAGGTATGCAGCGCAGAGTCTCTCCCTCCACCATGGTCAGGACAGTGGTGCTCAGAGTAGGACACCAACCAGTAACCTCCACAACACCAGGGGATCTGTTAGAAATGCCAACTTTTACCTCCCCCGACTCCCCAGACCTCAGAAAAAATCAGAAAGTTGGTTGGGAGGGTGAAGCCTAGCAATTCATTTTTAGCAACACATTAGTTAAGTCAGGTTTACTTGAGTATAATTTACAAACAGAAAAGAAATTCACCCTTATTAAAGTTTGCCATGTGATAATTAATTGGCAGTTATGTAACGATTAGCACCCAGATCCGTATATAGATTATTTTCATCATCCCCAAAGTTAGTTCCCTCCTGCTCTTCTGTGGCCAATACTCTGCCCCTACCCTCCAGTCCCTGGCAACTACTGATTTTATTTCTGTCCCTACAGCTGAGCCTTCTGTAAAGTGTCATGCAAATGGAATCATACAGCGTGTCGCCTTTTGTACCTGCTTTCTTCCACTTAGCATAGTGCTTTTGAGGTTGTCCATGTTGTTTCAAGCCTCAGTAACCCCCCCCCATTTTTACTGCTGAGTGTATCACATTGTATGTGTGCACCCCAAACATCTTACCTGTGCAGCAGCTGATAGATGCTTGTGTTGGCTCCAAGCTGAGACTATTATGAATAAAGCGACTATCAATATTCATGTTATCCATGTACCAGTCTTTGTGTGGACATATGTTTTCATTTCCCCTGGCTAAACATCTAGGAGGAGAATTGCTGGATCAACAGGAAAGCATGTATTTATCTTTATAAGAAACTGCTAAACTGTTTTCCAAAGTGACTGTAACATTTGCTTCCCATCAATAATCCAAGAGAGTTCTAAGTGCTCCCTGTTCTCTCCATCATTTGGTATTATCAATTTTTGTTGTTCCTGTTGTTTTTTTAATTTAGTCATACTAATGGATGTCATGATTCATTTTTATTTTTGTAACAATAAATGATTCAAAACATCTTTTCATGACTTTACTTACCAGTCAGATATCTTCTTTGATTAAGTATCTATTTAAATCCTTTTCCATTTGAAAAAAATGTTTTCTTATTGACTGTTAAAAGGTCTTTATGTATTCTGGATAGAAGTTCTTTAACAATATGAATTTGCAAGTTTCTTTCTCCAGTCTCTGTTTTGTCTTTTCATTTTCTTAACAGTTTCTTTTGAAGAGCTAATTTTTTTTTTAAATTTGGATAAAGTTCAGCTTATTCTCTTTTCTTTTATGATTCATGCTTTTTGTGTCCTATGTAAGTATTTTTTTTTTTTGGACATATGTTTTAAAAAGATTTTATCCTGTTTTCTTTTCCATAGCTTTATAATTTCATACTTCCAGTTTAGGTCTTAGATTCATTTTGAATTTTTTTTTATTATATGATGTAAGATTGTCATTGTTTATTCTTTCATATGGGCATTCATTAGTCCAGAACCATTTGAAAAGACTACCCTTTCTCCATTAAATTGACATTGCACCTTTGGGGAAAAAAATTCGACTGTATATGTGCAGATATATTTTGAACACTATTCTTTTTCACTGATGTACATGTTGGTTAATATGGCAATACTACACTGTCTTGATTACAGTAGTTTTATGGTAAATCTTGAAATCATGTACCCTAAGTCCCCAACTTTGTACTTTTTAAGAATTGTATTGGCCATGTTAGGACTTCAAATTTTCGTATAAATCTTATAACTGATCTGTCAATTTAAAAAAAAAAATACCTTTTAGGATTTTGATTAGGATTGCATAGAAACTATAAATCAATCTGGGCATCATTGATAATGCTAATAATATTGAGGTTTCCAATTCACTAATATAGTTTATCTTTCCATTTATTTAACTCTTCTCTAAATTCTTTTGTTATGTCTTCACTAGTACCAGCATACAGATTTGCATTGTTTTGTTAGATTTATCCACAAATATTTTATTTTTAACACTATTATGGGGAATGAACTTACTGAAGATAACAGTGATGGTCTTTCATATACAACATATTCTGGAGAACCCAGCCACGGTACTGAGTGAGGGCTTTGCTGTCAGACAGAGCTCCCTCTCGACTCCAGCACCACTTGGTGTGCTTGGTGGCACAGCATAGTTTTGAAGACCCTAGATTCTAGAGTCAGAGTGCCTAGATCTGAAGCCTCATCCTGGCTCTCTCGAGCTTTATAACCCTGGGATCTTCAGGGTTCCGTTTCTTTATCTGTTCACGGGGCATAATAACAATACCTACCTCTAGGGTTGTTTCAAGGATTTGGTGAACTGAATCCAGCAATGTTGAGCACAGGAAAAAAATGCATGCCAGCCTTTATTATTTCTTATTAGCTGTGTGACCATGGGCAGACTAATTTCAAAGCAACTTCATCTTCACATTTACAAGTTAGTAATAATAAGAGTATCAGTAGAATTATGTTGAGGATTAAATTAAAATAAAACAGTTAACACAGTCCTGGCACACATAAGCCCTTATTAATGTTTGCTTCTAATATATCTATGTTGGCATGTTGTTTGACATACGTTGACATTAAGCAAATCCATATTAAAAAATAAAATACCTGCTAAACAAAGAATAATAACCTTGCAGAAAAGCTTGTAGAAAAAATTCAAAAGTTACAAGAGTGGCTACTCCAATATTTAGATGGTGTACAGTCTGACTTAGTAAAACCTGGCCCTTTTCAAGTGTTCTTGCTAAATGATTTTCTTTGGTCATCACGTCACCCTACATTGTTTCTAAACCTCATTGCATAGCGTGGTGTTCAAGCTTCAATCTAAAATCAATCTACTTATTGTAATGACTTCTAGTTACCTGTACCCAATTACCATTGTCATTAAGAAGGCAGTACCCACCGATATTGAGTAACCATGTGACATTAGGCATTCAATGTAGCTTCAACACATGACCTTCTTACCTAGAAAAATTTAAAAGTACCTAAGATAGTGCTTTTAACTCTTGTTTACTGAAAAACAGAAAAGCATACAAAAACACTTTGCCAACTTACAAATGTTGGATGAAAGAGACTTAATAAGAGACTCTAGAAGATATGAATACTGATTGGGTCCTTTGGGTTATGGCATAGTATTGCCACAGATGGTAATATAATCTCTAAGGAAATTAGCTGACATGATTTCATTTATTTGAGTGTGTTCGAGCAGATCTGTACCACAGATAGTACAAAAAATCAGTTTGGCAACATATAACAGGAAACAGTGAATCAAGACTTAAGCCCCACATTTTTTATTTTATTTTTATTTTTTTATTTTTTGATACCAGGGATTGAACTGAGGGTGCTTAACCATTGAGCCACATCCCCAGCATTCTTTTGTATTTTATTTAGAGACAGGATCTCACCAAGTTGCTTAGGGCTTCGCTAAGTTGCTGAGGCTAGCTTTGAACTTGTGATCCTCAAGTTATGCTGTGTGCTGTACTATAACACTGTGAGTCTTTGACTGAGTCATCTGCCCTCTTTTGTCAAGGTCTTCATCTGTATAATATTGAGCTAGAATAATGGGTTGATTGGAACTTGATCCAGATTTTATTCTCTGGTTTTAGAATCCATTTTTTTTCCTTCAAACTTATTGCATTTTAGCTGAAAGTAAAGAAGCCTACCTGGAAAAGGTAAACAAGTATCATAAGCGTTATTTGTGTAGGAGTTGGATTAATAACCTTAAATTGGTAAAATTCTGCATTAAAGGAGATATGAATCAAATTAACATTGCAGACCTTTTTTAAAATTTTTTTATTTGTTTTCATTAGTTATACATGACAGTAGAATGCATTTATGCACTTTGATATATCATACATAGATGGGATATAATTTCTCATTTTTCTGAGTGTACATGTTGCAGAATCATATTGGTCATGCAGTCACATATATACATACAGTAATAATGTCTTTTTCATTCTACCATCTTTTCTATCCCCACATCCCCTCTCCTCCCCTCCCATAACTTCCCTCTACCTAATCTAAGGTAATGCTATTCTTCCCTAGTGTCCACCACTTTATTGTGAATCAGCAATCAGCATCTGCATATTATAGAAAACATTCAGCCTTTGGTTTTGTGGGATTGGCTTATGTCTGCTTAGCATGATATTCTCTAACCTCAACCATTTACTGGCAAATTCCATAATTTTACTCTTCGTTAAAGCTGAGTAATATTCCATTGAATGAATATATATATATATATATATATATATATATATATATATATATATATCACATTTTCTTTATTCATTCATCTATTAAGGGACACCTAGGTTGGTTCCATAGTCTAGCTGTTGTGAATTGAACTGCTATAAACATTAATGTTGCTGTATCACTATAGTATGCTGATTTTAAGTCCTTTAAGTAAAACCAAGAATTAATAAATGGGATAGATTCAAATTAAAAAGCTTTTTCTCAGCAAAGGAAACAATTAATAAAGTGAGGGGAGAGCCTACAGATTGGGAGAAAAATCTTTACCACATCCACCTCCGATAAATCATTAATCTCTAGGATATATAAAGAACTCAAAAATCTTAACACCAAAAAAAAAAAAATAACCCAATCAATAAATGGGCTAAGGAAGTTAACTGATACTTCACAGAAGAAGAAATACAATTGATCAACAAATATATGAAAAAGTGTTCAACATCTCTTGCAACATCTCTAATTAGAGAAATGCAAATCAAAACTATTCTAAGATTTTATCTCACTCTTGTCAGAGTAGCAATCATCAAGAATACAGGCAACAATAAATATTGGCAAGGATGTGGTGAAACAGGTATACTCATACACTGCTGGTGGGACTCCAAGTTGGTGCAACCACTATGGAAAGCAGTATGGGGATTCCTCAGAAAATCAGAAATGGAACCACCATTTGATCCAGCTATCCCATTCCTTGATTTATACCCAAAGGGCTTAAAATCTACATTGCTGACTTTTTTTTTAATCTGTAAAATAGGTTTAATTATAATTGCTTTATAGTGTGTAGAATGAGTAATGTTTTCCAACCTTCTTGAATGTTGAAATATATTGAAAATTAATCATTCAGCCCTCTGAAACTACTGTCTACCTAAATGATCCAAGATTCTATGTTGTGATATCATCCAAAGAAAACTGTGCCTTAAACATATTTGCATCATATATTGCCCCTTGAAGAATAAAGACCCAAATTAGTTTTCTGTCTTTAAGAGACCAAATGATCTATAATTTTTAATTTAATTTAAAATTAAATTTAATCAGCACCAAATCACCCATTGCACTTTTGCTTTTTCTTTCTTGTTTTAACCAAATGTGAAGATCCAGCATGGTAACCATTTTGTATTAGGATCTGTTAAAAAGCTTTGCGGTGAGGCTGGGATAGTAGCTCAGTCGTAGAGCATTGCCTCACCTGTGTGAATCCCTGGGCTCCATTCCCAGTCCTGCCCCCTTCCCCACCAAAAAACTTAATCTATGTGTCTTTGGAGTACTCTTGACCTGTGTTTAAATTTCATCTCTGCTATTTACTCAACTGTATGATTTAGGCAAATCACTCATTTTCTGTATGCCTCAGTTTCTCCACGTATAAAATGGAAATGACCACACATAATATATCAAAGTGCACAAATGCATCCTACTGTCATGTAGGTTTTTTGTAAAATTCAAGAGATCAAGTAGTGGAACTCCAGGAATAAAATAGGTGTCTCCAAATAATAGCTCTTGTTCCGTTTGCCTCATGCCCCAGTGTAAATTGAAGGTTGATCTCTACCATATCCAGTTCCATTGGCTATGATACTGGATACTACAAGTAACTTAAAGTAGCCTAAATAAAGACCTTATTTTAATTCTGGTAATGGGGAAATGGTTATAGGTGCATAATAGGAAATTATTCAGCCATAACAATAATTCAATGCTATGTGGCACTGCTATAAGGAAATTGAAAAAATAATCAGGCAGAAAAGTGTATAGACAGTATGATTCCAAATATATAGAATAGCATAGAAGAAAGTATTGGAAAAAACAATGAGAAAATCTTAAAGTGGGTGGTAGTGGGAATTTGGGATTTTTGTTTGTTTGTTTGTTTTTGCAGTATGAACCAATTTCTGTATCTTTCAAAATACAAGTATTTTTCCTTTTTCTATTTTCCATTCTTAAAAATTTCTTTTTTTTAACACAATGAACATATATTAGACCTATTATAAAACAGAAAACTACATCTATTTCAATGTATAGTAGAAAGAAATCTGTATATATCAATTGTGAAAGAAGTTTTGAGCATCGTGAACATTCATACTAGCCCCTCTGACAGAACCATCCTAGTTAGCAACTAGTTTTACTTTGACCAATATTTATCAAATGCTCTCATAATCTATTTCAATTATTTTTCTTACTTTTCTACTTTTGCCTCCTCCTTGGCCTGACTTCATATTTAATTTAAATGCCTATGCTGTCTACAGTTAAGAACCACACACCAGATCAACATGTTAAAAATGTATGAGGAATATAACTGGCCAATTTCTGGCACAATATGTGTAGACATATATACTTTAAATTTGAGAGATGGAAATCTAAATGTTCAGAGTCCTGATGACTCCAGTTTGGATTCCTATGATGGAATACTTGGTCTGGAAGAATGGGCTCCTACTGTGACCTCCAGAGGATAATGTAGGTATGCCCACCTCTCAGGTCTAAAATTCTTTTCATTCAGTATGACTTTCATTTTTAACTTATTTCAGAGTTTGTTGTTGGTAAGTGAGGCAGGGAGATTAGATTATCAGCAAGGAATAGAAAAGAGCTTGGGTGGCTTCAGGCCTCTGCTTGTTGGGAAGGGCCCAGTCTCATCTGCATAGATGCACTGAGAGGAAGGGTGTGGCCAGAAGCTGTCTGTAGATAGAAAGTTCTCTTACTTAGCATCAATTTTCAACCCACTGAAGATTTTCCTTTCCTCTGCTCAGTAATGGTAAGGGATCTGTGGCTACTTGGCATGTTTCTAACTTCCCAAGAAGATTTTGAGATGCAGGTATTCAGAGAATATCTTATCTATTGCCACAACATAAGGCACATAGCATTTACTCCATAAATATTGGTGAAATTCAATTAACATTTACCAACAAACTTTTAATAGTATAGCATTATTAAGACTTTTCATAAAGGAGATGGAATCATTTTTCAAAAACCAGAAATTAGATTTTGTCATTCTCTCTTCTTTGCTTTCAAAATAAAAACAAAAATATCTCTGCAATGGCTCTTTCCAATCACTTAACTTTGGCCTCCAAGACTCATGTCACTGATACTGCCAGTTGTCAGTATCCGCTTCTTCATATTTTAAAGTTTGAACATTAGAGAAGCATGCCAAGGCAAACATACAAAGCAAGGTTTATTTAAAAAGAGGTAACGCAGATTTCTCCCAGGAGGGAGAAGGGGGCCATAGTTGATATCCTGAAGTAAGTTCTTTCTGCCTCTTTTTATACATCCTAGATATTCTTTGTTCTCCTGCTCTGTTTTCCCCTTACATCTCTCCTTCCTAGTACAAGGCTAGGTCCAGAAGATGGCCCAGGTGGGATGGCCAGAAGGTGAGAAGCAGGTGGGCTGGAGGGGCCAAGGTGGAGTGATCCAGGCAGGAAGTGGGGCCAGGGTGCATTATTTCTGTTGTTACATCTTCAAAGAGGACTTTTCTAATAGCCTTGTATAAATGTGATCTCATTAGTCACTCTCCATCACATCATTATTTTATTTCCCTCCTAGAATTTTTCATTATCTGCAATATTACCTTCATTTGTTCCTACATTTATCTTCATCAGAAGCTAAACTTAAGGGAGATGGGCACTTTCTTGGCCTTTACTATTGGATTCTTCATTCCCTGGAGAATATTTGTGAAAAAAAGGAAGGGACAGAGGGAGGACAGAAAAAGAAAGAAGGAAAGAAAACAGGGAGGAAGGGATTTTAGATCAGACAATATTTACAACTATCCTGTGTAGTAGGATCCTTAATCCCAACTTTACAGATGAGAAGATTGAGGAGAAGTTATTCATTTTTATAAAAATCCTAGCTAGTAAAAGAACCATGATTCTAAATAGAATCTTCTTGAATTCAAGAACAGCTTTTTCTTTTATCTTAAAAGATATTTAGAGTGACATGGCAATTATCAAGAATATAAACAACAATAAATGTTGGCTAGGATGTTGGGGGAAATGTGGACTCAAACATTGCTGGTGGGAATGCAAATTGGTACAACCATTATGGAAAGTGGTATGGAGATTCCTCAGAAAACTTGGAATGGAACTACCATTTGACCCCGCTAGCCCATTTCTCCACTTATACCCAAACTTAAAATCAGCACACTACGATGAAGCAGCCATATCAATTTTTATAGCAGCTCAATTCACAATAGCTAAACTATGTAACCAACCTAGGTGTCCTTCCACAGATGAATGGAAAATGAAAACCTGGTGCATATATACAATGTGATAATACTCAGCCACAAAAAGAATGAAATTATGGCATTTGTCAATAAATAGATGGAACAGGAGAATATCATGCTAAGTGAAATAAACCAATCCCCCCAAACCAAAAGCCAAATGTTTTCTGATATGTGGATGGTAATTCACAATGCAGGGATGGGGGCACTAGAGAAGAATAGAGTTACTTTAGATTAGGTAGAGGGGAGTAAAGGGAAGAGAGGAGGTATGGGGTACGAAGGATAGTGGAATGACTCTGACATTATTACCCTAATGTAGTGTGATTCTATGTCATGTACAATCAGAAGAAAGAAAAATTACAATCTATTGCATATAATGTATCAAAGTGCATTCTATTGACATGTATAATTAATTAAAACAAATACAAAATTTTAAAAAAGATATTTGGAACTTCCACTCAACTGTGTTAGAGTAACTAGTACTAGATTTACCCTTGCACTGTAAACAACAAGAAAACTGGACAAACTACATGAAGCAGCTGAATGTTGACATTGGACAGTAAGCAGACTGTAAATGTGATTCCTGAGAAGCTGGGGACATATGAAGTAAATACTACACTTGCTCTTGCTTTCTGCTTTAGAAGCAGTTTCTGGATTGCAGCAGAAGGAGAATTAAACAGACCATGGCAAACTCTAGACCTGAGGAGATGATCATCAGTCTTCCATGAAACTGAGGTGTCTGGAAGTAGCAGGATATGATCCCAGAGGAGAAGGAGGCTAATGCACAGAGAGCAAGCCCCAAGTATATGCATAGAGCCCCAGGAATACTGTTGTTGAATGCTAACCCATGAACTCATAGGGCAAACCCTGCTTAGCTGAGCAAAGGACATAGGGAATTCTAAGCTCCACAGAATTCGCAACAGAGTTTGAATTCTGAGCAAAAGAGGAGGCAGATTTCAGTGAATTAGATACTCAAGAAGGGGCATGCTTCAGTGATTGGGTTAAACTAACCCAAAAGTAAAGACCACTCTAGACTTGCCATATCAGAGCTTAAAAACAAGGCTTGAAGTGATCAAGCTGATCCATGAGCAGCTTCCAAAATAAACTTTAACACTGTTTAAAATAACACAACAAAATCCAGGAAATCAATAACTAAACATTTATTACAGTGGCCAGCATCCAAAAAAAAATTACAACACATGTGAACATATACTGTGGTTTCTCTTCAGATTGTATAAATCTTTTGCCTTTTATAAAACGTAAACAAGCAGAAAATGTGATCTATAATTAGAAAAAAAAATCAGTCAGTAAATAGTTACAGACCCAGAAAAGACAGAAATGATGGAAATAGTAAACAGGAGTTGAGCCATTATAAATACAGTCATGGACTTAAAGGAACCTTGATCACTAAGAGAAGAAAAATTAACTATGTAAATAAAAGTATCAAGAGGAACTATAGAGTTGAAAAGTATAATATCTGAAATATGTAATTCACTGGAAATGCTTAACAGCAGATTAAATACTGCAAAAGGAAATATGAGGGATTTTGAAGACACAGCAATAAAAATAACCCAAAATAAAGCACAAGAGGAAAAAAAAAGAGCTAAAAATACTGTCAGAGACAGTGGGACAATATTCAGTGACTTTATAAGTAGTTAGAATCTCAAAAGGAGAGAGAGCAGAAAAATTGTTTTAAGAAACACAACCAAATCTCCCAGAAGAAAACAATAAGCAAATATTCATAAATTTTTGGTAGATAAATATTTCTTAGGAAATAGATCATAAAACCTAAAAGGAAAAAATAAGTTTCATTCCACTAAAATTAAAATATTTTGTTCTTGAAAACAACAATCATTCTAGGTTCTATCCCAGCAATTTCACTCCTATTTATCTAAAAGAAATAAAAACGTATGTCCGTGTAATAGTTTGCATATGAATGTTCAGAGTAGCTTTATTCACAATAACAAAACCTGGAAATAAATAAAATATTCATTAACAAGTGTCCAGTTTATTTTATTTATTTATTTATTTATTTTGCTACTATCACAGGATACCTGAAAGTGGATAATTTATAATGAACAGACATTTATTTCAGACAGTTCTGAAGTCTGGGAATTCCAAGATCAAAGTGGCAGCATCTGGTGAGGTCTTTCTTGCTGAGTGATCCCATGTTGGAAGGGCAGGAGTAGGAGGGAGAGACAAAGGGTGAGAGGGGAAGACAGGGATAGAGAGTGATTGTCCCTACAGTACACAGAGCTGCACTTGTCCCCATAGGAATGGCATTGATCCACTCATGAAGGCTCACCCCTCATAACCTCTACTACCTCATCACCTCTTAAAAGTTCCACCTTAACACAACTGTGTTGGGGAGTAAGTTTCCAACCGATGCTTTTTTGGAGGACACCATAGCAACACGTGAATGTGCAAACCAATTGTGGTGAATCCCTACGAAGGAATGGCTGTCATGAAAAGCAATAAAATATCAATACATGCAGTGATTTGGATGAATCTAAAAATTAGTATGGTGGCTGCAAGAAGTCAAAGTTCAAACATTACTTACAGTATGTACCTATATTACATTTATATGACTCTTTGGAAGAGAGTAAACTAATCTGTAACAACAAAAATCAGATCATTTGATGCTGGGGTCTCTGGGTTGGAATGGGAAGATTCACTGGAAAACATCATAAAGCACTGGAAGACACTATAAAGCATCATGGGGAATGATGAAGATGTTCTCTATTTTGATTGTGGTTATACAGGTATATGCATTTGATAAAACATGATGATGAATACATTTAAAATGAGTTCACTTTAGATCATGTAAATTGTGTATCCATAAAGCTGATGTTAAAAATGTAGCCCTGTTATTGGCATGGAAATTGTCTAGGAAAACAATTCTTCTCTAACTCATGCTTCAGTCAGCCAGTTATGAGAACAAAATAGAACAACACCCACTAACATCTCATGCCTCACCCTACTGTAAATAGCCAATCAGAATATTTTCCTGTTAGGAAATTTTAGGACCTATGACATAGTGTTAATATTTATATTTATATTTATTCAGTGGTTGCTAATTATTCTATTTTGCAGATGTGAGCCAATTACACCATTTTCTGAATTTTGCTGGTCTTGTAGCTTTTATAAATCACAGGCTCCTAATATAAACTTGATTGTGGTAAAGTAGAACGTGCTGGTAGGCTTCAGTTCTAATCAGCTTGGGGTTTAAATTCTGGCTCTGCCACTCACCAGCTGGGTTTTGCCATCATAAAATAAGCATATGACCACCTTCATAGGTTGTGAGGATTCAGTGAGATGATGAAGGAATTCTGCTGTGTGTGTACTAGACTGTAAAAGGAGGGTGCCTTATGCTGCACCCCCTGAGTCTCTAGCTCCCTTACTGCCCTCTCCTATCCTGTCCTTCTACCATCCTGAATTTTTATTTATCTCCTCTACTATAGTAATGTGGTACAAATGTCAATAGTTTCTATTTTCTCAGTTTAAAAGGGTGTTTCATTTCTGAATGAATTCCACCATTCCAACTAAAAATATTTTATTTATTTATTTTGGTACTGGGGATTGAACCCAGGGGCACATAACCACATACCCACATACCCAGCCCTTTTTATTTTTATTTTTAAATTTTGAGACAGGGTCTCAGTAAGTCGCTTAGGACCTTACTAAGTTGCTGAGGCTGACTTTGAACTTGTGATCCTCTTGCCTCAGCTTCCTGAGCAACTTGGATTACAGGGATGTACCATCACACCTGGTCCATTAAAACAATTCTTTCAACTTATATTGGATGTAACAGTTGCTGGACTTATTTTGGGGTTATCCTTAATAAATTGTGCCGCAGTCTGGCTGGGCACAATCAGGAGCCACTTGTCAAAAGAAACTAACTTTATTTTTAGAACCACCCACGCCAAACAAAACAGCCTCTCAGGAAAAACCCTCAGAGCCTCAACTGCCACCACCGGCTTTCCACAAGCCTCTCTCTCCCACACAAGCTTCTCTCCACCTCCCACAATCCTCCTGCTCTTGAGGCCGATTGGCTGGGTCACGTGGGCGGAGCCAAAAAAGTCCCCCAATGAGCAGCTCCGTGGTCTGAAAGGGCAGGGAAACAGCCCAATGAGCATCACCGCAGAGGAGCCAATCAGCTAGATGTTGCTGGGGCCGAGGAGCCAATCAGCTAGATGTTGCTGGGGCCGCTGTGAGCCAATCATCAGCCAGCAGCTGGAAGTTTGCTGGCAGCTGGAAGTTTGCTGGGGCCCCTTTGGCTGTGGCTCTCAACAAAATTGGAGTGTATATTATCTATATTTGAATGGTCCTTTACCTTTATAAAGTCTTTTATTTATTATCTCATTTAATCATTAATTAGCTCAACAATCTTATAAGGTCAATGAGAGGATTATTATGTCTACTGCACACATTAGTAAACCAAGGTTTCCCTAGGCTATGGATGGTGAAAGGAGACCCTCATCATTATACAAAATACATGTATGAAGATGTGAATTTGGTGTCAACATACCTTATATATAATCAGAGATATGATAAATTATGGTATAATGGTGTATTAAGAATTGTAATGCAAAAATAAATAAATAAATAGATAGATAATTTTTTTTTAAAAGGCATTTAGGTCAGAACTGGAATTTGAACCTGGTTTTCCTGATCTTGATTCAGTGCATTTTCCATGGTTTATGTATTTAGCTGAATTTATTGAGAGCTGATGGTATGCTGGGCATGCATAGTACAGTGCTGCCCTTGGGAAGCTCATCATCTATGGGGGAGCTGGGTTTGCAACCGTAGAACAATGACAGTTGTACATATAAAGGACACAGGGACCACACAGAACATGGGGTGTGGGGGTGGGTGGAGAGTTGCCCAGAGGAGCAAAGGGTCACCCTGGGACATAGGAGGAACTCTAAGGTACCATGAGGCTATGATTATTCTATTTGAACAAGAAGAGAAAGGCCTTCCAGCGGTTCAGTAGACTGAGACAGGAAGATCGCAAGTTCAAAGCCAGTCTCAGCAAAAGCAAGGCACTAAGCAAGTCAGTGAGACCCTATCTCTAAATAAAATACGAAATACGGCTGGGGATGTGGTTCTGTAGTTGATTAACCAAGTTCTAGCTCTGGTACCTAATTAATTAAATAGAGAGAGAGAGAGAGAGAGAGAGAGAGAGAGAGAGAGAGAGAGAGGGATTCCTAAAATAGCCCAAAGAAAGAACCCTCAAGAATTAATATTTTTTTCTTTATTTTTTTGTCAAAGCTGAGTTATTCTTCACTTTGACAAAATAAACAAAACAGTATACAGAGATGAGGTTGCAGCCTAGCAGTCACCAGCAGAGTCTGTTTCCCATAGCTACTTTATGGGGCTGTCCCTCCGGCCCTGGGCCCTGCTCAGACTACAGCAGCCTGCACAGGGTGGGCGTGGGATGGGGTGTGTGCTCACTAGTATGTGTTTTCTGATCCCATCCACCAGGAAAGAATCAAATCTACTTGGAATATTGTGAAGCTTCCTGCCTGTTTGATTAGTTTTTCCAGGTGGGGTGTGTAATTATTAAAGCCGATATTAAGAGAGAGCTTCCTTTCTTCATGGTCCTAGGCTAGCTCCTAGTGTAATGTTGATCTTTATAAGAGACAGAAAAGGTCAGGATTATTTCAGGTATTTGGTGGAAAGACTTCTGGAGGTTGGCCTTTGGGGTAGAAAGAGGCAGAGGAAAAGGGGAGAATCTTTTGATTGTTCCATAGACTTTTGACTCTTTTTTTTTGACTCTTTTGTCTCCATTTCTCTATCCATTAAAAATTTAAAAAGTATTGATATATAAAGTTCTTTCCTTGACCCATTTTCTTTTTTGTTAAGGCATAATATTTGTACATCTTTATGGGATATATTATGATAATACATTTGTACAGTGTGTAATGATCAAATCAGAGTAATAAGCATTTCCATCTCTTCAAACATCAGTCATTTCATGTTTTGGGATTTCATTTTCTCCTACTTATTTTTAAATATAGATTGTTTTATTTATGTATTTATTTATTTTTATTATTGGTTGTTCAAAACATTACAAAGCTCTTGACATATCATATTTCATACATTTGATTCAAGTGGGTTATGAACTCCCATTTTTACCCGGTATACAGATTGCAGAATCACATCAGTTACACATCCACATTTTTACATATTGCCATACTAGTGACTGTTGTATTCTGCTATCTTTCCTATCCTCTACTATCCCCCCTCCCCTCCCCTCCAATCTTCTATCTCTACCCCATCTACTGTAATTCATTTCTCTCTCTTGTTTTTTTTCCCCTTTCCCCTCACATCCTCTTATATGTAATTTTGTATAACAATGAGGGTCTCCTTCCATTTCCATGCAATTTCCCTTCTCTCTCCCTTTCCCTCCCACCTCTCGTCCCAGTTTAATGTTAATCGTTTTCTCATGCTCTTCCTCCCTGCTCTATTCTTAGTTGCTCTCCTTATATCAAAGAAGACATTTGGCATTTGTTTTTTAGGGATTGGCTAGCTTCACTTAGCATAATCTGCTCTAATGCCATCCGTTTCCCTGCAAATTCCATGATTTTGTCATTTTTTAGTGCTAATACTCCATTGTGTATAAATGCCACATTTTTTTTATCCATTCATCTATTGAAGGGCATCTAGGTTGGTTCCACAGTCTAGCTATTGTGAATTGTGCTGCTATGAACATCGATGTAGCAGTATCCCTATAGTACACTCTTTTAAGGTCTTCAGGGAATAGTCCCAGAAGGGGAATAGCTGGGTCAAATGGTGTTTCCATTCCCAGCTTTCCCAGGAATCTCCATACTGCTTTCCAAATTGGCCGCACCAATTTGCAGTCCCACCAGCAGTGTACAAGTGTACCCTTTTCCCCACATCCTCGCCAGCACTTGTTGTTGTTTGACTTCATAATGGCTGCCAATCTTACTGGAGTGAGATGGTATCTTAGGGTGGTTTTGATTTGCATTTCTCTGATTGCTAGAGATGGTGAGCATTTTTTCATGTACTTGTTGATTGATTGTATGTCCTCCTCTGAGAAGTGTATGTTCAGGTCCTTGGCCCATTTGTTGATTGGGTAATTTGTTTTCTTATTGTTTAATTTTTTGAGTTCTTTGTATACTCTGAATATTAGGGCTCTATCTGGAGTGTGAGGAGTAAAAATTTGTTTCCAGGATGTAAGCTCCCTATTTACCTCTCTTATTGTTTCTCTTGCTGAGAAAAAACTTTTTAGTTTGAGTAAGTCCCATTTATTGATTCTTGTTTTTAACTCTTGCGCTATGGGTGTCCTATTATAAGGAATTTGGAGCCCGACCCCACAATATGTAGATCGGAGCCAACTTTTTCTTCTATCAGACGCAGAGTCTCTGATTTGATATCAAGCTCCTTGATCCATTTTGAGTTAACTTTTGTGCATGGCGAGAGAAGGGGATTCAGTTTCATTTTGTTGCATATGGATTTCCAGTTTTCCCAGCACCATTTGTTGAAGATGCTATTCTTCAATGGAGTTGCATGCTTTTATCCCCTTTATCAAATATAAGATAGCTGTAATTTTGTGGATTGGTCTCTGTGTCCTCTATTCTGTACCATTGGTCCACCCGCCTGTTTTGGTACCAGTACCATGCTGTTTTTGTTACTATTGCTCTGTAGTACAGTTTGAAATCTGGTATCGCTATACCTCCAGATTCACACTTCCTGCTTAGAATTGCTTTTGCTATTCTGGGTCTTTTATTTTTCCATATGAATTTCATGATTGCTTTATCTATTTCTATAAGAAATGCCATTGGGATTTTGATTGGCATTGCATTAAACCTATAGAGAACATTTTGATGATGTTAGTTCTGCCTATCCATAAAAAGGGTATATTTTTCCATCTTCTAAGATCTTCTTCTATTTCTCTCTTTAGGGTTCTATAGTTTTCATTGTATAAATCTTTCACCTCTTTTGTTAGGTTGATTCCCAAGTATTTTATTTTTTTTGAGGATATTGTGAATGGGGTGGTTTTCCTCATTTCCATTTCAGAAGATTTGTCACTGATATACAGGAATGCCTTTGATTTATGGGTGTTGATTTTATATCCTGCCACTTTGCTGAATTCATTTATTAGCTCTAGTAGTTTCTTTGTAGACCCTTTTGGGTCTGTTAGGTATAGAATCATATCATCCACAAATAGTGATAATTTAAGTTCTTCTTTTCCTATCTTTATGCCTTTAATTTCTTTTGTCTGTCTAATTGCTCTGGCCAGTATTTTGAGAACTATATTGAATAGAAGTGGTGAGAGAGGGCATACCTGTCTTGTTCCAGAATTTAGAGGGAATACTTTCAGTTTTTCTCCATTTAGAATGATGCTAGCCTGAGGCTTATCATAGATAGCTTTTACAATGTTGAAGTAAGTTCCTGTTATCCCTAGTTTTTCTAGTGTTTTGAACATAAAGGGATGCTGTAATTTGTTGAATGCTTTTTTTGCGACTATCAAGATGATCATATGGTTCTTATCTTTAAGTCTATTGAATAATGTTTGATTTCCATATATTGAACCAGCCTTGCATCACAGGGATGAATCCTATTTGATCATGGTGTACAATTTTTTTTGATATGCTTTGGTATCTGATTCGCCAGAATTTTATTGAGGATTTTTGCATCTAGGTTCATTAGAGATATTGGTCTGTAGTTTTCTTTCTTTGAAGTGTCTTTGTCTGGTTTCGGGATCAGGGTGATGTTGGCCTCATAGAATGAATTTGGAAGAGCTCCTTCTTTTTCTATTTCCTGAAATAACTTGAAAAGTAATGGTATTAACTCTTCTTTAAAGGTTTTGTAAAACTCCTCTGTATACCTATCCGGTCCCGGGCTTTTCTTGGTTTGAAGTCTTTTGATGGCTTCTTCTATTTCCTCCTTTGTTATTGGTCTGTTTAAATTGTGTGTATCTTCCTGACTCAATCTGGGCAAATCATATGACTTAAGAAATTTATCGATATCTTCACTATCTTCTATTTTATTGGAATATAGGGTTTCAAAATAATTTCTAATTATCTTCTGTATTTCTGTAGTGTCTGTTGTGATATTGCCTTTTTCATCCCGTATGTTAGTAATTTGAGTTCTCTCTCTTCTTCTCTTCGTTAGCATGGCTAAGGGTCTGTAGATCTTATTTATTTTTTTGAAGAACCAACTTTTAGTTTTGTCAAATTTTTCCATGGTTTCTTTTGTTTCAATTTTGTTGATTTCCACTCTGATTTTAATTATTTCGTGCCTTCTGCTACCTTTGCTGTTGTTTTGCTCTTCCTTTTCTAAGGTTTTGAGATGAAGTGTGAGCTCATTTATTTGTTGTTGGTTTTTTTTTCTTTTTTTGAGGAATGAACTCCAGGCAATGAATTTCCCTCTTAAAACTGCTTTCATTGTGTCCCATAGATTCCGATATGTTGTGTCTGTATTTTCATTTATCTCTAAGAATTTTTTGATTTCCTCCTTTACGTCTTCTGTAACCCATTGATCATTCAGTAACATATTGTTCATTTTCTAGGTGATGCAGGATTTTTCCTTCCTTCTTTTATCGTTGATTTCCAGTTTCATTCCATTATGATCAGATAAGATGCATGGTATTATCTCCACACCTTTATATTTACTAAGAGTTGCCCTATGGCATAATATATGGTCTGTATTTGAGAAGGATCCATGTGCTGCTGAGAAGAATGTATACCCACTTGATGATGGTTGATATATTCTATATATGTCAGTTAAGTCTAGGTTATTGATTGTGTTATTGAGTTCTATAGTTTCTTTTTCAGCTTTTGTTTGGAGGATCTGTCCAATGGTGAGAGCGGTGTGTTGAAGTCACCCATAATTATTGTGTTGTGGTCTATTTGACTCTTGAACTTGAGGAGAGTTTGTTTTATGAACGTTGCAGCACCATTATTTGGTGCATACATATTGATAATTGTTATGTCTTGTTGGTGAATCGTTCCTTTTAACAGTATATAGTGTCCTTCTTTATCCCTTTTGATTCACTTAGGTTTGAAGTTGATTTTATTCAATATGAGTATGGCCACTCCTGCTTGCTTCCGAGGACCATATGAGTGGTATGATTTTTCCCATCCTTTCACCTTCAGCCTGTGTATGTCTTTTCCTGTCAGATGAGTCTCCTGAAGGCAGCATATTGTTGGGTCTATTTTTTTAATCCAAGTTACTAGCCTAGGTCGCTTGATTGGTGAATTTAAACCATTAACATTTAGGGTTACTATTGATATATGGTTTGTACTTCCAGTCATGTTTATTTATTTATTTATTTTAATTTGGCTTGTTTTTCCTCTTTGGTTATCCCCCCCCCCCTTTACTGAGTTACCTCCCACTCTTAGTTTTGGGTGCTGTTTTTCATTTCCTCCTCTTGTAGTCTTTTGCTCAAAATGCTTTGCAGTGCTGGTTTTCTGGCTGTGAATTCTTTTAACTTTTGTTTATCGTGAAATATTTTAATTTCATTGTCAAACCTGAAGCTTAATTTTGCTGGATATAATATTCTTGGTTGGAATTCATGATTTTTCATTGTTTGAAATATGTTGTTCCAGGATCTTCTCGCTTTCAACGTCTGTGATGAAAAATCAGCTGTTAATCTAATTGGTTTACCCCTGAATGTAATCTGCATCCTTTCTATTGTAGCTTTTAATATTCTCTCCTTGTTCTGTATGTTGGATATCTTCATAATAATGTGTCTTGGAGTTGGTCTATTATGATTTTGTATGTTTGGGGTCCTGTAGGCTTCCAGAATTTGGCAGTCCATACCATCTTTCATTTCTGGAAAGTTTTGTAAGATTATTTCATTCAATAGGTTGCTCATTCCTTTGGTTTGGACCTCTATACCTTCTTCTATCCCAATGACTCTTAAGTTTGGTTTTTTTATGACATCCCATATCTCTTGAATGTTTTGCTCGTGGTTTCTTACCAGCCTTTCTGCGTTGACTATAGGCTTTTCGAGTTGATAAACTTTGTCTTCATTATCTGATGTTCTGACTTCTATTTGATCTAGTCTATTTGTAATAATCTCATTTGAGTTTTTGATTTGGTTTATGGTTTCCTGCATTTCTAGAATTACTGTTTGATTTTTTTAAAAATCTCTATCTCCTGGTAGAGTTCATTTTTTGCTTCTTGAATCTGCTTATGTAATTCATTTTCATTTGACTTCTTTAAGATTCCATTCCATCTGAGTCAGGTATGCCTTGAGTTCTTTCTCTGTCCATTTATCTGATGCCTTTAGGTTCTCCTGTAAATTTAAGTTATCCGCATTGTTTGTAATCCTTTTTTTTTCTCCCTTGTTTTTTCATGGTGCTCATGTCACTTTCCAATTCTGTTTGACTGCTGTGTTTCTGTTTTCTCCTATAAATTTGTTTTGGTTTTGTATAGCTCCAAGATATCTCCTTTGTGTTGGGAGACAATGTTTAGAGATGTTGGATTTAATTGTGGTTTTAGGTAAATTCATTAGTTTCATTAAAGGCCTACAGATTTTGATGGCATATAGAGAACTGAGGTTTGAACTTAGGATTTTATGTTAAGGTCGGGCAATTTGATGGTATGGAGGTTAGTATATCTTAGCTTCTTTGAGTGGTTGCTCAAATGCAGGCGGATATTAACAAGAGAATAGACAGGAGTACTTGGGGGTAGTTAAGGGCTTAGGCGGACTATAGACCGTCTCGTAATATTAATCTATTTGCATTTAGTAAATTACACTTAATCGGAGTGGTCATGCTTGGGAGGAAAGATAGGGAAAATGTAAGGAAGCAAACCAAGAAAGAGAGAGGGAGAGAAGAAAGAAAGAGAAAAAAATAAAAAAAAAAGAAGAAATGATAAAAAAATAATAAAATAAAGTGAAATAAAAATTACAATTTAAAAAAAAAAAAAAGCACTGTTAGGCTTCTATTTTCTTCCTTCCAGTAGGTGGAGCTGTGCCTTCCGGACCAAGATTTTGCCCTCCGGCTGTAGGAAACAATCCTTATGAGGCCACTCCCTCCTCCCCCACCTGGTGTCTCTCCAATCCTGTTCACTTAGGTTTATTCCTGGCCTCTAGTCTCCTCGCTTCTCCCACCAGACAGGCCTTCCCCAGTGTGATACCTCTCTACAGTTCAAGCTACACTCTGGGCCTGTAGTTTCCTGGATGTGGAGCACAGCTATTGGGAACTGGCCCCTATTGTTTGATTCCCTCCGATAGCCACTCCTCCGAGAGCTGGCGAGACAGGTTTCGTTTTCGACACTGGTGGGAGGGGGGAGTTGGAGGTCAGGTGCCTTTACCTTTCCCCACACCTCTATTCACGCTCACTCTGATATTCACACCCCCGGAAAGCCGGGGAGAGATTTTATGTGATTTCCCCACTGTATGGGAGAAGGGCTAAATGTCACACACCTGTTCTATCGCTGAACTTGCTGCGATGAGGTCGGATCTGTCGGAAACTGGTGATGGTGACATCAGCTCTCCAAGATGGTGGCTGGTGGCTTCCTCGGTGGGGTGTCCGGTGTGGAGGGCAGATCTGGACTGTTTCTCTCCCCCGTCTCAAACCCAGAACTCATCCTGGAGCACTGTGAGGGCACAGTTGGCAGAATCCGTAGCACCGTTTCTCTGCGTTGCTGGCACTTCGCCGCGCAGGCTCCGGCTGCGGGGCGGGCCGCTGATCAATCAGCCTGAATCTCCAGCCGCACGGTTCACTCTTGATTGAGCCGCAGTAACTGATCCTCTGGTGTTGAAATCCTTTCTCTAGGTTTCGGTGCACCCCAATTTTGCTGGAAATTCCTAACAAGATAGCTTCTGGCTGTTCTAAACTCCTAATCACCTGAGCAGTGACACGGTACACGGGGGTGACGCACTCTATTCGCCGCCATCTTCCAGCCTAATGAATCTAAATATAGAGTGTTTTAACCAGTAGTTCCCCTACTGTGCTGAAGAAGACCCAGAAGTGATTTCTTCCCTCGTGTTTGCTGTCCCCTATTGGATTTCTTTCCATCCCTCCTCTCCACTGCCATTCCCAGTCTCTAGTGACCACTATTCCATTCTGTTCATCTACAAAATTGACTTATTAGTCTACTCACATAAGTAGTCTACTCACATAAGACAATTACACATGGTAATTGTCTTCCTGTGTCTGGCTTATTTCATTTGACCTCCATTTCCATCCACATTGTTGCAAATGGCAAGATTTGGTTCTTTTTTATGGCCAAATAATATTCCATTGTATATGCATGCCAGGTTTCTTTAATCATTCATCCATGATGGGCATCTGGGTTGATTCCATATTTTAGCTATTGAGAATAGTGCTGCAATAAACATGGCAGTGCAAGGATCTTTTTAGTGTAATGATTTCTTCTCCTTTGGAATGTATACGCTATAGTAAAAATGCTGTATTATATGGTAGTTCTATTTTCAGTTTTTTGAGGAAACTCCATATTGCTTCCAATAATGGCTGTAGTACATTCCTTCCATCAGTGTATAAGAGTTCCCCTTTCTCTGCATCCTCTGTGCTTTTTGGGGTGCGTGGGGTGTGGGGGCGGCAGCATGGGGAATTAACTCAGGGCGCTTGAACACTAAGCCACTTCCCCAGCCCTATTTTGGATTTTATTTAGAGACAGGGTCTCACTGAGTTGCTTAGTGCCTTGCTTTTGCTGAGGCTGGCTTTGAACTCATGATCCTCCTGTCTTAGCCTCCTGAGCCACTGAGATTATAGGCATGTGCCACCATACTGGGCCCTGTACCAGGGCACCTGGGCCTTTTTGTGTTTTTTGATGACAGTCATTCTAGCTGGGGGTGGAGGAATGGCTTCTGATTGTGATTTTAATTTACATTTCCCTGATGATTGGTGAAAGTGAGCCTTATTTCCTGTACTTTGTATGTCTTCTTTTGAGAAGTGTCTGTTTAGTTCTTCAACCCATTATTAAAGCAGATTTTTATTTTGATGTTCAACTTTTTGAGTTCCTTCCATATTCTGAATACCATCCACTTGTTGGAGGAATATTTGGCTAATATTTTCTCCCATATTGTAGGTTGTCTCTTGGGGTCTGCTGATTGTATCCATTTCTGGGCAGAATCTTCTCAATATTGTCTTGATAGCACACAGGACATGGACCAACCATTGGCAGGCCCTCTGCTAGGTATATAGGATATAAGGATACAAGAATGAGGAAGACACAGTTCCCCATTGGAGCTGCTGCTGGAAATGTGGCTGTCAGAATTAGGTCTTTGGTGGGCGACAAGCAAGAAGATGGCAGGGAACCATGAGAAAGTACGAGAGAGAGAACCTAGTTGCTGGTGTGGCCAATAAGCAACTTGAGAGAAGAGAAATATCTGAAGAAGAGCTTTTAAACTGTATCAGAGAGGGCTTTATAAGCCTTCTCTTCCAAGACCCTATAAAATATTAATTAAGTTCTATATTGCTTATTAATATTTGTTGGAGAGAATTATCTCAGCTGAGCCCTGCTTCAGGGGTTGTATAGAACCCAAGAAACTGAACACAGGAAGAAAGAAAGTCATACACACACTCACACACATGTGTATGTGAAGAGATTTGCCTTTTGGGGTAGTGGTTCCAAGACCACCCCCCAATACCAAATTCTGTGGATGCCCAGGATCCTTATATAAATGGCATAGCACTTGCATATGACCTACACACATCATACCATATGCCTTATTTTAATATTTTTTAGTTGTAGATGGACACAATACCTTTATTTTATTTATTTATTTTTATGTGGTGCTGAGGATCGAACCCAGTGCCTCACACATGCTAGGTGAGCGCTCTGCCACTGAGCCACAACCCCAGCCCCCCCTTATACTTTAAATCATCTCTACTTATCGTAACTTATACAACGTAAATGCTATGTAAATAGTCGTTATACTACATTATAGTCTAACAATGATACCCTGATAACAAGGAAAAAGTCTGCACATATTCAGTACAGTTGGAATTTTAAAAAAATATATATTTTCAATCCACAGTTGGTTGAATCCATGGATGCAAACCCCAGAGAAACAGAGTGCCAACTGTATATGGTCTTAATAGGTACATCCCCTTTAAACAAAAAAAAGAAAAAAAGAAGAAGAAGAAGAAAGAAAGGGAGGGGAGGAGAAGGAGAAAAGGAAGGAAGGAAGGAAGGCAAGCTTCTCGGGGAACAGAGCAAAACAAGAGTATTTTGGAAAAATTCATCTGTAGTGTAATAACACAAGGTAAAACATAGGTATTTAGGATTGAATTGGCCCTTTTCTGATACAACACACCTCTTTAATCTTTATGGCCACTTTAAGAGACAAGTGCTAACATTATCATCAGTTAATAGAAGAGGAATCAAAGACAGAAGAAGTGAGATAGATGCCTTGCCCTAGGACGCACAGTGACTGAGAAATAGAGCTGAGACTCGAACCCAGGGAACCTTGCGTCTGACACCTTAATTCTTAACCACTCTGCCCTACAATATAAAATAGGATATAATTTCATCTTTAATGTTTTTGTGAGAAATTGAATCTGTCACTGAGCCTCAGGTATTGATTTCAGAGCAGTCAAATGTGTCCTGTGTAAGCGGTCTTCTCCCAGAAGTGGCATTAAACGTATTGTTCCCTGTATTTGATTGTAGATCTTGGACAAGATTTGCTAATTTGGTTCTTTTGTTCAATAACTATTGAGCAAGCCACTGTATGCCAGACACCATTTGAGGTGTTAGAGACAGAGAGTAGTGAACAAAATAGGCAGCGATCCAGTTATTATGGAGTTTACATTCTAGTAGGGAGGACAATAAATGAGCGAATTCATGGCTTGTCCAATTATGATAGCTGCTGTAGAGATAAGAGACACCATGGAGACCATGCAAGGAGGGAAGGCAGCTGCTCTGTTACGTGGGGTAGAACAGGGAAGCCTTATTGACCAGATAACATTTGAGCTGTGTAACATGATAAAAAATATAGATATAGTCTCTGTCACTGAGATCCAAAAACCCTTGGAATTTCCTGAGTGATGTGGTGAGAGGAGCCTTTTGTTATTCATGACACATTCTTTTCAACCAGAGTTGGGATTATGCTAAGGAGATGACTCTTGGTGGGCCCTTAGATAGCTTGGGACAGGGTCTGATTGCCAGAGGAACCAGAAGTTTGGAACCTCCAGGACACCCTCCCACCTCAGTGGAGACAAAAGGGGCTAGGGACTGAGTCAGTCACCAAAGACCAAGGTTTCAGCACTTGTGCCTACCTAATGAATCCTCCATAAAAATTCCCAGATGGCAGAGTTCAGAGAGCTTCTGGGTTAGGGCTCATATTGAGGAGCTAAGAGGGTGATGCACTTGGTGGGGGGTGCTCCTACTCCGTGCCCTATGCATCTCTTCTCTTTGACATTTCCAAAGTTGCATCTTTTTTTAAAATTTATTTTTATTTTTATATTTTATTTGTTTTAATTAGTTACACATGACAGTACAATGACCTTGACATATCATACATTTGAATCAGATGGGATATAATATCTCATTTTTCTGAGTATACAGGTTGAAGAATCACGTTGGTCATGCATTCACATATATACACACAGTAATGATAATGTCTGTTTCATTTTACTATCCTTCCTATCTCCCCCCGCCCCATCACATCTCTCTACCTAATCTAAGGTAACGATATTCTTTTTTTTTCCTCACATCTTCATACGTGTATGTGTATAACAACAAAGTTGCATCTTTTGTAACAAATTGGTAAAAGTAAGAAAAGGGCTTTCCTGAGTTCTGTGAGTTGTTCTAGCAAATTATTCAACCTAAGAAAGGGGTCATAAGGACTCCTGATTTGTATCCAAGTTGAACAGAAGTGTGGGCAGCCTAAGGACCTAGTAACTATAACTGGCATCTAATGTGAGGACCAGCCTCCCGGGACTCGGCTTTCAAACTGATGCAACTCTCAGTAGTTAGCTTCAGAATTGCGTGGAATCGTAGGAAACCCAGTGGGTGTCCAGAGAGCTAGAAAATTGGTGGGTGTGAAGAAAACACTTCCACATTTGGCATCAGGAGTGTCTTGAGTAACATGTCAAGCAAAGACCTGACAGAGGGGAAGGAGCAAGCTGGCAGTTTTCCAGAAGAACACTGCAGACAGAGAAACGGCAAGTGTATTGTGTCTATTGTGTTTAAGGAACTGAGGGAGACCACCGTGCCTGGAAAAGCAGGTGGAGCTGGAAACAGAGTAGCACTTTGATGCTTATTCTGGGATAAGAAACCAAGATATGAGAGGTGAGGGCTTAGCATTGGAGCAATGCTTTTTTCTGTTTAAAAAAACTGCTTTGCTTTCTGGACAAAAAAAATTAAAATTAAAAAATCAAATATAGAGAGACAAAGGTAGACATAGGGAGAGAAAGCAGGTAGCTACTCCCAGTCATCCAGGAAAGAGATGATGGCAGTAGTGTCAGTGGTGGTGAGAAGTAGTCGGACCATATATACATTTTTTGTTTTTTTGGTACTGGGAATTGAACCTAGGGGTGCTTAACCACTAAGCCACATCCCCAGTTCTTATTTTATATTTTATTTAGAGACAGGGTCTCACTGAGTTGCTTAGGGCCTTACTAAGTTGCTAAGGCTGGCTTGGAACTCATGATCCCCCTGCCTCAGCCTCCTAAGCCTCTGGGATTACAGGCATGCACCACAGCACCCAGCTAGTCAGGCCACATTTTGAAGGTAGAGGTGACCACATGCTGGAGTTGTCACCCTACAGACATTGAACTAGCAGAGGTCACCCAAGGAGTGAGTCTTGGTGAAGAAGAAGGAATGTTCAAGGAGAGACACCTGAGGAACTCCAGTGCTTCGAGGCTGGGGAGGATGGGAGGAGCTGGCAAAGGAGATGAAGAGGTCTTAGAGGCAGGAAAGGAGAGCAAGGGAGCCCTGCCCTGGATGTCCAATGAAGCATGTGCTTCGCAGGGAGGGTGACCGACTGTGCTGCATGACACCAACTGTCAACTGAGGACTGAGAGCTGACCACTGTGTCAGGCGACATGGAGGTCACTGGTGACCTTGATAAAAGCGGCATTGGTGCACTGGAGGGACTGAAAGCCTGATTGGAGTGGGCTTAAGAGAAAATTGAGTTACCCCTCGATGTGCTTTCACACGAGGTTGTCATCAGAGTGGAAATGGAATCTGCTTTCACACTTCTCACAGCCCCGAGTTGTGTCCGTACAAAACCAAAGCTCCAAAGCCCACTACTTTAGAAGCAGCAAATAAGAGAGTGAAGCCTTTGAATAGTATTAACGTTGGGAATAGTATTAACGTTGTCATCTAGAGCTTGAAATGTTGGAGGCACAGATGTTGCTGCAGGAAATAAAATGGACCAGTTTCTGGGTTTGTCCTGCCCAAGATGACAAAGAATCTCTTTTATATATTTGTGCAGGGAATAGGTCCCACACCCTCCCTTGACAACAATACAGAGTGTGCTCAGAGGTCTGTATTCTGGGGGGGGTGGCATCTCTCTCTGATCAAAATTTTTTTCTCTGGTTTCATAGTCCCCTCTTGTGTTGAATCAGTGTCCTTGGAATGTCTGGTGTGGTGCTGTGAGTCTTGGGACAGGCCACCAGAACACTGAATTCATTCATTCTTTTTTTTTTTTTTTTTTTTTAGGTACCAGGGATTGAACTCAGGGGCACTCAACCACTGAGCCACATCCCCAGCCCTATTTTGTATTTTTTTACAGACAGGGTCTCACTGAGTTGCTTAGTGCCTTGCTAAATTGTTGAGGATGGCTTTGAACTTGTGATCTTTCTGCCTTTGCCTTCCCAAGCCCCTGGGATTACAGGCATGCACCACTATGCCTGGAAAGAAGACTGAATTCTAATCCCTGCTCTGTTATTAATGTATTGTGCAAAAATAATGATATCATTACATTCCTGTGTACTTCAGTATTTCCGTCTAGTTTAGCTCAATAACTTTTAAATTTTACCCCAAATCACAGACTCTAATCCTTCCTATTACATTAGTTTTCAAAGTTTGTAGTTTTTCCCAGCCTTCTTTTATTTATTCTAGGCTGGGCACAGTGGCCTGTAATCCCAGAGGCTCAGGAAGCTGAGGTAGAAGAATCTCAAGTTCGAAACCAGCCTCACCAATCTAGCCAGGCCCCAAGCACCTTAGCAAGACCCTGTTTCAAAAATCTGAATAAAGAATAATAATAAATAGGGCTGAGGTTGTGGCTCAGTGGTTAAGTTCCCCTGGGTTCCATCCCTGATACCACCAAACAAACAAACACCCTTTTTTATGCTAATCACAGAGCCATCCTCCGTTATAAGAATATTTCACAACCATTCAATCATCTTTATGAAATTTCTGTTAATGTTGGTACCTACACATTGTAGCAAACAGAACTCAATCTTATCCTCAAAAACTCAGGACTGAAAAACACAATGTTACCCAAGGCCTGTATCTCTGTTCCCTCTGGACCTGGCTCTGGCTGTTGCCCAGGGATCTTAAGGCTGACAGTGTTCTTTGAGATCTTAGTGCCAGAGTCAGTGAATCCCAGTTACCTGGCCAGCTTTTTACCATTGGTTAAGGCAGTTAACCTCTCTGGCTTCTCAACTGAAGGAGAATACCATTATCACATGAATTGAGAGCACACATATCATCTTAGAAACTTTAAAGTGGCTGCTGTTACTTACTTATCCACTTACCCAATAGATATCTATTCACCATTATCAGGCAATATCCACTCAGTTCGGGTTTTGCTGTGCAAACATAGCCAAAGAGGTTCTCTTAACTCAGGTCTGCCCGTGACAACCAAGCCTGCTATCAACAGTGAAACCCTCCTAAAATTGTCTTCCATTCTGCATTCTGCACAATGGATTCTGAAACTCACTCTCCTTTCCCCTCCCTTTGACCCAGGGATCTGGAGAATCATTTGCATCTCTGCCGCCTCCTTTTGTTTCAGCTCTTCTTCAGTGTGTGCTCTGGCACTGGTTGCTCCCTTGGGCATTTAGTGCCAGTCGGTGGAGTCCCAGCCCTTGCACAGGCAGATATTTAAAATGTACTTTAAGAAATGAGTCTTGCCACTGCATCGCTAAAGAGACTTGACTCTACCGTGAGCTCTGCAAACTTACCACCTGGGTCTACAAAGGCGGTAGCAGGCTCTCCTTCTGAGTGCTCTCTGTCTATACTTTGCATTCTCTTTAACCTGCCATATACTTTTTTTTTTTTAAACCAAGGACTGAACTTAGAGGTGCTTAACCACTGAGCCACATCCCTATCCTTTTTAATATTTTATTTACAAACAGGGTCTTTCTAAGTTGATTAGGGCCTCGCTCAGTTGCTGAGGCTGGCTTTGAACTTGCTATCCTCTTGCCTCAGCCTCCCAAACCACTGGGATTACAGGCATGCGCCACAATGCCAGGCTGGTCATATCACGGCTTCCATTACTTCTGAGAGTCATTCTTAGTTCCTTATGAGAGGAAAATTCATTCGTTTGGTAGGTGCCATTCATGGTTCCCACAATTAATAGAAATTTGGATTATCTGACAATCTCTATGTCCTGTCCTTCACTTCTTTTGTTTGTTTGATGGGGGAGGGAGTAGTGATGCCAACATCCATACCAACTGATACCATTTACCATTTCACCATTTCTTTCTTTTTTTGGATACTGAGGATTGAAGTCAGGGGCACTTGACCACTGAGCCACATCCCCAGCCCTATTTTGTATTTTATTTAGACACAGGGTCTCACTGAGTTGCTTAGCACCTCGCTTTTGCTGAGGCTGGCTTGGAACTTGTGATCCTCCTCCCTCAGCCTCCTGAGCCGCTGGGATTACAGATATGTGCCACCATGCCTGGCAATGGACACCATTTCTGTCACTGCTTCCACTATGTGTGAGTGCCCTAGGGAAGAGATGTTGCCTCTCACTCCTGATGTCCAATGCCTGCATCAGGTCAGGCCCACAGATGGCATGGTCAGTGGCTCTTGGGATTAATTGCTGTGCTAGCCCACCACCCTGGCTTTGGGTTGCATTCAGGGAATCATAAGCATGGTGAGATTCATGATGAAGAACTTCTCTCATGGTGGCCCAGGTTCTGGGAAATCCCTGAGAAGGTCATGGTTTCTCAGATATTTGCAGGCTGAATAGTTATTGCCACCCTGAGAATACTGGTTCCCAAATCCAGGTCCACAAATAGTGCTGGCAGCTAATCCTCATCAAAATGAAATGAAAATGGAGAATGGAGTGATATTTTTTAATAAAACTAAATTTATGTTTTTAATCTGAGTTTATGGCCTTTCTACATTTTGTTCATGTCTTACTGAAATAACCTTCTTTTTGAAATTATGATGAAGATAGATGACAGATGTTTTCTTAATGTTCCTACCAGGGGAAAACATGGCTACCTTATACTGCTTTCTAGGTTTGTCTAGTTTATTTTAGATATTTCCCTGCCTCATGTACTCTTTTAGATCATTTTGTGAATCTGAACCAAAGTTTTAGACCCTTTTTTGAGATAAACCAAATATGTACACAGACACAAACTTTGCAGGTGATTTTGGAAGGCTCATAAGCCTCTTTAAAACCAGTCATGGACTTTGTAAGGGTTCACAAACCCAGGTTTGAAATTCCTAAACCAGAAGAATCAACAGCCTTATTGTGGGAAAAAAAATGCATCTTTTTCTACTCATTTGCTTTTTAATGACATAACGAATATAAAATTTTCCACTACCACATTTTAGGACCATTAAATACTAGGGAATCAAAACTAGAGATCAGGGATTTAATGGATATTTTGCAAAAGCAAATGGCATTCTGAGAAGGCAGCTGATACCCAGCATCCGAGCCAGCGTTCTGTGGGCACGGTGGGTACAGGGACCACTCTTCCCTTCGGCATTTTTTGCTGAACATATGCTGTAGCCCATCGCCGCCGACAGGGCTCTGCATCTCCCGGGCTGTCTGGGGGAGTCTGTTTGAAGGCAGTTCAGCCATCTGTTAGTGTTTTCTGTTCTCAAGGGTGCTTTGATGCTATGAGGAGATGTGACATGACATTTGGAATCTGGGCCCACGTGTCTCAATGCCAAGGGCATGGACGGCCCTGGGTTGACTGACTCTGGTCCGTTGTATAGGGATGCTCATGTCAATCAAGTACATCTGGCTGGGCAGTCATATTGGCAGCTGGGATGCTCACATTTAGAAGGGAGGGGAAGAAATGAAAGGTCTTAGAGACCTTCCTAAGTCAATGCCCCTCGCTGCTCATCTTCCTCTAGGGGTAGAAGTAGAGAACACAACTGGACGATGGAGTTGACAGAAATCATAGGTTCTAAGATGATAGAAATCCTCTATTCTAGAATTTCTCAAATTCGGGTTATTCAAACACCCTTGTATTATCTCTTATTATGTACACATGACTAATAAATTACTGTTACTTTCTTTTAATATTTGCTGTTATACGAATGTCAGTAGAGGGAGCAGAGAGAAGAGGGGAGGGGAGGGGAGGGGAGGGGGGATAGTAGAGGATAGGAAAGGCAGCAGAATACAACAGACACTAGTATGGCAATATGTAAATCAATGGATGTGTAACTGATGTGATTCTGCAATCTGTATATGGGGTAAAAATGGGAGCTCATAACCCACTTGAATCAAATTGTGAAATATGATATATCAAGAACTATGTAATGTTTTGAACAGCCAACAATAAAAAATTAAAAAAAAATAAATAAAAAAAATAAATGGGTTTGTGATATTTTGGCTCCATTCCTAGAATCAGCACCATAAAGTCAACTCTAATTACTGACCACTGACAACTCCAGAATCTAATTCCCATCTGGAATGAAATATTTTGACCTACTCCTAAAAAAAAAAAAAAAAAAAAATATTTGCTGTTATAGTTTGGATCTTAAATGTCCATCAAAGCCTCATGCATCGAAAGTGTGGTCCCCAGCTGGTGATGCTTTTGGTTGGTGGTAGAAACATTAGGAGGTGGGGCATACAGAAAGTAGGTCACTGGAAGCATGCCCTTGAAGTGTGAATGTCTGGGGCCCTTCTCTTGCTCTCTGCTTCCTGGCCACCATGAGAGGGATGGCTTTGCTCCACTTCCCTGCCATGATGTTCTGCCTTAACACAAGCCCACAGTAATGGGGCCAAGGACCGTGGGCTGAAAGCTCTGAGGCCGTGAGCCAAATTTAATCTTTCCTCCTCTCAGTTGTTTCTCTTTGGTGTTTTGTTACAATGACAGAAAGCTGACAAACGTGCTTGCTTTAAATATAATAAAGCTGAGAATAAAATGAAAACAAAGCGCTCTTTTTGAAATTCTAGATAGATACAGTGGCATACACATAGCTCCAAACCTGGGATCTACTTGTTCCTTGTTAAAATGAGAAATTACTAAGGCTGAGACTTCTTAAAGGCTCAAACTCTGCACTAACTCAGACTTTCTTCTTGATGTGCTGAGAATACTGAAAACAAATTAAAAAATGAATCAACATTACTTCATGTGCTTAATACTAGTTAATTCCATGTCCAAGGATTGACTGCACTTCATGTGCCACCTAAAATCATTTTATGTGCTACTAGTATCTCATGTTGTGGATCACATGAATCTGATCCAAGCTCCTCTTTTAAGAGGTGAGGAAGCTTAGAAAATGGGAGATTTGTAGCTATGGTTCTCTGTTCTTCCTTCCACCCATGCCAGTGGCCGAGGAATTTTGTGGCTTTCCTGACCAGAGGCAGATTATAGGTACCTGTGCTTTGACTTTGGCTTCTGCCCTATCACTTGCTTTGGCCAACAGGATATTAGCTGAGATAGTGCAGGCAGAATCTGCAAATTTTTTTGCAGGGTAGACTTGCTTTCTTGCACTCTTCTCATTGCCACGAGGAGGACATGCCATGACCAGTCTGTTGATCCATGGAGAATGAGAAAAAAATGTTGCTAAGACCAGTCTTCAAAGAGACTCAGTACTGGACTCCAGGCTGCTACCTCCCATATTTTTGCTGCAGTATGTGGAGTGTGTGTGTGTGCATGTGCTTGTGATAGTGACAGAGGTGGGGGTAGAAAAGAAGGAAAGGAGGAGTACACAAGGAAGAGAGGAGGAAAGAAAGAGAAGGGACAGGAGGAAGATAAGTATGTAGGAAGATCCACAGCCTTAAGGGCATGAGCCATATTTTGCTTCTTTATTCCCAACGTTTAGCACAGGTTCTCAAAGACGTTGGTGGTGAATACATGCATTGTCCTTTACTTCTTGAACTTTCTAAATTTAAGAAACATTTACTGAGGATACTTTCCTATGCATAAGACTGAGCTAGATCGACATGGGAATACAAAATAAGTCACTCTGTGGCTGTAGGATGTCACTATATATTTAGGTGGCAAGGTCATACTTACATAATGTGGGTGAGCAACAATTCACACAAAGCTGGGTTGTCCCTGACCAGGGCAGTGACCAGGGCAGTGTCCCTCAAATACAGCAGTGTCCTTTTCTGCCAAGCATGGTTCATGCTGCTCACTTAGCCCACTATGAACCCCAACACTGCAGAGAGTTTAGATTCTCCACAAAACTGTTTCTTTTCTTTCTTCCTTTCCTCCTTTTTTACTTAAAGTATTTCTATTCCTCTTCTTTCTTTGGTATCATTGTTCTCTCTGCTTCTGCTCAATAATTGTTCTTCTAGCCAGTTGTTCAAAAATCTAAAGTCATCGTTGGCCTCCTCCCTCTGTAACTGTACATCGGGCTTGTAATTTGCACATTAAATTCATTTTGCTTCATCTCCCCCAGGACCACCACCATGGATGCCCCTGACATGTCTCACCCATTCCAATTCCTGGCTGGATTCACAGCATCACCTTCGCCCCATCCAGTCCCCAAAGAATAGAAGGAATAACCCTATAAAATGTCAATATGGTCATTTAACTCCTCTGCTGAATACCATCTCAGTGGTATCCAATGCAGTTAGAAACAACAAAATGATGCAGACTCCTTCCTATGCTAATGTGTAAAATTCTATAGGATGCGGGCACTGCATCAGTTCATTTTGCAGGTAAAACCAAGGAGATTTCATAGTAGATAAGAGGCAATAACTTCAAGGCTGCCATTCTTCATTAAAAATAATCACAACCACCATCAAAATGACCATTTATTGAGTGTCTACTATAATGTGTTCTTTGCACACATTAGCTTCTCGAATGCTTACAATGGTTCTATAAGCCAGGTACTGTTACTACACCGGCTTCACAAGGAGGAAACCAAGGCACAGATGTTGAAGCAATTTTCCCAAGGCCACATAAATTGAAAATGACAGAACCTGGGTCCACACCCAGGCAGTCTGGCTCCCTTTACCACTGATCAAGCAATAAGCCGTAAAAATGATAAGAGGAAGAAATAGGATCACCCATCCATCTCCTTCCCCCAAACCATCATTTTCCAGAGAGTATGATGCTGTCTGTCTTTCTGCCACCTTACAATAGCCCCATTTGTTCCCCCTTAATAGATAGTAGAACACAAGAGCAACAACAACAATTAGAAATCAACTGTTTAAAACCAATAGTGTCACTGAAGCGCTGAGACGATCTTCTTCCGAGGAGGTAATTACAGGAACCCGGTGAGGATGGAAGGCCTCTTGCAGAAAATGGGTTCTGAGCAATCCGAAGAGAAATGTCAAAAGGATAATGTGTTTTGCAAATGTTTATTGCAAACAGACAAAGAAGTTTCAATTACTCATCACAGCCTACACATTTTTTTTTTCTTTATTGGCTGGAAAACACTCAGGTGTTTTGTTTTTCAAGAAAGAAAAAAAAAAAGAAAGAAACTATTTGCCAAGATGTCATGAAGGTATTTTTAGCTTTTGAATTTTGATCATGAATTGCTGTGGCCTATTAAAAAATGCCAATGCAGTGTTGAAACATGAAGAAGCATCACAAGAGCTGGTGAGCACGGGAGGAAGCCACCGGGCTTCATATATCACCTCTGCCCTCCTTCCTCTAGTCCCTGCACGTTCTGTCCCCTCATCTGTGATTCTGGACACTTTGAAACCAGACTCTGTATTCAGCACATGTGCCTACATGGTTAAATAAAAATAATAATCATCTTTCTCCCTGTTGGGCCTGTAGCGGAGATTATTTTTAACTCTATCTTGACTATATTTCCCCCATGCCAGTCCTTTGGGGTGGAAAAACTGGATTTTAAATCTTAATAATAGTGTGACTTTATACAATTTGTTGAGTTTCAGTCTTCTCTAGTGTTTAATGGGAAGGATGAAGCTTGTATCTAGGACAGCCGAGGCTGGTGCCCTCTCTTTGGGGGTATTTTTTGGTACTGAATCCAGGGGTGGTTAACCACTGAGCCACATCCCCAGCCCTTTTTATATTTTATTTAGAGACAGGGTCTCGCTAAGTTGCTTAGGGACTCTAAGTTGCTGAGGCTGCTCCTAAACATGTGATCCTCCTGCCTCAGCCTTGAGCTGCTCAGATTTCGGGCATGTGCCACCACACCTGGCTCCTACTTCTTTTTAACTACAGTTTGCCTCATGGTGTACCAGGCATTTTGCCTTTGTTATTCCATCCAGTTAAACTCTACAAAGTAGGAATTTTCATCCCCATTTCATAGATAAAGAAACTGAGAGTTGGAGGGCTGAAGTCACTTGTCTGTGATGGATAGAATCCTGCCCCTAAAAAGGTCAAGTCAAAGTCCTAAATCTCAGTACCTCAGAGTGTGACTTGATTTAGGAATAGGGTCTTCATGGAAGTAGACAAGTAAAAATGAGGTCCTTGGAGTGAGCCCTAACCCAACATGACTGGTATTCTTATACAAAGAGGAGATTCAGAGACAGACACAGACACACAACAAGAGGGCACAGAGGAGGAAGACAGTCATGTGATTGGAGTGACACATCCCCAAGTCAAGTGATCCCAGGAAGAATAGAAGCTACAGGAGGCAAGAAAGGGCATCCCCCTGCCTCCGAGAGAAGAGGGCACTCTTGACAGACTGCTAGCCTCTGGAACTGCAAGTTAATGGCTTCCTGTTGATACCAGCCTGTTTTGGGTACGTCCTTACAGCAGCCCTAGAAAATTCACAAACTGTCACAGGTCAAACTATTAAGCAGTAACACAACAACTGAGTTCCAGGTCCATCTGACTGCACTCTGGGCTGTTGACCAACATTTTACCACTGCTGCTCAAAGCACAGTCCTGGACCCAACAGCACTGGCCTCAGGTAGAGGAGTGTCAGAAAAGCAGATCTCAGGCCCAACTCCAGACCTGCAGAACAGAAACCTGCTAAACAAGATCTCCAGGGAATTCCTAGGCACCTAGAAGTTTGAGAAACACTGCCATAGACTTCCTTTCATAGCTGATCAACAGATGTCAATTCTCGCCTCTTCTCTAGTTTCTGAGTGCCATTGCAGCAAGCGATACTGGCTCTTTCTGTTTCTAGAACACTCTCCTTCCAAACTACTTTCCACTCTGCTCAGGAACCCCTACACTGTCATCCCTAAGACTAACTTTTTCCGTACACATGGTAGGGAAACTGGGGTACAAGAAAAAGATGACAGGCTTGGAACAGTGAGCTTGTTTCAAAATCCTGCTCTGCCCATCAGGAGACATAAGGGAGGACAAGTCACATGTCTTTGTTGCACTTCAACTTTTTCTATTCCCTATGCCATTACCCCCTAGAAGACACTGTCTCCATCTTTTTCCTGGATAATTGAAGTGGCCCCAGAAATGGACGTCTCTCCTCTCCACACTAATCTCAACTTAACTCCTCTCATTGTAACTTGAATGATCTCTCCAAAAAGCCGATTTGATTCTCTCATTTCCATGATTACCTCTCCCCTGTCCCCAAGGTGTCCCTGCTTTTTTAGCACAGTCTGAATCCCGAGCTTGGCTTCCTGCTCCTTGTGTAATCTGCTGTTGCCTGTGTCCCACCCCAAAACTCCTGCCACCGCTGCCACTTTCTCCACGTGCACTAAGCTGCCTTTACTTTCTCAGGCTATCAGTCACTCCTTTGAAGATCTTTTTTGTACTACATCTCTTCCCCAAACTCCTGTACCTTAAGTGTGACTTCTTGATCATGAGATTAATCCAACTGTTTATTAGCTCTTTGGATTGTCTGTCCCCATGCCCCCTACACTACATGGGAATAAGGGCAAGGCCATAACTCATTATGGTGTTTGAATCCCAGCACCCAGTTCAGCATGGATATATAAGCAACCTTCAATATATGCTTGATGAATACGTAAAAGAAATTGGGAGGTGACCCAATTTGCAGGTGAGTATTGCACATTTTTTCTTAAGGAATATTTATTTCTGAAAACCCACTGCCACTTTACAGATTAGGGGCCAGTTGTAGAGAAAGTACAGCATATTCTTTCTAAAGCTTCTTTTGGTCTTTCTCACATGATGCAGTCTCTTAGGTCCTACCTCTTTGGAAAAAATGAAGGTATTTTCTCCTAATTGCTTTAAATAAGACTGTGGTGTGATCTGATCATACATCAGATTCATTGCATTAAAGAAATAAAAAATGGTTAATTAATAGAATCCAGAAGTGGGATTAAAACTCAGAGCTCTGTAGTGGCAACAATGTAGAGTTTGAAGAGTCTTTGGACGTTAAATGGTATTATCACACCAGAGATGTTGAGACTGAATTTAAATTGAATGGTAAGGAGACATTCTGACTGAGGATGAATGAACAGGAAGCTGATTCATAAGTCCTGGGAAACTGCCCCTCCTCTACATTGTAGTAAGAAATGCTGAAAATTTAAAGTTTAATTGTTAGAAATACAAAACGAAACTCATGAACCATTTGTGAAACCGGTACAAGAGTAATAAAAGTGGTTAAAGTTTGGGAAACTAGAAAATTCTACACACATGGGATACCAATTTTAGCCTTGCATATATACCATGTCCTCCATAAATTCTCATTGAATGAATTTCCTGTGTCAGACATTTACAGAAAATAAAAAATACTGAGAGCATAAAAGAAAGCCTAGAGAAATGGATAGCAATGCTCTATTCTGTGAAGATGGCACTTGTGCCTAAATTAATCTATAGATTCAAAGCTATTCCAATCAAAATCCCAACAGGGTTCTCTGGGAAATTGATAGGCTGAACAGAAATTTATGTGGAAGTTGGAACAAAGCAAAAATAGCTAAGGATTTTGAAACAGGAGGAGATAGGGAAGAAAGAGAACTGACTTGCTGTACTTAGATACCAAGATTTGCTCTGAAATGAGACATGGTTTGTTTGTTTATTCACTTGTTTTGCAAATGGGTTGTAGAGGAAACTAAGTTTTGGTAAACTTGCCCAGGATCACTCTACAATGAGGTACTAATCTGTGAGTTTGCTGTTTGGGAGATCAGCTTTGAGGACTGTGAGCTGGAGTCAGACCTGGGGAAGAAGCAGGAGTCCCGGAGGAAGATGCTCCTGGTTGAGCCCCAGCTCTGCTCTGTAGCTGTGAGGCATTAGGACAGTGGCTTAACTTCTCTGAATCTCAATTTCTTAAACTATAAAATTTACTTAAATAAAAATTAACTGGGAAAATTTATTGCTGGGCTGTATGTGGCTGCTCTTTAAATATATATTGTCAAATTAGAAAAGCTTCCTGTACAACGGAGGTTGAGCTTGCATGTCTGCGGGTAATGCCTATGTGTAGTCGCTGTGTAGAAGACAGGAGAAGGGGGATCGTGGCAAATTGAGCAACGATAACACAAGTCTCGTGCCAAATCTACTCCACTATCCCAGTGTACAGTTTTAGTGCTGGAGCAAAGAACCTGGCATTAGAGTCTTGAAGGGGTCAGGGACATACTCTTCTAGCTCTGCCTCTGCAGCAGTGTGGAGGCAAGTTGATTGACTCTCTGGGTATTATTTATGCATCTTTAAAATGGGAAGATTATACTCTTTCAGGGTGCTTTTACCTTCACAATTCAAAAATGCCTGAGATATTATTTTGTGGATGTACTTGCCAGTCTTCTAGATTTGGATATGAAAGAATCTCACTTCTTACGTGGAAGACCTGGACTCCAACCCCATCTTGACCATTTACTAATCTACCACTGTGGAGTGACGCGGAGTGTCCCAGAGAAGTGTCACTATGCTTCAGTCTCCATACTAAAAATAGGAAGGGTGGTAATTACACCTTCACAGAGTTGGGGTGATAAAGGTAATAATTAACCACTAAGGTGTTTTAAAAGGGAAATATTGGAAAGGGAGATGCACATATTCATGATAGAAAAGGATGCAGATACATGTCCTACTATGTCACAGATATGGAATACTTCCTTTATTTGATAATCAAGTTTCCATGTATGCTCTGCTATTTTCATTTACAAATGAGAAAAATTGAGATTTGGAAGTATCTAATAGCTTGCCCAAGATGTTATACAGCTACTAAATAGTAGACCAAGGCATTGAAATCTCCTTCTCCTAGCATTGGGGCGTGCCGGGAGCCATCCATAAACTGTATGTGAACTAAAATCAACATGGAAATCAACACTAAGTAGGAAAGTCTGGTGTTGGGCACTCCCAGAGGCAACCCTGCTGATTTGAGAATGACCAATACACGTGACTTCCTACTTAGCTCCTCCACTAAGTTCAATACCTCACTGAAGATGGGGTGATCTTGTGGAGCCACATGGCCACACAGCCTTTCGGAGTTGGTGCGGCTTCCAAGATGCCAATCAACCTGTTTGCTGCAAGACCCCTGCCACAGGGAGAAGCAAGACTCCTCCCACTGAAACCTTATCCCTACATTTATGTACTCCCCTTAAATAAAGATCCAGAGCCAGTTTTTTAATTGTTGAGTTCCAGCTCCTACCTGGACGGGATGACTTATTAGGGGCTCTACTTTCTTTAAATCTAATTTCTGTCTCTGTCTCTTCTTTCTTTCTAATTATTTCAGACTTTCTATTTCTCAGGCAGCTCATACCTTCTGAGCAGGAAACTACCCTGATGAGGTGCTGGTTACCCCAGCAATGGGCCAGCCACATCCAACACTAGGAGCCTATGATTCTTTTTTTTTTTTTTTTGGTACCAGGGATTGAACTCAGGGGCACTCGATCACTGAGCCACATCCCCAGCCCTGTTTTATATTTTATTTAGAGACATGGTCTCACTGAATTGCTTAGCGCCTCACTGTTGCTTTGGCTGGCTTTGAACTCCCCATCCTCCTGCTTCAGTTTCCCAAGCCACTGGGATTCCAGGAGCCTAGGGTTCTTTCTAGGTCAGGGGTCTCAGGGGTCATATCCAGAAACAACTGCAGATGTCAAGAGCAGCTGGTACATTTCCAACCACCAGCCAGGCTGGACTTCCATTCCTGTGGAGGAGGTGGTCAGCCATGTTTGTATGGAGAGAGACAGTGCTAGATGTCATGTTGCAGGTGTGTGACCTGGGACCAAACCTACAGTTCCTAGTTGTGGCCAGGAGAAGGTCAAACACCCAGGTGAACTCGCTCCTGACTCAGGCAGAGCATAGCTGCTGACAGGGATCACCTCCCATTCTCTTTATGAAACCGACATGCTATTCAGGCTGCGGGGAGCACAGGTCAGCAGCTTTACGAATTACCCTTTTGCTTGTAATCCAGTTGCAGTGGTGAAATATTATGTTGCCTGGGGCAGAGCTATTCCTGGCTCTCTGTTGTTTGGATTACCGCGTTTCTTGTTTGGAAGGAAGAAAGATTGATGGAAGGCCTGCCAATGTTGGGTCTGGTGCTACTAGCTTTACATGGCCTTTTTCTTATTATTAATTTTTTTAACTCTTACAAGAACTGGACATCTTAAATTCTGCTTCAGTTTATCAGATATTAAAAGGAAGATTCCAATAGGGCAGAGAAACTTCCCAGAGGCCACAGTGTACTAAGCAGTAGAGCCTAGAGCCTGTATCCTTGACTCTCTGACTCCAAAATCTAACTCTGTTCACAACACCCATCCATGCATTGCTGTGACACTGATAACATGTACCCCTGCAGAGCCCAGAGTCATTTAATAAAGGACTGCAATGGAAGAGGACCGCTAAGCCAGCCAAGACAGAGCTTGTTGGTTTTGTAAACAAAGAGCAACCCATTTCTTTCCCCATGTTCTATTCCAGCCACACCAGGAGCCCCAGCTGCCTTCATTCTTGTACATAATAAGCCAGTCTGTCTCCGTACCTCTTATCTCTCAATGTCCCACTGGAGCTCTGCAGGAAAGGTGCTTCCTTTGTCTCAGCATCAAAATCCTGTTTATATCTTGACAGGTAGATATATGTTTTGAAAAAAAACATAAATAAGTACAGAAAATCAAACCCCTCGCTTACCCAATTGTCCCATTTTCCAAGAAAATGAAAGTGAGGATAACTTAAAATGAATAAAAATATACTCTCCATTTGGAAGTCTGAAATTGACAGCATTTACTAGAAATTACATGAACGGAGAACTCCAACTTCTATTTGATTGTGGGTTGGAATCCGCGCCTGGGCTCTGAGATGCTTCCTTTGTGAGCGATTGCTACTGCTGGGGGAATTGGCAGTGTGACCAGGCGGAGGGAAGGGATAAAATGATTAGGTCCAAGACTTCATTGCGAAGCTTCTTCCCCCTGAGATTTAGAAACCATCTCTCTTTCAGTCTCTTAATGTTTCCTGAACACCGTGAATTTCTCCAGGGGGCTGTATGGCCAGAACTGAATCGCATTCAGTCCCCCAGGGAGGAAATAGGCAGGTTTGTCTTATTTATTTATTTATTTATTAAGTAAAGAGCAGAAATGGAGAGCCCCCCCCCCCCATGCTTATTGTGGTGTTTGAGGAAGGCTAGTAGCCCTGACAGTGACCGGCCCTCAGCCTGAGTCTCTTCTCTATGGGATCTGCTCTTCCTGGTCTGCAGCCCTCACCCTGCCTGTCTAGCTCCTCTTCATCCATCATTTCTCTCAAGCTTTGCATCCTCCTCTTCCCCTTTCTCATTTCTCTTCCTTCTTTTCTCTACTCTTTGCTCTTTTGCAAACAGACTTTATACCTCCACTCTGGTCAGCCTTTTCTAGGTAAAATCCACCAAGTCTCACTCGAAGTATCTCAACTAACAGCAGATTTACTGAGGGTGGATGGCTAGGAAGGAGCATCCCCTGCCTGCTGCTCAGGACCCCTGTTGGCCCCCATCTAGACTCCAGTACCTCAGAGCCTGCCTGCTCCCTAGAACTTGGACTTGGCAAAACACCCACAAGGCTGTGTCCGTTGTCTGAGGACTTGCCTCCTCTTCACCTTTCTCTCTGTGTATGTTTTCACTTCAGTTCCTGCTTCAAACTGTGTGGTTGTGGTAGGTTTCTTTCTTTTTTTTTTTTTTTTTTTTGTCATTGTGACCAAAAAACCTGCCATAGCAAGTTAAAGGAGGAAATATTTATTTTGGCTCACAGTTTCAGAGGGTTTTGTCCATCATCAGATGGTTCCATTGGTTTGGGCCTGAGGTAAGGCAGAACATCATGGGAGTGGCCGAAGAAAGTCGTTTATCTTATGGTGGAAAGCAGAGAGGGAGTGGGGAACGGGCTGGGGATAAGATATGGTATCCATGGTCACATCCCCAAGAACCTACTCCCTCAAGCAAGATTCTACCTCCTATAGTTTCCACAATCTCCATAATTTCAAATTATGAATCCATCAAGTGGATTAATTCATTTATGACGTCAGAGTCGTCATGATCTAATCACTTTCCAAAAGCCCCACTACTGAACACTGCTGCTTTGCGAACTAAGCCTTCAATATATGAACCTTTGGGGGAACAGTCCAGATCCAGACAAAATAATGGTGTCCCTCATAGGTCTTAGTTCAGATTTCCATGAATGAATCTGATTGCCACAAGGCACCTCAGTGGTGCTCTCTCTTCCTCTCCTCACCCCTTCTGCTAGGCAGTAGCTCAGGTGGCTCAGTCTTTGGATTGGCTCACCACGAGGCGCTCAGATGAGGCTGAGCAGTGAACCCAGGGGACATCAATCAGTTACCCATGGTGGTGCCTTAAGCAAGAGCTTGAGGGAAGTGGAATTGCAGGAGAGAAGCTAGAGTGGGACTAGAAGAATGACCAAGTCACTAGGACAGCTCTAGAGTTCTGCCACTTCTGATACCTGTAAAAGTAAGGACTTTGCGTGGCTAGTGCTACTTTATCAGTGATACAATCAGGTATTTTACTGAGGCTGCACTGCACTGCAACTGGATTACAAGCAAAAGGGTAATTCATGAAGCTGCTGACCTGTGCTCCCTGCAACCGGAATAGCATGTCGGTTTCATAAAGAGAATGGGAGGTGATCCCTGTCAGCAGCTGTGCTCTGCCTGAGTCAGGAGCAAGTTCACCTGCGTGTTTGACCTTCTCCTGGCAGGGTAGGCAATGTGGTACAGAAGTAGAGGGATATGATCTCCATATACTATACAGTACTATGTGTCCCCCATCTTCAGTTGGGTAGGTTGCCGAAAAATAAAGAAGATGCCCAACTAGTGTGTGAGACATAAGTATATTGAAACTTGCTTACTGGAAAGCTCTGGGAGATGCAAGTTGGACAAACAGCACTTCTGTCCTTCCCAGTGCTTCTCCAGAAAACCCAGTGGCAGCTGGCTGAACAAGTAACACTTATCTTCTCTACAGTGCTTTGTTCTGCACCAGCCAGGGCAGGGAAAAGGGTTTTGTAGACTAGGCTGCATTAGCAGTACATAATTATCTTGCTATCGTCCATTGTATGATCAACAGTCCAAGGAAGAGTGGCTTTGATGTATAAGCAAGAAAGCAGTCTCTGCAGATTACACTAGTTCCCCTTTGTTTATAGTGTACGCGAGAGCCAGTGTTCTTCAAGATCCTCCCTATCTGGACAGTCAGATCTGGGCCTATTTTCATTGTTCCCTTGGCTCCAGTAGGTCCTGAGGAACAAAAAGGGTATTTCAGGTGTTTTACTATTCTCCTTTTCCTCAAAGATGACACAAGTCCACCTCCACAGCTCTCACAGTAGGTAGATGTGGCAAGTCCAGGATCCTTGCACTTCAATGAACATAGGCCACCTAGCTATACTACACCTTGGAAACCAGCTCCCACTGTTTCCCAGATCCAGAATTAGAAGCATTAGAAGTTAACAGCCTTGCCTAGAATTAGGTAAAAATGTAGGTAAAGATTTCATAAAATATTAATAAATTCTTTATGAATTTTTAAAATATATATATATATATACAGCATATGTTAGGAATTGGGCTGAGTTTTTTACATTAGTTATTTCATTGAACTCTTATTGAAGTGGTGGGAGGTAGGCTTTATCCAGAGGAGGTCACTCAAGGTCACGCAGGTTGATAAGAGAAGAATAAAGATTCTCTTGTACTATTATTGTCACAGAAAAAGATGGTGGTAGAAATAGTAAATAAGGCATCAGAATATCTGTAGTAAAAACATCCAAAGCTCATCAGTGGGGTGCTTCCCACTCTTTGGGAGAATTGATTTTGGTTAGAAACGGTACAGGAGGGAGGATATTTTTGAGAACCAGATACAAAAAGAATGTGATAAAAATACAATAAAAGGAGGTGAATATGGTGTCAACACCAAGGTTGTACTCATGGAGGATTTGGGATTATCCTAGGAAAACATGCTGGTTTAGCCACAAAGCAGAGAATCAGACAGGGCCTGAGCCGAAGCACGGCAGGGTCCAGTTGTGCATGAATGGGACATTCTGCCCTTGTTTTCCTTAACCCAAAAGCCCTCTGCTTGACCGAAAATCTATTTGAAATATCACGCATATTGATTTTTTTCCCCCCAGGATGGAAGTGCAGTGTTTTCTGAAGTAAAATCATCCATCCAAAATGAATACTGAGCTATCAGAATCTGCAAAGTAGGAAAGCCTTTCTGGTCAACTGAGCAGAAACAGTCTGCTTGTGGCTCAAGTCCTCTTCTTGGTCTTAGATTTCTTGATCTCCCTCCACCCTGCCATTTCAGCTCTTTTTCTCCTCCCTTTCTATCTTCTGGTTTTTGCCCAACTCCTCTATTTCTTGCCCTATATTTATGGCATAGGAAATAGAGCGGAGAATCATGATTCAAACTGCTACCTGGGTTAAGGGGCCACTAAAATTAGAATGTAACCCTTGAGGGATGGCACAGACTAGGGATGATGGAGAAGCCCATGTCTCATCTACAGGGGGCAGCAGCAGCTCAGCTTCACCTCTCTGTTACCATGTTTGGTTGTGGACTCAGTTCAGTTGCTGAGTTTTCCAACATTCCAAAAGAACCTAGAAATTTAGATTGGTCCTTTCTGAAAAACAATGTTTTTTTAAATGTTACCAATTTTAATTCACTCCTTTTTAAAATTTTTGCAAGTTGATCATAATCACTAGCTTCTAACCACTGGTCTACAACAGAAAACATAGTTGAAATACTGCTTTCACTCCTTCTAGCTGGGTGACTGAGCACATCTCTTAACCTCTCTGAGCTAACTTTCATTGACTGTCAAGTTGTATGTAAGGTATGATGTCAAGGGCCAACCTTTCTGTTTGCTCAGAGTAAATACACCATTAATAGTGATTCCATTCCCTTCCCCCAACTCCTGCCTAAACGGTGACCATGGAGTTTTAGTCATGGATACAGCTGATTCCAAAGAGGCATATTCAGTGTCTATCATGACCAAGGGCTCCTGCAACATCAGCCTGAGTTCTTCCTGTAAATGATCAAATCACAAGAGCTCACAGTGTGCTTTCACCCTGCTTTGTTGAAAGCCATTTCCCCAAAATGCATTTTATGTGGGCAATGAGTCTCTATTCATGCACAATTTCACATGAAAAGATCTGCCCTTTTCATCGTACGCTTGGCTTGAATCGGCCAGCCTGCGTGAAAATATTTCCATTCATTAGCATGCCAAATGATGTCACTGGCCTGGAACTTGGGTTGACATTGCCATAGTCTCAGAGAATCCTAACACTCTCAGGATTCTCAGAGGAGGCCATCTCGTCTAACCTTCCACCCAGTGGTTCTTTAAATGCAGCTTAAACCCTCTCCCTAAGGTAGTGGGGGCTCACCATTCTGAGAAGCTGCCCGGACCACTCTAGTTATTTGAAATGTCTTCCTTGTGCTGAATTTAAATCTGAATTTCAGTAACTTCTGTCCACTGTTTTAGATCTGTTCTCCACCAATGCTGAGAGTCAATTTAGTGACATCATGGCATGATATCTCATTAAATAACCATAATAGTGAGAACTTACATAATGCATGTCAGAATGTTCTAGATTTTCAGTGTGTATTTATTAATTTAACCTGCACAAAAGCTCTTTAAGGCAAGTCATAAAAACATTGTAATTTTGAGAATGAGCAGACTTGAGACACACAGCAATTGAGTGGCATACCCGAGTCTCATCCTCCTGAATAGGGGAGCCAGGCATGTGACCAAGGCAGCCTAGCCTTAGAGTCTCTATGCTTAAAATCTGCAGTGTCCTACCACTCCATGATGGGTATTATGGTTTGGATATGAAGTGCTCCCAAAGACTCAAGTGTCGAAAGCTTAGTCCCTTATGTAGCAATTTTCAGGGGTGGAGATTTTGAGAAATGATTGGACCATGAGGGCTCTGCCTTCATTAAGGGATTAGTCCATTGAAGGATTGGTGGCTGAATGGACTCTCAGGAGGTGGTGAAAACTGTGGGTGGAACCTACTTAGAGGAAGTACGTCAGTTGGGGTGTCCTTGAAGGGTATATCTTGCTTCTGGTCTCCCTCATTTTTCTCTCTCTCTCTCTCTCTCTGCTTCCTGGCTTCCATGAGGTGAGAAACTTTGCTTGGTCATACCCTTTTACCATGATGTTCTGCCTCATCTCAGGCACAGGAACAATGAGAGCCAGCTGACTATGAACTGAAAACTCTGAACCCAAGAGCCCAAATAGACCTTTCCTCCTTTTAGTCACTTTTCTCAGGTATTTTGTTACAGTGATGAAAAACCTAACTAACATGATGGGGCACCTACACCAAGATCCAGTTGTTGGGTCAAGGTCTTTGATGTCACAGAGAACTTAATTTACATCTCACTTGTACCACTATCTTAAAGAACCAGCTTAGGTAAGCCATTTTACATCCCAGACCTTTAAATAAAATGATGCCACTTTTCAGGGGTCTTGGGAGTAGAATCTCTATAAAATATCTCAAGTAGTACTAGGAAAGGAGTAGGAAGGGAATACAGGTTTTTTTGTTTTGTTTTTGTTTTTTTGAGTAAGCAACATTTATCAAGACCCCAGACAATGCTTAAGCAGGTTCTTACTGTTTCCTTCCATGGCAGGCTGTCCAACAACCCTTGTTCACACTTTCTGTCATCTTCTTTGGACACTCTCTACTTCTTGCTGTTCCTTTGAATGTGAAGGATATCAGTGTTAACTTGCCTAGCTAAGAATACATGGCATTCTGATGAATCTGACACTTTATTCCCATGATTAAAGCCCCAGACTGTGCTAGAAGTCTCCTCTCTGTTCTAGATTCCTCTCCTGTCCCAAACACTACATAAGCAACTGAAGATTAATATGTGAATTTAAACTAAAGCTTTTCCGTAAAAGCCCTAGGTAGAGTGGAATTGATGGTATAAAGTTATGGAAAGGTCACAAAGAGGACAGGAAAGCATGAAGGACAGCACTACTCTACTAAGGGTGGAGTGAAGGGCATGGACCTTTTTGAGGGTGGAAGGGAAGGTGATCAGGGAAGAATATGCACAATTTAGAACCTTGGCAGGATCCAAATGTCCAAACCCAAACCTACAACCATTAAACACGTGGGAGAATGTGTAAATGCTCTTAAAATGGTCATGGGGGAATTCATAAATATGACCAAACATTCAAGGAAAAGATAAGACTGGTAAATATTATGCTTCAAAATTTATAATAAATGTATAATGCAAAGAAAACAAAAAGTTAACATATAACAAAAGATGTTGGTTATGAGATCACCAAAACTCAAACTTTTATAACATACAATAAAATTACAGAACGTACAGAGAAATATGTAATCAATGAAACAAGTCAAAAATTATAAAAATGAGTAAAGAAGGGCTGGGGATGTGGCTCAGGCCGTGGCGTGCTCGCCTGGCATGCATGCAGCCTGGGTTCGATCCTCAGCACCACATACAAACAAAGATGTTGTGTCCGCCGAAAACTAAAAAATAAATATTAAAAATTTCTCTCTCTCTCTCTCTCTCTCTCTCTCTCTCTCTCTCTCTCTCTCTTTCCTCTCTTAAAAAAAAAGAGTAAAGAAAATGCTCAGATAATTCACCTAAGAGAAATCCTAGATGCCTAGCAAACATATTTTTGGCCTTAGGAGTCTGGGGAAGTCAAATCAAAATAACAATGAGAAATAGAACTTATCATCCATCAGACTAGCAAACATTTAAAGGTAGGCAAGATTGAGAAGTGGTAAAGAAATAAAGGGGAATCATCATATTCCAAAAATATAGAGAGATATATGCATTGAGAATATACCTGCAGTTTGGTCATCTGACGGCATAAATTCCTATGATCCAAGAATTCTGGGGGGGTAAAAATTGTGCTGTGTTGTGTTAGTCAGCTTCCCATTGTTGTGACAGAATACCTAATGTAATTCACTTATTTGTTTTGTTACTTTAGGTTTTTTGTTTTTTTTTTTTTTCAACGTGATTTCAGAGGCTTCAGTCTATGGCTGCTTGGTCCTGTTGCTTTGAGCCTGTGGTAGAGCAGTACGCCATGGTGGGAACATGTGGCAGAAGAGGTCTCTTCACCTCATGGAAGCCAGGAAGCAAAGAGAGAGACAAGAAGGGGCCATATCTCAATATCCCCTTCAAGGGTACTAATACTTAAAGGTCCCCCAGTGACCTAACTTTCTTCCACTAGGTCCCACTAAGGGTTCCATTACCACCCATTAGGGCCCCAGTCTGGGGACCATGTCTTTAACACATATAGTTTTGAGGGACACTTTCAAACCATTGTTGTGTGTGTGTGTGTGTGTGTGTGAGAGAGAGAGAGAGAGAGAGAGAGAAAGAGAGAGAGAGAGAATACAATCCCAGGAGAACAAAAGCTCATATAGAAGTTATATCAGGCTGATGAGTGTGGGTAGGGATACAGGGTAAAGTTTCTTGGTTTTCTTTCCTTAGAATTACTGTAGGATAATCTGAGCTCTGTTCATTATCATGAAAAGTAGCATGACAATGCAAATGGTTTCTGATTATAGGCTCACAATCCTCAGAGCCACTAATAGGGTATTTTATTTTGCTAAAAAATCAAATATAAGATATTAAGCTAAAGAAAATTCCACCTTTATACACTTAAAGCTGTTTAATAAAACTTCCAGTTAACATTGTGAGCATCTACGCCCATCTTGGGTACTGGGTTGTGTAGAGGGGCCACATGGGTAAACAACTGCCTTGGGAGTAGCGGACCAAAATTAAATTTTATTGATCACATTCTTTAGCCTCCAAATTTTTTCTCTAGGTCCACTTTTGTAAGTATTTCCTGAAAATATACGTGACAATCCCTCATGTCAAATAGATGTATTGAAATTAAGTAATTTGCCCAAGGTCATTGTCAATCAGTAAATGACAGGGGTCAGACTCAGATTTTCTGATATGAGGTTCCATGTAGACACTGGAGGATCTAAGACAAGTGAGATTAGTGTCCCTTAGAAATGTACAGTGTTCTATGAAAAGCAAAGTCTTCCAACTTTTGGTGTTTGTCCTTGAAACTGAGAAAGAAAATTGTAGGTGGAACTAATAGTCTTTGGATGGCAGGCCTGCCTACCATTTAGCTTCCGTCCCCACTGGGCAGGAACCGTGTCATCAGCTGTAGTTTGCTCTGTGCAGAGGGTGTGGGCAGTTAAATGGAGAGTGCCCTAGGAGCACGCTCGGCACCTGTGGTAAGGAATCCTAGTGGGGAGGTCTGTGAGTGCCTAATGGTCTCTTCTGCATTCAGGGGACACACATGCCCCCTGGAGAGCCCGGGAAGTGCTGAGGCACAAAAGGCAGGGGAATCCAGACACCCAATGTTATATCTTTCTCATAGTTTCCTTTGTGACTTAGCCAAAATTACCTTTCTGATCCCTAAATCACATGTACTTAAGATGATTTCAGTCAACTTATCAAAATATTTGAGGAACTAAAGGAACAGAATATTACAGGTAACATAGTCATTTTGAGCATTTTTCTAGTTGTCCCTCTTGATCCTGAGGCAGCCACATGAAATACAAAGGAAAATTCTTTTTTTTTTTTTGAGAGAGAGAGAGAGAATTTTTTTTAATATTTATTTATTTTTTTTTTAGTTTTCGGTGGACACAACATCTTTGTTTGTATGTGGTGCTGAGGATCGAACCCGGGCCGCACGCATGCCAGGCGAGCGCGCTACCGCTTAAGCCACATCCCCAGCCCCAAAGGAAAATTCTTAACATCCTCATCCTGCAAAGGAAGAAAGTTTCCTAACATTCTAGTGTGTGTCTCTCTGGTCACCAGAGGTGTTCATAGGCTGAAGAGTACACACAAACGCTGACAGGATTCTCCACCAAGTACACCCAGTGCAGTGGTCTAACAATAGCCTCGTACGTGTCAAACACCTATATGCCCTACTCCCAGAGGTGATGTTGGGGAACCCAAGAGTGGCCTTGATCTCAGCCAAGGTACCCTTTTTTAAAGGGTAGAGTTTTCAATAAACATTGAACTTCATGAGGATCTTTTATCTCAGAACAGCCTAGGAGCAAATGAGGGCAGGTCATGGAATGTATTGCTAATATATCACCAATAACTGACATGGGCACCAACAGGGGCCCAGGCACATCCTCAGGTATACAGCAGCATGCACTCAAAGGTGTAGAGAGGGCATACTCTGATTTTTAATTCTCAGTGCCGAATTGGGACCCTCTTGCCAGAAATTCATGATGCCCTTGCTTCTATACCTTCACAGTGGTGATTCTTGCTGTCCCAAGTACCATCCTGCAAGGCTTTGACTTCCCATTCCACTGTCCTTGTCCTTCAGACATCAGTCTTCTGATCATTCCTTGGGGAAGCCTTCCTGGACCTCCAACCCCCAGATCTGATGGTGTCAGCACATGCTCCCAGGGGACCCTATGTACCTGTTGTGCCAGATAACATATCACACAGGTACTCAGTGTCACTTGTGCTGCAGTCCAGGCAACAGGCCCAGAGAGAACCCAAGAAATTCTCAAGTATAGTGGCCCATGTTTGCATTTTTACACAGACTTGAGTTTCTGCTGCTGGGGCTGTCCTATAGGCCTCTCTCACATCCGTTATCATATCAGTATCTTAGGGGAAGTACTTTAGGGCTCAGTGTGAGCTGATGGTTCCTCCCTGTTATTTCTCACTGAGACCAACCAGGGTCAGGGTGATTTCTCTGGTTTTGCTCTGTCCTGTATCAAAATGTTCCCACATTTTGATAGAAAACCATTTTTTCTCTCAATTTATTTCTTAACATTGTTTCTAAAACACCAAGTGATCTTTTAATATTTTTATTTTACAGTGTACTACCTGCTTTTCCCCATCTGTAATAGTAAGAGAGAAGACAAATCTCCAAAGTCTTTCCCAGTCTGATATTCTGAGTCTGTGAAACGTTCACTTAGTGGTTTCAGGAGCTCAAAGAAACAGTCTCCTATTTTTAAGTGGCTACCACCTAAGGGTCACATAAGGTATACTGAACAATGCCATTGCCCTACTTTCTTTGCTTCTGCTTCCGACCTGCTCTAGGCAGTGGAACCTCTAGCCTCAGGGACCTCATACAGGATTGGTGCTCCTGTGGAGAGCCCATACAGACTGCTTGATGAAAAGGGTAACGTGGGAAAGTTTACAGTGATTAGAATCTATTTGCCTTCACCTCATCTTATTACAGATTATACTTGTATATTAACTTCATAATTCTATGATTACCAAGGAGTTCAGCGGAGGTCTTCGGTCTCTTCAATTCTAATTAGCCTTGACCAGCTGAGCTCAGGCTGGACTGAACTGTCACTGCTGAATTTCCCACGGGAGTGAGGATGCATCCTGGGAACCCTGTATACCTGGCTGTAAACAATTTGCCTAACACGTGGACTTGCACAGACGGAACCCACACACCAAGCCTGAGAAGCAGCCTGCTTTCTCCCCATTTCCTCACTTACCTGAAAAGTGGGGGCGTGTTATTTAGTAGATGGAATTGATACTATTTACTTATGAAAACAGAATTTAAATTTAGACATTTTGAAAGGCAGAATGGCATCGTGGTTCTTGTATATATTTTTTTGAGACAGATGGGCTATGCTTTAGGCTAGTGATTAATTTTGAAAGAGTTACCTAAGCTTTCTAAGCTTTCATTTATTTACCTACCAGGAGAATAACAGTAGCACCCACATCGTAGGACTGCTGTGAGAAAAAAAAAGAAAGAAAGAAATAGAATATAGGGAGCATCCAATACTTGTTAGTTTTTAGTGTTGTTAGTATTAATAATTAGGGTCTTGCTGAGGCATGGTGCCATAGCAGGGGGGCAGGAAAAGAATGATTATTTCACAAAGAAGGAAGTGAAGCCAGTTAGACATGACTTCACACCCTCTATAGATGTTACCTTACCTTTGTTACCTTACCTTGAGCAAGTCTGCAGCATTCAAGAATCATCTCCGTCCCTCAAACTATAAGAAATAGTGCTTACTGTGCTGTGGGATTGGAGAAGTCTCCCAGAGGTAGTGTGGGCTCATTTGGTCTTGGTGAATGAGTCCCTCCTTCCATGTCCATCTGGATCTTTAAAGTCAAGTGTAAGTGTCACCTCCTCCATGGTACCTCCCTTCTCCCTCCTGGCTGCCCCGAACGTTGTTAGTATTCTCTGTTCAATTCTGCAAGCTGTCTATACTGACAGGTTTGCCGAAAGATGTATATAAAAAGGGGAGGTTTTGTAATTTCTCCATTGGCTTCCTGCCTCACCAGCACATAGCCTGGTGTCTGCGATACAGCCCCACTAATCATGATTGCTGGCCTCTGCCATGCACTTACTGTATACAGCACTACTCTGAGCTCTGTGCTTCCAATAATTGACTTAACCTCCTAACAGCTCTATAAGGATGCTGAGGTGGCAGTTGAAGAACTTGCCCAAGAAGATTCAGTAGCCATGATTTGAACCCAAGCAATAAGGCCTCAGAAACTTTCTTCTTTCCCATCTTGTAATTCCATGTGTTTGCTGAACAACACTTCACATGTGTGACCTAATTGAATTTTCACAATACCCTGATGTGGCTTCTATTCTAACTTCATGTTATTAATGTGTAAACCAAGGTCTAACACTTTTATATATAACTTGCTTCAAAACTAGTAAGTGGCTAATAAGTGGCCAGTAAGTGGCCAGTAAGTGGCCACAGTGTTAATAAAGCTTGTTTCTCCAGAGCCTGGGATCTTATCTACTAACTATTCTAGTATTTCCAAAAGGGTGACACTGCAACCCCAGTGAAGAAATGATTTTTAGGGGGCTCGTGGAGGAACATATATTTAGTAGTTGTGTATCTATTTTAATGTGTACTAGTCATCTTAAAAATCCAGTCACACTAAAAAAATATGACTAGATTCTGAAATATGTGATTTCACTCATGTAAATGCTGAAGAGGAGGCTGGAGTTAGAAAGTGTGTTTTAAAGAACTCTTAAGTGAATGACAGAATGGTGGCATCATGGGTATGAGAAAGCAGGTGAGGGATGATGATTTGGGCAGCTGTGTGTGACACTTCCCTGCATCCCCAGCATGTGAAAGGACAGTGGCAGAAGAGGCAAGTGATCATTCCCAGCCAGGGAGGTGGCAGGACACCAGGTCTAAAGTCAGGGTCACAGAGGTGTGGACTGTCCTTGTCTGCCTGGAGCTTTGAACTTTATTCTGTAGACAATGGAGAGCCTCAGAGATTTAAGACCAGAAATGGACATGATATTATCTAGTGATATTTATCCTTGAAGACTGTTATGTGTTTATTATCCATCTGGATTTATAGTAGCTTGACAATATCAATGGGTAAACTATCACAAATATGTGTTAGCAGACAGCTCCCTAAACATAATGCTCAGGAGGTAGCACCATAAAACCTCAAAATGATCTTGTGGGCTACACATGCACACGAGATGTAGCCCTTGCCACTCCTTTTAACCTGTGTTCTTTTACAAGTTAGGGCATTATCCTCTTTCTAGAAAGTTTTTTCCAACTGTCAAGAGTAGTTACCTTGCATCTTTCTCTCTCTGAAATCATAAAAATAATTGAACAATTCATTGAACGTAATGGCTTTGGAGAAATCAATAATTGCCTCCCATTATTGATACAGTGGAAACACATAGGAAAAGAAAATTACCCACTACAGAAATAAGCCCATTAAAATAAATAATTTAACAAGCTGTCTGGCAATCTATTCAAATTTTGAACTCCAATGATTACGTGGAGTTTCTTAAGTATAAATAATGAAGGAAATGCACTCCGAGTTGCCAGGGTATGGACTGAAGGTACAGACAGCAAAGAGACCAGTTCCTGGCACTTAGCCCACTACTTCTGACTGATGGAGCCACACACAAAATGTGCAGACAGTATATAAGTCATTAGTCGTATAGTGTGTGTGAGAGAGAAAGAGAGAGGGAGAGGGAGAGAGAGAAAAAAAACACTAGCACCCAATTAGTATGATTAGCATTCAAAAATCAGAGCATGATGTTAATAATTTCTTCAAATATATCTCATCATTTGCAAAAGGCACTTTCACATCTACCTACATGTGACTATAAACCAGCTTGAAATTTTGCAGATGGGAAAACTAAAGGCCAGGAGCATGAATTGACTTGTCACAGTGACTTGCTAGTCAATACAAGAATTGAAACTACTACATAGGTTTTTCAAGTGCTCATCCATTGCCCAATCCACTATTGTTCCTAGCTTTGACCTTTTATTCCCTTCTATGTTCAAAATAATCCATCATACTCAAGTCTCCGTGTTCTAGCTAAGGAACCAGCAGTTAAAAGAACTGTCATTTGGTCCAGGTCACACAGCTCACATAGGATGGGTGAGGATTGAAGCATGGTTCTGACCCCTAGTCAGGGCTCCTTTCTCAAGGTCCTCAGCTATTAGTGTGTCTGTTCCCAAGGCAAGGAGGTGAGGCAATCAGGGGAATCATAGTCCTGGCAAAGCCAGGTCTTTAGGGTGACCTGCTCCTCCACTCTGGATCCAACTCAGCAGAAGTCAAGGGGGATAAGTGTAGATATTTGCAGTTCATAGGATTTGGGGTCACAGGTCCTGATGTTGTAAAGACAAGAACAGCAGCTAGACTGTGTGAGGGGAGAATAAAAGAGTGATCACCCTCCTCCTCCCTCCTTCTCTTTCCCTATTATCTCTCTTCTCATAGGGATCATGTCACAGTTGTGTCAGAGAGAAAGAGAAACAACATCAAGGTTTAGTGGGTGCCAGACAGACACATGTTCCAAAGAGCCTTTGGTACACTCACCTTTCTAACTCACCATGGTAACCCAGATGAATTATAAGAGCTAAAGGGTAATACAGCACATGGGTAGGTACTGAGCATCGTCCTAAGTGGCTTATGCACATTAGCTCATTTAATCTTTACAAGAGCCTCTGGGCAGAAGCTTCTATGGTGATCATTTACTAGATGAGGAAACTGTGACAGGAAAAGGTAAGTGTGTCATTGCACATACCTCAGAAGTAGAAAAGTATTCAAAAGCAGCCAAGCAGCCTGGAACCCAAGTTCTAGACTGCTGCACTCTGTTCTGGTTGCAAACAGTAGGTGCCACCTGCCTGTTCAGACCTATTCGTCACCCTTGTCCCTATGGTTCTGTTGATGGCATCAACAGGTCTTCTTGTCTTCTGGCTTCTGATTGGTTTTGGCCAATGGGAGGCATCAGCCAGAAATCAGATGGAAGAAGGGTGGGTCAGGCAGTGAGACTCCTCCTGCCGCTGCCCCGACCAAGGCCTCTACCAGAGACCATGGCTTCTGCGGAGAAGCCTTCTCCCCTATAGCTACTGCTCTCTTGTGGTTCTGAAAAAGGCTTAGGCTCAAATGTGGCAAGGTCTCCCTTCACATCCATATGAGTTGTCTTCACCCCTGTCCACCAGCCTGTGAAAACTGTCTCTTCCTTCAACTCTCCTCAATCGAAATACACCACCTGTTTCTGGCTGGGATTTTGAATGATACACCAGCCTCCAGCAGTGTTGTTTGTACCAGGTAAGCACTTAATAAAATCATGTTGGAGAGAGAAAAGAATAAAGGGAGGAAAGAAGGGAGATGGAAGGAGTGAGAGAGGAGAGAAAGATGGAGAGGCGGGGGTGGGGTGGGGTGGGCAATCCAAGGCCTCTATTAAACACACCTGTCTGCCTCCCCTCACCTGGGTACTTTCCCTACAGGCAATAATAACATGTATCATAAAAGATCTGTCAAATGTTATTTCATTTTAATATGTATTATTACTCTCACTTTATAATTCATAAAATGGTCCTCAGAGAGGTGAAATAATTTGTCCAAATTCACCTGGAGTTTGATGAAGTACCTGAGTCTAGACTCCGTCCAGAAATTCTGGTTCCAAATCCAATCCCTTTTCCTCTCCCGTGTTGCCATTTCTGAGGACCATCCAGGTGTTCAGGAAGTTGGAAGCAGCCTTAGAGAAACGTGTCTCTTTCCAGGTGGCTTCAGTCACAGTGAGAATGCATTTCAACATTTGGCATTCTCCCAAGTGCTTCCTCTTTGTGTTCCCCTCTGGTTCTCCACCTCCCCTGAACGCTAATCTTAACTTTATCTCTGGAGAGGAAGAAAAATGACTCCAGGACTGAAAAATATATTGGTTCCGTGTGGTTCCTTTCATCTCAGTCTTCCGAGGTAGCCCACGAACCATTTTCATAAGGCAGCGTATAGCAATCGATGTTGGAGGCACTAATATTCTTTTCTGATAGCCTCCTTTGAAAAATGTAGGTCTTTTTTTTTAAGCTTAGATATTGATATTTGTGCAGATGGGTGGCATTTGAATGTATCACCATGAAATCCCTGGAGGACTTGGAAGGTCCCTCTGAGAAATGTTTATTTGAGCACCAAAAAGGCCATCACTTCTCCACATCCCGTTGGTTTCATTCTCCTGGAAGTGCATTAATCCTGGGCCCAGACATTCCCTTGAAGGTAGAGTGGAAATACCAGTTAAGAAGCCACATTCTTTTTTTCCTGACAGGAGGAAAAATTATGATTATGTCTAGGAATATTTAACTTTATAAACAACTGACCAAAAAAATGAACCACTGATGGTGTGAATAAAGGTTCAAGTCTCAAGACCAAATGGATTTTTGTGAACAAAAACCAAATAGCCATTTCATTTCCTAGAGCTAATACTCCTTCAGGAATTTTCTAACAAAGAGACAAGTGAATGGAAAGGGAATAAGAGTAGGTTTAGCCCAGAGAGTCTATACTCTCCTTTATCTTCTCCATTTCGCAGTGAGCCTCCTACGGAGAGGAATTTTATCTTGCTTGGTTTTCTAGCCTGTAGCGTATTACCTAGCATACAGTCGTTGCTCATTAGATAATTACTCAGTGACTGACTGCCTGCCTAAATGAAAGAATGGTTCATAAAATCCTTTCTTATTTCTCTTTCAACCTTCAAAACTTCCAGTGAAACAGGCAAGGGCAAAACTCATACTTAATTCCATTGTATAGATGTAGAAACTGAGGCCCATACAGGTGTGCGGGTCTTGCCACGAGGTCACCTTTCTAATTAATGGCAGAGCCAGAAGAAAAATGTAGGCTCTTTTAGGAAAAATTCTTACTTCTATTCCTTCCTTTTAGTTTTCACTTTGTACTCCGAATTATTCTTTGGAGTAGGAAGAGCATTTGGGAACTGAAGGACTGAAGACCTAACTTTCCTGAGTCAAAACCATGAAATCCCCAAATGAACCGGGAAGCATTGAGTTCCCTGATACACAGATCAATGCAGTAGAAGAAAAGTGAATGACAGATATGAAATTAATGGCATTTAAATTTATGCAGTTACAATAGGAAACAATTCTTCTGGAATGCCTTCCTGAGGCTTTGATATGTAGCAGTAATTAAAAGAGCTCCTTTAAATCATTTATTATAATTATGTTTTAAATGATCCAGTTCTGAATGTAGCTGGCTTTTTGTTGTTTACTGGTAGCTGGTGACATTTGGAATTGACTAGGCATTTGCAATAATTTGACTAGTTTTTCATACAGAAAGAGCTGAACTGCCTCTTGCAATTGAATTGGGTAAGTACACCAGGACCCCTGAGGACAGCATACTTTTTCCCTTGCCTTAGTGATCTGATTACACTCCGGGCATAAAGGATAAGAAAGAGCTAAGCAAAGTTGGAACTGAAGATCAGGCATATTCTGCAATTTTCAAAAATAAAAGTTTTCATAGAAACATGGAGCATGGACTAGATATTTTAGTTGTGAGGTCTGACTCTCTGCAGGTTCAGGATGATTGCAAGAGAAGTTTGCAGAGTTGGCTAAAACCTTACATTAGCAGGGGTGTGTAATGCTTGTCACTCAATTCATACTCTTTTTCCTCTCCACATCATCAAGTTTTATCTTTGTTAATGCTTGGGGGCTTATTGGGAAAGAAACTAAAACTCAGAAAGGCTTACAGTTTTGCCTAAGACCACATATTTATATGAGTTTGGAGGAAGTAGGATAACTCTTGGTTCTAGGCTAAAGGCCTCCTACAGCACTCCAAGGGCTTCTTGGTGTACAGCATTATGATATTATGATACTTGTAAAAATGTACCCCCATTTCCATAGCAAGGATCAGAGCAGTGAAGTGACCAATTCACCCAAGATCACACCATGAGTGGCTAGGAGGGAATTTTAGCAGGTAGTAAATGCTACAGAGAAAAATTTGAAGCATGCAACCAAGCACAGGGACCTTCTGCATAAGTCATGCAGGTGAAGAGGTTAGCTGTGGTCCACAGAGCCTGTCATGATTGAAATAACATTGAATGGCACCTAGCACTCCTCTCTCCTGGTCCACACACTGTGAGACAGCCTCACCTCTGCTAGACCTGGACTCAACCAGGAATCAACCTCATTTCTCACCAGACTTCCAAAGGCCATGCCTGGCCTCTCCTGTTGTCCTGAAGGTACCAATGGATTTTTAAAGCCAGCAACACTCCTTAGGAGTTAGTAAACCTTCCTGCACAGTGAGTTTATTTTTCTCCAGATTTAGTAGCAAAGAAACATAAGTAGGTGCAGGACTGAATGATGTATTTCCTCCTACTAATGAAGAGTGCTCTCTCCAGCAGAGCCATTTACCTGATAAATCGTGGCATTAGGCATCAGTGCTGATGTGTCTCTCACCTGCAGGCTGCTACCCCATCCTGACACTTAGCAATCTCTCCCTATCATACCTCATCCAGCAGTAGACTGCTCTGTCAGCGCCAGTGGAGTGGCCTGATAGGAGCACAGCACTTCACAGTTTGCCTTTTTATTTTTCTCTAGCACACTTGCCTGCACCCTAAGGGCAGAGGGTTTAATTTGCATCTTGTGGGTGAGGACACTGATGGTGGAGAATCAGCACAATTTGTACATTACCTCACAGTGATCGCATTGGGGTTTTGGGTCACATCATCTGACCCTGACACTACTGTTCTTCCCGATGCTGGCTTGTGATGCTCACATTTATTCTGCACACCCTGCCAACCACTTCTGAAAGGAATTGACTACAGGTTTCTTATTCCAGAATGTACTTCCCTACAAACTCTTATCCTAAAAATCACATGAGAACTAGGAGACTAGAGGCAAGGGAAAGCAGTTGGTTTCTTGTTCTGATCTATATTATGACAAAGAAGCAAAGATAATTCTCAGACACAGATACACTTCAGTTGGAGTAAACAGGAGGAACTAAAGAGAAAAATACAGTAAGATGGGCCCTTGCGATGCCCATACATCAGTTAGTTATTAGTTCTTGTTGCAGGTTTAGTTTGTGGTAAGAGTCACACTACATAAGACCTAGCATTTTGAACACTTATGAGAGTCTGGTTCGGTGACATTGGGCACATTCACATTGTTCTTCAACCGTCACAACCCGTTCATCATCCCAATGAGCACTAACCCCCCTGCTCCTGCTCTCAGCCCCTGGCAACTAACATCCTGCTTTGTGTCTCTGTGAACTTGACTACCCTGGGTGCTCTTAGAAGGGAAGTCACAGTTTTGTCCCATGTGACTGGCTACTTCACTTGGCATGATGCCCTCAAGGTCCATCCACACTATAGCTCTGCAGTAGCATTTGAGCTTTATATCTGTGACCACATAGTCCTGACTTGCTGGGCATCTTTCATTTTCTAAGTGCTTTACACAATAGCCTTATGGAAAAAAAAAAACCACCATTATTAGCCTTGCTTTTCAAAACAGAAGTATAACAAGGTTAAATGAGCCCAGCTGGGCCACTGCTTGGGGCAGGTGGCAGCCACTACACTGTGTCATTGGGGTATCAGGCACCAGTCACTGTCACCCTCATTATAATTTTGTAGAAGGCAGAAAAATAAGGGTGAGTAAATCAGTTACTTGTCCCTTGTCTGCCAATCTGCTGTTCTCTATCTTCCTGAGGCCCGCGGAACTAGGAATTCCTGGAGAGCAGATGTTTCTGTGACGTCAAGGGCAGACAAGGTTTCTATCTGCTTTTCTCTGTCACTCATGTAGCTTCCTAGTTCTCCTCCACCTGAATCCCACTTGTCCCTCATATATATCCCTGACCTCAGACCCTTGCCTGGGCAGCTATGGTCAAAGTCCTTGCTGTCCTTCCTCCATTTCAGTGCAAAGAGGAAGGATTGGGCAGCAAGGGCAGATTACTTGAGATGCATTGCCTCCAGCAGGGCCCGCATGCGATACCCTGCCAGCTCAGGGATGTGGCAGACTGGCTGCCCCCTAACAACATCTGCCACTAATGGTCAACAGAGGACAGCCACCCGCTGCTGGACACTGGATCTGGACAATACCCATTCTGTATCCAAATGGCATCTGATACAGCAGCTATTGCCACATACCAAGGCAGAGCCAAACTTTCTTGAGATCACATTCTAATGCAACTTGTTCACCTGGTTTTGCCCCCTGCAAGGACTGAAACCTAATGGTTTCCCAGCCCAGACCTCCATCTCTAATAAAATGCAAAGTTAGGTATTAGATAGTCCATTATTTCTTCTTAAAAATAATAGACACCATTCTCTAGAATGAGAATGCTCTATGACTCACCCAAAAAGTGACATGAATATAAATAGTTACAACAAGAGATAAAAGATGGCTAATAATATCATTTGCCAAACTCTGTATCTGGTGTGATATTTTAGAGGTGTCATCTCATGTAACTCTTCTTCCATAGGAAGGGACTCCTACTATTGACCCCGTTTTCAGTTATGGAAGATGATGTATGAAGACAGGCAGGGTTTTCTAGTTTTCTCCTTCAGATAGGGAGTAAAACTACCTGATCTCTGTTCACCTTAAATGTGGGATTTCCTCCAACAGGAAGGAACTTAGTTTCCAGGGCATCATTTTGTGTAGCGAGAGCAAAGCTGATAACTGCCTCCTCACCCCTCAACTACTGAACACGACATCCCAGGGTGTCCCTTTGAAAATACTTCTTGTCCAATGCTGTATTCATTAAGCTAAGTTGGGGAGCAAACCAAATGAGGGGGATCAAGCTTTGGTTTTATGGGGGAAAATACATATATATGTTTCTGTTCAAAGACAGTCTCCTCACAGCAAGTTCAAGCCCAGACCACGTCTTGTAGGTTAAGGTATTCCAGAGTATCTGCAGTTGACGATCAGTATCATCAGCTCTTCCACAAGAAAACAAGTCCTGGAAAATAGTTATTTGGAGTCCTTCTGCCAAAAGCCTGGGAAGTAGAGATTGAGCACTGCAGCACTTGAAGACCACTCATTCTAACACATCTGCCTCCTACCCTCACCCGTCATCTCCATCCCTGGCCTCAAAAATGAACCTGACTGGCCCTTATTTATCTGAATCCCTGGGCTTTGATGAGCCTAGATCAGGTGCAAAGATGGAACATAAGAGTGAAATGTAGGAATTAAGCAGGATTTTTCCAACCACTCTCCATTAGAGAAGCTAGAAGGAGAGGAAGAAGGAGAAGGAGGAAGAGGAAGAGATGAAGGAAGAACAGAGAAGGGGAAAGGAAGAAAGAGAGGGAGGAAGCAAGAAAGATAGGAGAAGAAGAAAAAAGAGGAGGGAGAGGAACAAAGGGAAAGAGAAAGAGAGGAAGGGAGGAAGAAGGAGGAGGAAGAAAAGAGAGAGAGCCTGTGGAGATGCCCAATAAGATATATCCATCTATACGTCATGGAAGTGGCCCCAGGATTGAGCAGCCATTTATGGGACATTACTAGTGATGCAGACAGAATCCCATTCATCACCATCACCATGCCGTCCCCGCCTGGCCCACCTGTGACTGCAGCAGATTACAGATGTTCCATCTCAGAGCCAGGTAGTAAGATGTGGAGGGACAGGAAACATGGGGACTGTCTTTGCCTAATGCATGCTGTCACTTAGCAGCCCTCTCCAGTGACTGCTGTTCCTAAGGGTGTCCACAGAGTTGTGTCAACACCCGCTGAGATTCAAGACTTCAATTGCCATTTGGACACTTCTCGGTAGAGTAGTTAAGCTTACCCAGTGTTTCTTGAAAATAGCAGCACCTACTTGCTGGCTTGAACTTCCTGTCCCAAAACTTAATCTGAGGCTGAGATGTGAGTGTGTGGGAGAGCCTGGCCATCTCCTCTGCAGGCTCCCAGAGCTGAACTGTGAGGTAGTCACCTGGTTGGGGCCACCGCCATGCTCTCTGACTTCCGGGTCTCCCTGGCTGCACGTTGCTCCTTACCATCAATCATGCCTATGGCTGCCTGGCTGGTCATAGAAATTCACACTCAGTTGGTCACATCATTCTTTAAAACCCATGAAGCAGTTCTGCTCCACTATCCATTTTGTCATTATGCCCCCCAGCTTTCGCCCCTGATATTCTTATCCCTTGACTGCCAGAGCGATCCTTCTTCAACAGAACTCTGATCCCATCAGAGGAAGTTCTGGGTAGTGACTAAGAGATTGGACTCCACAGTCTGGCTGCCTGAGTACAAATCCCAGCTCTGTCACTTTTGCACTGTGCAATGTTGAGAAAGTCACTTAACTTTTTTTTTAATATTTATTTTTTAGTTGTTGTCGGACCCAATACCTTTATTTTTTTATTTTATTTATTTTTATGTGGTGCTGAGGATCGAACCCAGGACCTCTCCCATGCTAGGCAAGTGCTCTACCACTGAGCCGCAACCCCAGCCCAAGAAAGTCACTTAATTTTTCTGTGGTTCAATTTTCCTCATCAAACAAGGATGATAATAAACACAGAAATTAGAGTTGTGAGGATTAAATACAGTTAATGTATATAGTGTGTTCCGTATTGAGAACAGCACCTGGCTTCTAGTAAACACTCATGTGTCTTGAGCTGCCATGATACTAATAATTCTCTTTCCTTAAAATAAGACCCAGGATCCCTGCCCAACCCCCACCTCTTTATATAGAACCTTCTTCAATATGCACCTGGTTATCTCTGCAGCCTTGGCCCCAATTTCCAACCTGCAGGACTGGTTTCAGGGGCTGTATCCACCATGGGCCCCCCTCAGGACTTCCACTAGTCCTTCCTTCTTCTCTCCTCCCTCTCCTTTCCTCCCTCCCTCCCTGGCTTCTTCTTGTACCATCTTCATCCACAATAGCTCTTGCTCAAACAGTCTGAAAGGGAAAGTGATGCAGGGTGGATATTGGAATCATCCTACATTTTAAACCAAGAATAAGCCACTGACAACAGCCTTCCCCAGCTTGTCCATCCATCAACAGGAAGCTCACTTAGCCTTGTCTCTGATATACAGCTATAAATGTTCTCCTGGGCTTCCTGTCCTAGCTGATCTTCAGCTTTCATTTTGACAGGATTGGAACAGAAAAACAGCCAGCGAGGGAGACAAAACCGAAATTGGAATTGGAAATTGTTCCAATTTTTTTTTTCTTGAATATGAAATGCTACTGGCTGAAATAGAGTGAAGCCCACAATGGTGTTTCCTTCACTAATCTGCTGTCTTGACAAACTCCTACAAGCTTTAAATCAGAAAGGGCCAATCAGCTCCCTCCTAACTGACCTCTGAGTGTGGTAGGAACAGCAAAGTAAAGAGGGTTTGCCTCTCGATACTGTAGTCACAGCAGGCTAATTGGGGGTACCACATATCTGCATGTAGGAACAAAGGTTAAAAGAGAAGCCAGGGGCAAGGGCTTGGGGAGACTGCTTTTATGAGAACAATCTCTCCATACCTGTCATCCTTTTGTGGGTACAGAGAATTCCCCAGGTAAGAAAAGCTTTGTACCAGCCAAGCCAACCTGGGAGAGAGCTCTGCCTTGCAAGGTCAGAGCCGTCTTCGTGAAAGGGAAAAATCCTCTTTCCAGATCTGGTAGATAGGGTTTGAGAATTTAGAGGCAGGGGTGGGGGAGCAGACAAGCCCAGATAAATGGCATAGGACTATCAATCAGACATGTATTTATAAATATACTATAGACATGTCAGGGAAAACAGGCATATTATCACACACACAAAAAAAATACAAAAGTAACAACTGACATTTATTGAGTTCTTACTCAAAGCTAAGAGATATTATGAGAAAAATAAACAAAAAGAGAGTCTGAGGTACTTGTCCATAGACACATAGCTCATGGCAAGCTACAAGTCATCTACTTCAGCTAATGAAATAAAGTGTGTTGAGCTAAAATTGGAGAGCCTGGGAGTTAACAATGGGACTGGGATTGTAATATCTTTGATTAAGATTAAGGATCTTGGGTTTTTTTTTTTTTCCATCCAGCCATGAGGAACCAGTGAAGTATTTTGGAGATAGGAGAGACCTGGTGCATTTAAATGGTCGCTCTGGCATGGTTGTTGTTATGATTTAGATGTGATACATACATACAAAAGCTCACGTGCAAGATAGTTCAAGAAGATTCAGGGGAGAAATGATTGGGTTATAAGAGTCTTAACCCAATCAGTGATTTAATCCCCTGATAGGGATTAACTGAGTGCAAGCTGAAGTGGTAGGGTGTGGCTGAAGGAGGTGGGAATTGGGGCATGGCTTTGGGGTATATATTTGTATCTAGAGAGCAGAGTCTCTCTCTACTTCCTGATCACCGTGATGTGAGCTGCTTTCCTCTGCCACACTCTCCCTCCATGATGTTCAGTACCCACAGAAGGATGACAGGTATGGAGAGGCTGTTCTCATAAAAGCAGTCTCCCCGAGAAATGGAGCCAGCCCGTCTATGGACTAAGACCTCTGAAACCATGAGCCCTCAAATAAACTTTTCCTCCTCTATAGTTGTTCTGGTCAGATCCTTTAGTCACAGCAGCAGAAAAACTGACTAAAACAGTTGACTTTGATACCGTGGAGTGGGAAGTTCCCCCAGCCTCTCTCAGGTAGGTTTAGGAGAATTAAGTAGGTGACTGAGTTCCACAGGCCAAAGACCTCAAACCCATCATTTGGCTTTATGCATCCATGACAGGCAGGAGGGTCCAGTTGGCAGGTCTGGTGCTCTGTCCTGTCACCTTCTCAGTTATTCTTTTGTGTCCAGCAACCACACATGCACTCAGGTCCCCTAAATGGAAAGCAGATATGAAGTGAGAGTGCTGAGTTATGCGAAGACACGTCAGCTGTGAGAATGTGAACAGTTATGGGGATGGCACCTCGGGTCACTCAGCGGCGGAGAACAAGTGCCATGCTCATGTTCCTCTGTGACCAACAGGTACTGACTACAGAGAAAACCATAATGAGAGGTTGAGTGACACCAGGCTCAAGCTACACGGATAGCATTTTGTTGGTCACCAAAGCCTTTGAGGGCATAAGAGAGGCAGAGACACATATGCCAGTGTTTGCCACTCTTGGGTCACTGGAATGACCCAGTGCCCACCCCCCCCCATCTCTTTGGAGTAACCTTTTCATTCCCCAGGTCACAACTTTACAGACTGTTCTGGAGTTCAAGCGCCTACTCGACTCACCAGACTTCCTGTGTGCTTTTAGCACCTGCTGTGTACACAGTGTACTCGTCCCTCCAGCCTCTTCCTAAAAGGGAATTAGTCCTTGCTTTGTGATGTCTTACCTGTCCTTTTGAGACAATACTAATGAGAAATGACAACACTGCCTGTTTCATAGGTGGGCAGTGAAATTTTGCACATAAAGACCCGAACAAAAATTAACTCAAAGTGGACCAAAGACTTAGGCACTAGAAAAGAGACCCTGTGCCTAATAGAAGAAAAAGTTGGCCCAAATCTTCACTGTGTCAGCCTAGGATCTGACTTCCTTAGCAAGACTCCTGAAGCACAAGAAGTAAAATCAAGGATCAATAAATGAGATGGAATCAAATTAAAAAACTTCTTCTCAGCAAAGAAAACAATCAGTAATGTGAGGAGAAAGCCTACAGATTGGGAGAAAATCTTGACCACATGCACCTCTGATAAAGCATTAATCTCTAGGATATATAAAGAACTCAAAAAGTTTAACACCAAAAGACAAATAACCCAATCAATAAATGGGCTAAGGCACTGAGCAGACACTTCACAGAAGGAGAAATACAATCCATCAACAAATATATGGAAAAGTGTATAACATATCTGGCAATTAGAGAAATGCAATAGAAACTACACTGAAATTTCATCTCACTCCTGTCAGAATGGCAGTCATCAAGAATATAGGAAACAACAAATGTTGGCAAGGATGTAGGGGAAAAGATACCTTTATACATTGCTGCTGGGACTGCAAATTGGTACAGCCACTATGGAAAGCAGTATGAAGATTTCTCAGAAAACTTGGAATGGAACCACCATCATCCCAATGGTTGAATGGAACCACCAGGTATCCCAATCCTCGGTTTATACACAAAGGACTTAAAATCAGCATACTATAGAAATGCAGCCATGTCAATATTTATAGCAGCTCAATTCACAATAGCTCAACTATGGAACCAAACTAGGTGTACTTCAATAGATGACTGGATAAAAAAAATGTGATATATATACTCAATGGAATATTACTCAGTTTTAAAGAAGAAATTATGGCATTTGCCAGTAAATGGATGGAATGGAGAATATCATGCTAAGCGAAATAAGCCAATCCCCAAACACCAAAGGCTGAATGTTTTCTCTAACATGCAGATACTGACTAACAATAAGGGGGGGCACAAGAGAAGAACAGAGTTACCTTAGGTGAGGTACAGGGAAGTGAAGGGAGGGGAGAGAAGAGGATGTGAGGATAGGAAGGATAGTAGAATTGAACAGACGTTGTTACTTTATGTATATATGTGACTGCAGACCAATGTGATTCTACAACATGTACACTCAGAAAAATGAGAAATTATATCCTATCTATGTATGATATATCAAAGTGTACAAATGCATTCTACTGTCATGTATAAGTAACTAAAACAAATTAAAAACAAATTATAAAAAAGACTGAGCAAGTTTTGAGAAACTTTGTATCTTTGAGAACTAGCAGGGAAGTTTGGCCTAAGGATCAGATAGCTCTGCCTTAAAATCCTGCCTCCAATAAGTTATGTATCCTCTCTGTGCTTGGTAAATTCATCTTTGTAATGGCAACAAAAATAGTGATGATAACATAACTTTAGCAGTCCATGCCCTTAACCAACTGGCCAGATTGATTGGCATCCCACTGATGGATGATGCTATAACATGCTGAATACTTGTGACCAGGAGCTGTGCTGGAGTTACCAGCTATTTCTGCTGCAAGTGCCAAGATACTAGCCCCAACCCCATTTCTTAGGAGGCTCCTATTGCCCCTCTACTGAGAGGTAGCATTGTAGGAGGTCTAAGATCCGGATTCAGAACTGGACTGCCTGAACTCAGATCCTGCTTGTGCCACTTACTAGTGGTCTGACCTTGGATTAACTTTTCCTTGCTCAGTTTCCTCATCTGTAAGATAAAAAAGTCAGTCTTACCTCTCTTGTAGAGCTGTTGTGAGGATTAAATGAATGAATGTCTTTAAAGCACTTGAACATGGCTGGTGCATGCAAAGGGTTAGCTATTAAGTTTTGTGTGTGTGTGTGTGTGTGTGCGCGCGCGCATATGTGTGTGTGAAAATTAAGCATCTGGTACATAGTGCATTCTTCTCTGTGAGACCCACCTTTTCTTCTGACTCCCATGTCAGCGTCATTTGTCATTTGCTGCTAGATGTTCAAAGATGTTGCACTTTCAACTCGAGCATCTGCCTCAGTGTGGACGAGCTCTCCAATGGCAGGACTCTGGTCAATTACTCCACCATTTTCTTGCCTTTAGCAAAAATATCCTTTGCTTATGGTATCACAGGACACAACTGGCTGCATTTGACAAGGCAGAGTTTCTTGGGGAATCTGAATGGAAGAGCGGGTGGCAGCAGGTCAGGAGTAAAGAGCTGAGGGAGGGCTGAGTGGGTGAAAAGTTGACTAGAAAATTGTTACGTCAATATTAGCAGACAGGCTAATGAAGGACTGCAATTTGCAGATGCCTATCTGTCTCTCCCTTCCTCTGCCTCCAAGGGAGATGGCATATGCTAATCAGGACCCTTTCAGCCCAACCCAGGATCAGTGTGTCAGTGTGTTTTCTGGGGGGACTGTTTCCAGTACAAGAGGGAGTTTCCCTACTGTGGCCAGTGAAGTCCTTTCAATGTTTAAGTCCCTACAGAAAAAAAAAATAGATACCAAGTCTTCTAGTCATTTTTTTTTCTACTGTGACTAAAAGACCCGACCAGCACAATTGTAGAGGAGGAAAGGTTTATTTGAGGGCTCACAGTTTCAAAGGTCCTAGTCCATAGAAGGCTGGTTCCATTTCTCGGGGCTTGAGGTGAGGCTGAACATCATGGAGGGAGATGATGGCAGAGGGAAGCAGCTCACATCATGGTGATCAGAAAGCAGAGAGAGACTCCACTCTAGAGATACAGAATACATACCCCATAGCCATGCCCCAATTGCCACCTCCTCCAGCCACACCCTACCACTTCAGTTAATCCCATCAGGAATTAATTCACTGATTGGGTTAAGGCTCTTAGAACCCAATCATTTCTTCTTTGAACCTTCCTGCATTGTCTCACACGTGAGCTTTTGGGAAACACCTCACATCCAAACCATATCACTAAGAGAACTAGCCAAGAAGTGAAAAGAAATCAAAGCCTGAAAAAATGAGACAACAGGAAAGAAAGAAGGTTATAGGAAAAAAAAAAAAAAAAAAAACACCTGCTATTTATGCTCCATGTGACAGGTATTGTGCCTGGCACTTTCTGGTGTCTTATTTATGCCTCAGTAAAACCCTATCAGGCAGCTATCAATGCCCCCATTTGACAGATGGAGAATCCACTGCTGCAGGTACCATGTGGGTGTGCTCTGATGAACTATGTGTCCTTCTGACTCCAAGCCTTGAGAGCTGCCTCTTGTACCACACTGCTTTCATGCTGGGACTGAAACAACTCTCCAGAGCACAGCCCTAATATTGTTATTGGTAGTATGGGACAGGGTAAGAGTTGAAGCACCAGCCAGGCATGGTGGCGCATACTTGTAATCCCTGGAGGGATTACTCTGGAGGCTGAGACAGGAGGATTGAGAGTTTGAAGACAGCCTTAACAACAGTGAGGCACTAAGCAACTCAGAGAGAGATTATCTCTAAATAAAATACAAAATAGGGCTGGGGATGTGGCTCAGTGGTCGAGTGCCCCTGAGTTCAATCCCCAGTACCCCCCACCAAAATAAATAAATATATATATATAAAATATATGAAGCACCAAAGTCAGCGAGGCCCAGTTCGGTTCCCACCCAACTGCTTGCCAGCTCTCCAGTCTTCCCATCTCAGGTTCTGCCAGCATTAAACTGCTCATCTGGGGGATGCACACTGTGTGACAGGACTGCTCTGAGGCCTGAGCAGTGTCTGGCATGGATAGTGTGTTTGATGATACGGTGAGAACACAGTGGGCCGTCTCAGCCGGCTCAGTGTACTCCCATTGCTCTGGTCCTTTGAATTTTATTACTTTTATTATTAATTTAGTTCATCAGTGGAAGGGTGGCAGTCTTATCAATGTTGCATTCCTTGAGGACTGAAACCCCAGTTTGGGGAATCAACGAGAATGGAGATGCGCAGGAGATCTCAGGGAACCCATATGACCCTCACCTGTGTTTCACAGGCAGCACCACTAAACTCAGATGAGAGAAGTAACTTGCCCAAGGGTCGCCTAGGTGCTCTGGTATATCTCATCACCTGTCATAACTGGGCCTGTAAACATAGTCTCTAAGCGCTACTTACTGAACTAATTCCTCCTTGAAACTCGGAGAAGGCTGAATGGCCCCTCCCATTCATTAGCCCAGTGAGGAGCTTGTCAGGAGGCCAACGCTGAATGTGGTGGAAGGCCTCTTGGTGGCCTTGGCGGTTTCCTTCCAATCCCACAATCCGTGCTGTACTTTTCTCCAGGGCGGAGCCAGGGCATTAGCAGCCCTGCCCTGTGAAAAGCACAGCCGTTTTTATGGAAAACGGGGGAGAGTTTTCAATGTGGTAGTTATTTGTGGCATTTCATCAGCCAACAATGTAAATTAAATTAATTAAAAAGCATTGTGCACTTCTGATTCCAATACCGGATCCACTCGGTGGCCATGGAAATTCTGAATAATGGGTAATAGTTATCTCTAATTTCTCACCATATGTTTTTTTTCACTTACACAGCTGTGAAAAAAAATTATATTTTTGTGGATGCATAATTTTCAGCCTGAAAACAGAATCCATGTTAGCATTAAGCTGCCAACAGGTGTCTTCTTCTTCGTCTTTTACTTTTTTTTTTCTTTTTTTCTGGTGAGTGGAATAATCCCCCTTTTTGGCAGGAAGACAGTATTTTTTCATAGTCATTTTTGCATCCTTAAGAACGTCTTTAAAATTATTTTCTACTTGATGAAACACATCCTCTTAAGGCTTCATTATTTTTCACCCTGGTATTTTCTGATCAAATATTTCAATCTCGAAAAACTTGAGAGATTTGAGTTATTCCTACCCAAGACTGCATGACCATGGCGATATTGATAACATTTCGAAGGTTTTTTTTTGCTAAGAAATACCCATGACTTGGAATGACCCTATCACCTCTTAGGCCTGGATTCTCTTTATTTTACTTATTAATTAGAACAAACATACTTTCATGTGCAAGGTAATCAAGCCAAAGGCAATTGATTTCTGCATTCTATTCAAGAAGGCTTAGAGAGAGAGAGAGAGAAGGTGCCCCTGAGACCTTGTTGGGTTCTTCAAAACTGCCTTTTTTGCAAGTCTAGAGAAAGAATTCTCCTGGACTCCAATAGAGTTGAAGAACTTGAAGCCAAATAGGATGGAAGTTTAACCCTTCTTGCTCTGGTATCCCTTCCCTTTCAGCATTAGATCACCATCTTCATCTACTCCCTCCCACTGTCCAACCCCCACCACACCAGACGACCTCAAGGGTCCTCTGGCTGTTCCATTTTCTTTCATGTTTGCTTGTCTCCCTCTTTTCCAATCACATTTCCACTCTGGAATTGAGTACTTCTAGGACAATTCACATTTAACATGGTCCCTGTCTTGTTTAGTGCCCTATAGCACTCCTCCTGGACCTGAAGACAAACTGGGAATTACTGAGAAGTGCATACAACGTTCTCTACGGTACTCTATGATTCGGTCCCAGTGGCTCCAACTCCTTCTCCAATGTCATCCCCCCCCCCCCCTCCATTACTTATCTATTCACATCTGCAACCATTTGAGACTTCCGGAGGCTCCCAGAACAAACTCGTGATTCCATTTCAAGCTTCAGGGACTTTGCTCACACTGCCTTTTCTGCCCTGTGGCCCATGCTTACTTCTCCAGATGTGCTTCTCCAGATCTAGCTCAAGAGGGGCTTCTCCCCAGCAAAGGCTTCTCTGTTTTATCACTAGCACAATTATCAACATGACATTCTTCCACCTGTATTATAGGTAGTATCTTTCCCTTGTGAATTTTCACATTATCTTTTAATTTAACACAAAATAGTTAAGAGTTTGCATTCTAGAGCTAGATTTCCTGAAACCACATCAAAGCTCTGTCATTTATTAGCTGTGTGACATTTGAATCAGTTCCTTTGCCTCTCTGTGCACTGAATTTCCCATTGTGTTCTGGGAGAAATAATCATACTTGTTATATAGAATATTTATGAGTATTAAATGAGACAACATATGCAAATTAAAACAATAACTGGAAAATAGTAAACACATAGTTGATGACTGATATATCTTAGTTCTTATGAGCCTAAATTTATTTTATTTGTTTAGGGTCTACTTCCCCTACAAGACTGTGAATCCATTGAGGTCTGAGATATATGTAGCTTTATCATCTTTTATCCTCAGTGCCTGGTACTGTGCCTGGCATATGACAGGTGCTCAAGAACAGATGTAGGTGAATGAATGAATAAATCACTGTAGACAGACAGTCTGGAAGCTCAGCAAGCAAAGATGCATTTCCTCCTTCAGTTGCGTAATATAGTTATCATTTCTCTGACACGTCGTCTTCTTACCTTTTTTTTTTTCTTTTAAATAAAAATCTCCTTTCCTTCCATGATCACTAGCTCAAACATGGGACGAGTGTTTGCTGCACATTTGAGTCCAACATCCACACTCGGGTGGCCTGACTGGTTCTATTTTACTTTCCTTTGCCATTGCCAAAATGAATATCCATTGATCGGGTTTCTAGTATTCATCATATGCAGCCACCAGATGGATCTGAATAGTTTCTCTAACAAGCAATTTGCATTTGGACTCTGTTTCCAAAATGCCTTCCCATTATAGCTTCAATTTGCCTTCCGTGCACTCCAATCATCTCTCCGTCTTTTCTGAAGGCCACAGCTCTAATTTTGGATATCGTAAATCGATCTGGTACCACCGAGCTGTGTGGAGTTAGAACAAGGACCGCATTTTATTGCCAAATCATGACTTTGTTCATGTTTAAACTCGTACCCATGTAACAAAATTTGTCATTCTATTCTTCTTTTGCAGAGAGCCCCCAAGGTTTTGTTCCAAGGCTGATTTTTTCCCCTGCACACTCATCTCTGGGTTCCGATGCCCAGTGGGCATGGCTGTTGAGCCAAGATCTTTTTGTTCAGGTTGTTATGCTTATTTGGGACTCATGTTAGGTTTCATGAACTTAAATGAAGAGTAAGTAATAAATTCATAGAGGAAATTGGGTTAGCATGTGATTAACATCCCGGCTGATGCAGACGGGTGTTCCAATGATGGAAACATGTGCTGGTGTCATGATGAAATGCAGATTAGAGGCCCTGGAGCCAACCCAAGGAAATCTGCCCAAAACTGTTTCATCTCTGTCAGCTTTAATCTGATCGAAAGAGAGCGTGCTTCAACACAGCAAGAAACCAAGTGGAGCTCTCACTTCCTTTGAGATGTTATTAAAACACTCACTTGTCACTGTGGTAGAACAGCAAATATACTGGACTGTGACTTAGAGGACATGAGTTCAAATCTCATCTGAGTCACTGTGTCGTGAAATCTCACAGGACCTTACTTTTTGCATCTGTACAATGAACGTGCTGGGTTAGACTAATGGTTTTCTGTAGTTTTTTTCTCCTTCACAATACAAATGAAAATGATATTCACACCCTCCCATGAGCAGCCCCGGGGTTGTGCACAATTACCCACATCCTGGCTGAGGCTCAGTCTCTTTCCTTCTGCTCAAATAAGCATATCAGAAAGTACATTTGTGAGACTGACATTTCAAGATAGCCTTCAATCCTATTCTAATTTATTTTTTTAAAAAAATTAAAAGGCAAATAATTTGCAATCTGGGGGGTACATATTTAGTAATATTTTAAAGGGGTTTTTCTGTAGAATTTTCAGAAGGCATGTCACACCATCCAAGTTGATAACCTAGATGACTTTCACAGGCCCTTCTGAGGATGTCACTCTATGACTCTGAATAAATCAAGGTGCCAGGAAAGTCTGATTTTGCCTATTTGGAATAAAACAGCAAGGAATACATTTTTGCCTGCAGGTCTCACAGCAGGTATTCCCATGACCCCCCAGGAAAGTTGCCTGTGGCCCTAATTCCTGATTCTTATGCTGATCTGCTAAGAAGAGCTGTGTTCCTAAAATGAAGGAAGAACATCATCACTCGAAAGTAGAAGGGACTGTTTTATTTTTTTTTAACTGAACATACGTAGTATATGGACTAAAAACAATAGTGAGCCATATTTTGAAATGTCTTATTGTGGGTATTTTACATGCAAAAAAAATAAACTATATGTTGATATTATAGTGACTTTTAAATTCTCAGTATACGTTTTAATGTTTTTATTGGTTCATTATAATTATACATAACGTTGGGGTTCATCTTGACAAAATCACATACTGAAATATAATTTGCTCCAATGTTCCCTTCCCCTTCCTCCCTGTTTCCCTTCCTCTACTCTACTGGTCTTTCTTCTATTTATTTATTTATGGATTGTTTTTAAGTTAGTTGCTTTATAGATATACATAAAGGTGAAACTCACTGTGCTATATTCATAAATGTACATAGAATCACTTGGTCCATAACTATTCTCCTTTCCTATCTTTTCCCATCCCCTTCTCTACCCCATGGCTCTATCATCACAATTCCATCTTGCTGGGTTTTGTTGGAGGCTCCTTCTTTGTTTTAGGACTCCAGTATTTCTCCTTTTATTTCTTGTCTGAACTCAGCCTTGCATTTTCAAGTTTGACCTTTTTCAGGTATTTGACACTGAAAAGTTCTTCAAGTTACCTAGACCACCTTACTCTTGGAAATGAAAAATTGTACAGGTCACTTTTACATTGAAGTCTCCCACTAAACTTCAAGGGTTCTTTGACAGCTTTTATCTAAATCCCTGTACTACCCCATAATATAAAACTCTAAAAGAAAACCCAAATTGACCCTGGAATACGTGGTAGAAGTTAATAGAAAACTCTGCAGCTGTACACCTTCAACCCCTGCATCACAGGATTCTCATAGAGAAATTTGATGAAAAATTCAAAATCCAGAATCATAAAAACATAGAAAGAAACAAATTAACATGAGTGAGTATCAGTAGGCACCAAATAAAAAGATTAAACACCCAAGAACTTTAAGAGCTTAATTATTAAAATCATAAAAGAGAATTGAAATTTTTTTTAAATGAATGAGCAAGTAATGATAAAAGAAAATCTTCCAAATTTCCAAGTAGAGTTTCTACAAACAAAAGATGTGGTTGTTAAAGTAAACAAACTCAATAAATGGGTTAAACAGTAATAGGTGTAGTTAAAAATGTAAGTAGAGAACTGGAAATACAGAAATATCTGGAGTGTACAAAGACAGAAGTAAAGAGTATTTAAAAACAAAAAAAGATTTGCCTGGCCTGGTGGCACACACAGGTAATCTGAGTGGCTGAGGAGGCTGAGACGGGAGGATCAAGAGTTCAGAGCCAGCCTCAGCAAAAGTGAGTCACTAAGCAACTCAGTGAGACCCTGTCTCTAAATAAAATACAAAATAGGGATGGGGGTATGGCTCAGTGGTTGAGTGCCCTTGAGTTCAAATCCCTGGTACCCACCCACCCACCTGCCAAAAGATTCAAAACTAGATATGGAGAGTAGAATAAAATTTCTAATTTGCACTTAATGTTATTTCCAGGAAAAGAAAACAAAAAAAAAATGAGGAATAAAAAGTATTCCAAGAGTTAATAACTGAAAATTTCCCAGAATTTATGAAGCCACATGAATCCTTAGAAATAGAAAATAAGAAAGTTGGGACCTAATCCGACATGATGGAGATTTGGGCCTACTTTTTCTTCCGTTAGGTGCAAGGTCTCTGATTTAATTCCTAGGTCCTTGATCCACTTTGAGTTGAGTTTTGTGCATGGTGAGAGATAGAGGTTTAATTTCATTTTGTTAGCAAGAATTAAAACCAAGAATTAATAAATGGGATGGATTCAAACTAAATAGCTTCTTCACAGCAAAAGAAACAATCAGTGAGGTGAATAGAGACCCTACAGAATGGGTGCAAATCTTTACCATAAGCATGTCAGATAGAGCACTAATCTCTAGTATATATAAATAACTCAAAAACCTTAACACCAAATAAATAAATAAATAACTCAATCAATAAATGGGCCAAGGAGCTAAACAGACACTTCTTAGAAGAGGATATGCAATCAATCAACAAACATATGAAAACATGTTCAACTTCTCTAGTAATTAGAGAAATGCAAATCAAAACTATTCTAAGATTTCATCTCACTCCAGTCAGAATGGCCGCTATTATGCATACAAATAACAATAAGTGTTTGTGAGGATGTGGGGGAAAAGGCATGCTCTTACACTGCTGGTGGGACTGCAAATCGGTACAGCCAATATGGAAAGCAGTATGGAGATTCCTTAGAAAACTTGGAATGGAACCACCCTTTGACCCAGCTATTATACTTCTTGGTTTATACCCAAAGGACTTAAAAACAGCATACTACAGGATCATAGCCATATCAATGTTTATAGCAGCATAATTCACAGTAGCTAAATTATAGAACCAACCTAGATGCCCTTCAGTAGATGAATGGATAGGGAGACTTTGGAATATAGACACAATGGAACATTACTCAGCATTAAAAGAGAATAAAGTCATGGCATTTTCAGGTAAATGGATGAAGTTGAAGAATATAATGCTAAGTCAAACAAGACAATCCAAAAAAACCAAAGGCTGAATGTTTTCTTTGATATGACGATCTTGACACCTAATGACATTTGGCGGGGAGCATGGGCAGAATGGAAGAACTTTAGATAGGGCAAAGGGAAGGAAGGGGAAAGGAGGGGATAGGAATGATGGTGGAATGAGTTAGACATCATTACCCTAAGTACATGTATAAGACACGAATGGTGTGAAAATACTTTGTGTGCAATCGGTGTCTTGAAAAATTGAGCTCTATATGTGTAATATGAAATGAATTGCATTCTTCCATCATGTATAACAAATTAGAATAAATAAAAAATTTTAAAAAGAAATAGAAAATATACTTATAAAACATATATGTAAATATAACTGAAACACACACACATATATATAATAGATATAAATAGATATATTGTCATGAGGCTGTAAGTAGTATAGTCATTGTAAAATAGTTTGGCAATTTCTTATAAGTCTAAAGACACACTAACCATACAACCTAGAAATCACATTCCTTTATCTATCCCCAGGGAAAAGAAAATGTTTGTCACAAACCTCCATGAACAAATAGATACATATCAGCCTTACTGTAAGTAACCAAAATGTTCTTTGATAGTTGAATAGTTAAACTATGCCCCATACATACCATGGAATAATTTACTGCAATAAAATGGTTTAAACAGTTGATACAAACAGAACATTATGGCCAATGATAAAAATAAATCGGTATTAAAAGGACACATACCATGAAATTTCCTTTTATATAATATTCTCAAATTTAAAAAAAAATACAGAGATGAGAACTGATTAGTATTTATAAGGGATTGGGGAAGGCATAGGAAGGTGGGAGTGGAGGTTATAAAGAAGATCTTTATGGTACAGACTCATTCTATTTATTGATGAGGTGATTACTACATGATTCCATACACATAATAAAATAGCATAAAATTATACATACATTGGACCAGTGCAAATTTCCTAATTTTATTATGATTATGTGAGATGCAACTCTTGGGAAAAAATGGATAAAGGAGTACATAGTAACCCTTTGTACCATTTTTGTAACTTTTTGTGACTCTATAATTAGTCTAAAGTAAAAAGTTTAAAGATGGAAAGCAACAACAATAAAAATTATAGACGACCTGGGCCGGTTCACCCCTCCTTAGGCAACCTGGTGGACCCCCGCTCCCGGGAGGTCACCATATTGATGCCAAACTTAGTGCGGACACCCGATCGGTATAGCGCACTACAGCCCAGAACTCCTAGACTCAAGCGATCCTCCCACCTCAGCCTCCCAAGTAGCTGGGACTACAGGGAATGAAAACTACAGAACCCTAAAAAGAGAAGTAGAAGAAGACCTTAGAAGATGGAAAAATATACCCTGTTCATGAATAGGCAGAACTAACATCATCAAGATGGCGATATTAACAAAAGTTCTCTATAGGTTTAATGCAATGCCAATCAAAATCCCAACGGCATTTCTTGTAGAAACAGATAAAGCAATCATGAAATTCATATGGAAAAATAAAAGACCCAGAATAGCAAGAGCAACTCTAAGCAGGAAGTGTGAATCAGGTGGTATAGCGATACCAGATTTCAAACTATATTACAGAGCAATAGTAACAAAAACAGCATGGTACTGGTACCAAAACAGGCGGGTGGACCAATGGTACAGAATAGAGGACACAGAGACTAATCCACAAAACTACAACTATCTTATATTTGATAAAGGGGCTAAAAGCATGCAATGGAAGAAGGATAGCATCTTCAACAAATGGTGCTGGGAAAACTGGAAATCCATATGCAACAAAATGAAACTGAATCCCTTTCTCTCGCCATGCACAAAAGTTAACTCAAAATGGATCAAGGAGCTTGATATCAAATCAGAGACTCTGCGTCTGATAGAAGAAAAAGTTGGCTACGATCTACATATTGTGGGGTCGGGCTCCAAATTCCTTAATAGGACACCCATAGCACAAGAGTTAATAACAAGAATCAACAAATAGGACTTACTTAAACTAAAAAGTTTTTTCTCAGCAAGAGAAACAATAAGAGAGGTAAATAGGAAGCCTACATCCTGGGAACAAATTTTTACTCCTCACACTTCAGATAGAGCCCTAATATCCAGAGTATACAAAGAACTCAAAAAATTAGACAATAAGATAACAAATAACCCAATCAACAAATGGGCCAAGGACCTGAACAGACACTTCTCAGAGGAGGACATACAATCAATCAACAAGTACATGAAAAAATGCTCACCATCTCTAGCAGTCAGAGAAATGCAAATCAAAACCACCCTAAGATACCATCTCACTCCAGTAAGATTGGCAGCCATTATGAAGTCAAACAACAACAAGTGCTGGTGAGGATGTGGGGAAAAGGGTACTCTTGTACATTGCTGGTGGGACTGCAAATTGGTGCGGCCAATTTGGAAAGCAGTATGGAGAATCCTGGGAAAGCTGGGAATGGAACCACCATTTGACCCAGCTATTCCCCTTCTCGGACTATTCCCTGAAGACCTTAAAAGAGCATACTACAGGGATACTGCCACATCGATGTTCATAGCAGCACAATTCACAATAGCTAGACTGTGGAACCAACCCAGATGCCCTTCAATAGATGAATGGATTAAAAAAATGTGGCATTTATACACCATGGAGTATTACGCAGCACTAAAAAATGACAAAATCATGGAATTTGCAGGGAAATGGATGGCACTAGAGCAGATTATGCTTAGTGAAGCTAGCCAATCCCTAAAAAACAAATACCAAATGTCTTCTTTGATATAATGACAGCAACTAAGAACAGAGCAGGGAGGAAGAAAAGATTAACATTAAACAGAGACATGAGGTGGGAGGGAAAGGGAGAGAAAAGGGAAATTGCATGGAAATGGAGGGAGACCCTCATTGTTATACAAAATTACATGTAAGAGGTTGTGAGGGGAATGGGAAAATAAACAAGGAGAGAAATGAATTACAGTAGATGGGGTACAGAGAGAAGATGGGAGGGGAGAGGAGGGGGGATAGTAGAGGATAGGAAAGGTAGAAGAATACAACAGTTACTAATAGGGCATTAGGTAAAAATGTGGATGTGTAACCGATGTGATTCTGCAATCTGTATTTGGGTTAAAAAAGGGAGTTCATAACCCACTTGAATCTAATGTATGAAATATGATATGTCAAGAGCTTTTTTGTAATGTTTTGAACAACCAATGGAAAAAAAGATTTAATCTAATATGCAGTTTAATTAAGTTTAAAATAAAAGTAATAATTAAAATAAAAAAAATTATAGACGAAGTGAAGCAAAAAAAATAGAAAATAGAATGATAAGCAGGTGAATAAAAAAACCAACAAGCATTATTACTTTTATATTTTAAGTCAAATTTTTCTATTAAAAACAGAAATGGTAGAAAGAAAACAAGTACTATAGAAAACTTAGTCCAATAGAAGAGAGAAATGAAGGAGAGGTATTTTTTTTTTTTAAAGCAGAGTAAAGGGCAGGGAGCGTAAGTCAGTGGTAGAGCACTTGCCTGAAACAGAGTAAATAGCACAAACTCTTAAAACAAATCCCTATTTATTAGTGGCCACAATATACAAATCATATTAGATGAAAAAATCTAAATATATGCTAATTAAAGAAAGGCATCTAGGGCTAAGGCTGGAACTCAGTGGTAGAGCACTTGCCTTTTGCATACAGTTCCTAGTTTGAATCCCCAGCACCAAAGACAAGAAAAAGGGAAAAAAAATCTGAACCATGAGTGCATTGAAAGATTGACAATAGTACATAAACATATTTATCTGCACATACATATATGTGTGTGGTTCTGTGTGTGGATGTGTATTCACCATCTGAATATTCTCTAAAACAAAACAGGGGACATGACCAGGAAACAAGCCATTGGGGAAAACTGCCTACTTCTTTCTTTACTACTTGAAATGGAAAACTAGTTTGACTCTTGGAGCATGTTTTTACTCGGCAGATTTATTAACCTCTACTATAAGCAGAACATTTTGTAAAGGACAGCAGTTGAAGTAAAGATGACAGGCCACTGTTTGTAACTGCACTGGTCTTGTAATTTTAGTACTGTTTAAATAATACCACACTGAAAGCTCAGATTGTCTTGACCCAAATCACCTACATGTTTGGTTCTAGAGAGAAATGTCATGCTATTTTCCTAAGCATATACCACTCTTCAGAAGATGGAGTAGGGGGTAGAGCAGGAGGAACTTGATTCTGCAATAATCAGATCAGTCATTTCTGTTCTGGAATTCAGTAGAAAGAGAATGTTAAAGCCATATTAGTTTTACCACCTTGTCTTGGCCTCATTGTTCAATCCAGGATTAGTTCTCAGGTTTCTAACATGGTCTCCAGAAATTCCTGATAATGTAGAAAGAAGGAAGAAAAAAAAAGAAAGGGTTGGGAGAGAGAGGGGGGGGGGAAGAAGAAGAAAGATGAGGAGGAGGAGGAGGCAGGGAGGGAGGAGAGGGGGAGGGAAGGGAAGGAAAGAGGGAGGAAAAGAAAAGAAATGAAAATTTCCTAAAGGATCAGGACTTTTCAAAGTTACACCAACTAGTAAAATAGTAAGTTCAATAGACTGATAGATCTATTGGAGATTTTTGCATAATGCAATCAGGGACGATTACAATTGTCCTACTTTTCAAATTCAGCTTTCTTTGTCAGATACGTATAAAATTACATATTGATCAATGGGGGAATAGAGTTTGCATTGTATTCTTTTTTTTTTTAATTTTTTATTGTTGGTTGTTCAAAACATTACAAATTTCTTGACATATCATATTCCACACTTTGATTCAAGAAGGAAATTGCATTGTATTCTTGATGTGGTTCTTTCACCACAATAAGTCCTCAGATACTTTAACTGAATTTCCCATGTGACCAAACAGCCAGAATAGGAGATATCTTATTCCTAGCTCCTTCTTGCATTTCTTTCTCTTTCTCTGTTTTCTGGCTTCCAGAGGTAATTATGTGTTGACTTGTGGTGATTTGGAAAAGAATGCAAACCTGGAGTTCTCCAGGTTGCATTGCTGGTCAGGATTGCCTTTTGTTGGAGAATGGTGCTGAGAGTCATACATCTCAAGGGTAGAATAAGTCATTAATAGAACTGAGTTCAGCTCTCGTCTTAGCTGATATCCCCCAAATAGAAAGCCCTCAGAGGCCAGGCAGTGAGTGAAGATGGATGGAGCAATATAAGAGTGGCTGTTGAGGATGAGAACAACCTAGAGAGGCTCAATTCCTAGGTAATATAGCTTCTGTTTATTGCTAGAGCAGAAGACTTCAGGCTTGGTCTTCAAAAGCCAGCAATCTACATTTTATGAGGATTTATTAGACTTGTTAACACCAACTTAAAAATGTCATTGTCTTCCATATGCCAAGCACTACTCTAGATTCTAATGGCATAGGTCTAACTAAAACGTGGCCCATGTCCTTCAGGAGCTCACACTGTTGCAAAATAAGAAAGACAATGAAGAAAGTAGAGTCAGTCTCCAAGTGCTGCTATAGAGGTAGATGTATTAGAGGAAAAATGAGAATTCAAACAAATTTTCCTAGTTGAGGAAAGGATAGCATTGGCTTCCAGGAAGAGCTAAACCCTTGGCATTAGGCCTTCAGGGGATACATACTGCTATGGTTTGGATATAAAGTTACCCCAAAGGCTTGTGCTTGAAGGCCTAATTTCCGGTGTGGCAATGTCCAGAGGTGGGCTTTGGGGAAGTGATTGGATAGTGAAGGCTCTGCTCTCATCAGTAGATTTACCCATTGATGGATTCATATTTAAATGGACTACAGAGAGGTGGAGGAAACTCTAAGAGGTAGGAATTGGAGGATTTAGGTCACTGGGGCTGTGCCCTGGGAGGGAGGGTATATCTTATTCCTAGATCCATCTTGCATTTCTTTCTCTGCTTTCTGGCTGCCAGAGGTGAGCAGCTTTCCTCTGCCATGATGTTTTTGCCATGCTATAGGTCTAAAAGCACCAGGGCCAATGGAGCATGGACTGAAACCTCTGAAATTATAAACCAAGTAAATCTTTCTTCCTTTAAGTTGTTTTAAGTCATTTTCTCGGGTATTTTGTCACAGTCATGAAAAGCTAACACACATACCTTTATATGAGGAAAGGAACTGAGTTATAAATAACCGTAGCACACGCAGGAAAGATAAGCAGGATGGAGTAGCTGGAAATAAGGAAAAGATGAAGTAGGCAGTAGCCAGGCTGGAGATGGATATTTACTCTAAGCAAAGGGTTTGCTCTCTGTTGCAGAAGGATGAGACACATATAATGATTGTAGAAAGATTTTTATTTTTTATATTAAAATTAATTTTAGTGAAAAGTATTATCAAAGTAAGATAACAGTAGCTCTGAGCACAGATTGGAGAGATTGAACTGGAGCTGGGAAAGCAATTGAGAAATGAGAAAGATCTGAACTCAATAGCGGCTGTGGGAAAAGAAAGGAGGCAGATTCAAATGACCAATTGCACCCGAGGAGTAGCAGAGAGGGAAAAGTCAAAAGAGATGGGATATTGAGTGGCTTTTGATGCAGCCAACAAGTTAGAAATGAGGATTATGGTGGAGAGGGGATAGTAATATAATTTAAATGCCATCTTTACATTTTACATTAAAAAGGTGACTTATGGGTTCCACTCATGATTCCTTCTCTTTGATGTTTTTTTTTTTTAATTGAGACCACTGCATCTCTGAAATGATATCCCTCCATTTTATTTTGCCTCTGCATTATCCCAAGACTCCACCCTGAGGCACTTGAGTATGTGCCAGCACCTGAGTTGGGGGCATTTAGGTTATATGCAAAATGAGTGTTGATCAGCTCAGCGTGATGTGCCTTCTCTTTACTAAACCCTGTAAAGGTTAAGTCTGGAGGCAGAGCCTCTTTATAGTCAGGTGACTTAGGACAAATTTCAAAACTTGTCTCAACTGCTTAATTTTAAAGTAGGGATTAAGTATCCTAACCCACATTTCCATAAAACATTGTGGAATGAGTTCCATGTAAAGAACTTTCTGGCAAGAATATAGAAAGCACTCAGTGACCATCAATTGGTGTTGATATTGTTACTCTTCATGAATCTAATGTAGATCATAAGTTAATGTGAAGGTCAAGTTAGAATTTTAAAGATACCCCATGCCATTCATTCCTTTCTGAACTCAAGAAGGAGAACTAGGAGCTCCTATTCAGGGAATAGGCTCATTGTCAGGCTGCACAGACACCTACTGCTGAGGGAACCACGTGATGATGAACACATGGACCCACTACTGTCTAGTTCATTGATTCAATCACTTCTATCTCCTTCCACCCCCTGATTTGCCCATTCAACAGACAGTGATTATAGGTCAGCTCTTTGCCAGGCCCTGGGTTAGACATTAAACACCCCAGAAGACAGAGTCTTGTTAGAAACATACATGAATAAAATAAGCCATTATAATGTGGTGTGGTGAATGATACATGGAGCAACCATCCAAAAAGAGGAAGAAGAAAAATCTATCAGGAGCAGAAAGGACTAAGTTGTTTTTATTGGGGGAAGACATTTTTGAATGGAGTCTTTAAAAAGTGGAGAAGTTTGCCAGGCCAAAAAAAAGGCATAATGTAATTCAAGATACGGGGACCTGTCTATGCAGTCAAAAGAAACCAAAGAGGAAAATGGTTTTGAGCAATGACCTGTATGTAAATTAGTTGAGAGGGACACAGAAAGAGGGTGGAGATGCATGTAAGTGATAGAGCTGGAAATGCAAGGGCTTTGCATCTAATGCTAAGGAGATTGGGGTCTTTCCTGTGGGTACTGAAGGGACTCTGGAGGTATTTGTGTGACAGACTGAAATTTGCATTTCTTTAAAGAATCTCCCTGGTAGTACAGTGGGTAAGAGAGAACAGAAAGAACACAGGTTAGTGACAGGTCCTAGGTAATTTCAGTTCCCCCCAAGATACTCCAAGTGATCATTCACAAGGTGTATTTGTTGAGCCTGTGCAAAATGAAATCATTTCATAACAACTCCTCTCCACTTTTCTTCTAAATCTTTAAATTCAGTTAGTCTGCATTATCTTAGGTCTTGAGATGTTAATGACTTTGACTAATTGTCAACACTGGCAATTACAATGACTGATACCTTATCATTTCTTACAATGAGCAATGCTAATTAAAATTGATTGTGCTAGAGCTTTAGCAGCAATTGTGCCCCCCTCCTTCTTTCTTTTGTTTAAAACATGAGCTATTGTGCTGATTTGGTGAACGACACAAGGCAGGCGTGTTATCCCTGTGAAGAAGCTGTAACTTGAGGAACTCATAGTCTAGTGAAAAAGACAGACTTATTTACAAGGTAAGTGCCTGTAGTATGTAGGTGCTCCTGTGGGCAGAGTCTCAGCTCTGCCTAGGAGAGCTCAGTTAGATGTCATGAAGAAGGCGACTTTTAGGCATGGGCTCCAAAGCACGAACAGGGGATTCTTCTTTTGACTTTTATTATTGCTATTTGTCTTTACCTGGTAAATTTTTAAGAATTATAAAGTAACTCCAAAGAAGAGTACATGTCTCCTAATGATAAATTAACCAGAAAATTAGAGAACTGAGACCAGGCAGAAAACTTCAGTTCTGAAAATTTCAGGCTGAAAAGAAAGGCAGGGCATGCTAGGCAGGTGGCATGCAGCAGGTGGACACCTAAGAGGCTAAGAGGAACTGATCACGTGTTCTAGGAAGCATGAGATCATGCCAAGCGTGGGGTGCCGGAGGGGCAGTGGTAGGCAGTGCTCTGGCTGGGCATTTTGGGGGTCCTCTGCACAGAGCCTTCCCTCAGGGGCTGAGGTGTTCTCATTTTCCCAGGCACTGGGCATGTTGGCCAGCTGACAGCTCACTGAGTCCCTGACCAGGCACTGGTACTGGCACTAGGGGGTTGTTTTGCCCACATGAAGCCTCAGACTGAAGAGGCAGCCTATATTCTATGACTGGCCCCAATTCCTTGCCGAGATTTGAAGCAGTTATGGTCATCCCAGCCCCAGGTCTCCACATGGGGTCAACTGAGGCTTCTCCTTCCACCGCATCATACTTCAGTTCTCCCTCTGCTCAGCCCTGCTTCCCATGTCTTTCCCGTTTATTCTTTCACCAAGCAGTCCAGCAAACCTATTGCCTTCAGAATCAGTGTCAGGACCATTTCCCAGGGAACTTGGTCAACAACAAGTATTCACTGTGTGCCAGATTTGAGAGATCCAAAAATACAGTAGATAGGATCAAGTCTCATGGAATTTATAGTTTCATAGGAAGGTAAGTCTTCTAAAAGTAATGCAGAGCTTTGAGAAGCTGTTAACTTTAAACTAAACTATGGGACCAACCTAGGTGCCCTTCAACAGATGAATGGATAAAGAAAATGTGGCATATGTACACAATGGAATATTACTCAGCCTTAAAGAAGAACGAAATTATGGTATATGCCGGTAAAAGGATGGAGCTGGAGAATATCATGCTAAGTGAAATAAGCCAATCCCCAAAAAAACCAAAGGCTGAATGTTTTCTCTAACATGCAGATACTAACCCACAATAAGTTGTGAGGGTGCTGGGGAAGAATAGAGATACTTTGGATTAGAGGGGAGTGAAGGAAGGGGAGGAGATACAGGGGTAGGGAGGATAGTAGAATGAATCAGACATGATGGCTCTGTGTGCATATATGATTACATGACCAGTGTAATTCTACATCACAGATAATCAGAAGGATATACATGGCGAATTATACTCCATTTAAATATGATGTACAAACTATTTAGAACAAATTTTAAAACTGTTAACTATTGTCTCTATATTATGTGTGGATCTCTTCAGTGACAAGTGAAGATTTTTTTCCCAGTTCACAGCCCACTCTCCCTAATGTAATACTTAATGTATACTCTTGGTTCCCCCCCCCCCAGTCACTTTTGCTTCTCAGAGCATATTTCTCATCCATTTCGTGTCCCATCATCCTAGCCAGTTTTGAAAGACAGTGACATTGCTGAGCTCACCTTCAACCCACTTTTCTCCCCTACATCCAACATTGATTACATTTGTTTCCTCTTCTGAAACCTCAAAGTCTTCAGTGAATTATTGGCATTTTTATCCTAAGCCTTAAGATCTAATTGCAGCTTTGAATTGTTCTCCCTTCAGGACAGTGTTCACAGCAGAGCCAAGTGCTGCCCCCAGACTAGGCTTCCGCTTCTTTAAGGGTGGTAACCCTTGCCTCACTCAGAGAAGACAGACTTCAGCTTCCTTTCAAGGACTTCTCCCTTTCACACTCAGCCAATCCCTTTTTCCTGACAGCACCAGCATTTCTCAAGTTCTCAATGATCCTGCTGGACTTTGTGTCTGCCAGCTGTGGTCCTAGAACTTTCTCCGCAGAGTTTTCTACTACATTGTTCACATGGCATTTCTCGTTTTGGTTTGCCACCTCATTTTGCAAGGAGCTTCCTAAGAAAGGGGGTGGACATTTTTCCTCAGTTTAAATTAGTGTGGAAAGGTTATTAAAGTGGGAACCCATTTTTCCTCAGAATGTTTTGTTTTGTTTTTAACCATATTTCCTTAAACTCCTTTTCTTATTTGACTATATATTGTCTTTTTCTTTTCTTTTATTAGCCATCACATTTTTAAACTTCAAGAGTTTGTTTTGATGTTCATCCTTTCTATTAAGGGACTCTTGCTTTATGGCTGCAATATCTTTTCTACTGTTTTGAAGGAAACCGATTAGATTTTTAAAAATTCCTTTGGGTTTCTGAATATCTCTGTTCCTTCCATATTTACACATTTATACCTGTGAATTGTGATCTTCTGCTTTGTTTTGCTGGTCTTTCTCGTGGGTCTAATCACACTGGGTTGTCTACTCCTTTTCCAGAATGAGCTATTATGGAGCCTGGCTCTGAGGAAGTGGGGGCTCCTGGGTCTTGCTGAGACAACCTCATAGGGACTCTGATGTGGGTAAATGGACACCAGGCTCCTGGCTATTTAGCACTTTGGGTTGCAGAGCTGACTCTTCCATCAGCTTCAGTTAATCTCCCCATGTGAACCCTCACAGCTCCACGTCGTCCATCATACTCACTTTTCCAAGTATGAACACTCCTGGGAACACAGCAGTGCCAGGAGACTCTTCATTCACCAGTCACCTTCCGTTGCTGTTTTTAGAAACCTTTTGAAATCTCCCGTCTCCTGATGATTCTCATTCCGTGTTTGACATCATTCTAGGCTTTATAACCTTTTCATTTCTTTACCATGGTTTCAATCTAGTCCTAAATGGGAGAAGAGTTTAAAAGATACCTTCATCTTTCCATCTTGAACCAGATGACTCACATTTATTGATTGATAATATATTGACTTGCTTGGTTGTTTACTTGTTTTAATAAAAACCTCTGGTTTTTCCATCCACTCTTCTAATGTCTTTACTGGACACTGCTGAAACCCACAGATAGCTGGGTTGAAATGCGTCTCCCAGTAACTTAAACTCTGACTTTACTTGGAGGTAAGTTTGTTGTGGCTGATGTAATTAATTGGGATTAGGTCCCTTTGGTATAGGGCAGTTCCTGATCCAATATGACTTCTAACAAGAAGGCATCCCTCTGAAGACACAGGTACAGAGGGAGAATGCTACAGGATGATAAATGCAGAGATTGGAGTTACATGGCTGCAAGGCAGGGATGGACAAGAATTGCCCCCAAAGTCACCGGAAGCTAGAGAGAGGTAAGGAAGGAGTTCCTCCTGCAAGTTTCTGAGGGAGTATGGTCCTGCTGACATCTTGATTTCAGACTCCCCGTCACCAAAATATTATACAGTAAATGTCTGTTGTTTTAAGCCATTTGATTTGTGGCACTTTGTGTGGGAGCCCTAGAAAATTAATGTACATATAGAGAGACAACAACTTAGAACATAAAAATCATCCAGTTTGGAGATATTGAGGGAACCTGCTAAAATAATTCTCTTGCAATGAAAATAACAACAACAACAAAGTTTAAAACTAGCTACCTCTGGAAAGAGGACACAAGCCAAAAAAAGCTGACAGCCTAAAGACACCAGAAAATGCAAGGAAACGGATTCTCTCTGGTGCCCCAGAAAGGAATGCTATACCCTGGACACCTTGATTTTATCTCAATGAAATAAGACTTAAAGAACTCTAAGGTCATAATTTGGTATAAGTCAATAAATTGATGAAAATTTGTTACAGCAGCTATGGGAAGCTAATATATTTATCCTTCTAAAATTGCTAGCTCAAAGCTAAAGCACATTACCCTAGCTGGGAACTAGCCATTGTTGAACATGCTAGAATTCTCTTTCCTATCCTAGATCTTAATCTAATTATATAGCCAACATTTATTTTTGTAGTTCCCAGCTGATGCCATTTTCTTACATCAAATTTATAGGAAAAGAAGAAACTGTAAGACTATAAATGTATATGGAAAGATGACACTCATTATATTTTCATCTCCATCATAGTAGCTAAAGACTCGGAGGCCCTAGACTCAGGAACAACTGGGTCCTAATTCCCGTTTAACCACTTACAAGAAATGTTACCTGGAATGAGCTGTTTTAAATCTTAAGCTTTGATTTCATCAGGAAACCAAAGTTAGCAATGGTACCAACCTCCTAGGGTAGCTGTGTTGTCTAAATGAGATGATATATTTAAGTCATTTAGCACAATACCTGATCCATCTTAAATTAAGGGAGGAAGCAGGCTGATGTTGGGTTTGCCCCAGAAATTCTATGCTTCCTCATGCTATTTCCAAAGCCTTCGACTAAAAAGTATGATTAACCCAGTTTTTGTATATGTGGTAATATGTATGCTACCCTGAAATATATTGAAAGTGTGTGTGTTTGTGTGTGTGTGCTTATTCAGCTTGACACAGGCTCAAAAGCACTAGTAATACAACATTTATGAAGAAGTTTAAGTAACCAAAATATGAACTTGAACATGAACTCAGTGGCTAATGAACTCCATTCTCCTTATTCCCATGGTACTCTCCCTCAGACTGTAACCGGTGTCCCTGGGATGGCTAAAGATGATGCAGGACCTCCTCTGCACCTCTATCTGCCATCCTGTCCACATCCCTGTTCTGAAGTCTGCAGCATGTCACAGTGAAGTAGTTGCTTTTAACTATCAACTGCCTACTCATGTTTAAAAACAATCCACCTAGCTGAAACTTTTCTGCTTTCAAGACTTAGAAGAGGGCCTTGGTTTCTTTATCTCATTCTCATCCATTTGTCTCTCTACCCCATGCTCCCTTAAGAGAATACCAACCTAAAATTTAGGGAATAGGCTATAAAACCTCATTCAGATCAGACCTAGATTCAAAATCGAACTTGCTTAAGAGCTGTTTGTCTTTGAGCATATTCCTTCACTTCTCTGTATATGAGGTCTTCCTTTCCAATATGGGGCTAATCGGTACCTTAAAGGATGAATGCTAGAAATAATACATGGAAAGTGCTGAGTGAAATGGTAATAATAGCATGAGTAATAATATCATTGTTATTCAATTGCTTCTGTTTTCTCTCCAAAGGTACCCTTCAGCCTCCCTCAGGCCTGTTTCCCCAGGGTGTTCCTTGAAGTTCCATCTCTAGGGCCTTTTCTCTGCTATGCTGAGTTATAACCTTCACAATGCTAAGTGGATAGCTGGTCCCTTAGTTTATGTTACACTAGTTACTGAATTCAGCCAAGAATGTGCCTCAGTCTAGCATCCTTTAATAAAAGCCTAACCTGCCCCCTACCTGGCAGAGATGATGGGAGCTTATTAAGATGATGACATCCTAGTATTTACCAGCCCCTTGAAAGACATTCACTAAATAAACAGTGGTATTTGATTTTTGTGTTGTTTGTCTTAGTTCTTAATGTGCACCCTCTGAGTTGTATTAATAGGTCCTCTGTCATGCTTCTCACAATATGGGCACCTGTTAAGTGCTGTCAAATGCATAACAGTAGCAAATGCTGCTTCTATGTGCCTCTGCTTTGCTCCCCACTCCCCGCATTAAACCTGCGATTCCCCTTTCCCTTCCAGGTTCCTAGCCCACTGATTTTCAACCTTGGCTGCACATCAGAATCTCCTGTGGAGCTTTTCAAAAGTCTTAATGACCTGACCATACTTCAGACCAATTGTTTTAGTCAGCTTTTTTGCTGTTGTGACTCAAAGACCTGACAGGAACAATTTTAGGAGAAAAAGCTTACTTGGGGCTCAAGGTTACAGAGGTCTCAGTCCGTAGACAGACAGATCCATTCCTCGGGACTCGAGGTGAGTCAGCACATCATGGTGGAAGAGTGTGGTGGAGGGAGGGATGTGGCTCAAGACATGGCGATGCATATTGTGAGAGGCATGGCAGAGGACCTACAACTCAGAGGGCGCTCACTAAGAATTAAAACAAACAACACAAAAATCAAATACCACTGTTTATTTAGGGAATGTCTTTCAAGGGGCTGGTAAATACTAGGAAGACATCATCTTAATAAGCTCCCATCATCCCTGCCAGGTAGAGGGGGCAGGTTAGGCTTTTATTAAATGATGCCCGATTGAGGCACATTCTTGGGTGGATTCAGTAACTAGTATGAAATGCCTGCCTACAGTTACCACCCAGTTAATCCCGATCAGGAGGTTAATTCGTTGATTGATAAAGGCTCTCACAACTCAGTCATTTCACCTCTAAACCTTCTTGTGTTGTGGGACACCTAATATCCAACCCACAACACAAACTTAGTGAAAATCTCTGGAAGTAGTGCCCATATATCAGTGTTTCTAAACTTTTCTAGATGCTTTTAATGTGTAGCCAAGACTAAGAACTGTTACACTCTCCTGACTCCTATACATCCTACCATATCCCAAACAAATGGTCCTTGTAAACAAATTAACATTCAGTATTGTATTTCTACTCAACTCTGAGCTTTTCAATGGCCAATAGCATCTGCTCTTCTTAGCTCCCAAGGAATAACAGTGCCTGACAAAGAATGAGTGTTTGATCCACATTTCTTTCACTAAAAACATTTCTTTCCCAGCCCAAAGGATTTCCTCATGCCTCTGGTGTATCTTCTTATAGGGACATTATTCCTATCCCATTTGGTCCCTACACCTATGACCTCATTTGACATTAATTAGCTTCTCATAAGACCTATCTCTAATATAGCCATACTGGCACTTGGGGCTTCCACACCTAGACTTGAGGAGGGGCAGAGATCAGTCCATAGCAGAGATAAGCACATGAGCTTAGTAACATTAATATCCCTCTCCCTCTCTCAACAACTCTTGGGAAGATTCAGGGAAGAAAAATCAGAACTAGATCTTGCTGTCTGAATAGGAACATATTCACTTATCAGTTGATAGGCTCTTAGTTGTTTCCATTTCTTGGCTATTATGAATAGTGCTGCAATTAATGTGGGGGTTCAGATGTCTCTTTGACATAATGACTTTATTTCTTTTGTGTATATACCCAGTAGTAGGATTGATGAATCATGTGGTAGTTCTATTTTCAGTTTTTTGAAGAACCTTCACAGTGTTTTCCATAATTGCTATGTTAATTACATGAATGGATAAAGAAAATGCAGTACATATACTTGATGGGATACTATTTAGCCATTGCCAAAAAATGAAATATCTTCATTTGCCTTAACATGGATGGGACTAGAGTGCATGATGTTAAGTGAAATAAGCCAGGCACCAAAAGACAAGTACCATGTGATCTCACACAGGTGTGGAATCTGAAAACAATAGACCTCTTACAAGTTGAGAGTAGAGTGGGAGTTAGACTAGTAAGGAGAGTTGAGTGGGGAAAGGTTATTAACAGGTACTAAATTCTAGTTAGATGGTAGTAATAAGTTCTAGTATGTTATTGCACGAAAAGGTGACTATAGAAAGCAATAATGGACTGCATATTTCAAAAAGCTAGAAAAAAAGATTAAAATGTTTCCCATAAGGAAATAACAGCTCTTTGGAGAGATTAAGTTTAGCCTGATTTAAACATAACAATGCATACATGTATTTAAATACCACTGGACACATCCATTAACATGTACAAGGTTTGTGTTTTTATATTTCAATTAAATTTTATTAAAATGAATAAATGACTAAATTTAAATTTTAAAAAAAATGAATTTCTTAGGCAAATAAAGATGAAAGCATTAAAAGCAGAGGAAATATCCAAGTCTGTCAAAAGGCATGGCATATTTGGAGATCAGGGAAAATATCCCTGGTTTTCACCAGAACTTGAAGATGGGTCATGACAGAAGGTACAAGAGATGTTGTTTGGTCTGGGCATGGTGCTGCATTCCTGTAAATCCTGCCACCTGGGAGTCTGAAGCAGAAGGATCATGAGTTCAAGGCCAGCCTGGGCAACTTAGTGAGACCCTGTCTCAAAATTAAAAAAAAAAAAAAAAGGCTGAGAACATAGTTCAGTAGTAGAACAATCCTGGGTTCAACTCCCAGTACCACGAAGTGAAAAGAGAGAGAGAGAGAGAGAGAGAGAGAGAGAGAGAGAGAGAGAGAGAGAGAGAGAGTGATTAACAGTGAGAGGTATCAAGCTGAGAAGTTTAGACTTCTCCCTTTTCTGGGTTTCCCACCAGGATGGTTGAGTTCTTAAGGGCAATTATCTTGCTAAATATCTCTCTAATCCACCCATGAGCCTAGGACAGGACCTTAAAAGTATAGCAGGAATTGCTGCCTGGCCTGGTATATAAAAGCTGCCCTGTCTTGAATTGAAGCCCATCTGGAGCCTCCTTTTATCAAAACGGCCTGAGATCCAGCGTTGCTCTCTTGAGGCTTCATCGCCCCTGTCTGCTTCTGGGCTGCCCAAGAACCATGGGTCTTAAATGTTCCCAGTGGAAGGTCTTATTTTCCCTTATGTGGGGCTTAGTGCCTGCTCACTCCTTCTCATTGCCTGTGGGCCCTTGTCCAGCTTTGGAGCAGCTCTGCTTGTCCTTCATCATCTCTGTACTTGACTCCTCCATGCAGTAACAGAGTCTCCTGGCCTATGTTGCTGCATCTTGCTGGCTTGTCTCCTGGTACAGCAAGCTCCACATTGTCCCTTAAACACTCTGTTGAACGCAGGATGCCATTAGTGGTAACCCTGACTGCAGGCCTGAGCCTTGGTCCATTAGACACACAGAATTATATCTTATAACTTCCTATTTCATACCTCACTTTGGTTTGAATATGGTTTGTTTTCCAAAGGTTCATGTGCTAGAATCTTGGTCCCCATTGTAGCAATGAAAAGTGGTGGAATCTCTAAGAGGTAGGCATCATTGGGAGGTGCCATTAGGTCTGGACTGCTCTTGTGAAAGAGTCAATACAGGTCTCATGGAGTGGTTAGATCTCAAAGGAGTGGAGTAGTTTCTCACATAGTGGATTGTTATGAGTGAGCCTGTCACCTGCCCCCAATCCTTGTTTTGCACCTACCATTAGAGTGCTTCTCGTACATGCCCTCTTACATTGCGACACAATCTGCCCATGCTGTGACATAGCCAGAAGTCCCTCTCCAGTCGCTCAACAGATGTGCTGGCTAATCTTTAACTTTCAGCCTCTAAAACTGGGAACTAAAAATACCTCTTTTCTTTGCAAAAATACCTAGTGTCAGGTAGTATGGTACAACAACACAAAACAAACTAAGATACACTTCTAAGTGATGTTTACCTACTGGTTTGACTATCTGTCTCTCCCAGCCCCCATTTCTCTCTATTTCCCAATTGAATTTTGGAGTATTTTTGTTAATAATCTTCAAAGCACAAAGCTTTCTCCCTCTCTCTCTCTCATTTGGACAATGTGAATTAATTACATTGGTGGGCCTGACCTCTGAAACACAAATGCCTGTTTAAAATAAAAGGCTGCTTATTATATAATGAACTATATTCAGTTTACTAAATAGTTAACTTAAACATAAATATATGTATATATTTATGTTGAATAGATGTATAATTTATGCTAATGATAATTACAAATAATACAAAGGCATAATAACTCCAATTGCAGTACTGGTATTTATTACCATCTTCATTTTGCTTCTGCTCAACAGTCATACAGTGACAATTTGACATGCTTCAGGAGCTGTGCTGGGTCCTGAGGACATAGAGAAAGTTATGACATCACCCTTGTCCTCAAAGAGATTAGAATTTAGTAGGGGAGTGACACAGGTATATGGCAATAGCTACGAAGCCCTTATGAAGGTACCGTCAAGCCAACAGTGGTTTTATCATGACTTAGCAGAGCTGTCTTTTTTGCTGTGTTGTTTCTGTGTTAGCTTTGTGCTTATTGGGTATATCAATTGGACCTATCTACATTCCACTATTAAAACAAAATGACCCTCCAGTCATTTGGACACTTCACAGCTTTTCTCTCTCACATGAAGCCCAGTGTGCTGAGAGAAAGTGGCTATCCTATGTGATGACCTGGGGATCCAGGATCTCTGAGTGTCCTGCTTTTGATAAGAGATGGAATGCTACCACCTTGGCACAGCATGCAGGGGACAATGCATAGCCTACCAGATTTCAACTGGTGTCTCCCAGAAAGAGAACATTTCACTTTTTTCTCATGGGTCATTTGTCAGAACTATAACCAGGCTCCAGACTAGATACAAGAAAGGCTAGAGAACAGAGGAAACCCTGGGTTATTTAGTGATTACTATTACTGCCAATATAGTAGTGATTTTAGACCATGAGCTTTAAAGAATTTGAATCCCGACTCTCTGTTAGTTATATTTGGGTCTATGAATGGGAAAGAACCTGTAGACCCCTTAGTTTTGAGCATATTAATAAATAAAATAAAAGAATAAAAGTAGAGGCCAAAATATTTTGTGTCTTAATTATCAAGGTCAAGTTATAGAATGTAGCTTTATTTTTGTTTGCCATTTATTTGGAATTCAGAATTCAGCTTGTTTAGGGACCAAGTAAGACAATAGTGAATCAGGAAAACTCACGCACTTACAAGGTGATTGACCCCTGAGAGATGAGGAGGAGAAGGAGGTAAACAGAATGCCTACTTACTCATCTTTCTACCAATTAGATAGGCCATCCCACCTCTCTACATATGGTATAAGTAAAGAAGTTGGAAGAAACAATAATGAAGCTCTCAAGGAAACTCAGGTGGGGAAAAGACTTTTTCATTAACTCCTGCTAATTGTGTCATTTGGGTCAGTCACCAAGCCTCTTCCAGTATCTATTTCCTCATCTATAAAATAGCCATCCTACTATCTCATAATATCTCCTCTTGGGTGTTTTAGAACTACTAGAAATCAGGAAATGTGCTGGACTTGAAATGGGGAAGAGCTTTTCAGATACCTTCTATAAAATGCTCATGAATACTTACTGAACTACTTACTCGTTTATAAGAACTACTTACTGGTTTATAGAGACCAGATGGCTTTAAACACATTCACCTCCCCCAACACACATCATTTAAAAAATCTTCTAAGTTGGTTCTCTGAAAACCTGGCCCTCTATCCCTCAACAAACATTTCCTCAACAACTCTCTAGGATTGTTCCTATTCCTAACCGTAAATGTCTGAAACCACCCTTTTCCAACAAAAGCTATCCACTTAATGTCTCCATCAAAGTCTCTGTTTTAACTCCTCCATGTCTGTTTCCCTATGGGTTTGACTGGCATGAGAGGATGGAAAAATAACCAAATCAAAATAGTGATTTTCAGAAAAGTAAGCCTTCCATTTCCCTAGTGAAAGAATAATTAGTCCATGGCCTCAAGATCCTAAGGTTGATTCTTCTCAGCTAAGAAATTTATTCTTCAAATCTAAAATGTTTTAAAAAGTAGAAATGTTTTAAATGAAAGTATTAAATTACACAATTACATGTGTAGACTCTGTCATTGAGGGAGTTATTCTCCTAGTGTAGGCTGGATCCAGCATAAAAATATTTACTGCTTTGAAATGTCAATATGAAATAATCAGAATCTAAAATTAAATATTTACTATATAATCAGCCTGCATTCATCCATTAACAATGTTCCCTGAGAAACACTGATTACACTAAATCTGACCACCTGGATTCTCTTAATATTTTCAGACTTAGAGAAAAAAGAAACCAAAGTCTCACTCACAGGCATTTTCTAACAACTTGACAAAAAAAAAGGGCTTTGTGGGGCAGAAAAGCATGCAGTGGTGATTACTTAGTAAGTCCCAGATTGCACACATGTACTGAAATACGATGAGTGTGTACCCCCAATACCCACCCCCCCACACACAAAATGTACTTGGAAACCTACTCCCCAATGTGATCATATGTGGAGGCTGGACTTTGGGGGGGCTTATGGGAGGTCAGAATCCTTGTAAATGGGATTAGTGCTCTTAAAAAAGAGCTCAGGAAAGCCCCTCAACCCTCTGTCACATGAGAACATCAGGAAGTAGACCCTAGCCAGGCTCATAATTTACCATCACCTACATCATAAACTTCTTAGATTCCCAAACTATGAGAAATAAAATCTGCTATTTCAAAGCTACCCTGTCCATGTCATTCTGTTATAGAAGCCCAAATGGACTAAATCTCTTTCTCCCTCTCTCCCCAAAAGATGAGCTCCTCTGCGACCCTCACTTAGCCATATCTCCTAGGCTCACTCTCAGTTCAACAAGCCAGTAAGTCTTTAGTATTCATCAATTCTGTGATTATATATATTAAAAAAAAAACAACTATGCTCTGCAACAGAGTTAAAAATGTGGTCCCTATTCTTGGGAGACCAATAATGAAGCAGTCAAAGACAATGCATTATGGCAGGTGCCATGTTGGGGGGCATCCTGGTGGCAGATTTAGAAAGGTTTTGAAGAACACTATGAAGCCCACTCTAAGATATTGCTCCAAAATAAATTCAATTTTTTAAAAAATTTTATGTAATTGGAAGAATAAACCCAAGTTTGACTTATTGTCAAAAGCTCATTTTCACATTGTACTCAAAAAATGGACATTGATTAAGTCAATTTATTGATGTGGAATAAGGTTAACTACAGGTGACAGCCCTTTGAAAGAACAGGAGACAGCAAGAAACGATCCGGAAAGTCTTCAACCGGAAGGCAGGAGGTCTGCGTGTAAGTTGTATGATCTTGATTAAAAATTAAGTGCTCTCAAAGCAGCTGTTTTATTATCTGGAAAACAATGCAGCTTGTCTAATTGGTCTAAGGTTTCTCTGTACCTCTGAAGATTACTACAAACCATTCTTGATTTTGAAAATTGAAACATATCCTGGAAATGGTTCAGCAAGAAATATTTACCAGATTCACTTCTGTATTTCATTTGCTAATCTGACAATCAATGAGACAGCCTAACAGGTTAAGGGTATGGATGTTGGGGTCCATCTGAAATGGGTTTGAAAATGTCGGAGAGAATAAAAAAAAGAGCTGGTTGTAAGTTTTAACTGTGTCACTTTACTGGCTACAGCCATGAGCAATTTATTTAACTTTTCTTGTCCCTTCATCTGTAAATGAGGATGTTAAAGCTTGCCTCAATTGGGTGCTATGAGAATTAAAGAAGATCATGAATGTAAGAGCTTAATGTAGTACTGGGTGCAGGATGGTCAATAAACTGATTTTTGAGTACTGCTGTGTGCTGCACTGTCCAAGGTGCTGAAGAAAACACCTATTTCCTATTTATAAGCTGAAAGAGACAGATACGTAAATTATATCTAGTCCACTAGAGACCTGAACTAAGTAATATCAGAGCACAGGAGGAGTGACATTGAGTATGAGATTGGGATAGAGTCTAGGGAGAGCTGTCCAGAGGAGGTAATCCATCAACTGGAATTAATGTACAAGCGAGTCACCCAGGCAAGCAAGGCTGAGAAGGCAAAGGAGAAAGCATGAGCCAAGGAGCACAGGCCTAAGGTGTATGTGATTAGAAAGTAGTGCGAAGCCTGTGGGGGCCACAGGAAAGATAGGTAGGCAGCCTGGTTGCCTTGTTCAAGGTCACACAAAGGAGTTTGGGCTTCCAGGAAATGACGACCTATCAAATGTTGTTTTACTATGATTTTATTTCTAATATTTTAGACTTTAGACTTCTTACTGAGCCAGACTCACTCTGTTGCCTTGTTAGTCTAAACCAAGTTTGGACAAATGGACTGAAGACCAAATCTGGCCTGAGGCTCAGATTGTTACATTTAAATGGTTGCTTTATAAATGTTTATACTAATAACTACATACTTGATTTCACCCCTTTGTCACAATACATAAAACACTTATTATTTAAATCTTGAAGAATTTTTTCTGGTCACTGGTTTAATTAAATGGCTCATATTTAACTAATAGTATTTGAATTAAAATTCTGAAATATTCACTAAGTTTTATAAATGTATGCTCTGTAACTACCATGAGTTTGGATTTGCCATATACCTGCCATATTTCTTTATATATCACCTATCTTTCATAGTATGCAACAAATGCAGGATTCAGTGGCTATATCTGTTTTTCTCTGTGTTCTTTAGTCCTTTATGTATACTTCACAGTCTCGCAGGTGTTATTATACTGGAACAATGGGATTTTCATATTGTTCTGTCTTTTCTTTTTTTCCAAACCTTTAACCAACAGTATCACTGATATCTGCTTTCTTTGTCTGAAAATAAAATTTTCTTTTTTTCTAAGTCACCTAAATTATAATTTAGCACAAGATTTAATATTAGCAGGACTATAGATGCTTGATCCACATCTGGAAAACAAAAGCAAACAGCAAATAACAAGAGCTTAAACAGGAAGAATATATTTGTCTACCTCACATAATAGTCCTAGGGTAATTGACAGGACTGAAATGGTGGCCCTGTTCCATAAAAGCTTTACAGGAACCCGTGCTCCTTCCTCATTGATCCTACCTCCAGACAGTTTGAACTTTTCTCAGTGGTGCAAGATGACTCTCCACCATATTGTCTTCTAAACACTTGAATCAAAGATGGTGCAATCATAATACCTACATTACAACATTATTGCAAAATCCTACATATGTAATACCTCCAACAAGTAGTGCTATACTTATCCACTGTTATTAAGTAAGGAATTTCAAAGGGTCTTATGAAATGCCAGTTATTTAGGATGGGATGAATTAAAAATAATTTTAGAGGAGCTGAATTGTGCAATAAATGGAAAGATACATTTCTGATCTTCTCCATGGTTCTAGGATTCTGACGGCTTTTATCATACGAAGTGTACCGGTATAGGTAGGCTTAAGAGGAATTTTTTTGTTTTGTTGTGAGCCAAAGATTGTCTTAAGGATTTCAATTATAGTGAATTTTGAATTCCATGCATATCTCAACAGCAGATTCTTCGAATCCCTGTATAATTTTTCAGACTTTTTGCCTGTAGCCAAATCCTATTAAATATATTTCCATGTCATGTTGTGCTTAAATAATGTGGCAGGACAGGGCCTTGACTTAGAAAATGACACCCTTCCTCCAAGGAGGCTTCTATCACAATCATTTCATACAGAAATCATATCTTGTATTTTACCTCTGTGAAAATGGGTGGCGTGGTTAAAAATTTATTTCTGCTGCAAGAAAATCCGATTCTTGGTTTATTGCGTCAAACAGCTGCTGGTAGAGAGTGCTGGGCAGCTGTCCAGCTGTGAGGTTCACGTGAATTAATTTAACCCTCCAGTACATTGTGAGTCCAATTAGAATGGTCCCTCCAGTTGTGGCAATAAGTTAAAAACAATAATTTGATGAAGCCCAGAGTTCTGTAAGGAATATTTTTCAAATGACAGGTTATCCTGAAAAATATGTTTATGACAGCTTGAATACATATGTACAAGAATAGCGCTGATGGAAAATCATAATAATATGTAGGTGCACATGTTAGTTTACAGAATTCAGTACATATGCATGTTTCAGAGGAATCCAAAGGAATTGGCTAAAATCATATTGGATCTTCAAGAATCTGTCTTTTTGTCTCATACTCTTCTGTTAGCACTGATCTATTGAGAAAGGGTTGAATTGGCTAGGTCTCTTGCATTGACTATTTTGAAAATAAAAGTGCAAAGTAAAATCTTGAAAAATCTCTGATGTGCTTCCTATGGTTATCAGGACCTGGTTTTAGAAACATTTGTTCACTCTTGGTAGTTACTGAAACCAGCACAATCATAAACAATCACAAATGTTGGCATGAAACTTTGAGAGCTTTGCTCATTTATTATTACGTGTTCATCCACATGATTTAGTATATGCATATATCAGTGTTTAGGATTAAAATGAAGTATAAATAGGAAATTTTAAATTGTAATAGAGGTTTTTTTAATACCAAATAATAAATTCAAAGAATTGTCTCGGAATCTTCAAATGTGGGGTTTTAGAATCACTAGATCAAACCAAGCTTCAGAGTGTCTTGATTCAAGGTTAAGTAGACTCTTTTTAGGATCTGGAGATTCTTCTTTTACATTTGAATTCAGTAGATAGAAGTTTGTTAAAAGGCAACATTATATGATGTTTCATAGCACAGACTTTGGGACAGAAAGATCCAAGTCTGAGTTATGTCTCTTTTGAGAATACTTTGGCCACCACATCACCTGCAAACTTCCTTTCTTAAAATTTACATAATCTGTTAATATTCCCATTTCAGAATTTAATTGAACTGCATTTCAAAATTAAGTCTTTCCTTGACTCAGGTAAGGACTGGTCCCCTGTTAAATGTGCTGAAAGCACCCTGTGTTTCAATAACAACAACAATAGTGGTACAAAAATGTCTCACATTTACTGAACCCATCTTATGTACCAGGCACTGCACCAGATGTTTCCCTGTGTTACATCATCTAAGCTTCAAAATATCCCTGGAAGGTAGACGACCCTGATTTTGTTCTTTCACAGATGAAGATACTAGAACAAGGCTATTCAAAAGAATATAGTGCAAGCCAAGAATGTCATCTTAAATTTCCTGAGATCCACATTAAGAAAGTAAAAAGCATTTAACTTAAATAATATCTTCCATAATTCAGTAGTTAACATGAAATGTTGTTCTATTAAAAACAGTGAAGTTGTGTTTAGTGGAAAAATATTGAAGACTGTTTCCCTTTTAAATTTCAATTTCAACTAATTAATATAAAAATTAAAGCCCTTCAGTTTCTCAATCAAACTAGCCATTCTTTGGGTACACATATTATGTAGCTAGTGGCTATCATAATGGACAGCACAAACCTGTCACAAACTTGTCATATATTCTCCGTCAATATGTATTAATATCTATCATAAAATAGGTGGTAATATCTGGAGACATTGTAGTAAGTAAAATAGACAAAATCTCTGGTGAAGCTGTATTAGCCTAGAGATGAGAAAGGCAATAAATAAGTAATTAAATTTTAAAAATCGGGTGGTATTAAGTACTATGAAGTAGAAAGCAGAGGAAGAAATGGTGATGGACAGGCTGTTATGTGCAGTGACAGTCTGCACACTGTGCCACTTCAAGGGGCATGATCCACATCCATCATGACACGAATGATACTTGCCGCAGTCTGGCTGGGCACAATCAGGAGCCACTTGTCAAAAGAAACTAACTTTATTTTTAGAACCACACACGCCAAACAAAACAGCCTCTCAGGAAAAACCCTCAGAGCCTCAACTGCCACCACCGGCTTTCCACAAGCCTCTCTCTCCCCCACCAGCTTCTCTCCACCTCCCACAATCCTCCTGCTCTTGAGGCCGATTGGCTGGGTCATGTGGGCGGAGCCAAAAAAGTCCCCCACTGAGCAGCTCCGTGGTCTGAAAGGGCAGGAAAACAGTCCAATGAGCATCACCGCAGAGGAGCCAATCAGCTAGATGTTGCTGGGGCCGAGGAGCCAATCAGCTAGATGTTGCTGGGGCCGCTGTGAGCCAATCATCAGCCAGCAGCTGGAAGTTTGCTGGGGCCCCTTAGGCTGTGGCTCTCAACAATACTGGGTGGAACTATGCAAAGCAGCAGCCCTAGAAAGAGAGCATCAGTCTTACGTAGGGTAATCAGGGAGGGTCCTCCAATAAGGGAGGATCATTTTGGCAAAGACTTGAAGACACTGAGGAAGCAAACCACACAGTATCTGGAAGAAGTACTTTCCAATCAGAAGATTAGGCACTGCCTAAGTTCTAAGGCAGGAAGACTGCCCAGCAGCTGTTGGAGTGTTGGAGGAACAGTAAAGGAGGCAGTATTAAGAGAAGCATATTGAGCAAGGGAAAGCACTACCAACTGAAGTATTTTCTGGCAGAAATAAGCACATTGGCTTTTATACTGAGTGAAATAGAAAACAATGATCTCTCTCTCTCTCAGTTTACTGACTGCCAAATGAAAACAAAAGTTATACATATTAATAGGTACCATGTAATGTTCTAATTCATGTATACTTTATGTTATGTTTTAATCAAGTTAAATACATCTCTTCAAACAGTTGTCATTTCTTTATGATGGAAACACTAAAATTCTTTCTTCTAGTGTTTTGAAATACATAGTACATTATTGTTCTCTCTGGTCACCCTACTGTGCAAGCACCCCGGAACTTCTTTCTCCTTTCTAACTGCAACTTAACTTGATGAATCTTTCCCCATCCACTTCCTGACTCTGCTCAGCCTTCAGTAACCAGCATTCTACTCTTAACTTATTTGAGATCAATATTTTCAGATTTTACATATGAACGAGATCACATGGCACTTATCTTTCTGCATCTGGCTTTACTTAACAAAAAGATCTCTAGTTCTATCCATGTTGTTGCAAACAATGGATTTCCATTCATTATGGCTGAATAGCCTTTCATTGTGTCTAAGTGCCATATTTTCATTATCTATTTATTCGTTGATGGATACTTAGGTTGTTTCCATTTCTTGGCTATTCTCACTTTTTTTTTTTCAGAAAGTAGCATAGCTGCTTTGTTGAAAAAACACTGAAGAAGGATAAGAAGTTACAGGAAAGTATTAATTACACTATTGCAACAATCAAGGATAAAAACAATGGTAGAGAAGGAGAGGGTCACAGTGAGAAATAGTCAAAAATGATTAAACTTTGAATGTATTTTCAAGATGGAGCCAACAGGATATGCTAATGGTCTAAAAGCAGAATTTGAAAAAATATCAAAGAAGAGTCAATGATAACTCCACATTTTGTTCTAAGTAACTTATGTAGAACGGAGTTGCAATTTTATGACATGGGAGATTTTATGGAAAAAGTAGGTTCTTATGGGGGGTGAGCTCAAATCAAGACTTATTTTTTTGGCTATGGTTATTAAATAACCTAGTAGAATATTGAATGTGAAGTTAAAGTGATAACAAGGCTAAAGATATAAACTCAGGAATTATCCATCTTTACAGTCACAAGGTTGGTAGGATCACCTAGTGAATGTAGCTAGAGCAATCAAAGGACAGAGTCTTGCCGGGGGTGGGGGACAATTGCAACATAAAGTTCACAATGAAGGACCAGCAAAGGCCTTTAAAAATGGAGAAAGGGTTAAGACAGAAAAAAAATAAAAGAAAATGATGAGCTAAAGGCCAAAAGATGAGAAATTTGAAGTAGCAGCTTTAAGGATCACAAATGGGATTGTAACCCAGGGAGACTCTTTCAGCATCACCCTGATCTCCTTGCATTTTCCCCCAAACAGGACAGAGACCATGTCCTGTCTTGTTCACTGTGTTCACCACCACAAATACTGCTGAACATCCAATATGCGTTTAATGAACAAAATACTTGTTTTATTATCAGGAAACTGAGTCCCAAGGAAGTTGGCAATGAATTAGTGACAAATGGAATCAGATCTGAGATGAACAAGTTGAATAATCATCTAAGTATCACTCATGCATGTTTGTGAGCTCTCTTAGCTTCTGTTGTCCAGGAAACAAGCATCCAAGCCAAGATCTCTTTCTTAGGTAGCTCAGTGGCTACTTTCAACTTTGTTTTCCCTGTATTGATGGCCCCAATTTGCTTTACATTGTCTAAATTAGTAGAGGGAAGAGCATCGATGAATTATAGTGAGCATGCCTGCTTTGGTATTCTATTCTGATGTCTTCTCTGTTCATCACGGTCACCCTTCTTCTTTGTTTCCCTGAGCACACATTTAAAAGATAAAGAAATATCATTTGTCTTCCTATTTCCTTGCATAGTTTTCTGCAGCTGAATATGCTCCTCATAAAATTGATTTAAGATACCTCCCAGATTTTAAATTGATTGCAAACTACCTTTAACTTCTCTTTCTTTTTTTCTTGCAACTTTTTTAACTTACATAGTTAAATAAGCAAAAATATTCCTCTATTACCTCTGTATTGGAGGCTAGTTCAACTATGCTCCTGGGAGCACAAGAAAATCAGAAACTTTTCTATTTATATTCCTTAGAAGGGGTTTTCCAATGTTAAACAACAAACCCAGAGTTGGTGGGGTAGATCAGTGGTAAAGTGCTTGCCTAGAATATGCAAAGCTCCAGATTCAATCACCAGCACCACAAGTAATAAAAATTAAAAATAATCCATACTCACTTAAGGAAATTGGAGTAATATGCATATTCACACAAAAACACACACAGTTAAAAAAAAGAAGGAAAATTTTAATTTTAAAACCCAAACATAATACCTTAAAAGTTCTTGGTGTATTTTCTTGTCATTGACTCCTGTGTGTGTGTGTGTGTTGTATGTTTAAATGTGTGTACATGTATTTGTTGTAAGTCATGTCTATTAACTTTTTAAAAATCATACCAATTTTATTTTACCAGGAGCATTCTTAAATACTGCATCTGTAGCTACATACCGTTTTGTATTTTTGTACTGAAAATATCCTTTTCTTTCCTACAATAGGCACTTGTTTCCAATTATACTGTCATAGATAATGCTACACTGTACATTTTGTTCATGATATAGATTCTGTGTTTAGAGAATTTTTTAGTCAAAACCGCCCCAAAGTGAAGTCGTTCATTCAGTCAAAAGTTACAAATATTTAACTCAGCTGGTACACGTTGCTCATGAATTTCATATAAGTATTGTACCTATAATGTGTTTCAAATCCAATTTCTCTCCTCAATAGTGCTGGGTATTAAGTAGTTGTTCTTCTTTATTTAAACTATTTTCATGCATGGGTTTAAAAAGCAACAAAATCCTCTAATTTTTATGTGTTTGCTTCTAAACCTGATTCCTTCCCCGTGCTTATTTGCTCATGGCATTAAATATTCATGTACTTTCTTCATTTATCTATTGGGACATCAAAATATTCTTATCAATTTGTTCAGTATTTTATAGAATGGACATATTGCATTTGTCAACTATTTCTATTCAAATCTGCTTTTCTAGAGCATTGCTTGTTTCTCGTGTTGTTTATGGCTGGGGTTTTAATATAAATTTGAGAGGGTCAGTACCCTGTAAAGTAATAAAAAATATTTATGGTGGAAATTTGAAGAAACACAAATAGGCAAAAATAAGATAATAAAATTCTTCCATACTCCTATTATTCAGTGATAACCATTCGTAACGTTTGATATATTTTTCTTCATTTTTTTCTTATATACGTATTTTATATAACAGTAGGCTCACATTGTACATTCTACTAGACTATGTTTTTTTTCACTTAAACTGTTTAAGGATATAATTTAATGGAAATAGATATTCTTATTCATTATCATTTAAATGGTTTCATAATATGGATAGATCAAAATTTATTTATCTGGACCACTATTATTGAATCTCTTTATTTCTAATGTTTACTGTTATAAAGATACATAGACATCTTTATGGCTACTGAGTCCTTGGACACATCCATAATTATTCACTTAGGAAGAATTTTCTTTGAAGGGGGTCATAGGTTTAACTGAATGGTAAGGTTTTTGTTATATATTACCAAATTTCCCTTCAAATGCATGTCTTAAGTTTATACATGTGGTTTACTTTGACTTAAAGTTGTAAAATATTATATAGTATTTGACATAATTTATAAGGAGCAATTTACCTAGCTCTACATGTGTTGGAAAAGAAAGATAAATAAGTATCCAAATTTCCAGAGCAGATAGTTTAAAATTTGTAAGTCTGAGAATTATCTGAAAGTACTATTATGGGATCATTTTTAAATGTCCTAGAATAACTTGAATTTTAGAAAATCAATTATTTGCTTTGTCTACTTCTTTACTTCCACAAAGCAATATATTCAGAGTCACTGAAGTTCTGGAGTCACTGGCTCAGAGGATTGATGAGATATCTACCATATGCTTTCACGGATCAAACTTGCCAACCTCCATTCTTTCATTTAATCCCAGAATAGCCTCATTTTGTGTAAGAGGAACCCACTGAACTTTGAAACAGTCAAGGTGCTTCTTCTAGGTCATAAGATGAAGTTGCAAATCAGGGACGACCTGTTTCACTCCAAAACAGTAGATTTTACTACTTGGTAGTGCCTTCTTATGGATTTAAAGATTTTATGAATTTCACCTCTACCCACCCTCCTGTCCTATAATCTTTCACTCAGGTTTACAGGCAGATTATCAATTGACCTTTGAGAATCATCCACAGGTTCATGTTGCAACCTTTGTTCTCTTTCATTTCTTGCTTATTTTAGTTGTATCCCAAAACAGTTGAGTTTAATATTAGTAAAGACTAATCACATGCATTCAATAAAATAATATAAATTAACACCAGCAGTGTTTGTTTGTATAACCTGAGATATATCATAATATGCTATTATTTGGTATAGAACAGTGTTGTGATTTTTTTTAAAGCATATGGTAGAAAGTACGGGAGAGAAAAAGGTTAACTCTCATTACCATAGATAATTTAAAATACATGGATAAACTAGAGCATTGTACAGCGAAGCAAGACACAAAAAAACAATTGAGTCATATATGTTTGGGTTACTGAGGTCAGGAGTCCTTTGAATCTCATGACTTCTTTGTAATGTGTAACTTTGAATAAGTTTTTCTCCTTTCTGAGCTTCTATTTTCCCACCTTTAAGATATAATGATATTTCTGTCAAATATTTCAGAGGGCTGAGTTCAATATCAAACATGGTAGTCCAAATTGCAAAGTGATGTTAGTATGTTGGCAAAGGAAACACAGAATGGATTTGGAATGCCAATGTAATAGTCAAGAGTGAGCATCAAATGATTTTCCCCCAGCTATTCATTTCCCATAGATGATTTATATATATGCTTCATCCTCTCACGCCTGGGGGGCAATCACCTGAGCTGGTCTCTCCATCTCTACTGCACTATTCCACATGCATATCTCTTCCTCATCTTGGAGCGTAGATAGATTCTGCTTGAGTGTCATTTCCTGGAGAAGCCATTTCTGTGGCTCTGCCCCTAGTTGCACCTGATGTGTTGCTTCCCCAGTGCTTCCTTAACACTTTGTATGTGATTTTAAAGTGTGAAGGTCTCATTGTCCTATGTTTATGTTATACACAAATTTCAAGATAGAGCCTTTTTCGCTAAAAGATTTGTTTCTCTTTATTCAAAAAAGCGAATTGCAGGGAGAGCTCTTAATACAGAATCCTGAGCAGCCAGGAATCTTTGATTTCCTTCTAGGAGCTTAGCTATTGGGTTATGGAATTAAGAGACCACATAGTCCCCATTCTCGGGGTATTTCATTTTTACAAGCACCCTCAAGCTTTATCGTTTTTTCCATTCTTTGAGGTAAAACACACCAGGACCTATCCTTCATTGCTATTTTACAATAGAAACCTCTTCCTGAGTTCTCTTCCTGAGTTCAGCAACAAACTCACAGCTGTACAAAAGAGATCCAAGACACTTTGGGTGAAACATTATCCTGAAAATTTGCAGCATTTAATATCTGAAGAAATTAAATTCTAGAGAAAGGTTCACATCAACTGGTGTCAATGTGAATGGTAGAGGGTCACAATCATCCTGCATGGTGGATCATCCCCATTTTATAGATAAAGAAACTCAGACTAGTGAGGTTCAGTGCCATGGTCATGGTGGTAGAGGAAACGGCACATTTGACTGCGGCTCCTCCTGGTGCCAGGTCACTTGTCCTTTCCACTGACACGTGGTAGTGCCTCCCACCTGCTACCAACCTCTGATGTCTCCTGTCTTCACTGATCCTTTGGAACTCATGCTCCCTTCACAGGGAATCATTTTAAACAGAGTGACCATCTCTCTACCAGCACCTGGTTTTTGCCCGGACTATTTGAGGCCAAAACTCTCATCTTGGAGAACAATCATTTCCAAGTTGCTCATTCATACAAAAGCACTATGTTGCTCACTGTTTCTTTATCCGAGTTGGTTGCTGAATTTTAACTTTTGAAGTTTGCACAGCTTTGCAAGTCTGCCTTCCCAGGAAGCTGACGTTGGGACACATTTACTTGTAGGAAGTTCACTGAGGAGTGAAGGAATCAGGAAAAGTCAGAGGAGCAGCTGAAGAGCAATGCAGTGACAACAGAGGCCACAGGAAGCTCTGAAGCTCAGGGGGGATTACAGAGCTGTGACAAGTTGTAACCAGGAGACCAGGCTTTTAGGCACCCGGCCCTTGCTGTCAGTCACTGAATGCTGAGAGAGAAGATGTCCTTCAGTCTAGAGCAATAGGGGAAGCAGGCACTTAGCTGTGCTCTGTCAGAAGTCAGTCCTGCAAATCCCTGGGAAGCAAGTGACCTGGTGCTAAAGGGAAGTGTCACATAACATGTTCTTTGATACCTGGGAACAATCATCTGAGCTGGTTTCTCTATTTCCACCCCAATTGCCATCTGCACCTGTGTGAACAGGGCAAGACTCAGGAACCACTGCCCCTGGTACCTCCTGAGAGTCCAGAGAGCTGCAACTGGGATCCCAATGACAAGCCTGGACTATCACAGTTTGGTTAGAAAACATTTGACTAGGAAGTAGAAAATCTAGTTTTGCTGTTCTCTGTGTGGATTTGGCCATATTTTAATTTGTTCTCTCAGTTTTTTCTTGGGGTCGATATGTGAATAACCTTAGCATAACCTTGGTATGTAAGAAACCCTGAATGAGTCTTAAAAGATCTGCCCCTTTTCCTCTTCATTTTAAAGGTGGGTGTTGGGTTAGATGTTATCTGAGATCTCTCCGAGTTCTTATACCCATGTCAGAATAGTATAATGACTTCTCAGATTTCATTTCATTTTCATTATTCATTGTTTATTGACTGAGTTTATAATAATCCAGCTTTGATTTTCATTTGGTTCCCATAATCATGAAATTGCATAGTTGGAGCAAACCTTTGAAATAGTCCAACCACCTTATTTTACTCACAATTAAAGAAGCACATTGATGGGGCTTGGGGAAGAAAATGACTTGTTCAGGATCACACAGCAAGGAAAGACAAAGTAGAGAACACCCACCACATTCTCTGACCCATCCCTAGGCCCATCATCCCCCCATCTTCCCCTGCTGCTGGTATGTTCCAGTCTGTAAGGCAGCATGATTTGCTTTTCTTGTGTTAACATTATTCTAGCATGTAATATCTGTGTTTAAGGCAATGACCTGAGAAATACTTTTATTTCCAGGGCTGCACTTATTTTGCAGGGTTTATTAATTTTATTTATGTATTTGATCTCTCAAATGAAATAATAAACTAATTAGTGGGACAATTTACTGGTGTGCTCTGCCAAGGGTGTTTTATAGCCTCAGTGCTAGCTTGTCTAACTGTGGTGTCAGCAGATCCGCTTTCTGCCCTACTGCCCTTAATTTTAGCCATCAGACACACATGACAGCCAGCCCTGTACTGGAGACTTGTGCCTCCAGGGGGCATTGGGAGATGTCAGGTCATGGGCCAAAAGAATTTTCACCCAGGAGCCTCCCCAGAATGCATTCAACAGACAGGCAGCTCCTTGTGGCTTACAAGGGTGAGACCTGGGCTTTCAGACAACAGCACGAGGTAGTTGGAATGAGAATTTCTGGAGAGTGAGGGACCCTGGGTGTGTTGAAGCATTGGAAGTCACAGCCTAAGAGGGCCATAGTCTCAGAAGGAGAGCAAACAAGAAGTTCATGAAGATTAATATAAAGGCAGCAGACACTGGACACTGCAAGGTGCAAGAGCCAGAGTGGGCAAAATGCCAGGAAACCCAGCCCTGGGAATGAATAGGGCTATTGTGCCACAGTTGTGTTTATTTGCTTTTTTAGAAGTTTGCTTTGAAGAACCTGAACTGCCCTCCAAGGTGGCTCCCTATGAGCTCTCCTAATGGCCAGTACTGAGCATTGTCCTTGCCATTGTTTACTCTGTCCTCATTTTACTGTAAATACCATTATTATCAGGGTTTAGACCTGTGTCTATAAGAAGGGCTCAATAAACATTCGTTAGATGATGGATAGATGGCTAAATAAATAGGTGAATCAGTATATCAACGGTACTAGAAGTCAAATACAAACTGTATTATATTTATTTGCTACCTTTACTATAATCAGAATCCAACTAGAGATAACCTTTTCTAATCATTTATATTCTTTAGAGGTTTAACATAATAAAAAAGAATCTAACATAAAAGCATTTACTTTCTTTTGACCAAAACTTTCTTTGTATTAATGCACACCACACACATGAACATATTTGAATGGGGTAGGAATAAAAGATTGCAGTATTCTAACTTCTTGGTAATACCTCTGCCTACCCACTGCTACCTTATAGACATGAAGGCTGTCAGTGTCCTGACTGCTGCTAAATTGTCACTGTAGATTAGATCCAGGATGAAGGTCTTTGGTGGATAATTTTGCAAGTGTCCAGTCAGAGAGTGGCTGGAGCATTAGCAGAGAGGAAGGTTGGGGCTCTTTGCAGTAGAAGCTATGAAAGCTGAGGAGAGCTCTGCACCTCAGCTATGGGCCTCATACTCTGCCCAAGGCCACTCCCATGTTGTGCTTGGGTTTGGCTGCTTATCACTTTGCTATGGTTGGACATATGCAAATTTGTAAACCCTGGATATAATTAGTGTACATCTCAGCTCTACTAATTCATCCAACCAGCTGTAGAGATTTGGGGGATCTGAGAATAAAATAACCCTAGCATGTTGATGCTGTTTGCCTGTGGTAGCTCTCACTGGGACAGAGGCAGCCCCTGTGTGTTGACAATGATAAAGTGTTGGAGCCAGAACTGGACCCTGTTTATTGTTCAGACTGGAACAGGCTCCACCAAAGCTATGGTTGTAGACATAGGCAGGTGCCAGTATCATGTCTTAGAGGTCTTTGTCAAATATCTAGAATTATTCATGTAATAAGCCTAATTGTACAGCCTGCCATTTTTTCCCATGCCTATCAATATGGTACTTAATGCTACAACAAGCTGACAACTTAATACCCTCTTCAGTAAGGAAACTGAAGCTCAGAGGGGGAAAATAATGTGCCCAGAGCCAGGCAAAGTCCATATACTAAATTCTTATCTAGACTATCAGTGATAATGCTATCACCAGTAGCATTGAGGGTTAGGTTTCCAACATGCCAATTTGGGGAGCAAGTAGACTTTCATATCTCCTGGGCAGGATAAGTTGCACTTTTTACCTCCACAAGGGTAATGGCCCTTCACCAAAAGTTATAAACTATTACAAGGATGAATTTCTTTTTTTTTAAACCAAAGATGTGAAAACTGGGGTAAAACAAATTCTAAAAGAAGAAATTATCCTTTGATTTGGGTAGCTAGCAAGGACAGTGCTTATTAAATTTTACCATGTGAGACCCAAGGACAGCTTGCAAAACACCTGTATTTTGGGAAGCTCTTTCAGAGAATGCAGGGCTGCTTCTTAGACCACCAGAAGCAGGAGCTTTTTATTCAGCTTTAAGATGTTCTCCGCTAACAAATTTCATTGTAAGACCTGCAGCATGAGAAAGGCCACAAGAAAGGACCAGACAGAGCATGCGTGTGTTCAGAACTCTCCTCTATGACTGAAATCGTGTCGGTTTGGGCTGCTGGAACAGAGTTACAGAGAGTGGGCGAGTCAAGCAGCAAACACTTCTCATGTTTCTGGAGGTTGGAAATCCTAGACCAAGACAGCAGCAGTATGGACTCATGGTGGGGTGCTCTTTTGGGTTGCAGGCAGCTGCTTTCTCACATGGCAGAAAGAGGGCAAGAGAGCTCTGTGGCTCTTCTTTTATAAAAGCACTAATCCCATTCCTCGTGACCTAAAGTGTTCCCAGATGCCCCACCTTGTAATGCTATCATATTGAGGGTTAGGTTTTCAACATGCCAACTGGGGGAGCAAGTAGACTTTCATGTCTCCTGGAGAGGATAAGTTGTACTTTTTACCTCACAGGAGTAGTGGCCCTTCACCAAAAGATGTAAACTCTTACAAGGATGATTTTTTTTTTGGTACCCAGGATTGAACCATGGGGTGCTTCAACCACTGAGTCACATCCCCAGCCCTTTTCTTTATATTTTTATTTGGAGACAGGGTCTTACCATGTTTCTTAAGGCCTTGCTAAACTGCTGAGGCTGACTTGGAACTCACCATCCTCTAGCCTCAACCTCCTGAGCTGCTGGGATTATAGATGTGGGTTACCATGTCCACCTAGAATGAACATTTTTAATTTTTCTTCAAATTCTAAATCTCTAGCTTGTGTTTCTGTCACGTTCAAATTTTAGTTTGTGTCCTATATCATAAACCTACATGAGCCAGATTTCCTTTCCCTGCTTAACATTTTTCCATGAAACTTATTACCAGCTGAAATAATCTACACTAAATTACTTATTTGCTTAGTGTTTATTCTCATCCCCTAGAATGTAATCTCTAAGAGGGCAGGGATATCTGTTTAGGTTATTATTAAATCCCAATGATTGAGGAAGTGTTTAGCAGAGTTAGGTGCTCAACAAGTACTTATGAATGAGTAATGAACAGGTGGATACAAGGATGGATGGATGGACAGATGGATGGATATGCCCTACTAGTTGTAAAAACTAAGGATAAAATTATAGTAATTAAGGTATTGTGGGCATTTGTACAGGAACAGAAAACAAGATCAGTGGAATAAAATGTAGAGCCCCAAAATAGAGTGTATGTGTGTGTGTGTGTGTTTGTGTGTGTGTGTATAGGTTTTCAACATGCCAATTTGGGGAGCAAATTGAAAAGATGAAACTAAGAACTAAATAATACTGTGTGATCATGTATAGCTATACAGGAAAATGACTGAATACTCACCTTATGTCATACAAAGAATATTAATTCCAAATGGATTAATTCTGAAAGGCATATCTTAAAAACTTTAGAAGGCAATATACATCTCTATATAGATCCTTATTACTCAGGGGTAGGAAAGGATTCGTAGTCTAAAACAAACAAACCCCACCTACCTTAAAGACAAATATATGTTATTACATTAAAATTTAAAAATGTTTATATGTTTCTATAAACAAAGTAAATAGAGTTTGGACTAGGAAAAATATTTATAACATAGGTAACTATGAAGGAGTTAATATCCAAAGCATACAAGTAAAGATAGTATATAATTATAACAAACTCCTATGTACCCCCACATGTATTGGTCAAATACCAGTTTACCATTTTGCTGTTCCCCTATCTAGAGTGCTCTTGCCATAACTCTTGCTCCCATTGATGCTATAACCTTGCTAAACACCACTTTTCTGGTTTCCTTGACTACACTGTTTAAAATTGAATTCTCTCCCACCCCCAGTACCCTTCATTTCCCTTCCTTGCTTCTGGCTTTCCGTAGCACCCTCTGATATACTAGGTATTTCATTATCTAATCATTCAGTTTTGCCTGTGTCCTATAACAACTTCATAGAAAAATGGGCAGAAGAAAAAACAAACCACAGAAGAGAAAACCTAAATGGCCTCTAAAATTATAGAAGAGTATTAATTCTTACTAGTAGTTAAATAAGTACATACTAAAATACAATAAGATATTTTATATCCATCAGATGAGAAGAATTTAAAGTCTGACAATACCAAATGCTCATAATTATGTGAATTAATACCGACTTAGTCTAAATGCTACCATTGATTTATGGAGTAACTAGCAATAGCTAATAATTTTGAAGAGGCATGCACTTTATGGTCCATCAAGTCCACAGACAAATTGCACACATATGTACCTAAGGAGTATGAAATGTCCTTTGCAGCATTATTTGTATTAGCACAATATGGAAAACACCCAAATGTCCATCAATATGGATGAATGAGCCAAATATAAATGCATGATTAAATACTATCTAAATGTTAAAAGAATTAAAGTTGATTTTATCTAAGTGGCAAATCTTTGGGCAAAGCAAACACAGGCTTCAAATGGATGCCTACAACTGACATGCCATTTAAACAAATTTTATAGAATTCAAGACAGTGGTCTATATTGTTTATGGATACAAAGATGTATTAGAAGCAGAAAAACATGCATGAAAATTTAGAAGTGTCATTATCTTTGTGGTATTGAGAAGGAATTCATGGTTGACTTTGCTTATATCTACAGTGTTTTATTTTAAAAAGAAAAGACTGAAGCAAATAAGGCAGAATGATCAAATCTGGGCTGACTGGGTGGCAGCACATAGGTTTTTGATATAATTATGTCTATATTCAACTTCATGCTTGAAATATTTAATAAGAAAATACATAGGAGAGTACTTAAGTGTGACTGTGAGGGAATAAAGTTCAAACCATAGCATGGCAAAGACAGTGTGATGGGAGCTGCTCTGTGCTGGGAGCCAGCGGCTAGGCGCAGCCGCAGATCTGGAGCCTCCTCTTCCTAACAGATGATGAGATGAGGCTTGGATCTTGGATCAAACATGCTGGGCTTGGATCTTGGCTCAAACACTAAGATTTCAAAGTTGGGCATTGGTTTCCTCATCTTTAAAGTGGACACACAGGGGCTGGGGTTCTGGCTCAGTGGTAGCGTGCTTGCCTAGCATGCATGAGACACTGGTTCGTCCCCCAGCACTACATAAAAATAAACAAATAAAATAAAGGTATTATGTTCACCTACAACTAAAAAAAATATAAAAATAATTAAAAAATAAAGTGGACACATAAACAAAATAGAGAATTGGGAGGAAAAAAAGAGAGAGAAAATCAACAAAATGGATGATTCTTCAGAGATTAACAAAATTTACAAACTTTTAGCTAAGTTGATGGAAGAAAGAAGATCTGACTAAAATCAGAAATGAAATAGAAAAAATATTACGAATCTTCCAGAAATTAAAAAAAAGATTATAAAGTAGAAAATAAGGACCCCCTTACATCAAGTATTGTGACAATGAAAGGAGATAAAATTTGTACAGTGCTTATCATATTTCTGGGCACGTTAAGAAGGAAAACCATTATATATTTTAACTGGCCTGGTCTTGATGTAAATAACTTGACACTGGTTTTCAATGTCATGCTTTCTATTATGCTATGTGGTTTTTACAATAACCCTATTGTTTTTCCATTTTAATATAATAAAACTGAGCATTATAGAAGTCAAATAACTTGCCCAAGATTACCCAACTCTTAAAACCACATCTTATTCTAGAGAAATATAACTGTAGATGAATATCCTGGTTATATTTCACTAGTTTTATGAGTAGACTAAATTGAATTTCTATAAAATACTGCAATAATCTATCCTGTAGCTTTTTTTTTTTTCCTTAAAGAGGGAGTCGGCCAGCCATTGCTGATTAAAACTCATAACAAGATCTAGTTTATGTATATGTAACAGCAAACATGTAAAATAACTGAGTTGTTGTAATGGGATGTTACTAGATAAATATTCCTGCCCAGATACTTGATCTAGGAATACATTGGAAGATCACTAGGCTGTGATATTCTATTATGTTGAGGTTTTGCACAAAAAAAACCCAAAACTATATGCTCTTTTTTCTCCTCATTTTTACTTGTCTCCTCTGAAAAATTGCTACCTTTCTGATTTCCATCTTCTTTTATCTTCTGTGAATCCACATGGAACTTAACTTTGTATTATCCATGATTATTTTTTTTCTTTTCAGAATGTACTTTTCTTTTTTAAAAAAATTTTTTATTGTTGGTTGTTCAAAACATTACATAGTTCTTGATATATCATATTTCACACTTTGATTCAAGTGGGTTATGAACTCTCATTTTTACCCCGTATACAGATTGCAGAATCATATCAGTTACACATCCATTGATTTACATGTTGCCGTACTAGTGTCTGTTGTATTCTGCTGCCTTTCCTATCCTCTACTATCCCCCCTCCCCTCCCCTCCCCTCTTCTCTTTCTACCCCCTCTACTGTCATTCATTTCTCCCCCTTGTATTATTTTTCCCTTTCCCCTCACTTCCTCTTGTATGTAATTTTGTATAACCCTGAGGGTCTCCTTCCATTTCCATGCAATTTCCCTTCTCTCTCCCTTTCCCTCCCACCTCTCATCCCTGTTTAATTTTAATCTTCTTCTCATGCTCTTTGTCCCTACTCTGTTCTTAGTTACTCTCCTTATATCAAAGAAGACATTTGGCATTTGTTTTTTTAGGGATTGGCTAGCTTCACTTAGCATAATCTGCTCTAATGCCATCCATTTCCCTGCAAATTCTATGATTTTGTCATTTTTTAATGCAGAGTAATACTCCATTGTGTAATACTCCATGATTATTTTGAATGAACAATTTTCGTAATGCAGTTTTAGTCAGTCCCATTGATTAAAAGTTCTTCCTGTATTCATTTACTCACTTGTTTCTTCCTTTATGCAGCAAGCATTGATTGAGTGACAGCTGCATGCCAGTATCAGTGTTAGGTTCATGGGAGGCCAAGGTTAATAAGGGATGACAACTTCATCAGAGGAGCTCCCAACTAGAGGGAGGAAGGGGTGGAAATGTGCATTTCCAGTGTAGTGTTGCCTTGAGAATGGAGTGTGACTGGGGAATCCTAGAACAGGGCATCCCCAGCTCCATAGGGGGTGTGGAGGTAGTGGCCCAGAAATTATGATATTGAGGTTGGTGCTTCTATTTATTTCTATCTGGAAAAAAATTGCATGATCTTTGTAGAATTTTTGGAATGTATAAAAAAACAGAAGAACAGCCTATAATCATACTAAAAAGATAACCACTTTTATTTTTTAAGACTGATTCTTACATGGATGAGTTTGAGCTTTATCAATAATCTTCTTGTATAAAATATATTCCTTATATCTTGCAAACTTTTCAATTATTTTTTAAGTGCATAATACTGTTCTATGCAGAAATACTAACATTCACTATGTCATCCTTTTATTGGTTCCTTCCTTCTTACAAATAACAATATGATGAATCTGTGTATAAATATTGGCCTGCATTCGTGATTGCTTCCTTAAGAAATCCAGAGGGTGAATTTCAGACTAAAGAATAGGATCACTTGTAAGACTCTTGACATTTTCTCCAGTGCCCACTTCTTTACTGATCTTGAGGCAAGAGCTCAAGCCCTTCAAAGAGTCAGAAGAATGACAAATGTGAGGAAGCACTTTAAGAATTCTTATGTTCTTCCATGTATGTGTAGATGTGTTTATACATTTGTCTCGGAAAGACACACACACACACACACACACATCCTGACTCCCTCTAAAGAGGCATTCTGTGACTACCTCTTGCCTAACACAGTGGGCTGTACTTGTTTTGTTGTTGTTTGGTTGGTTGGTATTTTGGTAGGAGGTGTTTTCATTTTATCCATTTCTATATTCCCAGGGCCTGGTATAGGGGAGGAAGCTATGTATTTCTTGGATGAAAAAGAGTAGAAAAACAAGACCATGAAACAATTAATGTTTTCCTTTTATTAATATCATTTTTTATTTGTTTTCAGCAATCAATCAGACATGGTGGCGAATCCTGGCTCCACGTCTTCATGATTGAACAACTGTTTTGCACAACATAAAGGTAAAGATTTGAGTCTGGCTGAATCTGGCTGACGCAACGAAACTCTTTCTTTTTGGGAAAATAGCTCACCAATATCTCTGGTCTTTGTGAAGCGATGGATTTTGTGCTTTGTGTCGGTTTCTTGAAACATGTTAGAGGGTTCATGGAGACTTTGAGAATTATTGCAGAAGGTGGCTTTTCTCTGGTCCACTTTGTGTTGTTGTTGGAGAAATAATATTGATTCTCTTTCTACTTTTCTAGAAGTACCTAGTTATTGTCTTTAGGATCCTCAAGTTTTCCTGCCTCGATTTTAGCCTCTTTAAATACATCATCTCTCATTGATTTGATTTTAAAACCAACTATGTTAGCTCTCTTTTCTCAATTGCTTCCATCTCAATATATTTACCAACAAAAGAAACCATTCTCAATTGTGAAAAATAAAGTAAAGATAGATGTTTTTGCATAAGAAACAGACTTGGAGATTTATGAGCTTAAGGGACAAGTACTATTATTCTGAGGTCCTAAACTTTTAAATGATGGCAACACTGAATTATATACTTCGAACAGCAGCCAGGGAGGCACAATTGAAAACGACTATTCTTTTGACAAATTAGAAACATTCATTCCAATATCTATTTCTTGTTTACTGGGGATAATACTGAATGAATCACATACTGGTGGATGGATGTCTCTTCCAACACTTTTAATTAGCAGCACTGCCTATTAGGATGAACAGAGTGTTGCTTTTCTGTCATAGATTTCCCCTAACCCCCCCCCCCTTAAATGGAATAGAAATCTTATTCTCCACAAGGTAATATTCATCTCTTCCCCAGCCAGACAAGCATAGAAAATTAAACAATGGTCCGTTAAAAAGCCCAGATAATATATTTATCATTTCCAGTTTATGTGAGTTTGCAAGGCAAATATGAGTGGGAGCGATTTGTTATGGGACCTCAGGGAACAAGGGACTGGAGAGGGAGCTGGGAGGCTGGAAGATCTGAGACCTGTAAAAATTCATTAAAAATATGAGGCACTATTGGAGACAGAGGAAATTAATTACTCTGAGGGACTCAAATGTCACTACTCATTTAAGTGACCTGGCGAGGAGGCTGAGAACCCTTTTTTTTTTCTGAGAGTTTCTGCAGTGGATGAGAGAGGGGGCTGGGATTTCTCAGCTGTCAATTCTTGCATTTCCTTGGTGACTTATTGACACGTTCAGCTGACTCGTGACCCAGCCTCCTCTAATGAGTGGAGTTAAATGAGAAATGTGGGTTGTAGTGGGAGAGCCCTCGCCCCTGCTAGGCTGGCCAGGTTATTCAGATGAGTTTGCCAGTCATGTAGGTAACTGCTGGACCTGGGGGAAGTCTATAATTTACCACAATGGAGAGAAGAGGCTGATCATTTGAAGCTGGACTGAATTTGGTCTTTTATTATTGCTTTTCCATCCAACACTATTCTCCAAGGTAGAGTGAATTTGGGAAGACAAATTAAGGTTTTCTACCCAAGGAGGACTGGGGAGCAGTAGCTTCCAAAAACAGTCATCTTTTCTAGATTGCCTGTCTAATAAATCTCTCTAATGCATTCTGCCTATAGACAGAGGTTGGAAATATACAGATATGTGATGACTTCAGAGTTTAAAAATCAGTAAGCACCCAGAGTAATGGAGGAAAAGTTTTCCAAGATATGATCCTTACCTAGATTCAGGAATTCAGAGTTTAATTCTGAGCTGACCCTAAGCAGCTGTGTTCCCCATCCCACCACACACATACCAGCTTAGTTCTCCTAACCTCTGTTGGACCATTTATAATGACAGAATAATAATATCTGTCTTCTGTGATTGCAAAGATTAATGTGGCCAGAAGAACTTTGAAAGATGGACAGACCATGCAGACGTGTGGTGTCCTCATTGTCTATTGGGATGTTCTGCATTAAAGTCTTGGTTTTTAAACATTGAGGCAGCTCAGTGGTCAGAGTTCCTGCCTGGATCAAGGAAACAGGCATTGGCAGTATTTTGTTGGTTTATTCAGGTAGGAAGTGTGAATCACCAAGCCAACAACAAAGGAAAAATAAATGTTGCTCTGAGAACTTCTTTAAGGAGAGACCACTCTCTGGTTTGTACCTGAAGCATGGCCTTGGAGGAGGTTGGAACCCTGGATCTTCATCCCCAGGGCAGTTCTAAGGACTACCACTTCTCCATCCAGAAACAGCCATAGGCCTTTGAAGTGGAGACACACAGTGCATTTGAAGATGTGCCATTAATGATGTCATGCACCACTGAAAGTGGTGGAGGGGTGTTTGAAGGTCATTTATCTATTCTTGGGAAGAGATGGTGATGAAATAAACAAGAGTAGGGAGAAAATGATAGAATAAACTGCGGTCCATGGAGGAAGAGAGAGTTTTGAGAAGCCTTTGAAAGGAAGACCTTCCAGGCTTAAGGAGTCAGGGTGAAGTGCAGTGACACCAAACCTGAGCGTGTCTCCCAGGCACTTGTCCTGTCATTAATGACAGTATGGAAACATGCAGGATGCAGGCCTTCCCTCCAGGAGCTGAGCTAAATATACAGAGCTGTCATGAATGAGCCCAGAAAAGCAACGTGGCAGCATGCTGAAAGGGAAGATGCCATTTGAACTGGACCTCAAGGGTGGGCAGCCCTGTCCCAGAGGAGAAGGACTTCAAGGCAGGCAGTCTGCAGAAGGTGAGAGACACATGCTCAGCCTGTTATATTACTTCAGCCACCAGTTTCGTCTACTCAGTGATGCTCAAAGTGTTCTGTGCTCTCGTTGTCTTCTAGAAGTGAACACAGGGGAAAGCCCTCCTGTCCCCATTAGCTCCTCCTAAGCCAACTGTTTGGTGGTCTAGGATCTGACCTGTCCGAGAAGGCTCAGAATGCATTCTGAATAATTGCTAATACCAATGCCACTGTCCCCATTCCTTGGTGTCTTTGAGGATTTGTTTTTGTCATAGACCTTTCAAAATCGTTCAGCTGAGCTGATGGCTATTTATTTCTTGTATTGATTAGATGGATCCATCATTATATTCAGTTCCAGTCTCAGAAGTGAGACACGGTGCCTTTTCATTTGGATAATAAGATAATAAGATAATAATAAGACAAGCAAAATTTTCCTTGCTATTCTTCCTTTCTTTTTCCCTCTTTCTTAATTTACCCCTTGGGTGATTCCTATGTCCCTCCTTATTTGTTTTGATTTTCTTATTGTCCCTCTATTTACCCTCTGACCTTTTCTCTTTCTTCTCATAGAATTATGCATTCTCCAACTTAAAAAGAATTTCTAGATACCAGGAAGATCAACTCTAAAAGCTTAGAGAGGGTGTGGAACCATGGGGAGATTCCCTTCATCTATGATTTTTGGTGGTGATGATGGATTTACTTTTTAAAACTGGGTTCAGGGATTCAAATCTCTGCTCTAATCCATAATGGTTTCTGACATTGAGCAAATCCATCTCCTTAAGCTTCATTTTCACATCAATAAAATTGAGGTGGCAATAATACTTTTCATATCAGATTGTTGTAAGAATCAAATGAGATAAAGCATATAAAAGAGTCTCGAACACTCTTCTCAATTTATAATGTTAGCTGCTCTTTTTGTTTGTCATAATGCACACTCTTATAAATCCTTCAAAGGCAAAGGGTAGATGCTTTGATCTTAGGCAACAAGGAAGGGAGAAGCTGAGAAGACATTCTCCTTCACTATATCTGGTCTCAGTAAAACAGGAACAAAAGCAGACAGAAGCTGAGTTATGGGTGCATGGACACCCCCCCCCCCCTGCCTAGAGCATCCCAGGTGATGAACAATCAGAGGCCTGCAGGTTTCTGAGTTTCTGCCAGGTCTCCAGAGAGCATCTAAGTCAATCCTCTCCCAGCTATGGGATTCTTTCCTAGAGAGTGAGGGAGCTTTTTAATATGCCAATTTGTTAGATTGACATTACCCAGAATTCATTTTCTTGTATGCTTCTAGTTAGATGGACCACAGGGAGATTCTTGAGAGATTTGAAGGATAGAAGGCATTTGACAGCCCCTCTGCAGCGCACCTACTGTTGCAGATCTGCAGACTCACCTAGTTGGCCTGATGCAATCTCTGGATCTGAAACTGCTTTCCCTTTGCTTGGATTCTTCTCAGCTTCCCTATCTCCTTATGTAAATAAATGTGCATGCTAATCAACTTTCCATCAGTATAACAAAATACCTGAGATAATCACTTTATGAAGAGAGAAGGTTTACTTTGGCTCAGTTTTGGAGGTTGCAGTCCATAATCAGTTAGTTAGTCCTGCTGACTGGGCCAATGGCAAGGCAGTGCACCATGGAAGAGAGCATAGTGGGGCAAAATCACTCTCCTCATGGCCAGGCAGCAAAAGAGGGGAGGAAAGGACCAGCATCCCATAATACCCTTCTAGGTCATGTTCCCAGTGACTCTAAGACCTCCAACTAGGCTTCACATCTTATAGGTTCCACCTCCCAATGTCACCACCCTGGGGACCAAGCTTTTAACCTATGGGCCCTTGGGGAATACTCAAGATCCAAGATGTTTATATGTTTATGATAATATCTGAATGTATGTATATGTATACACACAGGACATTTGTACACACATACATAATTATGCTTACTTCCTTTACAAGAGATCCTGGCTTATATAGATAACCAGCATCAGCAATCTGGAAAGCAGTGAGAATCAAGATTCCAGTTGGTTCTCATGGATTTCAGCTCATGCTTAAGCATTCTGGGCTGCTTCTGATCTCTCCATTCATATTCATCTTCCCTTCCTAATGGCCTGCTCAGAAGACTTCAAACTCTAGTACCTGATGTGAGTCAAGAGACCTGGACTGCCTAACCAGCATGCACAACTGCAAAAAGTCAAATCCCTCTAGTAAATAAATAATACACACAATCATTAAATATATATGTAATTATTTATTCATTGATTTGAGGAGCAGAATCAATCACTGGAAGATCACGTGCATGCATGCATGTGTGTGTGTGTGTGTTTGTGTGTGTGTGTATATATATATATATATATATGTACACATACCTAATTATATGTGTATGCATATATGTGTTGGTATACACAAACATGTATACATGCATTCATGATCTACTAGTGATTTTTTTCTGCTATCCTGGTTGATCCCTGACTGATATAGATAATCATAAGCTTCTATAATGGGGATTCTCTACTTCATAAGGCATCCTATTCATTTTCTGTGATACACCAAAAAAGAAATGAAAGTTGTAACTATTCTTTTTTTCTTGAGATACTGGGGATTGAACCCAGGTATTCATGCATGCATGGCAAGTTCTCTACCACCATGCCACATCCCCAGCCCTTAAGCTTGTAATCTAAAACTGTTTTTCAGCCCAGAGTACTTCCCACATCTTCCTTAAGACTTCAGCCTCTCTCTACCCTAAAGCTTCTCCTGACTTCTCACTACACGGACCTCACCCATTCACATTCCCTCTCTCCAATTCTCACTGTTTTGAACTTTAAAATTGGATTCTTAATAAATTTAACCCCATAAATGTGACTGTGCCAGAAAGACTATTCTGGTCCATCTGTTTCCCCATCCCTGTCTCTTCTGCCATTCCTGTGTCTTCTGAAGACGGTATCTTAAACTCTGGATGTTTACAGTGTCATGGTGCTATAGTGAGAAAGGAGAGAGTCACAGAATAAGACACAGAAGACCAGTGTGTGTATACTGCCAACCCAGAGTGCTGACTGCATCTGCTTATTTATCCTCTGAGGGCCTCAGTGTCCTCAGCTGTAAAATGGACACACCCATAGCCAACCTGCCTGTGAGTCCAGTGAAGGCTGAGCTCCTCTGGGTGTTGGAGACCCTTCTGACTTGATTCCGTCTCCTCAGTCTCAGATTAGCTCACATCTGAGTTAGGGAAATAAATGCTGGTTATGAGGTGGTGATCAAATGTTGAGCTTTAGAATTTATAATGAAGTGGACAATCGAGAATGTTGGCTTTTAAAAAGTTTATTGTGCTTCAAATGAGACACAAATTATATATATATATATATATATATATATATATATATATTTGTGTGTGTGTGTGTGTGTGTATACACATATGGGATACAGTGTGATATTTTGATACATATACACATTGTATAATCATCAGATCATGATATTTAGTATATTCTTCATCTTAATGTGTATCATTTCTTTGAGTGAAAACATTCAAAATCCTCTTACTTTCTAATAATTTTGAAACATACATGGTAATATTGTTGGTTATAGTCACCCTATTGTGTTTTAGAATAACAGAACTCATTCCTCCTAACAATAACTTTGTTCTTGTTTCCCAGTCTCTTCCTATCATCTTCTCCCCTCTATCTTCTCTCATCTCTATAACCACTATTCGGCTCTATATTATGAGATCAACAGCTTTTTTAGGTACCACTAATGAGATCATATACAGTGTTGGTGTTTCTGTATCTGGATTATTTCACTTAATGTAGTGTCCTCTGTTTTTGCAAATGACAGGATTTCATTCTTCTTTATAGCTGAATATTCCATTGAGTATATAGACTATATTTTCTTTATCTTGTCATCATCTGGTGGACAATTACCTTGACTGCATATCTTGTCTATTTTGAATAGTGCCACAATAAACACAGAAGTGCAGCTATCTCTTCCAATATACTGACTTCATTTGATTCATATAAATACCCAGTAGTGGGGTTGCTGAGTCATCTGATATTTTTAATTTTTTCAGGAACCACTGAACTGTTTTCCATAGAACTGTACCAACTTACATTTGCACTGACATTGTATAAGGGTTCCCATTTCCCCACCTGTAGTGCTAGTGTTATTTTTTTTATCTTTCTGATAACAGTAATTGAGGTGAAGTGATAACACATTATAGTTTTCTTAAAATATTTTTAGTTGTAGATGGACATAATACCTTTATATTATTTATTTATTTATTTTTATGTAGTGCTAAGGATGAACCAGTACCTCACACATGCTAGAGAAGTGCACTACCACTGAGCCACAACTCTAGCCCCCACTATAGTTTCTGTTTGCATTTCTCTCATCTTGTAATGCTGAGGATTTTTTCATATATTATTGCCCATTGTATGTCTCCTTTTGAAAAATGCCTTGATTCAAGTAGTTTGCCCATTTTTAAGTGGGATTATTTGATCTTTTGCTATTGAGTTGCTTGACTTCCTCACATGGTCTGGATACGAACCCCTTGTAAGGTGCTTAGTTTGCCAGGATCTTCTCCTATCCTGTATGTTGTCTCTTTGTTGATTATTTACTCTGTTGTATGGAAGCTTTTTAGTTTGATGTAATCCAGTTAGTTTACTTTTGCTTTTATACCTGTACTTTTGGGTCTTATACCCCCCCTCAAAAATTGCCTAGACCAATGCCATGAAGTATTCCCCCTGTATTTTCTTCTAGTACTTTCAAAATTTGGGATCTCACATTTAAATTTAATTTATTTTGGGTGGATATTTACATGCAGTGGAGATAGATGTTCAGTTTCATTTTCATGAATGTGGATATCCAGTTTTCCAAGCACCATTTATTGAAGAAACCATCACTTCCTCAATGTCTGTTCTCCGTGCCTTTACAGAAAATCAGTTGACTTTTAGTGTGTGGATTTATTTCTCTGTCTTCTATTCTGTTGCATTGGTCTAGGTGTCTATTATTTTCTGCCCCATTTCCATGCTGGTTTTTCCTCTTTAGCTTTGTACTATATGTTGAAGTCAGCTAGTAAGAAGGATACTCTTATTTTTTATTATTCAGGATCTACCATAGTACTGCTTTCCTAAACTAAAAAAAATTGAAGAAATTAAATGTATAGTATTTCCTTTTAAAATAGATCACATACTAAAATTACTTTCAAGTACAAAATATTACAAAGCTGATCAAAAAGGGCAAATATTTAACTATGAAAGAATGATTAAACATTTCTTACTCAACCCAGTTTAAAACAAAACAGCAAAAACAGAGTAGACATAATAAAACAACCTATTATAAAGCCAACTACAAATAAAAAATCTAAAAGCTATCATTAAGAGACTTCAAAATGATACAACTGATGAAATTAAGTATATACAAATGCAACCATTCTAATGAATAATAGAGAAGTTGAAGTTGTATATGTCTGAGCATTTACAGACTTTTTCTGCCATTATTCCCTAAACAATACAGTAATAACAATTATTTACCCAGCACTTACATTGTTTTAGATAGTATAAGTAATCTACAGATGACTTAAAGCATATCTGAGGATTGTTCAGGTCACATGCAAATGATTCATCATTTTTTATAAGGAACTTGAGCGTACACAGATTTCAGTATCTTTAGAGGTTCTGGAACCAATGCCCCATGGAGCCAAAGGGATAACTTTATATTTTTCTGTTTGCATTTTTCTTTACTCTTTATATTTTCCTATGATTCTAGGACCACGATTTGGGGGATTTTTTTATGCATCTTTATTTCTAGCACTTAGAATTTAAAAAAAAATTACAGAGCACCCTAATATGCTAATGATGATAAATCTTAGCCCAAACATGTAAGGAAGCTATTGTCCACATTTATAAGTAAAGTAGAGGATTAGAAAAGTGAGTCAGTTTTTTCAAAGCCACACAGCTGGTGACTTTATGAACTAAAAGTTGAACCCAGACCTTTCTGAATGAAATCTGTGATTCATCCACTATTCCCTCAAACCTTAGAGCCTATAATTGGGTGGATGTCCTGTAAAGATTTCTGGGAAGGAAGGAAGGAAGGAAGGAAGGAAGGAAGGAAGGAAGGAAGGAAGGAAGGAAGGAAGGAAAAGGAAAGGAAAGGAAAGGAAAGGAAAGGAAAGGAAAGGAAAGGAAAGGAAAGGAAAGGGAAGGGAAGGGAAGGGAAGGGAAGGGAGAGAGGACTGGGGAAGGGGAGGGAAGGATTGGGGAGGGGAGGGGAGCGGAAGGGAAGGATTGATAATTAAAGTGCAAAGGGAAATATTTGAATGCAGGTAGCCAGAGTCAAAGAGGAGCTGTCCTGAAAGCTAGGTGTTAGATGCAAATAAGTCAGACAGTGTTAATTCAGAGAGGACGCTGGGTAGACTGAACCACAGAAAGAGGCACTAGGAGAAAGTTAAATTAAGGACCTTAGAAATTCTTACATAGAGAAGCCGGGAACTTAGTGGAAGTCAAATATAACAGCAGAATAGGAACATGGAATAAGACAGAAACTTGGGCAAAGCTTTAGAAAGCTCTGTTACTTGGCTCTTGTGCAATGAGCCAACCTCCACTTACCCTTCCTGTCCACTCCCAAGCCTCAGCTTGCTCATCTGTCCTTATAGCAGCCTTCGAGGAAATGATGATTATGTTTCAGGGGTGAAAAATTCAGACTCAAAATTAGGTATTTGGTAAAAGTCACTAATGCCAAGGGTGAGTTTGAGTGCAGATCACCAGGATTAAACTCTTTGAGTGCCAAACATGGTTAGTGTGTTCAGTTTGCTCCAGGATGATGTCCTCTGAAGGACATCTCTATGGGAATTTTGTCTGACAGCAGACTTTGTTTAAGCCAAGTATGACTCTCCCTATAAGCACTTTCAAGGGAAACAGAAAGACCATCCAGAGCTTACTGGTCTCTAGATTCTTCACCTCCCTGTGTTTAACACATGTCCCTAATGTGGTTCTAATGCCAGTGTCCTTATTTATCAGTGTCTCTTAGCTGGGGACACTAACGCTGGGTGTCCCATTGAAGGTAATGCTCCCAGATGGCTCACAAATTAAGTTCGATAAGATGTAGTCATTCTTCTCTTTTAGTGAGTCCTTAGAACTGAACTCATTTAACTTACCTAATATCCTACTTGAGTTGTTACATCCTAAACATGGATTGATTAGAACAGGGGAATAGGAGCTCAGGGAGAGCAGGGAGCTTTTGAAGTAAATAAAAGGCCCCACTTTGGAGCTAAAAAGTCAATTGAAGGTTCCCTTTAATACATGTTGGCTGTGTGGCCTTGATTTCTCTCTTTCACTTGCCTTCATTCCCTTACCTGTAAACACAGGACTAAAAGGTGGTTGTGAAGAGTATGTGGTGCCATAAATGTGAAATATTTGGTAAAGTGTAAAAGGTTAGGAAATATAAGTATGATACATTTAGATCTAATAGATCTAAAATCATTTAGATTACATAATAGATCCAAAACATTAATAGGAGTTCATTACATCACTGGATGCATTCCCTTCAAATTAGCATGTCTGAGAAAAACAAATGAAATCAGAGCTCTCAGGAAGCTCAGAGCCGATGTGTTTCAACTTCCTGTGTCAGATGAGGAACTTAATTCCCAGAATGGGGTAGTAACTTGCATTCCATCACACACAAAAATGGCACTGGGCTCAGCCTAAACTTCACAGATCAGCTTCTCCATTCACCTCATCTGACTAAAGCTCCAACCTCCACCTTACTGCAGACTGTCCACGGTGGGCCACGGTGGAACCACTCAAATCAGGAGCTTCAAAGTGTACATGCCAAGGAGGGGGTCATACTCCAAAATATGTTTTCCCAGTTTATTTATCAGACTTTTTTTTTTTTAGCTACAATTAAGAGAATGAATGTTGTAGGTTATAGAAAGGCACTCTATCCAGGATGATCTGATCAGGATGTTGCATTTTGTTGCAGCATTGTAGGGAGTAGCTAATATGACCTGAGGATTCTGAAACAGACTCAAACATTTCCTGTCCTCTCCTGGATACTGCAATGCAAGATTCCTGAGTGCAGGGATCTTGTCTAGGAACCTTTCACAATGCATCCCCAGGGTTTGGCATAATACTCAGCTCAGAGCATTTGCTCACTAGGGATAATGATATTGCTTTAGTTCAAACTCACATGCCTGTCTGAAGAGCTTTATCTCTACTCTCAGTTTCCAAAGCCTCCTTTACACTCCCCTCTGAATACCCAGCTCAATTACAAATATCGGGCCACTCCTTGGCTTAAACTTCAATGGTTACCTTTTGCCTACTGGAGTTGGAAAAGCTCCTTAAAGTAAACTTTAAAGTTCTTCACTAACTTCCCAGACCCCATCTATAGAATCCTCACTTTCCAATCTTACCTTTCATAACACACACAGAGACAGACAGACAGACAGACAGACACACACACACACACACACACACACACACATGCCTATATTTATTTTCTGGCCATACTGGATAGCCTGTGTCTGTTTCCTGAATATGATGGACACTTTCCACACCATTTCTTCTACCTAGAATGCTTCTTCCTGCCTCTTCCACCAGGGAAACCCTTACCTATTCCTCAAGCTCCTTCCTCAGCTGCTCTAGTGTCTTCCACAGTTGAGCACATTGACCAGACTCCTCAAGAGCATGAGCTGTGCTTTTAGCCCCGTGGATTAGCGAAGAGGAGACAATCCTCAGCATTGTGCCCCCCACCCCAGGTCATGCAGATTGCTGTGAGCAACAAGGTTCAACCCAGGCCAAGTTATGATGCTAAGGGCATTTTTGCACTAGATCCAAACTACAGGCACCGTGGAAAGAAGGGTGGGGTGCATGGCAGGTGTGGAAAAGAGTGGAGGCTTGCAAGCCACATCAGAGGACGTGCTTCTCTGCAGCTCCCAGCCAGCCATTCAACCTGATGCTGCTCACCTAGCACTGCCGACAGCCTGTGTTTTCTAAAATAAAACCAAAGTAAACACTGATTATTATCTCCTCATTTAGCTCTAATAAAGTTATCACACATGATTTATTGTTTTTATTAAGGAAAAGTAAATGTCATGCTTTTGTAAGCACCTTTTTGATTACTGAAGTATACATGAATTTCAATTTTAAAGCAAACCTACACATATGACATGGAGCTTAGAAATTAGAGGAAATATCAAAAATAACCATGTATCTTCACTTGGGTATATTGTTTTCAGTATTTGTTGATGCATTTATTTATTTGCAGTACTAGGGAATGAACCTAGGGGCACTCTACCACTGAGCTACAGCCCAGCCTTTTTTTATTTTTTATTTTGAGACAGGGTCTCGCTAAGTTGCCCAGATTGACCTGGCACTTAGTCTTCCTGCCTCAGCCTCCTGAGTAGCTGGGACTACAGGCAGGCTCCACCACACCAGGCTTCAGTCATTAGATTATACATTTTTGCTGTGTTTCAGATTATACATATAAATATAAGCCTGGTTCATTTCACCCATACCATCAGTATTTTCCTGTGGTATGGAATATCCCAGTAGCAAGCATTTTAAGTAACTGATATTCCATTAAATAAACGGACTGTTATTGGGTAGACTCACCATCGTGCTTGTGGTCATTTCCCTATTGTTGAAGAGTGGTTTCCTTGCAAATTTTTACTCATGTCAGTTGTATATGAAGAAACTTATATACACAAATATTTTCCAGTGTTTGGGATTACTGCCTTAGCTGACTCTGACACCTAAAATACTCAATACTCCCTCCTACCTGACCTCCCTGCTAAGGTAGCAGTTAATCCTTGCTCCTTTATAAGGAATTTGAGGGCTGGGGTTGTGGCTCAGGGGTGGAGTCCTTGCCTCACACATGTGAGTCACTGGGTTCAATCTTCAGCACCACATAAAAAAACAAATAAAACAAAATAAAAGTATTGTGTCCATCTACAACTAAAAAAAAAATATTTTAAAAAATTAAGGAATTTGAGGAGCTACATATGCCCTGGCCCATTTCCAGCATTATGTCTTTATCAACCTCTGCATCCCACATGATCCCTACTGACCCACATGTCCTGTGGTCCTGATATACACATAGAGTCTTTCTTTCACTCTGCACTGGTGCTTGGCTGTCCCTGAAACCCCAACAACTTCTCTACATACCTGCACTTTCCTACCCTTCAGATCAATGACACCTCCTCTGGGAAGCCCTTGCTGGCTTCAGTGGGCTGGATCAGGCACTCTTCACCTGGGATTCTCTGATTCCCTGGGCATCTCTCTATCCTTATGCTTGCAACACACAGTTGAAAATACATGACTGTCTGAGGTTGGGAAACGCATCTTTTTCTTTGTTTCTTGGTTGTTAACACAGTACCCAACACATAGCTAAGTGTGGAATAGCTGATAAGCAAACCTATCAATAGATCTGGCAATCGGGATATTCCTGTAATATGTTAAAATATATGTGAGTATTGACAGATGGTGCCTCCTCTTACTCATTTTTGAATGGCAAAATATAGTATTCATAAAGCAAAGCATAATGAGAAAAAAAAAGAAGACTGTAAGTGAGATTGCTGTAGAGAATCTGAATATTGGAGGATACCAAAGATCCCAGCTGATTCACACACATTCTTTCAAAAATGTGACAATTATTCAGAAATTTGATTGTCCTGGTTCACTAAATACCATGCATATGCTAATGGTTTCCACACTTTTATTTCCTATTTTACCATGGTCCTGAACTCGGGATCCCATCAGTATCCTCACACATCTCCATGGGGTATTTCCTGGCAACTCAAACTTCAAAACTTTAGGACCAAACTAGGTCACCCACTTCAGCTGCTTCTACAGTCTTCCTCAACTTAGTGAATGACACCTCCTTTCTTCCAGAGACTCAACCCAAAGCGCTGGAGCCACCTTTGACCCCTATCTTTTCTTCATACTCTGTGTTCCACCCTCAGGACATTGTGTTGGCTCTGCCTTCAAACTGCATTCTGAATTCAGCTGCTTCTCGTCATATTCTCTGCTGCTGTCACTGTGGTCTGTCATTACTTGTGTGATGACAGTAATAACTTTCTAACTGATTTCTGAGCTTTCAACTTTGCCCCCATATTTTACACACAAAAGCAAGTCATCCTTTCAGATATCCTCCTGTCATTGCTTAAAGCCCTTTACTGGTGGCCCCCCCTCAAAATGGGGCATCAACATATGAATTTGGGAGGCACAGTTCAGTCCCTGACCAACAGATTCCCATGTGATCCATGGCACTCTCTCCTCATCTCACTTGGCTGCTGCAGCCAACCTGAGCTCCTTAGAGCTCCCTAAACACCCATCCTGGGGACACTGCACTAAGCATCCCTCCACCTAGACTGTCCTCCTGGCATCTGCGTGATTCACCTGTTGTATTCTTCAGGCTTTTGCCCAGATGAGATCTGTTGACCATGTCTTTCTTGACCATCTTATTCACAGAGCATACCCTGCTCATCCCAGACCTATCCTCTGTACCTTGCTTTATATCCTTCTAAAATATTCCATCCTCTACTATTATATGTTTGTTTATCCGTCTCCCCTTCCTGTACTCTAGTGGGAGAAATCAGAATTCATTCCAGGAAAACAGGGACTTTATACCTTTTGTTTATGAGTATTTTGCTGACATATGAAAGATACACAATAGTTTTTGAATGAATGAACAGAAGTTTCTTTTATATTCATTATCTTTTCTCAGCCTCAAACCTGTAACAGAGGTGAGGATAGATATTCTATTTTCAAAGATGAGGAAGCCTAATATTCAGAAGGATTAGGAGATGTGTGTGTGTGTGTGTATATAATTTTGTTTGTTAGGTGCTTATGAGTGCCATGGGGAATATATACCATCCGACTTGTTTCTATTTAATCCTTGGAATAATCCCATTAGATTATAAATTATTATCCCTATTTTAACACAATTATTTATGCCTTAGAATGGTTCAATAACTTGCCCCAGGGAACCACAATCAAGTGACAGCCTAGATGTGAACCCAATCTGACTTCAAAGAGCTAGTTTTATCTACAATTAGAGCTCACATCCTTTCAGTACAATACCATGTGCCAGGTACAATATTAAATCTGTAACACTGTGAAGGATGCACCCTATTATCTTCATTTCAAAGATGAGCTTGTGGAGGCTCTGAGATGATAACTGGGATCATACCCAGCTGACCTACAATGTCCAATGCCAGCCTTCTCCCTTAAGAAACCAGGCACTGAAACTAGGATCTCTTACTTTCTTTTTGCATTAACCACCTAAATTAACCACAAAGTTCAGGATGCCCCAATCATGACAAAACTTAAAGTTTGTGTCTGCTATTCTGATCTCAGTAGACTCTTGTGAAATAGAAAGTTTGAGTTGATAAGACAAGTAAATGTAAACATATTGAGAATAGTGACAAATATTATATGATCTAATTATTTTAAAATATTGTTCAGTCTCTTCGAGATTAGGTCAACTTCTTTCTTCTTAGATACCTGGAAAAATGTATGTGTGTTTTGCTCAGCCTCTCTCCCTACCTCTAATGGCATGGCTTAGGTTCAATAGTGGAGAAGGATAATTGAATCTATTTTTCAGACTTTCTTTGGTAGGCTCTATTCTGGGCACATATTATTAGAATTATAGGAACCAGACTTTTTTTTTTTTAAAGTAGGGATTGTTGGGCTGAGCCAGGGAGATTATTAAAAGATATTACAATGCCAGCCTTAGAAAATATATAGGGCACATAAATTCCTCTCTCTGTCCCTCCCCTCCCAGCAGGCAGCTTATTCAAACACCTTTCCAAGATCAGTATTCTCCTTTCAGCTTTCCTCCGTGGCCTGCCCACCACATGTCAAGCCAGTGGTTCTCAAAATGCTGTTCTAGGGCCAGCAGTGTCAACTAGACATGCAAATTTTTTGGCTCTACCCCAGACCCCACTGAATCAGAAACTAAAGGTGGGGTCCAGCATTCTATTTTCACACGCTCTCCAGGGGGTTCTGATATATGCTTAAGTTGGGGAGGCCCCTCTCCTCCCCTCACAATCCTTTAAGTATTAGGGCACAAGAACACTCACAGCTGCTCTAGATCCTGCTCTGGTTGTAGACACAACCAAAGCTGGCAGAGGGTACCGCTCCGGGACCTGTATTTTGACATACCTTTGACATCTCCCATACTTGGTACGTAGCTTTCAGTTTGGTTCAGGGAACAATATTAACTGTAAAACATGTAGATAAGGCACTTTATGGGTAATTGTTATCTACTTTAAGAAAAATCTCATTACCAACCTTTCCCATTTTGATCATATCTTTGCTCTTATCTAATAGAACATAATAAGAACTACTGTTTAATCTAGTACTATTTGCTTTAAATCTAAAAAAATTATCTATATAATGCATTCGAAACAAATAGTACTATAACTCCTATTGAAGAATGGCAGTACCCTGCTTCTCATATATCCACCACTCTGAGACTTGCATTCTTTTTCAGGGGTGGGTACTGGGGATTGAATTCAGGGGCACTCAACCACTGAGTCACATCCCCAGCCTTTTTTTTTTGTAGTTTATTTATACAGGGTCTCACTGAGTTGCTTAGCACCTCACTTTTGCTGAGGCTGGCTTTGAACTTGTGATCCTCCTGCCTCAGCCTCCCAAGCTGCTGGGATTATAGGCGTGTGCCACAGGGCCCAGCTGACTTGCATTATTTTAATCTTTTATTCTGCAATATAACTCCACCTTTACCAATAACCCAATGACATTGCTGTTTCTTGATTTATCAATTTCAGGAATTGTCCCTGGACTTCCTCTTCCTGTGGTAAGAATATCGCCTTCCTGAGTTTCCCTTCTCCTCACAACACTCACACTCCATGTTCTCCCCACTCTTTCTCAGCCACTGCCCCCGCCCCATTGTCCTTCTGTCTGTCTCTTCCAGGTGCTGGATTCCCCGGGTGAGTGGATGAGTCTATTGTTGGCATCCACTTTCTTCTTCATTTCATCCTAGACACGGGGCGGGGGAGATTCTCTCTATGCTATTAAATCACTATCATGTTTCCTTCTGGTCTATAAACCACCTTGAAATCCTTTCTGCTGTGGTTAGTCCTGGTTCCATGTTAACTAGAAGTCTGCTCATGACAAAGGCATATCAAGCTTTACCCAAATACCACTAAAGAGGAGACCTATTTTCTGGATTTTTAAATTACACTTTATTTTAGTAACTTGTCTGCTGATAATTTCTATAAGAATAGTCTTAACACTTTTTATTCTGTTTTAATAAATTAACATTTTTCAATGCATGCTTTGTATTATATAACCTTTTTTGGTGCCTATAATTATATTTAATAGTGGATTCATTGTTACATATACATAAACACTACAGTTCTTAAAATCTCCACTTCACCTTGCCATTACTTTGGGATGTGCTGGTAAAGTCTCTGGCTCAGAACAGTAATCCACTAGAGGCATGTTGGCCTCCTGAGCCCTTACCATGGTCTGGGGCTTCTTCCAAACCCTTTACAGATACTAATCACTTAATTCTCTCAGTCTCTGTGTTTGTTCAGTGTCATTGACACAATTTCATAGGTGAGGAAACTGAGTCATAATAGAATTAAATAGTTTGCGCTAAGTTCCATACATAGCTAGGCAGCACTACATTAAACTACCTCTTTTTGTTGTTGTTGTTTTTGTTTATTTGTTATTTATTCTAATTATATACATGACAGCAGAGTGTTCTCCAATTCATTGTACACAAATGGAACACAATTTTTCACTTCTCTGGTTGGACACAAAGTAGAGTCACACCATTCATGTCTTCATATATGTACCTAGGGTAATGATGACCATCTCATTCCACCACCTTTCCTACCCCCGTGCCCCCTCCCTTTCCCTCACTCCCCTTTGCCCTATCCAAAGTTCCTCCATACCTCCCATGCTCCCCTCCCCCACCATTATGAATCAGCATCTACTTATTGGGGGAACATTCGGCCTTTGGTTTTTTGGAATCGGCTTACTTTTCTTCGCATGATATTCTCCAACTTCATCCATTTACCTGCAAATGCCATCATTTTATTCTTTTTTAATGCTGAGTAATATTCCATTCTGTATATATAACAGAGTTTCTTTATCCATTCATTTATTGAAAGGCATCTAGGTTGCTTCCACAATTTTAGTTATTGTGAATTGTGCTGCTACATATATTGAGGTGGCTGTGTCCCTGTTGTATGCTGTTTTTAAGTTCTTTGGGTATAAATCAACCAGTAGTATAGCTGAGTTAAATGGTGGTTCCATTCCAAGTTTTCTAAGGAATATCCATACTGCTTTCCACATTGGTTGCAACAATTTGCAGTCCCACCAGCAATGTAAGAGCATGGCTTTTCCTGCACATTCTCACCAACACTTATTGTTGCTTGTCCTTAACAAGACTTCTAAAGAGCAAGAAATAAAATCAAGAATCAATAAACAAGCTGGACAAGATAGCACATGCCTGTAATCCTAGCAGCTTGGGACACGTAGACAACAGGACCACAAATTCAAAGCAAACCTCAGCAATGGTGAGGTGCTAAGCAACTCAGTGAGACCTTGTCTCCAAATAAAATTCAAAATAGGGGTGGGGATGTGGCTCAGTTGTCGAGTGCCCCTGAGTTCAATCCCTGGTACTGCACACTCCACAAAAAAAGAATCAATAAATGGAATGGATTCAAACTAAAAAGCTTCTTCTCATTCTTCTCAGCAAAATAAACAATCAGTGAGGTGATGAGAGAGCCTACAGAATAGGAGCAAAGTTTTACCACACGCACATCAGATAGAGCACTAATCCCCAGGATACACAAAGAACTCAAAAAACTTAACACCAAAGAAACAAACAACCCAATCAATAAATGGGTTAAGGAACTGAACAGACACTTCACAGAAGAAGAGATAGAATCATTCAACAAATATATGAAAAAATGTTCAATATCTCTAGTAATGGAAATCAAAACTACTCTAAGATTTCATCTTACTCCAGTCTGAATGGCAGCTATTAAACTACCTCTAATAACAAGTCCTCATGTATTGTGTGGAGGCTCTTAGAGACACCCTAATGTTCAAAACTTACAATGTTCTGCAATTTAGGCATAACAGGTGCTTGGCGTCCCTGAGTCCCACATACCATAGGCAATAATTTCCTACTCATTGAAATCTCTTCCCTCTGATGCCACAATGAAATATCTGTCATGTCAGACAGCACTGCGTTCCACCTCACTGACAGATAACTCTGATGTCTCTCCTGAGGTTGATGCCTGCTCACAGTCTACCCAAGAGCCCCAGGTCCTGCTAACAAGCAGCAGGGGAGGTGCCAGCCAAGGGCAGATTCCTTGCCCTTGCTGATTTGGGCTACTGACCCCTTCATTGGGTCTTGGTACATTTCCCTGTTTGATGTCATGTTCCTCTCAATTTGATTGACCTGTCTTAGCATTTTCAGTGTTGAGGCAAGATAAGAAATATGTTATTTCAGTGTTTATTTTACATACTATCAATATTTTATTTTGAAAGTTTGTAGAATTTATAAAAGAAAAAGCTCAAAGAAACTAAATTATTTAATGTACTTGAGATATAAAAGACATACCAATATAAACATTAGGGAAATTATAACTATAATATAAATTGGGAGATAAAAGTCACTAAAGATGAAGATTCCAACTATAAATAGCACATCAATTAGGAAAATATAATTAATTATAGAAGTTAAAAATCAGAATATTATTTGCTTTTTTAAAAAAATGTGCTAGCTAAAAAACAAAGTGGGTCAGTGATACAGTCAAGTTGAAACATATCTTCATGCACACCTTTTTTTGCTGCTGAAAAAGTCTTTCTGATGATTTTCTGAACAGTCAGAAGAATGAGAAAGAGACACTGGAGAGCTTACCCCAAATATCTTCCTCTGAATTTCATTGTTCAATAATAACATTTCTTATTTGATATTTTTTTTGTTTTTGTTTATTATTATTATTATTATTGTTACTATTATTTTTAATTCTTGTTTGCCTATCCCATGCCCATCCCAACAAGGACTATAAATGATAAGGAGTTGTACTTCCCCTTGACCCGACCAAAGAAAACATTTTACTGGTCTACATCTTGTGTATTTATATCATGGATAGTTGGCAACTCTGAGATCCAAGTCCCTATGTTCATTTCCACACTGCCACCTTCATCTTCTGCTTTCTTGGAAATTCTTTGAACTGCAATAATAAGCATTCATTCAACAGGAGTCTCACCAGGCTACAATTTAGTTACTTATTGCAATTTGCAAAGCCTTAAGACACGTCTAGACTTGTGCACTTTGCATCAATTTCTCTTTTCATATAATTTGAATAATGAAATCCTCAATCTTGTTCTACAGATATTAACTTAATTTCAGAGTTAAAGAAAATTAAAGTAGCACACCAACAAATACATAGGTATTGTAGTACTTAAAACAGCAGAATACATGATAATACCACAACCTGGTCATCATTCCACCTTACTCCTTGTATGGTGCCCTAAACATGCTTTGAGCCCAGGGTACATTCTTGCACAAATGAAAATGGCAGTCACACAAGAAAAGTAATTATCTTGAGGTCATATAGCTAGTGAGGGTCAGCACTGAGATTTGAACTCAGTTCTTTGGATTCCAAGGACAAAGTTAACTTTTACTATCTCTTACTAACTTATCCTCTCCTTTTTATATGAGTAGACCACAAGTTATCTACCATGTGGGTGAAACAAATAACTGGCATTTTTTTTTCTCAGCAGAAAGCATCACTTAGCTTAGTGCTAAGAGACAATTTTCCTGAGGTAAGGGTTGTCAAACACCTGAATGAGTTCTTCAGGCAGGTTATAAAATTTCCTCTTCCATCGTTCTCAAAAACAATTGAGCTAAAGAGTTTTAAAATTTACACAGGTTCCGGATGACCTCTCAAGGTCTTCTTGTACTTATGATTCTTCAGGTCTATGAAAATTTAAGACAATTGAAATCTGAAGTCAGTTCCCCAGATATTTGGTCCTTTGGCTATTCGTTACCTTACAAATGAAACATCTGGATGACAGGAATGAGTGACTTTTTTCTCTTTTGTTTTTGAGCCTCATTGTACCCCCAGATTTTTCTACGGCATGATCAAAGCATCCAGGTGCAAGGGATATCTAGAGAAATTGGAAATAATCTTGGTTGTCTTTCCTCTATTTGCTCCTTTCATCTTTTTTCTGTTTAATAAGCACAAAGTAAATAAAGAACTGATTTTTTTTTATTCTGAAATGTTATGAACATTAAGCTCTGAGTATTATCATGGGAATGCATTTCATTTGAACTCCAAGGAGCGCTAATGTAATTTTTTAAAGGAAATAAAACTCCACATTTCTAATGCTATGACAATTTCTCTTGGCTGCAATGGATCTAGAAGGCCTCCCTCTGGCAGATTCAGTGTTTCTAAATCTGTTCAGGTTTTCGGAGGAGTCCTTCAGGGATCCAGAGAACTAAACCCGAACAACCTAAGCAGCCTTCCAAAACATTTGAGACCCTCTGGTTATAGAAATTTTTATCATTTGTCAAGCAACTACTATGTACCACACCCTGGTGTGGGCTCTCCACATGAGTTTCTTCATTTAACTCACACACACTTCTACCAATTAGTTAATAATATCCCATTTTACTAACAAAGCAATTACATGTTAGAACAGTTCAATGACTTGCCCATAGTCATGCAGTTAAGAAACAAAGCTGGACTTTGCATCAGGGGCCTCTGGATCCAGCAAGCAGGCTCTGCCCACTGCAGTCTTTGTGGTCTCTGTACTTTTGTTCCTGACCAGTAACCTTGTCAGCTCCACACCTCCACTCTGCCTGGATTATCAGACTAGGTTTACACTTGGTCAAATCTTTCCTTTAACGGATGGTCTACCAGCATTCTGTTCCCTTGATTTATCCCTTTGGATATAAAGTATCTCTCCCTAAAGCTTATGTGTTAGACAATAAGGAATGTCAGGGATGTTCAGAGGTGAAAGGATTAGATTATAAGAGTTTGTAACCTAATCAGTGGATTAATCCTCTGGACAGATTAAAAATTTAAATGGATAGTTGGGTGGTAACTGTAGTTAAGTAGGACATGCCTGGGGAAAGTGGAGGCACTTAGCAGGGAGGCTCCCATGGGGAAATATATTTTGTTCCTGGCTCCTGACTGCATATTCATATTCTCTTTTTTCTGTCTGTGTCTGTCTGTCTGTCTCTGTCGCTGTCTCTCTTCTCTCTCCCTCTGACTGTCATGAGCTAAGCAGCTCCAGATCAATGGACTTAGCAGACCACGGAGATCTTTGAAATCATCAGCCTAAAATTGAACTTTTCCTCCTCTACATTGTTCTTGTGGAGTATTTTGGTCACAGTGATGAAAAGCTGACCAGCACAATTGGCTTAACATGAACTACTCAGTTTGTTTCTTTTAAGAAACCCGACACCGACACATCCCATCCTCACTTCTTCAATCAGTCATTTTATAATCTCTTGCTAATCCCACCTTACCCACCCAATGCTGGGTGATGGGGATATAAAGAAGAGAGTTTCTCAGTTGAAACATTAGAGTAGGAAGTCTAAGGGTCAGGGGAGGGGGTGAGTACATCCAGGGGAAAAGAAAATTACAATATGGTGTAGTTCATGGTATAAAGGGGAATGGACAGTGTGTCCTGGGAATCCCTGCAATTAACTGCCTAGAAAACATCTGGAAAGACTTTCCAGAGGGGTTGCTGTTGGAAACAGCCTTTAAGGTTGTTTGTGATAGGCTGAGTGGTGTTCCCTCACAATTCCTATGTCGATGCCCTAACCCCGAATAGCTGAGAATGTGACTGTGTTTGGAGACAGTATCCCTCAAGAGGCAGGTAAGGATAGATGAGATTGTGAGGGTGGTCCTGATCCAGTCTGATTGATATTCTCATAAGGAGAGGAATTTAAACACAAGGAAACACTGGCGTGAGTATGAACATAGGAAGACATGGCAAGATGGCAGCCACTTTCAAACCCAAAAGAGAGGCCTTAGGAGAAGCCAAACCTTCCAATTTCTTGGACTACCAACCTCCATATCTACAAGAAAAACAAACAAACAAACAAACAAAAAAAAACTTCTGTGTTTCTGTTCCTAATCTGTGGTATTTTGTTGTGGGGTGGGGGGCTTAGCATACTAATGTAAAACTTTAAAAAAAAATTTAAAACTCTTTCTCCTTCCCCTTCTTAGGCTATATTAGCTCCTGGGCAGTGTTCCCAATGCCTGTTACATCACTCTGGGCCCTGTCACCTCCATAGCACCCTACAACACTCAGGCACATTCTCTAATTAATGGTAGGGGGGTGAGTTTTTATATGAATGCCTCAGCCAGGGGTCACATGAAATCCCCATCAGTTTATAAATATTGATATTGGCAGGGCACAAACAGCCCCGGGGCATTTATAAGAAATGCATGTATTTCTGGCATATTCTCTATAATCTTTTCTTAAATAAACTCAGGATTTCTGCAACATGTAACAGTATATGTGCCACTTTTGTGTAATGCAATATAGAGCAGAGGGCTGTTTATAGGAGTTGTGTTTCTGAAGATTTAATTACTTATATAATTTTATGCATTTTTACTCATTTAGGCTTTTAATCAAAGGTTTAAAATTTGTAAGAACTATAAGAACTCAGTGAAAGTAGAAAAATGCTAAGGAGACAAGTGAGGAGAGATCAAATAGACTGCTAATTAAGTTAATATGCGTTCAGTGCTTGGAACAGCATTGGCCACATAGTAAGCACAATATAAGTGTTAGACTTAATTATTGCTTTGAGACAAAAACTGAAGCTCTCCAAAGCACAAAGACCCCTGGAAAATATTGAAGAAAGACAGTAAAGACTGGAAATGAGAAGAATAAAACTTTGTAAAACTAATTTGAAGAAAATGCCAGATAAGATAACAAATGAGCAGTAGCATGTTGAAACCAAATAGGAAATGTGTATGGCAAAGGTGAGCACTACAAAAGGCAATATCTGGTAAGAGAGAATGGGTTGTTTTGTTATTGTTCTTCTTGAGTGATTAGTACAAAAGTCATATAATGGCCAAATACTGTTAGGTGTGTTATGAGCTTTCAATTGCCCCTGCTTATCTGCCCAATGACCATGAACTTCCTAGGGAAAGAGATTGGATCACATCTTACCTAGTTCAGGTTTTTCAGGGTTCATTGCTTGATATTGAGGGGCCACTCAGTGAATATGTGATGAATGAAGCAGAAAAAGAATGAGTGGTGGGACAAATGACTTAAGAGTCATGGGCTCGACAGGAAAGCCTGGGAAGAAGCTAAGATGCCTGCAGCACCTGCCACGGTTTCTGTCCATATCTGGACTGTCTGTTCCCTTGTGCCTTTGATGGTGACTTCTGCCTGACCTCTAAAATTAATAGCTAACAGTTGTGCAGCACAGTGCACTTTATAAATGCTTCCTTACATGTCAATGCATTGACTTTGAACTTAAAATATCCCTTAGTGTTAGGCAAAGCAGGAGCCATTATCCATCTTGCACAAATGAGGAACCTGAAGCTCAGAGAGATTGTGACTTGCTCAAGGTTACATAACCCCGTTTACATTAGGCAAAGTCAAGACTCGGTTCCAAATCATCTGCCTCCTAACAGGTGTTCTTTTCATGGGACCATTGGCACAGTTGAACTTGGGTCTGGAACTATCAGTATTTAGCACCTTCTTCTACCAGGGCAGCAAAGAAGTAGTGCAAGGAGTAGTAACCTTGGGCATTTATTGCAGAGGAATACGAGGTGCTGGGACTTGAACAGATGAACTACAAGACCTGCTCCCCACTCCTTCTCCAGGTATTAGTGTGATGCAGCATATTCTCTAGGGTTTACAGTCAGAGCATGTGTTCACAGTGATTATTAGCATGGGCATTGGCACAGGCTTTGGTTAAAATTTTACTTAAGCTCCTAAGTCACTATAAGATCTGGGAGAAGTTTCTTTTTTAAATTTCAATTAAAAATATGTATTTAATACTTACTATCTGCCTTTCAGTGATTAAGTTCTCAGTCTTCAATGGATAAAGAAGGCACTGCTTCTTCCATCACTAGTTGTCTAGTACTTAAAAATAACATAATTTTATATGAAGTAAGTACACCAAACCCAGTGAAATTGATGATGAGAAAGCCCTTTGAAGATGCTGGTCCACAATAATAGCATCAATAATGTCCGCTATATACAGGTACTTAAGAGGCATGGTAGTATTAGGGCTCTTGAGAAACACAGCCAATAGCATGTATATGGGAAGAGATTTATTATAAGGAGTTGGATCACAGAAATATGGAAGCTTGGAGGCTAAAGATATCCCACCATGATCTACCATTTGCAAGCTGGAGGTCCAAGAATGCCAATGGGTGTGATTCAGTTTGAGTCCAAAGGCCTAAGATCCAGGGAAGTGGAAGATGTAGATTTCTAATCTGGGTCTGAAGGCCTGAGGACCAGGAGATCCAAAGGCAGGAGAAGATCAAAGTCCCAGCTCAAGCAGTCTAGCTACAAGGGGTGAGTTCCTCCTTCCCTATCTCTTGTTCTATTCATGCCCTCAACTGATTGGACAATGCCTGTCGACATGAAGGGCAAGTTCAAATGCCAGTCTCGTCTGGAAACACCCTCAAGGGCACCCAGAAGTAATGTTTAAAATATAGGCACCCTGGGACAAGGCAAGTTGACACCTAAAATTAACCATCTCACATGGTGCAGTGGACTGAATGTTTATGTCCTTTCAAAACTTATATGTTGAAATCCCAGACTCCAAGGGGATGGTATTTGGAGGTCGGGCCTTTGGGAGATGGTTACATCATAAGGGTGGAGCTCTCATGAATTGGATTAGTGCTTAATTGAAGAAGTCCTAGAAAGCTGCCTTGCCCCTTCCACCATATGAGAACTCAAGTGAAAAAAAAAAAATAGCTGTCTATAAATTATAAAGCAGACTCCCACTGGACGCCTAATCTGCCAGCACCTGGATCTTGAACTTCCCAGCCTCCTCATCTGTGGGAATAAATGTCTGTTGTTTAGAAGCCACCCATTTCTTATGGACTAAGGGAAGCTTGGACCTGGCCACACACCCCTCCATGGCTCCACGTACCTCAGCTCACTAGCTGCCAATGTTCAGGATTAGACCAGCCTTTGGTACTCATAATCCCTGCACTTGACCTCTACACATTTAGATGCCTCCAGGTCTGTTAGTACCTGAACTCCCTAAACCATCTGTGACCACTGTGATCATTCTCTAATAGCACATGTGGAAACTTAGACCCCCAGAGCTTGTGACCCACAGAACATAGCCAGCTCGAGACAGGTGGTCTTGCTGACCTCACAATTGGAGGGCCTTGCTGGAGGACATTAGTGACTTTCCTAGAACCTTCGCTAGCTCCTCACTGCTGCCCAAACACAAATGTGAGCTACAGGACACTGCACACAGCACACACCTCTACTTTTCCCAAGCACGGATCCCTGAAACGAGTGATGATCCTGATTCATAATCAGGTTCTCACTGCTTTAAAGCAAACTTGGGAGGTGAGGATGGATATAACAGTGAGCTTTACATAAATTTAAATAATCCATTTTCAACTAATATCCTTTATTCTTATTATTTATCCTACTACTTCTGGTGCGAAATGTCATTTATTTCATAAAATTATAATGCTAATAGACAGTATTTTGTAAATGGCCCTATTTAGGAAAATAAAAGCCTTGACTGACTGGGCTTTGGGGTTTTATTTTTTAAGCTGGACTATGTATCCAAGAGATGGTGTTTGGGGTACTGAGCCAGGACTGGTGTAAGACCATAAGAGCTGTTAGAGCTTCTCCTTGGGCAGCCCCTCCCCCCACACACATACCCAGTCATCACCCCTTCCTCTTGACGCCCCCCCCTACCCATCTTCCCTCTCCTTCCTCTAAGCTAGCAGCCCCTGACTTAATCTTCCCACCATTTCTTAAGCTCTCTATAATCACATAAGTCTTTGTGTCTGTCCCTGTTCATCCCTCTGCCTGGACAACTTCCTTTCACCCTTCAAGTATAGTTTGAAGCTTCATCTTTTAACTTCCCTTGGCTTTCCAAGACAGGACGCAACCCTGTTTCCCCAGGTGCTCACTGAGTTCTAGTGCAATGCTTTCCCCCACTTTTTTTTTTTTTTTTAGCAGAGTTTTTTGCCTCGTGGTTTTCTTCCCTTGTGAGAATTTGGCCCCATCAGAGCAGTGATGGAGCTGGACGTTCTTTATATCCACTCCTGGAGCTTACTCCTGCTCCGGCTGATCTGTCACTGCAACTCGGTGAATGAGATTGACAGAAGGAGATAAGTAGGAACACAGAGAGGAAAACACAGGGGCACTGAACCAACAGAAAACCACACACAGGAAAGACGGAGTCAGGGATGGAAAGAGGAGGAGGAAGGACAAGACAGAGAAAGAGAAGAAAGAGGAAAGGAAATAACGTTGTGAAGAATTGGAATAAAGGCAGGGGGAGGGAGAAATGAGAAAAGGCCAATAGAAGAAAAGGAAGTTCTTGTAAGTGAACAATTTCTGCCTAAAATAGGCACTGGATTGTCTAACCTCCACAATTATGGGACATCTCAAACCTGCCTTCTAAGAGCAAAAAAATACCTCCCTTCCCAGCACCCATCTTCAGCCCATGCAGGGAAATTTGACTCTGCTTTTCATCCTATAATTATTTGAATATATTTGCATCAAATTATATTTAGATTTTTGTCATCTCTGTAATTTCCCAAGATAAATAGAAAAATCTTCCAAAAAATGAAAATACTATAGACTTATATATTTAACCTTAAAAAAACTAGTAATTCATTAGAGAAAGAAAGCATCTGCTGCTTTAGCAAAAATATTTTATTCCAGAGGATAAAATATCTATCAGTATATGTAGGAAAACTCCCAAGCAAGTTTTAGAGTGACAGATCTTGACTTACTTAGCTCTAATTTATTTTGGGTATATATATATGCTTTTGTTGCCTCAATTTTCTAGAAAGCACCTAAGTTTCATGAAATTACAACTTTTTAAAGTGCATAATATTATTTGTTCTAAATTTGCATTTTGAAAAAGTGAGTAAAAATTAACATTTTAAAGTCAATTCCCCAATGGACGCAATGATAACACACAGTTATGGATGCCTTTGGATGAAAAGGTGAGCTCTCATTTCAAGTTGGACATAACCATCATAGCAGCTAGAATGTAGGAAGCTCTTCTCAATAGTATTACACATGTTATCTCAAAGAGTAAATCCATCCATATCTTTGTTTCTTTCATTATTCCTACTTATATGGAAACTCAACTCTGAAGTTGAGGTCACTTGGAAAAGGTCACATGGCTGTAAGTGGCAGGGATTAGTTTCATTTTGGTGCTATGATACCCAAAGCATTCTTCCTACCCTGACAGATCTACAGCCCGTGTTGCTATAAACCAAGATTGAGGTGGATGGATCCTTCAAATTCTAGTCTTCAATACTTAAAAGATATAAGAGAAAGAAAGTAATTGAAATTCATTGAGCACCAATTATGCATCAGGCAAGTTAATGAGTCCTTCCACTTATGCAATTGGGATGGTTGTCCTCCCCATCCATCCTGAGGAAGCTGAGCACCTGAGAGGCTGGGCAGCTTCCTGAAACCCTAGAGAACCTGTCAAGTTGTTCAAACACATAACAAGGTATAAAAGACCAGTCTCCAATACCTGCCTCACTGGAGGAGATAAATGTCACTTCTTTGTTTAAAGAGCTCAAATCTGCTGGCTGCTTACTGAGTGCCAGAAGTGTTAGTAAGGGCATCGCATGCATTCAATCCTTTACACTTTCCAACAGACCTGTGAGGGAAGCATGCTATCTAGACCTTTCTGGACTCTTTCTTCACCCCAGAGCAGACTAGAATTCGACCTCAGGACACAGGCAGGTACAGGAAGGCAATAGTCTCAGAAGCATGCTGGAATCAGAGAATGCAGGTCCAGCCTAAGGACATTCAAATTCTGGCCATTTTATAATTCCTCCCTGTCCAAAGAAGGCTGTCTCTGGGTCTCTGTTCCTTACCTCAGCCTGCAGCATGCGCCACTCAGCTTGCTAAGCCTGACAACACCTTTCCTATGCTTACTGTAAGACAATGGCTTTGACCCTCCCAACTCTGGTATTCCAAAACCATCCATTCCACTTTCCTGCAGCTTTTAAAGTAGCTACACACAGTGCTCATGTTATTACAAGACCCTTAATTGTTATTAATTGCAGTTGGAGGTGATGGTAATTAATGCACTGTAATGAAGTGCTAGCCCACCATCCTGGTCTGTGTATTTAACCTGTGCTTGTCTAAGAAGCTCAGTGAATTCAATAGATACCTTCGTGCCTTCTTGCTGAACAAGAGACAGGGGTGGATGAGTTAATTTGGACACCTGGAAGATTTCAGCCACTCCTTTCGTGGAAGATCTCACTGCCTGTGGCCCAGGCCTCCCAACAACGTGCTTTTAGCTCCTCCGGCTCCCTGCTGCCAAGCCGGCTTCACTAGATCAGAACAGCAGGCTTCTTTTGATGACATGCCAGCACGGGTTTCAAACACCAATTACCACTCTGGCGATGACAAATATGAAAGGAAAAAAAAAAGCAGCAATGATGGTTTAATAAATTTATTATGAAGACAAATGGTCCTTATATAAATCACCCTCCCTTACTATTTGAAAAACCTTGCTTATTCAAATACAGAGGCGACAAGGGTTAATTTCAGAATCGTGGAAGCACAACCTCCGGGTTGGCCTTAGGAAGACACTGAGGGATCCCCAGAGCTTGCAACCAGTGGGTCCCATGCTGAGACTCCCTGGAGTGAGGACATCCATTAGTTCACCCAGGTGCATCTTTTCAGGACCACAGGATGCTGCAGGTAAGAAGAGGACCAGGGAGGGGAGAAGGTGGCTAAGAAGTGCCCTGAGTGATCGCAGTTCCTGCACTCAGTGGGCATTCTGTTGTACACTTCACGGAGCAAATTTCCTCTAGTCCTCACAAAATTACCCAAGGGCAGCCATGGGGCAGCAAACATTTAATAGCACCAGCTTTAGAATCAGGTTGACCTCACTCAAGTTCAAAATCAACCAGACCTTGGCTGTGTGGTCTTGGTTAAGTTACTTAGCCTCTCTATTTGTCAAACAAATAGTTCAGCAAATATCACAGTAAATAAGTATTTGAGGACCCTCTGTGTGTCAGGCAATGGACTTGGGTGCTGAAACTATTCAAATGAGGTCTCAGTTCCTAGTCATAAAAGAGTGATGATAATAGTATAGCAACCACAATTTTGGTAATGATTAAATGATGTTTGGTAAATGCTTAGTATAGAAAACATTCTGTGTATTAACTTTTAGTTATTATTTCCCCACTTTACTCATGAAAAGACAGGAGCTGGTCAAGTTTAACATCTTATTCACAGACACATAGCTAACAGGGCAGCCTGGATGCAAACCCCAACTGCAACCAGTCTCACCCCTAGGGTTTGGCTGTGAGTGGGCAGCGCCAAAGACTGCAGTAGGATTGATGGAAGAAGGTGCCTCTCACGGTCACCTTCGCTTCACTCCACATGAGAGGAAGGAACCTCCCTCCTTCCTCCATGCCAATTGCCCTGTGCCAGATGGTAGGACAATTTAAATCCCACCCCCAAAACACAACTGAAGTTATAGGGTCTTATTTCTGATATCACTTATAAATATGCTTACTCAGCTCTCCTAGTTTCTTGGGTTTTTTGTGGCTTCTTAAATACTTGCATATGAATTCTAGCCCTCCTATGTCTCCTGTTTCTTGTCACCTGTTGCTTCCCATACTTGGGCTGGCTGTAGGACTGAGAAAGGCATTTGAGTTTGGTGATACTGCCCAAGACTACTGGTGGGCTCCGGTTGAGCCCTGGTCCATGTCTGTACCTCTGCTTACAAATAGCCCAAGAAAAGTAGAAGATTGCTGAACTACTTATTTTGTCAAACAAATAGTTCATCAAAAATCACAGTAAAGAAGTATTTGAGGGCCCTCTGTGGGTCAGGCAATGGATTTGGGTGCGGAAACCATTCAATTGAGGAGGCCCTGCTGCTTTGGAAAATATCTTTTGCTTGTCTTTGGATGCAAGTCAGTAGCTGTCTGTGGTGAGAAACCACTTCACACCAAGGACTGCAGCACTCTTCATGAGTGAACCTCTACTCAGTGGCTACGTGGGCTGAGCCAGGTGCCATGATTCAGGTAGGACTGGATCACAGTGCACCCTTCTTCCAAGGGGCTTGGAATCCCATTGCCCATCCCTGTCTGGGGGTCCTAACCAAAAACCTCTAGGACAACCTCAGTTTTTCCCCAACTATCAGCAGAAATCAGAACTTCTGGATAGCTCCCACCCTTGTTGACAAATATAAAAATTGGTGGCAGGTGATGAGCAGACCACAGCTTGTCTCTCCCTCACAACAGAAGTGAAATGTTGAGACAAAGGAAAACTAATTTGCTTGTCCAAACCACATCTTTCCTCTCTCAGGGCTTACACACACACACACACACATCCCTTTTACCCACAAGAACACAGGACCTCTAGCTCATGAATTGTCTCTGTTTCTTATACACACACACACAGAGTTGCTTTTTTCTCTTAGACACACATGCACATACACACAAGCTCAGAAGCATGAGTATTTTGACACACACAAGCTCTCTGTGTTATACACAGAGAAGCTCACATGCATGCGTATGTGTGCTCACTCTCCACACACAGTACCCACAAGGACTCTCTTGCTTGCCCTGCTTTCTAGCACACACATGCACATGACCAAGTCTTTGAGGTGGGTGTGAGAAAGTAGGACAGTCTGCAAATTGTCTTGTCAGGGAGGAAGCAACAATCTGGAGCAGGAGGCATTGCAGACAAAAGCTGTGCCTTCTGCTCTTGCTAATGATGCAGACAGTAGGTGTGTCTGGGGCTGCCCTTGTTCCTAGCTGAGCCTGTGGCGCTGCAGCTGCTACCTCCCTCCTCCCCTCTGGATCTGCACTTCCTTCCCCTGCTTCTGCACCCCAGGGAGGACAGCAGCATTTCCCTGTGCCTGGCCCCCTGCCACCTGCTGGGGGTCAGTTCGTCCACACAATGGCCCTATGAGGACCATATTATTATCTCTGTTTCACAGATAAGAAACCAAGACTTAGAAAGTAAGAGAATCTCATGAACCTGCCCTGCAGAGTAGCAGAGCTTAGGTCTTGTTCTGAGTCTGACAGGCCCTAACACTTCTTCTAAACTCCTCCATTAGACATTGTGGGAGAAGAGAGAAACCCAGATGAAAGCAGCTTGGAGGGCACAAGGGTGAGGAGGAAAGGAGGAGCCATGATAAACCTCGCCCACTCACTGGTCTTGCTAGTCCTGGCCCAAAGCCTCGTCCCCCTGCCCCTGCCCTTCCCTGTCTCCCAGCTCTGCTGATAGCTGCAGTGAGGTCATCCCCAAATCTGTTAGTTTCAGCAGTCATTAGTCATTTCTCTAATGAGTGTATTTTCTTGAACATTAACTCTCTTACAAAGCTAGCATATTCCCTAGGTCCAGCAAGCAAGTCTGCCGGGTTAGGAACCTGTTTATATATTGAGTGAGCGAAGGAGTCTTCCCCTTCTCCCCAAATGTATCCCTCTAAGAAAATGGTTGGGACATCCAAGATCCCCGCCTCTGGGCCCTGTGTGAAATCCAAGGCCTGCTGGGAAAGCCCAGACCCCTCCTCACCTCCGCCTCTCCTGCAAGACCCTTTACCAGCAAAGGAACAATTCCCCTCATCGCCTTTTCTGTTGCCCCTGAAACCTGCATTTAAGAGAATTACCACTGATGCTGCTGGAAGCAGACAGTCATAGACACAAATGAAGCAAAGACAAAGGTTCTGAGACCTGTTGAGCTTCTTCAGCTATTATTGTCACTGGCTCTGGCTCCCCTGCTCTGACAGTCTCTGGCTTAGCAGCCTCGCTCTCCTGTTCTGTCTCTGGGTAGAGCTCACTCATTCTCAAGCCTTGTGCTGGATCCCACTCTGGTCAGGTTCCAGCCGACCCCTCCCCTTCTGGGTATTTTTCCTAACCTCTGCTTTCTAAGGGGGAATCTTGGCAATTGGACAAAGCAGAATTATCCCTCCAAGCCCAAAACTTCATCATGAAAGATTTTGGCCAAGTTACTCTATCTCTCTGAAGCTCTGATTTTTTTATCCATAAAGGGGGTGGTTTAAGAGCCTCCCAAGGCTGTGGCTGGATTAAAGAGGTTAAGATAGATAATATTGCCATCAGAGCATTGATATACTCTAGGTACTTATTTTATCAGTACTTGTTTTTTCATTACTGTGACCAAAACACCCAACAGAAACAACTTAGAGGAGGGAAAGTTTATTTTGGGTCATGGGTCAGAGGTTTAGTCCACCATGGGCTGAATCCATCGCTCTGGGGACAAGGTGAAACATTATGGTGGAGGGGCATAAGGGAGAAGCCATGCTCACCTCCTGGCAGCCATAAAGTAGAAAGAGAAAGGGGAAGGGGGCTTCAGGGTAGGTGCACCCTTCCAAAGCACACCCCAGTGACCTACCTTCTGTAGCCATGCCCATTTGCCTATAGTTACCACCCAGTCACTCCAATCAAACTAGGATGAATTGATTAGGTTACAGTGCCCACAATCTCATCATTCCACCTCTGAACATTTCTACATTAACACAGAAGCTTTGGGGGACACCTCATATCCAAACCATATCAGTACTCAATAAAAATGAGATGACACCCTTCATCTTCACCTGATAGGACCATCACTTTAAGCTTTCATCCTCACCTGACAGGTTCCTCAAGTTAGTTTTCTTTTCTAACCCTTTCTTGTCCCTTGTCCTGCAGGATGCCCAATGGGGGTGGGGGTGGGAGGGAGTCTAGAACTGTTACCTATCATATTCCTGACAAAAAAAAGAAGTTAACCCTTTGGTTTCTGAGGAGTCCTGTGGTAAGTAAATTAGTTGAAACTATTTTTTTAAATCACACTTGACAAGGTGAACACATGACTTACTTTGCAAACATTTACATAGTATACTCTACCTGTGCTTATAAAGATTAACTCATCTGGTCTTCATAACAGGTCTGTAAAGTGTGATATTATCATTAGGTTCATTTCAAAAGAGGATGGAACCACAGTGCAGAGCAGTTTAATCACTGGCCCAACATCACACAGTTGTTGTAGAGCCAGTATGCTAACTAGGATCTAAACTCATACCCACTCTACTCCAGTTTAAACACTTACACACACACACACACACATACACACACACAGCTATACACACACACAAACATACACACGTATACAGTACATTCTTTATTCATTGTTTCAGTTACCTACAGTGACAGTGATCTGAAAAGATTAAATGAAAAATTCCAGAAATAAACAATTACATTTTAAATGGTGTGACATTCTGATCAGCATGATGAAATTTTACACCCTCCCTCTCTGTCCTGCTCAGGACATGAGTCGTCTTTTTTTCCAGGGTATCCATGCTGTATATGCTACTCCCCTGTTAATATATTGCTAATCCAGCTCTGTTATAAGATTGACTGTCAGGGGATTCAATGCTTGTGTTCAAGTCACCTTTATGTAGTAGCCTAATACTAAGTCACAAGGCCTACTTCATTCACCTGGCTTTATTTTATCACATAGACATTGTATCATCTCACATCATCACAAGAAGAGGGAAGAAGATACAATAAAGTATTGAGAGAAAGAGAGATATGCCACATTCACATAATCTTTGTTATTATAATGATCTATTTTATTATTGCTGTGTTTCCCCAGCCTCCTCTCTCTCCTTCTCTTATTGCTATGGACCAAAACCAAACCCAGAGTCTTGCAGGTGCTAGAGAAGTGCTCTACCACTGAGCTATACACCAGGCTTGTTGTCAATCATTTACTATGCCTAATTTTTAAATTAAACTGTTATAATAGGTATGCATGTATAAGCAAAAAGCATTGTGTGCCATCTATGGTTTCAGGCATGAACTAGGGACTTGAGATGTCTCTTGTGAGGATAGGGAGGGTCTAATATATATTGACTCTACAAGTGAGAAATAGTAATACTATTACTGATGTAATGTTATGTTGATATCCAACCAAACATTAATTCTAGAAACTGTTGAAATGTTGCCTGAGACTCTCCCTTGCTATCATTTCTTATGACTTGGTCCTACCACAGGACCCAACATTGCTCATCCCTTGTTGACAGCCATGCTGCTTTAGTAACCATTTGCTCTCATGGAGAAAGGCAAAGTACCATGACCCACAGGCGCTCTATTCCTGTCTCTCCCAACCACCCCCAAAGGAAAACTTCTCAACAAGCCATATCCTCTATTAGTATCATATTCTTTCCCATTCTCAAGATTTCTGCAGGATGGGTTGGGTGAATCTTTTTCCCCTTTCCCTACCACATTGTTCAGGTGGAGAAATCCTTCAGCTGGTCTTGTGCACATCTCTCCTGTCCAATCCCCATATCTGGTCAGTAATTTCTGGATAAAACGAGAAGCTGTGTTGATGTAGAGCACGTCCTCTGTGAGCCCATGCTGTGCTGGGCAATGGCATCTGGGTACCTGGTCCTTCTTGAGGCAGGAGGACACTCTTTTTAAAGACAAGCACAGGTGAGTTTTAGAAACCCAGATTATGACATTTCTTCAATATAAGTACCTCTGACTCTGCTTCTCCATCTTGAGTAACAACACAAAGTAAAGTAAACCTAACACGTGTCATTTTATAAAATTTCAGTGAGGAAAGGGACCGCAAAGACACTCTAGCTCAGGGTTAGCAGACTGGTTTTCTCTCTAGCGCCAATAGCAAAGGGTTGGACACACTGCTTGAACTGCAGTGCTGACATTTCTGCAGGTGCTGTTTATAGGGCAAGACTATTATGATCAATGAATTTAGTGATGTCTGTCAAGGCACCTGCCTCAGTTTGGGTTCTTTAGAAGCTGAGCTTGAGACAGTGATTCCCAGGGAATTTGTTTGTTTGTTTGTTTGTTTCTGGGGAGGGCTCTCAGAAGAAGGACGGAGAAGAAAGGCAGGATGAAGCAGGATAGGGAATGTGGTCCTGGATGAGGACTGTCCCGGGCCACTGGGGCATGGATTAAGGCAAGAGAGTGACATTTTGTAACAGCTGGTCAGCCATTGGCTGTGTCCAGTGAAGATGACACAAAATCTCCCAGCTGGATGGCTTTCTTCAGCAGAGGGCTATTTTCAGAAGGCAGCAGCTGTGAGCCTTTAGCAAGTGGCATTCACAGCAGCTCAGAGGTGGGTGCAATTCCCAGTAAAGGGAGTCTGGGCAGAGTATCAGGAATGTCCACTACCCACACATCAGGAGAGAATGATGGCCCATTAGTTAGTTAGCACCCTTAGGCAAACCACAGTCCCCTCATTTTACAGTGAGAAGTGCTAACCTCTACAAACCCTCAGAGTCCCACAGTTCAACCTTGGGCTAGGTTAGTGTTCATCTGCCATGCTCAGAGTACAGCTGGCATTCTAGTCCAGCTCATGCTTTGTTGCCCAAAGATTGAGGCACCTCTCTTGCCCTGTGCTTTTATGCATGCTTCTATCAGAACAATGTGTGGATTACTTTTTCTTTCTATTCTACCAAGCAATTATCAATGCCTCATAGATCCATGCCATAAGATTTGGAATGGTAAATCCATCATAGATCTAGGGTATTATATATAGCCCCTTTAGAACAAACGGGAAGCATTTGTGGTCTCAGAGCAGTGACCTGTAGGTGCCTGTATATTGTCTATAATGCCTGTACTGCCATTATAGATCTCCTATCAGTACTTATAGAACATTATGGATTTCCTGTAGAATCCCATAGATTGCCTTTGGTAACTGTGCCACGTTAAATAGACATTCATTCAACTATCTATTGAGCGCTTAGTACATGCCAGACCATGTTGTGGAGAAACAAGATGAACAAAACTGACAAGGTCCTTGCCCTTATTCTAAGCATAAGAAAAACAGTCAATATACAAGAAACTAATAAATAAATAATTTTAGATGGCATTAAGTATCATTGTGAGCAAAGAAAAGACTTGAAAGTTATAGGTCAAGAAAGGTTTCTCTGAGAAGGCAACATCAGAGCTGAGATCTGAACTGTAAGACAGTCATGTTGGAGAAAGCCTTAGAAAGGAAACTTTCTCAAATGTGTCATCCAGTGGCAGAAATTAATGTAATCTGATATCAGAGCAGAAAGAATGTTAGGGTACCCAGGGAGTGGTAAGCAAATGAGAGAATGTAAATGTGAGAATACTGAGCAAGTACTAGTGGTAAAAAAATGAATGCACTTCCTATTAAAGTTCCAATGACCTTCATAGACATAGAAAAAGCAGTTATGGAATTTATTTGGAAAAATAAGAGGTATAGAATAGCTGGAGCAATTCTTAGTGAGAAAAGCAAAGCTGGAAACACCATAATACCAGACCTTAAATTATACTGTAGAGTGAAAGTAACAAAAACAGCATGGTATTGGCCCAGGATAGGCATGAAGACCAATGAAATAGAATAGAAGACACAGAGACAAACCCACATAAATACAGTTACCTCATACTAGACAAAGGCGTCAAAAACATACATTAGAGAAAAGACAGCCTCTTCAACAAATAGTGCTAGGAAAACTGGAAATTCATGTGTAACAGAATGAAATTTAACCCATTGTCTCTCTCCCTGCACAAAACTCGACTCAAAATTGATCAAAGATCTTGGTATTAGACCAGAAACCTTGCACCTGATAGAAGAAAACGTAGGCCCAACTCTCCATTCTATTGTAAGGAACTGACTTCCTCAACAAGACTCCTAAAGCACAAGAAGTAAAATCAAAAATCAATAAATGAGATAGTATCAAATTAAAAATCTTCTTCACAGCAAAGGAATCAATCTTGAGAGTGAAGAGAGAGCCTAAAAATGGGAGAAAAACCTTTGCACCTACACCTCAGATAGGGTATTAATTTCCAGGATATACAAAGAACCCCAAAACCTTAATGCCAAATAAATAAATAACCTAATAGATAAATGGACAAAGGAACTAAACAGACACTTTTCAAAAGAAGAAATATGAACAGTTAACATATAAATAAAAGAATATTCAATATCTCTAGCAATTAGAGAAATGCAAATTAATAATACTCTGAAATTTCATCTCCACCAGAATGGCAATTATCAAGAATACAAGTAACAATAAATGTTGGTGAGGATGTGGGGAAAAGGTTACACTCATGCATTGTTGGTGGGACTTCAAATCAGTGCAACCACTCTGGAAAGCAGTAGGGAAATTCCTTAAAAACTAGGAATAGAACCGCCATTTGACCCAGTTATCCCACTCCTCATAATACATCCAAAAGAGTTAAAATCAACATATAGCAACACAGCCACATCAATGTTTATACCAGCACAATTCACAATATCTAAGGAACCAACCTAGATGCCCATCAACAGATGAATGAATAAAGAAACTATGGTATATATACACATAATGGAATATTATAACTCAGCCATAAATAAGAATGACCTTATGACCTTATTCTTAATGACCTTATTCTCTGGTAAAAGGATGGATCTGGAGACTACCACGCTAAGTGAAATAAGCCAATCTCAAAAAACCAAAGGTCGAATGTTTTCCCTTATGTGATGCTAACGCACAATAAGCATGGTGGTAGGGAGAATAGAAGTTCAGTGGATTAGACAAAGGGGAATGAAGGGAATGAGGGGATAGGAAAGACAGTGATATGAATCTGCCATAACTTCTTATGTAAGTGTATGAATATGCCATAGTAAATCTCACCATCATGTACATCCACAAGACTGGGATCCTAATTAGAAATTAGAATAAGACATAGAATATATTCCATGTTTATGTAAATAAAGTAGATTCTACTGTCATGAATAACTAAAAAGAACCAATAAAAAGGAAAGAAAGAAAAGCCATAGTGCTCTGTCTAGGACACCCACACTCTATTCCCAAGGCCACTGCAGATAGCAGTAAGTCCACTACAGATCACTTGCAGGTCATGATGGTACTGTTTTAATACCTGCAGCTGCCCTTGAAGTTCAGCTATGTAGTTAGTATATCATTGTGAGTTTCCTGTAGAAGTATAGCATGTCACCTCAAGTTATTTGGGTTGTTGAAAGGACCTAAAGTCACTATGGTTCCACCATGAACCCTTTATGTACTTTCCAGCTCTTGATGTTTGCTAATTGTGTTTGCAATATCCCTAAGGATTGCTTAGAAAGTATTATTAAACCCAGAGTGTCCCAAAGAACATTTTCTCTTTAACTCAGTTTTTCCTCCCTTTTTTTTTTTGTTTGATTAAAATGAGAAATGAATTCCAAACAAGTACTCGGTACACATAATGGCACCCAGCTAGAAACATGTCTCCACTCTATCAGGATTAGTTATGGCTACAAGTAACAGAGGCCCACAAAAAAAATGATATAAATAATACCAAAATCTATTCCAATAGAAAAATCAGACATCAGAATCCTAGGGCCAATTAGGCAGCTCTATTCCATGACATAGCCTCACCACCCAGGCTCCTGCCAGCTTCCTGCAGCACCATCCAAGATGGCTCTCCTTGCTCATGGTCCATGGAGCAGGTGGACAAAGATGGAAGAGAAGGCAGTGGTTCATGGTAGTTATTTTTTAAGCAAAGTTTGAGGAAACTGCCTTAACATATTTCTGCTTACTGTTGACCAGAACTTAATCACATACCCACCGTACATCAAGGGGGGTTGTAAAATGCAGACTGTTCTTGGTGGCCATGGGCCTGGTAGAACATTCTCTACTAAGAAGGAAGGAAATGAGGAGAAATCACCTTTCTATTCCAGTATAGACACATCTCATGTGCACAACTCATATTAGTAAAAATACCCCAAACCAACTAGTGGTCACTAACCCTAGAACTATGTTAAGAAATAGTAAAATTAAGTTTAAAGGGAAACCATGTTCAATATAGTGCTGCCAACTTAAATTTTTTTCCAAATGAAGTCATGAAAAAACAAACAAGCTGCCACAGTCATCTCATAAGAAAAGTAGACTGTCACAAAAGAGGTAGAAAGGCCTTATTCTACAAATTTCTTAATGGAATAAATTTGGCTTTGGTTGGGATGAGGAATAAACTCATTTTTCTTATTTCACCACAGGGTCATGAAAACATTGTCATAGACCAGTATTATTCAATGGTGCTGCAAACTGAAAACATTTCTTTAAGACAACATGATATTTTCTGTTTCTATAAACTTCCACCAAGTAGCAAAAATAATGACCATTTATTTAGAATGCAGATCATTAACTGATAGACATGGGGCCAGATTCTATTCATAGATGCTGTTGGTCTGATCGGCAGTGTTGTGTTTGGTTGGTTGGTTGGTTTTATTTTCAAATTACATATAAAGTTTAAGAGATTTCACATTTAAAAAAAATTTAATCTTGTTTTTCTGGGAAATTAGGAAGCTCTGGCATGCCGGAGCCCTCATTTCCACATGGTCACTCCCAGCTGGATGAAGTCCAGCAGCAGCTGCCCCTTTAGATGGGCATATGCTTGCCAATTCATTACAGGTCCCACCTGCCAGCATGTCTCCTTTCTGCTCTCCCCCAAGGCTCTGTGGAAATCTGAGTTTGTGACTCCTAATTTAGAGCTACGAATGTGCATGGATGTATATACATATTTCTAAACTTCACATGAACCCAAAAGCTAAGCATTATTATCCCCATTTGACAAGATGAAAGACATAAGATGACTTACTCAAAGACCAGACAGATAATAGCTGCCATCCTAGAATTTGAACCGAAGGCCCATGTGCATCCCACTGGGCCACCCTGCCCTCCAGAGGGCCTTTGACCCACATCTCTGTCAGCTCTCACAGTGGTAGAATTCTTCACACCATCTGGCTTATATGACTTCCTTAGAATTAGCTGAGAAAAGTTTTGAATTTCCTGTTTCCCTGGCAGTATTATTTTAGACTCCTTTTTGTATTTATTTTTAATCGGGGGGGGGGAATCCTGGGGAAGGAAGGAATGATGGTTCAGAGGAGGACGTTGTCATCTATCATGCAGACACAGCATGCATTTAAACAGCTCTGAGCACATAAATTGGTTACTTAATCGGCCCGAGCTAATCCATGGAGTACAGAAGCCCAAGTGCACCCTGGGAAACTGCTTTGGCTCTCAGGGAGGGCGCACCTGACAGAGCCTGGGGCCTTGTAGCAGCTGCCTGGTGGGGCTCAAGGCCTTCCTGGCCCACCCACCCCATGTGGGAGAGCAGGAGGGTAAGCTGCATCCTTTTGTTAGAGAAGCAGTTCTGAAACAGAATGAGAATTTTGAAAAGTGCGTGGCTTTGAGCTTCCTTTCATTCACATTGGCACTTCTTTCCTCTGAGCTCCATGCTGAGTGCTTCAAGTCAGACAGTGAAAACAAAAACATCCTACTCTCTGCTATATTCATACTACACACACTGCAGTTTTCCTTTTAAAAGACTATACACATTCAGGCAGGCACGGTGGTGCACACTTATAATCCCAGCAGCTCTGGAGGCTGAGTCAGGAAGACGGCAATTTCTAAGTCAGCCTCATCAACTTAGCGAGCAAGGCCCTAAGCAACTTAATGAGACCTTGTCTCTAAATTAAAATAAATAAATAAATAAATAAATAAATAAATAAATAAATAAATAAATAAATAAAAAGTTCTGGGGATGTGGCTCAGTGGCCAAGCACTCCTGAGTTCAATCCCCAGTTTAAAAAAAAAAAAAAGGCTACATATATTCAAAGCATATTTAACCATGACATTATCAATGACTTCCAGATCATTTTATTTGACAAATGCATGGCTACTTCCTTCATTTCATTGGAGTTGAGCTGTCTGCTGGATGTCAGGCATGAAGGACAATATGTGTGTGGATAGAATTAAGTACTGTCCTTGCCATCATGTACTGTCAATGTGGTGTGGAAGATTCACATGGAAGCAGATATTCATGTGTTAATTCCTTGATTCAACAAGCTGTTGTTAATGACTCCCAAGCTCTCTGTACTTATCCCTATCCACACCAAGCTTATATGCTAATGGGGGAGGGTGTGTTTATTAGTTTCCTGTGGCCTCTCTAACAAAGTACCACAAGCTCAGGAAGTTTAAAAGAGCATGAATTTATTATTATAAGATTCTGGGAGTCAAAGGTCTCCGGTGGGTTTCCCTGAGCAAAAATGAAGGTGCTGGTATGTGGTGAGCCGCTTCTGCCGTTTCTGCAGACTATGGTCGCCATTACAAGATGGCGCTGGCTCCGCTGTGGTCTGTGACAAACAACTCCTTATTTGGGAGAGTTGGCGCATGGTTTTTCACCACCCTGTGAGAAAGTTCCACGCGGCAGCTTTGCATTGGGGCTTGGGATGCTTTATTAAGGCTGGGAGGGGCATCCGAGAGGGAGAAGAAGAAATATCCAGGGCCTGAATAAACTGTTGAAAGAAGATTCTCGAGTTGCGTCTTCCTTGCGGGCAAGGGGTCGCGACACTGGTAGTCCTGCATTCTTTCTGGAGGCTCAAGAAGCATTTCCTTCCCTTTCTTGGCTTCTGGGAAAGATGAACCTGCATCCCTTGGTTCCTGGCTCCTTCCTCTATCTCCAAAGCCAGTAACATAGCATCATCTCTCTTCTCTGATTCCTGCTTCTGTCCTTCTACCTTCTTTCTCTGACTCTGATCCTCCTGCCTCCCTCTTGTAAGAACACTGTATTTAAACTGGTCCCACCCAGATAATCCAGAATAATGTCCCCATCTCAAGAGTCTTCACTTAAACCAGGTGCCCATGGTGCATGCCTGTAATCCCAGTGGATCAGGAGACTGAAGCAGGAGAATCCCATGTTCGAGGCCAGACTTGGCAACTCAGCAAGACCCTGTCTCAAAAAATAAAAATACGCTGGGGATGTAGCTTGGTGCTAGAACACCACTAGGTTCAATTCCCAATAGGGTGGTATTTAATCACATCTGTAGAGTATTTTTACCATGTAAGGTAGCATATTCACAAGAGATGAGGCTTGGGGGAGGGTGTGGACATGTTTGGGACTCTTATTCATCCTTCTACAGAGATAAACAGTAAACTAAGTCAATATTCACATACAAAAGATCATGTCATGTGAAATGTAAGATGAATGCCACAGAGTGGGGCAGGAGTGGCCATTTTTGGTAGGAGGAGGCATTTGTAACTAATTGAAATGAGATCATGAGTCCTGGGAATAGCTGCAGGTGGTGGCTGGAAGCTGAGATGTTGGTAGGGATAGCAAGTGCGGAGACTGAGACAGGAGCAAGCTTGGTGTGTTGAGGAGAAAACAGGACACCCATGAATCCAAGCAGGGGATTGATAATTATGTCAGGTATGGAGTTTGGGGTGTGTTCTAAATGTGATAGGAAGACCTCAGAGATTTCCTAGCAGAGGAGTTGATGTAACTTGACTGATATGAAAAAAAAAAAATTGGCTACCATGAGAACTGACCACAGGGGCAAGAGAGAAACAGCAAGGCCTTCTGGGAGCTGCTGCTGCTGCCGCAGCCTAGGAGAGGAGGATAGAGGCTGGGGATTAAAGAAAATGGAGGGCAGTTTGGGGAGAAAGAGGTACTCAGAGCTGGAGTCCTTTGGAAAGGTAGGTCTGCTTGGCTTGTCAGTATACTAAATTTGGAGGCTGGGAGAGAAAATGGATTCACAGTGACTCTTAGGTTTTGGATCAGAACGGTACTATGAATAGGTGTCCTGAAATACCAGAGGAATAATAAATAAGCCACATTCACACATTTCATCAACAATCTTATAGTTAAAAAGTAAACTTTGTTCACTATAATAATGTATATTCAGATTTATTTATATAACCAGACTTTGCCTTGAATTTTTCTCCTTTTCTCTCAAAGAAATTTCTAGACTATGAAGTCTTTGACTCTGAGGTGGCACAGCAGTGAATGTTCTGGGGGTGCCCTTAAACCCATCCATTCAGGCTGAGCAGCTGGGGGGCAAGTGGGAGGCTCGCTGCTGGAAGGCACTGGGCCTCACCTGTGCACTCTAGGTGTCCACACAGAGACCTGCACTTCCCTGGCCCCTGAGAGTGGGAGGCCAGAAACTTGGAGAGACGCATGGGAAAGAGAGGCCACACTACATGGGGACAGTGAGATAGGTGGGCAGGACTGTCATTAACAGAGCGTTAATTTATCCCACACAGGAGCCAGTGTGAATGAAGCTTGGGGGTTGCTAGTAAGAATCTATCTTCCAAGGTCAGAATTCCAAAGAAATACAGGCATCCACAAGTACCTCAAGCTTGGTGGAAAGCTAAGTGTGTAAAGGTTTGACTCCTGGCCCTGTGCCTTTACTAGTGTGTGGCCTTGGGCATGCAGTGTACCCTCTCTGATCCTTTGATTTCTCAGCTCTGAATTACGGGTAACATACCGGGAGAAAGTCTCCATTTCTTAATATCTCACGAAAATTAAGTGAGAAATGAATGGAACATGCAAGGCACTGTAGTTGAGATTAAAATCCTGGGTTCTGGAGCCAGACCACCTAGGATTAGTCAAGGCTTTACTGAGTGACATTAGGCAAATCTCCCAAATGCTCTGGGCCTCATTTCCTCTTAGGTACAGTGAAGCCGACAGCAGTACCTTTCTCATGGGGCTAAAGTGAGTCAACATGTGTACAAAACCCAGATCAGTACCTGGCTCATGGTGAGACTCAACAATGATTCATGATAATTAATGCACATCAGAGGCTTCTGATTTAAAAACTCAATAATTGGAAACTGCTTTAGCTAATATTATAGTGAAGCAGCAGATGAATTCTCTACAATTGAATAGGAGTGTTATAAGCCTACTATGACCTTGGAATAAAAAGATAGAGGCAAGCCTCAAACCAGAGTCTAGGAGGGAGGGCAGATTAATGGCAACCAAATGCAATGAGCGGATAAGGGCTCTGAGTGGGAAGCGTTGGGGAAACAGGAATTCCTCTCTAGGTAAGCACACCAGAGGAGAATTCGAACCCAGTGCCCAGCATTTAGTGGGAGTCCAGTAAATGCTCATTCCTGTAGCCATTTGCAAATATGCTAACTTTGGACCCATCCAGAAACATTATATTTTTCCAGAGTATTATTTAAAAAAAAATACAATGGGTCTATATTTCATACAAATTTATTCTAAATTTGAGTTGTGTGCTAAAGTGGTTAAAAAAGGCATTTTAACATCTGGAGTAAAAAAAAGCAATGGTGAGTCTTTCGTTTCTAAATTTACGGGGTTTTGTTTGTTTGATTTTTGGAGGGGGGGTTTACATCATGCTTAAATTTTTGCAACACGTGGTTTGCAAATATGTGGTTTAAACATTTAAAATATGTGGTTTAAACATTTAAACATGTGGTTTAAAATAGTGCTTTGGGTTCTATCTGCCTTTTAGAATTTTCAAGGTACTTTCATGTCATTTTATTTAATCCTCCCCCCACACACACACACACACACAAAGCAGTGACTGTGCTGAATGGACAATGATACCAGAATCCTTTTCAGTAGCAAACGGCAAGAAAAAGGAAATACATGAATCACTGTGTAAGGAACTGTGACTTTTTCTGCTTATAGTATGTTTATTATTCCAGGAAAGCTCCCAGCCTCTAGTCCAGGGATTACAAATGCAAATGCCTACAGAGGCTACTCAGAGAACAAGAGATATAAATAGGTTTGGTGTAAGGTCATAGGGATTTGGGATCCTGCTGAACTAGGGAGTATAAGTTACACCCAAAGGCATTCAAATTGTAATTTATACTTATAACTTGCATTTTTATGACCATTTGCAATTTATAAGTTGCATTTTTATGACATGTAACTTTATCAAGGCAGAGTTGAGCATAATAGTTTATACCTTCACAATCACTTGAAGGTGGCAGTAGTCAAGAATTTCACCCATTTGAAATATAAGAAAACTGAAGCAAGGTGAATTGACTTTAAGCTAACAAAGAGCTTATCTACTTGGCAGTGAAAGTCGTGGTTAAAAGTGGTTTGGGAGTTTATATTAAACAGACTTAACATAAACACCTGGATTCGAAACATATTTAGCTCAGTGATGTTAAGAGGTTGCTTAAACTCACTGAGCCTTAGTTTACCCTTTGTGTAATGGGAATGATAATGTTCACTATAAATGTAGTTGGAATACCAAATGTAATCCTATGTACAAGTATTTAGCCAAACATCTGTCCTATCTCTGGCATTTAATAAACAATAGTGTGTTCAATAGTATTATTAATATAAAAGAATCACTCAAGTCTACCCTAGATACAAGTTTTTACCCATGGCCTATCAAGCCATTGATATGAGCATTCAAAAGCTTTATTAGAAATTCCTGCAGGATTGACTAGTGATGAAACCCAAGCCCATGGGGACAATGAAGTCCTCTTTTTTTTAATATCTGTTCAGCAGATTGGTTTAATGATCAGAGAATAGCTATAAATTTGCATGTAGGAGAGGAAAAAATCATAGATTGTCAGAACTGGAGGTGACCTTACTTTTCAGATGAAGTAACAACCAGAGAAGTTAAATTTTAACATACATATTCCATTTCATGTCTATCCTTTATATTATATTTATATGTGTATTTGTGTGTGTCTATATGTATGTACATACATACACACATTCATTGTTCCCAGGGAGTGAGTGTGTGATCTAGAGTGTGGAGACTCCTTTTTCTGGGAACGTGCATGTCTGGCATCTAGGGCATTACATGCTGTATATGGAAGTGGGAGAAGAAGAAAGTGTGTTGGCTAGCTGGCAGCTTTTTTTGTCCCCATGTCAAATGCTCTAATGTACTTGAAAAACCTGAATTCTGAACTCTCCATGGTTCCCTCTGGCTGGCGACTATCCTCGTCAGTTGAATCCACTCCTCTCATTGGTAACTGGACTAGTCAATCGAGGATCTGTGATCCATCTGCTTTCAGGCCTCAAGAGTGCAGAAACGGTGGTATATATGCACAGTGGAATATTACTCCACATTAAAGAGAATAAAATTATGGCATTTGCAGGTAAATGGATAGAGTTGGAGAATATCTTGCTAAGTGAAGTAAGCCATTCCCCCAAAACCAAAGGCTGAATGTTTTCTCTGATAAGTGGATGCTGATCCATAATTGGGGGAGGGGGAAATGGAGGAACTTTGATTGGGCAAAGGGGAGGGAGGGTAGAGAGGATGCATGGGGGCAGGAAAGATGGTGGAATGAGTTGGACATCATTACCCTAGGTACATGTATGACTGTACATGTGGTGCAATGCTACAATCATGAACAACCAGAGAAATGAAAAGTTGTGCTGCAGTTGTGTACAATGAATCAAAATGCATGAAGGAGATAGAACAGCCTCGCCCTACTCCAATCTCAGCATGCTGTCATATATACCTAATTAAAATAAATAAATAATTTTTTAAAAAATAGAGTGCTTCCCTCTCTCATGTGCTGATGGCTCCCTCTCATGTATTGTTTATCCTCCCCCCACTCTTTGTTACTCCTTTAATTTTAATGAGCTCTCTGGAGAAAGAGGAAATAGACATATGCAGTACAACTAAATTCTTTACACAGGCAACATTTGAGTGGTTAAATAGAATTTGAACTGTGTGGCACTGAACTTTAGCCAAGAAGACCTACTATCATGTAATACAATGGTCAGTTAAGAGATGATGAGACTCTGCCTAGATTAGGGGCTCCTAGAAGGATGGAAAGAGATACATTGAGGTACCTTGCAAGGTCTAGTTAAAAAGATTTTATGACATCTGGTATACATGACTGGGTATATAATAACTCTTGAAAATGAGGAAGGCAGGAAAAAGAAAAGATTTGAAGAGAAGATAATGAGTTCTGTCTGGCCAGTAAATTGTATTGGGCCTTACAACATTTGCACATGGAAACTGATGGTGTTGTAAACAAAGAAGTGCAACAGGTAGACTATGTAATTGGAGAAATGTTCATAATCATAATTTTAAACTTTTGGACTACGACCCAGTATGAGTATACACACAACCAAACCCAAGACTCAGAAAAAGCACAACTTAAATTTGATGTACTATGAAGTTTTCTGTTAATCAGTGTAATTTAAATAAAATTATGGTCATAATTTCCTTCATGACAATTCTCATCATGTTGTTTGGAAAGATTTGTCCAGGTCACAAGATTATAATAGATAGGATACTCCAAGTAAGGTCCAAGGGCATCACAAACCACCCCAAAATGGGCTAACTTAAGACATCTTATCATTAACATACTTGATGTTGCTGTGGGTCAGTAATACAGACAGGGTAATGGGAAAGACTCATGTCTGCTATGAAATCATATCGAGGTTTCATCTGGGATAATCTGAACAGCTGGGACTCACCAGGAAGCAGTGTGTGTCTGCCCATCTGTCTGTCTGTCTTTCTCTCCTATCACTCCTCATGCCTAACATGAGGCCCCTTTCCTTCTTCTCTCTTAAATAGGGAATGCACACAGAATGCCATTTTCCATATATCTTTGTAGTCAGCAGAGTGCCTTTTCCTACATAATGTTATGTGTCAACACACAGCCCAGGGAACATTACCTCTATTTCATAAATGATGACATTGAGGCTTGGGGGTGGAAGCCATTGGGTTGAGCTTTGTTCAGCCAGCTCTTTTATTCCCATTTACTGTGTTCACTCCATACCTGCTCACCTTATATACATGCATTTGGTTCACACACACCCACTGAAGTCTCATGGACTCACACCCCAGGAGGGGGCAGAAAACAGCAGTCCATGGCCTGTTCAGGACAGGAGGCTCCTGGCCCCCCAGAGAGATACCAGCATTGCTGACCTTGAGACAGTGATGGCTCCAGCCAGAGAAAGAGGTATCAGCATTCCAGAGGGATTCAGGAATGAGAAACTCAGATTTTATTTTATACTGTGCGCACACTTCTGATGAATATGCAAATGTGGCTGGTACCAGAAGCAGGAGGCGAATAACATTGACTACAGGGCAGTGCAGTGTTAAACCACTCTGAAAGGGGTGTGTCAGCAGCATGGTAATGAAATTAATCCTCTTCACCTGTGAATTATCAGGGGGCTTTGGGCTCCATCCAAAAAACGTCTGACTTGAGTTTGCTTTGCTCTTGTGTAAACTTGATCTTAATGGAGAATGAAGCTTCAGAAACCAATACCAAATAGGAAGTGGTAAAAGACACAACTGTAAATTTGCCCAATTAAAGGACTGTAGGGTAAGGGCCCTTCAGTTGTGTCTGCCCATCCAGGATGAGTGTTCTGGGGCATCTTCATAGCTGATGTGGTCCCTGCTCAACTGATTTATCAAACAAAAAGACTGATAATTATGAAGATGGCCACAGAAATGACATCAGGCCTTCCACTGCGTGCCAGAAAAGTTGGGAATAGAAAAAAGGCACCGAGTTTAAGTATTCAAAGGAGAGTTCTGTCTCTTCAGTGGCAGAGCAGGCTAAAGGTGACACATGAAAAGAATTCTAGACCAGATCCTAAAGTAAAGCATTTTGATGGGTACTGTACCACCAGCTGGGATGCAGAAACAAGGGGGCTGTTGTTCAGGAGAGGCCCACTTTTCAGTTCAGGAGCCACTCATGTATTCACTCACTCGACAGTGGACATTTGTTACTTAGGGCCATCAGCATTCATACCCCCTTCTTTTGGAAATAGCATCTAAAATTCTTCTGGAAGGAGCCACCTTTTTCTCCTTAGGAGCAGTCAGAAGGTACTCTACCATAGCCTAGAGCTGGGGGGGGGGTGTGACCCAAGGGAACCAATCAGAGCCTCTCACAAATCTAAAATGGGGAGACACTGGAATGGACTACCCTGGCTATGGTCCATCAGTTCCTGCTTCTTAGGTCTCAAAATCTACCCTAGTTTCCATCTTTCCATGAGTCTAGTCCAGCAGCCTCATTGCCAGATTTTTAACTCTTCCCAGTAAGTTCATGCTTAAGTTAGCCAAAACCCATTTCTGGTGCTTGCAGGCAAGCAACGCTAACATGCACACCCTTATCCATTCATTAACTGTCTTTACCAGCTAACCTTGCTCCAGGAATGGGGAAAAAGAGATGACTAGGATTCTGTCATTATATAGCTCATCATCTAGGGAGAAAATAAGTCAATGACTCACTGTATACAAGAGGACCTGGGCCAAAATCAGGACCAAAATGCTGTGGGAACAGTATCAGGGAAACTGACTCCTCTTGAGGGATATGAGAAGGCTTTATAGGATGGTGGCTTCCATCCTAACTCTTAAAGGGTGAATACAGAAATGCTAGGCACAGAAATTAGGAAAGTACCTGGACAGTGGAAATCACATGTAAAAGCTAAAAATAAGATTGGAGCCCAGATTAGAAGACTTGTGAAAGAGAAGGAGTAGAATATTTATACTGTACTCAAAGGTTGGCAGAAACAATACTATTGACTTTTTTATGCAATGAATTTTGAGTAGCATTAGAAGACTTTCCCAGGGTCATCCATACAGCCTCAAAGCTCTACAAGACTTATTCCTAATTTCATCTCCTACACATCTCAGAACATTTCTGCAAGGATCAAACGGAATCAAATATTTGTTCTACATCTTCCTGTCTAAACTGGGTCAGTTCTCATAGTGAAGGATGGCATATGGTTCAATTTCTTTTCTAGTTTGCATCCCTAGAAATGAGCATGCAGCCTTATACACAAAATAAATTCAGTGCATTTGTTGAATGAATGATTTAACAAATATTTATCAATAGCAAAAAAAAAATGACCAACATTTGAAGAGCATTGGCTAGGATACTTGATCTCATAGCGAGACATCAAGTTCCTATAGAAGGAACAATGGATCCTCCTGCTTTCTCAGGGTACCTACCTTACATAGCAAATTAGTTCTCATTAACATCCACATTTTTAGCCTGGGGGGTAGCATATGCCTGTAAGCCCAGTGGCTCAGGAGGCTGAGGCAGAAGATCACAAGTTCAAAGCCAGCTTCAGCAACTTAAGAAGTCTAAGCAATTCAGCGAGATCCTGTCTCTAAGTGAAATACAAAATAGGGTTGGGGATGTGGCTCAGTGGTCAAGTGTCCCTGAGTTCAATCCCCCATTCCCCCTGCCCCCACCCCCAAAATCCCCATTTTTCAAATAAAGAAGCTGAATCCAAGAAAGTTAAGTTCAGGCTAACCATGGAGACCTGGAAAGGCCATCTGTGGAGTTTGATTTCCCTTAGGAAGCCCAGAGACCCCAAAGATGGATGAACCAGTAAGTTCTCCATCAAAATAAAGGTCATTCACATGTATGCAAGAGTCTCTATCATGTAGTATTGGCGCTTAGAGAAATTGAGACTGTATGCATGGAAAGAGAAACAAATGAAAAATAGCATAGGTAACTAGGCATCCTTTGAAAAAAATCCTCTCTTTTTAATTAAAATTAAATGTCCACTGTAAGGGAAAAAAATGGTGAGCAACAAATACCCACCGCCTTGTTTAATCACCTGTGATGAATTATAATTAGGATTTGAAAATTATTGAACTTTTTTCCCCCTGTTCACCTTGGAGCTCTGAAGGTGAATTTCAAAGAGTGCAAGAGGAATGAATATTAAAAAGTTTGTTTTATACTTGAACGCCAGAGCTCCCATCTCATTTTTCCATTAAAGCTCAACTTTTGAAATTTTTCTCCGCTTTGCAATAATTACATCCTATGCCTGACAACTCATTACATGACAATGCTTATGCTAATGCGATTCTATAGGCGCTGGGAAAGGAGAGTACTGGCTTTTCAGACAGACACAGGGTTTAGAGGGGCTTTCTCTCCCTGGTTCAAAGAGGCCCTGCCTCAACCCAGCCCTGGCCAGGCTCCAAGCACCTTGCACTGACAAGTCTGGCTTCCTTCTGTTTCTCAACAGATGAGTAGTGTGGGCTGTGGCACCCCCGTTCCATGGCACCTAGGAGCTGGTTTATTTTATTTTAAATCCTGCTTTGTGTTAGAAAGGCTGGAAATGAAATTATTTGTGTAAAGTTCTCTGTTTCAACAATGGGATAAGCCCATTTATCTTATCACTTCGAGTGGTGACATTTTTCATTTTTCTCTGTATTGTGATTATTACTCTGACGGATTTCACACACAGCTGTTCTTGAGTCCCTACTCGGTGCCAGGCCCTGATCTGTGGGAAGAAGATGATGGCACATGCAGCTTCTGCAGCACACGGACTTCCTGCACTAGCTTATGTTTTGTGGGGGATGAAGATGTTGCAACTGAATAGAAAACCCACCCCACTGCCACTTGCTCTCCAATAGAGTAGGGTTGTTACAGGAGCAGACACACACTCAAGGATAGGTAGGATGGTGTGGGTCGCGAGGTAGCAGGGAGATAGAATTAGTGAACACTAAGGGCCAAGCACAAGTCCAAAATGAGGATGGTAGAGTTTAGGGAATAGAAAGGCCCTATGTATCCAAGGCTGGAGAGTGGGTCTGAGGGTAAGGAGGAGCTGTCATGAGCAACAGAGATGCACATTTCAAAGGTGGTGAGCACCAGGTATAGGAGGACCTCAGGCTGTTTCCATCCCCAGGACTGTGTGCAGCCAGCTGCCCAAGGATTGTAACTGGGGAATGAGTGACTTTGCTTAAAACCTTTGACATGCCTACCCCCAGCTGAGCACCTGCTAACCAGGTGTTCTACATATATTATCATACGGAATCATCAGACCCACTGCCAATGGGTCTTATTATCTCATTTTATGTTCTAGAAAACTGAGGCTCAGCAGTATTTGGTAACTTGCTTGAACTCCTGAGCCAATTTGATCCCCAGTGGGGAGAACTGTGCAATTCCAAGTCCTGGACTTGTGCTCCGCCTGGCTGTTTCCAGCAATTCTGGAGAGGTTGCCAAATGCATTCATCAGCTATCCGAGGTGCCTTAGGGAAGGAGGGCAGGGTGTGCAGTCCTGCCCTGTGCATTTTGAAGTCACTGTTCCAACAGAGTGTTGGAGGGGAAAGAGTCCTCTCGAGCAGTAAGAAATATAATTTTTAGTTCCAGGCTCTGCCACTACCTCATAGGTCACACTATCTTATTTCCTCAATTATAAAAAAGAATTGTTAAACTTGGTCCTTTGCAAAAGAGGTTTAAATCAACCTGGAAGAAGCTCACTGGAGGGCTGGAGATGCTGCTCCATAGGTAGTTCATCACATGAAAAGCCTTGTTCCATCCCAAAGAAACCTCACTGGAAGCTTCCTCTCGAATAGCAAAGAATTTTTTTTTTTTTTTTTAGATTATATTTATTTATTTATTTATTTATTTATTTTTTATTTTTTTTATTGGTTGTTCAAAACATTATAAAGCTCTTCACATATCATATTTCATACATTAGATTCAAGTTGGTTATGAACTCCCAATTTGCAAAGAATTTAAAATGCAAGTGAACCTCTCTTGCTTTTAGCAGATGTGAATAATATGGTTGGTCTTGGGGGATAGATGGAATTGAAAAAGTTAGAAGTGGCCAGAGGAAAGAAAAGCTTTCCTGGAGGGACCCAGGAGAAAGGCCCGGAGTTGTGCTTGTATTTAAGGGAACTGAGTGGCTTGGCAGAAGCCATATGGCTGGGTGCAGGCCCTGGAGGAGGAAAGCTAGAGGGCTCAGGAAGCCCTTCAGCAGGAGCCGCTCCTAGGGAGGAATTGCAGAACTGCCTCTTGGGGTCCTACCAGCTCCTAAGGGCTATTCGGATGCTTCATAAGAAACTGTGCCATTGCAGTCCAGGGACCACTACTCACACTGACCACTGGAACTCGATATCTTCCCTGATATGGATCTGGGGTGGTGAAAAGAGACATTGTTTCTTGAAAGCCTTCTCTGATTCCCACATCTGGGCCAGGTCTCTGAGTTCCCATCCCCCAGGGTCCCCACACTACTTTTCCCTGAGAACTCTGTATTCCCAGCACCATGCCTGGTGCAGAGTGTTAAAGTAATAGTAGCCATTCCTTCTGTATGCTTCCTCTCTTGCTGGGTAAGTCAGGGGCTGTGCTTACAGCTTAATGAGCAGCATTTCATTTAACCCTTGAAACGCATCTATGAGATATGTGCTATTTTCATTTCTATTTTATAGATGAGAAACAGAGGCTCAGAGAAATTAAGTGATTTGTCAAAGGACACTCAGCAGCAAGAGAGTGATAGAGTCAGAATTACCTGTGCTATGAACACTGGCATCATCACTGGGGATTTATTTAAAATGCAGATTCCCACCCTAGGCCTACTGAATCAGAAGACATCATTTTTAAAAAATTGCAGTTAATTTATATACACATTTCAAAGTTTAAGATACATTGATCTGGTAGACTAAAAAAAATGTTTGCAGAATGAAGAAATGATGTAAGTTTGATCAGGATGCATTGCTTATTTGCTTTATGGATGTGGGAAGTGGCATGGCTAATTCTCATTTTTCTCATCTGTATTAAGGAATAAGAGAATCTACAAAATGGTAGCTGTGAGGATTCAATGAGATCACACCTGCAAAGCGGGGCCCATTCTAAGAGTGGATGGAAGTTATCTATTATCCTTGCTCATTCCCCTCTGCACCGGACTTAGCGTGCTAAAGGTAGAATGTGTTGGAATAATGGAGCTCAGATTCTAACGTTGTAGCCTCATGATCCTGAGAACCTTAGGGTGGAAATGCCATTAGGTGCCATAGGTAAGAAATATGTTACTTCCTACGCCTTGGATTGCCCCTCCCACACCCATGGCTGTGTCAAACTGCAGACAAAGCGTTTTGCCTATTTCTTTTCTTCCCTGTGCTGCACAGCCAGGGAGGTAATGTTCCCTGTTGACTCTTGCTGTCCTTGTTCACAGCTCTGACTCCTGCTTTCCCATTTTCCCCCGCAAAAGATTTCAGAAAGAAGTGCATGTTGATTTGCTGTATGGCTTCTTGATTAGATGGCAGATTTGTAACAGGGGTGGATGTGACAATCAGGCAGGCTTTGATTAGACCTTTCTGATATGTAAATCCAGGTGGATAAGATAAGTGGCGTTAGGCTGGGACTGGCAACAAAGGTAGGAAGAAATCCCAGGTGACTGGAATTAAAGAATCCTCTGAGCGGGTGTTTGGTGCGAATGATGTGAATTTCAAAGAGCCCGGGATAAACACTCACTTTCAGATGGGCTAATTTATGCAGGAAGTCATTTGAGAAGCCAATTCTCTTATCCCAGAGAGTTCATAGAAGCCAGCAAAAAATGGTTACACACTGGAGTGTAAACATTGGTAATTGGTAATTAATGGGCACACCTACGAGGAAGGCATATGCCAAATTAAATTGATTGCTTGAATCACTCATTGATTCATTAAATAGTGTATGTGTTGTTTTTTTTTTTGTTTTTTTTTTTTTTTTGAGTTTTGACTCCATGTAGGCACTGTGCTAGGTGCTGAAGATTCAGAAGTAAATAGGATTAGATTCAGCCTTATAAAGACTACAAATAAAGGGAATGGACTGGGGTTGAAAAATGATATTTTCATTCATTCATTCTTCCAAGTTCTGCTCAGGTGGCATACTCGGTGGGCTGGAGGACACTTGGGGAGGAAGACAGGCCAAAATCTCAGCCACCCCCCGCCCCAAGAACTGGTTCTACTACAGTGCCCCAGTCCCAGGGCCCAGACAGCAAGCTCCTCTTAGTCATGTAGTCGGCTCTCAAAAAATATCTATAAATGGATGCATGAATAGAAACAGCCATTAAACACATAATTGCATGGGTAATTGATTATACTAATTTTCCTAAGTGCTAGAGAAGAGAACGGTGTGGCAGGGTACTCTCAGAAAACAAAACAAAGTGGCAATGCTATCAGGGAATCCAGAGTCATTTTCCCCAAGGAAGTGATAGAATGACATCAGAGGTGACTGCAGCCAGCCAGGTATAAGAGTGCAAGGAATACTGTTCCAGGTCGGTGAAGATGGCATGTGTGAAGACACTGAGGCGAACCAGCTTGGAAACACTGAGGAGCTGCAAGGTGTCGGACGTGTGAGCAAAGGGGAGGAGAGATGATACGAAGCCAGGGTCTGCAGAGACCAGGTTATTCTGGGATTTGAGATCAATGTGAGGAATTCAGGATCAATGCCAGATCTCCTAATGATAACAACATGTGACAGGGCATCGGAGTAGCCCAATGCAGGATCTTTGGAAGAATGTGTAAGTGATGTCCCTTGGAGTTACGCCATGGGAGGGTCTATGCCTCCCAACACTACCCAGAGCATTGGCCTAACAAAGTCAGTGCTGAGAACACATGAGAGAACAATGCAAAGGGAGGATCTGCAGAGGAAATCAAAACAAAGCAAAATGCCAAGGCATGGACTTGGAGCCAGAGGGAGCTGCCAGAGGGAGCTCCCTTGGAGTCTTAGAATTGCCACTCATTCACTTTTTGGGTAACCCTGGGAAAATCACAGAATATTGCTAGGGCTGGGGGTGGGGTTTGAGGGGGTAGGTACTGAAGGGTTCTTTGTGGAAAAGGCTCTTCCTAGTGCATACTATGTGCTCAATTTTCCTATTAATTTTCAATTAACCCAGAGAAAGCCCCACAACCAAGATTGAATCAAGATGATTAGGGGCACTAAAAAAGCTGATGTCCTTCCAAATTATTTGTTCAGTACTAATGGAAGTGGAAAGGAGCTTTTTTTTTTTAATCAACAGATACATTCAGTGATTTGACTACTTTAAAATGTACATTATAAACAAAACCTCATTTTTCCTGGGTAAACAGTATTGTACTATGGATCATCAGCTTCAAAATTTCAGCTAAGTTTTTGCTGGTGACTTCAGGCAGCTCCTAGCTGGCTGGTCTCAGGGTTGATGAGGGGAATAGGAAGGTTTATAGCTTCAGGAATTGACTTTCATATGCAGATCAAAAAAATATACTCCAAGGGGCAAGTGGTCACCAGCAAATTGTGTCTATCTACATAAGTGTAACTTCCTTCAGGTCAGTAGGGTAGTAGTATTCATCTTTAGTTTTTATGTCTTTTATCTTCTGATAATGGTATGTCCCCTCTCTTTCTTGAAGGGAATGCATTCCCTATGGTTCATGATAGAAATTCTTCCTACCCATCATAGGATAGGCACACAACACAGGCCCAGCCATGCAGAGTACCACATTCTGCATAACCATAATGACAGGCTCTGAGTTGGGCCCAACTGAACGTGACTCAGACTTTTGGTGGAACTTTTGGAAATGTGGTGCATTTCCCTTCCAATATTCCTAGTTGGAAAGACGATGTTAGCTGAGTGCTACCAGAACCCATCCTTACCACCATCTTTCTCCACTGAGGTAAAGCCCTTCTGAGAAGTAAAGCAAAGCATCCGGTAACCATGATGTAAAGTTCTGATGATGGAACTCAGCCCTCCTGAAGGTCACTGCTTTCCTGAAGTTCCCATGTGTCAAAAGTATTTCTTCTTCTTGTCTTTTAAAACTATGTTGAAGCATAATTGACATCCTGTGATCTGCACATATATAAAATGCACAATTTGATAAATTTTAATGTTTGGGTACATTCACGAAACCATCACCACGATCACAGTAAACACCCATGTATGAGGTGTACGGATTAGTTTGATTTGACAATCATGTTCACTGCAGCAATATTCACAATTACCAAAATGTGGAAGCAACCCAAGTTACTGTGGCCAGATGAAAATGTAAACAAAATGTGGTATGTCCATACAATTGGGATGTTGTTCATTCTTTAAAAGGATGGAGGTTCTGTTATATGCTACAATGTGGATAAATTTGGAGACATTACTAAATGAAATAATCCATTCAGAAGAGGGCAAATGCTGTATGATTTCATTTATGAGGTACCTAGAGTAGCCAAGTTCATCAAGCGAACTGGTTACTGGGGAGTGGAATCGGGCAGCAATAGGGAATGATTGTTTGGTTAATATGGAGTCCCAGTTTTGCAACATGAAAAAGATCTGAAGATGGTGTTGGTGATAGTTATCCAACATTGTGAAAGTACTTAATGTCATCTAACTGGGCACTTTAAAAATGATAAAGATGGTGTTATGGACATAATGTTTCCCTCCAAAATTCATATGTTGAAGCTCCAACCCTCAGATATGCCTATATTTGGAGCAGACCCCCTAAAGTGGTAATTATGGTTGAATGAGGTCATAAGGGTTGGGCCCTGAGCCAAAGTAACCAATATCCTTACAACAAAAGGGAAAGCTGGCGAGTACTGGCTCCTGGCATGCACAGAGGAGAGGCCATGAGAGGACACAGGAAGAAGTCACTGTGAAAGGCCAGACACCATTGCTGGCATGGTGGTGCATGCCTATGATCCCAACTACCCAGGAGGCTGAGTCATGGGGAGGAGAGGCCAGCCTCAGCAAACCTAACAAAACCTAGCAAGACCCTGTCTCAAAATAAAAAGAGGCTGGGGATGCAGCTCAGTGGTAGAGCATCATGTGTGAGGCCCTAGGTTCCATCCCATATATATATATATATATATATATATATATATATATATATATATATATATATATATATATATAAAGCAGACATTAAAATGCTAACCTGAAGCCAGCAATGCTGACACCTTGACTTTAGACTTCTTGCATCTAGAACTGCCAGAAAATAAATCTGTGCAGTTTAAGCCACTGATTCTCTGGTATTTTGTTATGACATCCCAAGCTAACCTAGACAGTACATTTTATATTTTGTGTATTTTTTGATATTCTTAAAAAAGTAGTTCAACCTGGTTTTCTATTGTCTCTGACCTGAAAACTCCCTACTACTATGACAACCAATTTAAAATTCATCAGTCACCTAAAGAATCCCATGTGACGTCTGTGTTAATTGGAATAATATTTCCATTTTTTTTTTTCAGTGAAGCTTTGCATTTTCTGTGCTTCACACTCCAGGCAGCTACCTTTCTGGCTGGCCTTTCCATCTTGCCGCAAATTTCCTGAGGAGCAAAGAGACCCAGGGTGCTCCTGAAGCAGACCCAGGGGCTTCATTTATTAAAATCCTAGGAGTTATGCCTCCAATCCATGATTCCTGTTCTCAGAAAAGCCTTCCTTGGAACGCATGGCCTAAGGCAGACTTGAAAAATGAGTGCTCCTTCTCCTCGGAGCCTTCATTCCATTTCCAGATGTTCCTATTTGGAAATCCACCCTTATCTGCCTCTTTAAGGGCCGGCACTCAGGAAAAGACCCAGCCCCACTGACAGTCCCCGACTTTCTGCTAAAGGGATTTCACACTATCAGGACTGACACCCCAGCCTATTAGATTGCAGAAATCCTTTCAAGGCAAGTCGGGGCATATTTGTAACTTATCTAAGAAAAACATCACAGAATGTATTTGTAGCCAGGGATCCTTCAGTGTAAAGGTAACAGATGAAATAACATATTAGTTCCCAGCCTTCCCGTGAGTCTCTAAAGAATGAAAGACTCCACTACACCCACTCATCAGAGGTTTTGCTCTAGAAGATTTCTCCACAGCCTCTGACGCTGCCAACATTTGCACACCTGTCTGCGGCAGATGTGCACTGGCATTGACAAACAAATAGATTGTACTCGATAATCTTGTACCATGTGTAGACGCTACATAATACATTCTATGTGGGTTATCTTATGTAGGTATGCCTGAGAGTACCACGGTGAAGTGAAGTTCTACTCCATCCACTTCACAGATATAGAAACTGAGGGCAGAAAGAATACACTTGCCTGAATTTATCCACCATGTCATTTGGTAGAGTCAGGATTTGAATCCAGATCTATTGGTCTCTAAAACCTATACCATTTCTTGTGCAAAGACTGCCCCCCACCCAGAACTTCAGCTTCTTAAAATAACTTTGATATGGATATGGCTATGTCTCAGTGTTGCCTTTTTAAATCGGATGGTCCCTCACTCTTGAGTGTTGATGTTAACGATGATAATAATGAGTTTCCTGGATATTTAACACATTCCAGCCACCACATTTCTTAAATTATCTCTAATCTTTAGACCACTGTGCAAGTTAGATATTATATTTTATATCATACAAACAGTGGAGATTGAGGCTCTGAGAAGGTAAAGGATTTCCTCAAGGTCACAGAGTCCATAAGCAACCGGGTGAATTCCAGCTGGATCTGTCTGACTCAATAGCCCAGGTGCTCAGTGTTAGGAGGGTAGCCCTTTAGCGGGATTCCACTGGGTTTAGGGCAGTGGCACTATAGTAGCAGGTTAGACAACCATGTATGACAATTTTCATCATCTTTCAAAAGTGACTTTATCCTCACCTTTATCAGAAGCACTTAAGAAGTTTAATTAAAAAAAATAAATTCTTGGACTCTGCTTTAAAACAATCTGATTAGTAGTCTGTCACCAATTTTGCCTAAAAGGAAAAAGAAGGTTAGAAAATAGAATATAGGATGAGAGGTGTGTAAAATTTTGTCTGTTTCTTTGTTCTTTTCTCTTTAGGATAATATTCTAGAAGTAGAATTGTATGCTTAAGGGTAAGAATATCTGTGTGTGTGTATGTTTATTTTATTTTTTTACTGTTTATTTTTTTTTAAAGTTTTTTTATTGGTTGTTCAAAACATTACAAAGCTCTTGGCATATCATATTTCATACATTTGATTCAAGTGGGTTATGAACTCCCATTTTTACCCTGTATACAGATTGCAGAATCACATCGGTTACACATCCACGTTTTTACATATTGCCATACTAGTGACTGTTGTATTCTGCTATCTTTCCTATCCTCTACTATCCGCCCTCCCCTCCCCTCCCCTCCCATCTTCTCTCTCTACCCCATCTACTGTAATTCATTTCTCTCCCTTGATTTTTTCCCTTTCCCCTCACATCCTCTTATATGTAATTTTTGTATAACAATGAGGGTCTCCTTCCATTTCCATGAAATTTCCCTTCTCTCTCCCTTTCCCTCCCACCTCTCCTCCCTGTTTAATGTTAATCTTTTTCTCATGCTCTTCCTCCCTGCTCTATTCTTAGTTGCTCTCCTTATATCAAAGAAGACATTTGGCATTTTTTTTAGGGATTGGCTAGCTTCACTTAGCATAATCTGCTCTAATGCCATCCATTTCCCTGCAAATTCCATGATTTTGTCATTTTTTTAGTGCTGAGTAATACTCCATGTGTATGTTTATTTATGTTTAGACTAAACTCTGTCCCCTTCACCTCCAAATTCTTATGTTAGACACCTAACCCCCATGTCACTAAATTTGGAGACAGAACTTTAAAGAGGTGATTATAATTAAATGAAGTCATGTGGTCCCCTAAGAGTCCATTGTGATTGGAGGTTTGCTCCCCAGGGTGGTGCTGTTGGAAGGTGGTGTGTGACTTTAAGAGGTGGGACTCAGTGAAAGTTCCTTAAGTCGTGGAGGGCAAGCCCTCAGAGGGATTGTAGGATTCTCTCTCTGCTTCCTGGCTCAAGATCTGACTTCCTCTCTGACACGTATGCCATGATGTGCTGCCGTCCATTCCTTACCAGAGGTCAAAAAAATAAGGTCACTTGATCTTGGATTTGAAAACTTCAAAAATGGAGCTAATAAGCCTCCTTTTCTTTAGAAGTAGCCTGTGTCAGTTATTTAGTGACAGAAAGATGACCAATATAAGGCCCTAATCCAAAATGACTAGTGCTATTATGAGAGAAGGAAGAGACACCAGGGAAGTGAGTGACAGGAAAGACCACTCAGAGAGACAGCTAGAGGAAGCCATCTGTAGGCCAAGGAGAGAGACCTCAGAACAATCCTGATAACACCTGGATCTTGAGACTCCGGCTTCTAGAACTCTGAGAAAAGTCAATCGATCTTAGTTCTCATCCAGTCTAGGGTATTTTGTTAGCCCTAGCCAACCAATGTGGTATATAAAGTATCTTTTCTCCAAATTGCCTTCTATAAATTTGTGCCAACTCTTGTTCTTCCAGAAGAATATAAGGGGGTCCATCTATCTCCCCCTATCCTTCCAGCACTCTTTACTATAAGGCTTTTAAAATCATTGCCAAATTGGTAAGTTGTTATTTTTACTTGGTATTAATTTTTCCCTTCTGAAAAGGAAATGTTTTCATAGTTCTGTTGACTACCTGAAATTCTTCCTTCAAATCTTTCATTAACTTTTGAATCAGAGAGCTTAGGTTTTCTTTATTGCTAGAGGATCTTTGTATACCAAAGACATCCTTTGTATCTTAAATGTACCAAAATATGTTCATCATTTAGATGTTTATCTTTCAAGTGTATTTTAGGTATTCTTACCAGTTCATTAGTTATCTTTTGGTTTAGTTTAAATCATATTTTAATAAATCTATCAATTTCTTTTTTTATAACTATACCTTCTAATGTCTTGCTTTTCATGACACTATATAGAAATAAACACATATATTTTTTTATCTAGTTATTTTGTTCTGGATTTTATTTGGGGATAAGATGGAAGGTGGTTATCTTCTCTCCATCAATGAATTAATTGACATCGTTTAATAATCTACCCTTTTCCCCAGTTTTAAAATCCCAACTTATTATATTCTAAAAAATGTTATAATAAGCTTTGAACTAGTATTGGCTGTTCAGTTCGATTCCATTGGTATATCTATTTGGTTTAAATCACATGTGAGTTATTGTTTTTCTCTTGTACAATATCTGTTGCTTCCAAATGTTACCTAAATGAGAGAATGAGCCCCCAGATTTTGGTATTTGCCAAGATTCAAATAATTTTCTTTATTTGCTCTGAGTCTCTTTCCCTAATGTAAGCAGATAAGGAGAGCATTCACTTTTTCCTTGATGTACCTCAGTGATGACAAGACTTTCATCTTCTTTGTATTCATGATTTTAATTCTCTAGTATTTACTGGAATGCCATTAATCATTTTAATCACAATAAACTCATTTGATAGTAATGTGGATGTCCTAAGAATTTAGATAGCACTTCCATTTTAATTTCCCAATAATTAACTTTACCATAATTTTATAGCATCATCAGTGCTGAGAACAGAACATTGCAGATGAACTTTAAGAAAACACCATTCCTCTGTAGGGAGGGGCCTAGGGCTGAAGCAGATCGAGAGAAGGCAGATGCTTCTTGTTGGACTTCCCACAGCTGTGGGACGCACATTCCGTGTTAACTGGATGGTGCCCACAGATGGAGAAACAAAAATGACCCAAATGCCTCCCGTGTTTCTAGCCAGTCTCCCCTCTTCCCGCTGAAGTCACTCAGCAACAAAATATAGCAGCAAAATTGTGGAATGGGCAATGTAATAATGTGGAGACAGGGGTAGAGGAAGACTTGGAACTAGGAGAGGAAAAAACAAACTAACCCAAGAGTCACAGGAAGTGGGAGTAAGGGATGCTGTTGATCTTGCTGAGGTCTTGGGGCTAAAAACAAATGGTAGGGAAGGAATGGGAACTGAACTGGATGATGGCTTCTCTGGTACAGGGACAGGCTGCTTGCACAAGCAGGATCCTCCTCCTAGCATGTATGATGTCTGAGTCCTTTAACTGGGTTCTTTAACTGGGTTCTTTAAGGTGTCAGCATTAGTGACCTTGGGCAAGTCTCCCCACTGGGCTGAGTCTCAGTTTCCTCAATGCTGCAATAGAAGCCATCTTCTCTGTCGTATACTAGAAGGATGAGAGCAAAGATTTCAAGCTGACCAGCAGCAGAGTAACTGAGATAGGAACTCCCTCGAAAATCATATCTCCATCATTGAGATGACTATTATAATCTTGTGGTAAGGGACTCGTGGCAGAACTGAGGAAGGGAAGAATTAAGCCATAAAGATCAGGTGGTGCGTCTCAACTCTGCCCTTTATTAGTTATGTGACCTGGAAAAGAAATTATACAATCTTCCTGGGATAGTCTCCTGATATGCAAAATGGAGACTAGTAATCCCACAGCAATCTGTGTTTTAGAGATTTTTTGTGAGAATAAATTACCTAATGGTTGGGAAAGAGCTTTGAAAACCCTCTAGGTGTTATTTGCCTTTCAAATGTGAGATATTATTATCCCTTAGAGACCTCTTCACAAGCCCTGAAACTCTATAGATGTTGCTAGCCCTGACTCTGAAATTATCTGATGGAAGAATTCTCATGGACCCGGCAAAGAACAAGAAATAGTTGGGGGGAAGTTAATGTGAGTAAGATTTTAACTCATTTAGGAAGAACTTTCTAATGACTGAGACTATATGATAAAATACATTTGGGACAATTTTCCAAATGGCCTGAACTGTCCAGTGAGATACAGAGTTCTCTGTGGTTGGCTGAGTCCTAGTACAAAGAGGTGGCTCACTGTTAGGAATGCTGCAGAGTGGATACCAGCATTGGTAGGGAGTTTATTCACTTAAAAAGTCTTCTGTGATACATACCAAGCCAAAGAAGATTTGATCATAATTAGGATTCTTGGTTGTAAGCAGAAGATAAATGACTCCATCTAACTTAAGAAAGAAAGAAAGAAGAGGAAGTTATCCAGGAGTTGGGAGAGTTGAGAAAGGATTGACCTTCCAAAGGAGGAGAGAAACAAAGACAGGTCATTTCATCACGGAACTAGAAACGAATAGACTGCCGGGAGAATGATTCAGATACTCAGTTCAAATTCCTTTTATTTTATTATCTATCTATTTATCTATTTATTTTGGGTACTGGAGATTAAACCCAGGAGTGCTTAACCACTGAGCCACATCCCCAGCCTTTCTTTATATTTTATTAAGAGACAGTGTCTCACTGAATTTCTTAGGGCCTCACTACAGTGCTGAGGTTGGCTTTGAACTCACGATCCTCTTGCTTCAGCCTCCCAAGCCACTGGGTGGAACCCTTTTGATATTCTTGTGTCACTCCCTCTAAGATTCATACTTCCTTGAGAAAGTATCTGGTCTACATTTTTTTTTTTTTTTTTTTTTTTTGCGCACCAGAAAAACGTTATGAGTGATGAAAATTTTTATCAGCCATCTCATCAGGATCACATAGAATGGAGTGCTGGCCTTGTTCTCTCAAGGAATGTTGTTTAAAACAAAGGGTAGAGGACCCTGGAAAAGCAGGGGAGGGGGAAGATACGGGCATCACATTCCCTAGTCAACAGGGGAACCAAAACAGATGCAAACAGGGCAGAGTTTTGGGAACACACATGGACAGCTCTAGCTTCCCCTAGCCTTGAGGGCCTTAGGAGCGAGAAGGGTGGGCAGAATTGTGTTTTAAGGGAGGAAGAGAAGGCAGCCAGCTGAAGATGGGACAAAAGAGGTGCTAAGTCTCCTTCCCACTCTAAGATCCCATGGTATGGGGCATCGAGGCCCTGGAATCTCATTCCTCTGGGATATTGTTTTCTATTATTTTGCTTTGCTTTGCCAACTAGATCAGCAACAGCCTAAATGTGAGGGCTGTCTTGCATTCCTTGAATCAGCTCTCCTGATGTTAGGATTCATGGTTGTTGCTCTGAACTCGTGGGACTATGGTGCACAAGAATTTTCATACCTTTTCATTCCACGTGGAGGAAGTAAAGCCCAGGTGAACCAAGTAAGCTGCCCATGTCCTGACAGCTGATTCAAAGAATAGACCTGAACTGATGAAAAGCTCTTGGAGGGTTTGACGAACCTTTCTTCTTATTTTAAAATGAGTGCAGGGTGTACACACTTAACGAGATTATATGCTGATGTGTAACTTTCTCTGTGCTCACATGCTGATCATGATTATGCCCAGGGGGACATGTCATGTTCCCTGGCTCTGCTTAGATGCTGGGTGTTGGAGGAAAATGTTGGTCATAGAGTCTCAAAACTTTGTATGTGGAATGGATCTTAGAGATGTAAGTGGCCAAGGGGCTAGAGAGAGAGCCTAGATGTGTGAACAAGATGATTTCATGGACCAAGACAAGGCGGGGAATGCCCTAGTCTATGCACAACCAGGCACTTCATGCACAATTCAAGGGAGGAAGACTCAATTCGGCTGGAACTAATTATTGTGCCATGAAAAAATACAAGTTCAATGTTGCCGGAGCTGCTAATTTTCAAGAAAAATAAGAGCTAGATTTATAGAGAGAATATTATGAGTGTTTCAAAAATATTAGCAGCAAATTAAAAATTAAGTAGAGCACAATGTTGTAATTTGAACAAATCTCCCAATTTATGTTACTTCTTTGGTTTAAGGGTTGCTTTGCCTGTCTGCCATTGAAACATGAGTCCTACTAAGGAAGGATTTGATGTGGAGGAAATCTCTTCCACACAGGGAAAGGAAAACAGAATTGGGCCCTTTGTACTAGAAGAATGTGAAAGAGAAAACAGAGTGGGGAAGTAGATAAGGAAATGAGATGACAGGATTCTAATTCCTCTCCAGCTTGTGGCTGCATCTTGATACTGAGTTGGGGAATCAGTGATGGAAATATCCAGACAAGCATGAGGGGATTTAGGAACACATAACCTGAAACCTACTCCTCTGGATGCTGCCTGAGAGAAAGATTATAAGGCTCTTAAGAGAATTCTGTATGTAGCTTGGCACATTGTCCCAGAAGAGGACATAATACATGTGTGTATAGAAGTATTTGGGACAATAGCTTTGAGTAATAGATTTGCTTCCATGAGGTCTGTCCAGGAAGGGACATGGTATTGTGGTTACAAAGTTCAAGAACTTCCTTTAGCTCTAAATATTTCAGCTACATAAATAGCACAGTATTCCCAAAGCCCAGGAAGATGTGCTATGTCTTTTCAGACACTGTAAGGATGAAGGGCCACAATCAGCTCTGAGATTCTACAGCAGATGGACAAGTAAAAGAAAACAGCTTGCCCAAAGGCCATGAGGGCAGGTAAGGGCCAGACTTTAACCCTTGACCATGAGCCTTTACAAAGAAGACCCAAGATATCCAAGACATTCTTCATACCAGAAGAGATGGAGTTGGGGCTGTCAAGATTCAGTTTTTCTCCACTCTCTCATGGGACTGGAAGCTCATCAGGGAAGTTAGAAAATATTTAGAAAATCCTAGAGTCACATTTTCCATTTTTCCAGTATGATTGATTTGGTTGATTGGTGGGGTAACCTAAACACAAGTGCTAAGCTGAATCTGACCCCGAGTTTCCTGATGTGCCAACCCAAACGGAATCCAACCCTAATGTGTAATACAAGAGGAAACTGAGGCCCACAGAGAACAAGTGTCTGGAGTCCCCGAGTGAATTTGGTTTGTATCCCTCAGGATGCCTTTGACTGCTCTAACAGATGGTCTGGATAAAAGTAGCTGAAAATGTTAGTGCTTATCCCATCACATAACTAGAATGACCTGGTAGGCAGTTCCAGGCCTCTTAATTCAACCGCTCAGTGACTTCTGTGTTCTGCCTTCACTTCTCCGATTTTGTGGGTATTTTCGCTACTGGTTATGAGAAGGCTGCCTTCCTTCACTATCATATCCTCACTTTCCAGCATGCAGGGAGTAAAAAGGGATTTTCATCAGGGGCGACCTTTTCCTGGAGCACCTCTCTTGCGTCAGTGGCCAGAATTGGTACGAGGCCCACAGCTAAACTAATTACTCCAAATGGGAGTGAGACTGCCCTAGTTAATTTTGACCCATCAAGACTCACACTGTGGGCCTGAGCCCAGCTCCCACCTACAAATGGCCAGCAGTGACCTAAACAAAGTCAGCGACCTGTTAATAAAGAAGACAGAGACTGTCATGACTGTTGGCGTGACACCTCCCCTGTAGTGGAGACACAAGTAGGGTCCAGGTCTCTTGGCATCCCAGACAGCCTCCCACACCAGCACCCTCGAGGAGGAGGCTCATGTCCACTCAATATTCACAGTCATTTGTGGACTTGATGTCTACATATATGTGTTTCTCCCCATTTTTGAAATTCATATATTGAAAGCCCTAATTCCCAGGAATCCAGAGTTTGCTTGCTCTGTGCCATGTGAGGATACACTGGCCTGGTCATCTCCACACTGGGAGCCAGATCTGTGGTCATCTTGATCTTAGGTGCCTCAGCCACCAAAACTATGAGAGAAGTTCCTGCTTGAGCCCCCTAGTCCACAGTATTTCATGATAGCAGCCCCGTCTAAGCCAGCCTGTTTCTTGGGAACTTGGCAAAAAGTAGTGAAAGACACTTTAGGAATCTTCCTAACTAAATCATTTGTCCAATTTGCAAATACAAGCCCTGTGAATAAATTAAAGGAAAACCTTTCTATTTTCTTTCAGGACATTCTTGTCACATATCATGCTTTCCATTCATTTGAGTAAATATCAAAGTAATACAGATATTAAATACAGCTTTAATAGATTACATTAGCTATATGATGTTAAATGTTTAATATAAATTCAATATGAATCAAATTCATACGAATGCCACATCCTGTGATGTCAGCACCAACACCTTATTTTACAGATCATGACACTGAGACCCAGAAAGGTTGCTCCGTCAGAAGTGACCCACAGTCACTCAGCTCAGAAGTAGGCAACTTCACATTCAAGCAGGCACAGTGTACCAGACTGAAGCAGAGACTCCATCCAAAAACGCTTTCCATTGTATTCAAATCCTTTACAGATTTGGGGCACTCAAATATCCAGCACAGCCCACTCCTTTGAAGATCATAGTATTTAAAAAAAAGAAGAAGAAGAAGAACCACATTTAGGTCGTTCATTTTATTTTTTGTTTCCCTAGAGTTTTCTCTGAAGTGTTTCACTAAAAATATGTCATTCTATTAATGTCTTTTTGATTCCTTTTCCCAATCCTCCAAAGTTTTAAAAGATTTTACCTTTGTCAAGTGCAGAAATTGTCTTGATTTCTTAAAGCGACAAAAATATGACTTCATGTTCAACAAGGAGTTCCACCAGCCCTGCAGATGTAACCAGCAGCTATTTGAGTCTGCGGCATCTCCGCAGAGGTCCAAAGAGGGCACCCACACGTTGGTAGACATCTCTTTTGCTTTGGCTCAGAATGCAGTTTTCCCAGTCATGTCCATTCAGTGCCTAATGTGACTAGGTCAAGAAATGCAAAGTGCCCTTTTCTGAACTCAGCCAGAGGCCCTGTGTCCTTGTTCCAGCTCTTAGGGTATGAGTCTAGTGACCTTGGACTAATCTCTTTACCACTCTGGACCTCAATGAACCCATGTGTAAATGGGGTTTATTGTTGGGTGGATGAGCAGGCTGTGGAGCACCACTGTGACGCTTGGTGGATGATTGGTGCTCAGTGACTAGAAGCTGTAGTTAATGATCGTTGGTCCAAGCTCTATGGCTAAGTCCCTGTGTGGTCTTAGCATCTTTTCAGTCCACTGCCTCTCCTTGCTCAGACCAGGAAGTTGAGACAGAGGTAAAAGAAAGAGAGAGGGTCTGAACTTGTCAAATACAGACCAACTGGAAAATCCAAGGACAGAAGACTGTGGCTTTAGCAGTTGGAAGGGTTGGCATTGTGTGGAAGAAGGGTAGGGCTTATGTGTCTTCCAAGGAAAACCAGGAGCAAGGAGTAGAAGCTGCAGGAGGACAGGAATTAGGTGGGGGTCAGGAAGCAGGTTCTTACCATCAGGTGGCCAGAGATGGGTGGAGCTATTGGGGAGACCGTACTTTCTCCCTCCCTGGAGAGATACAAGCAGAAGGTGTCAGGTCCTGCCCCAGTTGTGAGACTCTGGCCAGAGGTTGGTCAATTCCTTTTCTGAAAAGCCAATGAAGTCCAGATCCCCATCCACTTTATTCCTGGGTTCTGACACTCTAGGCCACTACCCATCTGCCTAGTCACCCCAGGCCAGGTAGTAGAAACTAGGGACAGTCCTTGTGCCCCAGAGCATGCTGAAGTTTCTGAAACCAGCCAATCCCAAGCCTGCTTGCCCTGCCCTGCCCTTTCTACCCCAGAAACCACAATCAGCTCTTTCCCATGATTTCCCTCTCACAGTTCAGTAGCCAGCCCTGGCACTTCCAAGTGGCCCTGCAAGTCAGGCTGTATTGTCCTCAGGGGACTGTGGGTGCCAGAAATCTTTACGTTTTCCCCCTTATCCACATGCACTCTTTTCACACTTCCTCAAAGAAATGGGATCAAACATGACACCACCAGAGTGCTGCAGAGGTGGCCCCTGCTATGTGACTAGATGGGTACCCTCAGGCCTGGCTCCACATCAACCCTGAGTTCCTGCTCTCCACACCTTCCCCCCTAGTAGATCTGGAGTGACCCCAGGGATGCTGAATTTGACAGGCTCTCCCTGTTGAGTCTGTCAAGGCAGCTCATGAGCCTGCTCCCTTCTCCACCCAAGAATCTGTAATTACTAAGAAGAGAGGAAAATAGAGATCACTCGGGGAATAAAAATAGTCACTTTAATTAGATCCACATAGAGTCATAGTTTACAAAGTGCTTTCATGGTTTCCCCTCAGTTAACCCTCACAGCAGTCCTCAGGACTGGATATTGTTATGCCCCCTGATTTACAGGGGGATCCGGAAGTGCTGTTGCCCACCCCACCCCCCAGGGTCTGAAGGCCAATAACTGAAAGGGTAAGATTTGAACTCTGGTGAGTTTGTCTTCAAAGCCTTTTTATCTTCCTACCACAGAACAAAGAAACCAAGATTTAGGGAACCTTCATTATTATGGATAAGGCAAAGAGAAAAAAAATGCTAAAAATAAAACAAGCCCTTTAAATTTATCTCTCTCTGTCACGGGCTTGCTTGGATCTATCAAACACTTGGTTATTCCTTATTGATGTGGGGGAGCAGGTGTACTGGCTCACAGGTGTCAGGTAGGGCCAGCCTCAAGGTCGTTTCTAAAACTAGAGCAGGATCTTTGTACACGATGGTGACCAGAGCTAACCACCTGGCCCTTGGGAGTTCTGAGTTTTTCTTTATTCCAGCAAGTCCCATCCATCAAAGAAGCTGGAGCTTTGAATGAGGACCAACTCCTTCCATGGCAAATTATTCATTTATTCGGGCAGTGATTCAGTAGCAGACAGCAAATGCTGACTGTGTGCGAAGGGCTTGACTGCCTCGCTCCAAAGGATTAGGAAGGCAGTCAGAAATGCAGGCCCAGGCTCAGGGGAAAGAAGGACAGATGCAAATAAATCCATACCAACCCTCCTAGCAAAAGCAAATGCATGTGCAGCCAATGAATGTATCACTAAGTTAATAAATTAAGTATTATAAGTCAACCTTTGGCTTTTCCATCGATGCCCGTAATGCATCCTCCCATTGGCAATCATGAGGAATTGACTTACTGAAGCATGTGTAGATGACATGTGCCCGCAAATGTCAGGCGCAGGCGCAGTGAGAGGGCTCCGTGGATGAGCTGAGACTATGAGAGGTTAAGGGATTTATCTGATGTCTCCTGGCTTCTAAACTATACAGCCCAGGCCCAGGTGAGATCCTGGAAAATAAAGCTTTATGAAGGTAAGTGTCCATCCAGGGAGAGTGCCCTGTCTGGGATTAGATCCAATTCAGGCAGGACTCTGACTCACGAGTCCTCATGGTTTTTTCCTTTGAACTTAAAAAAGAAGCAGCACCTGGTCCTCCCTGTCCAGATTCAGTACAGCTGGAAGCTAATGTCTGGCTCTGAATCATCAGGACAGGTCCCAACCAAGCAGTAGACACGCCTCACGCGGGGAAGCCTGACACCAGGAGCCCCTGGATTGGGTAAGAAATTCCAAAATAGAAGCCTCTGAAGGTCCCTCAGCATAGCCCTGCTGGGGCCCCACAAGAACCCTCTGGAATGATTTTGATTTGCAAGACCCTGACATGACCTAATTTAACTTCTTTCATTTGCATGATAAATGAGAGTGCCAGAATGGGGTCCCAAAGGACTTTCTCCTCTCACCGGTAGGCAGCTTAGTCCCCCCGCTGCCTGAGGATGGTGATGGTGGTGGCAGGTGGCATCTCTGCTGAACCCGGCCGGGGACACCCTTCATGGGGTGAAACCCTTCGTGAGGAGAAGCATTGGCATCTGGGCCAGCTGGTGTGTAGTTTGCCTGCAATTTGGGGGACATTTTTGCTGTCACATCTTGGAACTTGAGGAAAGGGAAGTCAAGGCACCCTAATCTGAATTGAAGAAATGGCATTGCCAAAAGAATAGTGACATCAGGATAATCAGGAAATGTACTAAACCGCACAATCCAGAATCCACAGAAATTCAGATATGGCAGATTTTGTGGAGTACAGAATCTGGGGTTTTAGCATGGCCTCTCCCCATTAGAGCAAATGAAGAGATGGGTGGATGAAAGCTGAGATTTGGCTTTTGGCTTTCAGTGGCTCTCATTATCTGCCACGTGGATCATAAAAAGTTATATGACTTCACCGAGCCTTGTTCCTTTATGGGAATAACAATACTTACATTAGACTGAAAATGAAGTGTTAGAGTGTTTTCTTAGTGTCCAGCAATCAAACTTTAAAAATTATTAAAAGGCTTGTAAACAACTGAATTTTAATTATTTTTTTTTACTTTTTCAAAGAGATGATGATAGTTTACTTTTTATTTTCTATTTATATTGATTTATTTGCAGTATTGGGGATCAAACCCAGGGCCTTGAGCATCCTAGACAAGTGCTCTACCACTGAGCCACATCCCCAGCCTCCAAACTGAATTTTCAAAAGCCTTATTTTGTTTTGAGTTTTATGATACTTCCAAACAGACAGTAAATCTAGGGGCAGAAGCTCTGGGTTCACGGTCCCACATTGGCATCTCCAACTAGTTTCCTCACGTCTCAGAACTTCCATTTCTTCACCCATAAAATGACAGTCTTGCCACCACCCATCTCCCTGTGTTGTAGCGAGGAGGAAATGAAAAACAGAGTGAGAAAAACACAGTAGAAGTTACAAAGCTCTTTGCAGATTTGCTATGATTCGTGTAATAGCAAAAATGATCAGAACGGGTACCACAGTGTCCCCATCAGCAGCGCTGATGGCCTGCTTCCCCGAGCATTACAGTCATTTTCAGCTGAAGCATCCATTTGTATGCAAACAATTATTGTGCAGTAGGCCTTCACACTGCTCCTGCACGGAAGTCACCAGCTGCAATCTCGTTTACATTATTAATTTGCTTAGTAAACCCTTTCAAGTCAAGTTCGCGTAGAGGTGAGCTGGGAAGCAGCCATCGTCTGTCAGCCTGAAGGGTGGGAAGAGAACCTGCAAGAAAAACGTGCAGGAGAAGGCAGGGGGCACGTGTTGCTTACATGGAGCTAGAAAGCAACCAAGTTTGAGTGTCTCTGGCAATCTTCACCCTGTCTCAAGAAAATGGGATCGGTTTCCTAGACCTTTAAAAATTTTATTGTTTATGTCATTGTTCTGGACAACATATACCACCACCTGCATTACAGCTACTGGAGCCAAGTACCACAAATTGAGAGCCTTAAAACAAGAGAAATTTATTGTCTAACAGTTTTGGAAGCCTGAGATTTGATAGCAAGGTGTGGACAGGTCCCTCTGGAGCCTCTAAGGGAGAATCCTTCCTTGCCTCTTCCTACCTCTAGTGTTGGACAGCAAGTCTTGGTGAACTGTTGCTGGTAAACATCACTCCATTTTCTACCTGTCTTCATATGACTCTCTTACTCCTGCATATCTGTCCCCTTCCTGTAAGGATGGCGGTCATGTGGAATTAAAGACCTATTTCCTCCAGTACAATCTTATCTAAATTTAAGTCATTACATCTGCAACAGCCCTATGTCCAAAGAAGGTCACATTCTGAGGTACTGGGGGTTAAAACATGAACCTCTCTTTTGGAGGGACATAATTAAAGCCATTATCCTACCGAATATACAATAGTTTTCCTTCCTTGTTTATTAATGATCGGAATAGAAACTTCAAGAGAGAGGGGACTCAGATCCTTGTTATTCCCTGGTGTCTAGATCGGCACTTGAAACATGAAAGAATTCAATAATAACTTGTTAAATTTAAGTACAACTTAAAATCTTCAGCCTGGAGCAGGGGAATAAACAGACTTTGAGGGGTTTCGGGGTTGGACAGTCTTGAGCTTATAGCTCAGCCCCAGTATTCTGGTCTTGTGCTGGTTTCTGAACCTCTCCACAACACTGTTTCTTCATTTCTACCACACGGTAATATTTTACAGCCTTATCACATTAATTGAATGAGTCAAGCTTCATCTCCATCTGGCCTTCTATGCATTTTCTACATCCCATGACATCAATTCTTTATTATCCAGTTTCACTTCTTTTTGCAACTGTTTCACCTGAAACTCAATGTGTTCTTTCTCAGAAACTTGATTTCCCAGTCTGTAAAATGGGACTGAAAATTGTGTCTCCCAACCCACACTATGGGGTTGGAAGGAGATGGAGCCATGGATGTGGACTACATAGAAGTGGGGTTGGCATTATCAATTTAAAGGTGCTGTTAACATCATTCAGCCTTTCTGCTGCTGCTTCATCAAGTTGAAAGAGTTTAATTTCCATTTATGTTCCAGAAATTGCATTTTAGAGTATTTGACTGAAGCCCAGAGAGGTTAAGAAATTTGCATAAGATCACAGAGTTATTTGCATGGCTAACGCAAAGCCACTGGGTTCTCTGCTTCCTTCACCCTACTCCAGGTTCTCTGCCAGGCTTGTGATCCCATGGCGGGGCACAGTAATGAGGCCAGGAGTTTTGTCCATTTATGTAAATTTTTGGTAAGTTTCTGAGAACCTCTAATTAGTTCGCTTCACCTTCTCCTCCTCTTTTTTCCTGTAAATTTATCTTTTTTTTTTTTAAATGAATGAGAGAGTAAAGAATGCATCAAGCAGCCAGAAGATAGGAACAGCCCCTGCCCACCAGTCATGGAAATTAGGACTGTACAATAGAGTTCCCAGGTGTCATCTGTGAGTTCCTGATTCCTGCCCCCTGCAGAGCCAACCCTGTCCACTACCCATCAGAGGCAGACCAGGAAGTATCCAAGAGAAAAAGGCTCAACAACCAAGAAGTGGAATGAAGGATTTGTCATGTGACTGTGAATGGGGGGCACTAGTCCAGATGTCTGTCTACACAACTGCAACTTCCTTCCTAATCTCTTGCCTATTTGATGACCTCAGACACAAGCTTGAGAGGTGTAAAGGATCCTAGAAAACTCTTAGGGCTTTGAAATCAAATGAACTTGAATCCCAATCTTCTCTTCCTCAGTTTAAAGTTGTGTGGATCAGGAGAAATGCTTACTCTCTTAGAATTATTTTCCTCACCTATAAAACGGAATAAATGAGATAATATGTGAATAGCACTTCATTCTTGGCTCTAAGTAGGAATTCAATAAGTGCTTGCTACTCAGCTTCCCGTTCTACACTTCAGCCAGAACCTACCCTAATCCTCATCCTGTTGAGCAGCTTCATTCCTGACAGGGTACAGTCCTGTTCTCACCCTATCCTTCCCTCACATTTTTCCACTGTGCCCTGTCTGGATCCTGCCCCTGGGGACCAATTAGTTCCTGGTGAAATGAAAGGGTGCTCCAACTGTCTTTAAGTGTGACTTTCTCCCCAGGGACCTCTGTTTCTCTGCTTGCCTCATCTTGGGTATCAGAATCCACCTGATTTGGATCCCAAGTTTAGAAAAAAATCCCTAGGGACCTTGTAATATGGGCTTCTGTCACCTCCTGTTACTGTCCTTCCAAAATCATTCTTCTTCCTGAATCATACTTTTCTTTCCTCTGACCATCATTGAACACCAGGAAACCTCCCAGTTCAAGCCATGTGGGTTGTGAGACTGTCCTCTCCCATCCCAAGGTCAAGTAGTACATTGGTTTCACATTCATTCATTTGACAAATGCATCACTCATCAAGTCCTCAGATCATTATGGAGCCCATCAAACATGCCAGGACCTGCACAAGGTGCAAGGAAACAACGTGAACTGTACTGGTCCCCCCGTGGGGGAGAGGCGTGGTCTGAGCAGGTGCAGAATACTTGGGGCCTCCAGCCTCCTCCTGACCGCAGCTCCAGCCTCTGGGCCGCTCTGAACCCACAGAGGCTCAGCAGCACAATGAATTCTTGGTGAGCTCCTTCTTTGTGACAAGGGTTTAAGCCACAATGAATATTTATAGGACATGGTTAAGAGATTATCCTAATGTGTATTTCAAGTCCATTGATGTCCAAACTTAGAGACAGAGTCTGTTTGTTCAAGAGCAATGATATGCACTCAAAGTGTTAGAGACCAAACTGCTATGTGGGTACTGGGGGTTTGCTCCCCCTTTAGGTTTTATTCAGGTCTGAAAATATCTGAAGACTGGTACAAACACAAAGTAGATTCACTAATCCTCACTTATAATAAATATAATCTTGTAAAAGTTCTCACTTACTGAGTACTTTTTGTATAACAGGCACTAAGCATTTAGGTGACTTAACTCATTTCAGACCTCACAACAGCCCTATAAGGTAGGAAGTTCCCTGGATACAGACAGGTAAACTGAGGCACAGAGACTCTCTAGCTTGTCTGACATGGTATGGCTAGAAAGTATCAGAACAAGAATTTGAACCCAGGTGTTCTGTTTCCAGAGGCCCCTTTCCGAAATTGGCTATGTGTTTGCAGGAGACACTTCAGAAATGTTAATTTATGCAGGCTCACCATGACTCTGAGGGGATTTGGCTCTTCCCATCTTACAGATGAGGAAGAAAAACCCAGTGGTTCATGAGCTGCTCTAGATCCCACCAAATAGTGGCAGGGTGGGGATGAAAAACCAGGTGGCCTCTGTAGAATCACATGCCTGGTCACCCTGCAGCAGAGCATCATCAATGTGGCTTTGGCCAGCCTCACCCAAGCTGAAGCCTTTTGAGCTCCACCCACAGTCTTGTCTGCTTAGACCTCTGGGCCCCCCAAAATAAGTCATGTTTTCCCCCTCACCCTTTATCACTAACATCACTCCCAGCTGACACTCCTCTCGGGGTTTGTCATGGGCTCTACATTCTTGAACCATAACAATATCCTTTTAGTACTTCAAATTGTATTATCCAAAGCGCTTTCCTTGGAAAGTGAGGCTTCCACTGAGGGTAAGAAGCACAGAGACTGGCGGCTGTTTCACAGAGTGCTCAAGAGGCGGAGCTCTTCCCCACCAGGTCACATTTCTCCTTCAGTAGAACGGGCATTTGAACCCACATCGTCAATTTGTTTTTGCTCTGCTGGTTTTCCTGTTTATTTCTTGTCCTGGAAAGAAAGAAAAAAAGATCTGACCTGAGGTTGCTCCCCACTTTTGACTCCATATTTGTTTAAGTAAGAGATGCCCCCCCCCCCCAGAGCTCCTGTCAATACAGGAACATTCAGAGGTGAAATGATTAGATTAGGAGAGCCTTAATCTAATTGGCCCATCCTACTTGAAATGGATCAACTGGGCCATGGCTGGAGGAGGTAGGTCACTGGGGCCTGCCTTGGAAGGGTTGTTCTTTCCGTGGCCCATTCCTCCCAACTTTTGCTTCCTGACCCCCTTCCCCTGCCATAAGCTGAGCTGCTTTCCTCTGCTGGGCCCTTCTGCCATGATGTGCTGCCTCATCTCAGGCCCGCAAAGGAGTCAGCTGTCTAGGGCCTGAGACCTCTGAAATCATGAGCCCCAAGTAGTGTTTTTCTTCTCTAAGTTGTTCTTGCCAAGCTTTTTGATCGAGTGATGAAAGCTGACTGAAACAATGTGTGACCAGGTGGTTTCCCATCTTTCAATGACTTTGTCACCTGAAAAGTTAGGAACAGACACTTGTGTGTCATTTTCTAGCCCCACACTCTTTTCCTTCTGGGAGGAGGGCCCCGAGCTCAACCTCAACCAGGAACTTTCTCTTTTAGAAAGGCTTTACCTCCCTCAATTCCTAGAGCACGTTGAAACAGAATTTACAATAATTGTTCTGTGCCATTCTCAGTCCATTTCTCAAGGCCATACTCATGCAGGGAGTGGAGGACTGGCTCGTGAGACCTTGGCTTTCCCACCTGTAAAATGGCTGGTGCAAGAACACTAAGGGCAGGGAGCCCAGGTAGGGCTGGATCACACAATTCAGAGTCTTCTCTTTCTCCTATTCTATTACTATAACACATCGTGCTTAGAGCATGTCTTGTTCTACATCATCCTTTCTCGATTTGTATAGAAACCTCCCCCTCTGCTGTCCCCACCCCCTACTCCAATCAAAGCTTGGGACCTGTAACTAAGATGTCAGTGACACAAAAATATATAGTTAATTAGCTGATACGACCAAGTCCAATTGCTTATCTGGGAGTGGGAATGAAGGCAGGGTCATTTCTAAGTAGAATGCAAAGACATGAAAGAACAGTATTAGCTGGGAAAATGGATTTCATAGCACGCTTGCCAACATTTCTAAATTTCATTGCAAAGTCTGTGTTTCTTATTAAGGATCAACAGTGCTGTGCTGAATTTAGACTCAGAAATCCTACGCTCATGTTCCAAGTACTACCCTTATTAGCACTGAGACCCTGGATGCATCCCTCTCTAAATCTCAGTGTTTGGGACTTTGAAGAAATCTCTCTCAGTGTCTGTGAGAATATTTTAAGAGTAAGAACCATGTCTTTTGCTCTCTCTGAGCCCAAACCAAGCCCAGCACCTGGCTGGAGTCAGGCACTGTAAGGTCCAGCACACAGCAATGGTCATTGTAAGGGTGGGCCCATCTGTCTTGACCCCACAGACTTTGCCAGAGGTGATGACTGTTGAGTTTATTGTTTATTTTCCATAAACGCGGCGGCTCTGCATTTTTATTGGCTCTTCAATGGAAAGAAAAAGGGCAGGCACAGAAAGAAAAGAAGAAGCAAAAAGAAAAGAATAAAGACACCAAATATGGAAAGCTCCCACGTGAGAGTTTCATGCAGATGTAATCTGGATTCAGCCTGATCCACCTCTGATGGTGTGACTTTGCCGAATGAGGTGAGACTAGTCCCACAAAATGCTCTGTTTGACGAATAATCTCATCAGGGAGCTCCTACATGCCAATGTTTTCCATTTTGAAAAGGTGTCCTAGAAGCTTTTCAAAAAAATCAGCTTTAAAATAAATTCAAGAGGAGCCCAGTCAAAATCTTTGCAGGGTGATATTTTATTAAAAACCCAATTTATAAGGCTGAAACAGCTAGAAAGTCTACAAGGATTTAAAAAAAACAGGAAGAAAATACCTCCCCATTATTACATATGTGTGTTATTGGAAACATCTTTCTTATTTAAGAAAACAAGCTTGTTCCAAAAGAGTTTATAAGAAAGTTAGGTAGAATTCAGAACACATTTTCCATGTGAACATGGTAACAATGGCTGAGTTTGCTGGTTAGAAAACACAAAGCCTTGTTGGATCTGTAGTTGAACCTGTGTGATGATTGTACCAAGGACAAGAACCATACAAGTGAGTTGATGGCTGAGAGCTCTTACCATGCCGGGACCAAGCTAAACACGTCACACACCTGGTTCCAGGGAGTTCCCCTCATAATCCACAGGAAGGGACTGTGCCCACTGCATGGGCATAGTTTCAAAGTGCTCTGGAAATTCAAGGAACTCTCTCAGCTGATGGAGCTACTCAGGGCAGAGTGAGCACTGGGGTTCCCATCTACCCGACTTGTTTTTAAACACTGCTTTGCCCTTCTCTGAGGTTATTGGCTTCTTTGAGATTTCACCTGCTTTGCAACAGCCCAGAAGAGAAGACCCATCCCTCTTGGAGGCCTCCCTTCCTCCATACTCTGAATCCCTTTTTCTGTTGCCTTCTTAAATTCACTCCACCAAATAGCCCCTCTCTCAGTTCTTAACTCCTTTCCCTCTTTACTGGCTATTTTCTCTCAGCCTATAAACTCCTCAGGTTGCTCTCATCCTAAACAAACAACCGAAACCTTCCCTGGAACATCTGCCCCCTTTAACTGCTGTTCCCTCTCTCTCCTTCTCCTCTCACTTACGAACCTTAACGCTGCCCTTTCCTATTAACCTCCAATCGCTCCTCACACCATCACCTGGTTTCCACCTGCCCAGATACCTGAGTGTCTCCAGCCATGGTTGCTAATGGCCACCCTGTTGCCAGCCTCTGTGAGCATCCTGGTCCTCACCTTGCTGTTGCTGTGTTTGACCCCGAGCGTTCCCTGCTTCCCAAGTGTTCTGGGCCCTGGCTTTTGTTGATGCTCTGGCCTCACTGAGGGGCCTCCTCCTTTGTTTTCCTTGAATTGGCTCCAACTGCCACTGCTCTTACCACTCTGCAGGAGTGACAGGGTCAATCTGATGGACAGTCCTGGATAAATGGCCCAGAGGCTCTGCACATTCAGAGCAGCAACCCTCGAGACTTCTCCCCTCTACTCACCTCCTGTCCTGTGCCAGCCCTTCTCCTGTCATTGGTATCATCTTCAGAGCCACCTGCACATCCAACCTGGAAACTGGAATCCCTCCTCTTCCTTTCCCCAAGGCCCACTTACAGTCACCCCACTGACATACCTTGTCCATTCCTAACCTAATGCTGTCCTCGTCTGTTTTCCAGATGTTGTCACTGACCATTCTTCCCTCTTCCTGCCTGCTGTAGCACCTCTAATCCCTCCTCCGCCATGCATCTAGGAATGAAATATGAATCTGAACGCTTACCTACCCTTTATAGAATCCTTCAGAGCCCTCAGTCACTAGCTCATGAGTCAGAAAGACCCACCTGTGACCTGTCCGCTACCAGTCTCCAGCCCCACCACTCACCACATTGCTCCTTAAAAATGTCTCTCCCTTAACAATGAATGGCTTGAAGTGTCCTGCATACAAGACTCTGACTCACAAGGTCATGTCTGCTCACATTCTGTCCTACACCTGGAGTGCCATCCTCTTTCGTCTGAAACGCTCATTCAACCCCCAGTTCTTTGTTCCACAATCCTTCCGGGAACTATCCCCAAACTTCCCCAAACGGTGGATGGAAGCCCTTCCCTTGAACTCAGATAGCCTCGGATTTCCCCTGCCATAGCTCCAAGCATACTTCTTGCAATTCCCTCTCTCCTTACTTGTCCTCCTAAACAGGGAGTTAATTGAAAACAGGGATACTGTCTTGTGCATTGGTGTATCTAGGGTGGGTTCACACCACCACATGGCAGCTGAGTGAGTTTTGCTGACCTCCATAGGCTTTGTTAACCTTAGACTGGGATTTGTCAGAATGAAAACTGATGGATAGTGGAAGCTTCAGTAGGATCTTGAAAAAATTAGTCTAATTTTGGAGTGTCCACACTGTAGGATAGAATTCACCAGACTCACCCTGGTGATGGCAGGGCCCACTGTGAAACCAGAACATGACAGTGCTGCCATCCTTATTCTACTTTGGTGGAGGAAAGCAGGAAGGAGAGTCTAGGAGGAGCTTTCCTCCCCAGAGAGGGAAGTGAGTAGCTCTCTCAAGTGCTCTGCATCTCCCCATGTACTCTTTCATTTGAAGATATGAATAATTTTTTTCTCAGCTAAGGGAAGCCATTCATTGCTGGTCCAAACCCTGCCTTTAAACAGTACTTCAGCATATGGTCTCCTGGTTAATAATTAGGAGTGCCTATTTCAAGTCTTAGGGAAAGAAGTTCCTTGCAATCTCTTCTCTGCCACTTTTTACCTACAAATTAATCCGTCAAGAAGATGGTGTTCCCCCCAACTCTTAAGGGATTTACACCATTATGCAGGCTCCTGAAGTCTTGAGTCTGGATTGAGCTGACCTAATGAGCTCAGGAATAGAGCTTTGTAAGTAGCAGGCTGCATTTACATATAGAATGATGTTGGTGCAGGCAGCAGTGGGCTCTCAGGTCTCTCACTCCCCCCAAATGGCCCTCACATCCTCCCACGATGAGCAAGACTCTCAAGTGTCTTGTTAGGTTGCCTGAACTTGGTTTGCTAATTTTTCATTTTCGCTTTATAGGAGATACCAGTCAATCTAAGTAGGTTAGATCTAACTCCGCCTCCTTGCCCCACATCTGATCACTCATTTATTTATCCATCTTTGTCATGGTCATGAGCCTGCTCTGTGATACAGAACTGGAAGTCGCAGAAGGGGAGGAATCCAAGGGAGAAGTTAGCATCCAGACTCCACCTCCACCTTTTCCAGTCAGTGATTACAGATGTCTACCATCATGAGACAGCCAGAAAAATAACCCACATTTACTGAGCAGTGGAGATCAGGAAAGAAAGTAGGTAGCATACCTTCTGCCTCTTGTTCCTACAGTGCCCGTGGAAGACAGTAGAGAGGAATGCAAGTTAGGACCCATTTGCTATTCCTTGCGCAGAAGGAAAGGGCAATATGGCAGAAGTGCATGGTACATGGTGATCACTGCTGACCCTGCCACTTTACATAATTTTGGATAAGAGATCTAACCCCTTAAAGATGCAGGTTCTTCAACTGTAAAGTGGGAATAATGATATCATATAGGGATGTTCCTAAAGATTTTATGACTATGTAAAGTTACCAGTGATATTTTATGACCCATTTTAGGTATTTTGAGGCATACAAAGTTGACTAAACAAGATACTGAGTTATGCAACACAATTCACAATGGCTAAATTATGGGAACCAGCCCAGGTACCCATCAACAGATGAATGAATAAATAAAATGTGATATATACATATGCACACAGATTCTTACTTCACCATAAAGAAGAATGAAATTATGGTATTTGCTTTTAAATGGATGGAACTGGAGAACACCATGCTAAGTGAAATAAGCCAGACTCAGAAAGTCAAAGAGCAAATGTTTTGTCTCATATGCAGATACTGGTCCAAAATAAGTGGGGGAAAAATGGGAGGTGGAGGAAATCCTATGAAAATAGAAGGAAGAACAGTGGAATAGAGGAAAGGGATTGAATGAGAGGGTGAAGGGACAAGAATAGGTGGAATGAAATTATGCTGTGTCCATATGTGAATATGTGAATTCCACCTTCATGTATGTCTATAAATCAATAATTTAAAATAAAGCTATAAATAAATAGAAGGAAGACCAGTAGAATAGGCGAAGTGGAACAGGGTAAGGAGGAAGGGAGAGAAAGAGTTCTAAGGACTGGAGTGGAACAGATTATATACCATGCATATATGGTTATGTGCAAACTGAATGCTATGTGTAAATACAATGCACTAATAAAAACATAAGAGTTATGACTTTCCAACAGTTGACTAGTTACTTTGACTAACAATAAAGGAAAATCAATGTTAAGCACCAAGAAAGCAATGCACTCTGGGAATTCAGGAAGATAGATGTGAGCAGGAGAAGCAAAGAGAGAGCTGTGGAAAAGAGCATGGATAGGCAGAACTAACATCATCAAAATGGCGATATTACCAAAAGTTCTCTATAGGTTTAATGCAATGCCAATCAAAATCCCAATGGCATTTCTTGTAGAAATAGAGAAAGCAATCATGAAATTCATATGGAAAAATAAAAGACCCAGAATAGCAAAAACAATGCTAAGCAAGAAGTGTGAATCAGGCGGTATAGCGATACCAGACTTCAAACTATACTACAGAGCAATAGTAACAAAAACAGCATGGTACTGGTACCAAAACAGGCGTGTGGACCAATGGTACAGAATAGAGGACACAGAAACCAATCCACAAAACTACAACTATCTTATATTTGATAAAGGGGCTAAAAGCATGCAATGGAGGAAGGATAGCATCTTCAACAAATGGTGCTGGGAAAACTGGAAATCCATATGCAACAAAATGAAACTGAATCCCTTTCTCTCGCCATGCACAAAAGTGAATTCAAAATGGATCAAGGAACTTGATATCAAATCAGAGACGCGCCGTCTGATAGAAGAAAAAGTTGGCTACGATCTACAGTCGGTGGGGTCGGGCTCCAAATTCCTCAATAGGACACCCATAGCACAAAAGTTAATAACTAGAATCAACAAATGGGACTTACTCAAACTAAGAAGTTTTTTCTCAGCAAAAGAAACAATAAGAGAGGTAAATAGGGAGCCTACATCCTGGGAACAAATCTTTACTCCTCACACTTCAGATAGAGCCCTAATATCCAGAGTATACAAAGAACTCAAAAAATTAGACAATAAGAGAACAAACAACCCAATCAACAAATGGGCCAAGGACCTGAACAGACACTTCACAGAGGAGGACATACAGTCAATCAACAAGTACATGAAAAAATGCTCAACATCTCTAGCTGTCAGAGAAATGCAAATCAAAACCACCCTAAGATACCATCTCACTCCAGTAAGATTGGCAGCCATTAGGAAGTCAAACAACAACAAGTGCTGGCGAGGATGTGGGGAAAAGGGTACACTTGTACATTGCTGGTGGGACTGCAGATTGGTGCAGCCAATTTGGAAAGCAGTATGGAGATTTCTTGGAAAGCTGGGAATGGAGCCACCATTTGACCCAGCTATTCCCCTTCTTGGTCTATTCCCTAAAGACCTAAAAAGAGCATGCTACAGGGACACTGCTACATCGATGTTCATAGCAGCACAGTTCACAATAGCAAGACTGTGGAACCAACCTAGATGCCCTTCAATAGACGAATGGATAAAAAAAATGTGGCATTTATACACAATGGAGTATTACTCTGTATTAAAAAATGACAAAATCATAGAATTTACAGGGAAATGGATGGCATTAGAGCAGATTATGCTAAGTGAAGCTAGCCAATCCCTAAAAAACAAATGCCAAATGTCTTCTTTGATATAAGGAAAGTAACTAAGAACAGAGTAGGGACGAAGAACAGGAGAAGAAGATTAACATTTAACAGGGATGAGAGGTGGGAGGGAAAGGGAGAGAGAAGGTAAATTGCACGGTAATGGAAGGAGACCCTCAGGGTTATACAGTGGAGGGGGTAGAGAGAGAGGAGGGGAGGGGAGGGGAGAGGTGGGGAGGGGGGAGGGTGGATGATGGGAAAGGCAGCGGAGCACAACAGACACTAGTATGGCAATTTGTAAATTAATGGATGTGTAACTGATGTGAATCTGCAATCTGTGTATGGGGTGAAGGTGGGAGTTCATAACCCACTAGAATCAAAGTGTGGAATATGATATGTCAAGAAATTTGTAATGTTTTGAACAACCCACAATAAAAAATTAAAAAAAAAAAAAAAAAAAAAAAAGAAAAGAGCTAGAAGAAGAACATACAGATATTTGGAAAGGAGGGAGGGAGGGAAGGAGATAGGAGTAGATTCTTGATAGATTAACACAGGCAGACGGATAATCGATTGTGTTAGAAGGACTTCTGTTATTGATTAGGAAGGGGGATGGTAAATGGTTTGTCAAAAGACCTAAAGGCCTGAATGCTCAGTGGAGGAGAGTGTGTGTAGAAGGTCAGTAAGAAATACAGTTGAGCCCAGTGCAATGGTGCAAGCCTATAATCCCAGGGGCTCAGGAGGCTGAGACAGGAGGGTTGAGAGTTCAAAGCCAGCCTCAGCAAAAGCAAGGCACTAAGCAAATCAGTGAGACCATGTCTCTAAATAAAATATAAAATTGGGCTGGGGATGTGGCTCAGTGGTTGAGTGATCCTGAGTTCAATCCCCAGTACCCAAAAGGAAAAGAACAAAAGAAAGAAATACAGGTGAAAAAGTAATTTAGCAGAGATGGTGTAGAATCAAGGGATCCTATGTCAGAGCAACCAACAGGCCCAATTCCCCATCCATGTGTGCATCTTATTTACAGCATCTCAGCACTAGTGGTCTTGCCTCGGGAGAGCTGAGGGCTTCCCACCTCCCATCCACTACTCTGTGGATGGCATGTGATAGTAACATAACAGCTCCTGTTTATTGACAGTCTTCTCAGCAGTATGCTCGTTCTGTATGTGATTGCAAATCCTCTTGAGTGCCCTTGAGGAAGGTATTATTACTTTTCATTTCATATAAGAACAAACTGAGATGCACAGTTCCTCCAGCTAATTAGGGGACACAGAATCTGCACCAGGTCTGCAGGGCTGCACATCTTACTGAGCTGTCTCTCTGCCTTCATAACATATTTCTGTTCACTGAAGAGAGAGCTCCTTAGGTGTCAGGCTTGTCCAGCCTAAGAACACTCCTCTCAAAAGACTTTCTTGCAATGGAGAAAGATCAAGCCCTCCTCCTAATGACTGCAGAAACTTTATCAGGTTTTTTTTTTCTTTTCTTATCTGTACTTAGAGCCATTCCTTGTAAATCTCGTTTCTGTTCAAATTCTGTTTCATTAATTCGCTCTTTCTTCTTTCTTTAAATTAGGAAGAATTATCCCAAGCTAATCGAAATTTTAAAACTGTTCTTGCTCTCATCCATGCTGACCTGAGAAGGGTTTATTATCTGTCCCATTGCACAATCCAATGTCTCCCCTCCAAAAGATGTATTAGTGTCTTTAGCTATTCAAAGGATTCAACTGACTGAGCGTGCTTGGGTCATTGTAATTTGATTTATCGGACACTTGAAGATTGTCCTTGATGGACTCAGGGCCTGCCTGGGAATGTCTAAAGAAGCATACCAGGAGCAATGCCATCTGACCTTCAGAACTCAAAAAGCAGTGGATGATGTCATTGTGTTAGCCCAGCAGTCTTCAGAGAGCCAAGTGTCTCTGCTGAAAGAAGTTCCAGAGTCACGTGTATTCTTCCTAATTTTTTTTCACAGGTCTCTACTGATGGGCCCCATGGCTTTAACAAAATTCTGTAATAAGTTTTTATTGCAAACCTACTATGTGTCAGATATTGTGGAAAGCACCGAAGGTGTGAAGCTAAGACATCCATCTGAACTGGAAAAGTTCACTGTAGGCAGCAAAACAGGCTCAGGTGGTGACCACAGCAATCTCAACAATCAGAGAGAAGTGCTCAGGGAACCCAGCCAGTGCAGGGATGTACTTAAAAGCATCTATAGTACTAAGACTTTTAATCTGTATTTGACTAGCTACAATCACAGGGTTCTCAGTAGCCACCAAAGCAGTCCATGTTTTTGAAAGGCAACAGAAAATATTGGTTAAGAGTTTAGACTCTGGCTGGACGCAGTGGAACAGATGTCTCTGGATATGACCCCTGAGACCCCTGATCTATCAAGAATGGTACGCTCTATATACCCAGCCACTTAGGAGGCTGAGGCAGGAGGATCACAAGTTCAAACCCAACCTCAGCAAAAGCGAGGCACTAAGCAATTCAGTGAGATCCTGTCTCTAAATAAAATACAAAATAGGGATAGGGAGGTAGTTCAGTGGTTGAGTGCCCCTGAGTTCAATCCCTGGTAACTCCCCTCCAAAAAAGGAATTTAGATTCTGGAGTCATCTTATGTGGACATGTTATTCACCTCAGTTTCCTCAGTAATAAAATGGGGACATTGTTGTATCTATCTCCTTGGGTTGTTATGATGATTAAGGTAATTAATGAGTATAAGTTATTTAAAAAAAAAAGAGCCCAGGACATAAAATGAAGTATCTATTAACATTAGTTAATGTTTCTTCAAAGAAGAAATGTTAGGAAAATTCATTATTAAGCCTAAGGTTCCTGAGTCTGATGTGTTTTCCTGATATACACTGGGTTCAGTTCCACAGCCTATGGAGCCAAACACACACCAGGTTCAAGCACTGTGTAAAATCAGCCATGGTGTAAAAGAAGAGATTTCCTATGCTATTTTTTTCAGAAGAAAATGCAATTGAGCCTTCATCACGTAAGATAGTGAGTAACTGTATCAACTGTGATAGTGAAAAAGATGGGAGACCCAAAAGTGGGCTTTGCATATGATTTTTTTCTTTCCTTGGAAGATATCACGTTTCCTAGCTAAAGGTATAGACCTCTGTTGAAAGAACGCCATTTGCAAAGAGCTCTGTTGTTGGTACAGTGGGCGTTGAAAAAACTATTTCTTGGTGTTGGTTTAGAAATGGAACTGTGATATAGGTTCTAAACTTAAATTATGAAGATTATAAAATGATGAGCTCTGCCACCTTCTAGACATGTGACCTTGAGCAAATAAATTAGCTGAGCTTAATTGAACTTGAATTTCTGATCTATAAAATAGGATGGTAATAATGCCTGTTGCAGAGGCTGCTTGTGGGAAATGATGATATTTTTTAAGTTACTTGGCACAGAACTAGAATATGATAAATACCAAGTTAATGTTGGGCAACGTTATTTATCATTATTTATCATTATTTATTTTTCATTAACGGGTTGGGGGTGTGTAGAGAGATAGAGACAGATAGTTATAAAAAATTATGAATATGTCTTATACATGTAGTATCCAATGGATGGACATAGACAATGAGAGAAAAAATGCTGCAGTCTGGCTGGGCACAAAATAACCAAGCCACCACAAAGCCTTGTAGATTCAAACAGCAACTCTTTATTCCCGAACTCTCACCTACACTCTACACAGCACGTTCTGGGAAAATACACTCCCTTTACCCGGCTCTGTGTACCAGTTCTCTCAGAACCCCAGGAGAACTCCATGGGAACTCAAGGAGCGGGAGCCTGAGGCAGCAGGATACGCCCTATTCCCAGCAGGATCCACCCTAAACCTGGAGCCACCCTAATCCAGCAGGATCCACCCTAAACCTGGAGCAACCCTAATCCATGAGCAGGGTCACCTTAACCAAAAATGCCATGTCATTCCTACTTGGCTATGGCTCTCAGCAAAAAAAGAAGAAATTATGCCTGAGGAGATAATGTTGCCTCCCATGATTGTGGAGAGAGAGATAAAAAGCTTTTTCCTCCTTCATGCAACTGTGTCTTGTATGCCAGCCACTCCCTGGAAAGATAGAGAATGATTTGCTTGTTGGAGAGACAAAGTCCAGAAAGAGTCAATAGCAGAGAAGAGAGTGAACTACACTCTTAAAAAAGAGTAAGAATGCTACCAGGGTGCATGGGCTAGGGACAGGGAAGAAAGGAAAATGGACAAAACAGAAGATTGGAACAGCAGGAGTCTTTGATACCAGGATGAAGAGTTTAGACTTCATTCTCTAGGCCAGTGGTTCTCAGCCAGGGTGGTTTTGCCCAGCAGGAGATGTTTGGAAATGTCTGGAGACATTTTTGGTTGTTGGAACTGGCGGGATACTTCCAAACTGCTGGATAGAAGCCAGGGATGCTACTCAGCATCCAGCAAGTACACTGGACAGCTAACTCCACATCAGAGAAAAGTACAGAATGTTAAGGTGCTGAGGCTGAGAAACCCTCTTTACATAGTAGGGAGATGGAGCAGAGTTTTGAGTTGAGAATGAGAAGATCAAGGATTCATATGATTTCTAGGAAGCACATGTAGCTGTGGGAGATGCTGGAGTCAGGAAGACCAACTGAGAGGGATCTGAAATGGTTTGAGAAGAGGCACTGATGGGACATGGAAAGGGAAGAACTGATACGAGAGATCCTGTGGGAGTGTACTCACCTAACAGTGTCATCGCAGGATCAGTTGAGACAGTATCAGGAAAACACTGAGCACATAATAGAAACTCAGTAAACGAGATAATATTACTAGAGTTGTATTTCCTTCCAGATGTTTTAAAATAAACTTCCTCAATTTGGGGTAATTTTAGAATCACAGGCACATTGTCCAGATAGTGCAGAGAATTCCCATACAACATTCACATGGCTTCCATAAAAGTCGATATTTTCCATACCATGGTACAAAATGAAACTCTATTTAACTTTCACCAGTTTTCCACTCATGTCCTCTTTCTATTCCAGAATACAAACCAAAATACATGTTGCATTTAGTGTCCATATGTTTTCTAATTTGCATATTTGTTTGTTTGAAAAATAACTTCATTTCCAATAGTTGAAGTCAGCTCCTTCTCTCTGGAGTTCTTCTGAACAGATCCGAATGCAGTGAGACTGTTGTGCTTTGGTAACATCAGCTGTCAAGTTTGCTCCAAGTTCTGAGTTACTCCTATCTTGGCAGGAAATCAGCTGTGCAACTGACATTTTACTACATACATGAAATTGCTAAGTGAAGCTGTAGCTTTAAAAGGTTTCCCTTTAAAAAATTAAATATCTCAAATTTAGATTCAAATTCAAAGAATCTTTAAATTTCAGGTACTCTTCTAAAAAAAAAGGAATTTTATAAAAATGTAACCCACAATATAGAATCAGACTTTTCTCCCAAAATCATCTGATTTTTTTTTTTCTATTTAAGATGCATGATGAATCACCTTCTGTATGGAGATATGCTTTTCCTCAGTACCCAAAACACATGCTGGATGTTTCTGAGCTGGTTCTCCAGTTGGACAGCTCTTGTCTATGCCTTCCTGCTATGGCCAGTGCTCTTCTCATGAGCAGAGAAGCCAGGTGTGGGTGACTGGCCACCTGGGGTCTTAGCCAGGACTGCTTTCCCTCCCCCCTGCCCTCTCTTCTCATTTCCCCTGGTCTCAGTTCTGGTTCTTCTATTTTCTAGCTCAACATTCCAAGTCCTGATACCCATTTCCTTCCCCTTTTTTTGGTTTTATCTTTGTTTTTATTAAAAATATGTCCTAGTAATATAATTTTATTACAGAAAATTAGAACCTTCAGGTAAGCATAAAAGAGAACATTTCAATTACCAATAATCCTATCACAGCTAACACCCTCACATTCTGTTTCCTACACATACTCATATATACACTCACATTTATTCTCTCCAAATAGGTCCATACAGTGGTAGGAACATAATAATATGTAGCATTTGTGCATGTATTGAGTCCATTAAAACTCAAAATGTCCTGTAAAGAAACATTCTAATTATCCTCATTGTGCAGAGAAGGCAATGAAGCCTGAAAAAGTAAGCACCCTGCAGAAGGCCACGCAGCTAACAGGTGTTGGCTCAGGGTTCCCACAGTCAGGCTCCAGAACTGTGTGACTTTAACCCTGATGCTAATACCATACTCACCCTTTTCTCCCAAAATCATCTGATTTTTTTTTCTATTTAAGATGCATGATGAATTGCCTTCTGTATGGAGACATGCTTTTCCTTTCAGATATTTTGTGTGTGTGTCCAGCCTTTGTTTTTTTGGGCAGGGGGTGAGGGATATTGAGGATTGAACTCAGGGGCACTCAACCACTGAGCCACTTCCCCCTCCCTATTTTGTATTTTATTTAGAGACAGGGTCTCACTGAGTTGCTTAGCAGCCTCACTTTTACTGAAGCTGGCTTTGAACTCACAATCGTCCTGCCTCAGCCTCCTGAGCTGTTGGGATTACAGGAATGTGCCACCGTGCCTAGCCTGTGTGTGTCCAGTCTTATGTACAGTGCTTCAATAAATTTTTTTTTTGTGATGTTGGGGATTGAACCCAGGACCTTGTGCATGCCAGACAAGCACTCTATCAACTAAGCTATATCCCCAGCCCTCAATAAACATTTCTTAAATGTAAGCCTAAGGACTCATCTTGAATTAGCCACTTGATATTTTCTTTTCCCCATGATTCCTTGGGTCATCTTGTGCTTATGCTTATGCTTCTTAGACTTACCACCTTCCTTGTTCTCTCCATCCCACATATAGATTCTACACACACACACACACACACACACACACACACACACACACACCCTGTTGCCCAGCTGTCAGTCCAGCTCTCAGCCTCATCCATCTCTCATGTTGAAGAGCATGGGCTCTCCTGGCCAAATATATTCCTGCTCCCCCTAGTCATTCCATTAGTAATGAATGAAGACTTTATTAGGAAAGATTTAATTCCAGAGTCTTCATCTAGGCTTACACAAATACTCATTTCAACAAACATTTATTGGGCATCCATTATTTTCAGAGTATTTGAGGGAACACAGGTAAGATAGCTCCTGTCTTCCAGAAGTGTACACTCCTAGTGAATGGCTGACAGATACAACTGACCGGAAGGTAAATTTTAGCAAAATGAAGGTATTAGCCACATTGAGATGGGAACCCTGGGGAAGAAGCTATGAACTTTGATTGGAGGACTTGAAGAAGGTTTCAGAGGAGATGACCTGGTACCTATCATTCACTTGTCCTGTCTTCTGTGGGTGTCTTATGTGATGGGCTACATGACACAGGGTCAGGGTCTTGAGCCTAGCATTTGAAGGGGAACAGCAGTAGGTTGACTAGATGTCATGGAAGGCTCCCAGGACATGAGACTTCCAGTCCTGAGTCTGAAAAAGCCCCAGCCAAACTAGGACAAATTGGTCACCCTAAGTAGCAGTTGTGACAAAGCTGAATACCTAATGGATCTCATGGGAATGGAAGGGTATGATGGCAGGTAGGGGGTGCAGTGGGGAAGAAAAGGGCTGCAGTGCTGGGCTGCGAGGGCAATCTGTGTTAGGTTGTTAGGTTGGTCACTCATGGAGGCCTTTTGATGAGCTGTCACTTAAACAGAGACATGAATATAAATCTAGGGAGAAACAGAGGCACGTGGATATCTGGAAGGAAATATCCTATACCTGCACAGCACAGGGGAGGGGACAAAGAACTAGAGATGGATCCAGAGAGTTGGTCAGGAGCCTGATAACATAGGACCCCTTGAGTCCTGAAAAGAAACTTGGATTTAATTCTAAGATAGAATTATTGGAAGGTCTGAGGTGCAGCGTGGCATCCTCTGATGTATGCTTCATAAGGACCACTCTGGCTGCTTTGTGGAAATAGAGTCTAGAGTGGAAGAGAGGAGACTAATTAGTAAGCTACTGCAATAATCTAGAAGGACAAAGTATATATCAGAAAGTGCAGAGACCTCAGGCAAGTGCAGGCTTAACCCAACCCAGCCATCACTGGGGGAAAGCGCCTTTGCACATTATTTAACTTCTGTTAGCCTTTAATCTTATCTATAAAGTGGGGATTAACAAATTGTGAAGTTAAATGAAATCATGCGCATGAAAGAGACGAGCCTGGTGCCTAAATTCTATTATGAGAATAGTAGGATGCCATAGGAATTAAATTGTTAAATACTAATATAATTCTTAAGACCAATGACTGGCCACAAAAACCTGATTACTCAGACAGAAATGCGTGTAATTCTCTAGTCCTATAAGTGTGTGTTCTAAAAGTCTATGTTTTTCTTATTGCAATCAAAAAACGTTAACGGTTTTTTAAATATGCTTAGCAGTTCCGTGCTATAATATCTTTGCATCTATGGTTTCCTCTTTTCAGGAAAGTCATTCCTTGCACCCCAAAGCTCTTCCCCCTGGTCCTGATTCAAATTCACCTTCCCTAGGTCTTTCTCTCCAACAGAGTTAATTGCTGCTTTCTTGCTATTTTCCTAAGGCTTAGTTGTTTAGTTTTAACTCTATTTTTATTTTGCCAGCTTTTATTATTTTTATATCCTCCATTATAAAAGGTGCCTCCTTTTCCTAATAAAAATAGATGGCAGAGACAGTGTTGAATTTATCTTGGCTATTATGAGGGTCTGCCACTTAATGTGTAAGCTTAGTCCCAGGCACATGGCAGGAGCCTAAAGAAGTACTGGTGGATTGGCCCTGAAAAGATTGTGTCTAGAACTTTGGTCTCTGATCTACCACTAAGGGAAACAGCAGAAACATCCTGATGTAGGGGAAAGAGTGGGTTTGAAGTCAGACAGACTTAAGAACAAAACTCGTGTCTGACATTTGCTAAGCCATGTGCTGTAACCTCAATCACTTCATCTGTCTGAACTTGTTTCCTCATCTTTCAGCACTATATTAGTTATCTCTTGCTATGTAGCAAAATTACCAAGAAATTTAACACCATACAACTGCAATCATTTATTGTTTCAGACAGTTCCTGAAGGTCATAAATTGGGTAGCAGCACAGCTAGAATGGTTCTGGTTTAGGGATTCTCAGATCACACGTCTGCTGGGGCAGTGGTGATGTGAAATCCCAAGTTGGCTGAAAGACTGCTTTCCAAGCTCACTCCCGGGGGTGCTAGTCAAGGTTTGGCTTCTCTTGACATGACCTCTCTCCAGTGCAGCTCAGGACCTGGCAGCTGTCTTCCCCACAGAGCAAGCAATCTGGGAGAGACAGAGCAATAGGGATGTTTACACCCTAGTCTCAGAAGTGACATACCAGTTCTTCTGCCATCTCCTGTTATCACAGAGAACAACCAGCTACTTTGTGAGAGAGGATTGCAGGAGAGGGTGAGTACTAAGAGGCAGGCATCACTAGGGCCTCTTTTTGAGTTTGGCTAACATGAGTGAGGAGATGGACCCCGTAGCTGTTTAGAATGGAAATCTAAGCATCCTTAGCTTTTCCTGCTTAGGGAACTCTGATGACTCCTGTTATAGTTTGATCCGAAATGTCCCCAAAAGGCTCTGTGTTGAAGGCTTGGTCCCAATGTAGCAAGGTTCAGATGGGGGGCTTTGGGGAAATGACTGAATCTGAGGGCTCTGTTCTTGTTAATGGACTGGCCCACTGATGGGTTCAACATTGAATGAACTATTGGGAGATGATGTTGGGGCCTTGTTGGAGGAAGTATGTCACTGGTTGTGAACCCTGGTGGTAGTCCCTTTTTTGTTCTCCCCGCTCTTGGTTTCTCCTTCCTGGCCACCATGAAGACAGCAGCTTTGCTCTGCCACACCCTTCCACCATGATGCGCTGCCTCATTATAGGCCCGACAATGGAGTTGAGCATGGACTGAAACCTCTGGGACACAGCCAAAGTACACCTTTCCTGCTTTAAGATTTTTCTTCTAGGTATTTTGTCTCAGTGACAGAAAGTTGACTAATACTGTTCCCATCCTCTTCCTCTCAGGTAAACTTAGGTCCCTTCATTGTTCTTTAACCTTCGACTCCTTGATCTCCTGGCCTTCGCCATGTTGTTCCCTCTACTTGTAGTGCCCTTATTGTCACTGTCTTGTTCCACTTAGTAAACTCCTTGAGCTTTCAACCTTTCTTGCTGACTGCCCCTATCCTTTCCCCAAGGTCTCCTTTCCTTACATCTCCAGAGTCCTGGGGCATGACCCATGGCAGACCTAGTAACAGATTCCTCTACATAGTCTTAGAATAAACCACTCCTATCTACATTTTGGGTTCAACTTGGATTTAAACCCTAGCTCTGATGTTTACTGAGTGGCTTCAGGAGGACAGAAAACAATATATATTAAACTCCCAGAGAGCCAGCTTCTGCCACTGAAAATTTCTCAGACATTATCTTATTTAATCACATCATTTTTTCCAAGGGAAAAAGTGATTGCACCTCCTTGAATCTCAGTTACCTCAGTAAAATGGGAATATGTCCCAAATATACCCCAGATCCTCCCACTTGTCTGTTCTTGACATTAAAGATTTTTTGCTCCGGGTAGGGCACAGTGCCATATGACTATAATCCCAGCAGGTAGGGAGGCTGAGGCAGGAGTATCATGAGTTCAAAACCAGCCTCAGCAACTTAGTGAGGCCCTAAGCAACTTAGCAAGACCCTGTCTCTAAGTAAAATATCAAAAAGGGCTGGGGATGTGGCTCCGGGGCACATGCACACAAACACAAAATCCATTGCCCTCAGATCTTCTGCTCTATCTCCATGTGTTCACTTACATAGTCCCCTGGGTTCAATCCAGTTGCTCCTTTGGATCTGGGCAACATTAGCAAAGTTACTGAACTTATCTAAGGCTAGAAAAATATCAAGATCGAACAACACTGATGCAGTTGGAAACAAGTAAATGAGATAGTGGTTATCAGGAGTACCTGATAGTATCTAGCAGATAATAGAGGTCAATCAGTGCTCATTCCCTTGTTTCACTTCCTGAAGGACCAAAGCAAAGACTCAGTGTGAGCCCACACCATCCGCTCAAAACCCATTCTATTATATTTTTCTTTTCTCATGAAAATGTCCATTTTCAAATTTCAAAAATGCAACCACATATTTCCTAAATAGAAGTACTGCTGAGGGGAGACAGTGTGGATCAATCAGGTCCTGCAATCCTGAAGGCAGCTCTCACAAAAGCCACCCTCGCTACATTGGCACTATGAAAACAGGTTTGTGGAAATCTCTCTCAGCCTCAATTTCTCTATCCACAAAAAGGGAAAAATAAAACCTGCCTTTAGCAGATTAGATGAAGTACTACCAAGATTTCAAAAAAGAGTCCTTAAACTGAGGCTGAACACACCGTAGATTTCTCTGTTGCATGTACCTTCCACTTACTTTAGTCGATGCTTTGGGCTTCCTAGTTTGCACAGCTACCACCATGACTCCCAAAATGAGCTATCTATTTATTAAGGGACACCCTCACTAACAGGGCTCCATGCTGGGAAACTAATTAGTCCTGGGCCTCACCTGCTTGGGCCCCATGTCAGCCTTGGTCTTCCCCATCACTACAAGCTCTGGGCTGCCCTGTCACTGTGCCCAAGTTTGTTGTGAAGAGAGAATTCTCATTACTCACCTCATGTAGCTTCATTATTTATATACAAGTCAGAGATGACCTTTGGCCCTTTTTAATGATATTTCTTTTTATTGTCTTCTGTAATCCTATCATTAACTTTCAGTTACCTACTCATTCATTCAGAAGTAGATTTCTCCCCTTTTTGAAAGGAGGAAAAAAAAAACCAAGTAATTTTGCAAAGTAGCTCAAAGGTTTCTGTTCCAATCAGAATCATTCAGCTCAGCATTCTGTCCTCTGGTTTCTCAGAGAATTTATAGAAGAAAGGTAATTTCTCAGTTAACAAAAGATACCCACTTTTCTCCCTTTCTTGTCAGTTACATACACAGTGACTCAAAATAATTTGAAATCGTATATTATTATTTTTGCCCGAGTTTTGAATGGTAGCAGGAAATAGTCTTTATAAAATAAGTGCTGGCGTCAGCTCATTTATTCTTTCGGTATGACAAATGAATCCCCTACTTCAAATCTAGAAGAACACCCCCACTCCACTTTAGTTATTTTTTTAAAGCTTTTCAGTGATTCTTATTTGTTTGTTTTCCCAATTCATCTAAGACAACAATGGGTGGCGAAAGGTTCATTCTAGGGATTTTGGAGAGAACCAGCATTCTGGTCCTTAGTTAGACACCCTCGGTCTACACAGGCTGAACTGATGCTCTGTCTTCCCATGACGGCTCCCTGAGAAAGCGGGTAGAATCCTTGACTCTCTGAGAAAAGCTGAGCTGAGACCTGACTGACCAATATGGTGGGGAGGAAGGCCTGGCAGGTTCTCAAAAGCTGGAAGGCATCCCAGTTAAAAACCTAAGGCTGTAAACTTGAAGCAAGTTCTTGGCAAAAGGTCATTTGCACCCTGTTTTCTGTGTATCCTGAGCACACAGCTCATTGCATGCCCATGGCAGAAGCTCCTTAGCCTTAGTGATCATCAGGAGGGTGTGGCCCCCAAAGAATCCCATAGTCATAATGAATGGTTTGCTGATCTGCTCTACTCCTGAGTGTGTAAATAAGTAAAGTGAGTTCAGAGAGGAGGGGTTGGACTTTTAGTATCATTTGCTGTCCTCTCTACAATTTATGTTGAAATTTAACTGTCTTCATGATGATACCAAGAAGGGTGAACTTTGAGAGGTGATTGGGTGGTGGGGGATCTGCCCCCGTGAATGGATGGATGCCATTCTCATGGGCGTGGATTAATGATAGCAGGAGTGGGTTTCTGATTAAAGGATGGATCTGGCCTCCATCTTTGCTCTGTCTCATGCACTCACTTGCCCTTCTTTCTGCCATGGGATGAGCAGCATGAAGGCTGTCCCCACATGCACCCTTCCACTTTGGATCTCCCAGCCTCCACTATGAGCCAAACGCACTTCTATTGTGTATGACATATCTAGACTGTGGAATTTTTCATAGCAGCAGCAAACAAAATAAAAATCCTCCCAAGGCGCTCAGTGGCAGCAATAGGCCTGGAACACAGATCTTCTGACGCCTGGCTCAGAGTTCTGGGCACTGAATTTGCCGCTCTCTGTCCTTGTGTACTGACTAATGAGACTTGGGCTCAAGGTAGATGGTGTAGCTGAAGATAAATGTAACTCAAAGTGTTTCTTCTCAGTTCTCCTTTTCCTCACCCTTTAAGATACAGGGGTGATGTGGAGAGCAAAGTCATGGGGGACTCAGAGGCGGCTCTTCTCACTACTAGGGGAAAAAAAAAAAACACTCCAGGGAGACAGGAAGCTGGGAATGCCAGCTGTTCAGAAAAGTTACCTGGGGTCAAAGAACAAACAGAATAAAAGCAAGATGTAGAAATGGGAGTCAAGTCAGAAAAGGAAAGCTACTGCCAAAATGCCAAATTACAATAGGCAAAGTGAGATCCCTTCATTCTGCCACACTCCTGAGGCCACTTCTATAGCCAGAAAAGATTTGGTGCCACAGAGGATGCCTTCAGGGAACTCACAATCTAAGGCAGAAGGGATGTGATAGGTGCTGGAGTACAGCAATGGATTTTATTTCTGGCTGCCCTTGAGATTGACATGAGAGTATTTTAATTAAAAAAAAAATCCTGAGTTATACTTATATCAATTGAATCCAAATCCTGAAAGATGGAAAGTTAATTTATTTTTTAGATCTGCACAGGTGAACCTGTGGTACGGTGAGGGTCGGGCATCACCGCAATAGAGGGAGCCCAAGGTAATATGGAGCCCATTGTTTCAATATGGAGTAACCATAGCTCTCAAATAATCTGGAGAGCATCATAGATGATGTTCTTTGGTGATCAAAGAACAAGCTCAGCTGTTTGGAAATAGATTCTGGGACCCAACAAGGACTTGCTAATCCAGAATTGCCAGGGAATAGACACCTGGAAACTTTTTTTTGGAAAAGTTCCAAGGTAGTGGGGATGATCAGGCAGTTAAAGTACCCCTCCACCAGAGCAGCTATATGCAAAGTAAATATCATGAGAGCTTCAAGTGTAATCATTCTGTAATCTCTAGCAGCCACATTTTTAAAAATTAAAAGAAACAAGTAAAATTAATTTTAATAATATCTTTTATTTAACAGAGACAGCCACATGTTATCATTTCAACATGGAATCCGTTTTTTCAAAAATTATTTCTGAGGCTTTTTTTTCTTATGTGATCACATATTCATACTAGGTCTTGGAAATTTTAGATTTGACACTTGTCTCTCCAGAGCACACTGCCCACTGGCCAAAGGTGACTGTATGTGGTTCATTTCTGCACCCCCAACACTAGTGCCAACCCAGACCTAGCCAAAGTACTGCTTTGAACTTGGGTCTCTGTATTCCCAATGATGGGAACCCTATGAATAGAGACAATTGGATGGGCCCACAGGGGTTGGGGAGTAGAAAAGAAGAGGCAAAGAACAGAAAATGAGGGTGAGGAAAGAAGAAGGGCCCAATCTCCCAGCAGAAGTTAAGTGGCTTGAGTCTCCTCAAAGGTGCCCAAGGGCTCTTCCTATGCCCTCCAGTTATCTGGATGATTTTTATTGTTCAAGGACCTACCACCAGGTTTCAAGAGTAAGTAGGAAGGACTTCAGATTCACTCAGATTTTTTTTCCTCTGGGATAGCAAAACTCTAGGGCCTCCAGGACCTGATATTAGGCTGATTGGTTTATTGAGACACTGCCTCAGGGCAGGTTGACTAAGGGGGCCTTTTTGTTGGGAACCAGAGCAGTAATTAGGGAAGACTTTGCTGACATTGAGAATCTGGTGAGCATATGTTTTTTCAGTTTAATTTCAACTTCAGATTTTGTCAGGGTCCTTAGAAGCCTCACTGTGGGTGCATTAGATACATTTTAAGACAATAATAAAACTGATTCAAATGATCCCATCTGTTAAAATCCTTTTACAGAAATCTGTCCTGCTTTCTTGGCACCAACTAACTGGAAAAAAAAATTGTTATGGATTGGTTGAAGGATTTGTCACTGGCTTGCCATCAAGTTCAGAAACCAACTGTTCCCATCCAGGGTCTTGGTGATATATTTTATGACAGAGTGGGACATGTTGCAGGGCTGGAGTAGAGCAAGAGAGATGGGAATAAGACCACAGTCTAGGGTGGAGCTGGCGTTTGGTGATCAAAGAACTAGCTCAGCAGTTTGGAAAGGGAAGTCCAGTCCAGACAGCAGAGCATAGAATGAATGAAGCAACTACTAAACTACAGGTCTCCAAGCCATGCTCCCTAGGATTACAAATTTCTCACAAGTATCTAAGGGATACAGAGGGAGGCTTGTGTCTTCTCCTTCTTAAACAGAGCAGAACCATTTTTTATCAGTTTTGTCTTTTGGATTTCATCACTAGGTTGCATTTCCAATTAATGAAAGGATTCTACTGAATCCCAAAAGCTTGAAACCTTTGATATAGACACCAATTAGCATTGTAGTTGAGCATTATCATCAAGAACATCCAACAGTGTATAATAATAGAATACTATTAAGGTGATAAATTCCACAAATAGCAACTTGAGGCAACTAGGTAGGTGCACCAGGGTTCTAGAACATTCTTTCATTCATTCATCATCCATTCATTCCTCAAGTATTTATTGTTCATCTCTTATGACATAGATAAAATGCCATGCACTGGCAACATAACTGTGGATAAGTAGATTGTTCCCTGTCCTGGTGTTATTTATGTCATTGTAGGAAAGACTGACAATAAATAGGGGCACAAATAAATACGGTACTTTGAGGTTAGGAAAGCAATGCAATGATAGAATTGATGAGGGAAAGGAAGGCCAGGGAATGTTTTGCTTTGCAGGAGTCATTAAGCTAAACCCTAAAGGATATGAAGATGTTGCCTCTGAATACAAGTCAGGGACCAGCACTCCAGGCAGATAGCACGATTAATACATACCGCTGTGAAGCATTGTGGATTGGACAATTAGAAAGGAGAGAGTTCATAAAAGGTGAGTTTGCAGCCCAAGGATAAGCCAGGTCAGGCAAGGCCTTGCAGAGGCCTAGAGGACATGTTGTGTTCTCCAAAAACAATGCAGAGGCCTGAGAAGTTTCAGAAGGGAGTTATGTTATCTCATTCACATTTTTTTCAAAGGCTATGTCCACCTGAATATGTCATTAACAAGTGAACAAGGGCAAGCAGAGTGTTTTCCTAGACTAGAAGGCAAGTTACCAAACTAAACACTTGAATGAGGAACACACCAGGATTTCTATTCTCAGAACCAGGACCCAAAGTGAAACATAAGGGAGAATTCCACTGCTTGAATCTACACAGAACATGGTCTCTCCCAAAAGAGCCAGAAGAGCTTAAGGCCCATGGTCCAATATGGCCAGTGCCTCATAGACCCCCACCACAGGGCAGGATTGGTCCCACAGTCTGGAGTAAAGCTGAGCTGACAGGTCAACTTGTTTGAGACCCCAGAGAGAAGGGCCTGCAGGGAAAGGAAGGAGTTAGCCCAGTGCATGGAAGGGAAAACCGAACCTGTTCTTTCATCCACCTTGAGAGTGACTCCATTCTGGCAGCCAACGCAGACTCACATCAAATTCACTTTCCCCACAAATTGCATCCACATTTTTGCAATTTGGTGTGTATTGATTTTCTCTGAGGGACCTCTTGTTGAGTTATTTAACTGCCACCATTGCAAAAGGGCAGCAAGTAATTTTCAGTGTGAACCCACTTCTCCTGAGAAACTCTAATCCAGACCAGTTCTATAATTTCATTTCAAAGCACTCCTGGATGATTATATTATCCAAATCTGGGCATTATTGCAGAATGAATGGTTCAATCATGAGGACAGAGAGAGCATTACATCTTTTTCTACCTTTCAAAATAATTTATCAAGCAGGCATAAAGTAACAGGAGTATCAAGGAGAAAAGGAAATAAAGACTGAGGCGTCCTTCATGATTTCTACTTTGAAGCAAAGGTAGACTGCTGGTGTCCTCAAGATTTATAATAGAACTGGCTCCCTTGATTTTATGTTGATATTCCTCAAATCTTGATAGCTCCTAAGGGGTAGTAAGAAACACGAAGTTGACAGTTAAAGCCACGTTTCCTCTAGTGCTCTTGTTGTAGACAATGATGTTTCTTCTCTCCCCACACTTTCTATACAATCTCCTCCACCAGAAGATATATAGAGATTTCTATTCCTCCCATGTTTTAACTGGAAATGAGGAGTTTGGGGTTAGTAATTGTGCATACATTCCTTTAACTTTAGCTGCCAGGAAGCTGAAATATATATGCTGCATAAGGGTCATGTGATTGTGGTTGAATGTGAATATGTGTACATGTTTATTTGTATTTGTATGTATTCACAGATACTTAGAGTTATTGTGAATTTTCTTTTTTTAAAAAAAAATTTTGGTGAATTTTCTACTTTATTTATTATTTTTTGAGACAGGGTCTTCCTAAGTTTCCCAGACTGGCTTCAAACTCATGGTCCTCCTGCCTCAGCCTCCTGAATAGCTAGGATTACAGGCTTGTGTCACCTTACCCAGATCTGTTTTCTATTTATATGTTACATATTCCTGGTATCATTTATCTATTTTCATATTATTTTATCATTATTTGCATTATTTTAAGTCATAAATTATTTTGAAAAGCATTAAGGGGTAAATAAATAATAGTTAAATTTTCATAACTTCATTTAGAACTATCATGCCAAGTTTCAGAGAAATATACATTCTATATAAGAACCCATGGGACTTGAGGGAGAAACTTAGGGAATGCTGAGGTTTCAATACAAGGATGGAAATCTGAACTTTGAAAGGCGATTTGGGGCACTAGGATTACAACACAGATTGGTCAGAGGATGTGGGGACCACCTTAAGAAGATATAACCATGTTGGGGGGGTACAGTCACACATATTGTCATATTATGGGATTTTGGAAGATTATCCTCTGGAGTGGAAGTATTTTGATATGACAAAAGAGAATTTGGTCTCTAGAGCCAGAGAACCTGGGTTAGAACCTCAGCTGTCCTTTATAAGTAGTTTATATATTTTTGGGAAATTACAAGACTTCTTATGATCTCAGTTTCCTTCCTGGCAAATGGAAATGATGGCAGAAATTGCCTAGTAGCATTCTTATGAGGCTTGAATGAGTTAATACACACAAGGTTATAATAGTGATGATCGGTGCATGCTAGACATTTAAGACATTCTAACTGCTATTGTTTTATTATTTTTTTAAAGAGAGAGAGAGACAGAAAGAGAATTTTTAATATTTATTGTTTAGTTTTCGGCAGACACAATGTCTTTATTTTATTTGTATGTAGTGCTGAGGATTGAACCCAGTGCTGCGCGCATGCCCGGCAAACATGCTACCACTTGAGCCACATCCCCAGCTCCTGTTATTATTCTCTTAATAGGCACTTTGCCCATGTTGTCCTTTTTTTCTCACAATGCTATGAAACAAACATTGTTACTTCCCCCTTTAAATGAGACTCAGTGAAGTTAAGCAAATTTCAGGAGATCCAGAGTTGAGAAGCTTGCATTTCACATATTTACAAAGCTCATACTGCTTCTCACTCTGATACCTTTACCTCGTTTAACAAGATGGAGTAAATAGAAAATTTCTTACCAATGCATTTCACAAATTAGGTAGTGATTCATTCATTCAGATATCTGTGAATGCTTTACTTTCCATCAGTCCCATAAGAAAGACAAGGCTCTTTGCAGGCTCTACCCTCGAGTAGCTTCTAAAGTAATGGGAAAGATAAATACAAACAAAATAGAGTTCAGCATGAAAAATTCTAGATAAAGACATACCTAATGACATAATAAAATAGAAGGGACATCTAATCCCAACCGACTAGAGTCAGAATCTAGAAGATGACTGTTGGTTCAAAACACTTTCCACTCTTGTTTTAATCAGCTGGGTTTTGTTGTTTGTTTGTTTTTGCTGTTGTGACTAAAAGACCTGACAAGAACTTTAGAGATGAAAAGTTTATTTGGTAGCTCACAGTTTCAGAGGTCTTAGTCCCTAGACAACCAGCTCCATTCCTCAGGGCTCAAGGTGAGTCGCAGAACATCATGGCAGAACAGTGTGGTGGAAGGAAGTGGCTCATATGATCATCAGTAAGCAGAGAGACAGACTCCACTCACCAGATATAAAATATATACCCCAAAGGCCTGTCCCCAGTCACCCACCCTTTTCAGCCACACTATACCTGCCTTCAGTTACTGCCCAGTTAATCCTGCCAGGAGATTAATTTACTGAGTGGGTTAAGACTCTCATAACCCAATCATTTCTCCTCTAAACCTTCTTTCATTGTTTCACACATGAGCTTTTGGGGGATACTTCACATGAACACCACCACAGCTATCCTGTGGGACCTTCATTTAAATTGCATTTTGTAACAAGACAGAAGAACAATAGTTATTTCCCTTTAAAAATTTGTACCTCTATACCAAGGTCACTCCCTCTCCCCTAATCCCATTGCCAAATTCAGAGAAGCAAACCTCACTACTTAAGGGATGTGTTAAAATCATGGCTTACAAGGGCCCAACTGTTAAATTATTAGGAATTTCCAAGCCTGTTGTTAAACAGTCATTACTAAAAACTAAATTATATGAAACTACACTTACATAAATTATATTGAAAACAAAGGAAATGAATATTCCAAATGTGTCACATCCGAGCTACTACACTCCTCTTTTTGCACTTGAGATGATTTACGTCTATGGCATGGGCCTAGTGGAAATGCTACATAATGGTTTGCCACTGCACATCTCTTTCCAGCTCCACATTTAGCAACATCATGGTGTGGGAGGCATACAGTCAGCTGGGCTGGAATTATTTACAGCACAGAAATAAGCAAAGGCTACAAATCAGGAGCTGGTTGTTCAACTTCAATCCCCTACTGGCTGTCATCCTTCCTGTCCTTCCCTGCACACACGCTGCCTGCCCCTCCACCTCATTTAACACTTCATTTCTTGCTCTCTTGTTTTGTTTGTACCATGCCCATCCACTCCCTGATTGGTCTGTATTTATGATCTTAATCCTGTTTCTCTGATGAGGTCCCTAGTCCTTTCCTCCTTCTTCACCTAGAACTTCTTTTGGCCTTGAACATTTTCTGCATGGCTCTTGTTTTCATCAGCTTTTGCATGGCTGTCACCAAAAGACCTGACAAGAACAATGTAGAGGAAAAAAAAGGTTATTTGGAATTCATGGTTTCAGAGTTCTTTGTCCCCAGATGACCAACTCCATTGCTGTGGTCCAAGATGAGGAAGAGAATCAAGGTAGAAGGGGGTGGCCGAGGAAAGCAGCTCAGGACGTGATAATCAGGAAGCAGAGGTAGGGGGGGCGCTGTGCTTCACTCACCAGGAACAAAGTGTATACTCCAAAGGCAGGCCCCCAGTTACCTATCTTCTCCAGCCACACCCCACCAGGGTACAGTTACCACCCAGTTTCTTCTTGATTGGGTTAAGGGTCTCCTAACAGTCATTTCACCTGTAAACTGTCTTGCATCATCTCACACATGAGCTTTTGGGGGAGACCTCACATCCAAACAATAGCAGTTCTAGTACTTATTTGCCAATCTCTAACTAACCTTAAGACCAAATCTCTTATCACCTAATTTACTAGGTTTGGAGGGATCAATTTGGTGATGTTGACAATAACTGCTTTGCTGCTTTCATAGTGTGGGCATGTAGTGATAAAGACATATACCAGTGAAAGGTCCTCTGATCATCCAGAGACGATAGGGACCTAGGCTTGAACCTGGGTCCTGGGTCTCTCTGTCCTTGCTTTTTCCTGTTCCCAATGAATTCTCTACAGTACTCTTTAGTGTTTTTTAATGCCTTCGCTGTATCATTTAATTGGATTGCAGCACACTAAACACTTGAAAAGAATTCAAGCACAAGCTGCCAGGCTCTCTCTTAATGAACATTCTGTGTGTCGTTGTTTGCCAAGACAGTCATTCATTGGATAGAAATCAAGAGGTTGAATGAAGAAATAAAAATATAGTTTTTTTTCTCTCTTTCCCCCAAATACCACTGCCTCTTTCCCCAAGTAATAGTTCTGTCTCTTTCAAGTCACGTATGGATGGTTTTCCTAGCATAGAATTAGTTAAGTGAATGGCCCTCTATAAATATCATACTTAATTTCATGCCATTACCTTCTTTCATGTATTAATGAGTGCAAAATCCTACTGGGTTCCATTATAAGCTACATTTTCACAAATCCTTTTTCTTAAATGCACAGATGGCATACGTTCTGTCCATAAAATCCATATTGGTTCATGTGCCCAACATGATGATATGCAGTATGGAGCCTAGAGGGAAATGAACCCCTATATGTCACAATTTACATATCACAATATAGTGAGGGTAGAGAAAAAGGAACAGATTCCCAGTCTCTTCTTCAGCACATGAGAAAACAGACTCAGAGTCTGACATGTCAAATGTTGCACAGTGAAATGCTTAGAAAGTAAATTTTAATACATATTAATACCTATAGATTTTGTAGGATCTGATATTGCTTTTTTAAGATTTTGCACCAAAATGCTTGAACATAGGCTTATGTATAACATTGTATATTTATTCTGGATTCTCTGCTAGGCTGTGAATACTGTAACCATAAGGAACTGTGTTAATTACTTAATTCTTCCCTAGTATCTGGCACAGGACATGGCATAAAATAGATGCTCTGTGCACTCATACACCTAATCAACACTTAATTAATCCATCTTGAGTGTGTAGATAGTTACATATCTGCGTCTGAGAAAAAATATGGGGAAATAGAGCTAGATATTCACAAACATTTATCTATAGAATGATTTCTATATTTCTATATTCCCCAGCTCACTAGCAACGAAGAGTCAGAGTTACAATTCCACATGCAGTTCATAATACTTTACATGATGGTTAGATTTCACACAGGAGCAGGATATTGCACTCCAGAGTGTGGCTTTCTATTAAACACATGTATATTTAAAGTTGTTATATCTTCCTGAGGAAATGCCCTTTTAAAATTATTCCTATGAATGCCTCTCATAATCTCTAATACCATTTGCTTTGATCAGATATTAATATAGTCACACCAAGTTTCTTAAGTTTACTGTTTGAATTGCATAACTTTCTTTCATTCTTTCACTTTGAACTTGTCTGTACCTTACTATTTAAAGCACATTTTTTATAAATGACAAAGTTTGGTCTGGCCTCACTATCTAGTCAGATATCTTTGCAGTTTACACTCAATTTAATTAAGATAGAGTTTGATTTAAATCTATTCTTTTAGTATTTGTTTTTTATTATCTGTTCTCTGTTCTTCTAGTATGATTTTCTTTTTGTTACTCTTTTTTAACATGTTATTTTCTTCATTGTATTTGTCTATACTTATTATATGTTAATTTTAGAGCTTTCTATGTAAATTAATTACGTTGATTAATGACATTTGGGCTAAAATAATATTATACTACTTATAATACTTTGTGAATAATGTAAGTACTCCATAACTGAATAGTTTATGTACACCCTTGTGATTTTGTGCTGTATTGGCATATATTTTACTTATACATGTGTTAGACAATATGCTTTGCAATATGCTTTTATTATTTTTGTCTTAAGATGTCAATAGTCCTTTAAAGAAGTATATGTGTGCTTATTTATAATATATCTTTTAATTTATCTAATATACCCTCTGAAGGGAATTATTTCTCTTGACCTGAAGAACTTACTTTAACATTTCTTGTAGAGATTGAGCATCCCCTGAAAATTTTCAATATGAAATGTTCCAAATCCAGAATTTTTGAACATCATGTTAGCCTAAAAACATTATAGAGAGTTTCAGATATCCAGATTAAGAATACCCAGTGAGGGCTGGGGATGTGGCTCAAGCGGTAGCACGCTCGCCTGGCGTGCGTGTGGCTCGGGTTCGATCCTCAGCACCACATACAAACAAAGATGTTGTGTCCGCCGAAAGCTAAAAAATAAATATTAAAATTCTCTCTCTCTCTCTCTCTCTCTCTCTCTCTCTCTCTCTCTCTTTCTCTCTCTCAAAAAAAGAATATCCAGTGAGTAAAATTTACACAAATATTCCAAAATGGGAAAAATCCAAAAACTGATACACTTCATGTCCCAAGCATTTCAGATAAGATTTACTCAACCTGTAGTGTGATTCTGCTAACACAAATTGTCTCCATTTTTACTTATCTGAAATTATATCTATTTTACCTTCATTTAAAAAAAAAAACAGTCTCTGAAATAGAGAATTTTAGATTTACAGTCTCTTTTGCCTAAGAATACACCCATTGCCTTCTGCTCTCCCATGATTCCCTTGCAAAGTCTGCTGTCAATATTATTATATGTCTTGTTTATTTAATGTGGATTTATCCTTTTTTTCTATTAAGTTCTTTATTTTGTTTTCAGGAATTTAGATATGATGTTCCTATGGGCAATTTTCTTTGCATTTATTCTTTTTGAGATGAACTGAACTTCTCTTGGATAAGTGGTATGCCTTTAAAAATGAAAATATGGAAAATACTTTAGCTAATGATGTGTGTGTGTGTGTGTGTGTGGTGTTGGTGTGTGTGTGGAGTACTAGAGATTAAACCCAGAGGCTCTCTACCACTGAGGTACATCCCCAGACTTTTTTTTAATATATTTAACAAATATTCACTGAGAATTACAGTTTGCTAAAGGTATATCAGCTAAGTACTTGTGACCTTACAGAGCTTCTACATCTCCAGACTTTTGTTTTTTATTTTGAGACAGATTCTCAATAAGTTGCCATTCTGGTCTCACACTAGAGATCTCCTGCCTCAGCCTCATGAGTATAACTATTAATTCTTAAAATATTTTGTTCTGTCAATTTTCTCTCTCCTTTCATTCTGGGGTTGCATTTATACAAATATTGATTAATATTGTCCCTTAAGTAAATGAAGCTCTGTTACTTTTTTCCAAAACATTTTTGTACTTTTTCAGATTTCTATTAACCTTGTATCAAATTCACTAGTTCTTTATTCTATTATTTCTATTTTACTATTGATCTCTTCCATTAGTTTTTAAATTTTTTTTTACCTCTTTTGAAATTCCTCATCTCATCACTCATTGTGTCCAACTTTTTCTGTCTAGTTAAAAAATATTCATCAGTCATTTTAAAAAGATTTTTATTGGATAATTCACACTTCTGTGCCATCCATATACCAATTTTTTGTTTGATTTTCCTCTTGACTATGAATCAAAGGCTACCTCTTTATGTATTTTGTTATTTTTTGTTGCATGAGGAATATTGTCTTCAGCAAAAGAAGCGCTTCAAAGAAATGATTATATTTGTTTTTTGAGATTGTCCAGATTAAAGCCTGTCAAGTCAGACTATAATTATCAAAAATCTGTCTGGGTCTCCCTAATACATGAAAAGACTTCTTTTGTTTATCAAGTCTTCCCTGACTTTATTCTAAAAAACTGAGTCTAAATATAAGTTTTTTTTTAAAATTAAGCTTTATATCCTTTCCCTAATTTTCAGGAACCAGCACAGTACAAATTAACCCATTTGCTAAACTTCAATTTAAATCTAAAAATAGACATGCAATTTTGTGCATGTATTTGGACATTTGTATATGTAGTAGGTGGCAGAATGATTCAACAGAAAAACAAAACCAACCTGAAGAGTTGACTTGAAAAATAAATTTACTAGCTCTGTCATTTTGAGGAAGGGAGTTTGCTATCTGAACCTTAGTTTCCATCTGTTTTGTAAGAATTAGGTATGAAAATGTATATTGCATACTTAAAGCATAAAAATGATTATGTTACATAAAAATGATCTTTTAAATTTTAGAAAGTTTGATCTAATCTGAATTAATAAAAAATAATGAACTTAAAATTAATGTATGATTATTTCCAGATAAATCAGTTAAATCTTCAAGGAGGGATTATATTGGAAGTGAGAGTCCAACAACTGGATAAGGGATTGCTCTGCAACAGGGTCATCTCGGATTTATGACAGTAGCATATCATAGAGGCATAAGTGTCTTGGAAAAGTGGACTTTTCCACAGAGAAAGTAAGCTTTTGTAAAGATTTGAGATCTCCAGTTTAGTGAAAAGGGCACTGAATTTGAATGAAGGACAAAGAACACTTTTATGTCTTAGTTTTCTTACCTAGAATATTGGTATACTAATACTATTTATAAGCCTAGGAAGATTATTAAATAAGATCCTGCTTTATTTATTATTATTATTTATTATTATTATTAAATGGGGGCCTTGACTTGAGAATGGCATGAGTATTAAATACTCAAAATATAGCCACTGTAATTATAATTTACTTTACTACACCAAAATTTTGTAATAATTCCTGTTTGTAAGACTTTGGCAAGAAGAATCATTAAATCACATTTGAGGAAGTACCTTATACTCTGCAAAGACTGTTTTAGGTTCAGATTTATTATTTTTGGTAAGGTAAATATGTATTTTCGGCAGTTTTTTTCACTAATAGGGCCAAAAGACATGACAAGAACAGTTAGAGGCGGAAAAGTTTATTTAGGGGCTCACAATTTCAGAGGTCTCAGTTCATAGACAGCTGGCTCCAGTACTCTGTGCCTGAGGTGAGGCAGAACATCAGGGCAGAAAGGTGTGGCAGAGAAGAACAACTCAGAACACGACAATGAGGAAGCAGAAAGAGAGCTCTCACTCACCAGGGACAAAATATAAATCCTAAAGGCCTGTCCCCAATGACCCACCTCCTCCAACTACAGCCCACCTGCCTATAGTTACCATCCAGGGAATAACTGCATTGATTAGGTAGAACTCTCATGATCCAATGATTTCACCCCTGAACTTCTTTGCATTGTCTCACACACATGAGCTTTTGGGGGACACCTAATATCTAAACCATAACAATATGTGAATATTCAAATGCCGTTATAGATATTAGAAGTTAAGTTCTATAAGGGCTCAAATTTGATCTTTCTTATTGGCCGCTATTTTTACAATAGTTGATAGTTAGCAAATACTTTCTGAACATTAAATATAGTTGAGTCACAGAGTTTCTGCCCCCTTGAACCTCCCTTCGAGTTATATAGAGTTTGGGATGTTTCCCCAGAATCTTAAGGTACAGACTTCATGCTAATCTTGGTGTAAAACCTAAATTGAAATAAATTTGATGATCCATTGACCTTGTTGGACAGATTCTTGCGAACTCAAGACTTAATTTTTTGTTGGAAAGCCTGATAGGATGGCATTCTTTAGTACAGTCTTCTCAAATGCTCAAGGCTTTATCTTGTAGATTTTAAAAAATCTTACAAAATAAACAAATTTCCTAGATGGCCTTTCTAAATTCATTCAATACAAACCGTCCCTACCACACTAGTTAAGTTTTTGTTGGTGTTGTTGTTTTGTTTTGTTTTTGAATGGAGATAGAACCCAGGAGCATATCCCCAGCTAGCTACCTTGTTCACTTGCTTGCTTGCTTGCTTTATTTTAGCTTAAGACAGGTTCTCACTAAATTGCTTCGGATCTCACTAAGTTGCTGAGGCTGATCTTAACTTGGGATCCTCCTGCATCAGCCTTCCTAGTTGCTGGGAGCACAAGGGCACTACTGGGCCCAGCTATTTTTAATCAGTATAGTTCTATGTCTATGATTTAAAGCAGACAGCTCTATGAAATATCTTTTAACAAAATATAGTAGCCTCCATCTCATGTATTGTTCTTTCTTTGCAACAAATCTTTACTCTTGTTTATTTTCCCTTCTAACATATAATTTCATGTGTTCTAATATAATAATAGCATAATGTAATACTATGCTATTTTTGTAGTTTGTTCTTTGGGGGATTGTCTATTTTTGTTTTGGTGGTTGGAGTTTTAGGCTTCCTCCATCACCATCTCTACCTCCTCTTTCCTATACTCTCAGTGAATTTATTTTGAGTTATATTAATGGGTGTTTTTTTTTACCTTATTATGACTGAGTTGTAACTGCCCCCATTTGTGTAACACAATCATAATTCCTTTGTCTTACATATGTTTGTTTTCCCTAGAATTAATGTTTGCTTCCTTTTTTCCATTTGCTTAGCTTTCTGTGGTTATTACTCCTTTTCCCAAATGTCTCAATAGCTCTCTCAAGTACTTACTAGTACTGTTCCGGAGATCACATACAGTTCCAAACTTTCTCTACGGTCTTTTTGATGTCACTCCTCTAAGCCTCCATTCTGCTGCTCAACTTTGGACTAGTTTTATTGGGCTGGATACATGGCTGCAAGCTCTGGAATTTCCCATTAGCATTCTCCTGGGCTGAAAGATCTGCTTCTGTGCTATACATTTCTATTTCTTGGTTTACTGTCCTCACTTTACTGAGTCACATACTGCTGCATCTATAATTGTGTATACAAGAGATAAGATTTTAAGTAGTCCTTGAGTGTTTGGAAACATCTCTGTTTAATCCTGTTATCCTATGTATTTCCTTAGTTTTAAATGTGTTAATATCATTCCTGTATTTTCATACAAACGTTGCATAAGGATAGAGCTATATCACATTATTTTGTATGCTTTCAACCTCCACAGTAAGAGTATCGTTTCACACACATTATTTGGCCAAATATTTTGTTGTTATTGTTGATTTTCTCTTTTCACATTTTTAGTTGGTGCATTTAATTGGTAAATAATTATGGGATTTATTGTTACATATTTGTACATGCACACAATGTAGCAATAAAATTTGGCCAATATCACTCCTCAGGACGTCCCCACTCCCTCCCCACCTATATAAATAGTGGTATATCAGTACTCAGACATTGCTGGTAGGATTGCAAATTGATGCAACCACTATGGAAAGCAGTATGGAGGTTCCTCACCTGGAATGTAATCACCATTTGACCCAGTCATCCCACTCCTAGGTTTATACCCAAAGGACTTAAAATCAGCATACTGCAGTGATGCAGCCATATGGATGTTTATAGCAGCTCAATTCACAATAGCTAAACTGTGGAAGCAACCTAGCTTCCCTTCAACAGATGAATGGATAAAGAAACTGTGGTAAATATACACAATGGAATATTACTTAACCTTAAAGAAGAATGAAATTATGGCATTTTCCGGTAAATGGATGGAACTAGAGAATATTATGCTAAGCGAAATAAGCCAATCCCAAAGAACCAAGGGCTAAATGTTTTTTTTCCCTTTGATTTTTATGAGATCCCTGCCCTCCTCCTCACCTTTCTTTTCCTTTTTCCTCTCTAGCTTCTGCATAAGATAGAAAACATATGACCCTTGACCTTCTGAGTTTGGCTCATTTCACTTAACATAATGGTCTCAGTTCCATCCACTTTCCTGCAAATGACATAATTTCATTCCTTTTCATGGCTGAATAAAACTCCATTGTATATATATGACCACATTTTCTTTATCCATTCCTCTTTTGATGGATATCTAGGCTGTTTCGACAGTTTGGCTGTTGTGAATTGTGCTGCTTTTTATAAACATGTTTATATGCATGTTCATTATAGTATGAGGACTTTAAGTATTTAAGATAGATACTAAGGAGTGGTATATCTGGGTCACTTAGTTTCCATGCCTAATCTTTTCAGGAATAGAAATATCTTTATCTTAGCTTTACATTTGATTGATCACTTGGCTAGATGTAGACTTGGGGTTGAAAATATCTCTCATAATGCTTCCTTGACTCCCAGCTGTTCATGTTGCACATGCCATTCTCTCTGTGTGAGACTGGTGTGTAGCAGGTTTTGTCTAATTGGATGGTTGGTTTTGTTTTGTCTTCTTATCTTTGTAAGTTTTTAGGTTCAACTCTTCATTCCTGCTTTTTCTGAAACTGCACAGTGGTATGCTTTGGTGTGAGCCTTTTCTCCCCATTGCCCAAGTTATTATATTGGATACTCAGCAGATACTTGTCATTCACAAACTGATGTTTGCAATTCCATGATTGGTCATAAATAATTTTGTGGAAGTTTTTCCTTTATTGTGTGCGGTCCTTCGTCCTTCCCTCAATATCCCCCCACCAAGGTCTATTTTGGGTCAGATTTTTGTTGCATTCTCTGTTGAGCCTCTAATTTTAAATTTTTCTCTCCTATCACTCTTCATTTGCCTTTTGGTTTCTTTTCTTGTGATAATTGCTAAACCCTTTCAGTGATATATTTTTTAAAGTCTCAATGATCATACTTTTTCATTTCCTGGGAGTCTTTTTCTCTGGTTATTTCTTTGATGTGGATGTCTTCTTGTCCATGTATATAATAAGAGTCTTTTTTGGATCATTCTTTCCCTCTGTTCCCTAAACTATCTTTGCTTTCTCTGTGCATGTTTTCTATTTTTTCAATTCATGTGAATTGAGAATTTCTTATTGGGACTTTGCTTTAATGTCTAGTGCTCATTGGCACTTTGTTCATATATAATTGCAAGTCAATTAAAAGCTGATTAGAAACTGTATGGTTTCCATTGAGGTGGAAGAGGCAGGATGTTTACCCGCAGACTTCACTTTTGCAAGCCAATTTTTTTCACTGAATACAGTTCACTTCATGTATACATGTGCGTGCGTGTGTGTGTGTGTGTGTGTGTGTATGTGTCTATGTATACATGTATGTGTATTTTCTCTGGAACCAGTTTTTCTCCATAAAAGCTTCTCTAATCACCTATTTAAGAAGAGACAGGCACCTGATTTAAAGTACTCAAGCAATAGGGCATGGAGGATAGAGACGGAGTGTAACATTTTGGGGTCCAAATCTTACTTAATTCCTCTCTGTTTAGTAGAACTTCTACCTCCTTCTCTTCACTGTGCCTGGTGCCCTTACATTAGAACATTTCCTAGTAGATGTCTCTGACATATATGTCAAAACTCAGCACAAGGTCCTGCTCAGGAAGCCTCCCCTGTTTCTCTAGCCATTTCTGAAATGTCTTTCTATCATAGCATAAACCATCCAAATCTGTCAAAATTATTAACCTACCATTCTCTCTTATTAGCTCATTGTTTAGAGAAGCTAGAGTTACTTTGATTTTGCTTCCCCCAATGTATGCAAAGAAAGAAAAAGTTCATCCAGGGAATGCACTTCTGTTTCTAGCTGATAGAATAGGATTACATCGAATACACAATTTCCCAAAGAATATCCTTATTCTGATCATTTTTTCCTACATGAGAATTAGCCCTGTAAACTGATTTTGATGTAATTTTCATGTACTTTTCTAATATTATAATAAAACTTGAGAAAAGTACATTAAAAATTCTCAGATATTTCTAGAATAATGTGCTGATAAGAACTCAAGAGAACAAACATCTTCACACTCAAGTCAAGGAAAATTAATTTCTTCTCTACCATTTGAGGAACCATCTCAGAATTGAAAGTGGTAGATTATTAGTGAACATGTTTGGAATGAGCGACAGGAAGTATTTCTTGTCTTTGCTCATTAAAAGAAGCCTAGTGTGGAGAGTTATGGAAAAAGGAAATAGAAAGAGTGATGAAAAGGGGGACCACCCCTTTCTGGGAAGGTGCTAGTCTCCAATGACCCTGCTGAGTGCTGCACACCTGGTTGCTCTGTGAACTCTCCTGGGTCACCGTGACAGATGGTTTAACCTGGACTGTATGTTTCCCACAAAGAAACTGAGACTCCCAGAGGCAAATTCATTTGCTAAAGTCACACAGTGAGTTAGGATCAGAATTTGACCTAAAGTCATCTCATGTTGCTACGAACTGACCTTTCCAACTATTCTATCTTTGTGAAAACTTCTCTAAGAAATAATAACTGGATGGTAGAAAGGAGTTATTCTTCATCATCTTATAGATTTCTCTATTTTCTCAGTTTGCTGTAGTTAGCATGTATTACTTTTACAATAAAAATTACATAATTTTTTTTTAAAAAAGCAATTCCCCTAGATCAATAGGAATGCCGGGGGATTATATTTCTTTGAACAGCTAAGCGTTAATTATAAGGATCCTTATTTTTTATTAATGTACAATAGAAGATAGGATTCAGGCAATTTTCCCAGATTTTTACTATTCGTTATCAAACAAGCCTCCTGGATAACTTATGTCTTAGCACAGGCATCTGTTCTCCTGTGCTTCCAACTTCGTACTTTCAAAGTCCTCCAGGGGCTTTGATGTTTGTAGTTTGCCATGTTTAGGGGAATCTTCCAGCCCTCTGAACAACAGTTTCCTCACCTGCAAACGGGGTCAAGATGCTTACCTGGTTCAAAGCCAGCCACAGCAACTTAGCCAGGCCCTAAACAACTCAGGGAGACTCTGTATCTAAATAAAATACAAAATGGGGCTGGGGATATGGCTTAGTGGTTGAGTGCCCCGGGTTCAATCCCTGGTACCCCCCAAAAAAATGCTCACCTGAAAGGCGGTGAGAGAATTGGATGGGATGATTATAGGTCCTGACCCGAGGATGTGACTCTACCCCAGAAATGGCAGAGCAGCAGTGCCAGCAGGGAGAGGCAGTCTAGCAATGTTCCTAGGAACATGCGTCAGAGGCCGCCTGTCTGCTGATCTCCACTCTGACACTTGTCATCACTTGTCATGTGACTTGGAGTGAATTACTTCACCTCCCTGGGTCTCAGCTTCCTCATCAGAGATAAGTATTTATTAAGTCAATATAAAGGAAAAAGGAATTAATGCAAATAAAACACTAAGAAGAGTGACGCCTGGTTTGCTGGAACTGAAAGTAATTGTAATAGGTGTCATTATCACACGAAATACTTAAGAACTTCAGGATCATTTCTTTATTCTTCAGGCACCCTGAAGATAGGGTGGAAAGTCAGAGCTACCACTATCAGAGGACAAAAAGATGCTAAAGAAATTAGCCACAAAATGAACAAGATATTTCAGAAACAGAACAGACTGCTACCCAAAAGTTGAAACTGACACCACACCCCCTTCTCCAACAGGACATAAAATATTAATTGCTTACATACTAAGGCTTTCTGGAGAGAGCAAGCAGCCTCCTTAAACTGATCTAAAAATGGCTTGAGACTCGCTTGGAGAGTTTAAAGTAGTTATGGGTAAGGATTGGGGAGAGTTCCCCTGTGTGGGTAGGACTTATATGGTATGAACTTCTGCCAGATGCCAGAGAAGGGCCCATCTGAACTTCCTATCAGCTCTCCTAATAAGGCAGAAGGAGACAGCTCAAGTTCTAGTTTAAACAACAGAATAATGTGGTGAAGCGCCTGGAGTCTGTGGGGCAGGCAACAAGAGGGTACTTCTATTTCAGCTAATACAGCCGGACAAAAAAATCTCTGAAAAGGTGGCATTTAAGTTGAGACCTGAATGATAAAATCAAAAGCTGTGTATTCAGAAAGAAGCAGCATGCAAAAGCCACAGAGGTGTAAGTAAACTTGCAGATTGAAGCAGAAAAAAAAAGACCAATACCATAAGAGTATGGAGTGACATAATTTTGAGTATTAACAAAGGGTAAAGGTGACGATGATGACAACGATGACTATTCAGCAAGAAGACTCACATTGCCATAGTGGAATGTCTGAAGAGCTGTTTGATGAAAGAGAAAAATCTAGTTCAGTTCTGCTCCAGTGGTAGTCAAATTATAAGCAGTCGAATTTCTTGTGCTCTGTAGGAAAGAGGTGTTTTGGCCAAGGGGAGCACACTTGAAAAATAATGAGCCCCTGCCACGGATGGTGTGACAGATGCTAGATACCACCACCAAGAGGATCCAGGGGAGGGGCTAGAGAATTGGACCAAGTGTCATTTAAAGCCTTTGAGTTGCTTTCAGCTCTCAGAATCAGTTTTGGGAAAAGAGACTAAAAATCTGGGCAGGAAATTTCAGAGAAGAACATGGGGAATGTACCCCCTTCGCTGCCCTGGCTGTCATTGTTACCTATACTGGCTAAGGCTACCTTCTTTCTATTCACAGGTCTCTCAAGAGCTGTGGGGATTTCTGTTTAAACACTGCCGATTGAAGCCCAGTTCTAGTTAGTGGCTTATTTGCATGTCAAATTAGGGTTCAAAGAAATGCAAATATGAAAGCTTATTTGCTCAGATAAATTTGCTTTTGTAACCTGGAGGAAACAGTAGGGTCTAAAACACTCAAACTGAAATTAATGAGACAACTTTGGCCTATCAGTTTTTCTTCCCCCATCCCACCTTTCACCTTCTCTTTCCCCCATTTCAATTCCCTTCTATTCAGCAAACATTTGTGGTTCCTATTGTGTGGTCACAGTGCATGGCGGTAAACAGATGCAGATAAGTCAACACCTCTGTCTCTGGCAGAGGAAACAGTCTGGAGAAAGAAAAAGAGATCAGGAATGCAGACTGCTAAGTGCAATAATAGTGATGGAGACAAATAAGAAAACAAACAAGCACATACATGGATGGCATCTGCTGTATGCCTGACCCTGTGCTGGGGACTTTGAAAGCAAAAATTAATTATGACTGGCTAAAGAAATCAGAGAAATGATTCATCACACTGGGAGGTTTGCTTCCCCCACCACCTCCTCTACCTTAGACTAGGGTCCAAACTCCTGGAGCAAAAATGCATTCCTCATTCATCTTCTAGTACCGACAGGTGACACTTAGTAGGGTTCTTACTCATAATTCTTGAGTAGATGGTTGAATAAATAAGTGGGTAGCCTGGAGCTGGACTTGAGGTGGGGGCAGCATTATTAGGGCAACGTGCTGGGCAATGCATTCTGGTAAAAAGCTGATCAGTGAGCAAGGATCAGAGGTGAGGAAATAGAAGCTGACCTTTCAGTAGCCCAGCAGGCCAATGAAGCAGTTTATAGAAGGAGCAATAGGAGAGAAAGTAGAAAGGGAGACTTCAAGAAGGACATGCAAAAGTATGGAGAGAAGTCTAAACTTCACTACCTAGGAAATTGGCAGCTGTCAGAAGTTTCTGAGCCATTGCATGACAAGATCAGAGTAAAGTGGCTTTTGTTGTTCCCACTTGTCATTGTATAAGCAAGCAGCTGTCATTAGGGTTAAACTACCACCAAGTGAGAGATAAAGTTTAGAGAAAGAGAAACAGCAGTTAGCTTGAGGGTGTGTGAATATACACTTCTATAATTTTGACTTTGGGTGCTCACTAAATTCTCCCGTCCATGCCTTCATAGTATCTTCTGCATAATCTTCTTTTCTTTCCTCTTTTTGACAATCATGCCCTATCCTTTGCCATTTGAGACTCTTAGGTGTCATTGTGTACATTTAAATTGACCTGTGGCTGAAATCTAACCTCAGACCACACCTGGTAAGAAATCTTTCTTACTGGTCCCAATATCCTGCCTCCAATATTTTCTCAAAACCTGCATGTAAAACAGTTCTCTGCTATGTGTGCTGCTTACCCCCAATCCTGTACCAGCGTAAACTGCAACACTTGAATGCATTTATTTGTTTGTGTGGATTCTGTTCACCTTACATTCTTTGTGGAGCAAGACAGAATCCCCATTTGTGAAATATTTTATATATTCAGCTTTAACCCCTATCATCTAGCTGTAGGACCTGGCATGTTCTTAGTGAATCTTAAATAGATGGATGGATGGATAATTAGAAGAAGAAGAAGAAGAAGAAGAAGAAGAAGAAGAAGGAGGAGGAGGAGGAGGAGGAGGAGGAGGAGGAGGAGGAGGAGGAGGAGGAATGGAAGTAAAGAAATAACTGTACTTGCTGATAGAAAATCTATTACAGAAAATTCAGGCCCTTCATTTCAGTTAACATGAAGATCTGCTCTACTAGACTCCATGGTAGACACATTGAAGGCAAGGAACATGTCCTTAGCACTTCTGTATCCATGGAACTTAGACAAAGACCTGCCACAAGGGAGATGACCTATGGATATTTGATGAAGGAAAGAACAAAGGAACTATGAATAGCAACAGATTACCTCTTTCATCTTTCTCTTTCTGGCATGGTAGCCCAGAAAATAGACCTTCCCAGAAGCCATCTGAATGAGTACCCAGCTCTCCAAGCCTTCTAGAAGATAACTATCTAGCTAATTTTCAGGGGTCCAGCTAGTACAAATATCTTACTTCAATGGTAAAGTGACACATCATGTGTCATTCTGATGTTTGATTACCAATAATATTCCTCCTTACAAAGAAGTGGAGAGCTATGACAGGGATAAGCCAATAATGCTCCCCTCCCTCCCTAAGCAAATCCAAGTATTCTAACATCACTGCACAATGATTTCTTACCCTTTCAATATTTCAGAAAGTCTAAATGGCCTCTTATAATCAGTGTCCACATGTCTGAGCATATTATTCTGGACTTGAATTTCAACATAAGACTGATTCATTGAAGGCAATGAATTGGGGGTATGGTTTTTGGTTTCTTTTTACCTTTCTTTCCTTTCATATGATTTCCTGTCCTTTCCCTTCCTTTCATTTTCTTTTCTTTCCTTTCCTTTGTTATTGTATTTCCCAGAATGATTTCAGCATTTGCAAGTGGTTTTCTAGGTGCCTGATGAGATCTATACCTCTGTTTAAGTCCTTCTGTGGGAAAATTTTACAGCATTATGCTTCAAGGTAATTGATAGTAACTATATAATGATAACAGAGGCAAATAACCATGAATTACTTATGTCCCAGGTATTATTTTAAATAACCAACACATAATAACTCAATCCTTAGAACAGCCCTAGGAGAAGGATACTTACATCATATCTATTTTACAAATTAGAGGAAGGAGGCACAGGGAGATTAGGGTCTTTGCCTAAGATGACAGGTAATGAGGATAGAGCTGATATTGGAGCCTAAATAACTGGCTTCCACCAAACTCCTTCTCTGTACCATTGTATATTGCTAGCTCTTCATATGACTTTTGTTTTCTCACTTGCTTTCCTCCAGAAGCAAGTGAGAAAACAAAAGTCTTCATTCTGATGTGTGTGGCTTGCTTCTATCCAAAATGTTTGAGTGTTGAAGATATTGATTTATTCAATGCATATTTAGTGAATACTAGCTCTATGGCAGACTCTGTTTTAAGCTCTCAGTATGCGTCAGTGAACAAAAGACAAAGCCACTGATTCCATGAAGCTTACATTCTAGTTTAGGAAGAAAGATAATAAACAAAAACAACATTAGAAGCACAAGCTACATCATTAATCATCAGAGAAATGCAAATTAAAACTACAATGAGAGGTCACCTCGCATCCACTAGAATCGCTACTATCAAAAAGATGAAAGAGCAAGTGTTGAAAGGCAACTCTGGTAAACTATTGGTGGGAATGTAAACTAGTGCAGCCACTGTGCAAAACAGTATGGGGACTCCACAAAAGATTAAAAATAGAACTACTATAAAATGCAGGAATTCCACCCTGGGGTATATACCCAAATGGAAATAAAATCAATATGTGATACTTGCACTCCTACCTTTATTTCAGCATTATTCAGACATGTGAATCTTTACTAAGTATCCATCAATGGATGAATAAATAAAGAAAATGTGGTATATGTGCACAGTGGGATATGTTATGGTCTACATCTGGAACGTCCTCCAAAGACTTATGTATTGAAGACTTAGTCTCCAATGCAGCAATGTTCAGAGATGGGGATTTGGGGAATTTATTAGATCATGAAGGCTCTGACCTCATCAGTGGATTGATCCATTGATAGCTGAATGAATTATTGGGAGGTTGTGAAGGCTGTAGGAAGTTGAGATGTGGTTGGAAGACATAGGAATATGCCCTGGTCCCTCCCTCCCTTTCTCTCTCTCTCTCTCTCTCTCTCTCTCTCTCTCTCTCTCTCTCTCTCTCTCTCTCTCCCCTTCCTGATTTCCAAATCTTGAGCAGCCTGTCTCCACCATGGCCTTCCACCATGATGTTCTGCCTCACCCAAGACCCAAAGCAATGAAGCCAGCCAACCACAGGCTGAAACCTCTGGAACCATGAGCCAAGATAATGAGCCCACCAGGGGTTGGAGGGGAAAAAGTTGAGGAGATGCTGGTCACAGTACACAAAATTTCAGTTAAACAAGTTCCAAAGAATAAGTTCAAGAGATCTGTTGTCACGTATAGTGATGGTTATAATTAATAACAATGACTGTGTACTTGAAAATGGCTGAGAACAGTAATTAATTGTTCTTACCACATATGATAAAGATAAAAAATAAAGATAAATAAGGAGAAACATTAAAATAGTTCATGTCAGATATTTTGGTCAAGCAATGAAAAGCAGATGAATACAGAATGCCATGCAGCCTTTTAAAAGAAGAAAATCCTGTTTTACGTGACAACATGGATGAAACGGGACATTATGTTAAGTCAAAAAAAAGACAAACCCCACATGATCACACTTATATGTGGAATCTAAAAAAAAGTCAAATTCCCAGAAGCAAAGTGCTCACCAGGGGTTGGAGAGGGAAAAAGTTGAGGAGATGTTGATCACAGTACACAAAATTTCAGAATTGTATTCAGAAACAAGTCCAAAAGAATAAGTTCAAGAGATCTGCTGTCACATGTAGTAATGGTTATAACAATGACTTGAAAATGGCTGAGAGCAGAAATTAATTGTTCTCACCACATATGATTAGGTGAAGTGATGCATATTTTAATTATCTGAGTCATTTCTCAATTCAGCATATTTCTAAACATCATTTTATAGCTCATAAATGTATCCAATTTTTGTTTACCCAATTAAAAATAAATAATAAAAATTGGAAAGGAAGGTGTCTATATTAGGTCAGGTGATAATGTTTGAGGGAGGAAATCAAGGAAGGAAGAAGGTAGAGAGTGAGGGGCTGGGGCTGCTGGGAAGAGCCCCACTGAGAAGGTGACAGCTGAGTCAGGACTTGAAGGTAGGAATGAGGAGGGGTGTACAGAATCTGAGGAGAAAGCTAGTCAGGCACATGGAATCTGCAAGTAAGAAGGGGACAAGGCACTCACTAGACTGTCAAGAGTGTCAATAGATAGCAAGGTGCTAATATGACAGGAGTGAGGTGGAAACATTATGGATAATGATTAAAAAATAAGCATACAGTATGGAGATTCTTGGGAAAGCTGGGAATGGAACCACCATTTGACCCAGCTATTCTGCTTTTCGGACTATACCCGAAAGACCTAAAAAGAGCATACTACAGGGATACTGCCACATCAATGTTTATAGCAGCACAATTCACAATAGCTAGACTGTGGAACCAACCTAGATGCCCTTCAATAGATGAATGGATAAAAAGAATGTGGCATTTATACACAGTGGAATATTACTCAGCACTAAAAAAATGACAAGATCATGGCATTTGCAGGGAAATGGATGGCATTAGAGCAGATTATGCTAAGTGAAGTTAGCCAATCCCTAAAAAACAAATGCCGAATGTCTTCTCTGATATAAGGGGGGGTGACTCAAAATGGGGAAGGGAGGAAGAGCATGAGAAGAAGATTACCACTAAATAGGGAAGAGAGGTGGGAGGGAAAAGGAGAGAGAAGGGGAATTGCACGGAAGATGGAAGGAGACCCTCATTGTTATACAGAATACATGTATGATGATGTGAGGGGGAAAAAAAAAGAAATGTATCACATTAGATTGAGTAGAGAGAAGTGATGGGAGGGGAGGGGAGAGGAGGGGAAGGGGGGATAGGAAGGACAGCAGAATAAAATAGACACTAGTATTGCTGTATGTATATACGTGACTGTATGACCAATGTGATTCTGCAACCTGCACACTCAGAAAATTGAGAAATTATACCCCATTTGATTCAAATGTATGATATGTCAAGATCATTGTACTGCCATGTGTAACTAATAAAAAAAAAGAATCAATAAATGGGATTATATAAAAAAATAAAAATAAATAAAATAAAAAATAAGCATACGATTCATAGTTACACAAACCAGAACTTAAATTCAAGCTCAGTCACTGTTTTGGTCATCTTGACAAGTCATGTGTGCTTTTGAGCTTCAGTTTTCTCTCCTACAAAATGGGACTATCAATTTGCCATCAGGTGCAAACAAGAAAGTATAAGAATCCTGGCACAGAAATGGAAAGCACAGACCCGGTCCATGCTGGCTTTGCAAGTGTCCCCAGACGATCCCCAGAGACAGCATCCTTTTGCAATGTCCCTGGAAATGGGTCATGCCCCAGCAGGCAGAAGCCCGCAGGCTCCATTGTCTCACTAAGCACCATGCCCCACAGACCTAAACCAGGCATCTCATTTACCTCCTTATTTGCTTTCAACAGTCCACAGCAAAAGCTGGGGTCCAGGCAATGCTTCCAGCAAGATTGTGCCACTGGCTGCCAAGTGAAGAACAACTTGAGCTGTTGCAAACAAACAAAGCAAAACAGTTTCCAAGATGTAGGCCTTTTGTTTGTGTGAGCAGGGACATGAGCAAACACCGGCATGTTTCAGTTTGAAATAGCTTCTGGAGTAATTGCTGGCACTGTTTTCCCTAATTACATAATGTCTGTCTTCTTTGGCAATGACCTTGGTATTGTCTTTGGTTTGAAAAACATCAAGTCTGGGACTCTGCAAACTTAGCCTAGTTAGCTATTTTGTGTACCTACTTTTTAGAGCCATTCAACCCAATTTCTTTGTTCTTTTTATTTCTGGCTGAAAATATTTATTAATAGGTTCATTAAAATGTTCAGATGTATTTGTGGGTAACTGATTTATTTGTTCCACAAATATTTCTTAGGCACTGTTTCTGTGCCTAGGAGGGTTCTGGGCCCTGGGTATATGCTGTGCCATATAAAACCTCTGCCCTCAAAAGCATTGGGAGAAGCAGATATGTAAAATACAGATCTATCCTAAAAAACTTGATTTGGGTAATTAAATGCATTTGCATTTGAATCCCAGCTTCTTACTTTGTGACAATGGGCAAGTTAACTTAAGTTCTCTTGGACTTAGTTTTGTCATCTGTAAAATAATGGACATAATTCCTATCTCCTGGTGTGGGTTGAGTTAGATAATAATTGTTGAAGACTCAACACTGCACGTGGCACAGAGAAAGTGCTAAAAAAAAATCAGTGACTGCTATTTTTACTAATGCTGTGATAGAGGGGGCAGCAACCAACCATGAGTTACCAATTTCTGGTTGACACAGACAGAAGAGTTGCTGTGTAGGCTGGATTCAGATGACAAACGAAGCTATGCCAGATGGTCAGAGAGGGATCTCATTCCAAATAAATGGACCAGCAGGTAGAGAGATGGGCACACACCGCTTTTCACTCAATAAAAACGTATTGCTTGAGCTTTTCCCATATGCTAGGCATCGCACTAAGGTTTGGGGATATAGAAGGAGGGAGGCAAGGTCTTGCCCTCAAGCAACTTACATTCCTCAGGAGATAACTCACCATAAACTAGAAAAAACATAAACAAGAAAACTAATAAATAGGGAAATTTTGTTGCAATTATGTCTTTGAAAGAATTAAACAGTGATTTAAAGTAGAGTAACTAAGCCCTTCTGGAGGCAATATTATTTTCATTCAGCAAGGTAGTTAAGGGAGGCTTCTTTGAGAAAGGTATGAGTAAGCCTTGATTGGAACCCTAAAAGATAGAATAGGTCGGTTGTGGAAAGAGCCAATGAAGAGAATTTCAAGCAAATACAAGGGTCCAGAGGTGGGAAATCACTTACTGGGTTTAATCCACAGAGAGTGGGCCCATGCCCATGCAATATCATGAGCCAGAAGGGTTAAGTAGCAGTGTGGAGCTGGGGAGGTAGGTAGGGGCTGGTTCTTGTTTTGCTTTGTTGTTTTTTAGAGACACATGGGAAAAGTTTCCAATATGGAAGGGGCACAATCAGACTTATATTTACCGCTGGTCTCTTGGCTGCTGTATGGAGCATAGGTTGTAGAAGGTCTAGGGTCCCCAGTTAGGGACTATTGTAATCATCCAGTGGAGAGGTGGCCTTTGTGTTGCTTTTAAGAGGGGAAGCGTGTAAGCATGGCTGTTGGCTATGGTAATGATCTTAGCAGAGAATGAAGAGGAGCCCTGACTCATTCTGTTCTTTAGGACTCAGCATAATCAGACCTCCTTCGTAAAAACCCCCATGACCACTTAACTTGAAATAATATGGCTCCATAAGTGCCCCATGCATCTATTTCATATCAATCATACTGTTGGTTTCATTCATAGTCATAATTCCCTTGTTTATTTTTTTCTAGTTTATCATCTGTCTTCCCCTCTGGCAGATCTTGATGATACAAGAGGAAAAATAGAGATAGATTTGGGAAGTTTAAGCAACAGAGCTTGATAATAGATGACATTGGTCTGTCATGTGTAGATAATAAAATAAAGTGGTTAAACATGAAAAAAAATAGATGAAATTGGGGCAAAGAGAGTGTGATAGAGGGGAGAGCTGGAGGATGGCTCCAAGGTGTTTTGCTTAAGCGTGAGAGAGTGGCTTCTTAAGTGTCTGTGAAGAGATTCACTGAAGACCTATTAAATTTGAGACCCCCTAATTGGAAAATATCAAATGACATCTAGAGCTCACGGTGTGGTTGGTCTGTTCTGGAAATATAATCTTGAGAATCATTAACATTTATGGTACTTAAACCTGCAATGAGCTCACTTGGGGAGATGTGTAGATAGATAGAGAAGACACTGTGCCCAGAGGCTGAGGGTTTGGGAGAGAAGGAGGAGCCAGCCAAGGAGACAGGGAAAGAGAGGCCAGGGAAGTAAAAGGGAAACTAGAAGCGAGGAGATTGTGTAAGGCAAGAGAATAGAGCAATTCAAGAAGGAGGCAGTGGTCAGCTTTGGAGTCCCACCAAGAGATAAAAGGAGGGCAGAGACGAGCCTGTTAGATTATGCAATGTGGAAGGCACGGGTGCCCCTGAAGTGGTGCTGACCAAAGCCAGCTTGGGATGGGTGGCGATGAATGGGAGAGGGATTTTTCAGGTGTGTGTATATGGCTTTGCTTAAGTTTAAAAATCTGAAGCTAAAATACAGAACCTTATCCTTTGCGAATTATGAAGGTGGATATGTGAAGGTCTGTCTCTTTACATTATTAAAAATAAAGGAGCCATGGAAACAAAATTATGACAACGATAAGAGACCATTGGAGAAATCTGGCTGCTGAGTTGCAGTGACCTGGGGTTGTAACTGGGATTTGGATGTGGGAGACAGGAGAGGGTTTGTTCATTGTTTTCCTTTTAAGTGGGAGCTACGAGATCATGTGTAGTATATGACGAGGAGGTAAAGAGGAATGACGTGTAAAGAGCTAAAACCTTTGGCCAGGAGAAGGGAGGGGACCCAGAAGGCCATGGTGGCACTGCATCCATAGGATCAGCAGGAAAGGCAGGCAGCACAGGTATGGAGTTAGGAAAAGTTTTATAGAATTGGAATGGGAAGGTGGCAGAACACTGTCATGACTTCTGTTTTCAGGGAAGTCTGAGGTGAGGCTGTCTGCTCATGGGGTACAGGTGTGAGCAGAGGATATGGGAGGTGTGAGGAGAGTGGAGAAGAGGGGAATGGTTGTCTCCAAGAATGAGAAAGCTGGGGTCGTGGGAAAGCAGGGAGTGGAGCTGGGACTCAAGTGTGCATCTCTGACTCCTGATCTAGCATGGTTCCCACCCAACCATGTTCTTCTCAGTCACCTCAAAGCTTCACTGAGGTCCTTTCTACCATAGGTATCTGCCAAGAGCCTGGTATGGGGTAGCAGTGCTATTTTAAGCAAAGAGAGGGAAAAAAGTGAGACGTATTGAGGATTGCCATAGATTAGGCCCTATGCCAGGCCCTTCATCTAATCTCTTGTAAGGAGGTTTTAGCAATCAGAAAACTGCAGATCAAAGTGTCTAAATAATTTGTTCACAATCACTCAGTATGTATATAAATGTGTATGTGTGTGTATGTTTTATATATGTATGTACTGGACATGTAAAAATGTGCTTTATACATGTACATACATATATAAAGGCACATATACATATATAAATATTCATATATGCATTTATACTTTAATAGGATTCCATCCCTCTCTCAAGGAATTTATAATCTAGCCATCCAGCTAAGGAGACAAATTTCATATACAAAAGACTAGAGAAGAGGTCAGCAAACAACAGCCTGTGAGTCAAACCCAACTCCACTACCTGTTCATTTTGGAGTGAGGAGTGTTTTCCTGGGACACCGCCAGGTCCCCTTTTTTTCTGTATTGTTTTTGGCTGCCTTTGCATTACAGCAGCAGAGTTCAGTAGCTGCACTGGAGTCTGTATGTCCCACAAAGCCTAAAATGTTTATCTGGTCCCTTCATAGAAAAAGCTTGTCAAGCCATGGCTAAAGGAGCTAAGATTGTGGAGATGGGGGTGCTTCTCTTGGTAGTGATCCAAGACTGCTTCAAGGACTAATGACACCGGATTGCCTCTTGTCACACGTCGTCTTTCATTCAACAGATACACTTGAACATCTCCTGCAGGTTGTGCATTCTTCTAGGTGCTGGGAGTACTAGAGAAAATGACACAGACATACGTCTCTGTCTCATGAGGGACATATTCATTTGAGTGGGTAGGGCTTCTAGAGATAGAGGTGGCAGACAAAGCATTGCTGTCGAAGCAGAGCTGAAGCCAAGGCACAAAGGTTGGAAAGTTCGGGGAATGTTTCAGAAACAGAAAGCTGTGCCATTGTCCCACCGGATGCAAGCAGGGCAATAATGAAGAACCAGACTGAAATTAGCAATTCTCAAGGTGCCATCCTTAGATCATCCTCAGAATCACCCAGACAGCATGTTAAAAAATACAAATTCTCTGTGGCTGAGTAAAACTCCATTGTGTATATAAACCACATTTTCTTCATCCATGCATCAATTGATGGGAATCTGGGCTAGTTCCATAGCTAGTGCTATAAACATTGATGTGGCTATATCACTAGAGTATGCTGATTTTAGTTCTTCTGGATAAATATCCAGGACTGGTATAGCTGGGTCATATGGTAGCAGTATTCCTAGTTTTTCGAGGGTAAGTAGGACATTACTTTTAATGGCAAGCAGAAAAGGATGACTACATCTATGCTCACAGGAGAAACTGCTATAAACGGAGATGGCACTTGTGTGCAGGCACAGTGGACCAACTTGGTGGAAGAGGAAACTCACGTAGTGTAATAATAGATAGTATATCTGAAACCGTTGTTCAGGGCCAGGTGGTGCAGGGTCTTGAATGTCAAACAAAGGACTTTGGCGTTTATCCTGGAGGCAGTGGGGAGCCATTTAAGCTTTTTTAACAGTGGGGTTTTATGGTTAAAGCTGCACTTTAGGGACATTAAACCCATGGAAGAATGGAAGCTAGATTGTAGGTGGAGAGACTGGAGGGTAAAGAGACTCATTAGGAGATCAGTGAAAAGGTCTTGGTGGGACATAATGAGAACTTAAGCAAGGTAGAAGCCTTGGGATAGAGAGGAGAGGAAGGGGGTTTTGAGAACCAAGCAGATAGAATCTATAGGAATTGGCAATTGAATAGAGAAATACAGAGAAATTCAGTATTTCAAGGGGATAAGTCCAAGATAATGCCTAAATTTCCCACCTGGTTAACCATGGAGACATTGGAGCAGTTTACAGAAACTAGAAGAACCAGGAGGGATTAGTAGGGATAGGTGTGGAGTCTGTTGGTTTGAAATGCCAAAGGGGAACTGAGCAGGCAGTTAAGATGACCGGAACCATCTGGAGGTCAACTATGGCAAAATGGGCAAGCACAGGAGTCCCTCTTTCTTGAGGCTGATGGCAAGGCCATGGGACCCCTGATTGGACCCAACACAGTAACTCAGAGGCTTCTCTCTTCATAACACAGTCATTCACTGATTCAATAACTATATGCTGAACCAAATCTTGGGTCACATGTGCATTTGAGACTAGGTTTGTTTTTATCACTCCATGTGGTAAAAGGCATGTCAAAAATCCAGAAAATACAAAAGGGGGTGGGGGTAAAAGATATAAGGATAAAGCAGTACAAGTGAAGAGTATAAATGAAGTTGGATATTGCTAAATACATTCTTTTCATCTTCTACTCATAACAGTGTAATGCAAAATCAAACAATCTCAACAGCCTTGCTAGTTTCTGGACCACTCTGGCAAGTCAAGAAGGACCTCCCTGAAGCCAGAGTTACCAAACCAAATATGCGCCCAAAGGCCTCTCTTTGGCAAAAAGATAGCGGAGAATGGAATGTCATTCTCAAAATTATTTCTTGTTTAAGAATTTAAGTATTCATTCAAAGGCATAGCATTGAAATCAGGGCATGAGTTAGCCTGAAACCTTGAAATACAAGTGCCATAGAAAGAAATCAGAAGTATTTGAATACCTGTGATATGCTAAACAGCAACAGCCTCTGCCTGCATCTTCCACAAGGACACCAAATGCCTCCTCTCGCTACTGGTCCTCCTCCGGGAGAATCCTACTTGTCCTGGAGTTGCAATATAGCGGCATCACATGATCTTACATTTTGAAGGAAGGTACTCTTGGGTTTGAATCCTGCTTTTGCAATATATTAGCTGTGTGACTTTAGGCAAATCTCTTAATTTCTTTGAGACTCAATATTCTCATTTGTTGTTATGAGAATAAAATAAGCTAATGAGTGAAGAGCACCCTGCAGGGTGCCTGGCATGTAAAGAATACTTTCTTTTCTAATAAACTTTTTATTTTAGAGTAGTTGTATATTTGCAGAACAAATACGAAGATTTTACAGTAAATTTCCATATAACTCACCCCCAGTTTTCTCTTGTACAACTTAGTGTGTACATTAGTGTACATTAATGCCAATGCACCAATATTGGGACATTATTATTCACTGAAGTCATGACTCTCCTACCAGAGACTTCCTTATCTAATATCCTTGTTCTGCCCCAGGCTCTCATCCAGGACACCATATTGCATTTAATCATCATACCTCCTTGGGCCCTTCTTGGTCATAACAGTTTCTCCTACATTCCTCATTTCTGATGGCCTTCACAGGGGTTCTGGTCAAGCAGTTTATAGAATATCCCTCAACTTGGATTTGTCTCTTTTTTTAATTAGGATTCAGTTTGGGATATGAGTTTTAAGGAAGAAGGACACAAAGGTGAACTGCAGTTGCCTTTTTTAATGTTTTATTTTATTTTATCTTATATTTTTATTCATAGATACAATATCTTTATTTTATTATTTTTTTAATGTGGTGCTGAGGTTCGAACCCAGTGCCTCACACATTAGGGAAGCACTTTATCACTGAGCTACAAAACCAGCCCCAGAACTGCAGTTTTCTTGACCCTTAACTGTCTGTGTTGACCTGACTGAGGTTGTATTTGTCAGGCTTCCCACTCTACAGTCACTCTCTTCACCAGCTGTCATGTCATGTGCTTTAAAGGGAAGTCACTCTGCCTAGCCCACAGTGTGTAAGGACTATGGAGCGAGCGTGCTTCACCTCTCCAAGGGCAAAGGATTTATGAAAATTGTTTGGCATTCTTCTGCACAGGTGATTTGTCAATTCTCTCTTTAATTTATGTATTTAATCAATTATTAATCTCATGGATATTTCTTTTATGCTTTATGTCATAATCTAATCCTATTTTATCTATTTTGTTTCCAGATTATTGGGACATTTTTCACTTGGTTTCTGTGCAATATCCCTTTGACATACTCTGTGTGTGTGTGTGTATGTGCGTGCGCACGCACATACACACAGGCACACACACACATACACACGTGTTGCTTTGTTTCAGCTCTGCCTCACTTTCTGGCACCGTAGATGCTCCAGGCTTACCTTGTATAATGCTTACCCCAGACCTAGAATTAGCCATCTTCCCAAGGAATCCTGGTTCCTTTTATTGAAATAGGGACTTTTGTAATGTCATTTTTGCCCCTTACCTCAAGGATACACAGTGAAGACACTAAGAATTATGGAATTTTTAAACAATGTTGACAGTATAGACCAATTGGGTGCCTCAAAATATGCAAATATTTATTTTCATGCCTTTTAAGTACCAGATGTGGTGCAAGCTCCACATTGAGATAACACAGAACACATATTGAAGGCTTTCTGCCTGTACTGATACTCCATGCATATTCTAATCACCTTACATTAACTTATTTAATCCTTCTAACAATCCCCATAGTCATTTTATAGACAACTATAACACGATCGCCCTGCAATCTAGGGTCTGACCTTTTGATAGATGAAATAGATACGCAAAAGTTACCTAGAACAGGAAAGAGGCACCCAGTTCAGCTGTGGGATCAGGGAGGACTTCTTGGATGAGGTAATACCCAAGGTGAGTTTCAATGGGAGAAAAGGATTGAAGAATAGAAAGCTTAGGTAGCGATTCAAGAAGAAAGACCTGAGTAAGCACAACAGAATCTGTCCACTACATTTGCATCAGAGATATGCTAACCATGAAGTTAATCCCTATTTAATTACCTTGCTTATTCATTTTATAAATAGTTAAAGGGCTATTCTATGGCAAAGATTATATACGGTCAGAATATAGCAGAAATATGACATAGCTCTCACTGCCTGGAGCTGATGGGAGAGCTCTTATAGAAACATAAAGCTCTTGTAGAAACATAAAGCATGATATCAGGACTGACCAGCAGCTATGGAGGGGGAAAAAAAACCCTAGTAGGCCTAACCTGAAATATGGTCTGTATCAGCTCTGCTTCAGCTATTTTGCCCAAATTAAAATTGTTCTTAAATGACACAGTGGGCGTCTTTCATTTTGAAACCTATGTTCTCCACCAGTAATGTGGAGAAAAGGAAGAGCTGTGAGACTGGATGTTAGGCAGAACAGTCTAATTGTTGGCATCAGTATTTTCCTAAAAGCACTAGCAAAAGATCCACCTCGATTTGGGGCCCCAACATTGTAAAAATCATTTGTGATTGTTGGCTTGGGTTGAAGGAGGAGGCCAAAATACGATTATAAAGAACAAATTAAGGGAAAATCACGTTAAAAGGTATAACTTATTCCACCATGAACAGCCTTTGAAATTCGTTGGTGTCGTTTCTCCATTTTCTATGACATTTAATGAGAACTTGTTTCAAATAAAAATTTTCAAACTGCTGTCACTGAGCATTATAAGACAGGCATTCTCATGTCTCCAGTATCTTTCTTCAAACAGAATTGGTGATACTTGCACCGTATTCTATTGTTGGCTATCACATCATTTATCAGTCATGCTACCATTATTTAATGTTCAGGTTGTTTTCCAATCTTTTGGTGTATCTGGTATTGATTGCTGGTTATCTATCTGATCCTTGGTGTGTATCATCCCCCAAAGAGAAATGCCCAAAGCAGCATTTAGTATTATTTCTCACGCTTCTGTTGATGGTTGGGGTGGTTCTGCTGGTTTAATCTGGGTGCACTCAGCACTGGTTCTGAGGTAGAGGATCAGTTATGTTGGAAAGTCCAAGATGACGACATCAACATCTGACAGCTATGTGACTGAATGTGGGTGTCTTCACTCTCCATGAACCTTTTGCCCTCCATGAGTTAGACCGGCTCTCTTCCATGGTGGTCCCAGGAGAGCATTTCCAGAGGACCAAGGACACAATGAAGAATTCTTAAGCTCTGTTTTCTGCAACTAATGAAATGTCCCTTCTCTCATTCTTATTATTACGAGTCATAAGAACCATCCAAAATCAAGGACTCCATTCCTTCATAGCAGAAGTGTCAAAGTCACATTAAGAAGAGGCATTTAAACCAGGATGTAAAGGACTTGTCGATGTTACGTCTATTCCACAGGATTGCTACACAGTATACTGAAATTTTTGTAAGCTTTATGATTTTACAGTCTAAAACATTATTTTCTTTGAGTCAACCCATAGAATTTGACTGACCAGGTAAAAGGATAAGATGCATTTTTAAAGCTCTAGAATCAAAGGGTCTTAATTTTCAGGATGTTCTTAAATGACCCCTCACTATCTCTGTTTTCTAAGATAGGGAATTTAATTAATCAACTCCAAAGGAAAAAATAAAAAAGCGAATTCTAATATCCTATTAGAATTAAATGCAGGATTTCTTTTTAAAGGAATAAAGCAATGAGTTGATTTTTTTTCCATGTCTGATTAAGAATAACATTCTTCTTGGCATAAATGAAATCTTGGGTGAGGAGTTGGAGACAGACCAGATTTCAGATCCATCTACCAAACAAATCCCTTGTGATTTGAATGTATGAATTTGTTGAGATTTCCTGATGGCTAACAATATGCCTTCATGTTAGTAATGACAAAAAAACTAATAGCTGGGCATAGTATTAAAAAAAAAAAAGGCTTCTTTTTCATGTAATTGAATTCTTCAATCTTGCACTGCATTCATTGAGAAGAACTCTTGGGATGAATTTCTTTGAAATCTCTGCTACTGATTTTATTTTCTGATATGTTGACCTTCTTCATCTTGAGACATGTTGCAAGATTGGCAGGCTTCGTTTTCCGTGCATCAGATACAGTGAAAGCTGTGTTAAGGCTCCTGCCGTTGAAATTTATTCAGTGTAGATGCTAATGAAGAATTTTAAAGCCATCTAGTCTGGTTCAGTCCTCTTTTTCTCATCTCTCTGTAAGGGGGAGAAATAGCATTTCTTTAGCAAAGAGAACTAAAAAAATAAAATAAAAAATAATGACCACATCTCTCATACAGAACTTAGTCTGGTTTTCAGCTCATTCTCCTTTGAGAAGCCAAGTATACATCTGTATCAAGGATGGAGGTAATCATTATTTTTATTAGTATTGATGGAATGGATAAATATCTTACTGGTATTGATCCTGTTTAAATGTCTTTCACATTCATGAACTTATGTAATATATACATTTACCATTTATCAGGTATCTGCAGTGTGAAAAGCACCAAGCTACGGATGGATTAGTTATGGTCCCTTCCTTCAAAGTAGTTCACAGTCTAGTATGGAGGGTAGACATGGACCAAACTGACCCAAGTGAACATAAATTTCTGATATCTGACCCAGGAAAAGAACTTGAAATATGTAATAAATACTCCAGAAATAAGAAACGAAGGGAAAAATATCTTCCATCCTACTGTAGGCATAATGAGCAGTACATTCTGTACTCATTGCTGTGCCTGTAAATTGGACTAGAAGAAGCACCCCAGGGCTTCATTTTACTTAACACATTTGCTGCAGTTCTTGCCTCCCCCTTTTCCCCCCATTATGAGCATAGAGATGGACGCCACTCCTGCATCTTTTACTTAATGTTAGACCTGCACAGGGGACCACAGGGTCACCTCCACGGGTAAACTGGCCTGACCACCAGCCTCAAAAGCATTTGCTTCCCACCCAGCCTCTCTGTTTAAATTATTGTCTCACTCTATAGTAAGTATTTTTAATTATCTCCATCTTCCTCAAACTCCTAGTTCCCCTAACTGTGCTACATCACTTCTGATGGAGCAAATTAATATGTCTCCTATTTTACATACAAAGTAAATCTATGAAATGACACCCTCCCTGCCCCCGCCACCTTCCTAGCACTAACCATACAAACCTAACTGAATTTCTGGCTTCTGCCTCATTTCCTCCTATTAGAGGACAGGAGGGTGATCCTGGTTCCATTGCCCAAGGCCAGTTCCCTCACATAGGGTCTGAAAGGTGGTGGTTGGAATGAGCCTCCTTCCCCTCATCATCTAAACATGCTCAAGTCCTTTCAGCCTTGAATCCATAAATTTATAACCTTCCAGAGACCTCCAAATCAGCTGTATCATTTTTCTTTATGTCTCTTACCTGCACAGCTCTTTTTAAAAGATGTATCTTTCATTGCTATCACCATCTCAAATCTTGTTATTCTCCCCTTGGCACTTCCAATCTGTTTTTTTTTAATCATTATACTTGAACAACTGTACAAAAGTCACCAAGTGATCCTAATGTCCTTTTGCACAAGGCCAGTCACAGTCCCCACCTTTTTGACTGCGCCACCATGTGTGGCGTGGTTATTTACTCCCTTATCACTGAAACCTCTCATCCTCCACCTCAGTGGGACACATTTTTTCTGGTGTGCCTATTCATCTCTGGCCATTCCTCTGTACCCCACAAGCCCATCCTTTTCAACCTGGCCATTAAATGATTTCTTGAGGCTCCACCATAGGACTTTTCATCCCTCCTTGGATTTGCACAACCAGAACCTTGAGGACCACCGAAACCTGCCAGACCATATCTCCAGAGCTTTTTCCTGAGCTCCAGACCCACGTTTCTGCCATTTCATATCTGTTTTCGATGTTTCAAAAGCATCTCAAATTCAGCATGTCCAAAACAGGGCTCATGATATGGTCCTCTTTCTGGATTCCCCCTCTCTGTCACCAGTTTTCATCCAATTGCCTAACTTAAAAAAACACACACACACACAAAAAAAAAAAAAAAAAAAACTGAGAATTGTTCTTGACACAACTTCTTCCTCAACCCTCATAGGATCCTCAAGCTAATCCCCCAAATTCTAAGATCACCTTCATTTCCTCCCACTTGTGCTGTCTGCCACCCCTGTGGCATAAATGTATTTTAATGTTGCTGTCACTTCCTCTCTGAGACTGTTGCAGTGGTCTCCTGATGTCATTCTGATTTCCTCCTTACCCTCTTCTAGTTCATTCTCCATATGGCAGCCAAAGTGATCATTTTAGTATATAGGACTTATTGATCACCACTTGGATTAAAATCCATAACTGTTTCCTGTGGCCTATAGGATAGAGGTCAAAATCTTAAACATCCTAAAAAGCATTCATGATCTCACTTTTTCCCACTTCCACATTCCTCTGATTCCTGCCCTCTGTCATTGCTCCTTCTTGCTATAGGAATGGAGGCTAGAGTTTCCTCTATTGGAGCACTCATATTCTTCTCTTTACCTGGGTAAACACTCATGTCCATCAGAGTGTACACTGAAAGTTACTTCTTTAGGGGTAACCTCCCAGAATCTCAAGACTAGTTTGCTTCTCCTGATTGTATGCTTTATTTCACCATGTGTTTCTGTGATTACTGGATCAATGTCTAAGTCCATTGCTAGACTAGAACCCCCATGAGAGTAGAGCACAATGTCTTTTTGGCTCACAGTTATTTTCCTAGTGTCTGTTGCAGAGCTCAGAACATATTGAACATTTAACAAATGTCTTAATTGGACATTTAATTACATGCCAGGCACTGTTCTAGTGGTGATATAGTGGTGGAAAAAAAACAAACTTAGTCACTGCCTTCATGAAACCTGCATTATAGTGAAAGAGACATCAAATTAAACAAGTAAATAAACATAGAATATCAGGAAGCAATAAGTTCTATGAAAATAGAACAAATAGAGCAAGGATTTTGAAAATGGTAGACAGTGGCAGTAGATGGGGCTCTTTAATTTAAGATCTAAAAGGCTATTTTAGATAGAGAAGATGTTTCTGTGGTGACATTTGAGCAGAGACTTGAATTAAGTGAGATAGAATACAGGGACAGAATTGGGAGAAGACCTTTCTGGAAGTACATACGGGTAAGAGCCTGGCATGTTTGAGGGCTAGCAAATGGGTCAGTATGGAATGAGAGGAGTCAGGTGAGCTGTAGATGAGACTGGAGAAGAATTCAGGAAAGTCACATGACCAAGTGATGATCCATACTTCCAAGTTGGACACCAGGCTGGGTGAAATACTGGAAAAAGCTTTTTTTTTTTTTCCAGACTCCAGATCACTGGGCTCCAATCCCAGTTCTTCCACCGGCATCTGAGTGGTACTGAATGCAAATCACTATTTGATTCTGTTCCTTGGTTTCTTTGTGTTGATAAATGAAAGTTTGAAACTAGATTAACTCCAATGTTCTTTCTAGATCTAAAACTTATTCTTCCTGAAGGTGCTTTGATAAGAAGAACCAGATTAGAGGTCGTAGTCTGCCATGGTGATTTGGGGCAAGCAACATTTTCTTTCTGAGTCTATTTTTAGTGTTTGGGAAACAGGAATAGAAGGAGGGGAATGGATAAGACACAATGGCTGTGAAAACTCCTTGTGAATTATAGCATGCTTTACACACCTGCACCTAAAACTAATGGTGAATATACAGCAAAGCAGGCACTGTTTGGGGTTCCATATATGTGTGAGTTCACCCTTGCACCATCTCAGGAGGTAGATCCATTTATTTGAGAACAAAAGCGATTAAATCCCTTAGGTTCCCTTACACAGTCAAATGACAGAATTAATTTTGCACCCAGACTGATTGGCTTCAAGACCGGAAGGCTCTTTAGGGTCTACTAATGTCTGAGTGCAGCAGCAGGTTGGAGAGGTAAGGATATTCCAATTCCAGGGTCATTGTTGATAAAGAAATTTACCTAACAATGCTATGATTCAAACATGATCTACTTCAAAATGATGTTTTTGCAAATTCTTATTAAAGAGAGAAAAATATGATGGGATGCAGAATTCATCATAGTGCAATAGTCATTTCTTCTTACCACCTGTTCACTCATCTACTAAACATCTACTATGAGTCAGGTCCCACTCTAATGACCAATAAGACAAGAATAAAGATTCCTTTGACCTCAAAGGAATCACAAACCTTTCAAACATTTCAAATGTTCAAATCATGAACATTTCAAAGTAAGCATCGGCAAAAGAGTGATATTTTACTCTAACAGTTGATGTAAGCAGAGCCATATGATATGTGGAGTGAGAACCGGGGAAGCTGTGCAGAAGAAGGGGCGCTCAGAGCTCAGATGCATACTTAAAATATGGACTCGTCAGCACTAAGGAAAACAAGGCTTTCATCTCCCTGTGCCATATTTCAAAAACTCTAATGTGCACATTTATTCCACATTTTAATATCTGGGAAATGAGGATTCATCCCAGAATGGCTGACATCTTATGAACGTTGCTGGCCAACAGTCAGCCACTATCCCCTGTTCTCACACTTGGTCAGAGCTGCTCATTCCACCGTCACACTTCAACTGAGTCATGCACGCTGCTGCTATGAGTTTGACTGACTGTTAAAGGATCTTCAAAAAGATTATACTGTGATTCCTCTTTGAAAAAAGTCATTTGTACTCAGAAAAGCACAGAAACAGCAGCACAATAGAAGGTACAGACACATCTAAGAGATTTCTCACTGAGAATAAAATAAAAACTCTAAGTGACAAGAAAGTATTGTCATAATTTTTAATTGGCAGCACCTTTTTTTTTTCCTAGTGGCACATGAAATAATAGTACACCTTGCCTCTTAGGTTGGGAAAGATGCTGAATTTTAATTAATCTAGGCAAATCTTGTATTTTTAGAAGATGTATGAACTCATGTTGAGCTTTGGGCTCACTTTACTTTATTTAATTCAAGCTGGTTTTCTAAACACCTGCCATCCTATCCTTATGCAATTGTGTTTTTTGAAACTACTTTTGGAAGTTTTTCTTTGCTAGTACATTGGCACCATGTGGGAAGCAGCTCAATGATGCAGATTGTTGAGGATGACTTAAGTTGAGATTCAGTTATTCCACACTTTAGCCACAGTTTTGTCATCCATGTTGACTATTCCTGGTCACCCAAGGATGAGCTTATTATTTAAGCATGTTATTTATACATAATTTCACAGTTGAAACGAGGTACAGAATGACCTACTCTTAAAACAAGAGCGATTAGCAAGTTTGGAACATAGCCAAACTCGAGAACAAGGTTGTTATTGGCATGATTTTAATCATGATAGACAATTAGCCAAGCTTAATTATATTGAGACGGAAAACCAGAGTGAGTGGCAGTAATGAATTTCTCCGGGAATTCTCCTGTGTCTCCAATTCAAGCTGGCTGACCTATAAAGGGTGTAAAATGATAAAAGATGTTTGCCCACATGTACAAGCTGTGTTTACCTCGAGGAGCAGCCTGTGTGGGAAGGGGTCTGAAGGACTCTCTCTTCTGTGGGGACTCATCACAGGACACAAATGGGATTCTCCAGTTCCACTCACATTTTCCTTCAGGAAGGAGATGCAAAAGAGAGGGAAACATCTTTTAGCTGAACTTGGGCACATTAAATGTTAATGTGATTATGTAGCTAGGGATTCTTGAAATGTCGCCCGTGGCTGAAGTATGACTGCAGTTGTGTGTTAGCACATTTTGGTGTTATAAAGGCTTAATATTTTCACTGACTGTGTCAAGCCCAAATAAAACACCCGGAACTTCAATAGAATCAGAAAGTGATTAAAATGTAAAAAAAAAAAAAATTAACAATATGACAGTCCTTGCCTCTAGGTTTAGAAATGGAATTTAAAAGGAAATTCTCTTTAAGTCTCTAGTCTCTTTTTTCCATTATGGATTTTTAATTGACTTATTATAATTGAAATATAGAAGAAAGAAAACTTTTGCAGAATGATTAAAGTATCTATAGTTTATATAGTTTTTTAGAGTTCACAGTTACCGATATTTAATCCTCATGTCAGAAACACACACACACACACACACACACACACATCTGGGAAGAATACATTGTTGTTAAAGATTAAAGATGAAGATGCTGAGGTTCAGAGTTTATGACTTCTTTAAGTCAAATAGCAAAAATACACGCAAAGCCTGATTACAAGACCAGGTTCTTGCTGATCGAAAACCAAAACAGCTAACTCAACCAATAAGGATGTTTTCAAGGTGAAGCTTGAGATTGGCTGCAGTGTGATGGGCTGCCTCAGTAGGAAAGTGAAATCTATCAATGTTCCTTCAGCCCACCTCCCTGCCTTCCCACTTTCCCTCTTTCTCTTCCTTCTCCCTGTCCCTTCCTGTATTCCCATAAGTAGCATTTGATGTTGGGAAAACACGATGCACAATTCAATTCTAAGACCCAGGTTCATAGCAGTTTCCTTCACAATAGCCAAAGATGGAAGCAAAGTGAATGTTCCTGGCAGGATGAATGGACAAACAATGGTATATGTGTACAATACAACCTTGCCTCTGAAAAGAAGGGCATTCTGACACCCACTGGACATGAATGAACCTTGAAGATACTATGCTAAGTGAAATAAACCAGGCACAAAAAGACAAATCATCTATGATTCTACTTGTATGAGGTTCCTAGAATAGTCAAATTCATAGAGATGAAAGGTTAGAATGATGGTTTCCAGGGGTGGAGGGGAGGGTGAGTCGGGGATTAATGTTTAATAGGTACAAAATTTCAGTTCAGAAAGATGAGAAAGTTCTGGAGCTGGAAAGTGATGATGGTTGTACAACAATGTGAACTAAACACTTGCAATAATTAAAATGATAAAATTTTTGTTACGTAAATTTTATCACAGTAAAAAATTTTGATCCCTGCCCTCTTTGAGTGTCCACTCTGTACCAACAGCCTGCTAGGGGAACAGGCTACAGTGTGACATGTGCTCTACCAGGGCATCACAGGGTAGCATGGGGACAATGTAGAAGGTTTCACAGCCCAGCCCAAGGATCAGCAAGGAAACTGGGAACAGCTCTGTGAATGATGTTTGGAATATGCCTGATTGAGTTGGAAAGAAACTTAAATTTCTCCAGGGAAAGTTGAGGGCTTAGAGGATGATCATTCCATGCAAGAGCTGCAAGGTAGACCCATAGGAGCCCAGGAAAGCCAGGTATGGCCAAGCAGAGGTGAGAAGTCCCCTGTGACTACAGCCCAGAGTTCAAAGAATCCGGCCACTATGATGACTGACTCCTCTTCTTCCTGCCAGACAATTAAAGTGGCTCTCCCAGTAAAGCCAAAGCCATGTTTAAAACCTGGGTCTTTGTTTTAAAAATCCCATTCTCTTTCCACTAGGCACTTGAGCTCTGCTGTCAATCACAGTGGCTACTTATGTCATTAAAATTATATAAAATCAATAATTCAGTTCCTCAGTCACACTAGCCACATTTCAAGTGTGACTAGTGACTATCAACATGGAAAGCTCAAACAGAGTATTTCAATCAACACTGCAAGTTCTATTGACTAGGCCTTTTTTAAAGTATACAGAGTAATTCTTTTTCCTATTAAATTTTTTTTTTGCATATTTGAGCATCACACAAAATCCTGCCATTATTTTCCCATTTTGTTGTAAAGGAAACTGCAGCTTTGAGAAGCTGAGTAATTTGCTGATGACTTCACAGCTATTAAGAAGTGATGCTAGAACATAAATCCCAAAGCCCTGGATCCAGATTTAGCGTGCTCTTCATTAGTCCATAGCCTCCCACTGCCTTTGTGTCTGCTCCACATTCAGAATATTCTTCCTTTAAAAGTCTACTGTTCAGCAAATTATAAACATGGCTTTTCTGTGAAACCTGGAGAAAACACAGATCCCTTAGTTTGACAACCAAAGCCTTCCACAAATATGAATAAGTGCATGTTGCACAGTCTTCTTCCTGTATCTCTTTTCTAGCATTTATTCTTTGCCCCTGGGGCAGGATACCTCAGTCACATGCCAGCCCTTGAGGTTTTCCTGTTCCTGATGTCCCTTATGGAAAAATGTAGTCCTCCTCTCTGCCTACTAGAATCTTGCTTACCTTTCAAGTTCTGCTTCCTGACCCACCTCGGTAGAAATTCCTCCTTGACCAATCTGGTCCCTTTCCCCTCTTATCTGGAAGCCAGCATGTGACTCATGTAACATCACATGGGAATCCACTGCTCTGCTTCTAACCACGTTTTCTTCTCTCCTGGTAACAACCCTAGTGTTGCCCAAGTGAGATCACACCTTGCTTGTTTTAGGGAACCCTTGGTGCCTGTATAGACCCTCCTTGGTAACTGTACTCAGCTCTTACCTGTTGAGTTCATTTCATCCACATTTCGCTTCACTTTGGCTCCTCCTGATGTAAGAAAGCCTATTATGGTTTAGACATCAGGTGTCCCCCAAAAGCTCATGCCTAAGACAATGCAAGAAAGATTAGAGGTAAAATGATTGGGTTATGAGAGCCTTAACCTAATCAGTACACTAATCCACTTGAATGAATTGACTGGGTGGCAACAGTGGGCAGGTAGGATGTGGGTCACTGAGAGTGTGTCTTCAGTGTTTATATTTTGTCCATGGTAAGGGGGAGAGCGCTCTCTCTCTCTCTCTCTCTCTCTCTCTCTCTCTCTCTCTCTCTCTCTTTCTCTCTCTTTCTCTCTCTCCTGCATGGTGCCATGTCCTGAGCTGTTTCCTTCCATCATATTCTTCCACCATGATATTCTACCTCACCTCCAGCTCTAAAGAACAGAGACATCCATCTATGGACTGAGACCTTTGAAACTGTGAGCACCAAATAAACTTTTCCTCTTCTAAAATGGTTCCTGTTAGGTCTTTTGGCCATAACAATGAAAGAGCTGAATAAGACAATCACTGCACTGGGCATGGTTACATATTGTTCCATATGTTCTCTTCCAAGAACCCTGGAAGAAGACACTATTGTCCTGGTTATCCAAATAGTAACCACGACTCAGTGAGGTTAAGTGAGTTACAAATTCAGAGAGCTGTGAAGTAAACCAGGCAGAAACCAAACCTAGAACCACCTGGATCCATAGCCTATGCCTGTACCTTGTTGCAGTAGAAGCCTTTTCTACACGTGGTGAAATGTTTGAAAAAATGTCTGCCTGAATTTCACACTCAGCACACACAGATAAAAATCTGCAGCACAATTTGCTCCAAGATTCTGCAAGCTCCAGTTCTATTAACTGTCCACCTTGGATTTGGCATGAGGCTTCAGTAACAGTGGAGGTGAGATGAGCACATGATTCAAAGCCCTGGCCTTGTTTTAGAACTACATAGCTCATTGTTCAGACACCATCCAAATAGCAGTAGAAATGGATTTTGACTTTTTGTTAAAGGAATGACATTTTCTATCAGAAACTTGGTGACTCTTCCAGTTATTATTAATGGATTCTCTAGTCTGTAAGTTACAACTGAACAAAATGTTCTGCTGTATAACATGAGGTTTAAGAGAAAACAATTACTTGACAATTTTATGGGTTCAGATTTTTTTTTAATTTTATAAAAGTCCTGGGTAACTAAAAAGTTCAAGAAGCCCACTCATTTCTATATATTGAAAATTTTATCATAGAAAACTAAGGCGTATGGAATTATGATCACTAGATTATAATCTAGTGCTGTAATGTGGCAAACAGTAACATGAGCACCAAGAGTCAGAAAGCCTAAGTCCTGTTCCCAGGTCTTCCAGTGGTTGAACCAGAAATCAAGTTAATTTCCCTGGGGCCCAGTTCCCTCCTCTAGAGCAGTGTTATCTGAGTAAATTAATAAATAAAGGTATTATGCTTAGTCTGTTCAGGCCACGGTAACAAAATACTATAGACATAAATAACAAATTTATTTCTCAGAGTTCTGAGGCTTAGAAGTCCACAATCAAGGCACAGGTGCATTTGGTGTCTGCTGAGGGCCTGCTTCCTGGGTCCCAGACCCTGCCTCTTGCTTCATCCTCACATGGTAAGAGGGTGAGGTAGTTCTCCTGAGGCTATTTATAAGTGCACTAATTCCATTTATAAGGGCTCCACCCTCATGACCCACTCACCTCCAGAATGAAGGGCCCCTCCTCTATTTGCCTCCAATTGGTGATAAGGTTTAACTTGGGAATTTGAGGAATGGGACACAAGCATTCAGACCACAGAATGTTGGGTGAGATGAGAGTCTCTAAGATTTCTTCCATATGAATGGTTTATGTGTCCTAGCTTCAATTTTGCTGTGTTTAAGAAGAAAGTATTCTGAGTAAAGTAGGAGACTTCTATTATTACAGTATTTAACAAGTTTACCTCTGTAAAGAGAGCAATTGCATAATTCTGTTCCATTAGCAAGTTTCTTAGATTTTTGCTAGGGAAAAGATAGGTCCTGGATATGAGGACTGAAAGTCAAGTGAAAACACGTGAAATTGGACTTCAGAACAGATTGTGCAGCCTTTGTCAGTGAAGGTTTGTGAGCATGGTGAGGAGAGATGGTATCATCTTGGGGTCTGGGAATGGAGATTTGGTCTTGTGAGAGAGCTTTAGAGACCAATCTGTTTCCTATGCCCAGACTCCACAGAAATGGTGTTAATGCCTTTCTTTGTAATGAGGCACTGTGAGAATCTAGTGGACACATTGCACCAACTAAGGTCTTTCAAAAGCTGAGGCCAGAGGTGTGCTTTCTATAGGAACCAATATTTCTTACCCACATATTTAAGGACCTGGCCTGACATGTTTGTTGTTTATTTTGTAGCCTCTCCTCTACCTCAGCACAAATAATCTGTGCAGACTGAAAGGCTGGTAATTTCTTCCCAATAATGCCCTAGAAATAAAGCAAGCAATGTCAAAAACCACAGAGCTTCAAAACAACCAAGAGACAGCTTATTCTCACTCCTACTTTCAACAATTGTAGATTTGGAGGCCACAGATTCAAAAGATTGGCCCAGATTGACACCAAATAATGGGAGAACTGGGATTACACATGGATCTTCCATTTATGTGACCTTGGTTTTACATTTTCTGCTAATTGTTTATGATTTGCCTTTTAATAAGAGCAGAAAAATAAAAGAGAGTTCACTTATTAAGCTTCTGTTTGTACCAGATGGCATATATTTATTACCTTTATGCTTCAAAGTAGATATATTCTATTCGGTAGATGAGAAAATTGAAGATTAGAAACTTAAATAGACTTGCTCAGAGTCAATAACTGTTGAGTGGCAAATGAGTCCAGTTGTAAATTTTATCCTCATGTAATTTGGCAGGGTAGCGCCTATAAAATTCCTCAATGTACTACCAGTTGGCTAGTGATTCCATTTTAACTCAGCCCAATTATATTTATGTGCCACAGGCCCATAAATATATTCAGTATGTATTATTGATATATTTAATAACAATAAAATTTTTATCTTGTGAGTGTGTATAAGGATGCTTATAGGCTTGTTGTAGCATTAATCATAATGCCAAAGCAAAAGTTGCAACTTCAATGCTCACAGTTTTAATGGTTTACTATATTATGCAACCCTTAATGAAATATTATTGTGAAATAGCATGGAAAATTATTGAGCTGTTACAAGGTTGTGTTGATTCTGCATATGTGTATGTATGTGTGTGTGTGTGTGTATATTACATATATACACATTATATGTACATAATATATGTATATATTATATGCATATATACATATAAGAGAGAAAGAGAGAGAAATGTTCATAATATACTGTTAAAATAGAGATAGGGAAGCAAGCTGCATAGTAATGAATGTGTTGCTTTCCCTTTATTTGTGTGTGTGTGTGTGTGTGTGCGCGCACGCACACGTGCACACACTCATCTGTTTAAATGAGGACAAATGAAGACACGAAAGGAGTGTGCCGTTAGCAGGCTGTTAACATTGTTCACACAGAGAGTGGGATAAGATGAGAAAAAACATGGCCAAGCCTAATGCTTGAGCAGATAGCCAGGAGTTGAGGGCCAGAGGGGCAAAACTAAAGCAGATCTTCATCCCAAGACAGAGTCAAGGCCCGGAGTCAGATAGTAGACAGCACAGAGCAAGAGCAGGACTGAAGTAGAGTGGGAGTCCTGAGTGGTTGCTATGGCCTGAGGAATTTCCATCTAGCTGTTCTCATGAGCCAAAGGGTGCCTGGGCATAAACATGAATACGCAAGATAGTTGCTCCATGCTCTGAGGGCTACTTGAAGCTGGAGACTGTTAGTGAGGGTGTACAGTGAACCTCCCGTGGGTAGCCATGCCAGCCATGGAGGAGTAGAGAGGACTGCCTCCACACTCCATCCATGGTCTTTTGTCTCCAAAGTCTAGGTCCATTCCATCATTCCTGAAAGCTAACTATCTGGCCTTGTTCTGGGCCACTGTCCAACCAGCTCATTTGAACAACCCTTCTGTGCCCTTCCCAGGAGATCTCTGACTTCTTGGGGCCTTCTGACTGCTTAGCCCTCTGTGCAACTTCCCAGAGACCTGTTCCTGCCCTTTATGGAGCCTCAGAGTGCGAAGGTCTTGGACTTCTCATTTTTCCCTCCTTTCCATGAGTGACTAGGACTCACACTATCATGTTTCTAGTCCACACTACCACATGGAGAGTTATCATCTCTGGTCCCTGGGCTCTTCCCTTCCCAGCCCTCTGAGGAGTGGATACTCTCCTTCATCATGCTTCATGGGTGAACCTGAGGCCCAATCCACCAATTCATCCTGATGAAGGGTTTTACCTTCATTTGATTGGGGCAGTAATGCTAGAAACAAGGAAGAGAAACACCTCTACAACCATTACCTTGATTTTCAGTCTCACAGTCAAGACCCCCAGGAGCCCTTCTTTGTAGACACTTCCATGGTAGGAGTTCACCCTTCCATCACAGAGCGGCGAGTAAGATAGTAGGTCAGCCCTGAACCACACGGCTTGTCAGAATTCAGACTGGCAGCCCACCTCCCCCTGAGTCTCACTAGGTAGGACAGCCCTTTGGTGTATTTCTTCTCTGAAGGTAATAGAAACTAAAGTCAGGGTCCTTTCCTTTGGGAGCTTGATATTAAATCCTAGAAAAGGCAAAGCTAACTCTGAAGACCAGTGAAGCAAGTTTAGCATATGTGCACTCAAATAGACTGTACCAAAGCTGGGCCTCAATTTGGACGTTATTGATGTCCCAGAGCCCCTGAGCGTTAATCAAATGTTTGTAAATTGCATGTGGCTTCACTGTGCTTTGAGAGTGCGTGATTTAAAGCACTTGTAAGGGATCCTCTGGTGCTACAACCAATTAACCCTGATTCATCTGTTTTGTAAATCTGAATTTACTCCTAAGAATCCAGTGTTTGGAGAATAAGAGAGTAGACAAAGAACAATTAATTAGGGAAGCCTTCCTGGAGGGGGTGAGCCAAGGCCAAACCTTAGAGGAGATGGTGATCCCTGATCCTGTAAAGGACTGAGAGGGGAAGAGCAGCAAGCTTCAGAGAAGGGCTGCTTCCTGTCTGGGCAGCAATGAATGTCCTCCTGAGTGACAACTGAAATGTCCCTTGTGGAAGCACAGAGGTTTACTGTGCACAAAGGACTTCCTGTACATCACCATGACGGTGATAACCATGAGGGCTTGTTAGTGCCCTCTGTACACAGTGCTAAGTGCTCAAACACATTTCAGTTAATCACTAACAACCTGTTGGGTTTAGGATTAGTGTCTGCTTTTTACAGAACGAGAAACAAAGGCCAGGGTGTTTAAAGGCACATATGTTGTGCAGAAGTCAGCTGGTATGAAAAGGAGTGAATATCTGAATGTAGGTCTGTCTTGCACTTCTGTTCACATCAAGCTCTTGGGGCTCAGAAAAGGACTGAGAAGTTAGGGCAGAACACCATGGAAGAAATCAGCATAAATATCAGTGATTTAATTCACATTATTGGATGCCAAGTATGAAACTATGCTAAGCACTTTACATGAATGATGTCATTCATCAATCCCAATAACCTTCTGACACTGGTGACAAGTCTGTTGTAATGATCAGAAAGCCAAGGATCAGAGAGAGCAATATACTCAGCATTACACAGCTGGTAAATATACAGAATAAGCTCTTAACTACTTGGTCTCATGCCCCAGGCCTTTTGCTCAGATACTTGGGGACCATTCAAATGGTGTCATCATCTTCATGGGCTTCATGACCTAGAGGTGGAGTCAGACCTGCACACAGCACATTTCACTGCAATGTGCCATGGGAAGAACACTCACAGAGCCTGCAGGAGCGCACAGGATGGGCTTTTTTAGGCCTGTAGGTTTCAAGGTTGGCTGTTGTTATCCCTGTCTTACAGGTGACAAAGCCAAGATATGTGTCCTTTTTGATGTGTTTCAGTTGACACAAGTTATAAGAGACAGTCCCAGGATGTTATGCCCAGCTCAGCGTTTCTGCCCGAGTGGTCCATACCCTCTTTCTTAGACTCTTCTAAGAGATTTTCCAGAAAATGTTGGACATTTTTTTTTCAGGCAGTTTGTTCACTAGCATTTGGACATTTTCAATATATGACATCAACTCAGAACATTATTCTTTTTTTCTCTCTCTTCCATTCTCAAATAGAGCTTAGAATTAAACTCCCAGTTCTGAGCCCTGTGTTCTAATTACTTTCTTCTTGGGTAATCTTAGCCAGCTCCACAGCTTTAAATGTCGTTTATATGCTTGTGTCTCCAGATCTAGACTCCCTCTATGCTCCAGACCACCTACTCTGTACCTCCGCTTGGAAATCAGCCTGTTCTAATTGGCTCTGAAGAGTTGGTCCAGCTGGGCACAGTGGCACACACCCATAATCCCAGCAGCTTGGGAGGTAGAGACAGGAGGATCATGAGTTCAAAGCCAGCCTCAGCAAAAGCAAGATGCTAAGCAACTCAGTGAGACCATGTCTCCAAATAAAATACAAAATAGGATTAGGGCTGGGGATACAGCTCAGTTGGTAGAATGCTTGCCTTGCATGTACAAGGCCGTGGGTTCAATCCCCAACACCAAAAAAAAAGGGGGGCTAGTGGTGTGGCTTAGTGGTGAAGTCCCCCTGAGTTCAATCCCCAGTACCAATTTTTTAAAATACTTGGTTCCAGAAGAATGGATAAAGAAAATGTGGTATATATATATATATATATATATATATATATATATATATATATATATATATATATATATAATAGAATATTACTCAGCATTAAAAGAGAATAAAATCATGGCATTTTCAGGTGAATGAATGGAGTTGAAGAATATTATGCTAAGTGAAGTAAGTCAATCTCAAATAAACAAATGCCAAATGTTTTCTCTGATATGAGGATGCTGATCCATAATGGGGATGGGGGTGGGCATGGGAGGAATGAAGGAATTTTAGATAGGGCAAAGAGGAAGGAGGGAAAGAAGGGGACATGAGGGTAGGAAAGACAGTGGAATGAGGTGGACATCATTACCCTAATTACATGTATGAAGACATGAATGGTGTGACTCTACTTTGTATACAACCAGAGACATGAAAAATTGTGCTCTATATATGTACTATGAAGTGAAATGCATTTTGTTGTTGTATATAACAAATTAAAATAAATAAATTTTTAAAAAGGAGTTGGTTCAATAGCAGTATCATCTTCACTCGGGAGGGGGGAACCTGAATCAATTATTTTTCACCACCTCTTGATGAGATATACATCTACTATGCAAACCAAGTCAATGTCTTTTCTTCCTTGGACTAGACGGCTTAGCCCACCTCCATCAGCGTCTATTTGGTCTCTGATTCTTCTTCTGCTCCCTCCAAACTGTTTTCTAGAGAGCAACCAACAGGGTGTTTACAACATGTCAATCAAATCATTCATAATTCTCCTAACCCAAAACCCGTATTCAAAAATCTCCAATGGTGCTGATCATATGTGAATAAAGCCCAGGTGACTTACATTCCCCCAAGACCCAATATGATGTGCCGTCCCCCCCGGCCATATCCCCTGCCCTTGTCACCACTCTACTCTATGACACTGGCTGGTAGGCTGTGCCTCTAGAACTTGAAGTTCTGCCCACCTTAGGCTTTTATTCTGGATGTTTCCTACCTGGAAATGCCTTTTTTTTAGATTGGGCAGTATGTCTTTTCCCATCCTTCAGATTTGGGTTCAGGTTTGCCCAGCTTGCCCCCACCTCTATCCTGCGTATGTATTTCACCTCACAACACAAGTGACAATGTAAACTATTTTTGTAGATTGATCAATTGATTGATTTTCCTATTTATTGTCCATGTCACCTCTAGAAAGTATGCTGCATAAGGGCAGGGATGTCATGTGTATCCTTCACTGTACATACAACCTGTCTCAACAATTCATGGCACCTGGGAGACACTCAATTCAAAAATGATGCAATGAGTTATCCCTTTCAATTATTGAAACAGGACATGGCTATGACAGGAAACTGAGAAATAACGGTATAAAAAAAAGAAATGTACATATAGACATATTTCTCTCCCATCGTTTTCCTGTGTATATTTTAAAATAGAGATTATTAAATACATTTAATTTATATCCCATTTTTTGTATTTAATATCCATAATCAATTTTCTTGTGGCTCACCTCCACACCTCCATCACCACGTCCATCACCATCATCATCATTATCACTATATTATAGAAGAGAAGACTGAGTGTTAGAACATTAAATTTCACATAATATACACTCAAACCAGCATTAATTTCCTTTTTCTATCTTGACTTCCTTCCTGAAAAACATTTTTACAGGTGCCCTCTGGGTGCTGTGTTTTGTTTAAGTAAGACAGTATGTGCATCTGGAAAACCATAAACATGAGCAAGTTATTAACCTTTTCAGACCTCAATGTCTTTATCTACAAAATGGGGACAGTCAAACCTGCCTTGCTTAATTTACAGGACTGTGCAGGGATCTAATGAGGTATTAGAGCAAACATCTCATTAGATATCAAGATATCTCATTAGATATCAGGGTGAATGTCATTTTTAAACCATAGCATTGTACGAGTGGAATAAGATTTACATGAGGGAATATGACAACAAGTAATTTGTAAAGCAATTCAAAATTTGTGAATAAAAAGCTTATTGGCAATTTTCTGTGCTGTGTGCCACATGTCTTAATGTTTGTGTTTAATATGCTAAACGGTTGCCAATGCCTAATTCTAGGTTCATACCCTGCAATAGCTTTTTTATTTATTTATTTTTTTTATTTTTTACAACTTTCAGCTGGAAAGCTAGGGTCAATTATTTTTAGCCATTTCTTCAGCCTGTCTCATTAGCAAAGTACTTTGAGGTAATGACTTGGGCATATTTGATGATTGTTCATTTTGAAAGATGTCATTTTAAGACTTTTCTGGAAATTTCAAATCCGCCTGTGGGAGATCTGTTTTATGCCAAAATGTCATTTCAAATTCAAGCCTACATACTGCCTTACACTCAGCCCTTATAAATGTTTCACGGCACCTGCATTTTTTATCATGGTCCTTTCATGTGAACTTGGATTTCTTGTGGCTCACCTCCACACTGTGTCTGAAGGGGAGAAAGTGATATTTTTAAATGGCCCTTTTCCCCCTTTGTCATAGAAGATAAAATTCCCCAATTATTTTCCCCTCGTTCATAGATATTTATATTAATATTTTAAAGAATGGGTTCTTTATAGTGTTATTCATGAGCTCATGTATTAAATTTAAAATAAATCTATCCTAAAAATGAATATCTAATCTGTGTTTAATACCTGAAGCCAGATTCATGTTGACTTAATTTCTTTGGTCATAAAAGAAATTTATGAAATGTTTCAGATTCTTTCATTCACTCAATAAATATTTTGACAAGCTTATTGAGGACCTCCTACACTCTCTCTTTTAATCCTTATAATACATGACAATACAAGTGTTATTATTATCATCACCATCATCATCATTATCACTATATTATAGAAGACAAGACTGAGTGTTAGAACATTAAAGAGCCCCATTAGATGGCCCTACAGTTTAGGGCCTGATGTTTGGGTAGAAGTGCCTATGTGTGTCCAATCCTTGGGGTCACCAGTCTGGGGTAAACCTAGAAAGGCAAAGGAAAGAGTGGGGAAAGCAGAATAACTAGAGGAAATTGATATGGAGAGAGAGATTAGATTGGAGAGAATTGAGGTCTTAGCTTCCTAACTTTTCTTCGCCTTTGTTCACCTGGGTATCTTTACAAAAGACAGATGTTTGCTCCCCACTACCAGACGTTGTGATATGATTGGTATTGAATGCAACCTGGGCATCAGGACTTTGTTTCAAATTTCTGGTTATTTTAGGAAGCCACTAACCTGCGTGGTGCCTCACTAGCGTGCATATCAGAACTGAAATGCTGGTTTGACCATCATGGGTTTTGACGTTACAGTACTTCCTACTGGTTTATATGCCTGGCGTTGGAATGCACATCACAGAAACAGAAGATAAACATCCCAACTCACGATGAGAAGAAGACAGCAGTGTGCTTCAATGGAAGAGGGCAGTAATTAGTCATTATTTCTCTGAGCCCAGCTTCCTTGTCTCCTGGTTATGATGCCTATCAAGTAGGTTTTTGTAAGAAGTAAATTAGGTGCAATTCCTCTTATCCAGTAATGTAAGAATCTATAGTCAACTCATTAAAATAAGTCCAAGTAAGCGTAGTAGATAGGATTCTGTAAAGATGACCAAAAATATCCCATCCCACGTGTTCTTTTTAAAATGTGGCACTGGCACTTTCCCAGCCCAGGTAGAGTCCAAGTTTCTTCCTCTTAAACCTGCTGTTCGTCCAGACATGCCCCATCAATGGCTTGTCGTGGAAAGGACACTATGTAGCTCAGGAGTTCAGATCACACAAGCTGTACACTTCCACCTGGCACTTCCTCTCTTGCACCATGTGCTTTGGGAGCTCTGAGCTGACGTGTGTGGAGTCTGGTTATCTTGAAGTTGCCATGCTGGAGAGACCATGTGGAGAAGCCACATAGTGATGGCCCCCTGCCCTTAGAGTCTTCTCAAAATCATCTGCCAGAATCATCAAGAGTCCAAGCAACAATATGTGTTGGCGAGGATGTGGGGGGAAAGGCACACTCATACATTGCTGGTGGGACTGAAAATTGGTGCAACCAATCTGGAAAGCAGTATGGAGATTCTTCAAAAAACTTGGAATGGAACCACCATTTGACCCAGTTGTCCACTCCTTGGTTTATACTCAAAGGACTTAAAATCAGCATATTAAAGTGACGCAGCCACATCAATGTTTATAGCAGCACAATTCACAATAGCTGAACTGTGGAACCAACATAGATGCCCTTCAATAGACGAATGGATAAAGAAACTGTTATATACAAAATGGAATATTACTCAGCATTAAAAGAGAATAAAATTATGACATTTGCAGGTAAATAGATGGAACTGGAGAACGTTATGCTAAGCAAAATAAGCCAATCCCCAAAAACCAAAGGCCAAATGTTTTATCTGATATATGGATGCGGATCCGTAATGGGGGTGGTGGTGGAGGAAATTTGGATTGGGCAGAAGGGAGTGAGGGAAGTGGATGGGGCAGGAGATGGGAAAGATGGTTGGATAAGGCAGACATCATTACCGTAGGTACATGTACGATTACATGAATGGTGTGATTCTACATAGTGTACGATCCAGAGAAATGAAAAGTCTTGCTCCAATGAATTGACATGCATTCTACTGTCATGTATAACTAATTAGAACAAATAAAAAATTTAAAAATATTAATATGTGAGAAATGTGACTTCAGCAACCTTCAGAAAATGCTACTCCCAACTTTCAAACTGCCCATGTTAGCATGGAGCATGACAGAGAAGGGGTGTCCCCACTAGGCCTTGTCCAAAATGCAGCTTCATGAGCAAAATGAATATGACTGCTATTCTAAGACACTGAGTTTTGGGCACTTTGATATGCTGCCTTGGCTATCCAGAACAACGGGGAATAAAAAATAATAATATACATAGACATTAAATATCTTATTTCAAATTAAAACATGTAGTAATTTTTGTATTTAACAACTTTATGATGTAGAGCCAAGGCCTTTTCTTGGAAATGCTGGACAACTGGCCAGAATCTGGGCATGAATCATACCCATGAAGCATGTATGTGTGGGTGTATGTGTGTGTGTGCATGTAAAATTCCTAGTGTTCATTTCTTTAAGATGGGATAGTGCTGAAAAACACCTGAGAAAATTTTACCACTTACATCTATCTTTTATAGTTGTCCTATTCTGGCATAATTCAACATTTTATTAGCCATTTGATTTATTTTTCCCAGTCTTTTGAAAGATTTTAACTTAGAGTTCACAAAAAGTTTCTTTTTGTAAGTATATTGCATCGGTGTGCATGTTGTTTATCTCAGGATAAAAATAACGAGTACAATTTGAATAAGCAAATGCTTGGTGAGCTGATATGAGCAGAAGTGTGTAGTTTCTTAATGAGAAATCTACTAATCTCCTGTTATTTAAAGTTGTGGATGCTAGTCAAAAGAATGGGAACCTGTTAGCCTATCAAAGTTAGTCCAATGAAGGTTGGTAATGAGAACATCTATCATAACATGTATAAAGTCACTTGCAAGTAAGCACTCATTAACTGTTTCTCTAACCACTAAATTCGGTTTGCCAAAAAAATCTACTTGCAAGTAATCCCTAACGCCAAATATCAGCAGAAGAATTTTATTAACAAAGTCATCTTTGATGGCCATCTAAATTTCATACTATTTCAGAAAATGCATTACATTCTTATTTATGGAAAATCATTTCTCATGGTTAGAGTTCAGATCAGGTGCATAATATTTTCAAATCACTTGTTAAAAATAAAATACCTCATGACAAGTTCCTTTAATACTGGAACTACTGAATGCAATTATAGCGAGAAAGAAAAATCTACTCATGTGGCCCTGAGATTTCTCTAGCCCCCCAGCCAAATCTTTGTACAACCATCAATAGGACAGAGAGTCCAGCGTTCTGGGAAATGTGCTGCATTTTAGGATGAGGTGTGCAATTTACTGTAAAGTTTATCATAATAGAATCTAGCAGTTATTCACAGCTTTCATCAAAGAATAACTCTGCCACTCCTTTAATTCTGGCCTCTGCTGAGCCATCCTGCTCATCAACAGCAGAGTGATCATCCCAGCCCTGAAAACCAAACCAAGGAAATTCTGCAGTGGTTCCTCCACCTGCAGGATCAAGTCTGGCCTTTGTAAAATAGTTTATGAGGGTCTTTATGAGAAAAGTCCTAACATTTTTTTTTTCAACCTTATCTCTAATCACTTGTGTTAGGACTTAGGACCAAGCACAGTGTTTAGCAGACTCAGTTACTCCACCCTTTTATGACCAGCACCACAGCTATATGTAAAATACAGTCCTTACAGTATCCTAAAATAAGTGTTTTTCAAACTGTGGGCCTTACCCACCTCAGGGTCATGAAATCAATCTAGTGGACCTCAACAAACATTATTTTTTAATCATAACAGAATGGAATGGAATAGAACAGAAGAGAGTAGAGTAGATTGGAGTATATTTCACATGAAAAATGTAGTTTGATTAAACTTTGGTTGTAGGTGTGTTTGTGTATACTGAATTAGGGTGTAAAGCATATTTTTTTACATAGTGGGTCATAAAATTAAAATACAGAAACCTCCCATAACTCAACTATTCTGCTGGTTGTACATTCCACCTATAATTCCTTGTGCTTGCTATGCCTTCCTTTGTCTGACAAAGTCCAACTCTGTCCAAGACATAGTTTCTTCTGCAAAGTCTCACTCAGGCTTCACTTCAGGTGTTACAGGCCATTCTTATCTTCAAAACAAAGTTCCGAGGTAGAAACTATTATTCCCCCTATTTTATTGACAGGAAAGTGGAAGGTGGCAGATGTGTGGTGTAAGTTGCCTAAAGTCACACAGCTGATAAGTGATCAAGGAGGGATTTGAACCTAGGGTCTCTGAGTGCAGACACTCTGCTCTCAGCCAGTAAATTGAACAGCTCCTCTCTCATTTCCCAATGCTTCTCCTTCTGTTCTCCCTTGTCACAGAGGTAGTCTTCAGGAGGACACTTTGTACAATGTATGGAAATTTTCTGAGTACATGCCTGTCTCCCATGCTGTAATAATAAGTTGTAATAACCACAAGGACAAGAACCATGTTCGTGTCCTCTCTTTTGCTGTAGGATCATGTATATCTATGTATGGCACACAAAAACTCCAGATAAATATTAAATCTTACTCTCATACACCTCACATAGGGTGCCAGTGTGAGGAATTATCACCATTTACGGTTGAAGAAACAGAATTATCCAATAGGTTTGACCCTTGTTTCTTTTGGCTTCTTTCCATGACAATAAACTCACTAACAAAGCTTAATCGAAAAAGTGATCATTTCAGAAGAAGATCCCGGAAAGTCAGAGATCTTCACAGAGACATAATACATTTTATGGCTAAAGGCACTATGAGAAATGTTACACAAAATAGAAAATGTGCATTTCTTTTTCATTTTTCATTCATGACCATACTGTTTATAGGCATGCCTGGGACCCAAGTTCATTGTTCTCTTAGATATCATTTTATTTGGTCCATTGGCTGGCTCATTCTTTCATTCAACAAATATCTTTTGAGCTAAGCATTGCAATTCATCCTGGAATGTGAGGATGACAAGGCACAGTTCCTCCCCTCACAGAGCTCACAGTCTGTGATGGAGCCCAGTGACCAAACAGGCCATTAGAACATGTGTGGGTCAAGGTTGTGCAGTAATGAAGGGTCTGGACTGAGGAGCCAGTTGGCCTGGGCTCCCCCACAGAGGACCTGTCATACCTCTAACACGTAGAGGAACTTCTGCAGACCTCTGTTGTCTCCTCTCCTGGCTCTGTCATAGAGAACCTGCCTAGAGCACTTAGCAGAGAGCCTGGCACCTGGCAACAGTAACTTGTCTAGGTGCATGTGTGATCTCTGGTGTTTTGCTTGACACTTCTTTCCTTGCTATGATTTTCTGATCCAAATAGGAGGCCTCTGAGTCTGAGTGCTAATCACTACTCACTGGTCACCCTCCATGTGTCAGTTGTCCCAGGCAGGCACTGTGCTAAGTCCTTTCCATATAAGTTCTCACCAATCCCTTAAAGCAGGCTGGTGAGAGTGTTCAGCTATGACATGTTGAGATACTGGTACACTCCCTGTGTCTGGGGTCTGGGCTGAGGTCCGTCTTTACTTATCTTTCCCTTTTCACTGAGCACAGGCTCCCTAGACCTGGAGCTTCCTCTCTCTGTGCCCAACAATTTCAAGTTCCCATTTTGCATTTGTTCAGATCATCTCACAGCACTATTACATATTTATGTCATAACACCTGTGACTAGACACCCCCAAATTCACCTGGTAGTGCCTGTGTTTTATCTACCTCAGAGACTAACATAGCTGAAGGGAAATCATTTATCTTGGACTATGATGTTCCTCTTATAAGGAGTACCTTTCTGTTGTCCAACTATGGAATTTCTTTATAAACATAATAGGGACACTCTTATGTCTCATAATAGAACAATTCCTTTTTGGCTAAACACTATACTACAGAGCTATGAAGCTGAACCACTCGTCCCCAACACCCAGCGTGGGCTTCTAATGCTTTCTGGAACAAATTACGGGAAATGTAAGTTCATACTTCCTAATGGAAGCAAAAATTGAACCCATAGTCATCAGATTAATTCACTGTGATTTCCTCTTTCTGAATTAAATAAATGGGTCTATTTAGCAGACATAAATGGGGGAGGGCAGCAGAATGAGAGGAGTCAGACTTGTTTTTGTAGCTATGAAAATGGAAGCAACCTAGAAGCAGTGCTCATTTTCCTAGCAGAAGTATTCAATGAGTCATGACACCTGAATCCTCAAGTGTCAGCTTCCTGTTTAATTTCAGTATGTTTTTACAATAGCCTTGCTGTCTGCGAGCACAAGTTCACCTGCTATTTGAATTCCTCAGATTATAGAGTCAATATTATGATTATGCCAGTATTTTAAAGAGGGGGAGGAAAAAAGCAACTAACTACTTGAAATGTATCAATATAGTATTAATGTGGCTATCTATAAACCATAAACATATAAGCAGTTTGATAGTTTATTTACTAAATACTTCCTGAAATCTAATGATATGCATTTTTTTTTCTGTTGATTTTAAATCCGAGAATGCATTTGTATTTCTTGAGAATGGAAGCTGTATTTTTTTCTCTCTTCACTATGGGCACCATGTCATTAGGAGTACAGTAGGCATTTTTGTGGTTATTGTGGTTAAAGGAAAATACACAGGAATGGGTCAAGGTAGATGTGTTGTGCGTTACTAGGAGGAGATGACAGTGATGGAGATAACTTTAGGCACCCCAGGCAGGCATATCCCAGATCCCATGCCTAGATGACAAAATATGATTTGGGGTTGTTTCACTTTGTTTGATTTATTGAGCAGATCTCGGTGCCAAAAATTGTTCTAAAGTTTCCTGTTATATGGCCAATAATATAATAAATAGCTACCATTTGGGAGTGTTTCAAGTATGCCAGGCAATGTCCAAACCGAATCATCATTTGATCTTCATGACTCTACCTTAAGTGTGTCCCCCCTAGAATCAGAGCCTAGGAAGTGGATTCTGAGACAAATGTTGTGCTGCAGTGTGGTGAGGGAGGGAAGCAGGATGGAGCCGGGGACAGGAGTCATTCAGGATGTGGTCTCCACAGCTTATACTCAGAACTTGCCTCACCTTGAGTCAGTGGTGCAGGAGAGTCTCCCAGGGAAGGACCTTCCAGCAGAGCGGGACCATTGCTCAGAGAAGGGAGCAGTCAGCACTCAGGGAAACTGGGAAAGGGAATCCAGCCCAGGGAGCAGCAGCATCTACTGCCCCCATATTTTAAATGTGGAATTAAGCTCCATGAGTTGAACTTACCCAAAGTCATTGTTAATAGGCTGGAATTTGAATTCAACTCTATCTATTCAACTGCAAGCTCTTGATCACACTGTCTCCACCATAAACATAATCACATAATAACGGTGATGGTTTGTAAGCCAAATTCGTGTACAGAGTCCAGAAGTAACGTAGAGGAGAGGGTGGTGAACTTTCCAGAGGGGGCAAAGAGTTCCAGTCTCATCTGTGGAAATAAAGCAAAACTTCCTTACTCTATGCATTAAATGGGAAATGACTGTATCCTTAAAATTCAAAGACATAAAGGCAAGGAAGTAAGCTTTCACAGTGTTTTCTGCTGCGGTATCCAATTCCACTGTGCACCATAAATATAAAGGTCTGAACATGCTAAGCAAAATGGTACGAACATCATTTCTAAGTAAAAAATATATCCCTAATTAAATCAAGCTAGTAACAGCATAGTTTCTCTTCTCCTGGAACAACCTTCTATGACACTGAGAATTTAACATGGGCTAGTGACCTTGCTCCTCTCACTGGCCAGTCCTAAACGGCTTAGACCAGAACCTGACTAGGGAACAAAAAATACTGTGCAGGAAGGAATCTGCCTAGATTTCATTCCTAGGTAGTTCTCCTGGATCTGTTACCCATGAGGTGACAGGATAATATGCATCTCTGGGCTTTAGTTTTCTTGTTTATAAAAGGACATATTTTTTTTCCTCATCTCCTGCTTCCCCTGGTTTTAACTGAGATCAACTTCCCCCATGCCCCACACCCAATTCCATTTTCTCTTCTCCATGACTTGTATTCTGTAGCCTACCCTCAAGGCCCCTTTTAGCCCTGTTATTCTTCTCACACATTAACCTTGATAAACACTATATTTACACTAAACTCATTTAAAGTGATTTTTAGCTATGCTCTAAGGGGACCATAGCAAAGATATGCAATGATTTGGAGGAGACCAGACAGCATGTGCATCATATTCTAATTCCCAGTATTTTCCAACAAGGAAGTACACTGGACATTTTGAATTGCACATTTAGGAAATTTTATTAATTTTGCTTTTGGTTAAGATACTTTTTCTTTTTTTACCCCAAAACCAGACATTTCAGAAGTACCTCCCTCTCTTTGTCCCTGTTTGAAAGGTGTGCATCTGTCTTATAAGTTTAGTTGTCATCATCTCAGATACTTTTGAGGTTGGGTGGTAGATCCTATTACCAGGTAATATTAGGCTATTTTGATGGTTTTTGTTTGGAATTTGGATCATTGCCTTCTCCTCAAATATCTGGGGGAGGAAAAATAAAATACGAGAAAGTAGGAATTGGATGCCAACTATCTGCTCCTTTGATTCGACTCCAGTGTGGTGATTAAATGAATGTTTGCCTTGTTGCAGATCAATTATTTTGAGAACTCAGAATTTCTTGCTGTGTCTTGAATTGTGCTGATGGTTTTTAAGTAGGCCATAAAAATTCCTGCAAATGATTTGTTTAATTATTGTCTTGCTCCTCATTTACATTTTTATCTAAAACTCTAAGAACTGAAATCTGTATTCAATTCTATTTCCTGTGAGCTACAATTTGCCTTGTTGGGAGAAATATCTAGACTGTGCCTTATGTATGGAATAATATCAGGCAGGCAGTTAAGTGTCTGTGACATTGCTCCGGTGGCCATAGACATTGTTCTTTTTTGCTGATTTTTCTAGGATTTAGGATAACGTTTGATGGCATTCAATGGCCTTGGCTGTCTCCCTTGAGCAATGGTTAAGGTCTTCATATGTTTGCACTCTGTTTTCTGGATTTGGCCTCGGGAGAATGGAGGATTCCCATTATACTAAAGACAGTTTTTTTTTCTGACTTTTGGGGAGCTATCTCTTCCATGATGCATAAATAAAGATGTGGAAAACGGTGAACTCAATCCATCCTAAAGCCCTAGAATTGGAGATACCTGCATTATTATCACTTTAATATGGCAGGAATTATAATGTGCTGTAGTAGAAAGAACACTTTTAAATGGTGGTGGGATTTTGCTATACAAACATTTCTGTGAGGTTCGACACAAGAGCTTTTGAAATTCTGGAGTCTTGACTGAAATAAAAACTGTGAAGAAGCATAATTCTGGGGGTGAAAAGCTGCAGTTGTAAAAGAAACAAAACAAAACATTCCTGAGACACTTGTACCCCAACTGCCAAGACTGCTTATGTTGATGGAAGTCTCAGAGTGTGTGTTGCATTGAGATTGTGAGGAGTGAGACAGACCACGTCTCCAGCTCCCCGGTGAAAACTGATGCTACTGGGTGAGACGTCCGCCCAAGGTCTTCCATGAGTTAGTGGCACATTCAGGAAGAGAAGTAGCAAATCTTGAGTCCAAGTCCAATGTTCTTTTGCCCTCAAACTGCTGTAAATGTGACAAATTATCTTATTAGTTTAGCCTAGTTCAGCATTTCCTCAAGTGTGGGGTGTTAATAGGTGTTACATGAAATAATAGTTTCATGGTCAAATGAGTATAGAAAACGATGTTAAATAAAATTAAATACATTTCTTCATTTCAGGCTTCTCTGAACCTTTAATATGTTAATATATATTGTGACTCTCCAAGAGGGAAATCAAATATACAGCCTTTCCCAAATAATGTGACCATAGAAACCTGTTTGTTCCAGAATAACTTGTCAAAGATATTTTGAGAAGTTCTGGCTTTGCTGGCATGAGATAACCTCTTTGTATCAGTCTAGGTACTGACAGGAACAATAATTCAATTTAGACTGTTCAAATAATGAGACTAACAAAGGGAATACATACAGAGATCTGTGCAGTATCAAGGAAACAAAAAAAAATTTTTTTGAGGAACCCTTGAATAAGCAATGGAAGAAAAGTTACTAATGCAGCTAGGAGAGGACCCCAGAATACTCTCAGAGTAGAGCTGGAGCTGTTCGTGGTACCTAGCAGCTCAGAGGGATATGGCTTCTCTGCCAAAAATGGCACAGTAACAAAGGAGGGAAGAAGGAGGGAAGAAATAAGATGAAAATATACCAGCATCTTTCTCTGTTTCCTCCTCTGTTCTTCTTGGCATAGGCATCAGTCAGCCAAATGTCACCAGAGCTGGCCAGCCTTGGAACCCTGGTGATGCAATTACTAGACTCTGAAACATAGAGACATGTGCCCATGCACTTTCCTATGTGCTTTGCATATGTTAATCATTTCCTGCAATTTCATCACAGCCCTTTAACATAGGAATCATGCCCACTTATGAATGAAATAGACACAAGCTCACATAGCTAGTCAGAGGTGGATTGAGCCCCAGGTTTATCTGTCTGCCTTGGATTTTACCACATGGCTGAGCCAGAAAATTTCAGGCTTTCAACAAAAACTTACAGAACTTGCAGAAGGAGGTTTTCATCTTTAGTTTTGAGCAATTTCATCTTATAATGAACATGATTAACCCTCTGACAGAGTGAATAAGTTTAGAGGGCCACTCCACCTGCAGAGAAAGAGACCTTATTATGTCCATCTTTATAGGCCCCGACCTCAACGCGGTACTGAGCACAGAGTTAATATTTATTGAATGAAAAAAAAATTTGAAAGAATGAATGAATGAATGAATGAATGCAGTAATAAATACATGAGTGAGGGAACTGTAAATCAGCATGCCAAGGAGGTTTTCTCTGAGCTCTGTTGGGACAGAGTTGGCTTATCAATCTATTTTTAAATGTTCTGGCGTGTTTGAAATGGGAACTTTTCCATATTGAGCATCTGCTCATGATTTTTTTTTCTTGGATGGCTGTAATACCTCACTCCCTGCAACCCCCAAATATACACATTAAACCCACACACGGGTGTGCACATGCCCACATGTTGTGTTTCTGCTTCCATCTCTGCTATACCAAACCTTCCTGTTCAGAACTACTAGCTCTCTAAGATTCGTCTTCATAGGGTACCAAAGATCACCCCATCATATGCCAGGCCTCTTCTATTTCCCTCAGAATTCTGATTGCTCATTAACTTAATACATATCTCTTGAATTTAGCTAAAGATTATACATTCCATCCTAAAATTCCAATTTTTTTATACTCTTCACTCTACTGACCCTTACACCACCAACTGTTCCAGAAGAAATCCTCGTATCAAATCAGGCTGGAATCCACTCTCTAAGCTGCTGTTCTCTTCTCTCCCTTCATTCCTTTACGCATGCATGTCCCCCACCATAGCAGTGCCCTCTTCTTCTAGCATTCATTCATCTAATCATTCATTCAGACATTCACTGAGCCGTTAGCATATGCCAAGCACTATCATGCCAAAGCAAATAACAAGAAAAATGTAGCTTGGTCCCTGAGCAATGTACCGTCTTTCATGGGAACCTGAACAAATTAGCAAGAAAATATAATGCTGTGTGCTAAGTATTACAATAAAGAAGTGATGTTAAGAGAGGCAGCAAGGAGTTCAGGAACAGCATCTACTCCAAGTGCCCAGCACATAGTAGGAACTCAATAAATAATTATTGAATGAATGACTGAATAAGGTAACATTTGAAGCAGATTTTAAAGAATATCTATCTATGTCCTTTAAGACCAACTCAAGTTCATCTCTCTTCTTACAGTTCTGCTCTTACAGTTCTCCAAGTATTCTATCAAGCATGCTGCCTTGAATCATCTCTATTCAGTAATAGTGAGAACTTCTAGTAAATCCAAATTATTACTCACAATTTTCCCCCATATACCATCTAGCACAGCGCTGGATATACAATAAATGGGAGGAAATGGGTTGGGATTCAGTTTAGTGAATCTAAAAGAATTGCAATACATATATAGACACATCTATTTGAAAGTGATGAGTTTTGATAGGATTTTAGGGTTTGATTATACAACTCTATTCTGGAAGAACTTTCTAAAACAGTGTTTATAAAACTTTAGTGTTTTAAATGACCTGGAGTTTAAATACTCAAGTTCTCAGAACCTGCTCCTATAGATGCTGATTCAGAGTATCTGAGGTTGAGAAAGATTTTTTTTATACTGGGCCCTCTCCTGATGAGCTACATCTCCAGCCCTTTTTAGTTTTCATTTTGAGTCAGGGTCAAGCCAAGTTGGTGAGGCTAACCCTCAAACTTATGATCCTTCTCCTCAGCCTCCCAAGCTTCTAGGATTACAGGTGTGTACCACCACACTTGCCCCCCAAAATATCATTTTTAAAAGGTTGGGAGGTGAGTCTGATACATTGTAATTGGAATTCTGAGAATGATCCTTGCCCTTGGGCAATTTTCCCCCAGGTAGGCAGAGCCTGTGGCTATGAATCCTCATTCTGTTGATTATATCCTGTTACCTGGCAAAAAGGGAGATTATCTGGGTGAGTCTAATCTGATAACCCAATCCTTTTAAAATCAGAATTTTCTCTGACTTGTGACAGAAAAGAAGTTGGAGAGATTTCAAATGCAAGAGGGAGTCCACACAACTGATGCTAGCTTGAATGAGGAGGGGTCAAGTAAGGGGACGCTGGTGGCCCAGGACAGAAATTAGTCCCCAGCTGATGGCAGCAAGGAGACAGAACTTCAGTCCTTCCACTGTGTAGACTGAATTCTGCTGAAATTGTGAATGAGTGTAGCAGCGAATTCTTCCTCAGCCTCCAGATAAGACCTCAGCCCAGCCTAGAGGACGCCTTGGCCTTGGCCTTGGTCAGGGAAAACCCTAAGCAGAGAACTCAAGTCAGGTCTGCTCAGACTTCTAATTTGCAGAACTGTGAAACAATAAATGGGTTTTGTATTAAGCTGGTTAATTGGAGGAAATTTGTTATGCAGCAATTGAAAAGCCAAGCAAGTTACATACTTAAGTTTGGAAACAATTATATTAAGTAATACAATCCTCCCTCAAGCTCTGATTCATAGTCATTATTATCCTTCCATTATAGATGACCAGGTGGGATTCAGAGGGCTTAGAGCCTTTTCTCATAGTCTCACATCTAATGGCAAAATGATCATTTGAATTTAGATTTTTTTTCTTCAAAGTTTCCTAACTCTCAAAAATATTTTTTTTAAAAAAGGAAAAAGATTGAGCATATAGGAAACAGGAAGACTGCATGAAGCTAAAGAGGAAAGATCATAGTTAGTAGACATTGAGAAAATGAGTCCTGTTTCTTTGAGGTGGCTTTAGAAATTCCAAACTCTGATCTGCTCTTTGTACAAAGTACTTGAATGGCCTCAACAGATAAGGGAAGGTTGAAATATTGTCTCTGGCTTAATGTGGCCATGATTCACGGGCTGGAGATGACTGTACGGCCAGATGCTGCTGATGGTGGCCCTGTAGGTTGGCAATGCAATCATGTCAGGAAGGCTGGGACAAATGGCCTGGCGTGCTCTTTAGCCACGGTCATATGTGTTCTGGTTCGCAAAAGAAAATGAGAGTATTTAGGTGTGATTTTGACTGTGTTTAGAAGCCACCAAGAACAGGCCTGAAGGCAGGGTAATGTCAGCTGGAATAGAAAGCACTGAGACTCCATGAAACTACTGAATGAAGAGCAGCCAGTCCTGTGGATGGTACAAAGTATAACGTGTATTTGCTTCTACCTGATCTTTTCATTCTGTATTTTTTTTCTCTGTTGTCTCATAAACTGACTGAGGGAAGCTGAGACAACATAAGACCCACCTTTCCATCCATTCATCCATTTATTCCTTCACCCATCCTCACCCATCCATCCTTCCGACCCTGTTTTTGACTGAAGGTCATGCTTGTGTGCACATTAGGATGGGGGCCACTTGGCTCCATCAGACCAGACTTGGCACAAAATAAAAATCATCTTCTCTTAAGAGAGAGTAAAAATAAAAATCTATCCCCAATCCAATTCCATCTTTTGAAAAGGGGTTTAAACTATATTAAGCTATTTGCACAGACACGTTCCAAAAGTAGGTAAAGAAACTCTACAGAAATCCATCCAAGAATAATTTATTGAGCTCTTTGAAGTAGGGCTGCATTGACTTCACTCACTACTATTCATTCATGTTGCTCCTTCCTTTGCTCAGGGACTATACATTGAGAACCTTCTGGATACTACTCAGGGAGGCAACTACTCCGGGAGGCAAAGGTAGTGAATGAAACAAGTACTTACCCTCAATGTCTAGCACAGGTGACCAAATTATATTAAGAATAATAACATTTAGTGTGAAGAGTCGGCTGATGGAGGACAACCTGTGTCCCCAGCCATAAACTCCCATTTGGGGAAATATAACCCGCAAGCCAGAGAACTGTGCAAGTAGATGTTTCTGCTTGGTTGAGATTTCTCTTATTTAATCTGCTTGTAGAACCCTCACTTCCCATTTCTACAGCTGCTCCATGAGGAATTTTGATGAACTAGAGGACAGAGAGCCTATCTGTATGTAAAAAAGCTGCGGTGTTGCACAACGCCTTGTGGATTTTTCCTCTGACAAGTGGTTGGCATCTGCTAACAACACTTCTTTTCTTGAGCTTTGTAACGTTGCCAGACTGAGAACTGAGCTTTGAAAAAGGAGATGGAGCTGTTAACAAACGCCTTTGTTATCTCTGGAATTGATTATTGTACAGTGGTTCACAGGAAAAAAAAAAAAACTTGATGTGTATCTTGTCTCAATATTTACCTGCTCCTCCCAGGAAATATTGTGCTAAGAGAAATTCCCCACAGTGCAACAAATGTCATCTTGCCTCAGATAACTGGTGCATTTCACCAGTCGACTGCCCTTTTCCCATCTAGGGAAGCAGTATGATAAGACCCCAGGAAAAATGCTTATGAAGTGCTTGGAGGTCTTCTGAATTTGACGGCCATTTGAAGTGTTTAATATTCCTACCCCCTCCTCTTTTTACTTGAGAAGTTTGTGTTGAAACCTTCTACGTGGCAAGCCCTTTGCTGGCCTCTTAGAATTGACTAATGAATGAATCAAGCTCAAGACTGAATGGCTGTCATGAAGATGACATTTGGCAGAGGGAGAAGAAGAGGGAGCCTCTACAAGCAATTCCAGTGCATGAGATGCATCAAGATTTCCGAGTACATGTGCTATGAGAGGTAGTATAGTGCCGCAGTCTGGCTGGGCACAAAATCACGAGCCACCACACAGCTTGTAGATTCAAACAGCAACTCTTTATTCCCGAACTCACACCAGTCGTCTACAATCACGTTCTGGGGAAACCCACGTTCTCTGCCCAAATCCACCCCCACTGGGCTTCTGTCTCCCAAAAAATACTGTCTGAATCCCGTGAGAACTCCAGGGGAACTCAGGCAGCAGGATACGCCCTATTCCCAGCAGGAATAACCTTAAACCTGGAACCACCCTAAACCCGGATTGTCCTAAACCGGGAATGCCCTAAACCCGGATCCGCCCTGGTCCTTGAGCAAGGTCACCTACATGCAATGTCACTGCAAAATGTCCTATTTCCATGAGTCCTTCCACTAAGCAACATGGGGTACGCTGGCAAGGAAATTGTCATACCTACTTGGCTAATGGCTCCCAGCAGTATAGCAGGAGATCAGAGATGACAAATTGGAGAAAGTGATTTTTAAACTAGAACTAGAAGGGTAGATAGGGGTTAGGAAAAATCTAGGCTATGGAAGGAGGCCATGAAGAATAGGGATGAATCATGTTCTAAGCAGAGAGGATATATATATTTTAATTCAAAGGGAAAAATCCCTAAAATGGGAATGAATGATGATAAATCCTATATGATAGTATTGTTAAAACTAGCTGGATAGTTCATGTAAAACATTAAGTTTAGTGCTTATGAATAAATGCTCACAAAATATTAGCTAGTATTCATGCACTTAGAGGCTTTAACAAAAATTCAAGATCAGTATGGCTGAACTCCCTGATATGTTCTCCCAAGTTTGTTTGCCAGGCTTCTATTACAACTAGCATGTAGCCTGAGCTGTACCTGAGAAGCTTTAAAATAAATGGAAATAGCAAATATTTGTTGTCTATATATTTGTGTCTGACTCAACAGTTACCAGGTCTTTGTGGACAAGTGCCATGTCTTATTTGTTTCACTCACTGAATGGCACAAAATATTTCCTCAATAAATACTTCATGAACGAATGAATGGAGGAAAATAGGAAAAAAAGAATAGAGTAGAATAAAATAGAATAGAATCCCTTTGAATTTTGATACTGAGATAAGTGCTGCAGGAAATTCAAAGAAGAGAAGCTCTTTAATTCAGTCACTAAGATACTTACTGTACAAAGACTGAGAGGAAGCTCTACTGCCCAAGGTTGCCAAATGCTTGGATCAGCAGGACAGTAAAATGGGTGCTCACCCTAGGCATCTTCCTTCTTGCCTCAGAGAATAAGTCTGGGGCATTGGATATGCACCCCTGGAAACAAAATGAGTGGTTGCACTGTGCTACATGTAATAAACAACCAAGACCCCCAAAATACAACCTCATTATATTGTTATTTTGAGAGCTATGTTTTACCATATGGGTATACTTTTTATAATATTGGTATTAAAAATATTTTAGATACATTCAAACATAGCAATAGTATTGGTGCCATTACACTGTATTCTAAACTATACAATATTTTTATATCATTTACTATCATTAATCTTGTCCTAAAGATGTGGGGACTGAGGCTTAAGAAAGTCACAGGAGCTGTTCAGAGTAGCACAGTTGTAGGAGGGGCAGCTGGTCCTCAAACCCTAACTAGGTCTAGTATATGCCATAACAAGAGAGGACAAATGGATTTTAAAGATAAAACATGGAGGAGCCCTTGCTAGTTTGGCATTTGGTAAGCATACTCACCTTATATAGAATAGAATAGAATAGAATAGAATAGAATAGAATAGAATAGAATAGAATAGAATAGAATATTCCATCAGATGGAATGAGATGGGATAAGGATGGAGTGGGATGGGGATGGGGTGAGCCTGGGATGAGATAGGTAGGATACAGCTGGATTATATCAGACTCCCTTTCTCCTCTATCTAATGGTTCTCCCCCATCATTCACTGACCTGGGACCCACTCTTCTTTGGAAGTTCAGCTTAAGTTTACCTCCTCCAAGGAGCCATCTTCAAAGTGCCTAGACAGAATGATTGCAGCCTCCTCTGGACTGTGTCATTAGGCCATCCTGTGGACATCACTAGTTTAGTGCTTTGCAACCTCTCTACATACATAGTTATTTTTAATTTGCATATAGACCCTTAGCTCAATAATAAAACCATCAAATTTCAGACCTGAAAGACCCCTTAGTTCAAATCTTAGCTCTTCTTTTTAAATAGGAATGATACTATCGTAGAGGTGTTTTAAGGAGGAGATGAGTTAACATATGCAAGGCACATGGTGGTTTTCATTAGCTGTTAGCTATTTTCTTAGACCAGGGGTTAAAGATCTAGAACTCACTGTTGAAATGAATCTGGATCAGAGGAAAGAAGATATTGTTGTTCTGTCTATTTTAATCAAACCCTTTGTGGGTACACTTTACTCCACCAGAATCCCTGGAGTTCCAAACAACACAGCTTAAAAGCTCCTGATTTCTAACATTCTTTATACACTGAGTATATAAATAACTAAACAGTACCTGCATTTGTGAAGCTCATACTGTGGGATGGGGGTGAATATTAACATAACTGCTAACTATGATGGAAGAGAATTGGAGCTATGATAGAGGTATGCACAGGAAAAAACCATAACCATAATCTTTCTGGACCCTGTCTATCAGATTAAAAAGCTGAGGACCAGAAAGTTTATGACTAGCAGGTTAAAAGAGCAACAGACCAATTGGGGGCATTCCTGAAAGAGGTCACAGCTTGGGTAAACATATTGGGGCAGGGAATAGCATGGCATCTTCCAGGAACTGCAATTTCCTTTTCCTACTAAAGCATGAGTAAAAGACAGGATGTGGGAAGAGATGAGGCTGGAAATCCAGGGATCACATCTGGGGGTAGAATCCCATGAAGAGAAGGGGTTATACATATAGACTATGGTGGAACATCTGTGGCTTCGTTTTGGTTTCTAGTACCACATATTTCAATGTGAGGCGGAGCAGATTTATATTTGAGGGAAAAAAAGAGAAACAACGAATGTGTTGGCAGAGACATTAAAACAGAACAACACCAAGTGTACATTTGTGTCTTTTAAAGTGATAGAAAAGAGAAAATTCCCCCCAACATTAGGCCAGTGCAGAAGTGCTGAGAGTCAACAGAATTGAGACATTGACCAATGGCTCTGTGGGTGTCTGTGGTACAGATCCACTTTGATAAATGGAGGCTCAGTCATGAGGAGTCACCGGATCCTGCACAAAGCTACCTTACTTAGTTAGTAACACTTGTTTTCCATTCTATGCAAGAACAAATTTTTCAAGCCAGATAAGGCGAAAATTCTGCAGAGCTTGAGAAAAGACAATGAATGGATGTGTTTAACTCCAGCCAGATGTGGTAAATGACAGTGTAAGATACGACAGCCCTGAGGTGTGCAGGTCTTTCCCCAGTGTGGCTGAGAGCTGAGGAGTAGACTCAGAGAGAAGGGGCCTCTGTGGCTGTGACAAGGAGTCCTGGCAGCTAAACTCTATTTATTAGTGTCTCTGCTCCTCCCCTGCTGTTATATTAATATAATGAATTGTTCACAGGTGCATCAAATGAGGTTTAGATGATCACTGGGAGCTTCGTTACCCAAACAGGCCAAATTAGCAAGAGCAGATGCAGCAAGCAAACATCAGTCCCGTAGCAGAAGTACAAAGCTTGAGTTAACGAAGGTCAGAGCTTACATTCAGCCTCCATGGCTTTCTCAGCAGTGGGACTTGGCCCCTGTTTAACTCTTGCTTGCCAACAAGTGCTCTCTGCCTTCACTTTTGTGGGGAAAGGACAGATGGGGTGAGTGTTTCGTGGAATGGTCTTCTCAACCCTGCTCCATATAATGAGAGTAAGAACAATGGCAGCCATGGATTGGGTTTGGCTATATAGTTGTGCAGATTTTTCCCAGCATGCAAAGGCTTCCAAACAAAGGGACAAATGAGGCCAACATCCATCCTGTGTTATTCTTGCCTAACTGTGTCTTGCATGGGCTATATCCTTGGAGGAAAGGATACCCTTTAAAAGTGACATAAAGGTCCTGTCTGTCCAATAAATGGCGGGGGGGGGGTGTTCTCTAGCCTTGCACCTTTCCAAGGGAGTGCCTTTTGCTAATCCTTACAGAAGTGCCCCGTGGGATGCTGATGTCCCTGAAAATATTCTCTTTCAGTCTTATAATAACGCCATGAGGTCAGCACAGTGTTTGGACCCCTGACTAACAGATTAAAAAGCTGAGCACCAGAACGAATATGTCATACAGTAAAACTTATTCATAACAAAGCAAGCATTTGATAGAATACTGAAGTAAAGTCCACTCCCTCTGCTGACTTAAAATAAACATGGTTTCCTTCCTTCAACTCTAGCTCCAGGAAGAGGAATGATAAGGGAGGGAGACGATAGGTTGGCCTGGTAGCCGGAGAAGAGCACTTAGAAAGATCTAAGTTTAGTCTTTGTTCTATCTGCAGTAATTTGCTTTGGATCCTAAAGTCAGCAATAGCTCTGAGTCTCTGTTTCCTTCTCTGTAAAATTGGAATTGTGCTAGATGGATAATCTCCAAGGTCCCTTCTAGTTTAATGCCCAGGAAGCCCAATGGGCTTTTCCTTTAGTTCAACCTATTCTCCTGTAAGAGACTATTAAGATTACATAAACTCCATATATTTTGGAGGATAATTTGGCAACTCATACCAACACCATAAAAAATGTTTATACATACCCTTAAGTACAATAATTACAATTCTGAAGAATATCCCAAGGAAATTATAAAGAAGAAAAGAACTCTTGAGTACAAAGTTGTGACGTATGGCATTGTGAAAAACTGCAAACACCTAAATGCCCCAAAATAGGAGGATGGCTGTATAAATTACAACACGCGTGCATGCATGCGTGCGTGCGTGTACACACACACACACACACACACAGTGGGATGGTTTACCATTGTAACATGCCAAATGTGATACCTCTCTATGGAGAAATATGCATATGCATTTCTAAAATAAAATTGAGTGGAAAATAGACTTTAAAATTGCATTTGAACTGTAGCACAAGAATAAAAACCATTTGCAGATTGTTAAAAAGAGAACACAACCTAAAACAGTTTATTTTGATCACAGGTTCATGAATAGTTTAGAAAAATGTTATGATTTTTAAGTCATATCATTTTGATCATCAAAAACTTTGATTCAAAGGGTTTCATTAAAACGTTATGACTAATATTTTTTCTTCTTGTGATTATAAAAATAAGGCTCTTTATGTAAGTTTAAGAAAGTCTAGAGAAAGGAAAAAATTTTAAATTTTACCCATCAGTTTTGAGTTTACATGAATAGATTCTTTCTATATATAAATTTTAATCCTGCTTAGTTTATTTGATTTTATATCATCTATTTCTGTATCATTAAAAATTTTTGTAAAAACAAAGTATCACTTAGCCCATAACTTAATTCCAGTTTAAATTTGTGAAATATTTCAACTAAAAATATTTTGCTAAATATTCTCCACATGATCTTTATTTCTTTTTATTTGTTCTTTTTAAATATATATAAAAGTGGAGTGTATATTTTGACATATTATACATACATGGAGTTTAACTTATTCTAATTAGGATCCATTTTTACAGTTGTATCTGATGTGGAGTTACACCAGATTTCCAACAAAGCCTTTATTAATATATAGACACTTCTATAAATTTTAGATTTTTGCTCATGATAAAGTTCTAGAACAGGAAAGCAAATGCCTTTTCTTTTAAACCAAAGATTCTCATTACTAAGCCTTACACTACATGGAATTTGAAGTTAATAAGGGGTACTCTTCCAGGAATTTTTTTCCTCAAATAGGGGTAACTGGTGGCATATATATATATTTTTTTAAATTTTTTATTGTTGGCTGTTCAAAACATTACATAGTTCTTGATATATCATATTTCACACTTTGATTCAAGTGGGTTATGAGCTCCCATTTTTACCCCATATACAGATTGCAGAATCACATCAGTTACACATCCATTGATTTACATATTGCCATACTAGTGTCTGTTGTGTTCTGCTGCCTTTCCTATCCTCTACTATCCCCCCTCCCCTCCCCTCCCCTCCCCTCTTCTCTCTCTGCCCCCTCTACTGACATTCATTTGTCCCCCTTGTATTATTTTTCCCTTTCCCCTCACTTCCTCTTGTATGTACTTTTCTATAACTCTGAGGGTCTCCTTCCATTTCCATGCAATTTCCCTTCTCTCTCCCTTTCCCTCCCACCTCTCATCCCTGTTTAATGTTAATCTTCTTCTCATGCTCTTCGACCCTACTCTGTTCTTAGCTACTCTCCTTATATCAAAGAAGACATTTGGCATTTGTTTTTAGGGATTGGCTAGCTTCACTTAGCATAATCTGCTCTAATGTCATCCATTTCCCTGCAAATTCTATGATTTTGTCATTTTTTAATGCAGAGTAATACTCCATTGTGTATAAATGCCACATTTTTTTATCCATTCATCTATTGAAGGGCATCTAGGTTGGTTCCACAGTCTTGCTATTGTGAATTGTGCTGCTATGAACATCGAAGTAGCTGTGTCCCTGTAGCATGCTCTTTTTAGGTCTTTAGGGAATAGACCGAGAAGGGGAATAGCTGGGTCAAATGGTGGCTCCATTCCCAGCTTTCCAAGAAATCTCCATACTGCTTTCCAAATTGGCTGCACCAATTTGCAGTCCCACCAGCAATGTACAAGTGTACCCTTTTCCCCACATCCTCGCCAGCACTTGTTGTTGTTTGACTTCATAATGGCTGCCAATCTAACTGGAGTGAGATGGTATCTTAGGGTGGTTTTGATTTGCATTTCTCTGACTGCTAGAGATGGTGAGCATTTTTTCATGTACTTGTTGATTGATTGTATGTCCTCCTCTGAGAAGTGTCTGTTCAGGTCCTTGGCCCATTTGTTGATTGGGTTGTTTGTTCTCTTATTGTCTAATTTTTTGAGTTCTTTGTATACTCTGGATATTAGGGCTCTATCTGAAGTGTGAGGAGTAAAGATTTGTTCCCAGGATGTAGGCTCTCTATTTACCTCTCTTATTGTATCTTTTGCTGAGAAAAAACTTTTTAGTTTGAGTAAGTCCCATTTGTTGATTCTAGTTATTAACTTTTGTGCTATGGGTGTCCTATTGAGGAATTTGGAGCCCGACCCCAAAGTATGTAGATCGTAGCCAACTTTTTCTTCTATCAGACGGCGTGTCTCTGATTTGATATCAAGCTCCTTGATCCATTTTGAATTAACTTTTGTGCATGGCGAGAGAAAGGGATTCAGTTTCATTTTGTTGCATATGGATTTCCAGTTTTCCCAGCACCATTTGTTGAAGATGCTATCCTTCCTCCATTGCATGCTTTTAGCCCCTTTATCAAATATAAGGTAGTTGTAGTTTTGTGGATTGGTTTCTGTGTCCTCTATTCTGTACCATTGGTCCACCCGCCTGTTTTGGTACCAGTACCATGCTGTTTTTGTTACTATTGCTCTGTAGTATAGTTTGAAGTCTGGTATCGCTATACCGCCTGATTCACACTTCCTGCTTAGCATTGTTTTTGCTATTCTGGGTCGTTTATTTTTCCATATGAATTTCATGATTGCTTTCTCTATTTCTACAAGAAATGCCGTTGGGATTTTGATTGGCATTGCATTAAACCTATAGAGAACTTTTGGTAATATCGCCATTTTGATGATGTTAGTTCTGCCTATCCATGAACAGGGTGTATTTTTCCATCTTCTAAGATCTTCTTCTATTTCTCTCTTTAGGGTTCTGTAGTTTTCATTGTATAAGTCTTTCACCTCTTTTGTTAGGTTGATTCCCAAGTATTTTATTTTTTTGAAGATATTGTGAATGGAGTGGTTGTCCTCATTTCCATTTCAGAGGATTTGTCGCTGATATACAGGAATGCCTTTGATTTATGCGTGTTGATTTTATAACCTGCTGGTGGCATATATTTTGAGCCCTTACACATTTTTCTGTTAATTTCACTCATTAAAAATAGTTTAACAGAGTTGAGGGTGTAGCTCAGTGGTAGAAAATGTGCTCATTATGCATGAGGCTCTGGGTTAATCCCCAGTACTAGGGAGGAGGGAAGGACAGTTTAGCTAGATATAAAAATCTTGGGATGCACTTTGTATCCTGAAAACTCTGTAGGTTTTTCTTCATTGTTTCCTGGCTTGAAGTGTTGAAGAGAAGTCTTTGTTCTAAGTAAAGTTTTCCTTAATTTTATGCCTTGAAAGACACTTTAGGGTCAGGCAACACCTAGGGTTTTAAAAATTGTCTTTTTAATTCAATATTATTTTCTGTATTATTGAGTCCAATAAATTTGCCTTATAAGAATGAAAGATACAGTTGTTTATAGAAAGCTTTATAATAAAGATAAAATTATATTTATAATCATTAAAAATTATATTTATAATCATTAAAATCAATAAAAATTATATTTATAATCATTAAAAATATTTAAATGACTAACAGATAAAACATTAAATAAGTCTAAAATGTATGCTAAAGCACTTAACACTAGAAAATATCATGCCACATTATTAATTGGAAAAGGAAAATTATAAAAGAATATTTGTAACTACATTCATATGTGCTAAATGTAAATGTATACAAAAACATGTATATAAAATATCTTATTAGAAGGAGAATATACACAGAGAGACCAAACACCAATATATTGCAATTTATCAGTGATACAATGCAAGCCATCATTCCTTCCAGGCTCTGTCCTAGATGTGAGTCTGTTGTCACTCATTGTACTTGAAATGCAACTGGCTTTTCTAATTCATAGGCTCATATTGATTGTCATTTTGTTTTGTTTTTCTCTAAGTAAGGTTTTCCTTAATTTTATTTTTGATGATGGCTTTTATTTCAGGAGTTCTCATGGGCTCCTCAGGTAGCCCTGGGATTCTTAGGTTAGACTTTTGTCTACTGTCGTCTATCTTTATATCTTTTTCCATCTTATTTTGAACTGTCTTTGACCTTTCTCTCCCTATGGGAGTTTCCAAATTTTTTCTTTCCATCACAAATCCAATTTTTCTCACTGTCAGTTCTCTTTTCTGCCACTTCCAATATAGACCTTCATTTCACTGTCCCATTTTCTGTTTACTTCCATCTTCTTCGGACTTTTGTCTCCAATTCCATGGCAATAATGCCTTTTTGTGTACATTAAGGATGCCAAATAGAGTGCCAAAATTGTTTCTTCTAGAGTTTCTGCCACAGGATGTTTTCAAAAGACTTCTGAATATACAAACCTTTTTTGTATTCTATAGCACTTTTTCACCCCCTATGTTGATTCCCCATGTACCCATCCATGTACAGAAGAGAACTATTTAGACTTAGTATTTGCTAACAAATTTGGTGTGTGGGTTGCATTTGACCCCAGTTTATGTCCACTGAAATGCTGACCAAATTCTTTTAACAGGTCTTCATGGCAGATTGATACACAGAATTCTTAGTCCAGTTCTCCTATCTACTACATATTTGTTGAGTCCTGAACTGGTACAGGATTTTCCTATTCTTCCTCCTCCTCACAAGGATCATATGAAGTACTTATACAGCAATCCTCATGACTCATGCTTCAGGCTTCCCTATTTCCTCCTTGTCATCTCAAGAAATTCTGTAATTTTATTTGCAGAAACCATGAACCCTCTAAGAATCCATGGAACTATCATTAACATTTTGTTTTTCTTCCTAATTCCAATCTTGTCGGCTCATCTATTTAATTCTTGGCGTTGTTGGTTGGAGAGGTTATAAAATTAAATTCTGATACAGAAGGTTAGGAATAGCACTCTGGGTTGGTTCCACTTTCCTCTTTCAAAAGTGGAATCCATTTAGGAGAAGGATGTCAGCCCAGTTTTCAAACTGAAACAGATTTGACATTTTGGAACCATAGTGGAGATAACTGGGAAAAGCCTAAGAAACATCCTTAATCTTCCCTCATCCTTCATCATCCTTTAGAATCAGAAGGGCATCCCACAGATGGATCATTGATTGTGTTTTCAAATATTTCAATGCTTGCAGCTAATGAGTGATATTTGAATCATTTGTCACCATCTCTGTACTGATTATCGGTCTATTTTATGAGAACTCTTCCCTGTAGCCTAAGAAGGAAGTCCTAACTCTCATGGAATGATTAAGAAACAAAGCTCCAGGATCTGATTCAACAAGTTTAGATTTTGATGCTCTTAATTCCCAACTGGGTAACATTGGATAGCTAGATATATCTCAGTTTCCTCATCTGTAGATGTTGAATAAGAAATGTTAGTATCTAAATTTTATGAGAATTAATTCTGTGTATCAATATTTGCAAAGAAAAACTGGCTACTTCACAAACTGACCCATCTTTTCCTATTCGTTCTCATCACCCACCGCTACTCCTTAGTAACTACATACATACTACACATAAACTTACCCTTCAGATCTTTTGTATGTGCCAAGCAATGATCCTTAGCTTGAACATGCTTTTCCCTCAACTTGAAATCCCCTTGACTCTGCTCTGGATTGTGATTTCTTTCCTCTTTGCAGTCCCAGCCCTTTATGCCCCCTTCTTTCCCTAATTTTCTCTCCCTGTTGAAAGCAGTTGCCTCTTTCTTTTGCACCAATTGCTGTTCTTTTTCATAAATCTTTATTACAGCACTCACAATACACATTGAAATAATTTTTATCTCTCTTTGAAGATAAACATTTTCTCCTTTATGCATAATTCCTAGGGCTCAGCTTAACTCTGGGCACATGATAGATGTACAGTGAAAAAAAAATCCATTTGGTGAATGAGGGGATGAACAGAGCAACTTTCCTTCCCATCTAGATGGCCATCTATAATGTTCAGTGACTTGTCATGTTGGTTTATGGGGACTTACCTCATTCTCCCCTTCCAGGATCATCAGGTATTGGCTTTGGGACTATTGGATAAAAAGAAGAGAAGCTACATTCACTGTCAGTCACCTGAGGATCTGGAGAACACAAGACCCAGTTTAGCAAACTCAACTCACATGCACCTTATAGTGAGTAAGGTAAGGGGCTCCCAGGCATTCTCCCTTCCAGCCTGAAAGAAAGATTAAACAGGGGGGGAAGTCCCATGGCAGGGTCTGAGAGGAACTGCTGTAGCAAGGACCCAAGAACTCACAGAGTTAAAGAGATTATCTTCTTCTAAAGGACCATTTCCTAAACTAATCAGAAGGATTTTGTTTTCCTTCTTTTGTGTATTTAGAGAAATAAAGAAGTCATGTCTCCCATAAGCAGCTATAACATTTTTATGAGATAAACTAAAAATACATACAATACCACATAATGCACTTACATCTTAGGTTGTAATTAATGCAAATTATGCAAGATTCATATACAATGTGATTAGACTCCTCTAGCACATAATTTATGGTTGAATTAACAAAGAAGCTGATTAAATGGGAAAATTGATTTCTGTCATTATCCTTTTTTTGGTTAGGTTTTTATTAAGTACATATCTGAGGACTCAAAAAAAATTAGATTACATAGTTGGAGTTGGAGTTCAAGGGGTTTGTTCCCTTTGACATTGACTTTCTTCTTATGGATCAGCAAACCTATAGAACTGTAGAAGGCCTTCTGAGAAGACACTTTGGGACAAGTTTCAGCAGAACTGTGGGACTCTTGTATCTACAAATACAAACCCATGGATTATTCACCAACCAACACGAATAGATTTTTTTCCCCCAGAGTTTATTGACTAGGAGCATTTTTTTGGTGAGTCTTATTTAAAACATTTCAGCAAGTTTTCTCAGATGTGAATACAGAAATGTTTGTATAGTTAAATGTCCTTGCTTGTAATTTGAGTGGTGAAACTGAATATAAATTTTGGAATAGAAAAATAATTGAAACACTTTCTCATGTAGTAGAAGAGTACACTCTGTAAAATGATGATCAATATTCACAGACATAACTTTCATGTCCTAGACAATAAGATTCTTGATGATCCACAGCTACACCTTCTTAGTTTCTCTTCTTTCTCTCAATCCTCTTCCCATGTTATCAACTCCTAAATTGCACCAGTTTATTTTGACAATATTTGTTTCTTTCCTTTCCTCCCTCCCTCCTGTGTTCCCCCTCCTTTCCTCCTTCCTTTCTTTTCCCCTTTCCCACTGTTAATGAGTTCCTGCTCTGGGCCAGTCACTGAAAACACAGTGGTTTATAGAACAGCAAGGTCTCCTCTCTGTTCGCGAGATGCTTGTTAGAATGTCCTTTAAATTTTATATTTTCCTCAGAAATGCAATGCAATGTTCACATTGTTCCAGGTATCATGTGGCCCATAAGATAGTAAGAATCTAAGAGAAACCGTGAATGTGCCTTTTCTAATCGTCATAGGAGCTGTAGCTACTTAAACACAGACATGAACAAGTCAAATAAGCTAATTCAAGGGATGGCGTGGCCTGGGAGGAAGAGAGTGTTGCCCTGAAGATTTAGCTCCAATGCTTACAAGCCATGTGACTCTGGTTATGTTAACTTTTATAAGATTTCAGCTTCCTCATCTATAGGCAAAGAGTAGCGCTCACCCTGCAAGTTTGCTGTAAAGATCATGAGGATTGTGGGTGTACTTGACCCTTGAGAAGCCCAAGACAAATTCCACTCTGACCCTCTTTTCCCTTCCTCTTTCTGGATGTTGACTCTTTCTGTATCAAGGACAAAACTATTAAGGTTTCCTATATTAACAGTAACTGGTTATACTAGCTCAGGAGTTGTCAGCTCCATATTGTGGCCAGGAGTAATTGAATAAAGGACTTCAGATGAATGGCATTCAAACAGAAACACTCAGGAAATTCTTTATTGAAATGGTTCCCATGCTGTTTGCTAAAGACAGCATATCCTGCATTTGAAAGTCTGGTTCAATGATACAGTTCAAGTCTTTGCATCTAGGGATGTGAAGCCTTGGGAGGACGAGATTGGCAGAGGGAAGGAGGCACAATTTCAGTGATATGTATGTGTTCTGGGAACAGCCATGCCATGCTGGAAGAATGTGCCAGACTCAGTGTTAGAATTCTGATCCTCCTCACCAAACAGAGCAGTGCTGAGGGTGTTATTTCACTGCCCTCCATCAATATGAGAATTACAGAGAGTAAGTTTTCGTCTTCTCCATGTTTACAGTCCTTAGATTCAGTGGCTGAACTTCTGCTTCCTTCCCAATATGGCCCAGTCCCCAAGTCACAAACCTCAGTGCCTCAGATGTTTCAACAACACTGTCATGTGAGTCATTCGTAAGAGTGATTATCCAAACCAGGGGTGGTGGCGTACGCCTTTAATCCTAGCAGATCTGGATGCTGAGACAGGAGGATTGCAAGTTCGAAGCCAGCCTCAGCAAAAGTAAGGTGCTAAGCAACTCAGTGAGACCCTGTCTCTAAATAAAATACGAAATAAGACTGGGGATGTGGCTCAGTGGTTCAGTGCCCCTGAGTTCAATTCCCAGTTACCTTTCCCTGCCCCCAAAGAGTAATTATGCATATTTTTAGGAGGCAGAAAACATTTTTATAAGTCAGACTGAGAGCCAAGTGTTTAAATGTTAGCACTGATTAACAAATGAGAAAAGGATATTTGGCCAAGTTAAGACCCTCCTGGAATTCCCTCAACACCCCCAACAGGGCCTCTTCTTTCTTCTATTCCTGAACATATGGGCAAGGATACAGACTCTAATTACCGCCTCTGCTGCTTTTGCCCTGTATGACCTTAACCTACTGGATTGTTTTCTCTATATCATAATTTCCTCATCTATAAAATGGGAATAATAATTGTATAGACTTGATATGATGGTCCAAAGCATTAATACATTTACAGTTACTTAGAACAGGGTCTACCACACAGCCAGCGCTCAGTGAATATTAGAATACTTATTTTCCGTGAGCTTTGTGTTATAGCAGCAACACAGGACCTGAAGCCCACAGCAGGGATTCAAGTCTGGCAATGCTGGACATCCCGTATGTCCTTGCCAGAGTGGTATACATTCTCTGAGTCTCCAGTTTCTCTTATGAAAGATGGAGATAATAATTGCTACTCCACCTGCTAGAAAAGTCACATCCTGGTAAGCAGAGTGGACTGCAAGCTGTCACCTAAGTCCAGGAAGGAAAGTTGTGGTCTGAGGGCCCAACTCTAAGCCTACAGAGGTCAGATCAGAGCAGAGCTAGGCAAAGTCACCATAGTGTAACAGGGTTCCCCTCCCAAACCAGCACCACATGACTATGCATGAATGAAGCTGGAGAGCCATCTTCTTGTCCAAAAGAGTAGAGGCAGCAAAGAAAAACAGGAGAAAGACACCAGGGTCCAGGGTTCCCATGCAAGCACTGGACACAAGAGAGGGAACCAAGCTCAAGGACCAATCATGCCCAACCCTGCTACCCTACTCCAGGAAACAGAATGTTGATGTACATGTTCCATTCACTAGTTGAGGGACTTGTGGCAAGTTCTTCTCTCTGATCCTCAGCTGTTTCATGTTAAAAATCAAGCAAACTTCTGTTAATCTGGCCATTCTGAACAAAATGCTCTGGTCATGCTAGTTTACCCAGTATCACTGACTGACGTTCCATTTCCCATCCTAAATCCACACCTGGGGGCTGGGGTTGTGGCTCAGAGGTGGAGTGTTCGCCTAGCATCCATGAGGCACTGGGTTCCATCCTCAGCACCACATACAAATAAAATTAAGATATTGTGTCCACCTATAACTAAAAAGTAAATATTTAAAAATAAAAATCTGAACCTGGAACTCTGGTGTATTTATCCGTCTCTCGGGAGGTTTGTTATTCTGAGTCAGGATTCTAAGTCTGCTTGCTTCTAAGTTAGGACAGGATTTATTTTATGGCTCTATGTCTCGGGGTCAGGTATTAGCTTATGATGATTTATCCAAGGTAAGTGCCACTGCACGAGACTTATGGAAAGCAGGTCAGTCTCTGTTTGGATGATGTCCTTTCAGACTTCTGCAGGTAGGTAGCTCTGAGGGTCACATGCAGTAATGAGTAGAAAAGGGTTTTGTAGAGTTATAAAGTGCTTGGTATATAGGAAGTAGGGGTGGCTGTCAGGGGACATCACAGCCTGCAGTAGGAGTCTCAGTCTCAGGATGCAAAATGGACTGGGTGTCTGACAGGAGGAGCAAGGGACAGTGGGGGCATGGGAAGAGTTCCAGTTGACAGTTTCACTCCCCCACAAAGATTTTTCTCTCCCCCAAAAAAGAGAAAAAAAATCCTCATTTTTAATATCAAATCCTCCCTGCTGTTTCTGTGAAGGCCTGAAAACAGCAGGTAACAATATGTAAGTGACTTTGAATTAAGACTGAACTCTCTGTGTCCTTCGCTTCTCCCACAAATGTGGAATGATTTTCTAAGAATTTAATTATCTAAGAACACAGCATCAAAGCTGTTAGACCCTTGTTAGTGTTAATTCAAACTTAATGTGCATGAGATTTAGAGATCTTGGATACTAGGAAAATGATTTCAATTTAAATAGCTCTCTTTGTCCTACACATCACAAAACATCCTTTAACATAGGTAATTTTTTTAAAATAGAATACTATAACCCAGGTCTCTTCCACTGAGGGGGTGTCTCGATATGGACAAATTGGAAGCTCTATAAATCAGCAGGATGTCAAAAGTACAAACATGGGCTTGGTGCCTCCGAAACCTAACTTTGAATCAGAGTTTCACCTTTCCCATGTGTCTGTGGGCAGAAGCTTAATTTCTTGGAAATGCAGTAAATTCACCTCTGAGTAAGAACTCTCAGCTAAAGGCAAGAGGGCATGTGGGGAGAGGTACTGTTACTGAAGAAGGACCAGTGCAGGGGTGTGTCCAGAAGCTGGCAGTTCTGGTGGAGTCTGGGGCCTCGAATCAGCTGACCCATCCCAAGACAAGGAGGAGACATAGATATAGATGAGGATATGAGGATTTAGCAAGCCCACTGGGTTTCACCACTGCAACTAAGTCACAGCTAATGTGATACAAGAAACAGCCCTTCTTTTTAAGTAGTTAAGTATAACTCTTTAAAAGAATAATGGTGATTTAAATGAAGCACACATGCATCATATATGTGAACTATGAAATGATCAGGTAACAGAGACCCACGAATCCTATGGTTCCTACTAGAATACAGTTCAAAAGGGCCAATGAGTTCTGGGACATGTGATTTTTTTTTAAGAGAGAGAGAGAGAATTTTCAATATTTTTATTTTTTAGTTTTCAGTTGACACAACATCTTTGTTTGTATGTGGTGCTGAGGATCGAACCCGGGCCGCACGCATGCCAGGCGAGCGCACTACCACTTGAGCCACGTCCCCAGCCCCAACACATGGTGATTCTTTTCAAGGATGTGACTGAATCCTATGTTCATTGTAATCTGAAAGCAGAGTTTCAAGTAAATGGATGTTGATTGTTTTAAAAGTTTGAGATTAGAACATTTTATAATTGAAACAACATAGAAGATTGCTATTGTTTAGAATAGATCGTAAAGCAGTCCCCCAGATGGCTTGTTCTATTCATGGTTTCAGGGTATTCCGAGATACCTACCACTGTGCATGGGTAGCTCTACCCTGGTTCACAGGTCCATCTGTGCAGCCCGTGCTCAACACTATCTTCCTCACTAATCTCCGAGGTCAGAGAGTGAATTGTTGCACATTTTTATAAACAAGCAATTCAAGACTCTCTTTAAGAGGTTAGGTGCCTTATATAGAGTTCTTCAGTAAAGGATTACAGCCCAGATGAGAACCCAGAATTCTGATTCCAAACTTATTCTTCTTTACAGCAAATAATACAAAGGGCCCCCCATAAGCTAAATTGTTTGATAGGCAAGTTCTCCCTTCATAACACCAAGTTTATCCCAACCATTATTCCTTTATTTTAGAATCCTGTGTACCTCTTCTTGGCCCCTCTGCTATTCAGAACTTTATTCATAAAATAATATCCCATATCAGTCATTTACACATTAGTGTGAATTCAAGACAATGTGGTCTCTCAGACTAGGGAAAAGTTCATAAGTGTATTATTAGCTATCTTATCACCAGTAGGTGCATTTATATTCTTCTATAGATTCAGTGCTTCAAATAATTCTAGAATCAATAAAACCAACCTACCAGATGTAGCAAAGGATGTCAAATATGTTGTGGTTTCATAAACTGGGTTAAAACAGTATACTTAATAACATTCAGAAATGAGTTTGTTGGCCATTGGTAGGGTTGGTAAGGTGTCTCTTATCCACCATTATTCATTCACTGGGAATCACTTATTTAATCAGGTCAAAACTAGACTAAAAGTTTAAAAAAGGGAATAGGAACACCATGACATGGTGGCAATATGGATTGGGGGTTGTTTAGGTTACTATTTTAATGTAATATCTGTGTGTTAATAGTATTACAGAATAAGCAGAATCCTGACTTGTTTCATGTCCTGTAATATTTATTACATATATGCATTTCTCCTTTGAAATGTGGGGTTCTTATGCTGGGCTGTTAGATGGAGCCATATTATGATGGACAGGGGGAAGTTGTCCTCCCCTCTGTGATAGCCATTGACCCCCAGATCAGATGGGACAATGTATATCCAAAACAAGTTGAAATGGTGTTACTCAGGAGGAATCAAAATCCAGGTCAAATGTTGAGCACAGAGACAAAAAGTGTGGCTATAGAAAAACAATCCTGAAAGTCTGATTTGGGAAGATGAAGACCTAGCCAACATTGGGAGCATAAAATAGAAGAAGTGATTCAGGACTGAAGTCATCAACAGTGGGAGGCTTATTTTTAATCCGTGTTGGCAAAGTGGTGGCGGGGAGGATCATCGACTTGATAGCATGAAGGAATAGGACAGACCAAATTGTGTGTGTGTGTGTGTGTGTGTGTGTGTTTAATTTAATACTAGCAAAATAAATGGAAATACTCTGCTATTAAAGGCAAGGACAACATCTTAGTCAACACTTTCTTTGTTGCCTAACAGAAAAGATGCTCAGTAAGTAAGTTTTTATTGAATTAACAAATCCACCAAAAGAGACAAATCTGGTGTAGTTTGTTCAGTAAAATAATACAACACTCAAATGTTATTAGTTACAGATTGGATTATTGTGGCCCTTAATTCTCCAAGTTGCTAGAGATTTGTTTTGTTTCTGTTTTTTGTTTTGTTTTCATGTGACAATATTGCCTAATGGCGAAGAGCAGTTTGGTCATTGCTTTACCTGGTTTAAAATTTTTCTTGATTTTTTTTTCCCACAAGAGTAAACTCAAGATCAACACAGTGATTCTTTTGAAGAATTCTGAATTCAAGGTGCCCTTGATAACTGGGCACAGAAAATTATGGCAACAACTGAGCACTTATAATAGGTCCTGTGTACACCTGTCTGAACCTGTGCACAATGGCTGAGACATACAGTGTGTCATACAATAGTCAACAGACCATTGGGTTATTGGGCAATTTAGGATTTGTCAGAATTCCCAGGTAGGGAGGCTGACCATGAACTTTCACATTGACATTTTGATGGGGATGCTTTGCTGTTACGTTTTTAGGGAAAGATTCTATGAACTTCTTCACACTATATTCTTTATTTTTTGCTTACAAGTTGATGGCCTGCATTATTCCAAAGAAATTGAATTATGTATGGATTGTTCAGTACACATGCTTCACTCAGAGAATGTGGAACATGCTTTTTAAAATGTAGATCAAATCTTATCACCTCTCCACTAAGAGCCCTCCAGTGATTTCTCTGCCCACAACCTTAAGGAATTCCACCTGGCTAGCAACTAGCATGTAGGGAATCTTGGTTAAAACCCCTACTACAGGGTAGGCAAGGGCTTGTCATGGGGGCTCTGAATGACAGACTAAGGAGATTCCATTTTATGCTGTAGGCACGGGGGAGCCACGAAGTGATTTTAAATAAGGGCTTTGGATTTCACATTATATAATTATCATACAATATTCTTTCTCTAGGAATCTGGTTTTTTACTGACTCCTCTGAAAATAAAGCCCACAGAAGGGGCAAATCTTCCTCTTAAAACTAATGACTGCATTGAGGCAGTAACAAACAGAGTGCACATGTGACCTCAAACAAAGGTGCAATGATTATATTTCCATGAGGCAAGAGCCACACTATTGCCCGGAGAGTGATAAATCTTCACAAGGATTTCTCTCTTTGGAACTTCTTTGAGAATGTTAACAGGGTGACTGCTGTCAGTGGAAAGGATTAAGTTGGAGAGATCTTTGAGTGGCAAAGAAGTCCATTGGGCCAGTGGCTGTGGGATGACCTTTGTCCTAATAGATTCACAAGGCTCCCTCTCTTGAACCCTGCAAATCACTCTCCCACCCCAAATACCTTTCTGTGAGGAGGGGGAATTTAGAGCACTCAGTAGCTATCTCTGTTAATGGGATGCTCAAGACATTGTCTTAAATGGTTTATCTTTCTCTCCCATTCCATGCAGGACTTTGGAATAGAGCTGGTCTTCCTTCCTCTATCACCAGTGCCTATTTGTAGAGAGTCATTCACATGGAAGGTGAATTCCATTCACTCAGGAAAGGTTTTGAATAAATAAACATATGAATGATAAAAATGTGCACTCTGTAACTGGAACCAGACATAATTGCTCAGAGAAATCAATTCTAGGGGAGGATTTTGAAGGTTCTATTCCCAAGGGTACTTAGGAGTACAATGGATAAGCCTCCATAGGTATGGGGAAATTAAGGATAGAGCTACAGCTGGAAACCTGAGAAAACGACCTGACCTTCTGGATTGTCCCCCAGCTACAATGGGATTCTCCAGATTTAGTCATATTTAATAAACCAAAGAAAATAGTATGTCCAATTCTAGCAATTGCCATACAATTCAATTTATAGACTAGTATTAACATTAACATAGGTTAATGGTGCATCTAGACTGAAAAGAGAACTGTTGGGAACAAAATGAAAAAAAAAAAGAGCATGAATTTTGTACCCAGGTGATAAAGGTTAAAATTAATATTTATTAAACTCATACCAGAATGGCTGAAAAGGTAGATGGATGAGCAATAGCATAAAAGTATACATGTGAAATAAATAAGGATATTCCAACTCCCCAGAACTATATTGTTCATTTCCATACAGAGAAGGAAGGAGAAAAGAAAGATCAATTCAACACACTCCTTTCATATTGACAGAAGTGGATGCAGTCTTTCCTGCCATGCACCATGTAATATGCATTAAACTGAAACCATAATTATTAGAGACTCCTCAAGTGGAGTGATCCCTAAGTCAGAAATTAAATGGGAAAGGCCTTAGTTCTGAAGTGAATTAGTTTATTTTATGCATTTTAATATATTTTGGGATACATTCTTAAATGAAGAGATAATACTTGATAAGCTGCTTAAATATTTGAATACTAGAAATGAAATCATAATTAAATCAAGTAAAATGTAATAATAGTAAATGTCTAACTCGTGTTGATATTCCCTTTTGGATTCCTTGGAATTTGAATGGATAAAATTTTTTATCTTACAATTCTTGGAATCTGGTTCAATATTTATTTCGTTATCAGTATGGTCCTACACATACTAACGAGTTTCATAACAATGAATGGCTGGTGTCTTTGACAACAGATACCAGCAACCATTCTAAGTGATTTTAATTAGAATGGTGTGATTGTATTTACAGAACTTATAGAGTAGATGCTGGTATGAGAATTACATAAATAAATGCAAGTTCTCTCAGTCTAAACTTGCTTTGTGACCTTGGGTTAGTCAGATAACCTTTTTCAATTCTACTATTCTCATTTATAAAAGAAGGAATTTGCCTAGCATAATCTTTAAGTTTCCTTTGCATGTGTAAGTTCCAAAAATTCATAGGCCTGTATTTTTATAAAAAGAGTTCCAATTCAGCCAGGCACAGTAGCTCATGCCTATAATCCTAGAGGCTCAGGAGGCTGAGGCAGGAGAATTGTGAGTTCAAATCGAGCCTCAGCAATGGCAAGACACTAAGCAACTCAGTGAGACCTGTCTCTAAATAAAATACAAAAAAATGGGCTGGAGGTGTGGCTCAGTGGTTGAGTGTCCCGAGTTCAATCTCTGGTACCCCCCCCCCAAATTTTTTTTAAAAGAGTTCCAATTCAGTACAAGTTAACAAATCGAACATCTACTGATTTTGACTCATTATGGTAAGTTCTGGTACACAATGATGAATGTGCATGCGTTTTCTTTGATGAATGCTCATTTGTTCATTCATCTGGCCACAAAGTTAGTGACCAGCGCTAGGAATATACAAATGACAGAATGTATTAATTTCTTTGGGCTGCTATAAGAAATTACCACAACTTTGTTGGCTTAAAAAATAGATTCTCTTAGTTCTATAGGACAGAATTCCCCAATCTAGGTGCTGGCACAGCTGTGCTCCTTCTGAAAGCTTCAGGTGGCTGCAGCTGTTCCTTGGCTGATGGCCATATCATTCCATCTATCCCTCTGTGGTCACATGGTTTCCTCTTCCATTTGACTCCTCTGTGTGTGTGTGTGTGTGTGTGTGTGTTTGAGGACACTCATAATTGGACTAAGAGCCTACCTCATCTTCACATCCTAATTTAGTTAGGTTAGCAAACCATCTTTCTCCAAACAAGGGAACATTCATCCACAGATTCTAGGAATTAAGACCTGGATATATGTTTTGAGTCACTGCCATTCAACCTACAATAGTGACCAAACAACAACAAGCAAACAAAAGCATTCCTTTGTTTGTTCTTATAGAGCTTATGGTCTACTGAAGGACAAGACATTAAATGAAGACATAATTATAAAACTAAATCACTATGTGTGTGTGTGTGTGTGTATATATATATATATATATATATATATATATATATATATGTAATACATAGTTAGTTATAAACTATAATTTGGCCCATGAAGGTTAATTTCAGGGTGCTTTGAAAGATATTAATAAAGGGACCTCATCAAGGGTGAGGAGCTGGTCAGATCTCTCTGAACAGGTGATATTTAAGTTGATCATCAGTAAAAATGTAGCTGTTGGGGCTTCAGGAGAAGCTGTTAGAGAGGGGGGCTAGACCGTTCCAAGCAAACAGAACATTACTTGCCAAAGCCTTGAGGTGGGTACCCATGTGAGTGAGAGAAAACCATTGTGGCCAGAGTATGTGGAGTAGAGCACATTGACATTGGGTCAGGTGATGGTGGACTTTGAAATGCAAACTTTTTTCAAGATTCTGAAAACTTAAGTCTAATGAGGAACCATTGATGTGTTTTAAACAGCATCATCAAGATCTGAATTATGTTTTAAAAGATGTTACTGTGGCTAGCATGTGAAACATGGATTACGCAGAGGCAAGAGTGAAATAGTGCCTAGGAGACAAATGGATCTGGCGTGGTCTGGGGTGATGGTAAGAGAGACGGCATGACTTCTCAAAGGTAGACTTGGGATGACTTGGGAAAGGACTGGCCAGAGGGAAGTGAGGCAGAGGACAGCTTCAGGGATGCTTCCTAGTCTGTTGAAGGGACAAGCATTAAACAAAAGACCACAACAGGGGAATCCATAAGATGATGAAAGTGATTTGCTTTAGCATCCTTTAATAACATTCTATAAGCCAGATGAGAGAGAAGTGATAGTGCCTGAGATAGAGTTGGGGGAGGGTTGGTAGAGTGTCAAGGAAGCTTCACTTGGGTTGGACTTCAAAGAACGAGGCAAGTGAAACAGTAAAGAAGTGCATTTCATGCTGAGGAAAAAGCTCAAGGAAAATACCTAGATATATGAAAGTGCATGGCACGTTCAGGAAGCAAGTAGGATCCCTTGAAGAGAACAACAATATTTATGTTCTCAATAGCATCTCTTTTAAATGGCCCTGTTTGTCATGGTCCATATTTCAACCCTTCCTATGACCTGGGCATTCCTACTATAAGCCCATTTGAACAGGATGTGACCATCCCAATCAGGCCACACACAGCAAAACTCAGATCCCTGTATAAACCTTATGATTGAGTAGATCCAAATATGGAAGATTCCCAATGACTAAGTGTCCTTTTTTTAGAATATGGGAGGAAATATTAACTTTTTTTTTGGAAATGGCATTACATACCCCTTATAGACTTGCTAAGTTGCATTTGTAAATGAATAACACATATTTCAAGATGCCCTGTTCACAGGGTTCATAGTCATGAACTACTGTGCTGCCGCAGGTAGTTGGAAAAAAAGCAGGGTGTCCCTGAAGTAAGAGTGACTTAGACATCTTACTCAACGTTGTTTCTACAAATAGTTGGCTCTATCCTTCTGTTTCTCAAAATCCTTTGACAAATTCCAATCACCTGAATTAGCAGTTTCCAAAAATAACTCCCATTGATACACATGTGGCAATTGTTACAGGGCAGTACTCCTCCATGGATAATGCTCAAGGCCACTGGTGCTTCTGGGCACAACTGTGGCATCTCTGCCCCTTTTCTCTCACTTAGGAAAACCTGAGAATGGAAAGCATGAGAGCAGCGTTTCTATGGGGCGACCTTGAATCTGATCTGCTATAAAAGGCTGCCCAAGGAAATGTGTGCCAACTCTCACCAATTTTATGATCCGTGACTACTTATTGGTTTTAGGTGATAGAAGCATACTCAAATCATAAAATAAAAATAAATTTCTTAATGCTTATCTGGCAGGGCTAAGATCCTTGTTTTAGGAAGTTTGAGCACCAGGCTTGACAACAGTGTTGCCACAGTCCTTCCTGGTTTTACTGTGAAATGTGGGTGCTTATTATCCCCAGGGTCACTTTGATAGAGACAGCTGAGTGGATCAAAGACAGAAATCCATGTCCAAACTAATGATTACTACTGCAGCCTCTGTTCCTGACAGCCACTGATTTGCTAGGCTACCACATACCAAGGACTATGACAAACTTTTAAAAATATTACTTTACTTAATAATTACAATAGGTGCCAGAGTTAGCTATTATTGTCCACAATCTATAGCTATTATTATTCCTAGTATTGTGTCAGATAAATGAAGCTGAGAGTTAAAAAAAAAAACTCACCCAAATTCCCATCCCAATAATATCAGAACTAAGATTAGAAATGAGGCTGTAGGATCACATTATGTATTCTTCATCATTATTCATGTTTTATTCTATATTTACAAATATATAATAACACTATTAACTGGGATGCATATAGAAGACACTATTTCTAATTACTCTAGAGACACCACTTGGAGAATAGCGTGTCTAATAGACCATCTGACCATATCTTATCTCCCTAAGACATAGGAAGACAGACAAGAACTATAGAGAATTTTGCTATAGCATACTTTAATAACATTCCATAAGCCCTTCCCTCCCTCCCCCTCTCCCTTTCCTCCCTCCCTCTCTCACTCCCCCCCCCACTTCCTTCTTTGTTCTGTCATTGGCTCTCCTGACTCTTCACGGGCTCTGATTGGACTATAGCATGAGCATTCCTAATTGGAAGAAGTTTCCATCTCTTCCTAAGGTGCTTCTCGTATGCTTTTGGTTGATGATGTTCAGTTGTGGACTTATGGTCACATGGGCCGAATCATCCTGGACGTTAATGCAGTAGCAGATGTTGCATACAGCTCTTTCTATCTGCAGTGTATAAGGAGCTTAGCATCTACTCTAAGAGATTACAATTTCAGTGGGGGCATCAGACACATAGAAAATGGCGGGGATCAAGATGATAGGTGGGTACAACATGTAAAGGAAGCAGAGAAGAGAACGAGCAGAGGAGGCTTCATTTAAATTAGGTTTTGCAGATTGGGAAGGTTTTCAACAAATAGGAATAGCAAAGATAATCCTGGAGGAGGAAACAGCATGAGATGAGGAACAGATAAAAACAAGTAGAAGGTGCCTTTAGGAAAGATCCCATTCTCCTGCGGGGTCTGATGGGGCTCACAGGAGTGCGCTGCTGAGGATGACCTATAAGATGAAGTGAGGAAACACAGAGGACCGAACCATTTCTTCTGATCCACATGAGCTGCAGCCCCACATTTGTTGAAAAGCCCTCCCTCCCTTCTTAACTCCCTCCTCATCCTGGTCACTCTTTTCACAATGACCACTGTTTTTATCTTATGCCTCTGTAGCCTTTTACAACTTCTCATTCATGACTTCATTATGTCTGTAAAGCCTCTTTACCCAGTCAATGGGGTGGTTTTGGTAGAAAGTGAGAAAAGTTGCAACTTATGCAGGTCTAAATGATAAAGGAAATAGACTGACTCAGATGATGTTAAGGTACTGATGGCTTCTGGCAGGGACGGACTTAGATGCCACAGAGATGTGATTTCTTTCCATCTCTTTGACCTCATGGGGAGCAACTTTATCCTAAGTCTGTTCCCTTTAGGATGCTAAGCTGGTGCTTCTTTAGCTATTACATTCTTCCTCCTTCATTTGGGAAAGATGAGGGAATTTTTACCTTAGTGTTTTGACTCAATCTGATGGGACAGAGTTAAATTATCTGCCAGTCCCTGCATCAATCACTCTGGACAAGAAGTTGGAAAACGTTGAGTCGTGTACTCTACCCAGAGCTGAAGGTGCAGTCAGCCTCCAAAAATTGGTGTCTTCCTCTAATGGGAATGGAGATTTGTTTTGTTTGTTTGTTTATTTATTTATTTATTTATTTTTTAGGAAGGAGGAAATGGGCCGGGCCTAAGCGGGCTACTGTTCAGTAAAGAGAGAATTGATGCACATCCTTTGTAGATAGTGTTACTTTTATTTCCATCTTACAGCTGAGCTAGTGGAGGTTCATAGTGCTGTTAGTTACACAAAGATGAAATAGTTCCCTTTCCCTACAAAGACCATTTATGTCAAGAGGAAGAATTAACTACACATGTTATCATGGAGCTTAGAAAACACAAGGATATGACTTTCCCCCACTGGATAAATAGCACAGACGGCATCACAGACTGGGACCTTGAGGATGATACTTAACTTGTCTTCTATTTTTTTTCCATAGAGGCAAATAGAGATAATAACAGAAACGACTACCTCATAGGGTAGTTTAAGTGAAACACTTATAAATATGGGCAACCAAATACCTTTCCATTCATTAAGATCAGTCCTCACAACATCCAAAGAGGGAGCAGAGGGCATCTCAGCTAAGAGGTGACCCTGAGGGGCAAGGGAGGTTGTTAGCCACAGGAAACGCCAAACCAAAATCTCATGATTCTAAGCCCTTGCCCACTCCCTTCCATTGCCCTGCGTACTTAATGAGATCCCAGCTCTCTGTATCAACGCCTTGCAGTTAATGGGATCTACACTGAAGGAACTACACATGCAAATTATTATTAGCATGAAAATGGGTAATTATTATTTTTTACATTTGCATCATCACAGATGATCTTTGTGTTAGACATTCTTTAGCAATGAATGACTGAACTAAAGGGCTTGCGGTTCATTCAGATGGTCATTAATTCTAAATAAGAAATTCATTTCCTGTCACTCATGTTGCTTAAACAATGCAAAGGGGAGGGTAACTGCAGAACTGTCTGTAAGGGCTGGCATGGAAGCTGGAAATCACCTGGCCCAGGCTTTCAATTTACAGAAAGGGAAACGAGGACCAAAAGGGGAAGGTCACACAATTCATTAGTAGCAGAGCTGGGACTAGAACCCCTTTTCTCTACTTCTATGCCAGGCTTGCCCTAAAGAGTGAATTCTGATAATCTGACTCCTATTTGCTTAGGGACTCCTTGATTATTCAGGATATTGAGGGCACAGGATAGAGAGACACTTAATGTGATAAAGGTTCCCAAATGAAAATATATTAAGACTCCTTCTCAAATTCCCCTGTGCTGTGTTAATTTATCTTGATTTTTTTTTTCTTCAATGCACTTGTGGGATAGGGGATGGGGAACAGGTATCTGTCTATATTGAATGGTCTCAATTGAGTACTTCCAATGTAAAGGTATGAACTAGAAATATTTTACATTAAAACAGAGCAAATTGCTTATGGTAACCAATGCATAATGAAGGAACACAATGAAGAATTACAGTTCAAATTACTTATCAGGTCTCTTCCATTTTCTAAGTTTTTAAAGTAGAAAATTGCACAGTATAATTACAGTAAGTTAATTTGCATTCATATTACAATTCAATGAGCAATTACATTCTTTTTATTTTAAAAAAATATTTTATAAAGTGTGATTTGCATCAGTATGTTTCCAGGAAAGAGTGGTGACTTTTTCCTTGTGAGCATTTCATGTGAATTCTACCATGCAGCTTATGTCTGCACTATAGAGTTGCGGCCTCTTCATCATTTATTTTTTTGGGACAGAGGAGAAGAGAACCCACTTTAAGTGTGACTATGGCTTTCAACCCTTAAGAACAAGAACCCTCCATAAACATTGAATATTGAGACTAAAAAAGAGAGCCGAAAGTTTTTATTATACCTGACCCTTTACCCCATTCATTTCACCCTCTGAAACTTGAATTTGTCTGTGGAATTCCTGCCGATCCATCATCCAGTCTATGATCCACCCTGAGCCAGAACCTTCTGGTGACATCTGCTTTGTCAATGGACAATGCTTCCTTTTTATGGAGTGTATGTTCATTTCTATCTAACCATTCTTGCTCTAATTAATTTAAAGGGCATTTTTTTACACATCTATTTCTGTGACAGTGCCATGAATGAAAGTGCACTTTTTATATTGGGAATATAATATTTTTTAAGTCCTTGCTCTTTCAGGATAAATACTTGAGTTGAGCCATAATAGAGTAGTGCACACAACAATTTTAGGGGCCTGTTTGTTGTTCCATTTTTCTCTGTCTGCTCTTTGTGATAAACTGAGATAAAGATAGACATACGTTAAAGTGCACATATATCGAGAATAGTTTGATAAGGTCTGATAAATGTGTTTGCCTATATAACCAACACTGCATTACAGATATAATATATTCTTTTATTCCAGAAATTTCCTTATACCCTTCTGCAGGCAATTCTTCTCTGAGCAAGTAGTATTCCATTTTTTTTTCTTATTGTAGATTTATTTTGCTCAGTGTAGATTTTCATATAGATGGAAGCATAACAATATCTTCTTTTTAGCTTCTCTTTTTTCATTCAATATGTTTTTAAGATTTGTCCATATTGCTACCTATGTCAGTAGAGTATTTTATTCTTGCTAGTAGTATTTCACTGTATGAATATTTGACAATTTGTTTAGCCGTTCTGCTGTGTGTAAGCATTTGGATGGTTTCCAGTTTGACCTATTATGAATAAAGCTGCTATAAACTTTGAAATGTGTGTGCATGTGTGCATGTTTTATTTCTCTTGGGTAAATACCTAGGAGAAATAAATATCTAAATACCTTTAAGTACTCATGAAGTGGGTATGTGTGTAACCAGATAAGAAAGCGCCAGGTAGTTTTTCAAAGGGGAAAACTGTTTTATGCTTTTACCAACAATATATGAGAGCCCCACGACCTCACCAGTTATTTGATGTTGTCAGATTTTAAAATTGTTGCCATTTTAGTGGGTGTGAAGTGGTATCATTATGGTTTTATTTGGATGTTTTCATGATCAATGGTACTGAACACCTTTTCATGTGCTATTTTCTTTTGTAATGTGTCTGTTAAGGTCTTCTGTCTATTTTAATTAGGTTGTTTGTCTTTTTCTTACTAACTAATAAGATATTTTATGGATTAAGTCTTTGTCAGATACATGTATTATGACTCTTTTCTTCAAAGTTTATAGTTTACAATTTAATTTTCTTAATGGTATTTTTATAAACTTTTTAATTAGGGCAGTATAGTTACGCATAATAGTGGAGTTTATTTTGGTGTAATTTTGCAAGCATGGAATATGATTTGCTCCAATTTGTCCCTAGAATGGCTAAATTCCTTCCTCTCTTCAGTCCCCCTCTTCCCTTCCCTTCCCACTCTATTGATATTATTGATCTTTCATATATATATATATATATATATATATATATATATATATATATATATATATATATATATATATGTACTGGGGAGTGAATCCAGGGCACTTAACCACTGAGCTAAATCCCCAGCCCTTTTTTGAATTTTATTTAGAGACAGGGTCTCACTGAGTTGCTTAGGACCGCAATAAGTTGCTGAGACTGACTTTGAACTTGGGATCCTCCTGCCTCAGTATCATCATCTAGCCTAGCTGGCGAGCTAATGCTGGGTTCACAAAAGCTGACTATTACAATAACTTAAGAAAATGACAAAGAAAGCATGCAACCACACAGAAGTACCTTTTCAATACTCCAGGGATGGCTCTGCAAACTTAAGGGTTCCTGGAAAGAGAGAGAGCCATTGGGGACACACAAAGGGAGGTTTTATGGAACATTCTATCTCCCAAAGGGCAAAGGGGTAGGATTACAAAGGAACAAGTGAGTACAACTCAACCCTACTCGAAGACCTACTCCTGGAGCCATGCCTCGTTATCCCAGCAGAGGTAAAGCCCAAGTTACTGCTGAAGGCAGTTATCATTCAGTGCCCCCAAGGCATCAAGACTTAAAGGTGTGTTCATCGAGGGCAGCTCCAGACACCTCAACTTCCAGAGCTGCTGGGATTACAGGTGTGCGCCACCATGCCCTGCTAATGTTGTCTTTTGATGGACAGAAGTTTTAAATTTTAATTAAGTCTGATTTGATGGTCAATGACTCTTGTGTACTAAGAAAACTGAACAGACCTCCAAATCATGAAAATGCATCAAAGGCTCTTTTCTAATTGTAAAATCACTGCATGATAACAATTTAGCCATTGCTTCTTGATTCTCAGACAATGTAAAGAAGAGGTAGATATTTGTTTTTCTGATGGTCCATTTGTTTCAATAACAGGTTTTAAAGGCCTTTCCTTACTCTTGAGCTGCATTAGCACCTGTGAGGACAAATCAAGTGCCTGAATGTGTGCTTATCTACTTCTGGGTTCTCTGATGTGTTCCAATGATTAATGTATCTATCTTTATTGTCATTGCTATACTGTCTTGATTACTACAGTATAGAGTAAGTCCTAAGTCAGAGTTGGATACACCCTCAAACTTTACTCTTTGTTTCCAGGATTGTTTTGGTGATTGTACAACACTTTTTATTCCCATATACATTTTAAAATTAGCCTGCCTATTTCTTTTAAAAAAATGTGCTGAAATTGTTATTGTAACTGTGCTAAATATGTATTTCACTTTGGGGATAATTGACATTTTGTCAATATCAGGTACTATAAACCATGAACATTGTATACCAGTCCACTTATTTGGGTCTGCTTTACTTGTTTTCATCAAAGCTTTGTAAGTTTTGGTAAAGAAACCTTGTACTACTTGTGTTTAATTTATGCTTAAGTATTTTGTGCCGGATTATTGTATATAACATCTTAATTTTTTTTTCAGCAGTGACTAGCTGTGCAGATTCAGTTAAAATAGTGAATGTTTCTGATTTTATGCTCACCTATAAAATGTGAGTTCTTGTTCTTAGAACAAGGACAAATGATATACACAAAATTACATAACTACAATAAATACCTTTCTGGGGAGCTCTAAATATTAAATTGAGTAATATATAGAAAATGAATATTACAAGACTTAGACTATTAGATAGATTTATTTTGATTGAAAGTGAAAATAAAGTCCAGTAATTCAAATTTCCTCACATAATACAGGGAACGTGTTTACTCATCTAACAGAAAGTTGTAGGGGAAAAAGAATAGTTTGTTTCAGGCAATACTAACCTTCAGTGATGTCCTCATAATTGTCTTCCCATCTCTTTCTCTTCTGCTAGCTTTACTCCCTGAAGGCTATTTTCCTAGAGCAGGTTCTTTAATCTGTAGACCGAATACTTTCCAGTTTCTAGTCCAATAGGAAGGAGAATGCACTTTCCTCAGCTGCTCTGTCAAGAGGACACAGTTCATCACCACAGTTCATGGAGATCATCCCTTTAATCCTCTCCAAATTGTGGCCAAGAAATATGCTGCCCTGAGTCACCTGTCTATCCCTGCAGACTAAATGTAAAAATAATAATAAAAAATTACTGGGTGGAGAAATGGTTTGTCAGTGAAATCTTGATGTTGTGACAGAAGAAGGAAGAATGCTCCACAGAGAGAAATGTCACAAACTTGGCATACCTCTAACACAGAAGCCACAAAACATGTGGCAGCTGTAGTATACGCTATGCTGACTCTTCTCAGCTCATTCTTACAGTCTCCCAGCAGTGCCAGCTCCGTCATTTTTTGGTATCTTTTAGTCTACTTCTTTTTTCAAGACTAATATCACCTTAAGCTCCATTTTATAAGTGAAAAAATTGGGGGTTTGTATTGGAACATAAGAGTCCTTTGACAATCACTTAAACTCTCCACTTTGTTTCTAGTGTACATTTAGCTAAAAAGAGCAGACCGGAGGTATAAATATGATTCCCAGTGTTGCTGCTCTCCTCTACCTTCTCCTTAGAAAAATAAAAGAAATGCTATTTATAGCTACTATAAACCAGAGTCAAGTTTTGTAATACTGCCACACAACCTTTTCCTGGGAATCAAGCAAGGCCAGTATCACAAAATAAGGGATCTTCTGTGTTCATGAAGCCCAATAGAAATATTTTTTTCATTGCCTTTTTGACCTCACAAGAGAAATAGCAACTGTATGTTTTATTTGTATCCAAGGCATACAAGAAAAGTAATTGAAATGTGGTTGATATAAGGGTTACAAAATATTTTCTTCTTCTTTTTTTTTAAGTGGATCCCTTTCTATTCATTTGAAATTCTAAAATCCTAAGAAGGGTAAATAAGATCTTTTACAATTTGTTCATGCTTGCTGCTTTAGAATTAATTATATTTATTCTAATATAATTATATTGATTCTCTACTGACCCGCTTCTCTCTGTTTCTCACCCTGCCCCCTGCTTGGCCTGAAATGTCTTTCCCTGCTTCAGCTGGGTATCCAGTTATCTTTCAAAATGATGTTACTTGCTTCATGAAGTCCTCATAACATCTCATCACGGGGTGAGTGCCCTATTTGGCATTCTCTTAGCTTCTTGTTCTTGGCATTATCATAGCATTTATCTCAATACAATGTGGTGATATGTTTAAGGGCAAGGTTTTGTTTGTTTGTTTGTTTTCCTTTCTCTGCCAATGCCTACCATTGTGCTAGAGGGCAAGCTTTTTTTAAAAAAATTAAAAACATTTAGTTTTTATTAAATTTTAATGAAAACTAAATGTTTTTAATTTTTTAAAAAATGTTTACCCTATAGCATCAGTAAACATTTAAAAAAAATTTTTTTACAACTTTATTTATTTATTTTTATGTGGTGTTGAGAATGGAACCCAGTGCCTCACCCCTGCTAGGCAAGTGCTCTACCACTGAGCTACAACCTAGCCCCCAACATTTTTTTTTTTTTTTTTATTAAAGGAGTAGAATTTTCTTCTCAAAATACAGAATGTACAGATGAACTTGAATAAAAGGAACAGCGAGAAGCTTATGCACCTTTGTTTTTAACCTTTGAAATTTCGTGATTTCTGTGGATAGTATACTTTGAGCACATGATGGCTCTAATAGGTATGGTAGGAATATTCCTATAAACATTATCAAAATGTATTAATTTGAGAGCTTTATGTGTGCATAAATATTACCATTTTCCTGGTATATGCAACCATTATACACTGTTTAATAAGTACTGGCTATGTTATAATTTATTTTTGAAAACTCCAAAGCTAAGGAAATAATTCTATTTACAATAGCATAAAAAAAGAATAAAATACTTAGGAATAAATTTAACCACAGAGATGAATTCTTTCCTTGCTGAAAATTATAAAACACTGTAGAAAGATATTAAAGAAGATACAAATAAATGAAAACAAGTCCCGAGTTCATGGATTGGAAGAATTTGTAGTGTTAAAATGCCTATACTTCCTAAAGCAACCTATGGATTCAACACAACCCCTTTCAAAATTCTTTTATTTCACAAAAATAAAAACAAAATCCTAAAGTTCATATGGAATCCCAAAAGACCCTGAATAGCAAAAACAATCTTGAGAAGAACAAATCTGGAGGCATGGGATTGGATTTAATTTAATTTGATTTCAAAGCATACTAGAAAGCTATAGCAATTAAAACACCACCATACTGTCATCAAAACTGATTGTGGCACATGCCTGTAAACCCAGTGGCTTCTGAGGTGAAAAAGGAGGATCCCAAGGGCAAGGTCAATCTCTGCAATTTAGGGAAGCACTTACAAACTTAGTGAGATCCTGTCTCATATCAAGCTAGAAAGCTTCTGCACAGAAAAGGTAACCCATGGAATGGGAAATGAATAATTATAAATCATATGTCTGATAAGGGTTTAATATCTAAAATATATAAGAAGTCCATACAACTCAATAGCAAAGCACAAATTTTAAAAATCAGGCAAAGAACCCAAATACACATTTTTTTTTCTCCAAAAAGACATACAAATGACCAGCAGATAATAAAAAGTTCTTGGAAGTGCAATCAAAACACAATCAAAACATATATAGTGGAGGAAATGGGGGGATTTGGGTCAAAGGCTGCAAACTTTCAGTTATCAGATGAATAAGTTCTGGAAATCTAATGTACAATGAGAATGAATCAGACATAACTTTCCTATGTTTATATTTGAATACACGCCCAGTGTAACTCCACATCATGTACAACCACAAGAACGGGAAGTTATACTCCATGTATGTATAATATGTCAAAATACACTCTACTATCATGTATATCTAAAAAGAACAGATTTTAAAAATAAAAAAACACCATGAGATAAAAACTTACCCCTTTTAGGATGGCAATTATCAAAAAAGTCAATAATAACAAGAATTGGCAAGGATGTAGAAAAAGGCAAACCCCTGCATACTGTTGGTGGGATTAAAAATTGATATACTCACCTTGGAAAATAGTATGGGAGTTCTTCAGAAAAGCAAAAGGGTAGCAAGAAGCAAAAATATAACAGTATCTATTCCAGCAATCTCAGTCCTGGGAATATTTCCACAGGAAATGGTACTTAATTAATCCCAGTATACCCTGCAGAGTACCTGTTGAGAGGTATATGGATAAAGAAAAGGGGCCATATAGCTCCAAAGGAGTATTAGTCTTATAGAAGAAGGACATCCTATCATCTGTGACAACATGAGCCTAGAGGACATCATGCTGAGTGAAAAGGCCAGACATGAAATTCAAATTCTGCATCATCTCACATACATGTGAAATCTGAAGAAGTCAAAGTTATAAAGACAGATAAAAGAAAGGTGGTTGTCAGGGACTAGAGAGTGGAGGAAATGGGGGGATTTGGGTCAAAGGCTGAAAACTTTTAGTTATCAGATGAATAGGTTCTGGAAATCTAATGTACAGCATTGTGAGTATATTTAATAAGAACTGCATAGTTTTTAAAAAAAGGAGTAGATTGTAAGTTCTCTCATCACACACATAAAAAATAGTAACAATACTATGTGAGGTGATGCATGTTATTAGCTTGATTGTGGTAATCATTTCATAATGTGTACATATGTCAAAACATCACATTGTACATCTTAAATAGATACAGTGCTTATTTATCAATGTACCTCAATAAAGCTGTAAGAAATAAAACCTGTAGTGCAAATTCATTTTATTATAATCCATCCAATGAAAGGAATGTTGAAACAATTGTAGGAATAAATGAAATTTTATATAATATATGAATTGTCCATTTGCATTCATTCCTTTGTAGGAGTTACTGGGAGTAAGATTTATGATTTTTCACAGTGAGTTTTCTTTCAATTATTGGCCAGTTTCAAACAGTATTTATATAAGCTCCCCACTTTGAGTTCTTGAGAATCATGTGCAGAGGGCTCACCATGAGAAGTTCAAAAACATGCCATTTTGTCTAACTGTATTCTATTCATGCCCATGAGTCTGAATTCCTCAAAGTCAGATTCTGTTTCTAATTTGTCACCATTATTCTCAATGACTAGCACAGTGTTTGATATATACAATGGACTCCATCAAGGATTCTTGAATTAAAACAAACTACTTCGGAATTATTCTGGAAAAAATACCAGTATTTACTGGATGACTTATTTGATGTCAGTCATGTCCAACATATTATCCCATTTAAGGCTCACAGCAATCTCGTGAAGGATGTATTATTCATCAACACTACAGAGTGGAGAATTTGGAAATAGAGAGGTAACCTGTGAGAGAAGAAGCCAGCCCATCAGATCCCAAAATCCATGCTCTATATTTTACAATAAGAGTGCCTCCCTCACTGACATAAGATATATGATAGGAGAAAAACTCCTAAATGTGCCTAGTATATAAATAACATGCATCTTTGCTATTATTATTATTTGCTATTTCTCAAAGTAGGTGATAAAAGAATGTTTATAGCTTCCCCCCCCCCCAAGCCATGCTTATGACATTGGTATTTAAAAAGAAAAACAACACCTTAACTTTTAGATAAGTTATTTTTTTGACATGTTTAGTATAACAACAAAATATTCCTTTAAGAGTGGATTTAGTTTAACCCGGAAGGCCTTTGGATCCTTGGCATGCAATTCGCAACTATAGATCATGCTTTCTTCCAGCCTGGACTTGGGAACAGCTGCTTGTTGCCCATGTTGAATTTTATGGGAATTTGCCCAGTTTCCTTGGTGGACTTTTTACATTCTCTTACATTTCCATTACTTGACCAGCTCAGCATCCCTTCAATTCTGTAACCACAATGTCAATTGAAAACAGATCAAGGTGGAAGGCAGGTGAAGATCACATCTCTTGCATGCAACATCTTAAAATGCATGTAAATGGCTTTGGTGTTCCTAAAGCATTGGGAACATTCAAGTGTTTAGACTGAGTCAGTGAAAAAAAGCAGGACCTATGCTCCGTTGTCCCAGGTTTGACATTTCTCCAGCCACTTAATTTGTCCAGGAACATTTCACTCTTGATTTCTCAGATTCTTTCTGTTCTCTTGGTCTTGATTCCAAGGGTATGCCTTTATACATGAAGAAATTTAAATGTTTTATTCCTCTTAATGGAGATGGTGACCAGCCTGAATGTCCTACACAATGCAGAAGAGTTCCTGGTGGTAACTCATCCTACTTTTTACAACTTTGGAAAAGTTGGAGAAACTTGAGCCAGTTGACCTGGTCCCCACTGTTAGATCTGCTGTTCACAGAAGAGGTAGTAAAAAACTGAATGTTATTAGGGATAGCACCTCCTTCCTACCTTGTTGGGAGTTTCCTTTGATCAACTATTCTCCCAAGATTGCATCCTGTCAATGACCTCACAAATTTTTCTTGTCTCTATGTAAATTGCTATCTTTTCAGGAGGTGCCTGACAGTCAAGTTTGCCAGGGCTTCCATTTGTACAGAAGCTGTTATTATGGAATAAGTTTAATGGGTCGTGAATTTTGTGGAAAAAGGGAGGGTCTCTCCATGACTTTGTATGTACCACTCATGGACCTAGTGGCTCTACAAGGAGTGCATTAGGGTAAATATTTTTAGCCCATTGACTCTGGAGATAATAACTGAAAATGCTTCATTAAATTTTCATGGGTGACAGAAACTACTAAGGGAAAGGGGAGGGGGGGAACAACCAAAAAAAAAAAAAACACCACCAACAAAAAAAGTCCACCACATTGGCTTTATTATTACACAGCTGGAAGACAGAAGTGTGGCCCCTGAAAAGAATAAAATAAACTTTTTTTAAAAAAAATTGATTTTATTTTTTAAATACATGACAGTGGAATGCATTACAATTCTTATTACATATATAGAGCACAATCTTTCATATCTCTGTATATAAAGTATGACCATACCAATTCATATCTTCATATATGTACTTTGGATAGTGATGTCTATCACATTCCACCATCATTGCTAACCCCCTGCCCCCTCCCTTCCCCTCCCACCCCTCTGCCCTATCTAGAGTTCGTCTATTCCTCCCATGCTCCCCCACCCTACCCCATTATGGGTCGGTCATCTTATATCAGAGAAAACATTCAGCATTTGTTTTTGGGGATTGGCTAACTTCACTTAGCATTATTTTCTCCAACATCATCCATTTACCTATAAATTCCATGATTTTATTCTATTTTATTGCTGAGTAATATTCTATTGTGTATATATGCCACATTTTTTAATCCTTTCATCTACTGAGGGGCATCTAGGTTGGTTCCACAGTTTAGCTATTGTGAATTGTGCTGCTATAAACATTGATGTGGCAATGTCCCTGTAGTATGCTGTTTTTAAGTCCTTTGGGCATAGACCAAGGAGAGGGATAGCTGGGTCAAATGGTAGTTCCATTCCCAGTTTTCCAAGGAATCTCCACACGGCTTTCCATATCGGCTGCACCAATTTGCAGTTCCACCAGCAGTGTATGAGTGTGTCTTTTTCCCACATCCTCACCAACATTTATTATTGTTTGTCTTCATAATAGCTGCCATTCTTACTGGAGTGACATGATACCTTAAAGTAGTTTTGATTTGCATTTCTCTCATTGTGAGAGATGATGTACAAGAGACTCTGCCTCTAATAAAAGAAAAAGTAGACCCTAATCTTCATCATGTGGGATTAGGCCCCAACTTTCTTAATGAGACTCCTATAGCACAAGAATTAAAACCAAGAATCAACAAATGGGATGGACTCAAACTAAAAAGTTTTTTTCTCAGCAAAAGAAACAATCTGTGAGATGAATAGAGAGCCTACATCTTGGGAGCAAATTTTTACCCCTCACACATCAGATAGAGCACTAATCTCTAGGGTATATAAAGCACTCAAAAAAGCTAAGCACCAAAAAAAAAAAAAAAAAAAAAAAAAAAAAAAAACCCAAATAACCCAATCAATAAATGGACCAAAGACATAAACGACACTTCTCAGAAGAGGATATTCAATTAATTAACAAATACATAAAATAAACTTTTTAAAGGAACGCTTGGGGCAGCACTTAATTTGATTCCCATCCACTCCCAATAGGGCCACTGGAAGCAGGTATGCTGTGACAGGCATTGACCAAAGTTGAATTCAGTCTCAGGGTGAAAGAGTTTTCAGACTAATACAATATTTTCTGCGATTTGGTGTTCCTAGGAACTTTATTATAAGTTAGGATCTGAAGTAGGGAGCGGTGTATATGATCAATGGAGTCTTCTGCACAGGTTCTGATCTGAAGGTGGTTTACTCCAGAGCACTCCAAGAATGGAGCATGTGCGGGTAGAATGAACTGGGGAAGAAGTAACTGGGACCTGCACACCCTCAGGGGCACGGGTCTCTCATTAGGACTGATGAAAACGTGGCAGTTGCGAAACCTCTCCCTTCCCCAACTTTGGCCCGGAAGCTTCAAAGCTTCAGTGAAGACCACAGCCACCCAGCCACCATTGGCCGCTGGGACCGAGCGCCCTCTCCTGCCAAGGGACGTGGGGGCAAGAGGGAGAACCAACCTTCTTGTCTTCGCCCACTGGCACTCTTTAAGCTTGGGCATGAGTATGTTTAGAGGTTTGGGTAAAAGTAGACCTCAGAGAAAAATGAGAGGCTGGGCTGGGGCTCTTGCTGGTAACGGTGGCGCAAAGACTGGATACTTTGTGAAACCCTCCTCTCCCTCCTCCTCCTAGCCAGCGCAGCTGGGGCGGGGACCCCATGCTCTCTGCTCGGCTCTCCACGCTGGGATGGGGAGTGAGCGCAGGGGCTCTAGAGACGCGACTGCAAGCCGTGGCGCCCCCGCTCGCTTGCTCGCTTCCTCCTTCTCGGCGCCACCTCGACTCTTCTAAGCTCTCAGAGCGCACTCGGGCAGCGCGGAGAGCGACCGGGAGGAAGCTGGTGCCGGGAGGCTAAAGGCGGAGGTGCGCTGCGGTCGGCCAACCGGCGGCGGCCAGAGAGCGGGCAGGTGAGCGGCGCCGCGGGGCGCCGGGCGGGCGCGGGGCGGCAGGACGGCGGGGCGGGGGCCGCGGGAGGAGGCGGGTCTGCGCGGGCCCGGTCTCCTCCCCCTGCTCTGACGCGGGGCCCGTGGCTCCCGGGGAGGATGGACCCAGCTCTGCGCTCGCCGGGGCTTCCCCGGGCTGGAGAGCGCGCCTGAGTGCCGCCGCCCGCCGGGCATGGGGAGCCGCTTCCTGGGCGGCTGCGGCAGAGGAGGAGGATGCTCTGGGCGAGCCGAGGTGAGGCGCGGCGGGGGCACGGGGCAGCCCTGGAGTTCAGCGCGAGCAGGTGCCCGGCGGGGACACTGCGCCAGCGGGCCCGGGTGGCTCCTCTGGACCCTCTGAGCCAGTGTGAGAAGGAGGGCTGTCGGGGCGCGCCTCTTGGGAGTTTGGCTAGAGGTTCTGCGGGATGGCGACTGCAGCAGTTTTCGGCCCTCTCCTTCTACTTACTGGGAGGCAAGGGGCAACCTCTGTTCACCCCCAATCTCCCACCTCATTTCCCTACTTCTGACCACCGGCGATCTTCTAGTCTCAACACACTCATCTCTCTCCAGGACCCCCTGCATCCTCCTCCTTCCTGCGGTCCCGGCTCTATCGGTCCGAGCTTTCTTTCTCCCACTCCAGAACCTGCCCTGTGCTCCTCAAACCACTTCCCAGCCTCGCTAGTGGCGCCCGGGGGCTGGACCCTCTTCCCCACTTGGCGAAACCCGGTTTCTCACTCCTCTACTTCATGGCAGCGCTGCGGTCCTGCCTCGACCTCTGGGAAAACCGGATCTATCCCAGTGACCCCAACCCCTTGGCGAACACTGTCAAAGCTGGATCTCGTGTTCTTCGGACCCCAGCCCTTCTTTGGGTTGTCTATCGCCTCATTTTCTGCCGTTTGTCCATTCCCCGGGTCTCTGGCTATCCCGCGGCTCCCCTTCCATCCTCACCAGCCCGCACCGGTTCTCTCTGGGCTTCTGACTCCACTCTCTGCCTCGCGTGTAGAATCTTTTTTTTTTTTTTTTTCCTTACTGGGGAAAGTTTAAACCCTTGTGATTCTAGTCATAAAGGAACCATAAAAGGGGATCTCAACCGCCTAGAGAATCCCGAATTCAGGGAATCCGGAGAAGCAGGGAGTGGAGTCCTGGCATCGGGAAGGGGCAATGGTTGTACATACAAAGTGAATTTCCAAACCCCGGCTAGTTGCTGCCTCCGCTGGCAGCGTCCCGCGGAGTATTATTGTGAGCCCTGGTGGGAGGGCGCTTCTTTTCTCGGCACTTTTTAAGGCACTTTTTTTTCCGCCTTTTCCTTTTCTTTGGTGGTGCTGGTGGATCAGTTGGGGAGCAGTGGGCACAAGGGAAAACTGCATGGCGAGGCCAGTGCCACTTGGCTAATGCTTTGCCTCCTCCTGGACCCGCCAGACTGTGTACGTTTCACTCGGTGTAAACTATCCCCAACCCCCAACTGCATCACACAAGTCCTCATTGTTGGGGGTCTGCTGGGGCACTTCCGCCTAAGCTGGGAGAGTCTAAAGGAATGGGGTGGGGGTGGGGAAGCCTGGAGCGATTGGAGACCGCCGGGCTTTCGGTGGCAGCCGGAGTAGAGAGCGCCGCGGCGCGGGCATCTGCGCGCTCGTGGAGTGTGTGTGTGTGTGTGTGTGTGTGTGTGTGTGTTGCAGAAGCTCGGGTGCCTATCCGCGTGGGTGGGTGCCTCCATGTGCGTTTAGATGTCCGCTCACGCCTGTGTTGAGCTGGGTTAGCAAGAGGGGCAAGTGGGGAGCCTTTAGAAGGAGTGCGCCTTTCTGTGCCCCGGGGCTGGACGCGCGGGCGAGGCCTCCTCTAAGGCGTAGGCTACAATGCTTCTCCCAGCGAGCCCGCGGGGACCGGAGCGAGAAGCCTCGCTGCAGCTTCTTCTGCCGGCCCCCCTCCTGCTGGCCGGTGAGACGCACTTTCACAATGTTGATGGCTTTGAATAAAGGCCTGGTGGGGGTTCCGCTGAAGCTTCACAACACTTAACATGTTTTCAAGTAATCATATAAATTAAAGGTGGCTTACGTTCAGAACCTCCTAATTATCCGGTTCACGTTTGTACATTCATGTGCCAATTATAGGTCTTCGGGAAATCCATAAAATTATAAACCATCCCCACCCCCTGAATTAGCACCCATTGTTTTTATTATCTCAGCGATGAGTGATTTGGGATGGAACCCTGAATTGCACAGGCGAAAAGATCCAATGGATTGGGGGGAGAGGTTAGTTGGAGTACCAATGCTCCACTACCTCTTCCCCATCTCTTTCGCTCCCTGTCCCGACAAGGCTTGGTAACAATTCTGGAAACTGAAAGGGATCAAAGATTTTCTTGATTTCCCATTGAGAAGGGCGACCTAATCAAAGCTGCATAAAAGTCAACTTCTAAGCAATCAGAAATTGTCTGCTGATGTCCTTGATTGAAACCCTAGCATTCAAATGGAGTATTGAAGAACTCGCAGGAATGGCTTTTGAAGCGCTATTGTTCTTTTCCATACACAGAAACCCTCTTCAAGGTTTAGGAAGTTCAAAATGCAGTGATTTGAAAGGACTGATGTTGTAACTATTTGGCAACGCTGGCAGGATCGGCGGGGATGAGGGAAGAGGCCAGGTGGGAAGTGCAAAAGTGTTGTTACTATCTTCTTGGGAACAGTGGCTCTCAAGTGGGGGGTTCAGCTCTACACATCAACTTGGCAATTAAATCTCTTCCTAAAGCGGATTTAGAAGATGATTTTTAGTAGTTTTTTTTTTTTTTTTGATGGTTTGCTTAAGGTCTGAATAGGCGTATCTGAAACATTTAATCATGTTCATTGTATTCAACAATAAAATCTGAATAAAAATTACTTATTGTTGATGAAGCTCATCTCTCAAGCTGTTTCACAGTATGTCTCATTTGCAAGACACACCATTGTGTGAGGCTGCAGGGAAGAGATTGTATCACTTATTGTTCATTTTCTCCTCCCAGAGCCAGAGAGGAATATGGTTCTTCACTCCCCTTTGCCCTGTAAAGTAATTTTTCTTAAATGGGTGGGTGTTCAGCTTGGTACCTAATAGTACCCATCTAAAAATGGCATTTGGTGGATTTCTGAGGCTTGGAGCCACCCTGCAGGCAGATGAAGAATCTATTTGAGGCAGCAATTCATTTTGATATTTCACTCAAGTCAAACATGTTGTTTTTGCTGGGATTTAATCCTTTCAAACTAATAAAGCAAACAAAACAAGAAAATCACAGTTTATGTCTTTTAGATGGCACTTTAAAAAAAATAGCATACATTAAAGGGTGTTTCAAGAATGTTAGGTGTTATTTAGGACTTACTGTGAAAAAGGATGTTCACCAGTTAAGCAATTGAGGAGAAATCACTTCACTTCTCAGAACCTCAGTTTCATCATCTGCAAAACAGGGACAATTATTACCTACCTTGTGGGTCTTTGAACAATATTATGGGAAAAAAAAATCCTTCTAGTGTATATGGCAGGATTCCAAGAGAATGGTATTTTTTTAGTAATGGTATGGGATTCTGTTGGGGGAAGAGGATGACATTTGGAATTGGAAGATCAGGATTGAATCCAATTACTACCTGTCTTGTGATATTTGGCAAGTAATTTCACATATTAATAAAAATAAGAATAAGTAATCTTTATGGAAGACTTAGAGCACTTTGCCCTTCATTTACTTAATCTTTAAATAACTCCAGGAAGTAGAAACTTACATTCTCATTCCTATTTGATAACTAAGGGAACTGGGCAGAGGGAGATTTGGCAATTGGCCTGAGATGAGCTGGCAAGTAAGGGAAGGAACTAGAATTTACATCCACTCATTCTGGTTCAGAGTGTGCCCTAAACACATGTCAGGCAGCATCTGAATGGGGAGGTGATACCAGCCATCTCCCAGGCAGGTTGTAAAATCAATGAGGAGTAATGAGATAGTAAGACTGGCTAGTAAGAAGGGAGCTAGAGAATTCTCTCATGTTATATGCTAACATAAAATGGGTGGGACTCAATGGCCAGTGAGACATTGGGTGATGGTGGGCATTTTGAATACATATGACTTTGAGGCAGTCTCTAACAGGTATTGGTTTGTATTGGTTCCCATTTAGCCATGTATCTGTGAAAATATTTATTAATTAGGTAACTAATTAGAAAATAACTGATGTGGCAATTAGTTAGTAATGCAGAAACTACATTATTACTATCTTCTGTTAAGAGCCTTGGTAAGAAGAAATTCTCCAACTATGAGGTAATGTTAGTCAGTCTTAGTCCTTCAGCTCTGTAAGCTGGGTGGCCTGGGCTAGCTTATCAAACTTCTCTGTGCTTTGCTTTACTTTATAGTAAAATAACAGGCCCAACTCATAAGATTCCTGTGAAGACTATAGGAATTAACAGAGTGCTTAGAACAGTACCTAGCAGGCATTGGGACTGTTACTTTGTGATTAATATTACCCTTCAAAATGAGATAAGAATCCTTCCCCTTGTAATAAGAAAGTAAGAAAGTTATCTTCTTTCTTTCTTTCTTTCTTTCTTTCTTTGCTAGCCAGTGGTTGCAGAGAAAGAGATACATTTCAGGATTCCAGGAAAACATTTTCCTTTGTTCTATTTGGAATATTTCCTTGAATATTCCCACTTTATGTAAAGGAATTCTGGAAGTGCACATCACGCTAAGCTCTCCATGACATTGTCCTGTTCAATAATAATTTGGAGGAAAATAAAATGACTTTGATTGATTATTGAATTCTAGAAGTGGATTAGTCGACTTTGCCAGTTGGTAGATGGGAAAAATCAGACTTGAGGAGTGACATAAATTTATAGTTGAGGGGCACCATTGCAACCCAGAATTCTTGGACTCCTTGTCCAGTGCTCCTCCGAGGCCAGATTGTCTCTGGTACCAGATAGAGAAGTAGCTTGAAAATATAAATAAAACTTGGCAGGGGAGGTGTTGTCAGGGTAAGACATGAGCCAGCCAGACATTCTGTACTGAAAAGAGTGTCAGTAGGAAATGCGTGTTCATATCCATGAAAACTAGCATTGCACTCTGTCTTCAGAATGTGTGTCAGGATATGAACGCCTGCAAACACAAAATAAAACAACCCATTATGCCAATTAATCACCTGGATGTTTCCCTTAGGTAGAAGAGCAAATGTTCAGGTTTCTTTTTTCTGTGACATTTTCTCTTTGTGTCGTCATTCCATTTGTTCCTCAGATATGGGAAGGTTTTGGTTCAGGAATCATAAAACTCCTCTGGCTTCTATTTCATGAAATATGCAGCATATTCTATTGGAAAGAAATTGCCAGCTTGCTTTTATTATTATTATTTTACTTTATTTGAACCCGACATATAGCCAATCTACCATGCCAGTGGGGGATTCTCATAAAGAGAACAGAAAACAGAAATAAAATTCTGCTGAATAGAAGAGCTCACAGCTAAAATTATGAAAGTTTGGTGGTGGTGAAAGTGGGTTGATTAGTTTAGGGGGTTAAAATGAGGGGTGGGTCCTCTCAGACAGGAGTGACTCCTACAGAGTAAACCCAGGCCAGCAGTGTTGACCACATATAGTGAGTCTTAGAAAACTATGAGTCCCCCATGTGCCGGCTCCAAGTGTCACAGCAGTCTCTGATTCTGCAGGTCAGTCTGTCTCTTGTCAGGATCATGATCTGGGGCTTTACTGTCCATCAGTTCAATCATTACCTTCTTTCTCTGTATCTCCATTCCTCCTTGTTTCTGTCTGAATCTTTGTCTCAACGTTTATATCTGTTTGTTTTTATTCTTGTTACTGTTAGAATGAAAATGAAGATTGAAAAGTTACAAAGATGCATTGAAAGCATGAGGTTTGGGGTATGGGTTCTGTGTCCCACAAGGCTCCATGGGTTGAGATTTGATCTCCAATTGTATTAAGAGGGTTGAGAGGCTGAGGGAGGAGGATCGTGAGTTCAAAGCCAGCCTCAGTGACAGTGAGGTGCTAAGCCACTCAGTGAGACCCTGTCTCTAAAATAATGCAAAATAGGACTGGGCATGTGGCTCAGTGGATGAGTGCCCCTGAATGCAGTCCCTTCTACCCTCCAAATAAAGAAGTTGGAAGCTTAAATCTGAATGTGATGTTTAGAGGTGAGGCCTCTGGGAGTTCTTTAGAATTAGAGAATGTTATCAGGATGGAGGTCCTAGGAGGGAATCTTGATGACTTTGTATGAAGAGGGAGAGAGACCACAGAGACACACATGCATGCTTCCTAACTTGTGCCCTGTGCCACTTCAGGACTCTGACAGCAAGAAGGCAATCACAAGATGGGGCCCCTGGACCATTAACCTCCAGACCTGTGAGCCAAAATGAACCACCTTTTACAGAAATTTAGTGTGTGGTATTATGTTATTGACCACAGAGAATGCACTAGTACAGAGAATATCTAGGTAATGAAGGAAGAAATTCCTGGTCAGGCATATAAACAGCACTTCTAGGTCCACTCATGTTTATTGAGCACCTACTTTCTCCTGGTTCAGCTTTATGCTAATATTTTCAACAGTACCAAGATGCAAAGGTGCAATCTGCCATCGAGGGTCCTGGCCACGTGCAGGAATAACTGCTACACCATGAGTGAGTTCAGAAAATATCTACATAGCCTTGAAGCTTCTGAAGAGTAGTCCACCTAGAGAAATAATAATAATAATAATAAAAAAAGGCAAGACTGCACGGAAGAGACTGCCTTTCACCAGGTCTTAAAGGTTGACTGAAAAATTATAAAAGGAGTCCAGACTGAAAGAACTGCATGAGTAAAACAATTTGGGCATGAAGGTTTGTTATTCATTTAGGGATAGATATAGTTGCCTGTGGTCATAATGTAAAATATGTGGTGTAAATGTTTGTTTGTTTGGGAGGGGGGTGAGGGGAAGGTACCAGGGAGTGAACTCGGGCACTTGATCACTGAGCCACCTCCCCAGACTTGTTTTGTATTTTATTTAGAGAAGAGTCTCACTGAGTTGCATAGCACTTCACCATTGCTGAGGCTAGCTTTGAACTGGTGATCCTCCTGTCTCAGCCTCCTCAGTCACTGGGATTACAGGCATGCTCCACTGCGCCTGGTGTAAATGTTTTTTTGAATAGAGCATTTTCCAAGCAGAGTCCCAGGTAACAAAATTTCCCTTAAGTTGGTATGGATATTTCAAAAGGAACAGTGTTCAGAGGGGAAACATGTACCACATGCAACAAATTTTGGAAGGTACCAAATTGTACATTCTGCTTAGTAAATCATGGCACTTACTGACATGTTAAAGGTTCAGAAAATTTCTGCAGTAAAGAAACTCATTTAACTCATTAAGAATTTGCTAAACTCATTGCCATATCAATTAATCAGTTTTCTGTTGCTATGACAAAATACCTGAGATAATCTATTTAAAAAGAGGAAAGATTTACTATGGCTCATGGTTTCAGAGGTTTCTTTCCATGGCTCTGTTGTTTGTGAGTCAAAATATCAGGAGCAGGGAACACCACAGTAGAACAAAACTGCTTGCTTCATGATGACTAGGAAACAGAGAGAAAGAGGGAGAGAATGAACAAGTCCCAACATCCCCTTCAAGGTCAATCCCCAGTGAGCTAACGTTTTTTCTACAAGGCCCATCTCCCAAGGGTTCTTTTACCTCCCTATATCATCACAGGCTGGCCACAGACCTTTAATGTGTGGCCCTTTGGAGGAATGTTTAAGATCTAAACCATAACACCATAGACCCTTTGATTTCAAAAACCAACTCTAGTGTCTATGGGTTTGGGGAAAATGCAAGGAACTACTAAAGATTTTTAAACATTTTTACTGTGAAAGTAATATGATTTTGAAATGTAGAATAGACTATTTGGGAAATAAAAAATAAAAGAAAACTGTACCTACCACTCAGCTAATGAGATAAAACTATCAGATAGCATTGAAGCCTCCTAGTTAATTTTTTCCAGATCATATCACCCTCCCTGCAGCCAGATGTAATCACTCTCCCAAATTTGATGTTCATTACTCCATATGATTCTTCTGAATATGCTTATCGGAAGAATGGACCTAACTAGACATCTGATGATTTCTCATCCAATTTTAAGCTAGTCAATGAAAGATAATAAAATGAAATATTATTTGGTCCAATAATTGTCCTAGAATAAAAGACATTTATAAAATGTTTAGAGGAAAGAAGTATGGCTTCTGCTTTTAGCTCTACTGTCCGGAAGATAGTAGATGCTCAGTAAATTTCTGCTGAATAGAATTAAAAGTGTGTTATGTTGGGGTTCATCAAATAATGTGGGTAAAAAAAAACTAGAAATAAAAAAATGCAAAAGAACTAGAGTAAATTAATTGTTTTCCAAAGACAATAGTAAATACTTTGTGGTCAGTGAACTTGAAAAACTATTTTTGCTACCATTCTTTATTTTATAATATGTATTTGGAAGTGAATAGTAACCGTCACTTGTTGAAAGTGATGTTTATGTCTTCTTAATATCTCTTGGAATAATTAACAGCAACTACTTACCCAAATTTGTCCTGTTAAGATAGCTGGTTCAGTAGAGCTACCCACTGCTGTTACAGGAAAAATTATAAATATAAATACTTTCTATCAAAAAGGAAATTTATAAATTGCAATGCAGATTAATTACTCAGTACCCTGACACTAAATACTTTGAAGGTTTATGAGGGTCTTATCCTTGGAGTCCTCAAGAAATAACTTACTATCCGTAACAGAATGTCACAGTTAGGCACCGTCCTGCCAGCACCAGTGTCTCTCTTGATATGTGTGAGGGACAGCCTCTTGAAGCACAAGTCATACCTGGGTGACGTTCTACTTTTTATTATCCTAGCCTATATCTGTGTGTTACTGTCCATGTTAGCATGTGGGGCGAATGACAGAATATTGATGTAGAATGTGTGGTAGAAAGAATGAGAGCAGGAGGTTGAAGACTCCCCTGCTCGCTGGGGCAGCTCTTGGTACCAAGTCCCAGCTGTGTGGGAGATGGAAGATTGACTCCTCCCATGGGGCTACAAGATGATCATTCTGAGGATCACTGCTGGGGTTCTCTGTCTTTTCTTTTTGCTGGTAGAAATTTCTCCTGGCAATTTCGGGAGTGGTGGATAACACCCCAGCAGTTAGCAGAACAAAAGTTAACTTTGCCATGTGGATGATCATAAATAAAATTAAAAAGTACACCAAGGGCCTGGGAGAGAATCTGCACAGGCCCTTCCCCAGGGGTTGCTTGGTGGTACCTGTGCACTAGGGCAGTGGCATGTCATGGGGCTTGTGTTGATGTGAATAAAGGCCACATTTTTTCTGGGCAGTGTTATATGGTACTCCCCAAATGTCCAACTGTAAACCACAACCATTCAGATGGACTAGGTAAAACCAGAAGTGCCAGCCATCCAGTTGTGGATAAAGCAAGAGAGGGCCAACGATGTGCTGAATCTGAGCTGGGGCATGCATTGTTAGAACAGAGCCCCCGTGAATGCAAAAAGGTTACTGTAATTTATTCCTTTGGGAAGCTGATTAGATTTATGGACCACATAGAAGTTGGAGTCTTGCCAACCTTCTGCTATCTAACTTCTTAATTTTAATGTAGTCGAATTTATCAATCTTTCCTTTTATGGTTGGCACTTTTTATGTCTTGTTTAAGAAAGCCTTTTATTTTTTAACCCTGATGTCATGAAGATATTCTCCTTTATTATCTTCTAAAGCTTTATTGTTTTGCTTTTTTTACATTTAGGTTCTGTACTCCACAGGGGTGTGTGTGTGTGTGTGTGTGTGTGTGTGGTGTATGGTGTGAGGTAGGAATGTATTCAGTGCTCTTCCATATGGGACAATTATATTTTGGCACTACAGTGAGTTTCTAGGCATATGTTTTGTACATTCTTTTGCACAAACCAAACTTTATTGTTATTGCTCTGTAATAGGCCTTTGTATTTGGCAGGACAAATCTTTTACTTTGTCATTCTTCAAATGTGTCTTGGTTTTTCTTGGCCCTTTGTCTTCCATATATATTTCGTAATCAGCTTTTAAGGTTTCGGAAAAAATACTCTTGAGATTTTATTTGCATTACATTGAATTTGTAGACTGATTTAAGGAGAATGACATTATTAGGATGTTGCGTCTTTTCTACCCCATAAATGTAGCAACTCTTCATTTATTTAGTTCTTGCTTAATGTCTTTCCATAGAGTTTATAGTTTTCCTCCACAAAGGTATACCCCGTTTTGTTAGATTTATGTTCATGTGTTTTATATTTTTGTTATTATAAATACTACCTCTTGAAAATTAAATTTTCTACCTATTTGTTAGTTTTCCATCATGTAGAGTGCCTTTCTTACTCTGAATAGGGGGTAGTCAGAGAGGAGGATGAACTTGCAGGGTTAGTGAGTGTTTACTAAAGTGCTAGGTACTTCATCTGCTCTCATTTGCTACCCAGAATGGCCTTCGGAAAGGGATGTGGGTAGCTGAGCACCACCTTGGACAGCGTCACCATCCTCCTTTGCAGACTGATAGTACAGGGGTCATAAGAGAACATCATTGGTCCAGAATGTGGCCGTGGAAATACAAAGTGAGGGAAGGGCTGAATGGGTGATCACCTTGTGTAGCAGCCAGTCTCATTCAATGGCAGAGGGATTTTTTTTAAAGTTTTTATTGGTGAATTTTAATTATACATAATAGTGGGATTTGTTGTTACATATTCATACATGAACATAACATGATCTTTCAATTTCATTCTCAAGTACCTCCCTGTTTCTTCTCCTCTCCTCCCTCTTCCTAATTCCCTTCCTCTATTTATTCTACTGGCCTTCCTTCTAGATTCTCCCCCACACACTTTTTTCCTCTTTTTTTTTTTTTTAACCCAGGGGTGCTCAACTACTAAGCCACATCCCTAGCCCTTTTTCATTTTTTATTTTGAGACAGGGTATTTTTAAGTTGCTTTGGTGCTTGTTAAATTGCTGAGGCTGGCCTTGAACTTGCAATCTTCCTGTCTCAGCCTCTCAAGCCACTGGGATTACCCTTTTTTCCCTCCCTCTTTAGCTTCTTCACTTGAAGGAAAACATAGGACCCTTGACTTCTTGAGTTTGGCTTCTTTCTCTTAATGTTCTCAAGTTCTATCCATTTTCCAGCAGATGATATCATTTGATTCTTTTTTGTGGCTGAATAAAACTGCATTGTATTTATACCACATTTTCTTTAACCATTCATCTGTTGACAGATACCTAGGCTGGTTTTGTAATTTTGTCTATCATGAATTATGCTGTTATAAATATGGGGGTAGGCATATATTGCTATACTATGCTGATTCTAACTCTTGAGGATAAACATCGAGGAGTAGCATAGCTGGGTCATATGATGGTTCCATGCCTAGTTTTTTGAGGAACCTCCATACTGATTTCCATGCTGGTTGTACTAATTTTCAGTCCTGCTAAGAGTGTAAAAGTGTTCCTTTTCCCCCACATCCTTTCCAGCTTTTATTATTATTTGCATTCTTGATGGACCGCCATTCTAACTGGTGTGAGATGAAATCTTAGTGTAGTTTTGATTTGCATTTCTCTGATTGCTAAAGACATTTGACATTTGAAAAACATCTCTGGTTTCGCATGGAGAGTAAGAGATTGGAGGAAGGAGGATACAGGTCCCTTCTTATTAGATACCCTAGCTGGCCTGAGTGCCAGCAGCTGGGTCCTGGGGGCATGAGTCTGTCTCCTCACATTGCTCTGCATTTCAGGCAGACCATAATGACTTGCTGCCTGCCTCGGGGTCTAGTTCTGGTGTGGAGGCCCAGCCCTAACTGGACCCTTGAGGCTTATCTCAGATGACTGTGCCTTATTCCCGCTGTCAGATGAGGAGCCACACATCTGGGGATGTGGAAACAGGTGTCTAGGTCATCAAATTGAGCTAGAATAGAGACCCGGGTTTCCTTGCACTCAGACCAGGGCTCTTTCCACCTCACTCCATTGACTTAAGATCTTCAAGTGTACTGTGATGGTATATAATTAAATGCTGCTGAAAATGTGGTTATGTGTGGAATTGTAACACTCACCTAACATACCTGCAAGAAGGATGTCGAGTGTGGCCCAAGTGGTGATTATTACCTGGCAATTTCTCTCTCTCTCTCTCTCTCTCTCTCTCTCTCTCTCTCTCTCTCTCTTTCCCCCTCTTTCCCCCTCCCTCCCTCTCTCCCTCCCTCCTCCCCTCCTCTGTCTTATCCCTTGCACTATTACTCTTTTTGTAAATCTACTTATATTATTTTCTCCCCATTCCAATAATATCTCTGTTTTGGGATGCAGGGCAGATATTCACTTCTCTTTAAAGGTTACCCCTTACAACATCAGGATGGATAAAGTTTCACAGTCCTCCTCCCTGCTGGCTGGGTGCCTTGTCTTCCTATTATCAGCACAGGTTTCACTGTGTTTTCTGAGATGAAGGTAATAGATGCAGCACTAGTTTAGGTTGTTATAAAAGAGGTCGCATCATATCAAACAAGGTTACGGAAGAGAACAGCTGACTACTTGGTTAGCCCCTGACTCTCTATATTTTCTCTTTGCTGTCTGTGGGTTCATGTGAGGAAGGCCAGATATCATTCTGGGTACTCTGACTGTTCCAGATGTCTTGGTGGAGAATGAAGTCTTGACTTGTTTCAGTAGCCATAAATCAGCATGGCTGGGAGGAAGGACGTGGGAGAAGGGGACCAGCATTGCCCTCTTTAAAAATTAAAGGTCATAACAACATAGGCTTAGCCTGAGCTGGACACCTCCCTCCTCCTGCCTCTCCAAGGTATGCATGTCATTCTTTGTATCTCAAACACTGGACTCTGTTACAAATCCTCCACCCCCATTATGTCCTCCCTTGTCTGACACAGGTTTGTTCATCTGGATTTCTCTAAAGATTGAAAATTCTTGTAGGGCACTGTCTTTCATGCTCTTAATGCTTGGCTTTTGGGGGAAGCTCACCATAAATTATTGTCATCTTTAATTTTTAAAGTCTAGCATAGTTCCTTTGCAGTAGAGGAGAAATTGTCCCTGTAATAAACTGTTTTGGGTTTATGAAAACAAAATAAGTGCTTTGTTTAAATATGTCCCTGTGAGGCATGTTTTAGACTCCAGTACTGCTTGCTCTTCTCAGCTCTCCCTCCCCTCCACACCCTCTCCTCCCTCTGTCTGTCCTTCTCTTTCTTTTTTTCTGTCCTCTCCCAATGCTCAATTTTTTCAAATCAAAGGAGTTGCATGAAATCAAGAACAAAGCCTTCTTCACCTAAAGGTTTCAGGGGTGATTTTACAGTTAATAGAATGTGTTTATTCCCTCTTTTTAGGTCCTTTTTTTTTTTTCATTGAGGGAGGAGGTATTTGAGGAATAGTAAAGAGGAGACTTTTCTAGTTTCTGGTCGAATTCCACAGGAGCCTAAGTATCTTACAGGTGCACGGTTGTGATGGCTGGTTCTGTGGCTTATCTGCATCTGGTTTAAAATCTCAGTCTAAAGACTGAAACTTTGACAATCAGTGTGTGTCAGGGGTGAACATACCTCTCTGTGCTGTCCCTGAACACATTCAGAATAGCCTCTGGCCACTATCATGATCCCAAGGGAGAATTTCACAATTTTAATAACCTCCACTGTGTCAGTGACAGTCTGGTCAGGAGCTCCGCATCACGTAGGTTAGTAGAGAGGCTTGAATACAGGGAAGTAGTTACAAAGGTGTTGGAAGGGCTAGAAGGATGATAAGGAAGCAAGAGACAGATTAGCAGTAGCAGGAAGCCAGGCTACCTCTAGATCTGCCGGGGTGGAGGCTGCGGTGTGGTGTAATGTGAACCCGGGAGACAGCTCCAAGGAGGCTGGTGGAACCCAGAGGACAAGCCACATGGGCTGCAGGAAGCATGAAAGAGGCTGAGTCATGGGAGTGGGCTCCACACAAGGACAGCCTAGAACCAGAGAGGAGACTTGGACACTTCTGGAGACGCCTCCTTGTAGCAGAAAGAGAGAAAGGAAGGGAATACCCTGGCTTCTCTCCACTCCTCCTGTCTCCTGCCAGTCTTTCCCATTGTGTAAACCTAACTGGAAGTCTCTTGGCAAAGGAGCCTGAGAAACGTAGTTGAGATCAACTTCTTGTAACACCCAACAGAGCGGGGCAAGGGGCCAGAAGTGGATCTGAGAGAAACAGGCAAAGGACTTGTTCAGACACCAGGAAAGGAGAGTCACACGTTGCTTCCCAACAGAGATATGTGCTGAGCAATATGTCTTAGTCAAGTTCTTTGTGCAATCGTAGATTGTACTTACACAAACTAGATGGTGCCAGTCAATCAAAATGTCCGGCATGACTATAAATCTGTTTCAGAAATGTTTATAATATTGTGATGTTAAAGGAAAACAGTGAAATGAAGCACTTAGTTTTGGCTAGTTCCTTATTTTTCCTTTCCCTGTCCTCTGATGCCCTCCCTTCCATCCTCCCTGGCAGGAAATTGAGAGGATTCTGTCCCTAAAGGAAGGTCTATCTCACCAGGAAGTCTCTGTTAGTACTAGGTGCCCTGGTGGGAGTGACTGCAATAGTAGGACTATATAGTTCCTTCTCTTCAATTCCAGAATCTGAAAGACTCTGATGACCCAGAAGGCTTTGGTAACTTGGTTAGTGGCAAACTTGACCTGACCCTAACTGGCAGGAGGCTGCTTATAATCTGTATCTGACCCCTCTTAGTGGTATTGGCCACACATCTTGCTCCAGAGTAGTAATGGGTTTCATTTCAGGGTGTCTCCCTAAACTGGGTAGGGATACTACACAAAGATAAGTTCTTGCTGCCTTTCTAAAATCTAAACTCAAATCTGCATTCCGAACATCTCGGGTGCCAGGAATTCAGGGTAAGGGACTGTGAGCCTGTATTCTAATGTGATGAGGAAGAATGGACTCATGGCCAGTCACACAGGGTCATAGCACAGCTTGTACACATCAGGCCCCTTTGAAATCAGGCACTGCTGGTGCCAGGTGGGCTGCTGGACTGCCGAACAGCCCACTGCATCTGTAGATGAGGAGACCGCTCAGTCAGGAGCCATGGCACCCCCTTCCCAGACTGCCAAGGAGCATAGAGGAGCCAGAACCATTTATTCCACTTTTTCAGTGAATGACTTCTTAGTTCTGAATTTCTGCTTACATATATCCAAACATGTGAGTGCTGGACAGACTGCAGGAGGCCAGCAGGCAAATGTCTAGGGAAGCCCACCTTCTGGTGTCAGTCATACACATTTGTGGGGTGTTTCATGTGTCTACACTCGTACACACAACCTCTTTGGACATCTTCTTTGATTTTCAGAACAGTCTTGTCCCATGGATGGGGTAGGCTCTACCAGCCCCATTGTTATGGTTTGGATGTAAGGTATCCCTCTGAAGCTCATGTGTGATACAATGCAAGAAGGTTCAGAGGAGGAATGATTGGGTTATGAGAATCTTAACCCTATCAGTGAGTTAACCCCCTGATACGGATTAACTGAGTGGTACTGAAGTGGTAGGGTGCGGCTGGAGGAGGTGGGAATTTGGGTATGGCTTTGGGATATATATATATATTTGTATCTGCCAAATGGAGACTTTTCTCTCTGCTTTCTGGTCATCATGTGAGTTGCTTCCCTCTGTCAGCCTCTCCCGCCATGATATTCAGCCTCACTGCGAGCCCCAAGGAATAGAGCTGGCATTCTGTGGACTAAGACCTCTGAAGACTGTGAGCCTTCAAATAAACCCTTCCTCCTCTGTAATTGTGCTGATCAGGTCCTTTAGCCACAGCAGTGAAAAAGCTGACTAAAATATCCATTTACCAATGGTCAATCCAAGGGCCTGGCTGAAAACTATCTCTGGCACTTTCAGGGTTCAGTTGAACAGTGGCTCTTTTTGGGTTGTTTGCAAACCCGTCACAGACAGCACAATCAGAGTCATACCTGATGTGCAATGACATGCCACAAATGGTGGTTCTTCTCCCTGTCCCTGTCTACCTCCAGAACAGTGACATCCATTGTACCAAGTCACATAGCCCTTCCCTTGCAAAGGAGGAGAAAATCCAGTAGCTGAAGATGAGGACGGTGGGCCTTCTCACTCTGTGTCTTAGTTTTTTTCACTTTTAAGAGGAGGGGCTTGGACCATTGCCACCCTGTGCTAACTTTCTCTTTGTCCCTTTGGACACTGGGTCATGGTGTGTTGTGATCTTGATAGTCCCTGTTGTCTTCACAGGTTAGGAGACCGAATGATGTTTTCTGTACTCCGAATGCGACTGGAGAGGGGGAACAAGTACCACCACACACACAGTTTGCAGCAGAGAGCAACTTTATTTCTTGTCAGTGCACATGGGACTTTGTAGGCCATAATTCACTTTAGATGGGAATAAGAAAATATTTTCTTTTTCCGAATATTTTGCAAGATTAATAAAGCTGCATTCTTAGGGAAAGTTTATTAATCCATAACTTACAGAAAACTCCAGAGGAAGGAGATATGAGATATGTTCAGGAGGTAAAAGACATCAGGCATGTCACTGCTAGAATTGAATTCTGCAGACATTGTTCAGCTGGCTGTCTTCTGGGTGCAGTTCAGGGTGCAGATCTGATGATGCCTTTGTCTTATACGTCACCTACACGTGCAGGTTTTCCATTTTTTCTTTAAATTGAGAGGGAGGGCTGGGATTGTAGCTCAGTGGTAGAGCATTTGCCTAGCGTGTGTGAGACACTGGGTTCAATCCTCAGCACTGTATATAAATAAATAAAAAAGGTCCAATGACAATAAATAAATAAATAGATAGATAAATAGATGAATAATTTGGGAGGGAGTGAAGGAGTGGGTGGAAATGTGCAGAATAATCAGGGTGTGCAGGATTCCTACCCTGCTCACTCCTTTGGCTGCATTTCATCTGCATTCGATAGGAAGACCTGTGTTTGGACTCTGCCCTCCAGATGTGCAAGCTTGTGGCAGTGATGGTGATAATGGAGATGATGGTGATGAGGAGCATAGGGGCAGCTTCAGTGTCCATTCCAAGAAGTAAAAAATTATACTAAAGGACTGCAACTCTATCAGTTCATCCACTCACTCAGTTGTTGAGCTGCTGCAGGATCCTGGGCACAAGGGTGGGCTCCAGGGATACAGCCATTAAAAGATAAAAACTTTCTCCCCCAAGACCCTGGAATAGTCAGGAAGGAACAAATAGGTAATGTGGTGGCTAATGACCACCAAAAAGGTATTCTCTCTGTGAAAAGGCAGAGGGAGGGTTTTGCCAGGGGAGGGGAGGTCCAGGTTAGCATCTAAGTGTCAGTTTTTCAAGGGTTACATGGAATTTGCTTGTGAGTCTATCATGCAACAAATATGGTACTGTTCTGGATCTGGGCTTACAGGGTGAGTGTGACAAACCATGGTTGTCCTCGGGGTGTGAACAGTCAACTGGGGAAGGCACAGAATTAACACTCTAGATCAAGGGAACCATAGTAAAGGTGGAGGCATCCACCATGCCTGCATGGGGCATGTGAAGTGGTTTGGAACAAGCAGATCCTACAGTGGTAGGGTGGGAGGGGCCAGAGAAAGTGACAGGAAAAGGTTAGCAGGGCCCCATTGTGATTGGGTAAATGATGGTGAAATTGCCTTTCCCGATTCCATGTTTGCCTGGTGTCAAAGAGCACTCTAAGGAAAAGTACAGTCATATTTGTTTAGGTTAGACTAGGCTGTCTGCTTATCAGCTGTGATATATTTTAATGGTCTTGCAGGTGTCTCCTATTATAAGACCTGCAAGCTTGGGTACCAACAAGGGCCAGGCTGATTTCAGATTAGATGGGAACTGGGTGAATCATGGTTGAGCTCCAACCAGTGGGTCACCAGAAGGGAAGGCTGGACTGATGCGGCCAGGGTTTTCTTTTCTTTCCCCTCTCTCCCTCCCTTCCTCCCTTCCTCCCTTGCTCCCTTCCTTCCTTCCTTCCTTATTGTTATATGTGTTTGTGTGTGTGTGTGTGTGTGTGTGTGTATGTGGTGTGTGAATATCCCTCTGTTAAAAATTTTGGCATTAAATCAATTGAAACAAATCACAAACAAACATTTTGCGGGCTGAAGATCAGTGGCCTGTTGACTGCTTTTATCTTATGTATCTCCCACTAGTGAATTCTGCCTATTCTTTATACTTAGTATGTTGTACCTACAAGCATTTTTATGATATAGAAGTTGGGTCAATATGCCAAAGGGTAAACTGGGCCATTTTTGGCAAAGGACAAAGTTTCTTCAAGACAGTTGAATGGTGGAAATTGGTCCTCCTTTGTTTTCTGTTTCCTCAATCAACTATTTGTTTTCCTGGATCAAACATTATCTGCTACATGGTAAAAGCTTCAGTGGAACCTGTGTCCAGGGTAATTCTGGCATGTTCTTTGCTGTTTACTGAGTAGTACTGAAGTTTATATCTGTCAAAGGCTGCAGCAGCCTTAATTAAGCTCGTTATGTACTGCTATCAAGGGCATATCCATATGGTGAGTCAAATGAGTAGTTTTAGGGTCTGTAATGACAGTGTGTCGTGGCTTTCTCATTTAGGGTTGAGACTCCCAGCCACTGAAATATGCACATTTCAATCCAGAGTGAGAACATGAGCAACTTAGCTGTTACTGTGGAATTGAGTGGATGTCATAAATATTTATTTATCTTTTTCATAGCTGGCATAAAAATGTTAGGATATAAAAAAGTTGTTCAGTATAAAAACAACAGAAAATTCATTGGCTATACATCTCCTGAATGCGTATGTCTCTTTGGGTTTTCATTAGTGTCTAGCAATATACTTTGAGAAATTAGATTTGAACAGAAGCTCCAGCAGAATACGAAAGCTCCCAGGGCTCATAATTAACCCGTTTTAAGCAAGGATCCTTGGCTCACTGTAGCCTCCTTTTAACCAGCTGGTGGCTATAGCCGAGTCAAATGGCCTTTCTTGCAGAGGTCGTAAAATAAAGTGGTCCCTTTTGAATTTAATTTGGAAAACTTTGAACAGTCTAAGAAAGGGGGAAAGTCGCTTACATTATTTCTACCAAGAAGCAATCATTGTTCATGTTTTGGACAATGAAATCGAAGGTTTGAGGTCAAACCAGCATGGATTCCAGTCCTGATCTTCCAACGTACTTACTTTAAGTCTTATTTTCCTCATTTGGGAAGTGCAAATAAAGATGTTATCTATTTTATTTGCTTCTTTGATTATTGAGTCAGATAATGCATCTGAATGTTTAGCACATTACTTGGTACATAGAAAACACTAGAAAGTTTATCTAGTCTGGTTATTTTCCTATTCTTTTTTGCTATGAATGTTTTACTTTATGGAGATCATGCTGCCAATAAACTATTTTTTCTTTTGTTTAAAAAATCGTACTTTTCTAAAAAAACACACACACACTATATTTTTTACAGGTACAGAATATCTTCATGCCTGCATCACAACTTAACCCCTCTCTTTTCACATTTAAATTGTTGTGAATTCTTTTTTACTTTTTTATTAAAAACAATGCTTTGATGACTATCTTAACATAGACTAGCATCTTCATTTATTAATCTGTTGTGGCAGCTTGATTTTCTGGCTGGTATAGTAATTGCATTTCACATGTGGAGTGGGCAGAGCTACCTGCCAGCACTCTCCCCTGGAACTTTTGGCAATGGTGGAGGTGTCTGTACCTGTATTGTCCCATGTGGCTGCCAAAAGTCACCTGTGACTGCTGAGCATTTGCGGTAGAGCTAGTGTGATTGAGAAACTGACATTTAAAACAAATTCATTTTATTTAATTTTGTTTCAAATAACCCTGTGCGGCCAGTGGCAGCCATATTGGATAGCAAGGATCTGTAACTGTACGGGTTCAAAGAGTAAATCATGCACTTGGGCTAAGATTTTGGTTTTCATATAAATATGTCATAAAAACATTTGGTCTTCCTCTTCTGGTCTTTTAACCCTGATTATAGTGTGAGGATATTGCCTTTTGCCTTTGATTATGTTTTTAAAATTCTAGCAAAAGGTAGACAGGGTGTCTCATATGCCTGCTACCATTTTAAATTAGAAGTCTGAATTCAGAATATTGCCTGTCTGTGGACCCTTGAGGTTGTTAATGACCAAGATCTAGCTTAGACTGACTTCAGTCTGGAAGGGAATGTCTTGACTCTCATACACACCAGGTATAGTTTAGCTATAGGAATGGCTAGAGTCAGGGTTCTATCAGCTTGATTCTCATGTCAGCTCTACTTTGTGTTGGATTTTTTAATAGGCTGTCTCCAAGCAGTGCACAGATGGTCACCAATAATCCAAGTTTACATCCTACTAGCTTAGCAACAATCTCCCCACCCCCAGAGAGGGCATCTTCCCTTCACAGAGTAGCTGAGGGCTGTATCTCCAGGGACTTGGTCTCTTTCCTGAACCAGTCACTGTGGTCAGAATTGACAACATAGAATTCATGCTCCTTGTCCAATATTGGATGTTAGGACTACCTCTGAGCCAGATGAGGTCAGCCCTACCAAACCGCATAGACTAAAATTGGGGTTAAGAAGATGAGTCCCTAAAGGAAAATCAGAGTGAGACATGCATGCTTGGCAGACAGGCAGGTACACAATATACAATCTGTGTGTACTGCATTGTGCTCTCACTGGTACAAAACAGCTGCGATAATCTGCTCCATCTCTGGGGCATTCTTGGTTCTCCAAGTTTTTTCTTAGAGAAGCTGGTCTTTTGGGCAGGGAGTGGGGAAGGAGGAAGAAAGATAGGTTTTTGTCCTACAAATTGCTATCAGTTATTGTATCAGCCTTTTATCATTTAATAGGCCCATTCCCTTATCCAGAGGGAGGGTTCTGAGATGTATCTTACAATTATCAGAGCTTGGGTTGTTTGGCTTCTGCCTAGTCTTTCTCTGTCTGTTTATGACAGTATACCCAGAAGCCAATTTCTCCTTTTTAGGGAGTAGGTAACTGTGCCTCAGAGACTTAACCATGTAAGTAAATTGATGCATCTATCGTGATTATTTTTCTTTATGAATTAGGCAAAAGATATATTGCCTAAGCCCTTTCCTAGAAGTATCTGAATCAAAGCTGATGGGATTTGCATGTCAGATTCCAGATAATCTAGGCCTCAGGTAGAGAGTGGGCACTTCAGTCCCAGCTGGTATATTATAGCAGTATCTTGGGACTTACGGGTGTAATTAAACTATCCCTATTAGTAATTACAAAAAGGGACTCACTGCCCTTAAACGTGACTGTTTCATATCAGATCGTCATAAAAGCATAAAGCTATTTATTTAATCAGCCAAGTCCATGCAGGAAATATTTTATTAATATTCCAATTTTCTGATTCAGCTCTTTGCGTAATAAAATATGGTAACTAAAACAGTCTCCTTTTTACTGTTCCTGCTCAGCTTTATAAGAGAGGCTGAAATTTTGTAGTACCATTTATGCCCGTCTTCCTTTGACTCTTCAGCATAAAGCATATCAGCAAATTAATATTTCCAAACTACAATATGAGATTGACCTCACAGGTATAAGTTCATTTCTCCTCCTGACATCTACTATATTGTGAAATTAGGCATCTTTTTCTTCATCTCAATTTTTTTTTTTACTTCATTTTCATTGTGGCAAGAGTGCTGACAGATTATCAGCTTGTAAATGGCCACTCACTGTTGTATAATGATGTCATCATTCAAGGTCATGAACACAGCTTACTTTTCAGAGTTGTTTTATTTTAACTTGGATCCCAGACAGGCTCTCTGTATTTAAAAGGGTTCTAGGTGATGGAGCTCAGTCTTAGCAAATTTGTTGTCTCCTTGGCTGAGTCCCTTGTGCTGGATTTTATCTGTGTGCAGATAAAAGAAATGAAGCCCTGATGGGCTGTATTGTAGAGCATCCTAGGATAGGGCAGAAGATGTGAGTGTCGTTAGGCTGCTTACTTGACCTCTCTGGACCTACAAGTTCTTACCTGAGGATGAAGAGTTTGGATGGGTGATGCCCAAGATCCTTGCCTGCTGCAATGCTCCGTGGTTATATGCACACAGATGCTTTATTCATATCTCTGCAGTAATGCCTGAGGATTAGTGTATAGTTTAGGACTGCATATACACAAGTGTCTCTCAGAAGACCTTCCCAGATTCCCCTGACGTAAGCTCTTTCCTCGTATGTTCTTCCTATACTTTTTTCACAAATGGCCTTGTATATCAGAGTGGGAATATTTTTCACTTTATTTACTATTTTTTTTCCATTTTGTGTTGGTACATTATAATTGCATGTCATGGTAGAATTTGTCATTACATATTCATATGTGCAGAGTGGGTATTTTTATATACCTGGTATCCTACCAGGCTAAGAGCTCCTTGTGGGTTGGTGCTTTTTCATACATTGGCATATATGAAAAGTATTTTGAGTTAGACACTCAATAAATTTTTGGCAACCACAAGAATAAGCTATATTACATTTTTGAGATCTTACAGAGAAAGATCAAGCAAAACCAGATCAAATGTGGCAGGAAAGAGGACTTCTATATAGTTGTGGTGAAATTGCTTAGGAATCCAAACCATATAATGTAAATTCAATAGTTTCTCTGGGAGGTTTCATTTTAATGTATATGAAATGCCAAATTTTTGCAGTTGAGTGGAGAGGTAAATCATTTCATGCACATAATGGAATCCTTTTATACATTTCTGATTATTTAGCATCTTATGGTAGAACTATGCTGTGTTACTTCCCATCATGTCAAAACGTGGCCTTCTTGGTGGGAAGGTCAGTGCTTTTATAAAAGCAAAGAGAGCTTCACCATCCTCACTGTGTTTTGATGTTTAGAGATTGTTTTTACATGGACTCTGGGAGAGCTAGTCTGCAAAGTAAGACAGTATGCATATCTCTCTCCAAATCAATGAGAATTGTGCTGTCCTCTAGAAAATTAGGTTTGAGCTGCGTCAACGTCAGTGCCTGTGACTGAATAAATCCCATTTCATGATTGCACTGTGTGTGTGAGTCGTGTAACGTGTCTAGATGGGCGCCAGCTATGATTGCTTCTCATTCCTCGGCATCACTAAATGGTAATGCAGTGGATTCACATGGGAAGTGTCTCAAACAAACAGCCCAGGCCACATCAGATAATCGAGGGCCTGCACTTGGGAAGTATCCATAGAACAACGTGAGATGTGAGATGTGCTATTAACCCGAGACAAGGTGAAAAACACTCTTTTTTGGCTTGTTAAAAAAAGAAAAAGAGACTGATATTGGCATGAAGTACCTGAACAACCTTGCTTCATGTGGTATCGTTGGAGATCCTCATGATATAATAGTGGAAAGAAGCTATGCTTGCACATTGCCAGGAGTTCACGGTCAGGGCAGGTGACTTCCATAAACTTTGTTCATTCAGCTACTTGAAAGAAAGGCCTGCTGTGTGTCAAATACTGTTTAATGAGTAAAGAGTGTTGGGGGTGTTAAGACAGGAAGAACTTCATGGATGGAGCCTATTTTTTTTTCCTAATTCTTGTCACCTTGGATGTTAATTTTTTTCTTTTTCTTTTTTTTGTTTTTGGTGCTGGGGATTGTACTCAGGATCACTCAACTACTGAGTCACATCCCCAGCCCTAGTTTGTATTTTATTTAGAGACAGGGTCTCATGAAGTTGCTTAGCGCCTCACTGAGGCTGGCTTTGAATTCTGGATGCTCCTGTCTCAGCCTCCTGAGCCTCTTGGGTCTTAAATATGAACCTTAAAAAAAAAGGCTGCAGTCCTAAAACGGACTGTGCATTTCTGCGTGCACCTGCAGATGCTCAGCAGTGGTGTCTCCCCTCTCTAGCAGTTCATTCATATCAGAGGTGAGCACTGTGAGGGACAAAATCTGGAGCCGTCAAACACTAGTGCTGTGACGAGTTTGAAATCATTTCGGTGATAATCCCAAAGGCACTCTTATCTCCTAATCCATTAGCAGCAAACTATGATTTCAATACAGTGTGCTAGGCACAGGCAGCCACTCAGCAAGCACCCCACACTTCAGGAAGGAGGATGGACTGGGATAATCCAGCACTGACCATTTAGTGCAGTGATTTCTAACTCATCTCTGGCTCCCAGTGTTGGGTCTTCATTGCAAGGCAGGAACCTTGGAGTTTATTAGGTCTGTTATGACTCAGATGAGTCTTATTATTATTGTTTTTACCTTAAATATTCCATGGGAAAGCAACAATAAATTCAGTCCTAGCTATATACCTTACTATCTATGTGACCTTGGGCAAGTAACTTTGCTTCTCCCAGCTTCATTGTTCTCCTCTGTAAAATGAGAGCTTCTTACATTTAACAGTCTAAGAAATATACATAGGATTCTGGGCCTCAGTGCTGTTTTTACTAGACTGGGGAGCCAATGAGAGGCATGTGGGTTATATGCACTTCTCAGAATGCTGGGGTCCTCAGACTCATCTACTTTCTTAAGCATATACACATTACAAAAGTAAATATGATTGTTAATTCCCTAATTCATTTCAAAAAATGATATAAGCCTAAAATCACAGGCTTTCTTTAATAGTTTACTTAATTAGGACAATACCATTTTGATATTAGAAAACAATGTCATCCATCCATCCATCCATCCATCCATCCATCCATCCATCTTTCCATGTGTCCATTACGTTAGCTTCTTATTCAGTATTTATTAATATTAAGCACCTGCTGTATACTTGGTGCTGTGCACAATGCTGAGAAAACAAAGACAAATAAGATAAGGTCCCCATCCACCTTTTCCCCTCCATGAAGGATAAAGACTCTGGATCAACCCAGGTGCTCTTAATTGTATAGCCTTTGGTTCTGGGTGGCAGGAATGATGTTGGTGAGTTGGTAATCTCCAATGGAAAAAGAAGAAGAAAAAAAAATGTCCCTCAACTCTGGCTCCTGCAAATGTCTTTAATCATTTCAAGCTTCAACTGGAGACTGAATTGGAAGGAGAAGCTGTGAAAAGCCCATTTATAAACAAAAGCCCGGCCAGGAGGCAGGCTGCATTTTTCTTAGCGCAGGACTTTAGTATCAGAAGAGCACACGTCAGAATCCCGACCCAGCCTTCAAGTCTGCTTTCAAAGGAAGGAAAGGCCGCACAGAAAATGAAAAGTAATTGGGCACCCTGGGAGGAAGGGCACAAAATCCAGGAAGCATTGTGCAGCCTCCCTGTGGGCCTGGAGCCAGTGTCTCCAGCCTTTCAGAGAACCAAGCACACGTGTAGTGCAGATGTTCCCAGAGCAGTGAACAGGCTGGAAGTGTTGCCTCTGACTTGTAAACATGAGGTGTTTTTGCTTTGTTTTTTCTTTTGGTCCCTAGGATCAAACCCAGGGGTGCTTAACCACTGAGCCACATCCTCAGTCCTTTTTTTTATTATTTTTTTTATTTTTAAGACAGGGTCTCACCAAGTTATTTAGGGCCTGTCTACATTGCTGAGGCTGGCCTCAAACTTGTGATCCTTCTGCCTCGGCCACCCAGTTGCTGGGATTACAGGCCTGCACCATTACACTGGGCTGCTTTTATATTAAGATAGGAAAGAAATACATTTTATTATCAACTCCCAAACCAAAAGATGGAAGTAGAATGGGCCATTCCTGGCTAAGGATAGGTCTGTGAGACTACTGTGAACACTGTCTACTTCTCCACAAAGTTCCCAGGGAGGAGAAAAATACTCCCAAACAAACAAAAAATAGGTTACTTGCACTGTTTTCAGCAGGTTTACATTATATCTGTTTTCCCACGTCTGTTGAGTGTCCCTTTATCTGTAAGCACCTGGTGTGTGGCCTGCCCTCTCTCAGCCTCCTGGAGTCCTCTGGGTCAGAGTGGATGGCTCTGCCTTCCTGTCCTATGATCCTGGGCCCCACCTTGCTGTTAGGCACATACACATTAGCCTCCTCCCTAAGACTGTGAGCCTCTGGGCTGGGGTATGACTCAGTTGGTAGAGCGCTTGCCTCACAGCATGAGGCCCTGGGTTCAATCCCCAGCAGCATCAGCATCACCACCACCAACAAAAAAACCTGTCTCTAAGACTGTGAGCCTCCCAAGCACAGTAGCCATGCCTCTCTTACTTAGACTCCATTCCTCTGCCCATGGGCCTAGTTTGGATTGACTGAAGAAATGGATAGATGCACACATGGAAAGCCCTTAGTGAGTAGTATCTCTGGCAAACTTGGGCAGTCACAGGGAAGTTGTTTTAGTTGTTAACAATTTTGTCAGAAATGGGGAGAAAGGGAACAAATTATACCTGCCTGATTGGCAGAAAGCAGAGATGGGAGAGCCAACTTAGCAAGCTAAAGTGACCCAGGAGAAGGACTGACTGAGGCAAACAAGGTGAAAATTCAAAGGGCTAAGTACAAAGCCTTGTACTTCGGTGCAAATCATTAACATTAACAGTAAAATAGAATGTAGTGAATTACCTGGCCATTCTGGTGAAGGAGAGGGGAGGTTATTGATTTAAATCCACATGGGGCCAACAGTCTACACAAGATGCCTAATCACTCTAGGGGTAAATTAATAGGAGTCTGGTGCATAAGACATGGACTCCAGTCTCTGCCCTCTGGAGATCCAGTGCAAGTTCAGTTCTGCATGGACACATCTGCCTCTCACACCTGGCAGTGCTGGGTAGAGGAGGCCTGGGCACATTCTCTGACTCAGTTGCTTTCTCAGAACCTATCAGGGGGCTGGCAGGTAATAGTTTTGGATAGAAGTTAGTGCAAGAGCAACCAATCAAGCTACAGTGTGTCCAGAAGGAAGAATTGCAAGAGGTGAAGAAGGAGAAGAAGAAAAGATTGTATCTTAGGGAAGTAATAGAAGCAACTGGAAATGCTTATACTTTGAACTGTGCTTATTGTGAGAGATGAGTGTATGGGGGAAATGGAACATGACTACCATCTTCAAATATTTTTAAAAATACTTCCATGTGGAAATGCTAAATAGGAATTAAGATTCTTCTCTTTACCACCCAAGCAGTGGAGGGTAGAGGAGGCAGACTTTGGCTCAAGGAACTGTTGAAAGGAAAGATGGTTTATGTGATGTGCCCCTTTCTCAGATCTCACAAACTCAAAAACACTCAGGGAAAGGGTACTTTACAGATTCCTGAATTGGATTGGGAGGTTGAATAAATAATTTTTATGGATCCTGTTAATTCTAATATTTCATGATTTCTTTTATGCCCCAGGAAACATATATGTTAATATTATTTAGAGCGACTGTTTCCTCAAGTTGCTTATGGCCTTGTTAAGTTGCTGAGACTGGGTTTGAAATCATGAGCCTCCTGCCTCAGCCTCCCAAGCCACTGGGATTATGGGTATGTACTACTATGCTCGGCACAAGCAAAAAAAAAAAAAAAAATTCTGAGTAAATTCTTTCTGGGGGAGTAGCTTGTGTTCATAAGGAAATATTGTCACTATCTAAGGAGTATATTTTCCAAGCCATATTCCAAGGAAAATAAGATCCACAAAGGCTTTCTTTGGTCAAATAAGTTTGGACAACTCTGGATGCACAATGCACAAGTTTAAGGCTCTGAAGTGTCCTTCTAGAAAGAAATATGTTTAACATTTCTTAACATGGTGTTTCCAGCTTTTATGGGCACAGAACCTCTATCTGTTCTAATAGAATACCTGCTAAAATAGTGTTCACGGGAACATACCACTCAAAAAGCACTATTTTTCAGAGACTTCTGCAGAGAAGGTTCATTGAAAAGCATTTTCTTCTGCACTAACCCCTAATTTCCATATAACAAAAGGGATGTGGGGGCATCCAGCTCAGTCATTTTTGTAGTTCCTTAAGGAAAGGATAAATCTGCAGCTGGTTCAGGACCTCAGAGTAACCCATTTTGTTAAGGTTTAAGGTTCAGTAAACAGCGATTGAGATCTCTTGTATTTCAGACAACCACAAAGGCAGTTTTTGTGCTTCGAGACTAGAGGCTAATGTAACCGTGTTTCCACTGGAAAGCAAGTAGTTTTCCAGGCTTTCTGCCTTCAACAGTTTGTCTTTGCAGCACAATGCCCATTGGGTCTGACGTTGGTCTGACAGAAGAAAGGGAATGTAATTCAACCTGGGTAAGGGAAAAGATTGCTTTGAATAAAGTACTACCTGTGTTAGCTCTAATAACCTGGTAAGATCTAAGATAAAGGTCCCACCTTTATTCTCTCAGTGCATCACAGATGATAAAGATTGGCACACAAACCTATACACATAAACAATCACAGTGTGATGCTACATGGAGAAGGACTGGTCTAAAGGTAATGACCAAGGCAGGAAAGGTTAATGAGAAAATTCACGAACCAAGAGTCTGGATCCCAGGTACACAGATGTATCCATCTGTATGGATGTCATTTGTCTGGCTCTTTTTTAGTCATCTATCTCAGGGGTCAGCAAAATTTTTCTGAGGAGGACCAGATGGTAAATATTTTTTGGTCAGTCAGGCCATATGGTCTCTCTTGTAACTCAGCTCCACAACCACAAACAATACAGGATGAATAGATGCTGTCTAAGAAAGTAGGCTGCATACATTAGGAAACATTATCACCATCTAAAGAGTACATTTCCCAAACACATCCCAAGGAAAAGCAGACCCACAGAAGCTTTCTTTGGTCAAATAAGTTTGGACAACTCTGGATGCACAATGCCCAAGTTTAAAAATTTACTTCTAAGACAGGCATGGGGCTGGATCTGTCCTATGGACCATATTTGCTGACCTCTGATCTATTTCTTTGATAATAATTAACATCAGTGGTTATGAATAGTTTCTGAAATGCTTACCTCAATCAGATTGCTGTGCTGATATAGATCTTTGGAAAAGCCAAAAATTTGTATGTGAATCACCAGTAGTAACCACTTTGCAGCAAACATATCATTGTGGCTAACAACTAATGATCAGGTATTATTCTAAATGCTTGTTTAATGGTCACAACAACCCCAAGCATTAGGGACTCATGATCATCTCCCTTCTGCAAAAGAGAACAAGGCCAAGGAGCTAGCTTTCTCAAGGCCCCGATATAAGGAAATAGTTGAGTGAGCCATGCAACAGTGTGTATGTCAATTAAACCATCTGTTGTACACTAGGAATATTAAAAAAAAGTTTTACTTGTCAATTTAAAAAATAAGTTTAATATAAGAGAGAAAGATCATACAGTGAGGAGGTGGTTGATCCTGAATATGGAGGCCAGGTGGTCTAGCACCAGGACTTACACTCTTCCCCCAACACCACCCTGTCTCCCAAGGGAGTTTTGGTAAAAGTGAGTCTTCCATGGTTTAATTGATAGCAGAACCCACTCTCTCCCAGGGCTTTGTGACTTTACAGGCATCTATGGCCTCTGTCTCCATCAGACTAGTCTCACATGCAATTCTGCTTGAGCTATATTGCGATTCTGTCTACTTTCAGGACATGTCCATCCCCTTCACAAACCATGGTTTGAAAATGCTGTTCCATATAATGATTCCATTTTCTATACCCCATCCATTTTCCTGGACAACTTGAACGCATCTTTCAAGACCCACCAGCCATATCTGCTCTTCAGTTTTCTCTAACTTCACTATAAGAGTCAGTTGCTCTCTTTGTCTTGTTCCAACTGCATTTGCTGAAGCTGAATTTGTTGGTGTAAGTTTCTTCCCCAAGAGGACTGAGCTTTGTCTCACTAAGTGCCTAGCACAGTGCTTGATATTAACCTAGCAACTGTTCAACAAATAGGTTTGAATATAGGAATGTGAGGGAATGACTTCAGCATAAGCCCAACAAGTAGGAGAATTCATTACACGTTTTGCTAAATGACCAGAGAAGTTTGGGTTGTTTTCTGTTGTGTGAAAGTATCCCTAAAATGTACTTGGAAGAGTCTATTCTGGCTTATTAAAGATCATCAAGAAATTATTGGACCCTGATCCAAACTAAACTCCTCTAGGAGAGGCAAAGGAAGGATAAGAACTGTGCTCAGAGGCACACTTGGTATGAATCCTGTATTTTACTTTAAAAATTATAACTTTTCAGCCACATGAAATTGCATCTTGTGTTTGTATGTGTGTTTATTTTTCTCCCTTAAATGTGTAGAATGAATAGCTATATTAATGCTTCAAAAACATGATATATAGTTATTTTCATCCAGCTGCCTCCCATGTACCAAGCAGGGAGCTAGATCATTGAGGAATACAGAGGCTAACAACCGGCTCTACTGGTCCTCTTGATCATCTCATGTGATGGACTCTATGATGTAAAGAATTGTGAGTTACTGTACTCATTAGTGTTACATCCTTATGGCAAAATATATCTTGAAGAAGGAACAGGTGCTTCTGCTCAGCCTCTTCTTTGTTCATCTCTCTCATAGCGTTTTGTATCCCTCTGGTCTCTTAAGACTGAATTTCTTGAGTGTCCCAGTGTTAAACATAGTATGGGGTTATTAAATATGGTGCTTGGGAATGAATGAACATTCTCAGAACCACAAACATGGAACTCAAGTGACACGTCATGCTGGATTTAGCTTTGGTTTTGGCAGGGGAGCTGGGTTCAGATCCCAGGTCTACTCCTAGCTGACTGTGGTAAGGATCAGTTCAACTTCTCCTGTTCATTTGGGGGAATAGCATGGCCCTCCAGAACAAGGTTGAAGCCTCAAACTATTTGCAGGAAACACTGCATGGGTCAGGAGGTTAAAAGGTTGCAGGAAGATGTTCATGTGAGCTCCAGGGCAGACAGATGTGAGTGGAGGAGGGTTGGAGGCTGTAGCTTCAGTATGGCTCACATTTATGAACAGGAAGTTGGGAGAAGAGGCAAAACAGAAAAAAAAGAAAAAAGAAATCTCTGAAGATCATAATAGGTTGAAAAATGAATTGAAAAGTTGCCAAAGCTGGGACTTTCTTTCTCTTTCTCCTTGATTTCTCCTTGCCTTATCCTTTGGGGGAGCTGAACTCATCTCTGCAGGCCCCCTTCAAGGGAAGATTTGAAAGGAGGAGGAACTTAATACAGGATAAGAGTTGTTGTCCAAAAACGGTTGTCTATAGGGATTCTGATTATTTATGCCACTGGGATAAATTTAGGGCACATACTTGTAGAATTTTAGTTTCTATGAATTAAGGAGCTCCAGGTAATCTTGCTATCAGGAGAATAATCATGGTTATTTTGGTATCTGAATAGAACTGCTAGGATTGAAAGGATCCCTTCTGCAAAATATTTTCATAGACATTATCTCATTTATACTTTAGAGCATCCCTCTGAGGGTAGGTGTTAATATCTCCATTATAGGCAGAAATTGAGGTCCAACTTAAATGATTTGCCTAAGGCCACACCGCTAATGAGTAACAGATAGAACTTGAATCCCATCAGGTCTTCGAAATCCAGCTCCGTATTCTATGCACCATCATGGGCTTCTGAAAGAATGTTAGAATCTACGTCAGAAGGCCACGCAGGACCAAGTCTTTCATTGTCTGTAATAAGACAATGGGCATGGGAGATAGTGAGAGCTTGCTATGTTTGGTAGGTGTTAATAGCACCAATTCAAATAGCAAACCATGGGCACGCTGTTGGTGCACATTGATCATCAATTTGGGGACCAGATGATATGTGTCACTCTGGCCTTCCATGAAAAACTGTATGGCTTTGAACAAATTGCTTAATGTATTTGTGTTAACTTGGCATTTACTGAAGAATAAATGAGTTAGTACAGGTCAAGAACTCAGAAGTTTTCTGCAGGATGGTTTATTAACTATTATATTTATTGTTATTAAGCTGGTTTGCATTGAGGCATCTAACTATCCACATGGACTACATCAAGGGAAGGATAGGGCTCACTGCCATCAGACACCCTTTATTTGGGGAACAATTCAGTTATAATTGATACAGGATAGTTATTGGTCAAGAAATTGCCCCAGTTTTCCATGCAATTGCATGTCCCCAACTTCTCCTATATTTGAGGCATGCCCACATGAAATACCACAGCGTGGTTTCCTTAGTTGTACCCAAGGGGGTGCAAAATGGTTCCCTATTACCACCCCTGTGAATTTGGATGATACTGAGCAGGGTGGAGCTGCAGTGAATGCTAGGCAGTGACCAGATCATGAAGTGCCTTGGGTGCCATGTTGGACAGTTTTGACTTCATGCTCAAAGTAATGGGGAGCCAGTGGAATTGGGGGTAACTAATCGATCAATTTTGCTTTTTGGAATCTGTCTGGAGTAGAGGGTGTGAAGGGCAGATGGAAATTGACAAGGAATAAGTTTGGGATGTGGGTTTAGGAGATTTGAAGGAAAATCATTAGGACCAGAGCCAATAGTGACAACAGGAATGGTGAAGAGCGTGTGTGCCGTTGGGGTTCCAGCTCTTCCTGCTCCTTGAAATAAGGGGGGAAGTTGAGGCATGAATTGCCTTGAATTGCCTGTCTCCTGTGGTGTAACAGAGGAGATCTTTGAATTTTTTTTCCTAAAAGAGTAACATAAAAAAATAAAAGACCTCAGGCCCAGCTGCAGCAGCCTCCTGAATGACAAAGTAGCAGGACACAGTGAGTGGCGTGGCGAACAGTGCTGGGGTTTCAGAGTGGGCAGGAGAAGCAGAAGTCACGAGAGAGAGAGCAGCTGTTATGGGAGACGAGAGACTCCTGGTCACACAGAAGGAAAGTGATCAAGCCATAAGAGGTCTCAGAGGAGAACCAGAGGGCAAAGGTGCTGTGAGGACAGGAGGCTGAGCTCACTTCAGAAAGGTGTCTCTGTGCAGTGGAGGCAGAACTGGAGGCAGAGATGGAGCCCAGGGAGTCAGGAGGCCAGCTGCAGCTGGAACCTCTGCAGGATGGTTTATTAACTATTATATTTATTGTTATTATGCTGGTTTGCATTGAGGCATCTAACTATCCAAATGGACTACATCAAGGGAAGGATAGGGCTCATTGTGGTAGCAGGTGGAGAGAAACAGGAGAAGGGGACCCAGGGCTTGTGATGAAGCTGGTAGGCAGTCCAAGAGAAGCACGGACACAACAAGAGCCTTGAGGACTTTGATGAGATCACGTCAATATGGGACTGAGCAGCCTACACAAGAATGGGAAGCTCAAATAGCAGAGAATGGCAGCAGCATAGGGGGCTCTGCCCTTTCAGCGAGGAGAAACCCATTATAATTTTAGCACAAGGGACAAAGCTGTCTGGGATGATGGAATTGTTCTGGGTGAGCTGGGACTGCAGGGCCAGTCAATAGGAGAAGAATCACATAAGGACAGTATTCTTGTTTAACAAACATTGGGTGGTTGCACGAAAGGAAATCTTTGGTGAAAGAGGTATGATCTCGATGCTTATTTATTTGGAAGGAGAAATAATCACATTTAGGCACAAATGAGCCTCACAAGGAGAACTGCATAAGGGGAAATGTATGCAAGGAGATGAGGTCATAAGTGCTGGAGGAACAGGCAGTTATGAGGACAGGAGTCCATCAGTCCAGCAGTGTGCTTGGGGATGGATTGAATAAACCTCTGGAAATTTTACATGGAATAAGTTGCAGGACACAGAGCAAGACAAGGCAGGTGGACCATGGGCTGAGACAAAGAAACCTAATTTCAGTTCTGTTTCATGCCATCTGGCATTTTAGCTATCAAACCTCAGTTTCTCCTGGGCTTACCATGTTACTCTGACTAGAAGTGGGCTGAGGGCATGTGCATGCACACACAGAGAACATGTCATTTGGCACTGAGACATTTTATCACTAAATGTAAAAGGTATGACGTTCAAAAATTGAAGATGGACCCTGAGAATTTCCTTTGGTGGTTTTGGAGAAGATGTAATTCTGACACCGTGGGTAATGCTAATGCTAATTCTATCTCCTCCTCCTCTATACCATGTTCATCTTCACCAGAAATTATAGAGGGGAAAATGTACCCATTTCCCTCCTGGAGAAACTGAGGCTTGGAGAGGTTTAGTGACTTGCCTGAAGTCTCTCACCCAGTCAGTGGAGGAGCTGGATTCCAACCCTGGTATGACTAAATCCAATCTTAAACCTTCATCCTGCATGTGGAGAAAGAGTGGAGGGCTGGATATTTTTAGAAATGGGATTCAACTGATCATGTGGATCCCTGGGCCACGGATTCCTATAAATTAGCTTCATGTCCTCCTCAGCAGCACGCTAGTGGATGGGAGGTTTTCTATGGCCTTGTGAGTAGAAAGCACCCACAGGCCTGTCCCCGAAGAAGACACAGCAAATTGTTCAATAACTCAGTGCTGCCTGGGCTTCTGATTTGAAAAGATGCAAGGGGTAGCAACGGTAGACAGTTTTCTGATATTTTTCAATCTGATTTCCCCTGCCCATTGGACAGAGCTGGTGTGAAGAGCACACAGATGATGGGGAGTGAGGCTGCAGGATGGGAGGAGGGGAAAGAGGGCTGGTGTAGGAGCAAGGACTCAAATTCATGGAATAAACTTAGGTGAGTCTTTTGACCCTTTGAGTCTCAGTTTATTCAGGTGCAAAGTGAAAGATGGAGTTGATCAGTGTGACCTCGAGGACCCTTTCTAATTCCAGCAGGTCCTAGCATCGAATACAGAGCCTATAATGAGTTCTGTTCATTCTGTTTTGTTACTAGTTTCCAGAACCATCCTTAAGTTCCTGTGGCTGTATTAAAGACCAGAGGGATTTTGTCCCTTACTTCTTGTGGAGATCAAAAAGACAGGTCCCTTCTTTTAAGTGGCCTGAATTGGAATGGGAGAGTGGAGAAAACAAATTAACCGTCTTTGGCTCTGTTATAGAACTGTATCTATCTGACCACCACCATGTAGGTTCCTTGAGGGGTGAAGCTCTACCTTTTGGTTTTCTCATTTGTTTGTTTTACTTTTTATTTATTTATTCGGGGCTGGGGATTGAACCCAGGGCCTTGTACATGCTAGGCAAGTGTTCTATCACTTCGCTATATCCCCAGTCTCTGCCTTATTTATATGTCCATCTCTAGGGTCTCCAACAATGTCTATCAAATCTGTGGAAGGAAAGAATACATGGTGAATACCACCCATACCACTACAAAGTCCTTCCCCTGTGCTGAGCACTCAAAAGCCACCGCCTCGTTGGACCCCATAGCCACCCACTGAGGCGGGGCCCTTCTCTTACTCGTGCTGTACTCCAGGGACAGGTCCTGGGTAGCTCAGTTGCTCACCAGGGACCTCAAAGCTGGAGAGTGACAGTTTGGATCAAAACCATTGCTGTTGCTAACTGTTGTAACCCATGCTCTTAACTAACTGGGCTGTGTCTCTTTCAAGAGGTGGTGAAGGACACATTTAAACACCTCCCTAGGGGAGTGATCAGTGAACCATCCATTTCTTTGTAAGCAAAAGGAGAATCAGTGATGAAGCAAAGCACCATTTGGTAGTCTCCATGGCCCCTTACCATCTTGGGGACATCTTTAATGGAAAACATTACCATATGGCTAGAGTTAAATTGCATTTTGTTCTAACCCAGTAAATTTTTAGCCGCTTCTGTTTCTAGTTCACTGCCCCGAAGCCTGTATTCTACCCTCCCTGAACTATTTACACTTTTTATGAGTGTGTCATGCTGTCTCTTGCCTCTGGATTCTGCACGTCCTGAAATGTAATCACAGGTTTTCTTCTGTGATTCCTCAACTCAACCATGTCTCCCAGAAGGCAGGGACTGTGCCTCATTTTCTTGCACCAAGGTCTGGCCACAGGCTAGCATACGGTAGTTGCTAAGTAAATCTTTGCTGAAAGAATGGGTTACAGATAACCCAAGGTGTGATTCTCTCATGCATAGAACCTATACAGAGACTGCATGGTGCTAGCTTCTGCCACACATCTTGTTTAACCTGAACTTGTGACATGAATTTCTCTGACTCTATGGATTGCATTTGCTGATCTTGATTCTTAAACAGTGAAAATTCCAGGGTCAGAACCCATGAACCCATGGTGGCTGTGAGGTCCGCAGAAGGAACAAGATACCTCCAGGTCTCCCAGTCAGTGGTTTGCAGAGCTGGATCTCTTTACTCTTGCTGTGCTACAAAGTGTGATTTATTCTGGACCAAGGTACCCCCACCTAAGAATCAGAGGGACATCTTTAATAGACTCTCTTCATGGAAAAAAAAAATCATTGTTGTTGGAAAGGAAAAAAGAACTAGAATGTGCTTGGTCCTCAAAATACATTTAAAAAAATTAAGAACCTTGTCATTCATAGTAACAACAGCCCTTTCATAATCTCAATCCCCTGCATTCCACTTCCTCTGTAATAACATGCCATGTCACTTCTACAGCCACAACCTGCCACTAATATTTCCTTTACCTTCCTCTACATTTTTCCCCGTAGGACTCACACCTCCTAACGTACTGTGACTTTGCTTATTGTTGATCTATATTTACTGTCTCCCCTGCCCTCATGTATGTTAGTTCCAAGGCGGGGATGTTCCTTTGGCTCAATGAATTACAGTGTGTACCTGTGGAAGGCAGGATAATGGCCCCTCAAAGATGTCCATACCCTAATTCTCAGAAACTATAAAGATTTCTATAGCAAATGAGACTGTAGATATGATTAATGTAATGGAACTTGAGATGAGAGATCATCTTGGATTATCCAGGTGGGTCCATTTTAACTGACTGAGTCTTTAAAAGCTAAGAATCTTTCCTGACTACAGAGAAACAAAGGGTCAGCAGCCTGAAAAGGGCTCAGCCTACCAGGGCTGGCTTTGTAGATATAAAAAGGGGTCACAAGCCAAGGAATCAGTGGCTTCTAGAAGCTAGGAAGGAAATGAATTCTGCTTTACAGAATTGGGAAAAGAAGGGTCCTCTTGAAAATAATAAAATTGTGTTTCTTTAAGCCACTGTATTAGTCTATTTTTCATTACTATAATAAAATGACTAAGGCAAACTAACTTTATAAAGTAAAGAGGTTTATTTAACTCAGTTTTGGAGGCTAAATCCAAACAGTGTGGTACAGGCTTTGATGAGGGCCTCCTCATGGCAGATGTGAATGGTGGGAGTGTGTGTGAGGGAGGAAGAAATCATATTGCAAAACAAAAGCCAGCCTTCAGTCCCTCTTGAGCGCATGCCCCCAATAGACCTAGGGACCTCCCACTAGGCCCCAATACTACCATTCTGGGGACCAAGCCTCTGACACATGAACCTTTGTTGAGTGGTCATTCCTAAACTATATCCAGATCACAGCATCTCTAAGTTTGATATTTGATATGGCAGCAATGGAAAACTATTTAGTGCTATAACACTAAACAAATATTTGTTGAAAAATTGAATGAGCTTCAAGTCAACTTTGGTAGGTAAGAATTTGTCCCCATTCAGGAAATAGACTCAGCGAGTTGAAGCAACCTGGGCAGTGGATCACAGTAAGGAATTAGCAGAACAGGGGTTCTGATCCATCTGACTCCCAGCCATTTCCCTGTTTTCTTCCTTACTGTTGTGTGCAAGGGCATTGGCTTGGCATTGAACTTTCCAACCACATACACAGCAATTCTCCTTGGTTCATCCTCGGATAGAGTGGGTGTGTGTCTCCATTGAGATGGGGGAGGGAGAGTGAAAACATGAGGACTCTGTGGAGCTCAGAGGTATAATTAACAATCTCAATCACAGAGCCCATGCTCTGTGCTGATATACAAATAATCCATCAGTCAACAACTAAGCACATCAAGCAGCTTCTTTGAGGTGACCAACAGGATGTTGCCACATCTGCTTTCAGCACCTGGACGCCTGAGCCAGGGTTGGGAAGCTCACCTGGTCAGGTTCCCTGAAGCAGGGTCTATCTGAGATCTGGGAAAGCAGTGAGCTCGAAGTTTTCATTTCACACCCTCAGTTCTGAGGTGAATCTTGGAGCCAATGCCCAATTGTTAATAAGAAGGGATGTCTGTGGGCAGAGGATCTATCGAGTCGTGCTCCTAGAGAATGGATTGTACAGACGCCACAGATGCATTTGGTAGATTTTGGAGACTGTGTGCACGGAAGGCTAGCCAAAGCAGATGGTGTGTGCAAGGAGAAAATGGTGGGAGGACTGGTTTGCTCAGAAAAATTTTCCATTGAAAGTTTTGCTCGAATATGGTGGGGAGGCTTCCTGGTCCTGATAGAGACCACCATATGAAAAGAGAAAACACAGAGGGCAATCTGCATGAGTGATGCCCACAACTCTGCAGTACAAAGCAGTGTTTAATCTGTAGACATTGACATATCAGTATGTTAAGAGCAACATCTATATAAAAATACTCAGGAGCCTTATGCTTTATGCTCTGAACTCCAAAAATGATTGCACGATCTCTGTGACTAGATGGAGAAAACCTGGATTGATTACCCAGGGCTAGTTTCCTGCATTTCTGTTTCCCTCTCATTTGACAGGTACGAGTATCCATTTGTTCTCTTCTACGTTTGAATTGTAAAAATAAGCTAAATCAGAGCAGCCTTTCTTGAGTTATAAAACCAACCATGTGAAGTTGCTTTGAATGCATCTTGTACATAACTAAGAACCAGTTCCTGGTGGTAATTTTGCAGGTGATTAGCCTGTCGTGTAGAAGCATCCCTTTGGGAATGACAAAGGAACACGAGGTTGTGTTTCTCTACAATAAGTAGATTATTCCAGAGACTTTCTTTCCTCGCACCCCTTCCGTATTACCAAGATTTTAGGAGATTTATGTCTTGAGGATATTTTAGGAGATGGATGAAACATAAGCCTGGAGGAGTTGTGGGGGACCCAGGATCATCAACTCTTTTATTCACATGTAATCAGCAATGGGACCCAGAGCTGCTATGCAGATCTGGGGTTTTGAGGATTTAGGCACAGCCTCTCCATTGGGCTTTTACTGTCTGTTGGACAAATTCTTCTTCATCTTGCATGTTAAAAAGCAAGACAGCCTCTTCTGTGGGGCCTTTCTTGATTCCTTTTGGACAGAACCAGTTCTTAGCTCCTGCTGTAACATGTTACCCTGTTTGGCACTGTTCTGTGTATCTCTCCCTGTTGAACCCAGCTGTGTAAGAGCAGAAGCCTGTGTTCCTTCACCTTTGTCCAAGAGATGATGTGCAATAACAACAATAATAAAGTCCTCATTGCTATTACAACTATTATTACAATTGGCCACTCCATATCCGTGGGCTCCACACCCTCAATAGAAAAAAAATTAATTATATTTGTAATAAACATGTACAGACTTTTTGTTTTGTCTTTATTTCCTAAGCAATGCAGAATAACAACTGTTGAAATAGCATATATATTCTTTTAGGTGTTATAAATAATCTACAGATGATTTAAAGTACATGGGGGGATGAACATGGGGCTTGTTCAAAGACTATCCTCTTTTATATAAGGGACTTGAGCATCCACAGATTTAGGTATCTTCTGGGGCTCCTGGAACCAACCAACACCCCCCAGAGATACCATGGCATGGTCATCACCATCCTCATCATTATCATTGCCATCATCATCATCATCGCTATGTTGCAGACTTTGCACCAAGTAGTTTATCCAAATTGTCTAAAATGGCTGGTCACTTTAAGAAAAAAAAAATTCTTCAGGAAGTAAAGGCACAGGTATTAGAACTGGTAGAAAGTAGCAGAGGAAATCACTTGACCAGTGTTTGGGAAACTGCACTAAAAGATGTTGTAATATAAACGATTAAGTTAATGACAGTAGCCAGTATTTATTAGAACCGATTTTGTGCTAAGTGCCTTTTTTACATAATACCCTATCAGCTTTACAGTCACCTCAGGGAAAGATAAAGCCAGAAGCTTTGGGTCAGCCAGTTTTACTTTTCAGTTTATTGTAATTTATTTCTCTAAGTCTTTCTTTTCATATCCATACAAAGGAGATACTAATAACCTACTTCAAAGGGTTGTTGTGGGACTGAAGGAAATAGTGACTAGTGGCTGGCACCTAATAGGGGCTCAATAAACATTTGATGAATGTTACATTAAAACTTTGCAGATTTCTTGGCACATATTAGAAACAACAGCCAGTATTCATTATGTACTGTGTGCCAAGCACTTTTCTCAGAGTCTCACATGGATTCACATGTGAATTGCTTATCACCATTAACGCTTGGCATGTGGACAATAGGTATCAAAATAGTAAAACAGGGCTGGGGTGTGTAGCTTAGTGGTAGAATGCTTTCCTAGCAGGCATGAGCCCTGGATTTGATCCCCTGAACTGCAGGAAAAAAAAAAGTGAAATAATCTGTTTAAAGTCATGTTGTCTGTGGGTGTTGAAATTTGTATGCAAATCCTTGACCTTCTACATGAAGGCTTCATTTCTTTCTATTACATTCTCTGCAAGATGTTGAAGTAGTCAATCATATTCTGTATGTATGTGGTTTGGAGATCAGATTTTACCTAATGAGTGATGCTGAATTGGGTCTCATTTGCATAATTTGGGAGGAAGTTGTTCCGTCTGGTGAAGCAACTGTTTGTGTTGCCCTGGGGTGCGCTTGCTTGGTTGAGTGGAGGGATCATCATGGTTGCTGGACTCCAACCACAGACAGTTGTTAAAGAGGAGGGACCAAGTGGCTAACCTGTGCTGGGAGGAAAATACCCCATCTACCTTTTGTTTTTTAATATTTATTTTTTAGTTATAGGTGGACACAATATCTTTATTTTATTTTTATGTTGCTGAAGATCGAACCCAGTGCCTCAAACATGCTAGGCGAGCGCTCTACCACTGAGCCACAACCCCATCCCTGCCCCATCTATCTTTATTCTAACAAATATTCACAGCAGGCCTGCCTCTAAGCCACCCTATTCATTTCCCTCTGGGCCTGTCCTTCTTACTCTGTAGCTTCATTAGATGTTGGTTTACGCTTTGGGACTGGAAGGTGACTTGGGCAGCTACTCTTGGCTTCACAGTTCTGAATGGCATGGAATGGAATTCAGTTCATAAAACTTTCTTATGTTCCATTGTAAGGAATCCTAGAGATCATCTAGTTCAGAGTTGTTATTGTTGTTGTTGTTGTTGTTTATTTTTTGAGCAGTGGGAAGCAGCCCATAACTCCACTGTATAAAATAGGAAAAGACTGCAGAGGAGTTTCTTAGCTGATAGCTGCTCTTCCTACCACCTCGTTTGCATCTTCCAGAATACTCATGTTAGACCTGAGACAACTCCAAGGGACCACCCTAAGGCCACCCACGACACAGTTTGGGAACTTTCAGGTTAGCTTCCACCCCCAAGGTTGAAGAGGTCACAGAGGCAGCCACTTAAGGCTGGTTCTGAGGACATTTGTTCTAATGCTCTTTTCCCTTCATTATAATTAATTTACTCTGCAAGACAGGCTAATCCTAGGTAGGAAATGCTTGAAGTAGCAGATTTTAGTAAGCAGTGACTCCTCACTATTTTCCTTTTGGGTTCATGAAAAAGGCTGTTAGACATATGTTCTGAACCCACCTCCAAGTCGCTGAGGCATTCCACGCTGTATTGCCAACTTATGTACTTTCCAGGGACTCCTTCCTCTCCCTGATGCATTGCTAAAAATAAGAGAGCTCACACAAAAGCATATGTTGTGATTTGCCTTTGGTTTGGGCACAGATCATCCAAGTGTGAAAACAAAATTGGTCGCTCTATCTTCCTAAGGCACAGATTGGCACATCTGTACTGTACTTACCGGGGAATTATTACTTACATTTCATGGGGCTTGGCAGTTTCACAAGGACACCAAATACCCAATATCTCATGTAATGATTATGAGAGACATGTCAAGGTAGGCAGAGCAGGTGACTTTACTTATACCCATTTCATAGGTCAGAAGGAATTCAAAATTGTGGCAAGTTCTACAGAATTTAAAACCATTCTGAAACACCTGTTATTCCTTTATTGATTGCCTGCCATTTTAGAGAAAGACAGAATATGTACATTTCTCAACTTCCCATGGGATTACATCCCAATATACAACTGCAAGGAATCACACCGGGGCCAGCCACAGCCAAGTTTGGGAACCCATCATAAGTTGAAAATATCATCAAAAATGTGTTTAATATACCTAACCCAGAAAACATCAAAATTTAGTCTATCATGTCATAAACATGCTCAGAATACTTATTTTAGCCTACAGTTGTGAAAAATCCTATTTTATAATGTTGAATATCACATGGAATTTGTTGAACACTGTAAGGGAAAGAATTATAAGTCAAACCATTGCAAATTGGTTATGGTCGGTTATCGGTGGATTTTATCATTATTGATAGACTTTGGTACAGTGGGTGATAACAATAAGAGTATTCCAGTGGGTAGAGTTGAAAACACAGGTAGAACAGTCACAAATGCAGTGTCAGTGTTGAATTATCTATAGAGATTGGGAGGTTTATACTGGACATTTGTCCCTCCAGATCCTACCTTAGCCTGCTCTGTGCCTAGGAACAGCAAGCTTTGGACTCCAATAGACCCTCTGGTTTGTGGTTCTTTTGGCCTATAGGAACATTTGCAGGAGACCCATGGGAGGGCAGCAGCGAAGGAGGGGAGTTTATTCCCTGTCTTACACCTCAAGATCAACACAGTCTGGCTGCCTTTCTCCACCAGAGGTCACAGTCCTGGAGAATGGCCCTGTATTAGTCAATGTTTTTGCTTCTGTGACTAAAAGATCTGACCAGAACAACTGTAGAGGAGGAAAAGTTTATTTGAGGGCTTACAGTTTCAGAGTTCTCATCCACAGAATTTCAGCTCCATTCCTCGGGCTTTAAGGGAGGTAAAACATCATGGTGGAAGAGTGTGGCTGAGGGAGGCAGCTCACATGATGATCAGAAGCAGAGAGGGACTCCACTTACGAGATATATATATATATATATATATATACCCCAAAGCTGCTGTCCCAGTGACCCACCTTCCCAGCCATACCCTACCTGCCTTCAGCCACCACTTGATTTTTCCTATGGGGGGGGGGAATTGATTCACTGATTGGATTAAGATTCTCATAACATAGTTGTTTCTCCTGTAAACATTTGTGCATTGTCTCAGACATGAGCTTTTGGGGAACATTTTACATCCAAACTATAACAGGCCCTCTCTCCACCTAGCCTCTGTCTCAAGATTCCAATAACCACTCCTGCTATTCTTTCATACCTGGGAGAGTAACTACTCTTCAAGGTTAGGGAGCCTTGCACTTCTACCCTTCCCCCTCAGCTTCCCATAATACAACCTCACCTCTGTGACAGATCTGTGTCCCAGATCTTCTGATGTTACACAGTTTGAAGATGCCATCTGTGTCTTGGTATCAGTCAGAGACTGATAGAAGTTTCCTAAGTAATGCATAGTAAATTATAATTACTACAGTTCAAGTCTTCCAGGTAGTTAGAGTGAAGATTTATTAGAAAAGCCTGTTTTACCTAAGTGGTGGTTCTGACTTTCATGTATCCTAGACTACAGCATCTGAAGTTGAAGACCATAACTATGTATCTGTGATTCTCAATGTTTATGTGCATTAAAGTCACATGGGATCTTATCAAAATCTCCTATTTCTGGATTCCTCTCCCTGAAGATTCCGATTCTATAGACAAGGAATAGGACTAAAATATCCTAATTTTTAACAGAGTCTTACATGATTTTGATATAGGTACATCCAAGAACACATTTACTAAGTACTTCTTTTATTTTTTGTTGGCTCCTTTTAGTTATACATGACAATAGAATCCATTTTGACATGACTATATAAGCATGGAATTCAGACCCACTACCTCTCTTTCCCCTGCCCTCCTCCACCCCTTTCCCCTCCCTCTATTAATCTTTCTGCCATTTACCCACAGTTATTTTTAAAATTAATTTCTTATGGATGTACATGATGGTGAGATTCACTGTGGTATATATTCATATATGTACATAGGAACGTTATGTTCCGTTCATGATAAGTACTTCTTTATGTCACCAGGCTACTTATCAGTTTTTTTCTACCTTTTGATTCTGTCAGACTCCAAAAGCAAATTTGTGTCTTCCAAGTGGACTGAACATAATTCATTGAAAGTGTATGTGTGTGTGTGTCACAAGGGAAATTCTGTTGAAAAGAAATATTAAGCAAAATAATGCTGTTTCTTCCCTTAATAAAACAAGCTGAAATTAGTAATTTCTCCATAGGCTCTGTGTTTTGATGAATCTCTGTATCTTCCAACAGTTTCCTATTTCTTGTTTTTTTTTTTTTTTGCTAGAAAAATAACCAATTGATAATTTGAATAATTTTATACAGTATAAACAGGGTTTTCAAAAAATTATGCTACCTTCTCATTTTTTAACAAGACAACTGCTTTTATTTTATTATTTTTAGTAATTAATTTATTTTAACTGGGCATATATAGCAGCTGAATGCATATTGATTCTTTGTACACAATTACAGCACAACTTTTCATTTTCCTGGTTGTACACGATGTAGCGTCACACCATATGTGCAGTCACACATGTACCTAGGGTAATGATGTCCATTTCATTCCACCATCTCCTTTTTGCCTCCCACCCCGCTCCCTACCAGCTTTCTATTTCTTAATCCATCTGTTGATTCAACCACTCATTCATGAAACATTTATTAAGCATCTACTGTATTTCAAGCCCTATGCTAGGTACTAGACAAGGCACAAAACCATCCCTGTTGCTAGGAAGCTCACAAGGAGCTAGAGGCAAACATGTAAGCAAATTAGTGTTTGTTTATTTACTCACCACCTATTTGTTGTGCACCCAGTATTTGCCAGGGACTGTTTTAGACATTGGGGATTGGGGATACAGTGATAAATACAGCAGCCAGATATTCCTGTATTCATAGCAGTTTAAATCCTTACATTGTTAATCCTCCTAGTGTTGAATAGCATGGTGAGAAACAAAGGATAGCCTTTTTACTTCTCTGACCATGGTGGAAATTATTCCACAGGGCAGCACCAGCTTCGCTGTAGTAGTTCACAGCAGTGTGTAAGACTAGGTCTAGACTGACCCAATCCCGGTCATCAAGATCATCAGGAAAAATATACTCAGGCAGGATATACCAGGATATACTCAGAAAAATATACCAGGATCTGGATTGGAAACATTCAGCCGTGAGGTGCATATCTCAAAACTGCAGTATTTTGGAGCCAGTCTGGCAGAGCAGTTGGTTTGGAGAAAGATTTTAAGAAAAGTACCAGATTGATTGGGTATATATGGAAGACAAGAGAGAGAGCTGAAATGAAAGGGAACTTGGGGCTTTCTGTCTCAGGATTGAATCTCGCAGCATGTGCTAGCACTCTGTTCATGCCTCTGTTAGTGTACTGGTGAAATATTACAGTTAGCTCTGCCCATGTCTCTGCAGTCATATCCTAAACCCCACAACAGGGACCATGCTCAGTTTATCTTTCTATCTCTGGAAATTCACAGGAAACAATACACAAGATGTTTGTTGAATGAAGGAATGAATACGCAGTTGAACAGCTCTTTATTAAATACTGAATGTATGCCAAGTACTATATTAAATTCTAAGGAGATGGACAGGAGAAGACTCATCCATATATTCAGGTCGTTTCAGGCTGTGAAGAAGCAGACACACACACTAGGTCGCTATGCTGGGTGCTGAGTAATGGCGTGGGTCAAGGCAGTCACTTTCCCTAGGTGCTCTGCATGGTGGTTGAGAAGAAAATGGGGCCAAGAGGTTCAGAGTTTGAGCCATACATCCAGTCTGCCTGAATTCAAATGCTGCTCTAACAATTACTAGCTTCGTGCCCTAGTTTCCTTGTCTGAATGACCTCATAGGAGTTTGGAAGGATTAAATGTGTCAACCTACATAAAGGACTACCAGTAGCACCGGGGACACAGCAAGCACTGTATAACTCTTGTGGCTGTGGTGGTAAATCAACAGAGTGGTTTGAAGGAGGACCACTATCACCAGAATGGGATTCAAAGCCTACCCATGCTACTTCCAAGCTCCTTGACCTGAGGCCAATGACCTCCCCTCAGTTTCTGCCACCACATAAGTGATCTATGAATGTGGTTCATCTCTGAAGATTACTGTAAGTGTTCACTGAGATCCTGCAGACTGAGCAACTAGCATGATCCCAGGGCTTCTTGTTGCCAGATGCTGGGCTGTGGTGGAGAACACGGGCTCCTGTGTAGACAGGACTAAGTTCAGAACTACATAAGGAGAAGCCCTGTGTCCATACCAGTCCCAACATGTGCCATTCTGGAACAAGGTCAGGGACAGGACAAGTTGGTACCTGTCATTCAGGGTGACACAACAAGCACTAAATGAAGTACTTCTGGTAGGATTAGTGTTTCAAACTAGGTGGAAGCCTGGGTGCCGGGATAGGGTAATGGCCTGTCCCAGTAGTAGTACCAGTGACAAGAGATGGGATGCCTAAGGGCCTGAGGGTTAAGAGAAGGACTTCAGCTTTCCTGCTTGAAAGCAGATTGAATGGACACCCCCTCCCCCACATACACACACATTATTTAAATTGCCTTTAGAAAACACTGATGCCCAGCCAGTTCCGGATCAGTTACACTACTGTCTCTCTGTCGGTGCAACCAGGTATTTCATAAAAGATCTCTAAGTGGTTGTAATGTGCAGCCAGGATGTGAGAGCTACCCAGGCAGAACCAAGTGTTCCCATTTGTGAAGAGAGCAAAAGTGATGAAGGAGGTTGGAAGATAGGGAAGAAATTGACTAGGGCATTCGAGAGAATGAGGCTCTTTGCAATTTAAACACTTCACTTTTATATCTAAATGATGAACCTCTGCATTTATTTAGCATAATTGGAAAGGTCATTTACCCTGGGATAAACTTCTTTTTATGTCAAATATTAATAGGATAGTAATAATTTGAAAGATCATTCACTTCCATTACTTTCTGGCCAAAAAAAAATAATACTTTCCTTAATATAGTATTTTAAAAGAAATTAATGAAGGTTTACAGGTTCTTGATTTATGAGTGAATAAAGCACTGAAATTATCAAACTTGGGACTATTAGGTGATCTATCTTCTAATGGCTCTGACAACAATGTTGTCTATTCTTAGGACTTTTTTTGTTTATTGTTTTCTTGTATTCTTTATTGCCAAACCTTTAGGCTTATCATCAATCAAAAAAAAAATTGTTCATTTATTCAACAAAATTTTAATGTTAAAAACATAAAAGTTCTTTTAGTTCATTTATTTGAATTTATCACAGGTATACTTAGCAGGTCTGTGTCAGCCGATTCAAATTCCAGCAAAGAAATTGTCTCTCTGCGTGTACCATTCTTGTAATCAACCATTTTACTGGTCTCAAAAAGATCTACCTACTTCTTTATCCCCTCTGGGATGTGCTTCCTGGAGGGGTCTGAAATAAGGTTGGAAAAATTGTATCCAATTCTTTAATAATCCTTTAAGTATTTTCTGATACATGTTTCAGAATGGTGCCACAGATATATAATTTGCAATGGGAAAAATGAACTTGAATTTTATAAGAACCTAGCGATTATGTTCTTGAAATAGGATCATGACTATGTCAGTGGTGGGGGACCCACCCTCCCAGATTTATTCCACATGGACTAGAATTTGTGACTGCTGATTTCTTTTCATCCACTTCTGCTAATAGATTCAGGAAGTAATTTTCAGATGTGGAAACAATAGATCATAGATAATAAAAGGAGAGCATAGGCAATTTGGGAGGCAGATAAACTTACATCGTTGAGATCTCTTTACACCACTCTACCCTGTTTTGTGCTTATGGCTCTTGTGCATTATTCTCTTTTATTTTCTCTTAAACACAAATGCTATTAAACCAAATCTTGGTGGGTGGATAGTTAGCAGGTTGTGCCAGGACCAGGACTGCTTTTACCAAGTGCCACCCTGACACGCAGACACACTTTTCTCTCTTCCAAAAACTTTATTTCCTCTTAACTGCTCACTTGGCTCACAAGACCAGTCATGCATTGTTAAAATTTAATTATTGTTGAGCATCCTAAAACGGTCATAGAAGCTGGTCACAGGTGGCACAGGGATGGAGCAAACAGACCAGTGACTAATATTGCAGTCAGTTGACATCTTTATTTCTTTAAGGTAGGTGTGGCAGGGGGGCAAGGCTATGTTTTGCTTGTAAAGGGGATGCTCCAAGAAGTTTATTATACATGCATTTTAAAGGTCACATGTATAAGCAGAAAGAGTTCTTGAGGACAATCTCATATTATTACAAGATAATCTACTGTACATATTGTGTATGTAGGCACTCTGAAACTTATATATTCAAATTCAAAATTTATATATATACATATATATGTGTGTGTGTATGTATACATATATATATTCCCCCCGCCCAGAGCTTTTCAGTCTTGATAGAGAAAATAGGAGCTTAGATGTGTTTTCTTGAAGTCAGAGTCTATGAAAATCCTTTTATGGAACTCGTGTGCCAAAGCATGCTGTGTAAAGTCAGCCAGAGGTCATTACTGTTTTTATTAGGTGATTATATTATAAATATGAGTTGGACCTCAATCATAAGCAGATCCTTTATGTGTGTTTCTGAACATTCTGGCTCCAAAGTGCTAAATTCCAAATTGGAATATTGATTGTCTGATGCTTGAGTTACAGCCTTCCTCAACAGGCCTCAGGGCCCGTGTGTCTTTCTGGAGATAAGTTCTTCTTGTAACTGGGAGATGTTAAGGTCTTAAATAGTGGGCCCCGCAAGGTGGAGAACCAAAGGCAGACTTGGGTACTATTCTTCCCCTTGTGAGTCAAGAGGTATTAGACACATCATTTTACAGCATACATAAAGAAATTGTCCTAATTTGTAAATGTCCCTGAGTGTCCTCTTGGGTAAGGCAAACATTAATGCATTCCTGTGAATGTTTATTTTCCATGCAAATACAACTGCATAGTTTTTCCTTGATTCTTTAGCTTCTTTTGTTCCTTAAACTAAACTACAGGCCTCTTTTCTGAATTTTCTAATTCTGTAAATATCCTTGGATTTTAAAGTTTCACCCTGATATATTTTTTTAAAAATATTTTTTTAGTTGTCAGTGACCTTTATTTTACTTATGTGGTGCTGAGAATCAAACCCAGTGCCTCACACAAGCTAGGCAAGCACTCTACCGCTGAGCTACAACCCCAGTCCCCTCCCTGATATTTTTTTAAAATGATGAAACATGCCTTAAGCAGGATTTCTCATTCTTAATACTGTTGGCACTTCATGCAAGTGCCAGCTGATTATTTTTTATAAACTTTTTAAATTTTATTTTATTTTTTAAAAATTTACTGGTTTATTGTAGTTATACATAGAAGTGGAATTCATTATGCTGTATTTCTACATGCACATACATAATTTGATCAATCTCATTCCCCAGTACCTTCCCTTTTCCTCCCCTTCTTCCTCCCCTTGATCTGCTCTCTCTACTTTACAAATCTCCCTGCATTATTTCAATTAATGCATTTTAATTATATACATGTAATTGGTGCATTATAATGAAATATATATGTTTGTGTCTGTGTGTATATTTGTGTGAGTGTGTGTGTGTGTGTGTGTGTGTGTATATATATATATATATATATATATATATATATATATATATATATATATATATATTATACATGGACATTGCATAATTTGATAGAATTTATTCCCCAGTGCTTCCCTATCACACCCCAGATTATTCTTTGCTGTGCATTGCAAGAGTCTAGAAGTATCCCTGGCCTTCACCTGGTAGGTGTCAGTATCCCCTCCCACCACTACTGTGACAACCAAAACTGTCTTTAAACACTGACCCATTGGGGGTAAAATAGCTCCTGGTTGAAAATTACTGCCTTAAGATGTGTCCAATCAGTGCCCCTCAATGTTCTTAATGCAGAATTAAATGAATCTGAGAATTTAAAACTGGATGCAGATGCCAATACATGTCAGATACTTGTCACACATTGACTTTCCTCTGGGATGGAGGGTAGGGCTGTGAGTTTTCTGTGCTCCCATGTAAGAGACCCCAGTGAATATTGGTTGGATGAATAAAATAAATCAATTGCCAGTCACTTGATGTTTCCAAAAAATGCATGCGTTGTATGTATATATGTACATATAGATAATGTATGTATTTATGTCTTTCCACCAAAAGCTTACCCAGTCCTTATTACTCTTTACTATCTCAGCATCTGAACAGCAATAGGCACATAGCAACCATGTAGGAGTTGTTGGTTGAATGACTACCCTGACACATAAAACGTACATTAAAATGATGAATTAACAGAACATGCATGGCCATATGCCACCAGAGATGGGGGTTCGTGGCCATTGCAGCAGTCTGTGCTGTTGGATGTGGGGTTCTCACCATGCCCCCCTGCCCCTTCAGCTCTCTTTATTTTTCCCTCTCTGAAGTCCACATTGGATGCTTCTGGTGTCCAGGTCCAGAGGCCTGGCTGGTCTCTTTTTGAATCCATGATGGCAAAAGGGAGAACATTCTGGTTCAGTAGGGAGTAACTCATTTATAATCCAGCTCATCACAGCAATGCAGATGGCTCCTGCTTCTTCCCTGAGCTCCCTTGGCTGCCCTGCCAGGGCTGTGACACACCTTAGGGTGATAGCTCCATTTTGAAGGCCTGTATTTAAAGTGATAAAAAAAGTCAGAGGACAGCAGCCCTTCTCAAGATTTACGCTGAAGCAGCATAAAAGTTTAGTGTTATTGGAAGGTATTCGAAATCACTTTCTAAACTAGATTTAAATTCATTCTCTAGTCTTTGACCACGACAATGGTGTGAATTTTAAAACGACTGTAAAAAACATTTACAAGGTACAGTGGATTTCTAGGTCAGGACTGAAGGCATGAGGAGGGAAGCGGAATTAAAAGGCATTTCACTTCAGTTCAGACTAGAAAGGATGGGAAAGATGACCTGGCTCCACCTTCTCCCTGTATAGAGAAGGAAACTGTAAGTCACTGGGAGATGAAATGACTTGTCCAAGGTTACAGATTTTTTTTTCTTCTCCCTTTGTCTTTTTGTTTCTCTTTCTCCCTTTCTCACCACATTTTAATAAAAGAAAACATCAGATTCATATACAAGATAAATAATGGATTTTCTAGACTGTAGTAGATGGGGTAACATGTCCTAGTTATTGTGGTAATTTGAGATTGTCAGATGCACCTCTTTTGTTTGAGTTTATGAATTAATACTGGTCCAGAGAATGGCAATTTTGCTGAATTAAAAAAAAAAAAAGAAAGAAAAGCCAGTGATTGGCGAAGTGGTGACTTGATTCCAGGCTTCTTTGTTCAGTTGCCATTTCACAAAAATGTGTAGCTCCCTTATTTTATTTTGCACTCTCTGTGTTGCCTGCCTGCCTTCATTCATTGAATAGCAAATATTTTCTAAGCAGCTGATATGTGTTGGGTCACAAGACATGACAGTCCCAAGACATGGGTTTTCCCCCAGGTCACTTTTTGGTGAGGAGACTGAGACTGATGAACATAGTTTTGGAGCTAAGAAGATGATGTCACAGGGCTGGCATGTCTATGGAAGTGGGGTGGGGATGTCAGCAAAGGTGGAGAGGACCAGGAATGTGATGGTCACTACAGGCAGGAAGTTGTTCATCACAAGTGCTCTGAAGAAACTGATACGGAAAAAAGCATGGAAAGAGTTAGCCAATCCCTAAAAAACAAATGCCAAATGTCTTCTTTGATATAAGGAGAGTAACTAAGAACAGAGTAGGGACGAAGAGCAGGAGAAGAAGATTAACATTAAACAGGGATGAGAGGTGGGAGGGAAAGGGAGAGAGAAGGGAAAATGCATGGAAATGGAAGGAGACCCTCAGGGTTATACAAAAGAACATACAAGAGGAAGTGAGGGGAAGGGGGAAAACAATATAAGGGGGACAAACGAATGTCAGTAGAGGGAGCAGAGAGAGAAGAGGGGAGGGGAGGGGAGGGGAGGGGAGGGGAGGGGGGATAGTAGAGGATAGGAAAGGCAGCAGAATACAACAGACACTAGTATGGCAATATGTAAATCAATGGATGTGTAACTGATGTGATTCTGCAATCTGTATATGGGGTAAAAATGGGAGTTCATAACCCACTTGAATCAAATTGTGAAATAGGATATATCAAGAACTATGTAATGTTTTGAACAGCCAACAATAAAAAATTTAAAAAAAAAAAGATTATGTAATAAAAAAAAAAAAGAGTTGGCCTCATGGAAGCCAGAGCACAAGCCCCGATTTAAGTGCAGGTGCCTTGACTTTTTAGCTGGGTAACCTTGGCTCGGTTCCTCAATGCTTTGATCCAAACCCAGTGAAGTCAGGACCATCACCTTGGAGCACATTCAATGCTTTCTTTAAGCACTAGGTCTATGGCCCTGTGTTAAGTGCTTGATATGAACATGATCCTCATGCTCCAGACAGGGAGGTTGACTAGTTGGTTTTACCCCAAGCCTATACCCAGAGCCCATTTAGAAGTGGTGCCATCTCTGGGCATATAAGACCCTCCAAGATTCAACGAGCTGATTACAGTGAAGGTTACTCTAACTAAATTGTTTGTCCTATACAACAAAATTTTGTCCTCTTTGTACACCCATGCAAGCTCTGTATGTGTGAGTCACTCAGATTTCTTACCTACTACTTTCCTATTTGAGATAGATGGTAAAATATGAAAAAGAAAAATGCTTATTAATAATTATCAGGCACTGGGCCTATTGAGAAAAATATATTTTTCTGATGCTTTAATCTCTTCTCTTACAGAATTCTTTGAATTTATATCATTTTGATACTACATGGGCATCAACCCTTGAGGAAGGATTGGGTCTCCTGCCTGCCCTTCCTCCTGTGGTTGGTTAGTATTTACTCTAATGGATTAAGCTCTTGCTAGGTGCTAGCCATTGTGATGATCCTCACAGCACCCATAGCAGGAATGAGGAACCAAAGCCTGGTGAACTTGCCTAGTTTGTTTGCTAGCAAGTGGAGGAGGCAGCCATAACCCTGGATGTGCCCAGCTCCACCATCCAGAGTTTAACTGTTAAGTTCCCTTGCCTGTCACCTTGATTTAATTCTTTGGGGCATTTTTTGGCACTGTGATGGCACAAATATGATGGTAACTTGCCTAGAATCCTCAGCTATCTCCTTTCAATCCTGTCTAATCCTCTCCCACCAGATTTGTGATTTTTTTTTTAACACATTTCCATTATGAGCCTTTCGTTAGTTCTGTGGGTGAGAAATGAGAAAATCTCTTTGACAAGTTGACCCATGTTCAATGGGAGGATGCCTGCATGTCTTGATAGTTATACGTGAGATTGCATGGTTTCTTTTCGTAGCTAGCTATCCCTTGGTTGGTTTTAGTAGCTGCCACTGCCATTTACTGATTTGATTCTCATTGTAATCTGCTCAGGTGGATGTTTCTGTCTTCATATTACAGAGGAGGCCATGAAAATATGCAAATATAAAGCTGACACCAATCCTAAACCCTTTAAGTAACTGAACCCTCATAAGTCTCTGGAAATGTATATTGCTCAAAAAACTGGGCACCCAGCTCTGATTGGAACCCCTTTCAGATTTCAAAGCTCTTGCTTTTTCCAAAGTTCCATTTCATATGACTTTTAGATAGTCATTTTACACTCCTGGGCTTTATTCTTCCCACTTCTGCTAAGAGAAGTTCAGAATGGTGCAGGAGCGAGAATACCAATGCTGCCCCTCAGCACCTGGATCTGCCTCTGTCGCTTGCTGGCTGTGTGATATGGGGCAAATTCTATCATCATTTTGAGCCTCAGTTTCCTTGTCATTAAGATGAGGAAAATATTGCCATGCTTTAGAGGTAAAGGTAAATATTATGTGAGTTAATTTATGTAGGCATAATGCTTAGAACAGGATCTGACATATATGAGCTTTGCCTATGTGTATTGGCTGCTATTAAGTATGAGCTCTTATTATTTACCTTTCAGACATTTATTGTATCACTGCCATGTACCAAATACTGTGCTAGATCGTGGGGTGCATTCCTGTGTCCCTTTCAGCTCTGACATTCCATGATGGATATAATCAACCAAACCCTCCATCTCCTGGGGAAGCTCTGTATGGTTAGCTCCAGTGAACTTACAAATCGTTATGTGGGAAATGAAAAATGCATTTAGCTATTGCTTTCTTTTACTCATCTTGTTCATGTAGGTGGGCTGCATTTTACTAGCTAATTAAGAATAAAGTGGGGGGAATGGAAAGAAGAACATTTGTAGCTTTTGTGGGGGTTGGAATTTCCTGAGATGGGAAACAAATTCATAATTGTGGTAATTTGAGATTGTCAGATGCACCTCTTTTGTTTGAGTTTATGAATCATAAACAGGAGAGACAATGGCACTATTTAAATTGGAAAATCCGTGGATATCGGAATATGGAGCAAAGCCATTTTGCTATTTTGGTCAGGGAGGAGGAAAGCACAAACACGTTTGCACATAGTCCTTGGCAAAAGCTGGTCCTGCAAAGAGCAGGGCACATTTGGATATGAAAATCGTATTCAGACTCCCAATTTGCATGGTCCTATCTTCCTGCCCACCTTTCCACTGCTGTGCATATTAGGAGATAAAGTCCTCGATCTCATGCAAATCAGATTGAAAGGGGATAAACTGGAAAGGCTTAGTGTATTTTCTGTCTTTCAGAACTGGCATGTAAATACCAGTTTCTCCTTGCCTGCGGTTTTATGGGATTTAGCAATACACACTGGCAGGATCCTGGGCTTTTGGGTCAGGTTATCTACTTCTGCCTTTATAAAGTCCAGGGCAACCTGGAAAAAGACATGATGTTGTTTGAGACTTTGCCTTTCTCTGTAGCATGGGGAGCCTAATTATTCTTGCGCTGTTGGGTACAGTGGATAGCCCATGGACTTGGTGTCAAAGAGAACCTCGCCTAATCCGTGGCCTCTTCACTTGACCTGTATTTTCCTCATCTTCAACTTGAAGACATGTTACCTGTGTTGCCAAGCTACTGAGGGGTTCAGTAGGATGTTATATATTTGGTTGGAGTGTAGTCACTTTCTTTTTTAAAAAAAATCTATTTATTATTATTATTTTTTTATCTGGTACAGTCATTCCTGGGTATCTAGGAGAGATTTGTTCCAAGACCTCACTGAGATAAATCTGCAGATGTTTAAGTCCCTTTTGTAATATGGTGCAGAATTTGCATGTACCCTGTGCACATCCTCCTGTACTTTAAATCCTCTCTAGGTTACTTATAATACCTAATACAGTGTTAAAACAATGTAAATTATTATTATCCTGCATTGTTTGGGGAATAATGACAAGAAAAAGTCTGAATATGTTCAGTATACATTTTTTTTCCTTAGTATTTTTCACCTGTAGTTGGTCGAATCTGGAACCCCCAGACACAGAGGGTCAACCATATAATCTGTTATCTAATTGTGAAACACAGAATATATTATGTGGGGCCAGTAACCTAGATCTTGTACCAGTTTGGCTCACCTGAGTTACTGGCCCACATCTGATAGTTTATTGTTTAAGTTTAAGCAGTTTCCCATGACCTTGATATTATAATTCTGGAGTTTCATTTAGGTTAGCTGTTCCAATTCTTTCCTCTAAATGTGCTTGGCACTTGATGCTGATGTGATTTTTGCCTCATCCCCAAAATTGGGGCTGTGCTGACTCCTCCTGGGCCCTGTTCTATGAGTGACAGCCTAGGATGGCAACGGACCTGTCCACAGGCTTCTTCCCTCCAGCAGGGATACCTGCTTCAACCAGGGGAGAAATCAATATAGACCCCACACGGCCAAGAGGAAAACTGCTGAGGAAAATGGATCTGAATTCTTACAAGGCACTTTCTTAGGAAATATCCCTTTACTATAAATAGGAATGGATATTCAATTTTAGGCCCCTTAAAAAAAAAACTCCCTGGCACTGAAATTAGATTTGAGGCTGATGGAATGAATCTAGGAGGGGGCGATTCTGTGCCGTGCTAGGACACGTCTGAAAGTTCTGAGAAGCTGGTGCCGTGGAACAGCTGAGCCACAAACAAATATCAGCTGATTTTAGCACTTCTTATTTCTAGACATCCTGGTTTGTTAACTCCAGTGTTTGGCTCACTCGTAAGCTCTCTTCATGAAGAACCTCAGTGCTTCCTCCTGCTCTACCCCTGACGTGGACAAGTGACTCACCTTTCAGGGACCCACTGTCCCGCATTCTAAAATAGGAGTCATGCCTAATATTGATTAAGAGCTTAGGATGTGTGAAGCCATATACAAGCACTTTCCACGTATCATTCATTTAGTTTCCACTTGAGATAAAAACCATTATCTCCATTCTACAAGGAGGAAATTGAGACACCTTTGGCCTACCTGATCCCTATGACACAGGGCATTTGAACACATGCTCTGGAAGAGATCTGTTCAAGCCTTTATCCCTGCTACTTTGACATTGGGAACTCTTCTGTGTTATAGGTGTTCTCTCTCCATGTGCCTCTTTCTCTGTGGGGACCTGGAAGTTTGGCCATCTATTTTCTAAGGAAGGCTGGGGGAGAGAGTGGCTAGATTCTAAACCTACAGTGTGCAATTTATCTGTAGGATGTGACCATGGTCTCTGGCACCATGAAAAATGTCTGTAACCCCTAAATATTGAAGAATCACTATGTAGGTATTAAAATTGCTAAAGAAACAAATGTAGCCAATCACTCAACACTAAGGAAATAGATCTATTTTGCTTATGAATAAGTGAACTTTCAAAGACTTTGGTTGATTTTCAATGATCTGACCATATATTTTGAAGTTGTGAAGTTACAATGGTAATTCACTATAAGGAATTCATGAAGGAAACAAAAAGTAGGAATCTAGCTTGTGAGTTATATCATATTCAATCCCAATATTTCACCACTTTATCATCTCCTTGAAGGCTTTCAAAGAAATCAAAGACAGCATTGGTTATATTTTTATTCAGGGATAGTGACAAATACTTTAACGCATGGGGAGAGAGGATTTTGTATGTTTAGTATGTACACGGGTTTCCATGTATGCCTACATTTTGGGTGAGAGTCTTAGTCCATTTGAGATGCTATAACAAAAGACCATAAACTAGGTAGTTTATAAACAACAGAAATTTATTTCTCACAGTTCTGTAGACTGGAAAGGCTAAGATCAAGGTGCTGACCAACTTGGTGTCTGTTGAAGGCCTGCTGCCTGGCTCATAGGTGGTGCCTTTGAGGTGTGTCCTCATGAGGTTGGTAGCTCTGTGGGGCCTTTGTTATAAGGGCATTAACCCCATTAACTAGTGTTGCCCTGATGACCTAATCACCTCTATAGGTGCCATGTCCTAACACTGTCAGATTGGTGATTAGATTTCAATAGGAATTTGCTTGGGGGTGGGGTTTGCAGACATTCAGATCACTGCAGTGGGCTGATCAGTCTATCATGAAACAGTAAAAGATGGTGTCTTATAGCTGGTATCTTTGAGAAGGTATAGGAGGAATCCTGTTCAGTAAATTGTGACCAAGTTTATAGTCGATGAACAGTACTCAGAAGTGCTGGCTGTAGCCTACACTCATTGAGTCCATGTTGCATGATAGGCTCTTTTTCAAGGACCCCACAGGGATTCACTAATATAATCATCCAAACTGTGGTTTGAAATAGATTGTGTTACTTTGTCTACTTCAGGATGAGACCCTTGAGGTACAAAGAACTTGAGGACTTGCCCAAGGTACTTATGAAAGCCAGGCTGGATATGTCCTGTGAAATCTGCTAATAAATCCTTATTTCTAAATAAAGGGCCAACTAATATATTTATGCTTTGTCATGACCATCTTTGAATTTTTAACTCTGAGACCTTTACTTCTTTCTGGAAGGTCCGTGGTGAAGAATCCTACTTTGACTAAATGCCCAGTATGGAATGTCTTACGCATGCTGTTGGTTCTTTAGGACTCCCTACGCATACATTTATCAGGACACTTTCTAAATTGTAGTGTCCTGACCTGTCTGCTTTCCCTTAGACTGGGAGCTGCTCGTCTTTCTATGTAGTGGTGATCTCTTCCTCTTGTAGCAGCAAGCCACCACGAGTCTCTTTCCTCACGTTGGGGACAGCTCTACTTAGCTTTGTTCCAAGAGGCCTTTTATTCTAGGGATCCAGACTCTGGGAAAAGCTCCATCGAGGCCATGTGGTTCTCACGGTGGCAGAGCAGAAAGGCAAGATTCTGAACTGGATGACACACATGTGTCCAGTTTCTGCCCCGTGGCAGTGTGTGGTTGTCCACTTTTATCCCATTGGTCAAAGTGAATCACATGGCCAACCGCCAAACCAGACAGTGGAGCAGGGGATAGTCTCCATCTGCTTGGAGGTACTGGCAGTCACATGACAAGGGGTGTGGCTGCCTAATCCTCTTGGGAAGGACACAGTTATAGGAAATCACAATATACTATCCAACCATCTGGGCATTCCTAGAAGTCCATTTTTATTCAAGAGGAAACTGACGCCTGGAGATGTTACATACATATAATTATGTGATTTGAGCTAGTTATTTCATTCCATGTCCGTGCTCTTTTCCCATCTGGTATCCAGCTTTATCTCTTTCTGCTCTAAAACATGTACTCTTTTTCTTGGGACATACTGAGTTTTATGTAATTTACCAAAGCAATATGTGCACTCATGTATCTGTGACTTAGTATATGATGTTACATCTGTAATTGCATTTTTCTCTTTCAATGCGGCTAAATGCTCATTTTTTTCCCCACTGAAAGCTCAGGGCATCTGAAAGAATTATTTGTTTCTCCTAGGCTTGGATGGGAGCCCTCCCTCTGTGCTCTGTGGGGTCCTCTGTTCCCTCACAGTGCTTATCTCCCTCTGCATTTTAAATGTGTGTGTATGTGTGTACACGTCTCTCTACCCTAACTAGACTCAGAGTTTCTGGAAGGCAGAGAGACTAGGGCAAGGTTTTACCTTTGAGTCTCTACATAGAAAAAAAAAGGCATATAAAAGATGCAAGAAATGTGCAATGAAATAATGAATAATCATAGTTTTCCTACATAAGAGTAGGTAGGACTTGTCACTGTAGGGTCAATACTCATGCATTTCATATACACGTCAAGTTGGATTTAAATCATCTCAAAACAAAGAGCCTGGGAAATCAGTCCACGATCATGACTTACATGTGTTCTGTCTGCAGATGGTTCTTTCTTTTAAAACTCAGCAATTTTTGTACAATGTGTTTCCAAAGTGATTTTTATCCTTCCATTTTCTGGTATAAAATAGGCTCCAATTATTCTCTTTAATTAAGTGGTTTTATTTTATTAATTGTTTCTAACTTACAGAATTCCCTAGAGACCTTTTACATGTTTCCAAATGAAGGCAGGAAGAAAAGCACATTAATTATACACACAAACTCCTTTTGGCGAATTAAACATGATGCACAGTGAACATGAAATGACTCGCCCTCCTGAGCTATCAATCTTGTCATTAGTGATGGCTTGTATTAGTAGTATTGACATGGGCTTATCCAAATTGGATTCTGCAAAGAGTCATTTTAATTTTGTACAAATATAAGAAGACAGAGTAGTTTGATGTGTGGGTTTTTTTTTTTTTTTTAACCTCTCTCTTGCCAAGTGACTGGGGTTTCTGTTTTTAAAATCACCTAGTGTTTCACAGTGTTGTAGGGTTTATAAAGCACCAGACCAGATGTGACCTTATCAATTCCTCGGGCAAGCCTAGGATTCATGAGTTTTACAGAGGAAGAAACTGCCATTCTATAGTTAAAGGTTATACTTCCAACCATACAGATAGGAAGGAGTAAAGACTTTTGAGTTCTCATTATTTTTACAAACATTTTCTGAGCAGGAAGAGAGGTCAAGTTGAGCCTAAGCCCTTTTCTTATTATTTTCAGTGGTCAACTAAAAGGAAGCTTGGCTGTGTTTATGTTAAATTGTCAGTTCAATAAGCATCACTTGGGCACCTGTTATGTGTTAGGAGGTGTGGATGATAAAATAAAAGACACCATCTTCTGAACATGTACCATGACTCTAACGCTTCATGGGATTCCCTGATCCCATCAGGTAGGATCATTAGAGTTCTCATAGCACAGTGAGGCGCAGAGAGAGTAAGTGACTCTGTTAAGGTTATTTGGCTAGACAGAGACAGAGTTGAGATTCAAACCCAGGAGTCGGGCTCTACACCCCAGGCTCTTAAAGACTACACAGTACTGCTTCTCCATCTGTGACTTCCTTCTGTTGAGATGCATGTGGTCTATAGTAGAAGGCAGTCACAGATTTAAAGCTATGCTATAAACTGCTATGGTAGCTATAGGACGGTGTTATGGCAGATGGTCATCAGTCCACTCAGGAAGCATGGTCACATGGCCTTAGGACCCTCTTTGGGTCACAGCTGAGCTTGGCTCATACCAACTGCATGATTTGAAAAGCATATTATATTTTTAAGATTTCTTTCTCCTCAAATAAGTTTATTGCAACTCCTGGAAATACCCTAGGGGGGTTATTCACCTTCGGAACTATTGAGAGAATCCATTGGATTGATGGATGCACTTCCATGAGTCAGAAGCCATTCATTGCACTGCTAATATGTGCTGGAAGACTGAGACCCAGTTCTTATCCTCGGGAGCTTCTCAGGGAGTGGAAATAAATTTGATGTCAACAAAAGCATAAAGCAATAGTTGAAGTTTACTGAGGACTTACTATATGACAGTTACCGTTTTAAGTACCTTACATAACTCTTCATTGCAACTGCTTCTAAAGTAGACATTTTCTCTACATTCTATAGGCCAGAGGATGAGATGGGGCACATTTAAATGATATATCCGCTTTAAAGGCAAGGACTGCTTCCTCCAAATGAAATGATGCAGTTATGGAGCTTTACTGTCCTTGGAAAGAATGTTCATCTTATACTCTTCATTGAATACCTGAGCCTTGCTAAACACTGTTGTAGGTGCACAAAGTCAACTTCCCTGTTCTGGTGGAGCTTACCTTTCAGGAGAGGCTGATACACAATAAATAATAAATTAATCCGGAACTAGTTGTGATTAGTGCAGGGGAGCCCAATGAAGCAGGGAGTGGTAACTGGTTTCCGTTTTAAAGAGCATGCTCAGAGAGGAAGGGCGTGCATGTTTATTGAGGTTTAATTAAAAATCAAGTCACCATTGCCACTTCTGCTTAAAGCCTATTATTTCTCTCTATTGCCCTCATAAAATCCTCACGTTTAAAGCTCCTCACAGGGGCTTGTGCACCTCTCCAGACTCATTTCATATCCCTCCCCTAAACCATGCTTCAGTGGCACTGAGCCTGTGTTTCCTGGAAAATGCCACGTGTCCCTTTGCCTATGTACCTTTGCTGGTGCTGTGTGCTCCATAGCGAGATGCTCCCACTTTGTTAGGAAGCTTTTCTCAATGTGTTCACACCCCCACACCAACTCGCTGAAACATTAAATACAGACTCGGGGTCCTAGAATCAAATTAAAAAATAAAACTAAAGTAGTACGTGGCTGACAGTCATAGCATCATATCCAGGGGGACCATAAACTTGAAAACTGCTTGGAACCCCTTCTAGGATAACAATCAATCCTCACCTTTTTAGAATTTCCTTAGTACCCCCCCACACCCCTGGAGTTTTACATTACCCTGTGTGGAAGTTGCCCACGTGTGCAGTGAGCCTCAATCAGGGAGTGATTTGCTCTGTAAGTGCTTCATAAATGTGGACAGAAGGAAGATAGATAAGTAGATAAGTAAGAAAGAAGGATGGAAAGAAATTTAAGACACAAGGATCTAGGAAGAAGAAGAAAAAAAAAGAAAAAAAAAGGAGGAGGAGGGAAGAAAGGGATCAGAGGTTTTTGATCAGGGATGACAAGGTCAGAATTGCATCTCAGAGACATTGATTTAGGCATCCTGCAGAAGAACACACAACCGTCTAATCCTGGTGTGCACCTGCGTCATCACGTTAGCAGATCTTCTCGGGTTTCATTCTTGGGAACAAGAAGACACTCAGTTTTCCATGGACTTCATTCTTCTAATCATGGAGCCCACAGGCCTGGTGAAGGGATACGTTTGTACAAATTTCTCTGTTTGCACCCCACCCCCAATAGCAATGATGAATCAGGGAAGTCCTGATTGAAAATTCTAATCACAGCTTTGCCGTCCTTCAGATCCCACCCGTTGACAGTTGATTCACTTCTTTTCATGCTGGCTGCCGCTCTCGGGTTGTGGTAGCTCTTATGCATGAGTCTATCATTAGCAGACAAAGCATGATGAATGGGTCAGGGTTCCCTTCATCCTTAGATCTTGAGAAATGCTTCTCTTTTTTCAGACTCTCGGGGCCCATGTGGGACATCGTCATGAATGGAAGAAGAACATAATACAATATTGGATATGCCTGTTCGCTGCCACTGTTTAGAGAGAGAATGATGCATTATGGGGCCTGTTTGTACGTACTAAGCTTCCCATCCCCCTATGTATAACTCAACAGCAACCCATGCAGAACATCATTGATCACAATCAATGCCCCAACTGCGTCTAGTCTGGTGATTTCACTTAAGATATTATATCCCTTTCAAAATTCAGAATAGTGAACAATTTCCAAAATTGAATCTCAAAAAGAAAAATCAACTCACATAAAAGTCTTTGGGTTTTTGAAATGATCGAAGGTCCAAAAAAGGTTAGGATTGATTAATTTTTATCCTAGAAGGAGTTTCCAAGCAGTTTTCAAATCTATGGTCCTCTTGGATATGATGCTATGGCTGTCAGCCATGTAGTCCTTTATTTTTATTTTTTAATTTGATTCTAGGACCCCGAGTCTGTATTTAATGTTTCAGAGAGCAAAAATAGTTATGTTTGGCTCCAGCGAAAGATTGATAGAAGCGATTTTCAGATGTGGAATCAAAACAGAGTGAAAAAATGTCACGTTTAAATAAAATGCAGTACTTGGAGGCATCATGTGGTCCCGTAATAAATGAATTCGTGGTACGAAGGTGACAGGTTTTGCAGGAGAATTTCTTTCAAAAATTTGAGGTGATTCATTTTTATGATTAACTGTGGTAAAAACAATTACTAGGGAATTTTTAAGTGAAAGGAAAAGAAGCTTTGAGGTGTTTATAGATAACATCCGGCTGCCTTCATTTTTATTCTTCACCTCCTGTAAGCTATGAAGTTGTCCATTTGTGAAGTTGGGCAGAAGGCCCTGGAGCTCTGGGCTTTTCTTTCATCCCAGGCCTCATCTGTTATGTACAGTTTGGACAGGAAAGGGGCAGCAATTGTACTGAGAAGCTGCCCTTGGCCTTGGGCAGGCCTGCATGGGAATTCCTCTGTATGGCTGCAAGTGGATGACCTAACCTTCTGGTAGCTCCCTTTCTGTATATTAAAATTGGGACAAAATGAGATAGCAAGGTAAAATTCACATTTTACCTTTAGTTTTAGCATCTAGCATGGGGTCTTGTACTTAGTAAATGCTGAACAAAAGCAACACCTAGAATAAATAGTACTCATTTTGTCAACATCGATGGGTGTTTACTGCATTGCCTGTTGTAAGCTCTGTACTTGATGTTGTACAACTCCATGTTGTACCAAGAAGGCTTGTCATAGATCCATAGCTCTCATAATCCAGAGAGGAGATGGATGGACTAACAGGGAATGGGAAATCATGGGCAGATGAGGGATAGACAACCATGTCCTCCTGAAGACACACAGAGTCTCCACCTTGTAAATCAGTCCTAGACTAGGCCTGGTTCATGTGGTGCACCCAGTAAATATCTCGAGGTCAGCAAGCTGGAGACCCTAGGACAGCCAGTGGTGCAGATGAATTCTGAAGGCAGGCTGCTGGGGAATTCTTTTGTGTTGGGAGAGGCTGGTTTTCTTTTTTTTTTTTTTTTTTTTTTTGCCTTGTTCGGGACTTCATTGGTTTGAGGAAGCCCATGCACATCATGGAGGGTGATCTACTTTATTCAAAGTCCACTGATTTAAATGTCATTATGATTTAAAAACAGCTTCCAAGTTGACACAGAAGATGAACTATCATTCCCCAGAAATACTTCTAAATAGATGTATCAAGAAAGGCTTGAAATTACTGGAATGTCTGAGTTCAAATCTCACTTTTTGACTTTTGCTCTATGTTATCTCTAGGCAAAATTGTCAAATTTTTACTGAATACTCAATAAATGAGAGTTGCTATTATTCGTACTAATATTAGAAATAAATAAGCTATTAAACTTAGGTACACTCTATCCCAGCCTAAATGCTTCCTTCATTTTAACAACCTATTTATGAGCCCAAACATAGTTTTAGATCAGATTAATGAATTTTCAAGTTGCCATAATAAGTACTATTTGTCATAGTTGTGCTTAAGTATTTTATGTGCATTTTTAAAATTAATCTTCAACAAAAATATGGCATTAGGTGTACTGTTGTGCCCATTTCTAGATGTGCCCATTTCTACTGAGGCTCAGAAAGGTCAAATGGTATACTCCAGGTCTCACAGTAACTCAGCAGCGATCTCAGATGGAATTTCCTTGGTCCATTTGATTGATTTTGCATCTTTCCATGCCTGGGTGGTGTTGAGTGGAACAGAGTTAGCCAAGTATAGTATGTTTTCTGCTTCCTTGAGTTTGGAAGTATAGTCATTCTTTCGGATCAAATTTAATAGTTGCATTTTTAAGTAAAGGGATTGTAGATATTCACATTTTACCTTTAGTTCTAATTTTTTCTCTACATGGCTTCATTTCCTTTCTGAGTGTTGCCAGAGCCCCTATAGAAAATAACAGGCACACAACATGCCACATTTTACATGCTAGTTAGTTGGGTGGTGATTTCTGAGAAGGGAGAAATGACAATAACATGTGTGGGTGTTTGATACAGGCACAGTGTCAGCAGATTTTGCTGTTTGCAGCTGAGTGGCCCCATGAAAGTCAATGATGGCCATAGCTGAATTCTGCTTGTTTTCCATCATACCTGGGGCTTAGTAAAACTCAAGTTAGCCCCTGCTGGGAACATTATATGGAACGATGCGTGTATGTGTACATGTGCACAGGGTGTGTAACGTTCATACTTGTACATGTGTGACTAGCTTGTCCTCAGCCTTCATCTGCAGCCAACTTAATGTCCTTCTCCCTAGTATCACTTTATGTAATTACTCAGCAGAATTGGTTGCAACTCCTTCGCAGGCTGTGCTTTTTTGTGCCTCTGGCTCCTGAAGTCTTCTGACTTGACTGTTCACCTCACTCCTTTGTCTGCCTAAAGAACTCCTATGAATGCTTTAAAACCTGATTCAGCCCTGTGAAGGTTGGAAGCTCCGCCTTTCCTTTGCATCCCTAAATGAATCCCTTCTTTTCTGGTGACTCCTCTTGGATGTGTGTCCATCTCTGCCATTGTTCTCACAAGGCTGCAATATCATGATTTCTGGGCTAGGAATCAGTGCAGCTTAGTGGCTCGGATCAGTTTGGAGGTAGAAAAAACTAGGTTTGTGTCCCAGTTATGCCACTTCCTAAGTTTTGAAACTTGAACAAATGACCAGTCCTTCCAAACCACAGTTTTCCCGATATAGAGGACAGATATAAGAGCACCTCTTCATAGCATTGAGGAGATAATGAACATGAAGTGGCCAGCACAGTACCCAGCCCTGTGACTTATGCACAAGAAGTGGGGTTGCTGGTGTCACTACCTCACCACATCCGTCTCCCTGTTTCATTCTAGCTCTTAGGTCAGGGGACTTGCCCAAATTATTCCCCAATCTCTAATTCCTGTCACAGGGTGCTCAATAAACCTCTAGCAAGGTCCATGTGAGCCCCATCCATGGAATCATTTTGCAAACTGACAGCCTGTGGTTAGCAAAGCTTACCATAATCTTTCATTAAGGGCCATTCATTTTATCTTAATGATTGGCGTGTGCCTGGAGCAGCTGTTTTTCGTTGAAGACACCTGAAGCCAGATGTTTTGACTTGGTGTGAGGTCACTGGGAATTTGGGATTTACTTCCCTTTCATTTCCAAGGCCATTGTCCTTTTTTAAATGCCAGTCAGAGGTAGAGGCATGCTTTTGATTGGCTCAGCCAGTCAGGAACTTGTAACTCTTGTTTCTCTCCCTGAGTTACATCCTACAAAGTTGACTACAATACAGAGAAAACTTTCCTCTCAGTTCCTGGGACCAGGTGGGAACTATATCATGTGTTTTCCTGCATTCCTGTCACTAGACATTTACCAGGAGCAAACTAGACATAAGCATATGGTTTGTTATTAGACAGCTTTGAGTTTATAAGGATGGCCAAAATTGCTGGTGTCTGATGATGGCAAGGAAGGAACAGTAGGAGTGGACTCAAAGAAGTGACCCTTCCTGTCCTGGCTGCACCCCTTGAAAGCCAATGGTCCTCAGACCTATAAGGACCTCAATTTCCTTGTTTTTTTTTTTTTTTTTTTTTTTTAGAAAAGAACAAAAATATGGGGATAAAGATAGTGTCAGCCTTACAAATCCTAAGAAGATATTAGATGGCTTGAGACATGGTTAACTTACCACAGGCTTTGCCAAGTGGTTAATTCTTCATTATAGAGAGTTGATCAGGACAAGGACCCAGCATGGGCTGGTGGAAGGAGCCCTAGGTGAATGGAGCTGTAGCTATTTGAGAAATCAGATCCACCTGTGAACATCTGTGCCAGCTACAACAGGATTTACTACACCAGAAACCAAGGATTCTGTGTTTCTCTTTCTTGTCCATGAATCAACGTGTCTGTCTCAGGATGGCCACATGGTGGTGAGATTCTGCAGACACCACTGTTGCGATAAGGCGGCTGAAATCAGTATTGTAGTCACATAAAAATATGTCTTTCCATAGTGACCCTTGGTCAAAGTGCAGCTGAGCATAATTAGTTTTCTCCATATCTTAATTTTGCTTCTTCTCCCCTAGGAGAGAAAATCTTCAGCCACTGTGTGGCTGCCCCCATGCCGAATTCCTCCACAGATCCTGCCATAGTACATGTGGCTCTTTGCTTGAAGGGCCCAAGCAGTACAACTATATTTTAATCGTCAGTCCTGAAAGGTGTCACTGAGCAGCAGGGGAAATATGTTAGCCTGGGCATTAATGGAAAAGAGATTATTTTCAAACATTTCAAAACCCTGAGGATCCTCTTCAGAGAACTTCCTAATTTTTTCCCCCTTTTTCCATTTAGAGAAAATGTGCTGCAACTTTCCATGTTCTAGAAACATAGCTTATAGTCTATGGAGGAAGCTTCATATCAAAAAGTTGAAGGCTTATTTGGTGATACTTGGCCATGCTGATGAGCCTTGCCACAGAAAAATACCCTTCCTACCAGAATGTGGTGGGTGTTTCACAAAAGCAAGGTGCAAGAGAAGCCCGTCAAAGTCGCTATCAGAGCCTGATGGTTTAGGATGGAAAATGGTTTAATCAGAAAGAGAAGGAAAATGGAATCAGACAGGGCTCTCAGGCAGGACCAGGCTGTCCCAGGTAGGATAAGTAGGTGCCACCCTTTTTGGAATGGGGCAGCTGTTCCTATGCCTTGCCTAAAGCTTACTTCCAGAGTGAGTGGAATGAACACTTAGTGGCCTTTAGAGGGAGAGCCAAAGGGCTTCCACTTTTCTTTGGGCAGGAAGTGGGTTGGAGCCTTCTGTTGACTCTGACCCATCCTCCTTCAGATGGCTGTGCCCTCTCTTACCCCTGTGGGACGAGAAGTGTTTGGCAGAGCGAAGGTGCCAGGCCAAGGGAAGGGACAGCCTTGGGAGAACTTGCAAGTCTCGTTGGAGAGCAAAAAAGAATCCAAAGCCATGGAGAGGGCTAAGCCAGAGAATCACTTGCAGGTGAATCCAGGGATGTGGAGTGGACTTTGTGCAGTTGCTTGACATCAGATAGGAAAGAGAGCTGGCTTCAGGTTAGATACTGAGGTGCAAGCAGAGGGGGAGGAAAGGAATTACCGTGGCGTCCTCCAGGGAAGATTGGTTTTCCTTCCCAACTCTGGTGAGGGGTGTGAATTAGGGAGAGTGATGGATGTTCTGCCTGTGACATCAGCCATATGAAGGGGGTGGTGAGATTTGCTGGGCCCTTTAGAGGTTAACTGAGACCTTCACCATACATACAGGCAGTGCTGATCCTGACACTAAATACTAGTTCCCACTTTTCAGCTATCCTGTGAGTATTTTGCAACCATTTGCTGGTAAAGCTCAAAGGTCACCTTCCATGGGAAGACTTGCCTTTGGTCTTCTGGACCTAGATAAAACCACCCCCCTCCCTTGACCTTTCCTCTGTGCTGTTCACAACTCCACTGTGGCCCCTGTGCGGATTCAGCAAACTTCTTAACATCACAGTGATCTGTCCCCCATAGTGATTGTGAGCTCCTGGGGCACAGGGACACATCTTTAGTTTTTACTCTCCCCTGGATTCCCATCTCAGCAACTTGCCTGGCACATAGGAAACACCATGTGTCACCATCTCCTTTAGGCTCACACATACTTGGGACCAGAAGTGTTTCAGAGCTTTTCAGATTTTAGAAGATATGCATGGACTTTACTAGTTAAACGTCCCTAATCTGAAGATCTGGTATTAAAATGATCCAAAATCCAAACTTTTTGAGCATGATTGCTTGAATTTTAGGGCAGTCCGGAATTTGGATTTTTGAATTAGGGAAGGTTATCTCTTTGTTGGTTGAGGTGAATTCATGTATCTTGGCTCTTCAAATAGCCTTGTTGGTTTTTCTAGGTCATAGTGACCAAAGGGGTCAATCTTTCTTCCAGAAGGGAACCTGAAAAGTTCTCAAATTTAGTGTGCCTGACCGTGGATGATCACTGAACCCAAAGATGATTTGTGGACAACAGTATCACAAGCTCCTAACTTTTCCTACATCCCTTCTACCTGGCATTTGCTCTTTTCAGAAGTAACTCAGTGACAATAAGATTGGGAAGGCAAATCTGCTGCATTAAAAAAAAATCCTGAAATAGAGCCTAAAACCAAATTAGAACAGGCCTTTGGTTTAGCTATGCCATTTTAGTCTTTCATTAGTGCTGATAATTAGCAGAATTTAGGATGGGCATTTAAATTATGGCTTAGACAACAAAACATCTCTAAGAATGAAATTACCATTCCAGTTACATTTTCAGTGAGATTTTGAAACCACTTAAACAAAAATGAAGTTGTGAGTGCTGTGATGCTGGGGGCATTGAACTCCAGAACCAAAGGGGATCCTCAGAATTATGACAGAAGCCACAGTTATGCTGCCCATGATCTTAGACACTCCTCCAGCGGATTAGAGTTTAGAAGTCTCCTTCGTATTAATGAAATCTTAGCAAATTAGAACAGGAAGGGTCACAGAAATCATGTAGTGCCACCCCTTTGTCTCTTGGGTGAGAGGAATGGAGAGCTTCATAGCCTGACCTGCAGGGTGGGAAGGGCTAATTATGCTCTTCTCCCTGTACCACGTGAGGAAGCTGAGGATGAAGATGAGACATGTGAGGGTGGACTTGGCCACAGCCCTGGTGACCTGAGTCCCTTTCTGGTTTGACTGACCTGTATTTGTTCAGCTTTCCCTTCTCAGAGGGGCCTTCCCTGGCCTTAAACTAAGTTGGTCCCTCTCTACCCTGCCTTGCCCCTGTCACTGTCTGTCCTTACTCTGATGAATGTCATAACTCTTGCCGATACCCAAACGTCATGGAAGGGATGTGGTTTATCTGCTTGTTGGTTTTCCCAGTCAGAGTGTAAGTTTTGTGGATTTCACATGTGTTGTTCACAACTGGAGTCCCAGCATCTGAAATAGGGCACAGTTCCACAGGAATTCAGGAAATGTTTCTGAAATGATAGAACGAAGTGCTGAAAGGGTGGATGGGGAAATTCAGATTGTTTGGAGTACAGAGACTTAAAAACATCAGCATATCTTGAGAGCTTGATAAGCAGGTCAGAAAACTGGTCCATCTTTTTACCCTGCTCTAACCTCGGCTTTTATAATTCATTCATTCATCTAACAAATACTTCAGATGGACTCCTGTAATTCCAGACACTGTTCCAGGTACTAGGGAGAAGTCCCTGTCCAAGGACACCTTCCATTGTGGGCATATTGCGATGGCAGTAAATGAGTAAAGGCAACGTCTAGACAAATGTATACATTTGCATCTCTGTGTATGTTTCAGTGAAGTCAAACATACAAAGAAGAGCCAAGTGGAGATAGAAATAGGGGCAATCCCTTTTAAGTGGGGTGGCTGGGAATCCTCCCTGATGAATAGATGAATACTTAATCACTAAGAGTTTGTTAAAAGGATGAGCATTTTAAAATACTAATTGTTTTTACATCAAAATATTCGAGTAACATGCTTCAAGTCAAACACGTGAAAGCCTTCAAGCTCCTGATCTGTAGAGACAGTCGAAGCTGAAATGTTAACTGGCACATGGGTTCCTCCCCCTTCTCCTTCCTCCACCCGCTTCTCTGAAATTATGAACTACCAGTGGGGCCCATTATGGTGAAGCCACGATTTAGAGACTGGGCGGCCATTCTGTGACTTGGTGAGATTGCAGCTTCTGGAGCCAAACAGTTAAGATTCCAGCTTTACCTGTTCCACTTTTAAGCCCTGTGACCTGGGATCAGTGGCTCACTTGTTTCAGCCTCAAAGTTGTCATTTTTTTTAACCGATGATGATCATATTGACGTTATTCACGTTTCTAAAGTGCCTACGTGTTCCTGACACCCCGACATGACTCAACGGCTGCAAACTTGGTTCTCCCCCTTGTATCTGTTGTTCATTAAGATTGCCCATGATGTGTGTTGGAGGGCGGGGGGGGGGGGCTTAGAGTGCCTTGCAGATGTGAAAAAGACACGATCCAGGGTTTCCTCTGTGCACGGGCACCAGCAGTAATTGCAGAGCTATGAAACATGAGAACCATCTCAGCTCATAAACGATGGTACATTCTAATCAGATTTTAAATGTTATGAAGGCTCCAAGTAATTACAGTTATTTTTGCCTTAAAATTAAACTGCAGTTATTAAAATTCCTTTATTAAATCTTTCTTCCCCCTATGGTAGTTATGAAAGATTATTTCCTAGTCAGATGATTGGGCACTAGACGTCGCAGAGATATAAGCTCTTATGATTCAGCAGCAGGAAGCGCCCCAAACAGGTGGCATTTCTGAGACACGGACTCGCCAGTAATGATGAGCCCCAGAGAGGAATCAGTAGGTTTTCTGTCTTACTTCTTTCTCATCAGCTTTGCCCTGATACAGTGCTTCATTTCTTATTTACAGAGTAACCTTCATGTCTGCTTTATCTAAGGCAGTTATTATTATTTTCATTTTCTGAATGAAAAAAATGGAGGCTCGGATATGTTATCTATTCATCCGAAACCAATTACCAGCAGTGGGCTATTTGCTAGGCACTAGGCAAAGAAAGTGAATGGTTGGTGCAGGCCCACAGGAAAGGGCAGAACCAAGATGGGACCAGGTCCCCAGGTACAGCACAGTGTTCCTTCCATCACCCTCTGCGGAAGTACTGGGCAAGACAGATGACCCATAGTGTATTATTATTACTATTATAATCAATAGTGATGGTGGTCATCATGAAGACGATTAGGCTCAAGGATTTTGCAAACATGCCAGGAACTTCAAGGTAAAGAAGACTGCTGGAGTGTCCACCATCTGGAGTGCACATTGTGGAATGTGGAATGTGATAGGCATGATGATAGCAGCAAATGTTGACTTTCTTCTGCTAGTTGGGGCACTGACCGAGGGTGTTCTGTGCATGCCCTGCCCTCACAAAGCTCTATGATGACTGTGGTATTAGCTCTGTCTTTCAGATGACAAAATGAAGGCTTTGGTGGCTTAGGTAGCTCACTCTAGGCCACAGAGCTAGTAGCAGGGAGCCTGTCGTCTGAGTGTCCCCATCTGTGAGCTCAGGGAGGCTGGGTGCTCTAGGAAGGACTCCTTCCTAATGGAATTATACTCCAGGACCAAGATGCCAGTGCACTATCCCATCAAGAACTGCTTCCACCTCTCCACTTCTTTTTACCAGAACCTTCTCTGTAACCTTACCCAGGGTTCATCGGGGCAACCATGGGAGACTTCTCGTTGGTGAAGCTGCTGGGTATGCCTAAGCTAACACTGTTTGAGCTAATTGTGTACAATTTAGCATTCCCCAAGCACTGACAGTCCTCATTCAAACCAAGTGTGAAAGTTTTTAAATTAGCTTTCACAGTTTGATTCACAAGCAGCAAATGCAGAACGGCACAGGATTAATTTCTCCAACCACCGCCACATCGGCATAGCTGAAGGCTATCTCAGCTCATTTCCTTTAACAGTTAGCAAAGGAGCTGGGCAGTGTTCTTGGGAGAATGGTGCTCTAGAGGAGATCTCAGTGCTCCAGCTACACAAAAGCATCAGCTGTGCAAACTGCACAGTGGCAGCACGGAGCAGAGCCTGTGAGCAATCAGAACTTTGGAATTGGACTGTTTGGGGTTTGTGTGTTGCATCTGCCTTTGGGTGAATTGTGGTAGGTTAAGTATCCTCCCTGAGCCTCAGTTTGCCTCTTTTTAAAAAGGTGATAATATTTCCAAAGGTGGGAAAGACTTTTTTGAAGATAAATGATTACTGCGTCTGATGTGCCCACACAGTGGTTGGCACGTTGGAAGGACCGTCAGAGCTGTTGTTATGAATGTCATCCTTGAACTTGGTTTTCTTGCAAACAATGGTTGCATCTGAAAGTAGGGAGATTTCCCCCTGCTTGGCAAGTTTTATTAAGCACTACTATGTGCCAAGGGCTATGTCCAGCATCAGAGATAAAGAGATAGCTCCTTTCCATAAAGGAGCTCTGAGTTCAGTGCAAAGGCAGACACATTAAAATCATCCCTTCAATCCAGTGTGGAAAGTACAGGGTGGGGGGTAAGGCAAAGGAATTGCTGATCTGCTGTGGGGGGAAGGTGCTGAAGACCTCAGGGAGAAGAGACTCTGTGGGGAAGTAGGAATCAGCCAGGTGAAGAGAGTTGGAAAGGAAACCCAGACAGAGGAAATAGCCTATGGCAAAAGCAAAGAGTGAGAAAGAGCATGATTCATTCTAAGAACTCCTGGGTTGTTCCAAAAGTCAGAGCAAAGTATGTATGAGCAAGAAAGTTAACCCTGCCTCAATTTCCTTACCTGTAAAATAGGTAGAATAGCAATATCTGCCTCAAAGGACCGTTGTCAGGATAAAATGAAGTAAATGGCACAGAGTACTAGGGAATGTTCTCAGTGAACACTGGCCAGCATTGAACTGTGTTTGACAGCTGCATTACCTAAGAGCTTCTTAGGGCTTTCCCACACGGTCTACATTCTAGATCATTAAAGGGGTTTCTCCCATGCAGCATTCCCCAAACTGCTTGACCATCACATGGATGGAGAACATTCCTTTTTAGTCAATTTTTTTTAATGAACATAATACCTTTATTTGTTTATTTATTTTTATGTGGTGCTGAGGATCAAATCTAGTGCCTCACACATGCCAGGCAAGTGCTCTACCACTGAGCCACCACCCCAGCCCTTTAGTGGATTATTGATGATAATATTTCTCAGACCTTTGTACTCTCAGGTCAGGGAAATGCTGTGGTTAGAAATAGCAGATAAGATCTGTCTTCTTATTTTTAAAACGGCATCACCTAGTTGAGACTCCAAGAGATAAAGAGGAAAATAGTTGTTTTTTTTTTCCTCTCTCTCTCTTTGCATAGGGACTCCTTATTCCATGTGTGTATCAATCTGTGGCATTTGAATAACAAACTATATTCAGAGGGGTAGAAGGTGAGTTAGAACCTGAAGGGTCCAAAGGAATCTCCCCTTGTTTATTTAAATTAGTTTCTGATATTTAGGTCAAATAAATTAATCGTACAGGTGTTTATGGGCACGGGATGAACCGGTGGAAAAAAATCATAGTGCACAAAAAAGAAGCCCTGTGGTTTGTTTGCTTAGCACGAAAGCCAAGGTTTGTGCCAGAAGATCTCCCAGTTTCTTCCTGCTGTTTGGGGGAGGATGAACAGGCAGACTGAGTTGGATTTGAGTGCACGAGGGAGCTGGGGTGGAGGGAGGAGAAGGAGATCTGAACTCATACCCTGAGAGAGGGTATGTGGGGTAAGAGCATGGCCTCTGAGATCAGATCACCCACTGGAAATCTCTGCCATGCTGTAGACCAGCTCTGCAACTTCTGGAGTGTATTGATTTTCATGCCTGGTCTGTAAGATGGGGGAAGAACTGAGGTCCCCTCTGACAGCTGTTCTTGGGATAGCACCTGTGCATAGTAAAGGCTGTGGAAGTGCAACTGCCAGCTGAGACCCAGCACTAACACTTCCTGAGTGAATGCACCAGCTTCCCAAAGCCTCCATTTCCTGTGTCACTGGTCCCCCATCCACACCTGTGGGGAAGATTAAAAAGAGAAGAAATGAGCTGGGGTTGTGGCTCAGTGGTGGACTGCTGGCCTGGCACATATGAGGCATTGCACTCGATCCTCAGCTACCCCAATAAAAACAAACAAACAACAAACAAACAAATAAATAAAATGTATTGTGTCTGTATGAAACTAAAATAAAATAAAAAATAGAGAGAGAGTTGACATGAGTGGGGTGAGTGGGTGCCTGTGCAGGACTTTGGCCAGAAGATCCTTAATTTAACCTTGGATAAAGATGCTGGCCCCAGTTAGCTTATTTACTGTGAAACCTTCCTCACCTATGGAGTCTCTACTTCCGTTTCCTCATAGTGCATGCAGCCAGGGTAGTTGATTATGAGGAAGAAATGATACTGTGTGCATCAAATGCAGGCAGGTTCAGGCTCAGACTGACCATCAGTGAATGTTACCTGTTGTTATCTTTCCCTTAGCCAAGGATACCTTGCATTGTTTAGCCTCCAAAGGAATTGAAGCAAATATGGATGGTGTCTTTTCTTATCGAAGTAAATGGCTACAGTGGCCACTCCAATCAAATCAGATGGCTGCCTGGTCAATTCAAATATTCTGTACCTGATAGACAGACTGTACGGGCCATAACACACTGATACAGAGGTTTTCCTGAGCCTGCAGCAGGGTGGGTTTCCCCTGCTTTCTCCTCATTAGACCCAGGATGTTTATTTTTCAATGCAGAACACATGCAAATTGACAATAGGTGCATGCTTTAAAATGTAATCCGGAGGGCTGGGGCTGTGGTTCAGCGGTAGTGCACTTGCCTGGCATGTGGGAGGCACTGGGTTAGATTCTCAGCAGCACAGATAAAAAAAAGTTAATCAATGCCTAAAATAATATTTAAAAGAATATAATCAAGAAGAATGAACTTGTGTACAAGCATTAATTTGCCTTGGATCATTGTCAGGATTTCCAGGTTTGAAATATGTATTTGTTAGGTGCTTCCTCTTTCTGGGGAGGTGCTCCTGTCATCTACATGAGAGGCCCTGGTGCCTCTCCTTCCCATTTTCACATGAACTGAATGAGAGTAAACTTGTAATAATGTCTGCCTTGCAATTTCCCTTTGACTTGGAGTGTCTTGAAGGGCACCAGGATTTTGCCTTTGCTCCCTGGCATCTTTCAAACTCAACTGAGTGATGAGTGTCTAGTGTTTCTATCACCAGATGAATCCTTTGAATGAGTCCAAAGGATGCTAGACACTGCTGGGTCTCATCTCTCCCATCTCCACAAAGCTCCAGAGCACCACTTCCCTGGCTTTGGCTTGAAAATTAATTAGATATTGCTTCAGAATAACCTATCTATGGCTTAAACATGAAAACCTTCTGTTAGTGCCTAACTTACTGGTGTGAAATGTCATTTTGTCATATCTAGATTATAAGGGCTACGATAAGGGATCATATCTTAATTTTTAATCCAACACAGGTTTCTAATTATAGTTTTTGAACGGTTACAACCATGGTTGTGTGCACATATGTGTACTCAGCAAATAGTGGTTGGATCTTGATTAAATGGTGTCTTTTAAGAAACGAGACTGTTCCTACCTCAAACATACCAGTCCCAGTAAAGTGCCCCCTGCACTCCTCACCCTGTCACCACATCTCCTCACTCCCACATTACTTTCTTAAGTGTATCCATAGAAAGAGCAATTTAGTAATGAGAACCCAACAGACTACTCCATCAAAGGCTTTGAAAACGGTTTATTAAGCCTTTAAAGAAAGAAGTCCCATTGTTTTCCTAAGTCAGTGAGAAGGAGATGGGCCTAGAATCAATATGTCAAAGGCTCATCCTGAGCAAGGGCAGTGTGTCAGGCTGTTGTATGTGCCTTCTCTTGTCTGGGATGAGGGACTTGAACAAGGTAGCTAGATACCACTACTAGATGAAATCAGTGAGTTGAAGAGATACCTGCACCCCCATGTTTATCATAGCACTATAACCAAAATGCAGGATCCACCTAAGTGTCCATCAGTGGATGAATGGATAAAGAAAATGTGATACACACACACACACACACAGCCATGAAAAAGAAGAAACTGTCATTTTTAGTGACATGTATAAGCCTAGAAGATAGTGTTAAGTGAAATAAGCCAAGTATAGAAAGACAAATACCATGATCTCCTCATACACAGAATCTAATATTGTCAATCTTATAAAGGAAGAAAACAGAATGCTGGGTAGCAGAGACTGGGGAAGTTATGGGATGGGAGATGGGGGAGAGATTAAACACTGAATACAAAGTTACAGATAGTAGGAATAAATTCCAGTGCTATGTTGTACAGTAGGGTGACTATAGTTAATGATAATGTGTGTTCCCAATAGCCAGAAGAGAGAATTTTGAATGTTTCCATCACAGTAATAGGTAAATATTAGAGGTGTGCTGATTACACATTGATCATAAATTGTGTCATTTATTGAAACATTACACTATCCCCCATAAATATGAACAATCGTTGTTCAATAAGCAATATATTTTTAAGAAGGAAAGTAACTTTACCAAGATAATGTAGCTTCTAAACATTTAGAATTCATAAACTTCTTGCACATATATTGTCTCACTTGTTCCTTTCAATAAACTTAGGAAGTAGGAATTCCTAATTTTTATCATTGAAACAACAGCTAAAATGACGTGCCTAAGGTCCCTGAGCCTATCAGGGCAGGGCTGTGACTGGCACACAGATTCACAACTCCAAGACTGCAATTTTTCCACATTCACATCCTGAACAATAATTCTATGAAGAGTTATGGCTTAGCTGGGGCCCCATTCCGACTGCCTACTGGTAAGCAGAAATAGGTACCATATATGTGTTTAATTGGGGCCATCTGCCTGTGTAAGGTTATGCATATTAGATGTCAATTTGTTTCCTAATTTTGAACAGAAATTTTTTTAAAACTTTAGTCTTGTGTCCAGATGCTTGGGTTCAGTCTGGGAGAGGGATGTGGAGAATGGTCGATGCAAGAAGTGGACTTAAATGATCAAGGGGTCTCTGTGTCTCTGATTATGCTACAGAATTTAGGTTCTTCCATGAGGGGGAGTGTGCCATGTCAATTTCAAAACTGTCTCTCTGGGTGGGACAGAAAAGAAATGCAATGGGAACAGGGATGGAGAGGAGAGGAGAGAAGAAGAAAATGGGAAAGTGAAACCTCTTTGCATACTTAAGTGTCCCTATAAGTAATGAATACTATCATCAGCAGGGTAGACCTTGAGAGGTAACATCTGGAGACTTGTCAGTGGCAGGATAAGGTTGTGGTCAAGAGCTCAGACTCAGAAGCCAGACCACGTCAAACCCTCCTAACTGAGGAAAATGGACACCTTGCCCAGTCCCTCCATGCTTGATTTGTAAAAGGAAGTGGTAACAGGACCCGCCCACAAGGCTTGCCCTGTGAATTAGTGGAGTTAGTGTGTGTTCCCAGAGATGGGCGCCCGACACTGAAGGACCAACATTGCTCCCCGGGATCGCGTGTTCCAGGATCGTTCTCAAGAAGATCCCAAGACCAGTATCTCATCTGAGCTTCATCACATTCATCTCCAGTACTTTTTTGATTTCAGTGTTTTCTGAATCCCAAATTCACCTAAATGCCAAACTGTTTCAACTCAACCAGCTCCTCCTGTGGGGTTCTCTGTTGACGCATGCATCCCCTGCAGTCAGAGCGTCTCTTTAATTTCTTCTTAGTCATGTTTACCAACAGCTCTGAAAACGAATTCAGGCTTTCAGAAAGAAAAAGACAATAGCTATAACAAGGTATTAGAGGTTGTATAAACTTGTCTAACTTGGAGTTAATGTGCAGAATGTGGAGGAGAAAATAACAAGGGGAAATTTGGAAAATTGGGCAATGATGTTTAACCAAAATGACACGTGCAGGTCTGAATGTAAATGCACAACTGCGTGGCTGTCGTGCCGGCTGCCTGCGTCCTGAGGTTGATCACATCATAATGCAGTGATGAGGTATTTCTTTGCTTTTTTTAGTTTTTCCACTTGCAGATGCCAACAACGATTATTTGTAATTTCAGAAATAAAGATGCTCAAAAGCAACATCTGTGGTTCCATATTTTAGTGTGGGCTTCAAAAACGCATGTCTTCTTCCTATTTGTAACCAGGGAATATTTGCAGTCAAACATAATTCCTGCATACTTGATTTAGCTCTGGGCCAGATTGACTAAAAGGTTTTTAAAATGGTGCCCATGCTTTCCGTATCTACACGACATGGATTCTCGACCTTTTAATCCCCATTTTCTTCAATACAAATAAAAGAGAGTTTATCAGTTGATTCAGATGAGTGCGAGTGTGCCATGTAAATTCCAAGGAATTATGCACTAAATTACGGGACCCATTTGGGGGCTTAAATATTATTCTCCACTACACAAAACTGGCATGGATTTTATTTTAACTGAAATGGCACACAGTGGCAGGCAATTATTTTTGTTATTGTATTTTCTCTCCTGGCCTCCAGAACCTAAGGACGATGGAAGGGGATGTTCATTTATAATTTGACCTCCTGAATTGTTCTCGAAATGCAATTTAATCCTCATATCAAGCAAAGTCTAATGCTGTATTTGCCAGTAAAATAGTCATTTGCATTTTTTATTGACAATACAAATTGTGTTTAATCAGGCAGTCAGCGTGTTAGCATTTCCAAATGATTGAAGACCCATTTTTGTTCAAACTACATCCCATTTCGGGTCACATGTATTTTGTTCATTATAATTATCAGGACCTGTGAAGTTGCTTTTAAACGTTGTCCTTATTTTCTTTTTAAATTGTGTAGTTCCCACATAGCCAGATTCACTTGTCTCCAGAAGAAATCCAGGAAGGGTTTGAATTCTTAAGTTTACACATTTTGCACATTTCAGGTTAGAGAAATAGTCAGACCATGTTTCTACTAACATATCAAATGACTTTTGGGGGACTGCGGTAGGATGAACATAGTTCAGGACCACAAATCAAAAAGGTGACAGGGATGATTATCAGTCCCAGAAAGAAATGGATTTTTTTTTTCAGTTTCTAAGGCATTTCACTTCTCTGAGTTTTAGTTTCCCTGTTTAAACAACAACAGCAACAACATAAAACCCCAACAACAATATCCTTTGAGTTTCTTCAGGATTTCAGGAGGTTTTATCCCCTGAGAGGTACCGTGGAAGCCTGGCTCTGCTGTTACTAGCCAGGTGACCTCAGGCAGACTCAGCCATATAGCTTCAGTTTCCTCATCTGCGGGGTGGGGACCTCGAGAGTACTTACTTCACTTGGTGGTCGTGAATAGCATTACTATGCAGAAACCTGAAAACTACACCTGCCATGTGGGAAGGGCTGTTCCTGTTGGCAATGATGCTGTCATCGTTATTCTCACTAAATCAATTCATATTTGTACAGTACTCACAACAAACCCTACCGTGGAGTGCGTTCTGCAAGTTTACTACCGCGATTATCACTACCAATCTGCCTTGCGTGAAGTGCTCATGGTGGCGTATAAGTGATTGTGCCGGGCATCTGCACAGTGACGTGGGAGGGAAGAGTGACCAGCTTCACTTGCCCAAGAGAGAAGAGGCTGAGTGGTCAAGCTGCTTCCCCAGGGGACATGCCATGTGGGTGGAGAGCCAGGGCTGGACTCCCAAGTGGACCCCTTTTTCACCTGTGCATCCTTAGTCCTGAGCCTCAGAGTCCTGAGCTGGAGTTGTTTTAGATGACAGCGGTGTCAGCCTTTTCTCTCATCCCAGGGCTGTGCCACCTTGGAGAAACCATACCTCCCGGGCACCTGCTGAGACGCTTCCCTGAGCCTGGTTTCCATCCTGCCAGGGAATGGGAGGCCAAGGTCTGGGTCCTCTTTCTTCTATATGCCTGCCCTCATCCCCTCTCTCACCTTGTTCACTGTGACCTCCCACCCCTGACTCCTGCAAGGTCAACGAAGGTGTCAGGACAAGCACGATGGCAGAAATGGATTCGAGCTTGTTTTGGAGGAGACGTTCACTGATAACAGGAAGTATATGAATGTGTTTGGATTGATCTGCATAGATGCAGATTATAATAATAAACATTCACTGAGAGTTTCCTATGTGCCAGAAACTGTTCTAAGCGGTTAATACATATTAATTTATTTAATCCAGGCAGCAACACTGGGTAGTAGGTGCTAATGCCGCCTGCAATCTCCAGATAAATCAACGCACCACCGCTCATCGGGAGCTGGGGTGGCTTTGTGAGGGGGCAGAACTGGCTGATCCCTGCGAGTTTAATTCCACTGTTCTCTTCTTATCGGTGTTAATTGGTTGGTTGCACACAGTCCGTCAAAGCTCTGTGCTACTGCAGGCAATCCTAGCAAGAGGAGGAATGAGAAGGGGAAAGAACAAGCATTGATCGGGCACCTATGTCCCAGGCATGGACTAGCCCCTTCCCATGTTATCACATGCTGTGTTGACAGCCCTGTGTGAGCATGACCATTCTCCTGTCAGAGACCCAGAGCCTGAGCCAGGAAGTGAGTTGCATTACTTGATGTTGTTAACAGGGCAAAGCTGGGTTTGAACCCAGGTCTGTTTAAATATGAAGGTTAGATTTTCCTTGGGTTTTAGTTCCTTCTGCTTTCCCCAAATCTAGCCTTAGGATGATGGTGGTAAGCAGAACAGAAAGCCCTGCCCTATGGAGGCTTTAATGCCAGCCAGACTCAGCCAGTGAACAAAGAAACAGATGAGCAAGCGAGCAGATCATTACAGATGCGAGGAGAAGAGTTGGGGAGGTGACATAGAGCCCCTGATCCAGCAAGCGGGTACTCATGAGGCTGGGGATGGGGTGGGAGAATGGTCCTCCTACAAGGGACAAGATGATAGAATCCCAGGCAGGCAAAACAGTGACAGTTGCAAAGGCTTGAAGCAGAAGAGGATATGGAATGCTTTGGGAACAGAAGGGACGCAGAGAGGCTTGCTGAGAAGCAGGTGGAGGCTGATCAACCAGGGCGGTGAAGAACAAGCTAGAAAGACTGGAGTGTATTCCAACTGCCATAAAACTTAGAATAATATGAGCTGAGTGACCTTGAGCAATCCCTTTATAGCTCGGGGTCTCCAGTTTCATAGTTAGATGTGGTAATATTTCCTGCCCTCAGCACAGCTCAGAGATTGCTCAAACATCAAATGACTTAAGGGAATTTAGAGGCTTTCTTCAAAAGCCACAGGGAATGATGGCTAATTTACCCAAGTAAAAGACAGAGAGGAGTCTTTGAAAGACTGATTGTAGAGAAAAGAAAGCTGGGCATTGGAGTTCCTGAGTTTTAGGTCTCTCATTGACTTATAAGAATACTGATAATAAATATTCAGTGAGCTCTTACTGGGCCAGAAACTGAGCTAAGAGCTTTAAACGCATAATCCTCAGAACACAACAAGAGGACATGGATACTATTATTACCTCCATTTGACATCTGAGGGACTGAGGCACAGTGACGTTAAGTCTCTGTACCTATGTGCTTGGTTGTGAATAACATAACTGTACAAGTGACCTCAACAGGATGTTTATTTTTATTATATAACAAGAAGCCCCAAGTGAGAATGGGCTAATGCTGGTAAAGCTACTCAGAGAGTCATCAAGAACCCAAGATTCATCTGCCATTCTGCTACAGCATCCTTAATGTATAGTTTTTATTCTTCATGAATTCAATATAGCTGCTGTAGCTCCAGTTTTCTCATCTCATTGCCAAATCAGAAGGAAGAGGGGAAAGCCAAAAGGAGAAGAGCAGTGGTTAGAAGGATAAAGGGCTTCAACTTGTGAGACTTTGTCTTTTGAGGAAGACAACTTTTTTCTGTAAAATGTTTACCTGAATCTCCTTTGCCTCCAGCCAGGACATGACCAACCCTCGCTGAAAGGGAAACAGGATGGCAGTATTTCTCTTTTGTCTCCCTAAAAGGCAAAGGTTAGAGAGAAGGATGTTGGAAGGAGCTGGGTGAGCCAGCCCACGTTTGCCCCAGTCACACAGCTTTTAAGTGCTGAAATGGTCCTTTTGACTTCAGAGGTCATACCCTTAGCTACAGTGCCCCAGTGCCTCCCTACCGGAGAGAAACTCAGGACTCTTGGGCAAGTTCTTAGCCTCTCTGTGTCAATACTTGGCATCTGTGAAACAGAGATAATAAGAGTATCTAAGCAATGGGGTTATTGGGAGGATAAAACAAATATTCCTCGTCTCCAGTGTCTGGGGCCCTTAGCAAGTGCCACCAAGCGCCTGTTAGCCATTCTCCTTGGCGCATGTTATTGCTCTGACTGTTCCTTTGCCAGACTTTAGGGATACACAGACTCAAACAAAATAAGGCACAGCTCTTTGCTTTCTAGAAGCTCACCTGTGCAGGCTCGCTTGTAAATAATAATTACGATGCTTCAAGGAGGAGCAAGAGGCAGCCACAGCCTGGAGCAGGGAGTGACCCCCCAGGAACCTTCTGTGGATCAGCAAGATGGGCAAGGGGGTGGGGTCAAGGACTGAAGGGCGGTGTTGACCGAGAGGCATGCTCTGTAGATGGCACTAAGGAGATGGTACCAGGCTCACTAGGAAGAGGAGAGCATTCTTGATAGGGGACATGAATGCTCAGCAGGGGATAAGCCACAGCAGGGGCATAACGCTGGCCTCTCTGGGAACTGTATTAATGCCTGTTGGGCAGGGTGGGGTGGAGACTGGCCAGGTGGGTGTGGCAAGGCTCCTGAGTGCCTCCTCTGGGTCAGGCACTGCCCCAGGTGCTCAGGATACAAGGAGAGAGGTGCCGCCTCCGCCCCCAAGAATCCAATTCCACTGTTTTGTTTGTTTTTGTTTTTTAATTTGCCAGATACAATAAATGAAAGAACCCTAAATTGGGTCAACCATTTCCAGATTTGGGGTGAGATAGATGCTCTGTGGCTCTCATCTCATTGAGCGTGGAAGTGATTATCCTGCCTCCCTTTCACAGATGAGGAAGGTGAGATTGGTTAGGTTCACTGTGATGCTCAGGGATACCCGGCTGGCAAGGGGTGCTGCAGAGATGCAGAGGAGGGGCTCTGACCCCATAGCCTGTGGGTTCTGCCCACTGCACTGATCCCAGAAGCTGGGTAGGACACACACATGCACTACCCCTGTGACCAGACAAAGCAGCATCTGAGAGCAGTACAGAGCCCCATGTAACGCAGACACCAAGTTCTGGCAGAGACCTGTTCAGGTTTTTACTTATTTATGACGAACAGGGAAAGCCCACCCTTACTACCCCAGGGAGTCTCCCGGCCTGCCTGCTCCTGCCCAGCCAGGCTGATCGGCTGGAGTGGTGCTCTCCAGGTTGCTTCAGCGAAGCAGATGAGTTGATGGTGGTTCACTGTCTCAGCTGTCACGGAGCTTCCTTCCTAAATGTGATCCTTATTGCCCTGCTAAGCCTTCGATAAACACCACCACCACAGCAAAAGCATAAAACATTAAAGTCATCCCCTGGGTGACTGCTATTGCCTTTTGAATTAACACTAGAAGTGCTCATTTGAGAGATGCGGTTTAACACAAGCGATATTGCTTGACGGGCTAATGAATATCATATGTTATCCTTTAACCTAATATAACACCATCCATTATTTAGTTATTTTTATTGATTGACCCCTTCCGGATTATTTAGTGGTAAATTTTTCACTATTCATAAGATATAATGCTGAGCGTGGAGGTACCTTTTTGTGTCTCCCGAGCTGGGCCCCACTCCTCTGAGTTCGGTGTGTGTGTGTGTGTGTGTGTGTGTGTGTGTGTGTCTATGGGTATGTATTTTTTTTTTAAAGAGACAAATTGAGAACCATTTGGAATTAATGAACGCGATGTATAAATAGCCTAGCTAAATCGAAGCATAACAAAAAAATCAAAGTGCCAGGGACACTGAAGAAAGGTTTCAAAGACGCAGATTATCAAGCCCGTGCAATTAGAAAAACTGTCTCCCCATATGCAAAGAGGCGAAAGGCAGCCCTGGGAAGGGAGAGTGGGTTGCAAACATGGTGACAACATAAAAGATGAGTAATGACCCGTGAATGCATATCCATCACTGACTTTGTAACCAAGAATTAGAACGCCATGCGGAATTGTGCCAGTCTAGCTGGCGGTACGGGACACAATGTGGGCATTCTCAGGGGCTTCTTCAGACTGTGCAGTGAGGCAGGAAGCACAGGCCAAAGGCAGGCTGCTTGGGATCCACTTCTCTGGTGACCCAAATTAGTTTTGTGACCTTGGGATTAATTGACCTGCTTAGCCAAATCTCTTAACCAGGTTTTCAGCACTCCTAGTGCCGGACTCTAGCTGTGTTGGGGGGTCATTGTTCTAGGATGTGTGAGGATTGGGGAATGAAGAATCATAGACAGGCAAGAGATGAGGAGGACATGATTTCTCAGAGCAGGACCATGGGGGGTGGGGAATTTGTTTCTTGAACACTAATGGTTTTCTGTAGGCTGCATTTCTGTCAGCCTGTTAGCACCCTCCTTCTATTGATGCTATGGATAATTTTATGAACAATAACTGGAATTTATCTAGTGATGTATGATTTTCAAAGTCATGTTTAGATGTCTTATTTCACCTCTCACATCCTACACAGGTAGATGTTATTTAGGGCAGATCCCCAGACTTGAAGTTTTTCCGCCAGTAATTTTCAGCCAACAAGGGAAAGAAGAATCCTATCTTATCAGGAGTGGAACCTGGTGGTATGGAGAGGGGACAGCTGTCCCTGGGTATCTACAGGGAATTGGTTGTAGTTCCCCCATGGATACCAAACTCCATGAATGCTCACCTATTGTATAAATGGCATGGTATTTGCCTATAGCGGTTCACATCTTGCTGTTTAGATGACATCATCTCTGGAACTCTTAGAACAGCTACAACAATGCAAATGCTGTATAAACAGTTGTTATGCAGTGGAAAACAAAAATGAGTCTGTACATGTTCAGTACATTTTTTTTCCTAAATATTTTCAGTCCTCAGCTGGTTGAATGCATAGATGTGGAACTCCTGATACAGACTGCTGACCGCACTGCTAGTCAGGAGCCCCACCATTGACTCGTATCACTTCCAATTACTTGTTTTATTAACTTTTTCAAATCATCTAAACTTCTTGAAAGTCTGACTGCTCGTATCTTTGAAGCATGTGAAATCAACTTGACCAAGGATATGATGTGGGTATGAGCTTAATAAGGTATATGGATAAGGTACTTCACTACTGCAAACCATGGTGCAAATGTGTGATTCTTTTAGCCCGGGGATGTCAAGCACCTGCCCTCTACACCACAGTCCCCTCCAAGTAGACGTTTCTGATCCACTGTGGCCTTCTTTTTGCGAGCTTAAGTGTACTCTCAGAAATTCTTTTCAGCACAGCACTCCAGGCTGCCACTTACCAGTTGATCAAATCTGGCGAGTAAGATGAGAACCTGTGTACCACCCCGCCCCTCACCTAGTCATTGGACCCTCAATCTGCCCCTAGCCATTCTCCTCCCCAGAGGAAGACTTTTCTCTTTGCCCCTAATTCCCGTGACTTGACCCAGAAAACTTGCAAACCCACCCACCTCTCAGAAGCGAGGTGGATGTGCTCTGTGCTACCAGTTAGATGGCAGCTGTGAGAAATGTCACCCTGCAGGATGCAGCAGCCATCACAAATAGCAAACAACCCAGCCAGGCTAAGAGATGTGTGTTTAGATCCTGTAGGCTCAATAGCGAGGGCTCTGTAGTGGTTAGATTGGTCCCCCAAAGCATGTCCTGAAAGTTGTTTTTAAATATCATAAACATACGTGAAACCTGAATTTCAGATCAATCACAGTCCTGTATTCATATTTTCCCCCCAATTCTTTAAATCTCTCCAGCTTTGATGAAAAAAATGACTTTGTCACAGTAAATGATTTGGCCATTCCTGTCTCAAAGGCCCGCAGTGGAGTTACTGGGCCCCCAAGAAGGGAATCCTTTCCTTCTCTTGCTGGTGAGTTCCCTGGCAAGCTTCACATACGGAGTTTGTCAAACCTGCCCCTCTGCTGCCAAGACTCAGAAATGTCTTGACACATGACGCCAGTTTCTTAACTTTCTTTTCAACAACACCTTCCATGACAGGACTAGCTATTTGGGGATGCCTGATCAAAGAGGCCCTGTCTGCATCCCATTGTTTTTTTTGCAGGTCACAGAGAGATGATTCACACAATCTGGAAAATTATTGATAAGCTCCTCTGTGAAAGGCACCTAGTGCCACAGAAAGTGGGGTGTGGGGAGCATCTGGTGGAGATGCCATCTGGAGGAGACTGATGTGCCTCTCCCTCACAGTATGCCCTCTAGGCCATCTAAGCCAAGCCAGAGTAGGCTCTGGGCCCTGCATGATGGTTGTTAGAATGAGGGTTCTGTGTGGGAAAAGACGGGGCAGCTTGTGTGTGTGCCCCTGCATCCTGTGTTGCAGCCCTTATGCCACCAAGCTCCTGTTCACTGAGTAGGGTTGCATGTGGTCTTGAGGGTGAAACCTCAAGATGGATTTGTGTCCTTATGTCAAAAAGAAGAGAGACCAGTGCCCTCTCTCTCCATCATTTGAGGCTATGGGGAGCAGGCGGCTGTCTGCACCCACAAAGAAGATCCTTACCAGGAGCCAAAGCTGCCGGCGCCTTGATCGTAGACTTCTGGCCTCCAGAACCATGAGAAGTAAAGCCACATGTCGCTTAGTGATGGGAGGGAGCAGGCCCTGCAAAGTGCATATAGGTGATTGTGCCACTGTGGGAACAGTGTGGATGTTTGCACAAACGAACACAACTGTGATGACGTGAGCTGCCTGATCTCACTAGCCATGTGATCTCATGGGATCACCATTGTGTATCAGTCTGTCATTGACACAAATGTAGGTATGTGGCCCATGTCTGTAAATTTCTGTTGCTGAAGCCACCCAATCAATGATATTTTTATGGAAGCTCTAACAAAGCAGTTAGGACATTACCTACTCTCTCTTCCTCGTGGAGGGTCACAGTGTGTGGGGGCCCATCCAAGGTTCTGAGAAGTCCTGCAGTGGGGGAGGGTGTTTCTTATACTCACTGTCCACAGAGCCCATTTTCAAAGTGTTGGTGGATGAGTTTTTATAGCAGTCACACTGGAGAAAGCCGGGTTAGGCCATAATTTGTTTTTTCTTGCTATCTTTAGGATTCATGTCTGGGTCAGGCAAAACCAGAAATTTTCCTTTTTGTTTGATCTTGTGCTCAAATACCTCACACCAGCATGAAATAAGGGCTGAGAAGAATAAGGTAGACTGGGAATGGCCTGACTTTTTTTGAATGTAAAGGAACTGAGGAAGGACATGAGTGGTCAGATGACAGTGTCATGCTAATTATCCACAGACATTTCACTGTGGGCTCCCTGAGGGCAGGGGCATGTCCTCTTCATCATGTGCATGCTGGAAAATGTGCAGAACCCAGGAGCATCCCCAGGAAATGCTTGTAGAATTAACAAAATCATTTGTGTGTGATAGCTTCATAAACCTGTGGTGCTTGAAAGAAACCAAACGATTACTGAAATTCTGTTTGAAACGAGAACGCAGATTCAAAGAGAAGGAGGGAGATCCAACAGTGGAGATCAGTGGTCAGCGCTCCTTGTCATGAGAGTTCCAGGGAGGGAGTGCGTTCCCTGTGGGGTGGGAAGGGGAGGGAAGCCAGAGCCATTTCAAAGTTCACAGAGTTTGTCCTTTTGCCTTGGAGTTGGCCCATCTCACCTTTAGTTATTCACTTCAACAACTGTGCTAACCTGCTTACAGGGACTGCTTAGCTTCCTCCAGAGCTGCAGGGGGAGAATTGATACATAAAGACATGGTCTTTAAGAGCTCTCAGTCTTATGGATAGGAAACTATGCAAATATTGGTTACAATATGTAAACAACCAGATCCTGAACATCCACTGCACCTGCTTCCTGCTACTGACATACCAGACCTGTAGGTAGGGGACATTTAGGGTCTTTTAAGCCAAAGTTCAGAAAAGTCAGGTGATTGGCTCAGAGAGGTGGCTGGGCTTTGGCCACCCTTCCTGGCTTCCCCTCTGCTCCACTGGGGAGCACGTGCTAAGCAAACCACTCTGACCCTTAGGTGGCAGCATCCCCATGGGTCTAAGTGCCCAGAAACGGGGCAGGTGATTTGTTTGGAGGATTCAGAAAGGTGTGCAGGGCCACACCAAAGGAAGGTGAAATGCTGTCTCCTCTCTTCTTCTCTGTCTGCCTCTGCCTCAGGCTGGCTGGAAAGGGACTTGGGAGTAAAGCACAGGGAAGTCAGAGTCATGTCCCAGGGACTTTTTTGGAAGGAAAAAGTGAAGTCGGGAGGCTAAAATGGGCAGGCTCCAGGATGTAGAGGGTTCATGTGGCTCGTTTGGGGCAGACGGTCCATGAGCACTTACTCTGCACAGGGCATCAAAGACAGGAAAAGGAAACAGCTTCCTTCCCAGCTCTTGAGCAGTTACCCAGCTGTACATGGAGCCGGCTCCTGGAGGTTTGCAGGTGCTAAGAGTTGTGGGAGAGGAGAGGGGTGTGATGTGGAGGGTGGAGCAGAGTCTTTAAGAATAAACGAGGGTTTGCTGGGCAGCAGGGGGGAGAGAAGGGCTGACCTGGGACCCTTTGCTTGAGCAGAGGCTGAGAGGTGGGTAGGAAGCAGCTGAGTGTTGGAGTGGCCAGTGATGGGGAGGCCACCTCTGAAGGACCCTCAGTGCCACCACACTGAGGCTTAGAACTGTTCACTCTCCCCATTTCTTTGCATCCTAATACTGCTAATTGAATGTTCTTTAATAGATTCCAAGACTCACGTTAACACTGTCTACTTTTTATTCCATACAGTGGGGTAGAGGGGAATCTCTTGGTTTTATTGACTGCTTCTTGATCTGACTTCAAGTAATTAGAAAATAAACAGACAAAATGATACCTTTTGCCACTAAAGAATAATCCCTATCTTCTTTGTTGTCTGTCATAGGAGAAAGCCTAGCAGGTCTATCTTAAGTTGGGGTATCTGGTAGATGAGAGAAAAATGTGAGCGATCAACTCCAATTTGAGTTTGGTGTGAATTCCCGAAGATCGGAGTCCTCCTCTGTGATAAAGTTTAGACGGTTCACTTAACGGTTCACTGGACCCCGGTGCAGTCCAAACTCAGAACACACGAGTATTATTGACCTGCTAATTTGAAATGTTTTAATCTGCATAAAAATGGATTGTATTAATTGTTTCATAGGACTGCAGTGTCTGATTGAATTAGGCTGAGTTTTCCCTCTCTCGGCCCTTTGTGATTTCATTTGCCCTGAACATGTGTAGCTTTTTTCTCTTCCTTGCCAATCATATGAACAGGCCTGGCTGTGTTGCTCTCAGATTAGAGAGAAACCCACCAGCCTCCTGCAGATATGAACGCCGTCATCTTCACGCTGTCTACACTGCTTGACACCTCTCTCGAAAATGTTCCTCTTTTCTAATTACCCTCAGTAACATTTCTCCACCCCAATCTCAATGGTTTACATCTTTTGTAAAAATCTTGGTAAATATCTTTAACTCCTTATACCAATCTGTGATTTAAAAAAATATGTATCAGAGGGGAGCAATATTTTTTAATGCAAATCTTAATTATTCTATAAGCATGCACTGAGATCTATAGGGGTTGGACCCTGCTAGGTACTAAGGGTACACAGTGTGGTGATCTGGTTCTGCTTTTGAGAAGGTCTCAGTCTGGTTGTGGTGATATGACTTTAGAGTATGAAAAGTTAAATAATGGAGCAAATCTGCACTTAAAGGAAAAATTCTAGGTCAAATGTGATTAATGAATGAATGAGTGATGGAATCTGTAGAAAATAAGAAATATTTAGCTTTCTGAATGGGTCCCATGTTTTCATGTTGTCCCCCCTCCCCCACACCTTCTGGATTCTGAGGCTGTTTCCAGTTCTTTCCTGAGTCTGGAGCATCCTTTTCTTTCTGTAACTCATGGCCTGCCTGGGAAGGCTTTCTTGGCCTCCATCTCTCTGTCTGATGAAGTGCTTCTCCTGGACTCTCAGAGCCCTAGTCATGATCCATCCTTGTATTTACCTATCCAATTTCTTGTTTCTTTCCGCCAGCTGGAGAGAAGGATTCAACTAGCAACATATAGAGAAGCAAGATTACAGAGAGAATTAGTTAGTATAACCCAGACTCTGGCTAGTCAACCTGGGATCCGTGGACCAGCAGCAACAGCATCTCTGACAGTGAGTTAGAAATACACAATCTCCCACCCACCTCAGACCTGTGGAGTAAGAATCTGAATTTTAACGGAGTGCCGGTGATTCATGTGCATGTTGAAGTTTGAGAAGCACTGGGCTAGTTTGACATCAGAATCACGTGATGATCTTTATAAAGTACCAATTGCTTAGGTCCTACCCATAGGTGTTCTGGTTGAATCAGTTGTGGGTGGCTAGTTAAAAGCTGTCCGGGTAATGCTGGTACAGCCACACTTGTGGAGAACTGTAGCTAAACAGTTTTCTAGGGCTGTCCCCTGCCATTATACTTATGCTATATGCCCATTTCCCCTACTTATGGTATCACTTAAATATTTTATTTCTTCTTCTTTTTTTTATATCCTGCAACTTTAATATAGTACCTTTCACTTGTTTAAAGTGAATGAAATGTCTGTGTGCAGGCCTTTAATACTGATTTTTGGTAAAGAAATCTGAGTGCATTTATTAAAATACCATCAAGAGTTTGAGGAATTGAGTCATATAAATGTCAGGAAAATTCAGAAGGTCCTCAAGGATTAGTCAGGTAGTTGGTGCCCAGATTTCATAGGATTGAGATGGTTGGGATGAGGAGGACTTGACTTGGTCTCTTTGAATAGGAGGGGAGACTTACAGGTTAGTAACCTTTGAGCTGTGGCTGAGAGAGCTGTGATATATATCTGGCTGCGAAGAAAGTCACAATATAACCATCAAATACAATAATGAAAATGCAGCGTTCCTTTACACTAGATACTGGACTGTCGTAGTGCCTTTGGGTACCACATTCTGAGGATGTAGTAAGCATCATGGATAATGGAGAAATCATGCCATGGGAGGAGGGGTGTGTGTGTGTGTGTGTGTGTGTGTGTGTGTGAATGTGAACAAATGCCTGTGGAAGAGAGGATGTGGCAAGGACACAATTGCTTTTTTCAGAAGGGATGACCATTGTGTGGGAGGAGAGAAGAACTGTGCTGTGCTCTCTACAGGACAGAGCCAGGGCCAATGGGATTCACAGAGGCAGGTTTTGGCTCAATGTAGGAAAGTCTTCGTGCCAGTGAGAGCTGTCCAATAATAGAAGCGGCTGCCTGGGGAGATGGTGAGAGCGAGCGAGCTCTCTATCTTTGGAAATGTTCTAGCAGAGACTGGATAGCCATCTGTTGTGGGTATTGTGAAAAGATTCCTGCATTCCATAGATGAGCACGATTTTGTTGATGATGATCATAGTAGTAAATGTGGCTCCTGTATGCTGAGTGCCTGACCAAGTGCCCTGTACCATGCTGGGCAAGTTAGTATCCATTATCATCTTTCACCCTTTAAAACCCTACTGATAATGAGAGCTATTCCTCCTGTTTTAGAGAGGATATGGGTTTAGGGCCAAGGTTTGAATCCTAAATTTTCTGACTCAAAATGCATTATTGTACCCGTGTTGCTTATGGTCCTGTCCATCTCAAAGACCCTCTGGTTGATTTCATGTGTATATAGACACTGGCCTTGACTTATAGGTGTCTTGTGTAAAAGGTCCTATAAGGAGCTGAAAGGCTTGGGTCACAAGGACAGATGCAAACGTCTGTATCCTCTGCCATGAGTGAGGGTGGATGCCATTGAGTTTGTAAGATTTTCAAGACAGTGACCCCAGAGGTGTGACTGTGCTGTTGGAAATTTGAAGCCAATAACTGTAAGTGAGCAGTTACTGTATACTCAAAGGTGGGTTTTTAATCTTAGTAAATTGTGAATGTACATAAATGTTTTATTCCATATTGACACAATGCAAAGTCAAGGGCTGAGATGGGAGTCAGTATGATATAGTAGCTAAAGCTAAAACCTCCACTTGTGTTGCTGTCTGAACACTTCTACTCCCTAGCTGTGAGCCCTTCTGCATATTACCTTTGTAGGCTCCGTTGTATCATCTGTGAATGGGGGTGATAGTACCACATTCCCCACAGGCTTATCATGATGCATAGGTACAACAATTCACATAAGATACTTCATCTAGTAACTGACACACAGAAACCCTCAGCTGGTGTTTCTATTCATGTTGGCTACTAAAGCTAAGTAAAACCAACAGTACCACAAATGGAATATTTCACTAAGATCATTCGCTTGTTGACATTATTCAGATCCAGTCACACTGTAAGAATTCAGCTTATATTTGTAAAATAAAAAATGCACCACAGATGACCATTACACATTTTAACCTATTATATCAATTCATTTTCTTACTTTTTAAAAAAACTTTATTAATGTACTTCTTTACTGTACTGCATAGTATACCATACAGAATTAAAGTGATATCAAGAAAAGTTAAAAGAAGAACTGTATGGTTGGATTGCCTGGGTTTAAATTTCAACTTCACCATTTACTAGCCCTGTGACCTGAACAGTTAGTCTGTGTAAGCCTCAGTTTCTTTTGTTCAGGTGGAGATAGTAGTAATACCTCCTATTATACCTATGTCACAGAGTTTTGGAGTTGAATGAGATCACATGAATAGAGTGCCTGGGGGTCTTCAACCTGTAAGCCATTCAACAAATAATGACAGTGATTGTGTGTGTGTTATATTTTAAGATAAAGGAACTTGCAGTCCCTTGGTGTATTGTATATTGGTCTGATTATGTCATCCTATCATGTGACCATAATCTAGAGACAGGTTTCTCTATAAGCAAGAGAATCATGTGTTGTGGGGTGAACATGGGTGGGCTTGTGGGCATCTGTGATGCTTCTAAAATTGTACAAGATTTGGGGAATGCATTTTTTAAAAACATTTATTTATTTATTTTTAGTTGTAGTTGGACACAATACCTTTATTTTATTTATTTACTTTTATGTGGTGCTGAGGATCAAACCTAGGACCTCACACGTGTGAGGTGAGCACTCTACAGCTGAGCCACAACCTCAGCCCCCCTGTCCCCTGGGGATGCATTTTTATCTGGAGAAGATCTATGTTTTCATTTGTCACTCACAAAATTCAAGAAGGATTAGGGTGGGTAAGAACCTTGCTGAGGAGTATGAGACTGTTGGTAAGAGAAAACCAAGAATCTGGCCAGCAGTGACTTAAGGAACAAAGTCATTTTGTTATTTGATATTACAGACAGTCTTAAGATCAGTGCAATAGTTCAAAGATGTTATCAGAAGCTCCAGTCTCTGATTCAGCTCTGTATCACCCTTAGATTAATTGTTTCACAGTCTCAGGATAGCTGCCATAGATCTGAGTATCTTACCCTATTACAATTTCGTTGAAAACAGAGATGCTAGGGTAACCAGGGTGGTAAGATGGATCTTTCCTTATTTGTCTCCTTTGTTTTAATCAGAGGGGAAAAATTCTTTTCCAGAAGGAACTCCCACAAAGCAAGACACCCACCCATCCCCTGCTTATTCTTCATTTGCCAAAACTGGATTATATTGCCACTTCCAGCCAGAAGGGAGGCCAAGAAAGCAAGTATCTGGCTTTTTTTTAGCATCTCTAGAGGAGGTAGGCAAGGAGAAGAGGCAGCATAAGTGAAAAATCTTCCTTTACATCAGTGCTTTAATGATAAAGTGAGGGCTATAGGCTGTAAGAGAGGGAGGTCACACAGAGTACCTGAATTAGGGGGTGGTGAGAGGCTGTGTTTTGGTAAGAAAGAGATATCCAGGGAAAGGAGCAGGAGAGTTAAGAAGGGCATCAAGGGTTTTCAAGATGCCTTACCCTAATCAGCGTCATCCATCAGTGACTAATGCAGAGGAAGTGCCTGGATTCCAAATATGTGAAGAGAAAAAATGGTCACGGAAGAGGCAGCCAATTGCTCTTGTTTGCAGCTGCTGAATCTGACCCAAATCTGCCCTCCCCCATCCTCAGCTGCTGGGTACTGATGTGTCCTTCTGGGAGCAGGACCATGTGCTCTGCCAGGATGAAGATGTGCATCTTAGTAGCCCCCTACCCCAGTCTCCAAACATGCTGTTCCCTGAGAAAGGGAGCAAGACACACAGTAGTAACAGGACTAGTAATTAGCAGCAGCCCTGGGGCCTTGCAACACTTCTAAAAAGACAAGGCGATTCAATAAGATCTGTCATGACCCCTGAGAGTTCCCAGATGGAGAGACAGGTGGGGACCTCCAGTACTAATGATATGGAGCCCTTTAGCCCAAAGTTAGCTATTAGTGGGTATGAGGTGGGAGATGTGGGACAAAAGCAAAACAGGTGGATATGGAACTCACATGTCTATTGTTGATGGGGAGCTTATTTTTACACACTATCTTGGCAAACTAATGAGTAGAACTGTGATGGTGTGATCATGTCAAAAGAAATGTGCACACTGGGAAAAAGTGCACCAAGCTCAAGTCTTGACTTGTCTCCTCCATCCTCAATGCAGAGGCTTGGGAATTAGATGAACATTCATTTTGTGTGTGTGTGTGTGTGTGTGCAAATTAATTGGCAAACAAAAAGTTGGAAGTTTAATAATGCATTTATCATACTGAGCCAAAGTGCCCTATAGTTATTTTCTCTAACCGAGTATGGAATACACTATGGTTTAGATACGAGGTGTCCCCCAAGAGCTCATGTGCAAGACAATACAAGAAACTTCAGCTGGACATGGTGGCACATGCCTATATTCCCATCCACTCTGGAGGCTGGGGCAGGTGGATCTCGAGTTCAAACCCAGCCTCAGCAACTTAGCAAGACCCTAAGCAAAACCCTGTCTCTAAATAAAATTTTAAAAAGGGCTGGGGATGTGGCTCAGTGGTTAAGCACCCTGGGTTCAATTCCCAGTACCAAAAAGAAAAAAAAAGTTCAGAGGTGAAGCAATTGGGTTATGAGAGCTTTAACCTAATCAGTGCATTAATCCACTGAGATGGATTAACTGGGTGGTAACTGTAGGCAGGTAGGGAGTGGCTAGAGGAGGTGGGTCACTGAGGGGGTGCCTTTTGGGTGGCTGTCTTGTCCCTGGTAGTAGGGAGCTCTCTCTGCTTCCTGGTGGCATGTCCTGAGCTGCCTTTCTCTGCCACAACTTTCAACCACAATGTTCTGCTTCTCCTTGGGCCCAGCACGAGTCAGCTGTCTCCGGACTGAGATCTCAGAAACTATGAGCCCAAACAAACTTTTCCTCCTCTACATTGTTCTTTTCAGATATTTTGGGCACAGCAATTAGAAAACTGACTAAAACAGAGGAATATAATATGATCAGTGAAAAATCTATTTTTTAAAATTTTTATTGTTGGTTGTTCAAAACGATACATAGTTCTTGACATATCATATTTCACACTTTGATTCAAGTGGGTTATGAACTCCCATTTTTACCCCGTATACAGATTGCAGAATCACATCGGTTACACATCCACTGATTTACATATTGCCATACTAGTGTCTGTTGTATTCTGCTGCCTTTCCTATCCTCTACTATCTCCCCTCCCCTCCCCTCCCCTCTTCAAAAAAAAAAAAAAAAAAAAAACAAGGGGGAAAAATCTATTTTTTAATATCCCCCAGAAATTTGGAGAGCTTCACAGGGGAGGCCACCCTTGATCTGGCTCTTAAAGCCTGAGTAGGAACTTCCAGGCTCCTGTAAATAAACAGAGGTGGTGGAGTTGTCAGGGATCTAGCTAGGGTATTTCAGATAGAGGAACAGATCTAAAGGACATAAAGTTGTCAAAAGCAACAAACTTCTGAATTTTGTTTACTTAGCACTTTTCTCCCATTTTTCAGGGGGAAAAAAATCCTGTTTTCTTCTGCAGATGACTCTTTACCACCTTAGTTGAAGGATTGTATTGGAGCTACCTTTTATCTCTGCTCCCTTAGTCAGAATTGAGGGTCTCCGAGTATGCAAATGACTCTATAGCTAGGAGAGTAATTATAGTCAGTCCCTCCCTGATGACAAAGTCAGAGTATGGTGTAAGATTTGTTGATGGCTCTGGCCCTACCATATGAAAATACTCCTGACTGCAGGAGATATAAATGCACCTTAAACAAGTTTTGATCAAACTGGCATTGATTGTCAAATTTTTGAAAGCATAGTTCCTGTTTCTCATTTCTGTCCACATTCTCACAAACACAGACTATGTAATTTGCAAATGGTGGAAATCAGGACTAATAACTCTCATATCTTACTTCTACATTGGGGTTGTGGGAGGGTGACAGAGAGAAAAGACAATAAAAATTTAATAAATAAGAATGTTTAGAGAATGTTAGAACAGTGTTTATCAAACATTAATGTACCTGCAAGTCACTTGGGGATTTCTTTGTTTTTTTTTTTTTATTTATTCTAATCAGATATATATGACAGCAGGATGTATTTTGATTCATTGTACAAAATTGCGGCACAACTTTTCATTTCTCTGGTTGTACACGATATTGCGTCACACCATATGTGCAGTCCTACATGTACCTAGGGTAATGATGTCCAACTCACTCCACCATATTTCCTGCCCCCATGGCCCCTATTCTCTCTTCCCTTTGCCCAACCACACTTCCTCCATTTTTTCCATGTCCTCCCCCATTATGAATCAGCAGAGAAAATACTCGGCCTTTGGTTTTTTGGGATTGGCTTACTTCCCTTTTTTTTTTTTTTTTTTTTTTTTTTTTTTTTTTTAATTTTTTATTGTGGGTTGTTCAAAACATTACAAATTTCTTGACATATCATATTCCACACTTAGATTCTAGTGGGTTATGAACTCCCACCTTCACCCCATACACAGATTGCAGATTCACATCAGTTACACATCCATTGATTTACAAATTGCCATACTAGTGTCTGTTGTGCTCCGCTGCCTTTCCCATGGCTTACTTCCCTTAACATGATAGTCTCCGACTTCATCCATTTACCTGGGTGGGATTTTCATAATACACAGATCTGAAATTCCAACAAGTTCTGATGTGATGTTGAGGCCCTTGATCCCAAGACAATGCTTTGAATAACAAAGTATTCAAAGGTAACGTTTGAGATCCATGAAAGAGAAAAAAGCTGGTATAGTACAAGGTGATATGGGAGTGAGTTGTCATTTTCAATTGAGTGATTAGAATAGAACTATGGAGGTGACATTTGAGCAGATGAAAGAGGTAGTTCTGTTTATACAATTAAAAAATATACGTTTTCTTTTCTAAGAACACATATTCATTAACTATTGTTGCATCACAAATTACATAGCTTTTCAAAACAACAAACGTGTTGTCCCACAGTCTTCCTGGCTGGGTCCTCTCAGGCTCTCTCGCAGGGCTTCAGTGAGGGCATTGGCCCTGGCTGCTGTAGCCCCCAGGCTTCCTGGGTGAAATCTCTTTCCAAGCTCTCTCTGGTGGCACTTGGAAGGTCCCACTTCCTCACAGGCTGTTGCCCTGAGAGCTTCAGTTCTTGTCAGGGTATTGGCTGGAGGCCTCCTTTAGCTCCTTGCCATGTGGGCCTCCAGATAGTGCAGCTCACAAATATGGCAGCTGGCTTCCATCAGAACAAGTGAAGGAGAGGGCAAGAGATGATGAGCAAGAAGGTGATCGGAGTCTTTCCACAACCTAATTTATTAAGTGACATCACTTTTGCTGCATTGTTTATTAAAAATGGATCACTAGGTCCAACCTGCACCCAGGATAAGGAGGTTAGCAGCAGCATGAACACCCTCGTATGGGGATCATTGCTGGCCATTTAGACACTGCCACAGCCTATGGTATCTGGGTGTCTTATGCCCTTATTGGGTTGCCATTATGTCATTTTGTTTGTAACAAAGGATCATGGGAATTTTTAGCTCTGGACAGAAACCAGAATTGGCCCAAATGTTTCTGATGGAACTTGAGTTGGTTGCGGCCAATCTCCAGTTGTTAAGGTGAGTGCAAGTCTTTCTCCTTCCTCGGGAGGCACTTGGGCAGAAACTGGCTGGCCAGCTGAGAGCTGGTGGGCCTCTAAGCTCTGACTGACCCCCTGCCATTTTAATGCTGCCAATAAAATTGCCCGAGGAGCCTGCCAAGGAGACAGACGCGGCTGCTGGAGAAACACCTTGTGCAGCCTGGCGTTTGGCCGGTAATTGCTCTCCAAGAGAAAATAAACTCTCCACATGAGAGGGAAGGTGGATGGCGCCTGATTGTCAAGTGTAGAGATGATTTAGACTGAGTGCCTCAGATAAAATGCAGAAGATTTCATTAGAAAAATAGAAGACATTTGTCTAGATCTAAGGTCTGGCTCTTAAAAATCCACTGACTCAGGAAATGCTTCTTGTTTTTCTAGGCATCAAATAATACAGGGTGTATTGAATTATGTGCAACATGCCTCACCTGTTTCCTCCCTCTGATTCCTTTTGAAGCTGTATTTATTTTGCAACAGAGCCACTCTTTCCTTCTACCTTATAGATTCACAATGTAGAAACTGCCCCAACTTAAGACTGGACAATAAGCTTTATCACTTATCAAGAAGGGATTAAGCTTTTTTTTTCTTTTGCGGGGGGGACAATTTTTTTTGTTGTTTTTTAATCTTTAACTTGGTCTATCTTTCATTAAGTTGTTTTAAAAGATTAAATAAGTAACACCAGAAAAAGTTTCTTAGTGTAGAGTGGTATACTTAATAAAGGGTGTCTTAATAGCCTCTAAATGTACAATAACAATGTTGGAAGGAGCTTTAAGTGCCTCCAACAGATAGGAAAACTGGAGCCCAGAAGGTTTAAGGTGTCTCCTAAAGATCTCAGAATGGTCACGATGTCTGCCTGCCCCCACCCACCCAGCAGTCATCTATTGCAGTATGTTCTGTGACATGCTGTTCTCAGTGCCGTGGCTGTAGTGAGGAGCAGTAGTGAGGGTTAAGATAAACACAAAGAACTATTGCATTATCAATAAGGCTTAGATGAAATATATACTATAAAACAGAGATTGAGATGATAAGAGTAACTGGTAAGAGGAATAGAGGGTGGCTGCTTTAGGCTGGGTGACTTTGGAAAGGTGCCTTGAAGAAGTGGCATTTGACTGTAAGATGACCTGTAAGATGAGGAGGAACCAGGAAGAATGACTGCAAAGACCCTGAAGCAGAAAGGGCCAGGGAGGTGGGCGTGTCTCGGCTCCCATAGGGTATTTATAGTTGTGCAGGGGAAGACTTTGCTTCAACCAATTATGGAATTTCTCATCATAAAAGTAAAATTGGTTTGTTATGGTTTGGTTGTGAGGTGTCCACCAAAATCTTATGTTTGAGACAATGTAAGAAGGTTTAGAGGACAAATGATTGGGTTATAGCCTTAACCTGACCAGTGAATTGATCCCTGATGGGGTTAAACGAGTAGTAACTGGAGGCAGGTGGGGTGTGGCTAGAGGAAGCAGTTCATTGGGGGCATGGCTGTGGGGTATATGTTTGTATCAGGCAAGTGGAGACCTCTCTCTCTGCTTTCTGATCACCATGTGAGCTGCTTCCCTCTGCCGCAGTCTCCCGCCATGATGTTCAGCCTCACCTGGAGCCTTGAGGAATGGAGCTGGCCTTCTATGGACTAAGACCTCTGAAACTGTGAGCCCTCAAATTACCTTTCCTCCTCCTGCAGTTGTTCTAGTGGGGTCATTTAGTCACACCAGTGAAAACCTGACTAAAACAAAGGGGTCAGGATTATTATATTATGAATTGTTTTCAGAGCAATTGAACCATGTATCCATCATCTCTTTTCCCACTTCTCTCCTTCTGAACCCCACCAGCAAGTACCGTCACATATTGCTGAGCATATGCTGGAGACCAGGTCTGGTGGTAGATAAGTTTTGTATTAAACTACTAATCCTCATAGCTTGAGTGGCAGGTGCCACTGATTCCATTTTCCAGTTAAGGAAACCAGCTCAGATTAGAACTGACATATTCATTCTGTGTAAGAGACACAAAGCCTCAGGCCCCAGGACATTTTGAGGGTCTCCACAAAAATGTTTTTCTTTTAAAATCACTAGAAGGAAAATAATTATTTATTTGTCATCATACCAATATCGTCATGGAGAATAAAAAAAAATTTGATATGGTTTATGGAGGAAGAAGTGCCTGGGTTCCTGTCAATCATGGTGCAGAAATTAAGAGAAGACTCAGAGAATTTGCATCTTAAGCCATGCCTGGGAGCTAGACACAGCCAGACTGTCCCAAACCTTCCTTATTTCCTCCCATACCTTGAGGCCTCATTCTCAGTGGCCTTTACCCTACATACTCAGCCTAAACATTATTTCCACAGAAATGGTAAGTGCCTAAAAACTGGAGCACCATATTCTTAATTTTAGCACCCCATCTGCTCCAGGGAAAGGACAGACTGACATGCACAAAACCACCTTTCCAAAGAGGCTGCCCCAACGATTCCTGAGCAACTGTGCAGGCCCAGCTAAGCCCTAATGAGAGCTGGTGCGATCTGGAGCCAGACTCTGTGGGCCCTGACCTTGTTAAAGTGGACAAGTCAATTAGGCCAAATGTGGAGCCAGCCTCCTGGAACCCTTAGATAATGAACAAGTGGAGAAACAGGTGGGAAGCAATCGTGCTGGAGTCTGTACACTGAGCTGCTGCCCACCAGCCACCTCTGCAAATGAGAACCTTTGGAAAGGTTGCCTCCTGTTTCTCTGCACAAGAGTACAGAGTAAATGGGGGTGCTTTGCATTCAATGCACGGGACGCTTCCTCCAGTCTCTTGTGTAAAACGAAGTTTTAATAAAGCTTTTGTATGATTCTGGATATCACAACAACTGAATTTGATCCGGGGTGCATTAGTGCATGCCCTGGCCTTGTTCCCTGTGGCATTTAGCTTGTGATGCCATATTCCATTTGGCTGAGTTTATTATCAAAACGAGGCTTCTGAAGTGTCTGAAGGCATCTGCTGGGTTAAAATTATGTGTCCCCTCTTTGAGCCTCAGTTTCCCCATTGTGTAAAATGAAGGACAATTTCTAAACTTTTCCTGACTTTTTTTTTAATATTAAGGGAAAGACCCCAAGTTAAAGGCTGGACATTTGTTGTGGGAAATCAAATGAGATCATGGATGGCACAAGTATGTTCTTACCTTTAATTTGATAGAGAAAAATGACTCTGTTACAGCGGAACAGCTATGGGCCAGGGACTTTCTATTCTATCTCCTAGAGTACTAGTATTGCAAGATAAAAATTCACATTCATGGGCTGGGGATATAGCTCAGTTGGTAGAGTGCTTGTCTTGCATGCACAAAGCCCTGGGTTCTATCCCCAGCAAAACACACACACACACACACACACACACAATTGTGACGTCTTAATGCAGGAATTGACTTCACCTTGTATGTGGCCCCTGCTACTTTATCATCCTGTGCATTGCCATTATTTCGCAGGCAAATTGAGAGGGCAGATGCCTCACATCAACAACACGGGCAGTATCACTTCAGTTGGCTTGAGCTCCGGGTGCCCACCGATGACCTTCACCTGAATGTAGGTGTTCTCAGAAATAAAAGGTGTGAGCATTCAGGTCATAAAGCATCCAGAAAATGTTAGCCTGTCCTGTTGAGTTGAACTGAATCTTCATTTATTGGGAGCAAGGTCCAGGGTCATAAACTTGTGCTAAGCAATATAACTGATTGTCTTTCCTGTCCTTTAGACAGCATGCAGCAGGAAGCCTTCCTCTCAGGAAGGAATCACCCCTGTCATTCAAAGACAGCTTCAGGAGTTTTGATGTGAATTATTTTCTTTCTTGTGAAGCTAGACAGTTTACGCCTGGGGAACTTGATGACCTAGATGGCTTCCTCAGTTTCCCAGTGTGCCCAGGAGTCAGGAATCCAGACTTCTCAAGTCTTTAAGGTAGTGTGGAGAAGCAGGACTCCTCTAACCTTACCACACCTGTGTTGGATGTGTGCCCACCTGGGCCCGTGCAGCGCTCGGATGACAGAGCACTTGACATGTGAGAGACAGAGCAAAGGGCTCTCCCACGTGTCAAGAGGACAGCAACAGCCAACATGAGCCATGATGTCATCCTCACACTGCATGTCACTTAGAGCTGTCATGTTCCTGGGGCCATTGCACAAGCAATGCAGTGGTCTTGAAGAGTCACAAAGATATGTATTCAAATCCTGGGTCTGACCCTATATTTTCTTGATCAAGGATTTTAATTCTGTGTCTAAAGTTTCTGAACCATGATGTGTAAAGTTTCTCTACGAGATGTGGAGGTGTAGCTATTAAACCCATTTGTGGTTCTAGGGAATAAAAGAATTCAGCATTTTGAAATGGTCTCACTACTAGTGAACAGAACAGAGTTAGTGGATATTAGAGATGAATTTATTATTATTTTTTTCTTTTAAAACAAATGTGGAGTCTCCCAAGTTAAGTTTTCTTTTCCTGGGGTCACATGCTAGTGACCAGTGAGGCCAGTCCTGAAAACCCCAGCTTTCTAGGGAGAACTGCTTAAGAGGGAGGGCCCTGATGTATTTTATTTTCCCTGGCTCTGATCCCTCCACCTTGACTTTCCCCTCTTTTTTTTCCACCATCTACTTTTTTTCTCCTCTTCCAATACTCCACACTTGAATACTCTCGGTTCTTTGAAAATACTTGGCTTATTTCCGTCTCAGGGGTTTTGGGGCTTGCTGGTCCCTCTACCTGAAATGCTATTCCACCAGGTATCTGCAGGCCAGGCATTTTCCTGTCTGTCTTCTGGACGGAGGGCACCTCCAATGCTGTGGACAAAAGGCTGGTTGTCTTTTAATTCATTGCTCCAAAGTCATATTAGTGCAGCTTTTCTGACTATTCATTTAAAAATTTACCCCTCTCCAGTACTGCCCATTCCCCTCTCCATTTTCCTTCACTCACCAACATCTGGTGCATTGTGTGCTTGATTTATTTGTGTATCATCCACCTTCCTCCTCCAGAATACAAGCTACATCCCCAGATCCTATTGGTGTATGGCCTTGGAGTCAGCACATTAAGTTATGTGTTGGTCAAATGAGTTAAGACATGTATTTGGAGTGGAGGGGTCTCTGCTCCAATGCCCTTTGCTTCTGGTGGTGTTTACAACAGAATCCTTAACTGTGTCTCCCTGTGTGTACACACCCTGCCCAACTTCTTCTCTGCCGATCACTGGAAGTCAGTGAATTGTGATCTCAGCTGTGCACTTTGCCCTTCCTCCTCTGTGTGGTGGCTCTGTGCTCCCACAAGGGTCAGGACAGCTTTCTTTCCACGGGCTTTGCTCTGCAGCAGAACTAACAAAGGTAATATTTAATTTTTTTTAAATCTTAGAGCAGAGCTCTTTATTAGAAATTGATTATTCAGGTTATTAGGTTTTGTTTGCTTTTGCATGCTGAGGTATTTCCCATGGAAAAGTGTCTGAGCTCTGCCTTGTGCTTGAAGTTTCAGGGAGATGTTTTGTAGAGATCCACTCCATGAAGGTGAGTTTGGGGAAACTGTGTTCTGAACAGAGGGCTCCTTCTACAGTTCAGGCTTATTGTCTTTTAATTCTTTTAAAGGTGTCTCTTCTTGAACAGTTCTCAAAGTATGTAGTTCTTGGAGCAGAAATCCTATAAGAGTGAATGAAATTAGAAACTATCTAATATGAAAATCATGAAAATGTTTTTTTGTGATAGGATTTAGGAGTGATGTGCTCATTGGATCCAAGGGTGGTAGAAATGGACCAGGAATCAGGTGACCTGGCTACTTGTTGTATGTAATTTACTAACTGGGTGATGTGGGCAAACCATTCAATCTCTGCAAGACACAGCTCCTCCTGTGCAAAATAGACACTAGGCCAATCTTCTAGATGCTTCCTCAGATGCTTTCCAGCTGTAAGACCCTGGACTGGAAGCCTAAGGATTGCAATCTTAATTTGGTGACATGATGCCCACTTAATAGTGGGGGAAATGTCGGGGGGTCCCCCACCTTCTCATCTTTAAAATGAGGACCAAGGTTCCCAGTCAGTCTTTTCTGAAGGGCATCGAGAGGATTTTATTTGGGCACACAGATGTGAAAGTACTTTTGAGCCCTCGGGTCCTGTCATTATCAGAAGCAAACTTCTTAATTTATTGTGGTTTTATGACAAGGTGCCACCAGAATGGTGGGATAAAAGTGAGATAAAAAGGCATTGCACATCATACTGACAATTTTTAAATTGTGCTTTTAAAGTATATTGGGTTTATATCTCCCTTTTGAATTTTTTTTTTTTTTTTTTAAATCTCCACTTTACATTTTAAGTTCTTGACTTGAGCTTGGGGAAAGAGTTCATAGCTTTCATGAAATTTTTCAAAGGAGTATTTGATATCCCCTTTTTTTCAGCTCTGTGGTTTTCTGTGGGTGTTTCCCCCTGGAATTCCTGAGGGGAGGAGAGCTTTTCATGCTGCTTCTGATCATGTAGCTTTTCCTCGTTGGATGGACATTAACTGGTAAAACCTAGGAAATCACAAATGTCAAGTGAATTTGCAGGGCTAACTAACTAAGCGGCTTTCTGGAAACTGCCATTTAATGGGCACCTAATCAAGACCAGCTCACTTTTTAGGGTTAACCTAGTTAAAAACCTGGAGTAATTAATTTATTAGTTTGGCTCCTGGAAGCCATTGGTATTAAGTCTGTTATCTTTATCTTGATCTTTTTATCCCTAAAGAGTACTCCTAATTTAGATTGTAAATTTTAATGATCAAAGGCCGAAGTTCTCTCCAGAGAAGAGAGAGCTGCTACTATTCAGGTCACTGGCCCCATAGGCCTTGGCCTTAGTTGGCTGGGCCAAGGTGCACGGGTTCAGCAGATAGGGAAGGAGTGGTCTGGATTCAGCTCAGGAGGACGGGTGAGTGGGGAGGCTTCTGTAGCTCAGCTAGTAGCAGCATATACTGTCCTCTCACTGTCCATTCAGGACTGCAGTGCCTGCACCTCCTCTTCCAGTCCTCATGGTATTAGTTTTAAATATAGAACTGATAATTTCATTAAGGAAGCATAGTACAGACCCAGGAGTCAGGTACTATTTTTAACTGTGTGTGTGTGGGTGGGGGGAGGACCTGGGGTCCAGAAGACATGGATTCCAGTTCTGTTTTCAGCACTTAACTCACTGGGAAAACTTTTACCCATCTCCATGATGGTCACTGTTGGAAAGGAAAGGTCCAGTAAGTACCCAGACAGAAGGAGACCCAAGGAGACTCTCAGAAGACAAACATGAATTCCATTCCTTTCACTGCTGCTGGGTTGCAACAAGACCTGTTGTTCTCCCTGTAAGTGGAGATGGGAGGAGAGTGTGTCTGGGAGGTAGTGAGTGGTTTGGGCCTCAGGCCTCAACGTACTCATGGAACTACCAACTCACCTCTGCTGCCCTGCACAGAAGGCAAGAGGAGATAATGATGAAATGCCAGCAAGTCTCTTGGGGGCTTTTAGAAATACGAGTGGTATCATCACACCTAATGTCAAACAGAGCTGTCAGAGTTGTGCTTTTAATTTTTTTTATTGCTTTTATTATTAGTAATCAAGACTTTATCCAAAGAGTCAATTTTTTTTTAATTTTTTATTGTTGGTTGTTCAAAACATTACATAGTTCTTGATATATCATATTTCACACTTTGATTCAAGTGGGTTATGAACTCCCATTTTTACCCCATATACAGATTGCAGAATCACATCAGTTACACATCCATTGATTTACATATTGCCATACTAGTGTCTGTTGTGTTCTGCTGCCTTTCCTATCCTCTACTATCCCCCCTCCCCTCCCCTCCCCTCCCCTCCCCTCTTCTCTCTCTACCCCCTCTACTGTCATTCATTCGTCCCCCTTGTATTATTTTTCCCTTTCCCCTCACTTCCTCTTGTATGTACTTTTGTATAACCCTGAGGGTCTCCTTCCATTTCCATGCAATTTCCCTTCTCTCTCCCTTTCCCTCCCACCTCTCACCCTGTTTAATGTTAATCTTCTTCTCATGCTCTTCGACCCTACTCTGTTCTTAGTTACTCTCCTTATATCAAAGAAGACATTTGGCATTTGTTTTTTAGGGATTGGCTAGCTTCACTTAGCATAATCTGCTCTAATGCCATCCATTTCCCTGCAAATTCTATGATTTTGTCATTTTTTAATGCAGAGTAATACTCCATTGTGTATAAATGCCACATTTTTTTTATCCATTCGTCTATTGAAGGGCATCTAGGTTGGTTCCACAGTCTTGCTATTGTGAATTGAGCTGCTATGAACATCGATGTAGCAGTGTCCCTGTAGCATGCTCTTTTTAGGTCTTTAGGGAATAGACCAAGAAGGGGAATAGCTGGGTCAAATGGTGGCTCCATTCCCAGCTTTCCAAGAAATCTCCATACTGCTTTCCAAATTGGCTGCACCAATTTGCAGTCCCACCAGCAATGTACAAGTGTACCCTTTTCCCCACATCCTCGCCAGCACTTGTTGTTGTTTGACTTCATAATGGCTGCCAATCTTACTGGAGTGAGATGGTATCTTAGGGTGGTTTTGATTTGCATTTCTCTGACTGCTAGAGATGGTGAGCATTTTTTCATGTACTTGTTGATTGATTGTATGTCCTCCTCTGAGAAGTGTCTGTTCAGGTCCTTGGCCCATTTGTTGATTGGGTTGTTTGTTCTCTTATTGTCTAATTTTTTGAGTTCTTTGTATACTCTGGATATTAGGGCTCTATCTGAAGTGTGAGGAGTAAAGATTTGTTCCCAGGATGTAGGCTCCCTATTTACCTCTCTTATTGTTTCTTTTGCTGAGAAAAAACTTTTTAGTTTGAGTAAGTCCCATTTGTTGATTCTAGTTATTAACTTTTGTGCTATGGGTGTCCTATTAAGACTCTAGTTGGGTATACTTAGGAAAGCAGTATAATATTTCTTTTAAAAGTTTGCATTGAGAGATTACCCAGAACCCTCGTGCGTGGCAGGCAGAAATTAAACTGTTTTCTGAATTTACCGAATGTTTGCCTGAATAGACGAGGAGCCTGGGGGTATTTCTTGTGGGAGTGATGAGTTGTGAATCCAATATGAGATGTGTGTAGGAAAAAAAAATAAGTCCCTTTTAGGAGTGAAAAGATGTTTCTGAATGTTTAGCAAAACAGGTTATTTTTAAACTTAGGAAAAATAGGATTGTGGAGATTTGAAAGGTTTTGTGATTTTATTTATTCAGCTAAAATTGGAGTTTTTTTTTTGCATCTTATTAGCACAGGGACAAAAAAGATGCAAGAAGAATAGAAGACCATCTGTATCTTTAGGTGACCTTTGGGTTCAAGGGAGAAGTTACAGGTAGATTTAAAAACGTCAGTTTAAGCGGGGCGTGGTGGCATATGCCCCTCATCTCAATAGTTCTGGAGGCTAAGGCAGGAGGATCGCAAGTTCAAAGTCAGCCTCAGCAACGGCGAGGTGCTAAGCAACTGAGACCTTGTCTCTAAAAATAAAAATAAAAAAAGTGAGTTATAGAATTGTTTTTATAGAACCCAGATACTCCTGCATTCTAGATCTGAATCCACTCTCTAGAAATGGGTCCTGGGACTTGGTATTTCATCCATTCTGTGCCTCAGTTTCCACTGCTACAATATAGAGCTAGGGACACCTACCTTCCCCGTAAGCACAGACCCAGTGAGATGGGAGGTATGCAATGCTCAGCCTGAGTAGCAGTGCCTACTATGTCCTCAGAAATATCCTTCCATCTTCTCTTTGACATTTCTCCCTCTATTTTATGCTCTTTCCCCAAAAGACGTGTATTCTTGTAGTTCCTGAAGAAGGCCGAAGACTGTGGGTTGTGATAGAAAGTTCTTCAGGGCGGATGGTCTCACTTGAGTCTTTTGAGCTGCTGTCTTTTGCTTGCCATCCAAGAGGTCTCTGTCCTTCCCCAGCTTGCTCTGTTGGCTCTGGGAAGATGAGCTGTGTGGACCACACAAGCCTGTCTGGCTCTCCCTTTGTCTGTCCTGGGGCCTCCTTGGCAGCTATTTGGAATTAGCCAATGTTGAGTCCCAGCAGGAGGGAAGGAGAACCAAATGTAGTTTGGATCCCCCTTTGGTTTCCTCCTGCTGGGTCCCTGCTGCTGAAGAAAGGGGCCCTGAGCTTCTCCTAAGACAGCTATCCATAGTGGCTGCTCCTGGGCTGGAAGCCCCTCCCTCTCTTTATGGCTTTAGGCCTGGGGCAGTTCACAGTTCTCTCCTTGGGATACTGTACTGTGCTTTGGGGTTTCCCTTCAACATAGCCCACTGTTGGGTAAATAATGCCCTTATAAAGTCCTCCTGGAATAATCTTAATGTCAGTTTGTCCTCTGAGTGAGATAAGTTTGAATAGGTAAGGAGGTGTGGGTTGGGTGTCCAGGTGTGCTCTGGGCCTATGGCAATAGCATGTATTTCATTAGATAATTCTTCACCCTCAGGTGTTCACCGAGTTGTGAGTTTGGGAAGATGTCCTGAATTGGAGTCTGAAGGTCAGATTCAGTTAACGTATTATATCTCATATCACAGCAGAAATAAGTTTCTAGTAATTGTTTCCTGATTCATTTTAATAAGTGTGTATTGAATAACCAATAGGTGCATGATACAGGAAATAAATATTGGAAAATTCTCCCTTTTTTATTCCAAAGAATTATATGCAAATGAAATAGAAGGGAAGGCAAACAATATATAATGAATACTTCCTCTCGAACTAGGCAATTTGCATATATTACCTTATTTATTCTACTCAGCATCCATTATGGCTAAGGTGCCAGTTTCCCAGCTTTACAGAGGTAGGAGTTGAAGCTCAAGGACTTTGAGAGACTTGCCAAAGGTCATAGATCTGGGAATTGGTGGAGCCACAGTTTATAAAATTCCAAGGCAAGTGTGTGAGACAGCGATGCTCGAGGTTTTTCTCTTTGCTAGTCATGAGATGTAAATAGCAATGCATTTAAGGGTTCTGTGACAGGTGGCAGCAAGTGCCCTGGAATATGAGCCTTAGGTGATTTATTGCGGACCCGCCCTTGGTCCCCACAGTAAGGAGGGTATAGCATTGTAGGGCCATGGACCACAGTAGGGTAGGGAGGAATTATTCTGGAGTCTAGTAAGAGTCATGTAGTCTGGTCTCTCAGAGATTGGGATACAATTTCCTACAGGAAGGATCCTGGATACCTCCTGGGGACTAGGTTATCATGTTCCCATTACCTGGGAATTTGCTAACTCCCAGTCTTTGGGGACCTTCAGTCTCTGCTTCCACTAAAAATGATTTTTTTTTCCTCTCTCTCCTAATGATATATTTGTTCTCTACCTGGTGGCTTCCACTGGTCTTAACTGCTGCTAACTCCTGCCTTCTGCTCGGTGGCCCCTCCTGGTGCATCTTTTCACTTCTGGTTCCAAACCAATGGATAGAGTTTATATCAATGAATTAAACTCATCAAAGAGGAAAATATGCATATCTTCTGGTTTTTTTTTCCTTTTTATTTTTTTAACATGTCTTCTTATATTTGCATTTTGGATAGATCCCTTCCTGCCAGGTGGAGCTGTGCCTGATGATCAGCTAGAATGTTGTCCTTAGGAATCTACCCCAGGCTCAGTCAGCTCAGACTGACTGTAGTGCAGAGCAGCGTGGGATGCAGGGTAGCAACTCACATGACTCTGCTGGGTGGCACAACATGTTTATGAGTCCTGGGGATTAGGGGATCGACATCTGTGGAGGCCATTAATCTGCCTTTTTGGCCCCAAAGTTTCACATCTGTCCTACTCACAAAGTAAGTACATTCACCCCACCCCCAGCTCTCTGTGATCCCATCCGTCCCAAACAGTGTCATATCTCATCTAAACCTCATGCATTCAGAAGCCCAGGTTTTCATTATCTGAACCATTTGCATCATATTTCAGTGATTAGGCATGAACCCTCTGGGGGTGTTTTTCTGCCTACCACTAGCATTTACATGACAAACATGTTCTACGTATTTACGTCATCTAATATAGTAGCCATGTGTAGTATGTATTCAGAGTCCCCATGTTTCATCAAAACATTGAGGCTCAAGGGGAGTTAAGGAAGTAACCTTCCCAACTCTACCCCACCAGTGATGGGGTTCTGCTGGCTCTGGTTCTCAAACTCTGCTACATTGTAGCATCACCTGAGGAGCTTTTAAACATTCCAGTGCCCAAGAAGCTCCTCAGGCCTGCTAAATGAGAATCCCTGCTGTGGGCAGCTGTTCCCCAGATGATTTCCACAGCCACCAATCCTGGGAGGTGCTATACCATGTTGTTGTTGCTGTCTTCCTGGGAAATAGAGGCACCTGTGCAAAAGTTAAGTCTGAGTCAGCAGTCAGGGGAGGCCCCCCGTGTGGGTGGGAGTTTGAGGGACATGCATTGGAGTTGCTGGGTGAAACAGAAGGAGGCTTCTCATGGAGAGCAAATAGCTTTCCGTGTTGCTGGTTTGCTCAGTATTTGCCAAGAGTGATTGAATTTTTATGTTTTTGTGAGACGGTTCAGATAAATACATTCACAAATCAGGAAACAACAAAAAAAAGACATCCTTTGTCAGAGCATCCATCCTCATTTATGGCTTCAGGAAAACACAGCCCCACGGTTATCGTTGTTGCGTATGCTTTTTTGTCAGGGAGATAATTGTGGAAATTGGGTTGCTTCCCGTCAAGTGCAGATCCTTTTGTGGAGAAAATTTGAGCCATCCGTGTATCCCATTTTACAGTAATTGAGATTGGACTAGCAAATCATTAGTGAAGCCAAGGAAGATGATGGCCCTTTTTTTTTTTTTTTTTTTTTTGAAGGGAAGGCAGTAAAAATTCAATGCCTCGAAAGAGGGAGAAGAGAAGAAAGAGGTTGTCAGTGATGGGAGATGGGAGAAAGCAGGCATCCCTCTCCGAAGCTCTGTGGGAAGAGGGGTGACTCTTAGCAGTGGCCTCCAGTGGACAGACAGGCAGGGCTTTTGCGGGCTTAATATATCGATGGCCATTGTGATCTGGACAGTTCCTGATCATGCATGGTGTAGGGATGTGTCCCTGCCCAAGGACGCCCTGAGGCCAGGCAGCTTGGGGATGTCTGTTGCCTGCACTGCTTGGCTGGTGACTTAAAAGTGTTAGCTCCCTTATTCCTTTTCCTGTTGTCAACTTGGAAGATAATGAAATGCAACCCGTGAGAGGGGAAGTAAATAATGGCTGGATATATTTTAAGTTAGTCAGCAGGTGAAGCAGCCAGGTGTGGCATTTGTTTATTTAAGATCCCCTTCACAGGGAGGACCACAATTAATCCCTGTGTTTTCTTTCTGTAAGACCCCAGGGAGTTCAGGGGTTCCTCAGACACATCCTGGAGAAGCCCAGCATGAAAACAGAGGGCCCAGGCTCAGTTGTGAAGAGCCAGTAAATAGTGTGCCCCACCTTATCCTGCTGATGGAGAGTGGGGCTGGAATAAGGAAGGGTATCAAGGCTCAAAAGACCCATGAGGGAGCTTCTCCTTTGTCCCTCCTAAGAGGCTGAAAAGGTGGCTTCATCTCTCTGTGTACCTCCAGCATCTCCCAGATCAGCTTTGCACAGAATGCTGCTTAAGAAATGAATGTTGAACTGATTTGATTGACAGAGTGGTGATTAATAGCTATGTTCCAAGGGAGATGGGGATGGGTTATTTTATTTTTTTTTTATTTATTTTTTTACTTTTTCCCTTTGATTCATTTGTCTAAAACCTCTCTGGCACACACAATTGAAGAGCAAAAACGTTGAAACTGAGTAACTTTGCTAATGCACAGTATCTCGGTGGGCTGTCCTGTCCCAGGCCTGATGGCCTCCAGCCCTGGTATCTCCTGGGCTAACATCATCTTGAAAGAACCTGAACTATACCTGTTAATCCTTCTATTACGACACTGTGGTGGACCCTTTCGCTAATCAGCAGTCACTCTGCATCAGTGGGTGATTTTTGAGGTCTGTATCGGGATATGAATTTTTACATACAAATTTAGGTACATGTATCTTAGTATGTTTTCAGTTGCCATAATTAAATACCTGAGACTGTGATTTATTAAGATAGAAGTTTATTTTGGCTTATGATTCTGGGAAGCTGGGAAGTCACCAGCATGTCACTAGCATCTTCTCAGCTTCTGATGAGGGTCTTGTGCTGTTCCATAACATGGTAGAAAAATGGAAGAGAAATGGGCAAATGCAGAAGTCACAGAACATGAAGTGTGGCCTCATTTTATATCAAGCCACACTTTCTGGAAAGAATCCTGCCCCACCAGAAAGAACTCGCTCCAGTGAGAATTACCCCAGAGACCTCTTAAACCTAGACACCTCTGATAAATGCCACCACTTGACAACACTGCTACAGTGGGGACCATATTTTAGTGTGACTTTCGGAGGGGACAGTCACATCCCAACCATGGCAAAGTGCGATAGCTCATGTGCATGTTAAAGTTATGAATTATTCTCTTTTTTTAGGTAAAAATTATTGGTAGATGTTGTAAAGTTTGGTTTCCTTAACCCAGTGGGTTTCCCTGAGCTGCTCCTGGGTACATGTCCCTGGGTTTGAAGACTATGGGGCTCGTAGGATCCCCCTGAAGCTTCCGCAGGCAGGGCCTGATGGCCCACCACAGTCAGGCCTCTGTCTCCTTCTTCAGGCTCACCTCTCACCATTCTCCAGGCAGGATGGACTGTTGGAGTTTCTGGATGGGTTATATCAGCTCTCACCTGCCATCACCCATAGCTTGGCTTCTCAATGTGACCTAAATTCACTATTCTCTCAGAACTCAGTTTGTGGGTCTCCCCTCCTGTCGTCCCTCTGGGTCCCAGTTATCCGCATCATCGTGCTCCACTCCCCAGCATTTGGCCCCAAGTTGAGGCAGTTCCCTGTTTTCTATATTCGTGAAGAATCCTGTGATTTCTCTCATGTCAGCTTTTATCACACCACGCAGTGACTGTGTCTGCCTTTCCAACAAGCGTTTGAGCTTCTTGTGGTTGGGACTGTGTTGTATTTGTCTCTTTCTGAGCATCTTAACAGTGGAATGCAAAAAGAGGTGTTTAGTAGCCACTAGCGAGTTAGTGAACTTGTTTCTGTCTGTCTGCACAGTGTGCCAGGCTCTGGGCAATCGGCTGGTGGGATTCGAAGGTGGGTGAGCACGTTCCTGCTCAGGTAGGATAGCTAAGGAGATGAACACAGGTCAGGGAATTGGAGTGAGGGAAGGGAAGGGGAGCAGGGGCTGAGCAACAGGCAAGCACCTGTGACATACAGCTCATTCATGTTGGTAAACCCAACAAGATAGAAAGGGTCCCTATTTTACTGATGAGGAAACTGAGGCTCAGAGTGTTTAAATAGCTTATGTGCCTGAAGTTACAAAGGCAGTCAGTGGTGGGGTCAGGCAGGATTCCAACCAAGTCCTTTGGACTGCCAGTTATTTTAGATCTTGCCACCTACTGATACTTTTTTTTTTTTTTTTTTTGGTAAACTAAAAGGTGAGATTTTAGAAGGTTGGATGGAACTAGGGCCCCAAAGGTTGAAAACACTAATGGAATTATTTTAGGTTTCTACACTTATTTTTTTTTTTTGATAACCTAAGAGTTTACGTAATGAATTTTCATAGTGCTATAAATACTCATTGAAAGTATGTGATCCATTAGTTAAATGAAATGCTCCTAAGTATGCCATGTTGCTGTCACATAAATTCCTTTAATATTGTTAAAACCTGGTTCTGACTTTTGTTAGCTTTGAGTTTGATTAAAGAATCACATTTTGTTCCCCCCACTGCTGCCTTGCTGAAGGCAGATTAATATCTGAATAATAGCACCTACCTTCTGGGACATAGGATTTTATTTTTCCAAACATGTTTTCATATTGCTTTCATTTATTCCCATTTATCATTTAAAACCAGAAGATTGTCCCATTACTGTTCCATTTCATAGGCAAGTAAACTGAAAAGTTATGTAAGTAGTTTAATTCTAGATTTCACCTAGAAAAGTCAGACCACCAGATACTATGTAACAAGATCTCATTTATTTTTTTTTATTTAGTTAAAAAAAAAAGGAAAATATGGGGCTATAGGTGTAGCTCCATGGTAGAGTACTTGCTTGTGTGTGTGAGGGCCTAGGTTCAGTCCTCTGCAACACAACACCACACACACACACACACACACACACACACATACATGGAAACATGTCTTGTGTATAAATTTTTTAAAATGGATTTGGGCTGCACTGTTTTGACCCCATTTAAAACCATTACTACTGGTATTGCTCCCAGGATTAGCTTTATGCTTTTAGCATATTAAGGGATATGCGCACTCCCTGTTGGAATTTTGTAGAGACATTGCTTATTTTAACCTCCAACATCATATAGTGTTAATTTCACTTGAGGCCCAGAGGCTTTCCATTCTCTAATTTTTGTCCAAAGGGAGCAAAAAGTTTTACCTGAGTATGAAAGTTGGGAAACCTGTTACTGATCATTTTCCCCTCTTTGTTTTGACCTCTAGAAAACCCACAGCCAATGTATCACCTATCTTCTGCAAGTGTGTGGCTTTCTCGGTGTCCCAACCTCTACCTTCATCTTTGTTTCCAATTATTTGTTGCCTTCCACTCCGGTTTCCTTATTCATTTTGTGGTGATATAGAGACTGATTTTCTCTAAGACTTACTGTGAGCTGCCCAAAGTTCTGTATTTTTTTTTCATGATGTGGGATAAACATGACCAGCAATTCAACATGGAAAAGATGAGTTTGCAGGCCCAGCGATGTCCCCTACCTCTGATTTTTCTCTTTTCTTTATACGGCTTTGGTGAGAGTGCCCTGATTGGGTTGGCGCTGAGGTTGCATAGGGTATGTGGCCTTCAGAACTTAATGCCAGGGATTCATGCAATCTGTGTGTTATTTTCTGGAAGAGCTTGGTGGAAGCGGGGATGGCTGTGCTTTTGCTGTAAGGGTAGTGGTCCTTTGTTTGCAGAAATAGATGGGACTTCTATTGAATGTCATTCTGCCAGAAGTTCCAAGGGCAATTGTACCTTTCAGGCCCACAGCAGCTTTTAAGAAGTGCTGCTATTGGGTTCTGGCCAAACCTGGCTATTTCCTATTTTCTTGTCCCAAATGTGCAGAAGGAGGCAATGCTAGACCTTTTCCAAATCTGCTGGGTTAGATCACATAGCCCTTGATGTGTTTAAAAAACAAACCAACAAACTTGATGGGTTAATGACAGTTCCAGGAATAGAAAGGGGGCTCATCTGTGAAAGGCTGAGTTACTAAGGGTTATTCAGGTAGTGTGCAGTGGCCCTTGGGGAGGGACATGAGTGGGCTTAGGGGCACAGTTTAGAGAGGAAGTTCAAGACTTAGGGGGAAAAAAGAGACCTACTCTAAGCAACCTTGGTCGAGAGCCTTCTGCCAAGTCAGGCAGTCTGGAAAGATCTGGGGATAAAGTTGAAATCTGTAATGAGAACTGACAGCCAAAAACTAATTTTAAACTCAGGTAGCCTTGGGAGATAGAAAGCAGACCAACCAGGGAACTGGAATGAGTCTGTGCATAGAACAAAAGAAAGGCCAGAAGTGGCTTAGTTGCACATCTCTGTGCTGTGGTCTGAGCCAGGCTTTTAAAAATGTGCATACATTCAGAAATAGTCTCAAATTACAGGAAAAAGTTTAGGAAAGAGAATATACAAAAATACCCCATGCCCTTTACTTAGATTCACCTATTGTTAGTATTTTATCTTGTTTGACTTACCATTGGTATATTTGACCTCTTTGTATGCACATATGTGTAGGTATGTGTGCTCATGTATATGATTACTTTTTTATGAACCATTTGAAAGTAGTGCACACATATCTTGACACTTTATTCCTAAATATTTAGGAAGAGCAGAATATTTCCAAAGAACAGCTATATTTTCTTACAGAATAGCTATAGTCTCATATAACCATAGCAAAATTATCAAATTAAATGGATTTAAAATTATTGCAGTGAATTTTGCCTGATATCCACATTTTTCAATTGATCTAGTAATTTCTTTGGTAGCATGGCTTTTCTCTCCAGTACAGGATCCTGTACAGATACTGTATTCAGCTGTTATAACTGTTGAATTTCATTTAATCTAAGCTATTTTCACAGCCTTTCTTTGTCTTTTGTTACATTTTTTTTTTTTTTTGAAAGATACAGCTTTTCCTCCCTCCCGTTTTCAAATGCACAATCTGATTAGATTCCTGGCCAGAAGGCTACATGGTAGTGCATGGCGATGTTGTGTTCTTCTCAGGGCATCACATGCCATCCATCTGTCCTCCTTTGTTGTTGTTAATTTTGATAACCTAATCGAGGTGTTGTCCAATTTCTCCACCATATAATTACAAATGTTTCCCTTGGAACTGCTAAAGAATTAGTGGGAGGATGCTTCACAGTGTGCACATGGGCTTCTTCCCATCAAACATTTCCCCTGGATTTAGTATCTGTTGGTGATTATTGCCTGACCAGTCTACTCTGGTGGCTGTGTGTGAATGTTGATTTTATGAATCCAGCGTTCCCTGGGTGCTTACCTGGCAGCACCTGCCCTACACAAGGAAGCCTTCCCTTCTACCCCACTTTTCATCTGACTGTTCATTATCAGTATGAATTTATGGATTCCTATGTTTCCAATGATCTAGTTATCACCAACTTGAATTATATTTGTTTAAATTGCCCCATCAAGGTGGCTTCTGTGTCCTTGTGACATTTCCCAATCAGTTTTTGTTTTGAGCACTTCCTTATTTGTACCTGCCCCAGTTCTGAAATCCCACCCCTCTCTTTCTCCAAGAAGTCCTGATTTCTTTCAATAGAGAATGGAAGTAGAAACCATGCTCTTAGGAGTAGGTATCTCCTTGTAACTAGGTTATCTTTGCCTCTATGGCCTTTTAATGAACAGATTATGAAACATTTGTGTGTAAACAGCACATGCACACATTGACATTCATATACAAATGCATGAATATTTTATAAATTTATGTATAAATACCCTAAAACCTCCAATTTCCCATCTATCCCCATGTGTTCCTTCCTCTTTCCACTACTTAACATCTCTTCTCCCATAATGGGAAGCTTGAATCCCAAGAATATCAGTGCATTGACTCCCTTGTTGAACCCTGTTGTAGGATTAGAATTGTTTCAGAATAACAACAAACAAGCCTATGTAGGGCGTAGTGGTTCAGACCTGTAATTCCAGTGACCCAGGAAGCTGAGACAGGAGAGGATTACAAGTCGCAGGCTAGTCTGGACAATTCAGCAAGACCCTGTCTCCAAAAATAAACAGACTAGGAAGGTGGGTCAGCGGTAGAGGGCCCTTATATTCAATCCCCAGTACCACAAAACATAAATAAAGTAAAATAAAATCAAATATTAATCCTACTCAAAAGTCCTCTGGATTTGTTGGCTACTGTTCCTACCAAAAGCTTGCCCAAAACTGTCTGTAGTCTTGATTCGTCTTTCTCCCCAAACCTCTTCTACAAATGTGCTGATGATGTTCGTATAACATACAATTGGGTTATTTGCTTCAATGTGCTTTCAGTTTCAGATTACCCCCACCACCACTTCCCATCCCTGTTACTATCATTTAATTTTTTTAGGTGTATAGAACATTAATATGTTCCCCAAAGTGGAAATTAATGCCCCAAACTGAACTCTGAGAAATATCACTTTTAGCTTTTTGTTTCTATGACAAAATACCTGAGAAAACAAGATTGTAGAAGGGAAGATTTATTTGGAAACACACAGAGGTTTCAGTCTGTGGTTGGCCGGCTCCATTGCTGTGGACTTGGACATCATGTTGGAAGGGCATGATAGAGCACAGCTGACAGTCTTATCGAACCAGGAGCAGCCAGAGCACATGAGGAAGGGATTGCTGACAAGCCACAGTCCCTGAGGGCATGTTCCCAAGGGTCGACTCTCTAAAACAAGGTTCCACCTCCTACATATTCCACCTCTTTCCAACAGTCCACTCAAATCACGAATCCATGTTGGAATCTCTGAGTATTACTGCACTGGGGACCAAGCCTTCAATACTTAAGAATGGGAGACATTACAGGTCCAAATTATAAGTCACCCTCTGCCATATCCTTTCCACCTGCCACCCAGTCACTGTACAACCCAGTGTCTCTCTATGTAGAGATACTGGTTTCTGTCTCATTTGTCCTGTGTTTCTTTTGTAAAGACGAGCAGAATCATCTTTTTCTTTCTTACCCAAAAGGTTTTGTGCTATAGATTGTTTCAAGTTGCACAAATCACATTTCTCCTCCAAATCTCTCATACCTGGTGGTGGAATTCCCATTTTATTGATAAGGAAACTGAAACTGTTTGCCTGTACTATGGGAAACCTTTGAACCTTGTTAATAAATGGCCTGTGCTTTGTCCTTTGAATGAAGCTGTGTAAGAGGCCCCACATTTCAAACCAGCTGGTGATGTGCAGTTTTGAATACATGCAGTTACTGCCACACAAACCCAAAGTCCTGTTTTTGCAAAGACTACCTCCTCATCTGGTTTTTAGGGCTGCATTGTCCTTTTATCTAGAATTTGCATTGTTCCTACTGTATCATATAAAGCTTAGGTCAAGCTGGGATATATTGTGTTTCATTTTTTTAAAAAATAAAGATGAAATTCACATAACATGAACCATTTTTAAGGGGTTATTTATTGTGTTTATTACAGATAATGTTGTACAACCATCATCTCTGTCTACTTCCAAAATATTTTCTTCATCCCTAGAGCAGACCTGCCAGCATTTGTCTTGCCCCAGCCACTCATCTATCACCATGGAGTTATCTGGTTTGGATGTTTTATATGGATGGAATCATATCATATGCAGCCTCTTTCTTTTTTTGTTGAAGTTCTTTTATTTGGCCCTATGTTTTCACAGTTCACCTGTATTATAGCATGAATCTGTACTACATTTTCTTTTACAACCGAATAACATTCCATTGTACAGAAAGACCACTTTTTGCTTATTTGTTCATGCATTCATGGGCATCTGGAGAGGTCTGGAGTGACGTTGAAATGAAGTAGCTTGTGCTTTGCCCTGTGCTGTGCTACTTCTTAGCTCTGGGATCTTGGACAAGCTCCTACAATGGCCTGTGTCTGTTTCCTCATTTGCTAAATGAAGATGATAACATTTAACACTTCAAATTGTTGGAAATCTTGAATTAGAAATGTTTGAAAAGCTCAAATAAAAGGCTCCCAACAACCAGGAGCATTTTTACCTTAAGATCCTGTGACTAGATTGGTGGGTGGGGGGAGAGAAAATTCAGATTTGTGGGATAGTATGGGTTTTAGGATATGATTATTCTGTTCTAGCTGCTCAAACCTTCTTGCTTTGTTTTCTCCAGAAGGCAAATCTGTTTTCTCTGCTTTGTGGCTTGGTGTTTTTAGCCCCCACCCCATCGCTGAACATGGAGTTTTGCGTTTTAGAAGCAGCTCACTGGACAGAATGTGTCTGTAGTGGAATGTTACATAATTCACATTTAGATTTGAAGAGCTCATTATAAAAAACCTGACACACTTCAGGAATATTAAATTACTGCAGATTGTGTGGAGCAAAGAAACATTATTGAAGCATTTCAAAATTCTCGACGAGCCTGAATTTAACTGATAGGGTTTCACAGCTTTTAGTGGGGAAAAATGATTTGAGTTGTCACATGGTTTCTGGCCCTGGAGGACTTTAATCTCCTTAATTACAAAGAAATGAATTTCCTAAATAATTTGGAGTTACTTCACAGCTTTTGCTCAACCTCTCGCTTTTGGAAAATTAAAGGGGATTTCGGGGTCCATATGGTGTACGCTCTCTGTACTGTAGCTTTTGGATTTAAGTTTCATTCAGAATGTTGCTAGTGTTTCTTTTCAGAATTAACATCGGCATGTACTTCAGAAATGTATAAGTAATGCTTAAAACACTTGAACACAATCATGCTTTGTTGAGCAAATGGCTGTAGGTGTACCCATGGAATACAGGGAGGTGTTATATTGTGGGTTAATCCACTTTTATATACTGACTTTTAAGAAAATTATTTTATATTCTTAAAATAATCTATATTTTTTATAAATTTATATACTTACTTATGAAATTACATAAAAATCATGTACTTCAGCTCTTTTCTGTATTAATTAAATTCCTACTATGTACAGACAGGACTAACATGATGGAAAAAGATTTTAGATTAAAAAAATACCACTTCCAACAGTATTTTTTTTTTTTTTTAGCGGACTTATCCTATCTTTGTTTCTTCCTTTCTAAGGTCCATATGTGACATTGGTCACATACCAGCCATGTGGCCTTGAACAAGTAATACAGGAACCTCTACACTTCATGTTAAGCTCTTGACAGTGGTGTTCCAAGCAGGCTTTTGATGGAGTTGAATGTGTCATTCTATCTAATTTCCACAACAGCTCCCTGGATTTGGCAGTATCAGCCTGGTGTACACATGAAGAAACAGAGGGAGGAGGGGTTGAGAGCATGCTCAGTATCCCACATCTAGCCCACAGCTGGAAATATGATCCTGGCCAGAAATCGGGTCATAACATAAGTAGGGAGCAATTCCATTTTAACAGAGAGATCAGAAAAGTCTTTCTGTCTACTGCAATTTTTCTGTGAACTGAACCCTCCAGGGTCTGTTGAATGTCCAGATGGACTTGAGAAAGGAGATTCCATAGAAAGCATCACGAAAAAATACAGGAAGGAGGGAAAATATATCACTTCCTTCTCGCCTTGTACTTCCTTTTGTTAATTTGGTAGCTGAGTTCAAGCCTCCTTGTATTTGCCGGTGTTGATTCTTCTGCCTGGTGAGAGCCTCCTCATCCTTTCCCATATCCATTTAGCTGAATCCTTATTCTTCAAGGTCCTGTGTAGTAGGGCTTATGCTCTATGCAGCTGTATTGACTTTTATAAGCAAAGGTGAATACTTGTACCTTTGGGCCCCAATGTGCCTGATTATTTATGCCTGTTTAGTTCTGGTCACCTACAGTGTATTGCGGTCCCTTATGAAGCTGACACCTCTGTGATATTGAGCTTCTTTGTGGATAGGAATTAAGCTTTAACAATGTCCTCTGGACCATCGTGATAGCACAATGCATGTTTGTCTACATGAAGGAGCCAGTGGTCATATCTGACTCAGAGTAGGTCCTAGTAAATATTTGCCATGATAAAATGGTAAATATTATCAGTAAAATTGGTTATGTCTATATGTGACCATAGGATCTCCCATGGGATGTTGACTTTGGGGAGGAGGAGTTGGAAGGGTTGGGGTTAGTGAAACGGTACAGACAGGAGATGATGCAGATGTTGCAAGCATTCTCCTTTTCCATATAGGATTTTGTGAACCCCATTCTGTGAAGATAATTTTCTGTTTTCTTTAGTTGTAACCTTAGATCTTTTAGCTCAAGTACTTTCATCCAGGACTGCTGTCCTTTGGGGGGGAAAAACTTATTAAAACAAAAATCTAACTCAGGTATCTTTGCAAAAATGGAAATTTCCTCATATGTAAGCTTTACTGTAATATTATGTGGCTTTTATATTAAACCTCTAGTTAAGCCATCTTTAATTGTCATGATTAAGAGGTTTAGGTCATTATTCTTTCTGAACTGAAACTGGCATTCAAGGTCAACCCCTCTTAAATTAAGCAGTTCTCATTCTGTAGAAGAAGCGAAGAATTGGATGCAGAATTTGAAGATCCATTCCTCTATTTCTGGTTGCTTTTTGTTAATATTCATCAAAAGCGGATGACTGGTAAAATGTTTGTGTTCAGTGGAGCTCTCAGATGTAACTCTCAGATAGGTAGTCCCTGGGAAAGACTATTGACAAACGGAATACATTTATTCAATTTAATTGCAATCAAATGAGATAATGTATGTGAAGCAGAAACACAGCACATAGTATCTAGTAAGTGCACAGTAAATAGCAGCTATAATTGAAGTGGCCACATTATCATAATTATCATGATTCTCCTCCCAGCAGTGTCTGGACTGAACAGTACCTAGTGTCGTGGGATGCATATTTATCAGAATGAATGAATGAATGAAACGTGCGTCCGCCCACTCCTTTTCATTCTGTCCCCCATTAAATGCTTGTCTGCTCTTATAGCTGGGGGGAAAGCTGACATAAAAATTGGCTTACTGGAGACTTTCTCAGCCCCATTTGTCACCTTACCCTTGGAGCCCAATTACATGTCAACTCCATGTCCTCTCTGATGCCTGCCAGTGAGGGACTGACTGGAGATCACTCCCCTTTGATCTGCCTTAGCTGCCCAGGCTCAGATCAAGCTTGGCTGATGGATGGGTGCCCCATCATTGGAAATGACTCCACAGGGTTGACCAGGAGATACGTCTGTGCAGTATTTTCTGGGTGGCATCTAGTGCTTAACAACAAGGAACATGGGAAACAAAGAGGTGCATTTTTGTCTCTCTTGAAAATCAGAGTTTAACAAATCTATTTTGAGTTACCTAGTTCGAGACCAGTCTTGTAGATAAGCCACTCATGTGAGTTGCTGTATAAATCCTATGCATTCCAGAAGTTTGTATATGAAGAACAAGATTTTTTTTTTATTTGTAGGGTTTGTAGGCTTGCCATTCATCACCCCCAACCCCTGCCCAATTTCTGTTTGATTTTCAAAGAAGGATTGTTCTGAATGTTCTCTTGCCTTGATTTACAGCACTCCCAAAGAGTGAATGACGTGTGCAGCTCGGGGTGCCGTTTCTGAAGGGAGGAGCCTTTCTCTTGGAGAGGAGTCCTCGATGAGCCTGGCCGAGGCCCGGGATCTGTGTGAAGTGGACTAAGGATTAAGTAGGATGTCAACTGAGACAGAACTTCAAGTAGCTGTGAAAACCAGCGCCAAGAAAGACTCCAGAAAGAAAGGTAGGGCCCAATTTGCTCTCTTTTTGGTGGCTTCTTTTCTGTGCAGAAATGAGGTTTTAATCTATGGACTGAGATAAACAAATATCTTTATGATTGTTATTTTTTTAAGTTATTTGCTATTTTCTGTACTCATTATATTTCATTGATAAAATCTGAAATTCTTTTCCAGGATCTCCAAAACCCTTCCAGATATGCCTTCTATCCATCCCTCCAGCAGCATCTCTCCCTCTCTCCAGTTCCCCAATCTGTTTACACTGCAGGCATTCTCCCTGTTGTAGTTCACCATTCTGTATACCAGTGGTTCTCAGAGGCAGCACCAGTGTCTCCTGGAGGGCTTATTATTGTGCAGATTGTTGAGTACCATCCCCAGAATTTCTAGTCCTGTAAGTCTGGAGCAGCTCAAGACTTTGCATTTTCTAACCAGTTCCCAGGTGATGCTGGTCCTGCTGGTCTGGAGACCACATTGAGAACTACTAGACTATTACCAGAAATCCTTTTGCTCTTCACTTTTTCTACCTTTCTCATTCTCCAGGTTGATCTAATGGAGGCTCCTGGGATGGCTCTTTCTTCCAATTGGAATCCTTTGCCTTCTTTTGTTTGTTTCTGTAGCACTTTGTTTATATCTGGCTTTATTAGAAATGTGCTCTGGTTGTGAGTCACCTGTATTGGGAACTGCTTCAGAGCTGGACCTCTTTTTCACAAAGCTAGCTGATAAGGAAGATGGACATGTCTGGAGCGAGAGAAGAGCAATCCTATCACTTTCCATGTTTGGGGGGAATTTGATCCCGTGGCTTTATGACCATACCTTTCAGTACATTAGTACTGAATTAGAAGTAAGCTGTGTGTGTGTGTTCTCCCTGTGGTTTTAGCACATTCCTTGCCAGGTCTTCTCAGTTCCAAGGAAAGGGATTAAAAGAGCTCTCTTTCAGACCTAGAAATCCATCCATGTGGGTTTGCAAACCAGGATGCCCTTTGCTTCTTCCTATAGGTGGCAATTTGTCCAAGACATCACTGTGCCTGCTCTTTGTGCAGTCTGATGGCATTTGCCTGACACTATCCAAAGCAGAAGACCTAAGTGTAATACATATGCAGCTCTGGATTGATGAAACCCAGGAAGGGCATTAAATTTGTCTTTTGATGTTTATTCAAAACACAAATATTTTGAAGGCCGTCTGTTCCAATCCCTAAAACTTAATGTTAAACCCTGTTTTCTATGCATCATGGTCTAAGAATAATAAAAGGAAAGCAAGTGGGTGAGAGAAGAGGTCTTGAGAGAACTGCTTTGTGTGTGTGTGTATGGGTGGGGGGTGAAACCTAGTATGTCCTGAAATTCAAATGCTTTTTCAGTGGAAACTGACAAGTTATATTTTTGCATCAAATTTAACCTTTTTCCACAAAATGTGTGCACTTGAATACTTAATGCATTAAAAATTGTATCTTAGTGCATATTTTTTCATTCTTAATTTTAACATGCAAAATCGGAAGCATTCTGAAGAGAGGATTCAGACTTTCAGGACATGGGCTTGGTTGGGGATTTGGGGCGGGAGCTTGAAGGTCACACTTTAGAACCTCCTCATATTCATGTTCTAAGAAGCCTTAAAATGAGCACAAAATACGTGAGGAAGTCCTCTAGAAAGTGCTCAGACCAGAGAGTCTGGACAGGCTGACCTCGGTTCAAGTTGTAGCTCTCCCACTTCCTCAGCGTGTGACCTTAGACAGCTGCATAACTTCTCTGAGCCTCAGTTTCCTTTCCTACAAAATAGAAATAAGATGTTACAATCCTCAAAGACTCTCTATGAAATTAACAGGAACAAGGCAATTAAAATACTTTGTATAGTACTTGGCATATATTACTCAGCCAAGGTTAGCTGTGTTCCTCCCCCTCTTCTTCCTCATCTTTGTCTCCTTTACCTTCCACCTTATTCCTTCTCTTTCTTGTCATCTTTCATCATTTCTCTTCTCCTCCTTTTTTTTTCTTTTCCACTATCAGCTTGGGATAACAACAAAATACCATAGAATTGGATGGCTTAAACAACAGAAATGCATTTCTCACAGATCTGGAGGCTGGAAGTCTAAGTTCAAAATGCCAGCAAATTCCGTTCCTAGTCAGGGCTCTCTTCCTGGCTTGTACACAGATGCATCCTCACATAGAAGACAAAGAGCAAAATCAATCAACAGATTGAGATATCTCCCTCCCTGACCCCTCACCCCCTTATTTGGCCACCATTCCTATCAGGAGAACACAATCCTCATAATGTCATCTAATCCTAATTACTTTCCAATGCCTCCATTTCCAAATATCATCTCACTAGGGGTTAGAGCTTCAAAGTGTTCATTTTTTAATGGGACATGAATATTTAGTCTGTAACACACCTGCTTAGTCGTTGTCCTCCTCCTCCTCCTCATTGTACTTTTTTATCCTCTTATCCCATTTTATAGTCAAGGGGCTGATTGTTTGTAATTGTGCAATATCGATAAATACTCTGTATTCCAGATATACTTGTCTGGACCAGGGTGTCATGAAAGCACACATCTGCACTGAAAAGAGAAAGAATGTGCTTGTAAGAGCATCCATTCATTTCTTTATTTTTCAGTATTGACAGCAGAATGATTGGTACTCTATTGAATAAATGTTGCTAATTTGGTAAAAACAAGTACTACAAGAACTACAAAAGGAATAAACCACTTACATATGGATTTTGAATTTTGAATATAATAATGCTGTTGAAATCTTTTACTAATACTTTACTCAGTTCTTCTTGGATTTTTCTATAGAGACAACATACAACTTCCAAATAAGTGTTTGTTCCAATCCTTCAGTACTTCATTTTTTTCCCTATCTTATTGCATTGGCTGGGCCTGTCTTTATAGTACTTAATGATAGTAGGTGTCCTTATTTTGTTTCTCAATTAATTAACATGCTTCTTAATGATATTTTAATGTGATATTTAAGCTCTTACTAAAGGTTCTTTATTCCGTTTTAGATATTCTAGGAATTTGTTTTTTACATTTGGATTTTACTATATGATTTTCTCTGTATTTATTTAAATGATTGTACATATTTTCCTTTATATATATGCATTTACTTTTGCATTTTGTATTATAATACATTTGTATGTGTTTGTTGTGTGTGTGATAGATTTGACTGGTAGATTTTCTGAGCTGAATTTCTGGGATCGAACTTACTAAGTCACAGTGTACTGTTTTCTGTACCCTATTAGATTTGATTTGTTGGGTTACAGTGTTTTTCTTATCTGTATTCATCAACAGAATTTCTTTTGTTAGAAAATCTTGTATCTGGTATTTTTAAAGTTATATCCTTGTATAAGAGTGTTGGTAGGAAGGAAACACTGAATGATATTTAGGCTTGTTTGCAAAAGAAGAAAATTTCCTTTTATAGTAATTTCATTTAACTTTTTAAAAATGATAAATGCTTTTTACTGAAATGAAAAAATGCATACATAATCCTATGTAACAAAAATTACTATCATTAACATTCTAAGGTATTTCCTTCTGGACTGATGTTCTAAAATAATATGTGGTTGAGATCATACTCCTCAATTCTATATTCTGTTTTGTTACTTGACATTAAATCAGCAGTGCATTTCCTATATTATTACATGATATTACAGAACAGAAGAGACCTTCCCCCTTGGCAAGATTTAGATGGTTCCTGGGGCAGATATTTTACTTTATGCAAAAGAATTCCTTGCACTACAGGTCAGCTGCTGTGAGAAGGAGTGGCATAAAAGCAAGACCCTTCAAGTTCCTCACAAGCCTGTCACCTTGTTTCTTTAACCCAGGCTGTTGAAAGTAAGCCAGGCAGTTTCAAACACAAGTCACATAGGGCATATTTCATCATAAAATGAGTTTCTAGACAGGCTATGTATGAAATCTAACTAGAGTATTCACAATTCAAATAAGGGATGGAAGTAGTGAAAAATAAAGTTGTTTACTTCATTTCATTTTATTGGATTGTGTCACTACATATACAGCTTGTCAAATGGTCCCTGTTCTGGGAGTAGAATTTGATGGAGGGCCAGAGGAAGAGAATGTATATTTTCAGGTTCATTACCTGCCATCAAAGGGAGAGAATCAGTTGATGCAATTTTTGTTATTAGTAATCCCAGTCTTAGGGCCCCCAGTGGAAGGCCATGGTGGAGGAATGAGTCCCAGAGTAAGCTGACACAGATATTTCTGGGGCAGGGTGTAGGATTTTTCAGTCAATACCACCTAACAGCTCAATGTAGTAGAAAGAATACTGGCTTCAGAGTTAGGTGGACCTGGTTTTTGATTCAAACTCTTCTCATTATCCACTGGTTACCCAGAGAGGCTATATGGCCTCTTTGAGCCTGATTTCACTTACCTTACGGGTGTGTGTGTTTGTGTGTGTGTGTGTGTGTGTGTGTGTGTGTGTGTGTGTGAGAGAGAGAGAGAGAGAGAGAGAGAGAGAAGAAGAAGAAGAAGAAGGAGGAGGAGGAGGAGGAGGAGAGGGAGGGAGGGAGGGAGGGAGGGAGGAAGGGAGGAAGGAAGGAAGGAAGGAAGGAAGGAACTTCAGGGTCTGTCACATGGCACTGGCTTAGTAGAGGTGGCCTTTCTGACTTTTTCCTGAGATCACAGTCCAGCATTGTCTCCTTGTTTTCAAGAAACATCTGAAAATTAACTTATTAGCTTTCCTTCTATTTGTGTTAGAGCTTGTCCCAAGTAACATCAGTTAATGACACCACCACCAACAAAGAGCATCTTTATTATTTCCTGCCAGAAGAATTTTTGCACAAAGAATTAAGACTCTAATTGGATCCAGGAGAAGTTGGTGGTGATGCCTCTTGCTTAAGTCATAGCAAACCAAGTTTGAACCCTGATCTGTACCTCGGTAGCTGTGCTAATTTTGGAGGTTTCCTAGATAATTCTGTCTAGTTTATATGAAGGAATGGTTCTGATAATGTTGTACTCCTACCTGGTCTCTTAGCTCCAGAAAATAAGCTCTATTAACATTGGTTACCACTTAGGAGCTTCTAAAATGCCATCATATTCATGATCCTATAGGATCCCCAGGAGCCTGGAGAGTGTTTGGTTGGTTGGTTTTGCTTTACAGAATCTTTTATCAGGCTTATTTATCATCACTTCTATTTGCTGCTCCCATCCTGCAGAGGGACAGCCTGGGGTCAGGATTCTGGATTTGAACTCATACCTCAGGTCAATCCCTCTCTGGTGGTAGAATTTCAGACAAGCCTCTGCTTTTTGAATTTGATTCCTCAGCCACCAAATGGATGTGAAATAATATATGCTTGGTCAAATTAGAAACACGGGAGAGGCATAACTAATTATTTAGTTCTTTTTTGCATGAATATTTGTCCAGCCCCTGCCATGAGCCCAGCCTGTGCTTGGAGTTCTGGGGATCTCCTCAGGAGGAGATGCTTTCTCCAGGTGGCCCACGCTGTGGTTAAGAACTTGTAGCTAAGAGGAGGGCCTTCTGGTTTGTACAGGTCTCATCCTTCCCTGAAAAGAGAAACTGCTTTTCTATTTTGCTATTTTTATTCATTCTCCGTCTGTTACTTTTCATAAAATGTGTATATATTACTTTTGCTCCAGGTTTATTAATTATTTATTAATTATTTATTAAAGTCATCATAGTGAAGAAAATTCTTATAAGAATTATTTTTATTGTCTTCCTGACTAAAAGCAAGTGTTTTTTCCCCCTAATGTTAATAAATACAGGTAGCACAGTACCTTGAATGTCTCTGTGTATCAAAACATGAATAAATGCTCTAGATGTTGATGTGCATAAGAGGTCATAAGGAGTTAAGGCTGGGCAGGGCGAGACGGTTCTCAAGAGCAAAAGGACTTGCCAGCAGTCACTCAACTGGTCAGCAGTGGGTGCAGGGCCAGAGCCCAGCACTAACTCCCTGGCCGGAACTCCTTCAGCTCTATATGTTCCATACATTTACGGTTCTACCATGAACTTAGGTTGACTTCTGTGTTTGCTCCCCGTTCCTTACCATGAAGTCTTCTGGAAAGAAGGTGTTGGATGAACTGGAATTAGATAAACTTCAGTTTGAGTCAAGGCTCAGCACATTTTCCACTTGTGTATTGTGGGCTACTTAATTTTTCTGAGCCCCAGTTTCTTCATCTGTAAAGTAGGGGTTATAGCCTACTACCTGTCTAGTAGCAGGTACAGCAATGAGGATTACAAGTTCACAGGTACAGAATGCCTAGCACAACACTCTGTACATGGACTCTACATAAAGAAACTTTCCCTCCCTCTCTTATTTCCAACTCCCACCAGCCCTGAGAGCTAGCCCTTGTCTTAGTGCTTTAGGACGGAAGGAGAGGTACAGGTACCCTTTTCCATGGGGCTATGGGTAGCCAGTGAGAAAAAGGAACAGGTCAATCTTCAAATGGATTTTGTCCCAAGAATAGCTGAGAAGATAAACAGGAAATAGAAAAGAAAATGGACCCTGTTGTCAAGCTTCAAATATTTATTAATGGCCGCCATCATGCTTACTAGGCATTTTAGATAAACTGCCTCCAGTGAACCCAGGTCTTATATTGTGCCATTGAATACACAAGAAAATAATGTCCAGAGAAGTCAAGACACATGCTCCAGGTTACCTGGCTTGTCTACCAGAGTCGCAGTGCACAGGACCTGCTCAAAGCTCATGCCTGTGCTATCTTTCCTGAATGCCTCCTGTGGGTATCCTTCATGGCTTGATAAAAGAGGGTTGAGTGATTTGAAAAACTATAGGGCCTATGCTTATTTGGGGAAGGGGTTATGGAAACTGGTCACATTATATAGATTCTTGGTGCCATTCTGTCTTGCAGGGCTTATGATCGCGGTGAGCTAGTCTCGTCTGCCTGTGTAAATTGCAAGTTTTCAAAATTCAAAATCAAGTAGTCAGTTACAATAAAACATAAATTTCCCTGAGGTTGGTTAGTCCAATTTTGGGGCTTCAGGACTGGAGGGAGGGAGTAATGTTTTTAGGCCAAGAAGTCCAGTTCTCTATGGTGAAATAGATTGTCAAATGACAGGACATGAAGTGGAAAGTGACTTCTGCCCTTTCGGTGGTCCCTTGGTCTGAATGTAGGACAGGACACAGCACTCAGAGTGGTCATTTGAATGGACTTCAGTTTTAGTTGGTGCCTGAGTTCAGGATCGCGTTCTAACCTTGCACAAGGTTGGGCTTTCTCCTTCGCTCTTTCACCCCTTCTTTCCTCCTTGAATGTGTTCTGTAACTCTAGCAGCACAACCCATAGGACAATACCCAGGCCCTTCACAGGTGGTCTTTCTCCTCTTTGGTCCTTCTGCTGCCTCATACCCTGAGCTGTGATGAGCTTCAGGTCTCAGGAGGCACCTGTGTGTGGACTGCTCCCTCTACTTGGGCCATCTCTTACCAATTCACTTGGCTGCTCCTGCACCTTTCAACCTTCGGTAACCATTTGACTAGCCATCACCCTCAACACCTTGATCCTTCTAATGTCCTCTGTTAATTAACTAGTGGTCATCAGTCTGTGTGACTGCCTACATGTTTTCCTGATCCATTCATTCTTTCTCTTCTCACTGTCTTCCTCCTGAAAGTACTTCAAGCTGTCTTCATCTCTCATCTGGGTCATTGCACATCCTCCTGAGTAGTCTAGACATTCTCAGTATTACCCATCTCCAAGCTACTGAGGACACCACTCACTAACATGGAGATTTGATCAGTTCACATCCCTGCTTAATCCCTTCAGTGGGGGTTCCTACTGTCCTCAGGGTAGAGTCTGCTTATCTTGGGATCCAAGAGGCTCCATCTCACCTGACCCCTCCTTATCTTTCCAGGGACATCTCTCCCCATTCTTCATAATCATACTCCACTCAGTGGCTCAAGAGGATTGATGTCAGTTCCTTGACCCTACCATGTTGTTTTTTACACTTTGGGTTTTGCACATGCTTTTTCTTCTCCCAACAATATACATTTTTCTTTATTTATTCTTTAGTTTCAAGTTAGATATTACTTTCCCAGATATTCTTTAGTGACCCATTGCAATGCATGCACACCACCTGGTGAGCTTTCAAAGCACTTCCAATTAATAATCATATGTTAAGTTTGTTTTTTGCTCCTCTTTTCACTTACTAGACAGAGCTCTGCAAGAACAGAGACTGATTTGTTAGCCACTTTACTTCTATCATTAAGGACTGATTCTGAAGGTATCATTATGCATCAGGATTTGTTGAATCTATAAATGAATGAATTGACTGAGGACTACATGAGTCACATCTGATTTCCTGGACAATGGAAGGGCCCCCTAGCACTCGGTACCTATTCAAGTCATCACAATTGCCACATCCTTCTCTTTTATTTTTAATTATTTTTCTGTCTTGGTCCTTGGCTCTGAGTTCCTAGCACAGTACCTGGCACATGGTAAGTACCAAGTCAATGTTTATTGAATAAACTTTCCTAAATGGTACAAGAGTATGATTCGCACAGGAGAAAAGATAATTTAAAAGAATAACACAGACACCTCCCCTAAGAGCTGCCTCTTAAGAGTCTTATTGCATGGCATTTGAAATTCCTACCATTCAGCAGGCTCCTTCCCCTGTCGTGATGTGTGTCCAATCATGTCTGGTGCCATAATTTAGCGTGATGTGGGCCATATTGGTAGTAAGAGCTATACGATTTGCCATATTAGTTCATCCCACTGCTTCATTAAGCTCAGTGTGCCGCCTCTGGCAGTGGCTGGGCCTGAATTTTGATGTTTGGAAGAACAAAGCCCTTCACATTAGCCCTCCAAGTCCTTGATATCACTGGGAGTCAGGTTAAGTGTATGCTCCTTCTCCGAGTTGGAGTCTTCGTCTTTGCAGATAATCAGCAAATGACCCAGAGCGTGGGGTTTTATTATTCTGTGTGAGTTTGCTAAGCAGACGCTGTTCCCAGGTGGGCTGGAATTTCAGCAATCCTTGCCTACTGCAGCATTTCTTTTAGGGTAGTCAGAGTATACTTGCAGCAAGATGGAATGTGTCTGCACAATTTATCAAGAGGGCACATGTGGGGCAGAGGAACAGGAACATGGAGGTGAAAGAGGGACCCATATCTGTTGGTTGTGTGCCCATGTGTCCATGTTTTCCCGATGTAAGTTTGAAAACGGCCTTTAGACAGGGTTCCCATCTTAAAGACAACTGAGGCTCAGAAAGATGAACAGCTTGCCTGAAGCCACACAACATAAAAATAAACCCCAGAGCCTGCCTGCCTATGTGCTTAACAGTAGACTTGACTTCTCCCTATTGTGTGGTGTGTCTTCTTACCAAATGTCAGGTCCTGCTTTCACTGGAAGACAGCTTTCTATGGGTATGGCACCTGTAGGCGAAATGGGCTCAGCAAGGAACAGGAGTGATGGCGGAGTTGATCGTGTAGCTAGAAAGACACAAGATATAGAAGTACTTCTTTGTGACGGGGGGAAGGTTTCACATGCAAGGCTCCCCATGGTTGAGTAGAAATGTTTTCCTGGTTGGGTTTTCCTACTAAGGAGGATGTCAGATGTTTTCCAGATAAGAAAGTAAAAAGTCGGTGAACTTGAAGGATTTTGACATGCATAAATTGAAACGTGTAGTATTGCTTTTAATTGGCATTTGCATCGCTGTGACCAATATACTTGACAAGGACAACTTAGAGGGGGAAAAGTTTATTTTAGCCCAAGGTTTCAGAGTTCAGTCCAAGGTCAGCAGACTCCAGAACTCTGGGCCTGAAGTGAGGCAGAAAGAACTTCATGGCAGAAGGGTGTGGTGGAGGCAGGCAGCTCAGGACATGGCAGCCAGGAAACAGAGAAAGAGCTCTGCTCACAGGGACAAAGGAGAAACCCAAAGTCATGCCCCCAGTGACCTACATCCTCCAGCCATACCCTAGTGCCTGTAGTTGCCATCCAGTTGATCCACCCAAGTGGATTAATCCACTGATTAGGTCATAGTTCTCATAATCAGATCATTTCATCTCTGAGTATTCTTGCATTATCCCACACTTAAGTTTTGGGGGGATACTTTATAGCCAAACCATAACAAATATGTTAAAGGAAAGAATCATTTCTAGATTTTAATTGTAACAAGCACTTCAGAAATGCAGCCCAGGACATTTTTGCAAATCCCCTCAATCTATGAATATCATCATTAGCCCAGTTCACCTCCCAGTGGGCAGACCCACACCAGAAATAATAACCAGGCTACTACTGGTGAGAGTAGTTAATTATAGAATATCAGACAGTGTTCTCCAATTTTTATTCCCATTTTTTCCACTTGGAATAACCCTTTAAGATAGCTGATTTTTAAACCTCAAGTTTATAGATGAGGAATGCAAGAAGTTGAAAAGGTAAGATGAAGTGAGTTGCAAGTCAGAACCTACCCCTTTGTAGCCCTGTAGTACAGACTCCCTTTGCAATGCATTGAAGGTTTCATGGGCCTTATATGCACCTGGTACATTCTAGCACATCAAACTGCAGGGCGCTCCTTAACATGCACGAATGTGCTTCTGCTCTCCTCCCAGCCCAGAAGCCCTGCTGTCTGGTTTCTGTCTTGCAAAGCCCACCTGATCCTGTGAGACACAGCTCATAAGGCACTGCCATGAAGCTCTTCCTGTGCTCTCCACCTGTGGAATTGAGCCTTCCTTCCCCTGTGGCCCTCAGCAAACTCTCTCTATCCCAAATGAAGCTCTCACTTCTTTCTTTCACCATTTAGGACTATACACTTTTACACCTTTCTTCCTGTTAGTTTATGTGCTGAGCTGAGAGTTGCTGGCAGGAACTATGTCTTTTCCATCCTTAAATTCCCTCAAAGCAGGGAGGAAGAAAATTAGAGTTGCCAGTGGAGATATCGGAAAATGAAAATTAATTATGTGCCTGCTAAATGCAAGGCAGAGAATCAAATTACTTTGAGCCAGATGCGGTGGTGCATGCCTGTAATCCCAGCACTTTGAGAGGTTGAGGCAGGAAGATCTCAAGTTCAAAGCCAGCCTCAGCAACTTAGTGAAGTCTTAAGCAACTCAGTCAGACCCTTTTGCTAAGTAAAATATAAAAAAATGGCTAGTGATGTGGTTCAGTGGTTAAGCGCCCCTGGGTTCAATCCCTATTACTGAAAAAAGAAAAAAAAATTACTTTGACAATCTTCACAAGAGATTTATGAGTTTGATAACATTCCCATTTTGCAGATGAAGAAACACAATAATATGTTCCAAGTGACCCATTATGTAAACGAAAGAGAAGGGATTTTAAAGTCACGTGTAAATGATCCAACGCACAGGATATTTCCACTAACCCATGCTGTTTTCCAACAGTGACTATCAAAACCTCAGCAGAACTCAGTTCCTAGGGCTCTGATGCTTGTGGAAAACTGGTAGCTACAGAATCTATTTACCTTTATAAAGAATTTATATATCATCATTGCTAATTCACTTCCCTCTAATTTGGGACTATCATTACTCGAGTCTTTCACTTCCCCTGGCTGATGATACTGCTCTAGGGAGAACTTGTATCCCAATTGTTAAATCAGAGGCAAGAAAAGCCATGCAGGAACTCTCACTGGAAGAAGCCCAGCCGATGATGAATAGCAGACCTGAATCTTATCATGTATTTCAGGATGATGTACGGGACTGTTGGAAACTGCCTTTGACAAATGTGCACGGGAAGGGGAATTATCTTCAACAATGAAAAATGTTCTTATTATGTGATCCTAAAAAGGATCAGGACCCCTATCATTGGGAAAATGATCATCCCCATATCCCTTATTAACAGCAGTACAGAAGCGTGTGTTAAAGACATTGGACGTCACACGGAAGCGGTGATTGATAACCATGAGTCGAAATCCGGCTGGACTCAGGAAAGGTAGCTTGATGCTTGATAGCAGGTGCATAATATGCAACTTGCTAAGGTCTCTTTTAGCCTTTGCTTCATGAGGCTTAGCAGGACGTCTTTCTGCTGTTTTAGCCAGTACCCAATGACTTTTTGTCAGAGTAAAGCTGTGAGTAAGTCGCAGAAGATACATGTTTGTAAGAAATAAAACTATTTCCAAAAAAGGCAGCTATGTACCAGGCATTTTAAATATTTACTTTCATTTTATTTTCACATTTCACATGCATAGGTTGAAACTGAAAGTCACAGATTTCTGGAACACCTGCCCAGAGCTAAAAACCAATAGTTAGGATTTGAACTTGAGCATCTGGTTTTAAGCCTATGCTTTGTTGACCAGAGTAGCTTCTAGTGAATAACTTTCCAGTTAGGGTTCAGAACAGCACAAAATGGAGTAGCTGAAAATAAATGTGAAGATGTCTACTGCAGCCTTCACCATAGTAGATCCCAGATCATAGTAGGTGATCAAGGGATGCTAGTCAGCACATTTTATCAAGGGCTACATAAGGACTAGAGTTCTTTGAGTTTCTTACTTTGCCTCTTTTCTCTCCTTTACTGCCTTAAACAAAAAAGCATTTTCTAAAACCAGGCAATGTTAGCCTTTAAACCAAGATTGTGGCAAGAGGTCTGTATGCAAGAAACTTGTAGATCTAACATGAATGATGGACAACTAAGAATTACAGTTTGTTGCACTGTTAAAATCACATAGCAGAAATAACAATGATCCAGGGACTTCCCAGAGGAATGAGATTCCCAGAAAGAATCCTGGGGTTCAAATTTATATTTTGTAGTTAAATGGATGCTTTGTGAAATATCCTCAATTATTAAGGACATCGTCTACCTTTTGGATTTATATCCCTACTTAGGAAGAACAAATCCTACCCTGTCCTCCAGTGAAAGAAAGATCAGCAGGTCAGAAATCTTTGCTGAACAGTAACTTGTTTCCCCTTGTTCCAGAGTAAAGGCTCCTTCAAGTTATAGTATCTTATTCATTTCCTGTTATGCATAGGGCCTGGTACATAGTATATGCTCATTAAACAATTGTTGAATAATAAAATAGTCTACAATTAAATAGGTAATTCTTTGGCCTTTGATCCTCAGTTTCCTAGATTCTATAATTTATATTCCATAAGTTTTTCTTTGATGCTTTGAAATAATGATTACTATGATTTCTCCTCCCACTCTCAAAGTTATGGATTGTAAACAGATTTTGTGTAATTTGCCACTGTCAGTCAGTTTTAACGGCTGCCTAGAGCATGATGTGTAGGATTTTGCAGTCATGTCCTGGCCTTCAGCGAACACAGTGAAAACTCAAGTTTATTTATTTATTTATTTGAGAGCTTTGTTTCCCCTGCGGTGCATATGAATGAATAGGTGCATACCAGCATGCAAACACAAGCAATCTAATATGATCCTGCCATGTACTTAATTCTGCATAACTTTTTCACCCAGCCTCCCAATTTTAGGTATTTTCGGTCATAAAATCCTGCAGTACTAAGCAATGTAATTTCTTTCACTTTTTCTCACAAAACCTTTCTCCCAACTCTTCTGTCATCGTTGCCATTTGTAAGTGGTCCATTCTGAAATTTGCCAAATCTTGCATATGATGTGGGATCCAGAACTGTTTTTAGTAGTAGATGGTTCTTTTCTCTTTTCATCTTTGAGCTGATGCAGTGTTTATCTTCTGCTTTGTGGCCAGAAGCAAGTGCTAACATGTTTTCCTGCAACAAAAAGAACCCAAAACTTTAGGGTGTGCTCCCCTTTGTGGGAAACACCACTCTGGGAAAGCACTGACATTAAGATTTGCCATTCAGTGGTGCACGCCTGTAATCCCAGCGGCTCAGGAGGCTGAGACAGGAGGATCACAAGTTCAAAGCCAGCCTCAGCAGAATTGAGGTGCTAAGCCACTCAGTGACACCCTGTCTCTAAATAAAATACAAAATAGGGCTGGAGATGGGGCTTAGTAGTCATGTGACCCTGAGTTCAATGCCAGTACCCACCCCCAAAAGATTTGCCAGTGGTGATCTGTGAGCTCCAGTGCTTTTTGTAGTTCAAATCTTTTAACCTTATCAGCTTATCAACTTTAATATGTAGTCCTGATGCCTTGAATTTTTTGGTTCGTCTGTTTTAATGTGATGAAATATAAAAATCAAGCTTAGTTTTGTCTCCTCACAATGACTTTGGAGGGGTTTAGTTGATAACCTACCCAAAATACATTTTCCTGATATCTGTCATCAAGTGATTAGTGCAACTATTTAGTTCTGGTCGTCTTTCCTATTCTTGGTAGATTTATTTTCTCTTCTTAGAATTCTACTGCTGCCTTCTCTGTCTGGGAGACTGGAGATGTCATTTAAACATTGCTTATTAGGATTCCATTATTTGTCTCTCATATACAGTCAGCTAAATCAAAAAGTCAGACAGTGTTTTTAAATTGCAAATTTAAATGACAATTTATAGACCAGGTCTACTGGAAATTTTCTGTCCTTGGCATCCATCATTGTTTGTGGGTATGTAGTTTTATATTCTCTCTCTGTCTCTCTCTCTTTCTCTCTCTCTCTCTCTTTTTATTTTCCTTGAGAGAACAGCACACATATCCATCAGAAAGATCCAAACTGTTTGCAATCAAACAAAAAATGCAATGAAGATCTTGAAAGGAAATGAAGATAAATACCTTATCCCAGAGCTTACTTAAATATTAGTTCTCTTCCTCCTCTTTACCCTCCCTCATCTCTTAAATGGGAAACTTGCCACGTTTGTCACTTTAAGTGTTTAAAGCTGTGGTCTAGATTCAGAAGAAACAAACCATTCACTGGGGGCCTGGGATATGCCAGGTACTGTTATCTTGGTTAGTCTGCATGGAAAATCAAAAATAATACATTGCTAGTAATATTATGTAGTTGTTGTTTATTGAACACTTACCACGCACCAGATCCTCTTCTCTATGATTTTTGTCCTGATTTAAGGCAATCACTGATTTCTAAGGGAGGGAATAGAAATTCCTGGGAGGTAACTTGCCGAGGGCCCAAGGTCAAGCAAAATAGTTCTCCAGCCTCTGGCTTCACCACCATCTACTACCCCAGCCTTGAATTTTATTTTCAGGAAGAGAATTTGAGGCCTATTTGGTATCTCTGTTTTATAAGAATGACAAGTTGAAAAGCCTTTTCACTATGCCTTGGTGAGTTTTAATTTTTAGCAGATTGGGTTGGAAGAGGTGGCTCTAAACCTTGAAATCATCTTCATTTATCGGTCCATTTTCTCTGGGATCAGAGTAGATTGGCAAAGCATTATGATCTTCCATTTCAGAGCTGACGGATTATCCATTGCGCTGGGTGAAATCATCTCTGAAATCCTTCTGAAGCCAGCTGCAGGGCTTGGTACGTTTCAGAAAATGCCCGTGGTACCCAGTAACTTTGGTGGTGAAAATTAATAGGATAAAGTGGACATCTAGAAGACCCGCATGTTAAGCACGGGCCCAGTGCCTCTGTGGTGAGAGACTTTTCCATTTAGAAGAGGAGCTTGCAGGTCTTTGTTGTTGTTTTCTGTTCCATCTCTGCTCTGCAGGCCCCACCGTCAACTGTAGATAGGCCAGTGAAGGTCGGTGGGATTTTAATTAAACATAGGAGGTGAGGATGGGGGGAGGTGAGAAGACTTTCTTAGGACTGTGAGAAAAAATAGGGAGGAAGCCAACAGGCCACAGTCCAGGTCTTCCCCTGGGTGAAGGAGAAAGGGAAGGAGGCGGGAAGGGTTGATGGGAACATCTTAGGCTTCAGTGCAGTCCTGTCCAAACTCCAGCAAGACTGGTGGGGCACCCTGGAGCCACAGGCACTCATCAGAGGGGTCTCTCAGAATAGGCCTTGCCTGCGTATCCTGCCCTGCTCCATCTGTGGCCTGTGGGAAACATGGTTCTGGTACAGATGTACAGGTGATATCTGAGGGCAGCAGTTGGGACCCTTGGCCTGTCCTTTCTCTGCTATCAGTGAGCCTCAAGATGCATTCTTAAGACCCCCCGAGTTATGACAAACTGATAAGCATTATGCCTAAATATTAGAAGTTGCTATAAGACACCCCCTTTAACTTCTCCAGCTTGCCACTAGGTAATAGAACTAGCCATTTAGATTCTTCTCCTCCTGCCACCCCACAGCACAGAGGCAAAGGTGGGCAAATAGGGGTTAAAAGATAGTGGTAGTGGAAATTGGGGTCCCAAATCCTATGGCCAGTTAGTCCTGTAATTCCCAGAACATTTTAACCTCTTGTGGCCTGCAAAGGCTGAAGAGGAAGAGCAGAAAATAGTGATGGGATTGATAACCCAAGAAGGAAGCCTCAGTGTATCCCGTGCCCCATTCTCCCACCACAGACAAAAGTGTGCCCACCCTGCCCACACACGGGGAGCCCCATCTCCTGAACATCTTCCTGATCACCAGCATGATAAGGCCTTGTTTAAAATCGTGCTCCCTGTGACGATGACCAGTGGTTCTTCACAGCACAGCTCAGTTTTTGCGGTGCTGGCTTCGGGATTACAAGGAGTTCCGTTACAGCCCTACCATGTATTTATTAAGCTGGGTGACATGGGGCAACTTCAAATCCTCTACGTCTCTATTTCCTAATGTGTAAAATGGGAGTTAGGGAACCCCTGCCCCTGAGAGATGATTCAGACCAAAGAAATCATAGAGGAAGGTTCCTCAGCGCAGGGCTGTATAGATGCGGTGAAATGCTAAGTTGCTGCTGTCATTTCTGTGAGATAACTGAGGCCTCTGCAGCATGATGACTCCCGGGGACCCCGGGATTTGTGCAATTGGGATGTGCTGGTGGGGTGTCTGCATCTAGCACTGCCTGGCTCTGTGCTGTGGGGGAGACACCAACACCGTCTTCCCTGCCTGCTGGGAGGCTATAGCTTCGCCCTCCAGTGCTACTTGTTGGTCCTCTTTGTGGCTCCCTGCTTAGCCTTCACCTTGGCCTTCCTCTGGAATCAACAGAACCCACTCATGTAAGCAGCAGCCAGGAAGGCTGGGCATCCTGAGTGCCTGGAGCCTGAACTGGCGATCCAGTCACCCTCATGGAGTCTCTGTAGAGCGCTTGCTCTTGGCTTTATTTTTTTTCAGACACCCACTTCAGTCTTCTCCTTTTCCATGGTCAGGCCTGCCTTTCTCATGGGCTCAGAACTGGATTTCCTGGCTTCTCCATTCAGGATTCTAACTGAGTCACAAGGCGCCAAGTCCAGGCTCTTGACAGAGAAAGTGTATAAAACAGTTCAGCTCTCATGGTGGCCACCTCCATTCAACAATATTCAAGAGTTATGGACATAGGTGACAGTGGTTATTACTGCCCACTCCGGTGGGTAGTTGGGGCATAGTATGCAAAATAGCGAGGCACAGATTGTATAGGCATACATTTCCAAAAGATGCAGCCTAAATGTCACTTCTTCCAGAAAGTATTTGTGGACAAGCCAAACAGATAGGGCCCTGGGCTGCTCGGCACTCACTCAGTCCCCAGTACCCTTGTCCTCCCTATGTCTGTCTCCCCACCTGACCTGAGTGCATGGGAGGGAACTGATTGCTATTCAAGAACCCCTCCAATAGCCCCATGCTTGCCACAGAAGAGGCGTTCAGTAAATATTTACAGACCCGAGCATCAGCGAATCCGCCACATAATTGTACCATGCAATGAGAAGTGCTTCCCGATGGTGACATGCGACAGCCGTCCTGCCACCAAACAGTTGTTTCCCCCCACCGCAAAGTGCAGTAAACATCAGCAAGGACAGAAGCAGAGCTCCCACGGTGGCTTTTCATGTACAGTCATGTTCTGTGTCTTTGATCCCAAACTCCTTGAGGTTTTGAATGTTAAAGAGCCTGCCGCAGCTCCCCACTTAATAGCCATCCGGCGCCCCATGCATTAATGCCAATTAGCCTGGGAGACATGAAAACTTTGGGGACTTAATGAGCTGAATTGGCACCTGTTCACTCAGCACTTTGGCTGCATGTTTTGAGCTACTTAAAGCAACAGGATGGTGTCGGGCTTCAGGGGGAATGGCTTACAGAGCCGCGTTTGCTTTTGCTTTGTCCTCTGTTCAGTTTACTTTGGATGACCTAAAGATTTGGGAACAAAAGTGTTTGGAAGCCTCAGCTCACATCACATCCCCCACTCACTTCCCACCTGGGAAGCTGCCTGGTTCAGCAGATGGTCTGAGTCATGGGGACAGCCCAGGTGTGACATTCCCAACTGGCCTGAGTTTGAATCCTCATGTTTGCATGTAGGAGCAATGTGATAGGGCCAAGCAAGGTGTCCAGCCCTGAGAGCTGCTTAGCAAATACTGGTGGAGGGAGTCGGATGCACATTGCCGTCAATGAAGACAAGGCACGTTCCATGAGAAAGCTCTTGTGTTCATTGCAGAATCACTGGCACCTTTACCAGTACCAGGTTCATAGTAGATACTCAATAAATATCTGTTGAATAAATGAATGAATAATTGATGAATAGTACTGCACAGAGTTCCAGCAGGAGAGGGACCTGAATTTGAATCTTTTGCCACTTCTGAACATAGTGAATAAAAATGGTCAGTTTGCTTCATTTCTCTGGAATTCTGGTCCCTTCTCCTTGTCTGGGGATACCATTCCCCCCTCATGGTTTTGGGCTCAGCTGTGAAACATGTGGCCCAGTGTTGGACATATAGTAAATAATCGTTAAACAGCTATTCTCAGTTGTTTTTGTTATTATTTGGTACCCAGGGGCACTTAACTATCGAGCTATATCCCCCACCCTTTTTAATTCTAAAATAGTGTCTTGCTAAGTTGCCTGGGGCCTTTCGAAGTTGCTGAGGCTAGCTTTGAACTTGCAATCCTCCTGCCTCAGCCTCCCCCCCCCGAGACACTGGAATTACAGGTGTGCGCTGCCGCACCTGGCTGTAACTTTAATTATCAATGGAAATACTGAATTGCTTGCTATCCCCACCTCAGTTTCTTCTTTGACAAAGTGAAAGTACTTCTGTCTGCTCACAGGGTTCATATGAGGAAAAATGCCGCATGCTGCACAGGACATTGGAATGCCTGGCATAAGCTCAGGGCTCAATAAATGGCAGATGATGTCATCCCTAGGAGACTATCTCAGGGCTCAGACAATGCCCTCCATCTCCGGAGCATTGTACAGGAAGAAGGGGGTGGGATTGCGGAGGAGCTTGTCTGGGCTTGGGGTGTGACAGAAGCTTTGGGGACTGGTGTGCAATGCTCCTGCTTTCCTATGCCACTCACCCTGAAAGAACTTGGGGCTTTTCAAAGGGCCCTTAGGCTGTATTATCACGTTTTCACCTAGCAAGCTGTTCCTTTCAGCAGACCGACTTTTACAGTTCTCATGACCAAACGCCAAGCCTTCTTTACCAAAAACCCTTAATCCTTTGATCTTGTCTCACTCACAAGCAATGATTGTCTGCTACCTCTCGCCATACATGATTGATCGAGGATTACCAGGCAGTCATAGCAGTCTGTCTCTAACCTATTTCTCCCTCCCAGCTGGCTTGTCACTCCCAAATGATGCCTGAATGTCAGAGTCTCCCTGATCTCTGGACCATACACTTGGAAAGAAAGAACAGGGTGGTTGGGGGCAGGGCAAGACCATATCGCCATTGAAAGGGTGAAGGGAGTGGATGAGGAGTAAAAGTGGAGGACATCCTGTGCTGTTAAGATGAAAAGAACCTGTCCATGGGTTCCGGGTGAGCCCACAGACATGCCCACACAGGGCCTCGGAGGAGATGAAGCATCACTGTCCATGCCATGCTGAGAATCCCATCAGCTGTACAAGTGGCCCAGGCAGGGAGGAGAAATCCAGGATGTTCTAACAAAGCAGACACAGGGTAACTGTGGTGCACTTGAGGCCACAGGGTGAGCAAATGCATCTGATAGGATAAGATGTAGGACTGGTTTGGAATGCTGGCCCCTACCTGTTTGCTCTTGGATTCATGTTCCACCTGTGATGGCAGGACATTCCTCATATCCCAGGGAGCCCACCTTCACAGATTCATCTTCCCTGGGCTCTCCTGATAATGGGCTTGGGGCTATAGTCAGCCAGTAGCAGGCCCTGGTGTGAGACCTGGGACTAGGGCAAATAAAGAGTTTCTTCTCCTCGCTCTGCTGAGGCTCTGGCAATAGCTGAATCTCCTCTGCAGATCCAACTCTTGACACACAGTGTCTCCACCCATGACCCTCCAGAGTAACCCCAGCATAGCTCCAGCCACCAAGGCCCCATCTCCAGGCGGGGGCTCTGATCAAGGCACCTCCTTCTTTTGTTGGTCTAATCCCAGGGCTAGCAGCTTCCTGCTCTCACTAATCCTGTATCACTTCCTCTTTTTTTTGGCCTTTCAGCTTTTCTAACACCATTGTAAGGGTTTCCTACATTAAATTCCCTCTTTGAAGAGCAGACAAGAGCTGATGTTGCCTGACTGGCTCTTGAGGGATTGTCTGTGTTTGAAACTTGGCTCCACAATATTCGATAAAGGGTTCTTCCAATGATCTATTTACCATGCAGAGTCTCATTATTCACCCATAAAATCATGATGTAGAGTATTAGTGTATGTATGGAACCCAGTGGAAGTCTTGGCACATAGTAAGAATTTAGTGAGTAACAGCTCTCATTCTATTACAAGTCATTTAGGACAAGAGTAACACCCCTCTCAAGGAACCTGATCTTTTTATCTTACAACTTCCATCTGAATGCCACACACTTAATAAAGTTAATGAATAAAATTGTGTATCTTGAGACTGCCAACAACATTTCAAGATTTCTTTCTTTCTTCTTTTTTTTTAAAAAATTGAACCCAGAGGCACTCAACCACTGAGTTACATCCCCAGCATTTTTTTTTTTTTTTTTTTTTTTTTTTGGAGACAGGATCTCACTAAGTTGCTGAGGCTGGCTTTGAACTCGTGATCCTCCTGTCTCAGCTTCTCATGCTGCTGCAATTATAGGCATGCGCCACCAAGCCTGGCTCATTCCAAGATTTCTAACCAAGGATTCAAAGAGGGTCATCTAGGTTTCTTAGTGCCTATGTCAATACTTTCATATTAGAAGCACATTTTTAAATGGTAATTGTCATAAAGGTAACAGGAAATGCCACAGCAACCTCTGGAAGTACTTAGTGCAACAGCAGTGTTTGGTTTTGTTCTCCCTGTCTGGAGTGGTTGCCCAAAGCTGAATCCCTCACTGGTTCTTGGTGCTCATGGCTCACCCCAGGTGTATATGACCCTTTCCTACATTGCAGCTCTTGAAGAAATGCTCCTTGCTTTGCAGGAGGGAATTGTAAAGTTTCATGGGTCACACTGGCTAAAAGTGCAGACCCTCTTGTGGTCTTGTTGAACATAGAGAAATCCCTGCATGTAAATATTTATGGATTAAGAATCAAATATTAAATATGTACTTCAGATTCTCGGAATTATAAATGATTCAATAAATCCTGTGGAGAGTTGGGATGTTAAAACCAACTCTTATAATAGTTTCCTCAGCTCCCCCTACTCTCTAAGACATGGCAGCATGGAGGGGGACCTTGGGATGCCCATGGAGAAGACAAAACTGGCTTTTAAGTTGGAGTGTGGTTCATTCTTCCCACTTTCTCTTTTATGTTACATTATATGTGCTTTTGGATAGGAATTCATAGAATGCTGAAGGAGTAAAAATCACCCCCTTCAGTGTCCTCATCCTCAACCCCACTGTGTAGCAGGTGCCTCCAGATCTTACTAGTGGGCATCTCTGGATGTTAGGAATGCAGAGTGCAGGGTATTGGAGCTGTCTCTCTGCAAAGCCCACTAGTGGGAGGAATCCTGACACCCCAGAAAGCACAAAGTCAGGTGGAGACCTGAATCCTATCTCCGCTGATGAATAGCTACATGCCTTAGAGAAAATTCTTCCTAGCTTTTTGTTTTCTGAGGTTGCTGTAACAAATTATCACAAACATGGTGATCAAAGCAACAGAATTTACTTTCTCACAGGTCTTCAGGCCAAAAATCCCAAGCAAGATGTTGGCAGCATTGTTCTATCTGGAGAGAGACAAGGGGAGAATCTATCCCTTTCCACTTCCATAATGGGTACTGGCATCTCTTGGCTTATGTAGCCACATCTCTTTCTGCTCTGTCTTCACATAGTCTCTGTCTGTCTTTTATAAAGATGCTTCTCATTGGATTTAGGGCCCACCTATATAATAATCCAGTATGATCTTTTCATCTCAAGATCCTTAACTTAATTGTATCAGCAATTTTTTTTTTTCCAAATATGAGCATATTCATAGGATCCACAGGTTAGGACATGAGAGTATCTTTCTGTTTGCCCACCATAGCATCCAAAGCGCTGGCATTGTCTGTCACTGAAATTAGTTTGGATTAGTCAGCACCCAGTCCATAAATTTACTTGGACCAATTCTACTTTGTGGAATTATTATGAATGATAGAAATGAGATAAAGGTACCTATGCATCTGGGGACAGGGTAAACATTCATTAAACAGTGGCCTCCTTTATTATAGTTTACAAAGTATGTGCACACATTGCTCATTTATTTGTATATCCATCCATTCACCATCTATTTAAGCAATAGTTCATGGAGTTATCTGTCTGCCAGAGCCAGTCCTCAATAAAATATAAATGCAGTGCTTTCTGAAACACCAACTGGCTCTGAGGAAAGACAGCAAAACAGCTATAGTCTAGTGTGATAAGCACCTTCTTGGGGCTGCTGGGGATTCAGGGAATGATAAAGGTACCTAGGCAATTGGAGAAGGCTTCCTGGGGGAGTGGGACTGGAGCTAGGTGTTGAGAGTTTATGAGTTTATTAAACACAGGAAGATGTTCGTGAGCCACCTAAGAAGCTCCATGTATTGAGAATTGGTGTTTGGGAACAAATGGTGAGAAATTTGGGTGCTAGAACACATGCTAGGACAGCAGTGGAAGTGAGATGGGACATGGGAAGGAGAGACCAACCTCATTTGATACTCACAGCCAGTCCCATCTCAATGGGAAGAAAGAACAGTTAACTTGCCCAACATACCTGATTAGCTGAGAAATTAGGCCTGGTTTTTCTGCCTCTCCTTCCTGATGGCAGTACACGAATGTCCCTCAGTACCTTTCTTCCTTTGTGTGCAGATGATTGTTTGCTTGTTTTTTATTCCATCCATATCGGGAGACCCTTGATTCTAGAGTCCAACCTCGTGCTTAGCATGTGCCCCTGGCCTGCCTTCTGCGTGGCCCCCAAGAGCCATGCTTAAATGAGTTTTACTGCACTGGGAACTCTGGTCTCAAGCAGGAGAGGTGGATGAATTCATTCTGAAGGCCTCTCTGACCCCATGCTTCTGATTGAGTTTGCTTACATGGGAAGGTGAGATTTTCTTTTGGAGTCAAAGTACATGGATCCCACCTGGGACCGATTGTTACTGATTTCTCCTGGGGCAGGAGAGTATTTCCACTCAAAGCCTGCTCACCGGCTGTCACATGCTTTTTTATTGGTTTACATGTATAGATCTATTTATGTTTGCCGTCCACACGAGTGCTGCTTTTTCAATAATTCATAGAAACGTCACACAAAATTAATCTACAACGAGAACTCAAACTTGACTAAAGCCAAAGCCTTCGCTTGGGAATGTCTTTGTTACAGACAACATCCATCCAAGTGCTTTTTAGTATTTCATTGAGTTCCGAATTCTTCTTTAAGAAGAGCCAGATTGAGGAAATCATTAATCTCTGACAGTTGTGTAGATATAATTAAAGATATATGCATATAAAAATACCTGCTATCTCAAATTACTTCCTAAAAGAACAGGGAGGTGGGGAGAGAGTTCTATTTAAAATGTCAGATACAGACACATTAGGCTGGGTAGTCAAAGCACTATGTGTCTGTCACTCATGAAAACTGACAATTAGGTCCATAAATAGATTTTACAGGCTTCCACACAAGAACGCACATCCTGTACAACTCAGGTGCATGAAAATGAGAAATCATGGTGGCAGAGGCCGACTCATGGAAGGGGAGGGGTGGGAAGCTGCGAAAGAGGTGCTGGGAGCACATCTATGGCACCTGGAGCCAGCAGAGGGGCTCACAAGAGTAGGGGACCCGCTGGTGTCCTAGAGGGTCTGGCCTCCACTTGGCTCAGGACAGCTCTGTCCAGTCTCTTCATCTCCCCTGTTCTTTTCCCCATCTATGAAATGAAATTAATAATATCAGTCTCAGCTCTATTTCTAACTGTTGTTTTTCCAGAGGATCGAATGAGGTTTCAGTAATACCCCCTAGATATTGAAAAAGACTACATACATAAGCAGTTGATTTTTATTACCAAGATTAGTATTGTTGTTAATATCGACAGCTGAGATATTTATATAAGCACCAGAGACATCAACTAGGTGATCAGAAAACACGATAAGATGGAGGCCTCAGGGAATCACAGAAATGCTAAACAGGAAATCTAATTTTTCTTCACTGTTCCTACTAGGGAATTCAGCCAGGGGGGGTGTGAGACCCAGAGCTCGGGATGGTGAGGTGGAAGATGATCTTGGACCTGTTCTCAAATGTCCAGGGTTCATCCTCACCCACTCCCTAAAAGTTTAAGCTTATTTAAGGCACATGACATCTATGGCCCTCAGTTTCCTTTCCCACAGAATGGGGCATATGATTATGAAAGGCAATTCTATAATTGCAGTTTTCCACAGGACTGATGTGGGAGCGGATAAAATCAGGGATATGCATATGGAAACTGTAATTCCACTGGGAAATTGGTGATTAAAATGTGATCATGACCAGATTGGAGAGCAGTCAGAAGCAGGTCAGATACCCATCCTGCATTCCATCATTCACTCACCTTATTAAAAAAAAAAAGCATATATTTAATTACTCATTTCTTACGTTTCCTGTTGAATATCTGTCTCCTATAATAGAATGTAAGTTCTATAAAGATATTTTTTGTGCTTGCTCATTGAAGTGTCCCAAGTGCCTACAATATGTCTAAGCACTTGGGACATGTCAACCAACAAAACCAAGCAAGAAAGCAATAAATTGAGGCTATTGATGTAGCTCAGTGGTGAAGCGCTTGCTCCGCGTGGAAGAAGTACTGGGTTCCATCACTTACAGTGCAAATAAGGAGGGGGGTGGGGGTGATTGTTAAGTGTTATATTAGGCTCTGTGATGCAAGGTACAAATAGGATGAGGTACAGAAAGGAAAAAGACCGTTTTCTTGAAGGAGTTCCATTTGGTTGGGAGACACCTTAACAAATGTGCTTAATGCAAAATGCCAAGTACAGCATCACACATATACATACACACATCTGATATGCATCCTCCCAGGTGGGGATCTTAGGAGTCTGTGTTCCTGATATCTTCAATTTGCCCCTATGGCAAGGGACAGGGTGGGTTTGAAACAAGGCACACCTGAGCTTGGATCCAAACTCCATCAAACTGCTGTGACTTGAGTTAAGTCACTTAACCACTTCAGAATGCTGCTTTTGAAAATCCTTGCCAAGATTTAAGGAAATAACAAATGTATTGAAAATTATTGGCACAAAAGCTAGCTCCCTGTGACTGGCATCTAGCCCGCTCACCCACCATTCTTTTGAGTTTCTCCCCAATCCTGAAAGAATTGCAGCTTTCCCAGCTATTTTGCCTTTGAGATGCAGTTATTCCCTTAGGTAGTGATGACTCCAGAGGGATGACACCTCATTATGTTTCCTGCTGGGCTCCTACCATGCTGCTAAGTACTTCCACCACCACCCTATCACTCCCCAGTTCTCCCCTGCCTTTGGCACCTACCCTTGAGGCTGGGATCAGCTATGGTGGAGGAGCTCTGACTAGGTCCTGGGGTTCATGAAGCATGTTTATATGCATCATTTCATTTAATCTTCACAATAAAACACTGAAAAAAAGTGGTGTCTTCTGATTTTACAGAAACTTAGACTCAAGGCAGTTCATAAACTTGCCTTAGGTCACACTGATCTTAAGAGACACTTTTAAAATGCTAGTTAGAGACATCATGTCTGTGACTTCCTTGGGGTAGAGGATTTACATGCCCACAACCCTGACACCTGGCACACATGTGGAGCTCATGCAGTCCTTCCTGCCTGCCTCAAATCTGCATTTTGAGCAACTAGGAGGTGGCCATCATTTGGTGCTCTCAGAGCAAGAGGAAGGGCTCTGGGAGGCCCTGGATTACATTTCTCATTGTGGGCTGAGTATTTTACAAAGGGAAAGTCTAACCCCACTGGTGAAACTGGATGCAAATGAATCTCTTACAGATGCAAATAGATTTCTACAAAGAGCTCAGGGTAAGAGCTGAAAGGATGTGGGACTAAAACCACTGACTACTTAAAAAAAAAAAAGAAGAAAAAAATTCCTTTGGGGACTTGCCAACTAATTAGCAATGCATCCCTGCCTGGTGGTTCAACAGCAGAGATAGGCAAACCTCTGGGATTGGTGTTCCATCTTCATCCCTGTGGGTGTCTCTAGGGGAGACTGCAGGGGCAAGGCCACAGGCTGAGTTAACCATGACACTCAAGGTTGATAAGAGCTCTCCAGACAAGCAAACCTTCTCTTTGACTGGTTTGCCTTTTACTGTAATAACATGACTTCAGTCCTACAAGCCTGGTTCAGGTATGGTGTCTGCCAAAAGCTGCATAACCTTGGTTAATTCATTTACTCCACTTGAGCCTCAATTTCCTCATTGGTGCCATGGGAATAGCAATGCCCAGTTACAACTATTAATAAACACAAATTTATAAATTGCTTCCAAGTTGAGTAGCTTCTCAACCCACTTCAGGTGTGTTCTCTACTTCCTCTCTAACTTGCTTTCTGGATTCCACTTGTTCAACTGAGTCAAACTGAGGACTGGCTGGAAATCCTCCCCCAATCCCCATTTCTCAAAACACCTCCCTCCTGCACCAGTGACCTTGAGAACAATGGCTATAACTCTCTCACGTTCTTTAGCCCAGTGCAAATTCCAGCCAGATGAGTGATGAACAATGAATGAGTGGATTACAAGGATGCCCTGTATCCCATACCTTAGAGGGACATAATCACTTTATGTCACACTCAAGTTTAAGAAAGTATTTTTGGTGTTCACTTAATATGATTTAACCTGCATCACAATCTGTGAGACAAGTAGTATGATTGTCACCTTACAGGTAAGAAGTGGAGTTGAGGGTTACTCAGGTGGAAGTCCTTGTTCAAGTTCACTCTGCTGGTGGTGGCTCGTCCTGCATTCACTAGTGAACAGGTACTCTGAGTAATTCCCATTTGCTGGGCTCTGAGCAAGTGGTGCAGTCCTTATTTTTCTTTCCTCTTGATTACTGCCTTCAGGGAGCTGACACTCCTAGTGTTACAGAGCTGGGGCATTCTGAGAAACTGAGGCAACGCCAAGTCCCCCTTCATGATTCTTGTGATCAAGTCAGAATGATTTCAGACACGTCACTTAAAGTAACAGGCATGAGTTTTGTTGAAGGGATAGAAAAGGGGCCATTCTCAAAGGAGAAAGTGGGTCCTCTCAGAGAGCTCGAGAGCGACCACGTGCCTCTTCTGAAATCCCAGAGAAGTTTCCAGAGAATCCCTTCCACCTCTTGACTTTTGACTGACACCATGATGACATCAGACTTTTACGTACCCCACTGTCATGGCAATGCTAGGTCACGTTGGCCCAGGCTGACCTGTTCTAATTGAATTCTTAATCATACGTTCTTAGGTTTTATGGTTAGGAGAAACGACCCTTATCTCCCAGAGTTTAGGAACAGGTCACAAAATCTCTGCCTTCAGGGTGACTTGTGTTCCTCTTATCAATATTATTTTGGGGCCTGAATTTCTCCTGCAGTGAACAGGTAGTTTGCTGAGGAATGTGACATACCCAGAGGGCTACAGGTAAATTACTGCTTAGGAAAAAAAGCAGGTGGTTGGTCAGCAGAGTGGACTCATTTTATAGAATTATTCTCCTAACTTGGTGATCCCACCATCCTCATCTGTCCATCCCCTAACACTAGAGGGAACAGGGAGCAGAGATGAACACTACACTTGTTACCTAGTAATCCTGGGGCAGTGTCAAAGACAGCCCCTGCGGGAGTGGGACAGACAGTGCTGAGTCCTCCTATAGGACTCCTCAGCCCCAGTATCTCTCTATGAAACAAACACTATTTAGTCATTGGGCCCTTTTCATCAACTGTTAAATGGGCATGCCAAGAGCCCACCCCTCATGTGCTAGAGGCCTGGCTGAGTGTCTGGGGGGTGAAGGAATGAAGAGTCTTCATGCCTGGTCCCTCCCACTGCAGAGCGGCTCTGTGAGGCTGACCTTGGCAGAGTCATCTGTGTGCTCAGGATCCCCGATGCCTACTTTGTAGAGCTCTGAGAGTCTTCGGAGCATGTTTTCATCATGATCTAATGATCAGGAGCACACAGAACGAAATGATCAAACAAAAATGGGAGTTGATGTAAAACAGCAACAACAACAACAACAAAAAAAACATAAAACAACTTATCTGGAGGGGCTGGGATTGTGGCTCAGCTGTAGAATGCTTGCCTAGTGAGTGTGAGGCCCTGGGTTCGATCCTCAGCACCACATAAAAATAAATAAAATAAAGGTATTGTGTCCATCTACAACTAAAAAGTAAATACTAAAAAAAAAAAATTAAAAAACAAACAACTTATCTGAAAAGCTGTGACGACCCGGAGATGCCACTTAAGGGCTTGGTCCAATTTTAATTTCTGGGTTCGTGTGGTGGGGTCACAGAAGTCCAGAAGTCATGGGCAACACCTGGCAGAAGACAAGTTCCTCTAGAGACAGGCTGGTTCCCCATTCCTGGCTGCAGGCCAATTTCATCATGAGCCGAGTGAATTCCACATGACAGTGCCCTCCCCTGTGTGCCATGCACTCCACGCACTTGACGGTCCCTCAAGGTTGTTCTGCCTCTGCTTACCAGCAACCAGCGGTGCCTCAAACCTTCCAGAACATTCCCTGCCTGCATCCCGTAGGCCTCTGCATGTGCTTTTCACTTAGCCCACTACTTTCCTTCCTCTCTCCTTGAGAGCCCCGCTGGCTCCTTCTGCAGTTCATCACTCTGGAATCAAGAACCCTGACAGCTGGCTCCAGGCTGAGTGAGGGACCTCCCCCACCCCAGCGTCCTCTGCTTCCCTCCCTGCAGCCCAGCCCCACTAATGCTCCATCCCCCTCTTTGCTGGCCCACTGCCCTTCTCAGCCTTGAGTCCTCTGAGGACAGCACTGTGTCTGTTCTCTCTCTCCCCAGCTGGAGCTTGCTATAGTTGGTTGGTGAATGATTGGTGAACCCACAGAGGTCACACAGGGGCCTGGATGCAAAGAGGACCCTATCCAGGGAAGGCAGAGATCAAAGGGGAGAATGTGAGTGCAGGGAGTTTTGATGTCAGCTCTGATTTCACAACAGCTCACTGTGGCATTATCCAGATGCCAGTGATCTATGCAGTGTTTCTCTCCAAGGTGCTTAATCAAAACCATCTCATTAATCCTCAGAAAAATCTTCCAGGGAGGCGAGAGAAAGTAGGGTTTTTTTTTGTTTTTTTTTTTTAGTATGAGAAAATGAGACATCAAAGGTGCTGAACCTGCATATTTGGAGGTTGACACAATTAACTCCCCAGCTCCTGGGGACATGGGTACAGAATCATGCCCCTTGCCAAGCCCACACCAACTATTCTGTCCCTGACATCATCCTGACATGTTGCCCCCCCCCACCCCAACCTCCCACCTTCCTGTCCCGTCTATTTATGACTCTGTGTGTCACATCCAGGTTCACAGATGATTTTAGAAGTGGGGAGAGAGCAAATCCCGTCCAACAATTTAACCAGATTCAAAGGATTTGGATCATTTGCGTAATTGAGCTAGCAGATGGTAAATGTAGTTCAAAGTACAAAAATGTAGAATAATTACAAGGGGAGAAAGTAACACAGTTCATGGATGAGGAAAGCGATTTGGGGAGAAAAGCTCATTGAAATCATCTTGTTGATGTGTTGGAAGAGGACCGACTGCCCAGCTCGGGCTAGCAAAAGCAGATTGTAGGATGAGCAGCCCAAGACTCTGGGTGACTCCTGGTGGGAGTGCTGGAGGGAGGACATGTGTTCTCTGGGAAGGAGAAAGGAAATTGTTGAGTTGAGACGTCCCAAGGAGCATGCCAATGGATCTGGCATAAATGTCCTCATGGTCACTGGCAAGTTGGCAATGCTGGGTTCACATCTCTGCTACCTTCTCCTTACCCGATGGACCATTGGTGAGAGTCTCTTCCCTTGATACTCACTTTCCTCAGCTGTTTTAGGAGCATACTAATGCCTGTTTCCCTGCTACTTTGAAGAATGGGTATGATCAATACAAATACTTATGGAAACCTAGAAAATTCACTTGGATGAATTTGCTTGTTTGTGTATTATCTACCAATTACTACTGGGTGTTGAACCCAGAGACATTTTACCATTGAGCCCTCTTTTTATTTTGAGACAAGGTCTTTGCTAAGTTGCCAAGGCTGGTCTCTAAATCGCAATCCTCCTGCCTCAGCCTCCTGAGTTATAGGATTATAGGCATGTGCCACTTTACCCAGCTAAGAATATTAATTTTATATTCACAATGCCAGAAAAAAAATTCCAGCAGCTTTAAGGAGTGGAAATTGGAAATGTGATGTTTACTAAGCTGAAAAATGGGCCCTCTGAATATTTATGTGCTAATCCTAGAATCTGCGTGTTACCTAATGTGAGACTTCACAGGTGTTATTGAATTAAGGGCCTTGAGGTGGGGAGATTATCCTCAGTTACCTGGGTGGGCCCTAAGTGCAATTACAAATGTCCTTTTGAGAAGGGGACTGGCAAGGGTGGGGGTTGACATAGAAGCAGAAGGTGCTGTGTTCATAGGTAGAGACAGAGATTGGAGTGATGGAATCACAAGCCAAAGAACACCTGTAGCTACCAGAAACCAGAAGAGATAAGGATCAGACAGACAGTCTCCTTGAGTCATCAGAGAGAGGTCACCCTGCTTACTTCTTGATTTCTGACCAATTAGACTGAGTTACCACTCGAACAAGGCTTGCAGACCTTGAGAGAATAAAGTTCTGTTGTTCTAGGCCACCAGGTGATTTGTTGTAGCAGCATAGGAAATGAACACAAGCAGAGGAGAACCTGACCTGCACAGGAAAGGAATGGATATGGGTCCAGTCCAGTCACAGAGACTCATTTCTGTGGAGCCCCAGACCACCCGTCCTGAACTCAGTTTCTTCATTTTAAAAATGGAACAATAATACATCCCTTACGTGAGTTACTGGAAGGATGTAAAAAAAAAAAAAAACAATAATACATGCATTTTATCTATCATACAGACATGGAAAAAAAAATGCTAAGCATAGATTTTCCTGTTTTTAATCAGGCAAAAGGTAGGAGCTCTGAGAACTCCAGAGCCTCTGACTGACCATGCCTTGAGGATGGGAGATAGCACTCAGCCTGATGGAAGCAGCTGACCATTGTGTTTGCTAGAAGCAGGACCATGGCCACCAGGTAGAGACTAAGTCCAGCTCCCCTCCAAGAGAAGGTTTGGGTGCTGGGAAAAGCCGCCAGCAGAGCTCAGGAGTGGGGACCCGAACAGGTTTCAGGCAGGAGACTCATGCTGAGTTATGTCTGATCCCAGGTCTGTCAGTGAAGGAAACTCAGAGAAGATAGCTGGGCCTACATCCCAGATCTCTAAACCCACTTAAATGCCAAGCCCCAAGACTTTGCAGCCCCTGGGGTTTAATCCTGCTCAGTTAGAACAGGCCTGGGACTGGGTTGCGTCTGGTCCAGGAACAGGGGCTGCTAGGCTGTTGGTTGCTGGCAGCTGCTTTGGAAAATCCACAAGGCCAAGGTTTGTCCACTTTGGGGAATAGGTAAGCTGAGTAACAAGCACAAAGCTTGATCGGGGAAGTAGAGAATAGAGAACTGGCAACATTATGCGAGGGTCTGAATCTGAAGAACAGGGTGAGGTGGTGCAAAAACCAGAGGTCAGAATCTGAAAAGAGCAGTGGTATCCTGAAGTCAGATGTCCGATGTGGGAACAGGCAGCTCTGGGCTAAGGCTGTGGACATGGGAAGGGTGTGTCAGGCCCTGGGTGTGAGCAAGTGCAGCTGTGACCTGGGGAGGGCTCTGATGGGCACCTGCAGGGCATGCAGACTGGAGAGATGGAGCCACTGTGTAAGGACATGGCAAGTGAGAGGCAGAGCTGGACCTAGAAACCTTGTCCTTTGTCAGACCTTCAAACTGAACAAATATGACCTTTCCGTGGGTCTCAGAGACCCTTTGAATTTGGAGAGATTATCTTCTAAATCCTGCCTCCATTCTAATTAGCATCCACAGTTGAACAACTTTCGTGATCCCTTGATTACACCTCAAGTTTCTTGAGCATCATTTAAGCAGAGAATGTGCAGGGAGAATGGGGGGAGGATTCAGGAACAAAAGTAATTAAACATAATAAGTCTTTGGAGATTAGCCATTAATTTGGATGTGAAATGTAAAATTGCTTTTAAAGTAATAAGGGATAATATCAAGCAATGGTAATATCCAGCATGGGAAGTAACATGCTGATAACGATGCACGGGGCAGGATAATACATGTGGTGGCTCCCTGATTTTTGTAGAATTAATGATGTTGGTTTCACTTCGCTGATTTAAGATATACATTTCATAAATGGCACATGAAGGCCAGTGTATTGGAATTGCACCCAAAGAGCTGATCAGTCAGAAAATGGCAGCCCCTTGAACATAAGTCATTTATGATATCTTAGGTTTAATGCTTAATCAGTAGACAGTTACAACCATTTTTTTTTTTTTAATGAAATGGCAGTTCAACAACATTATTGGAAATATTTTGAGAGGGGCTTGTGGATGTTCCGGGCTAACATTCTGATTCTGTCAGCAGCCTCTGAAAGAGACTTGAATGTTCTTAAAGGGCTTGCTTTTGTGTTGTATTTTAAAAACAATGCAGAAGAGCTAGGTTATTAGTTTCCATGCTAGAGGAGAAATGTTGTTTGGGTTTTGCAAAAGATACATAAAGTACAGTCATTTCTTTAGTATCCTCAAGATCCCCCGAGGACACCAAATCTGAGGATGCTCAAGTATTTTACATAAAATGGTGTCGTATTTCTATATAACCTACACACATCCTCTTGTATATCTTATTTCATCTTTAGGTTCCTTACAATACCTAGTATGATGCAAACAGTTGTTATTATAATTCAGGGGATAATGACAAGGAATAAAAGTCTGTATGTGTTCAATACAGATGCAACGTTTTTTTCAAGTGCTTTCAATCCTCAGATTGAATCTGTAGCTGTGGAACCCATATAGCATAAATTATTATATATATAATATCATATAATTATACATTGTATATTGTAACATAAAATTATCATATATAGCTGGCCTTTTATACAGAAAGCTGACTGTGTATAACGAAATGAGTTAAGACAGTACCATAGCCAGGATTCACTCAGACTTTATGAACTCCAGAAATAGCTGTAAAGAAGCCTGCTTCTGACATATTGGTTTCTTGGAGATGCAGTGCTCATCCAGTTTGACTTTTAACCATTTGCAGAGAGAAAAACCACTCATTCATTTGTTCATTCATGTTATTTAACTTACTTGTTCACAAGATGTTTATTGAGCACCAACTATATGTCAGATGCTGTTTTGAATGCTGGGGATTCAACAATTAAAAAAAACTAGTCATATTCTATATTATAGACGTAAGAGTATTATGTATGGTAGGTGTGTATATGTGTGTATGTACATGTATATTTAGTGATTAAGGACATGGCATGATACTTATGATCCCAGTGGAAAAACTGTGTGTGTGTATTTGAGAATGAGTAGAAAAGTAATGACTGAAACAAAACACTCTAAATATTAAATGGAGTCTGTTTTTCAGATTAAGCATGAATTTTGTTCTCATCCTTGTGTTTGTTTTTCAAGTTTTCCACAATATATATTAATAGTTTAGCAAGAAAAGTAAATGAAATTTAGTGTTTCAGGATGGCTATGGGTCATGTAGCTGACCAGCCCTCGGGAGTGGAGTCCTCTCAGCTAGGTTGCCATGGTACATAGAAAACTTTGTGTGAAACAGTGATTTATTTGGGTTCTTGGTTCATCTGCCATTGTTTTGAAGCCTAGAAGTCCACTTTCTTATTTGGTGTACACTTAACCTCTAGCAAGAGCACTGATTTTTGTTGTGATTAATATATTTCATGCTAGTAGAGAATTACTAAGAAATAGCTGCTTTTGGTAATTGATCGTGTTGTATGGTACCCTAATGATGGTGTCTGAAGGATGAAATATTCTTTTTTTCTTCATTTTTCCAAAACAGCCTTCAGTAACCCCAGGTGACACCTTGTTTTCCTTGTTGGCTTTAATTACTCAGTGCAGATGCTTCCACTTCCAAGCTGTGCTTCACCCACAGTGAGGGCCCAGCTGATGAGCCAGCCCAGGAGAGCTCACAGGGGTAGTCACGGAATTTGGAAACCATTAGAAAGCTGGGCCATCTCATTATTCATTCACTTGAAATAATCCCGGGACTGCTTTCAGTGACATGGTTCCTTCAGCAAATAAAGATAAGCCAAATCCCTGGGCACTCAAAGAAGGGGAAGATTCTCAAAATTAATTCCAGGCTCAAATAATTCAGCAGTATTTGTAATATTCTGTGCATAAATTGGCAATTTGCTAGAGAGATCAGGAAATGATAAAGGCTTTCACTCCCCTCCCCCTCCTCATCTTAACAACTGCTGAGGCAGCTATTGGGATAAAAGAAATGTTTTATCCTTAATAAATGTCCCATCGGGTAATGCACTGATTAAGGGTGTCCAAACATGGCACCCCCACCTTAAAGCAATTATTTTTCATCAGAGACTAAAATATATGAGGAGTAAAGAATGGCTGCCATATGTTTTTCAACACGGTAAAGGTTTTTTTTGTTTTGTTTTGTTTTTTTTAATGAAACAGACAAGCTCACAGTATCAGAAATATAAAAATAAAGAGTGCTAACTCACGGATTTCCTTGTTTCCAATGTAAAAAAAAAAAAAAAAAAAAAAAGTGTTGTCGTGTTTTGTGGTGGATTTGAAAGATTGTTTGCCCTTTCCTGATGATACCAGAATCTGAGGATCCCCAAATCCAACCTTCCTTATCTCTAGAATCTCTTTCCTCCTTCCCTCCTGCCCAGCTTTGTGAGCTGGAACCTTGCTGGGCAATCTCTGGGAGAGCTTGGTTAATCTTGCTTCTCTTCCTCTGCACTTTGAGCCAAGTACAAACCAGACAGGGGAGCCAAATGGAGATAAAAATATCCCTTGAGTTGCTGGCAAAGCTGGGCTGGACATAAGGCTAGTTGTCTCCAAGTCTGCACCTGGAGACCTACTTGAGTTAAAATGAGGTCTGCATAGCTAACAGTCCCCAGGCTGGTCACAGGGACAAGGACAAGGTCATCCTTTCCTTTTCCCCATACACACAGGGCAGGCTGGCCTGGTTGGCCTGCCACAAGTGTGCTGAGTATATCCAGAAGCAGAAGAGCTCCAGCTGGGCAGAGCTCCACTCCTCACAGCTATGCCCAGCCTCAAGGATCAGATAACTCACTCCTCAAGTAGCCCCTGCAGTAGGGTGGCAAGAAAGCCCCATGTCACTTTCCTATTAATTAAGTAGGGTGAGAGTATCCATTGTGTGGGCTGCTGACCTCTTCCTTCCATGGAATCTGATTTATCCTGTGCATCTGCCTGACCCTTGGCTATCTGAAGTCATCTGTCTGAGTTGCACAACAGATTTGGCCACCTTCTTGAATTCCTGTCCTCCAGGTTAGCATGGCTTTAGCTTCCTTTCGAACCTGCCTGCGTCCATCCGCCTTACCCATTTCATATTGGTGCTATGGTAGGGTTGATCCAATGCCCATCTGTTGGTAAGGTTTTCAGCAGAGACCCTGCTCTCAGCCAGGAACATTTGCCTGGGATTGGTGCCCTCTTTCTCAGAGAATACGCCTTCCATATTTATTTTAAATCCATTGACTTCCTTAGCATGAACTAGATTCATGAGACTTCATATTTGCCAAATAGTACTCATTAATTGTTGGGTTCATATATAAACTTTTTTAAAAACACAGCAATAAATCTTAGGTTGAATCCGTCTAAAAGGAGACAGTCCAATTGATTTTCTAATTTTCAAACAAAAAAAGTGTTTCTTAATACAATTATTTATTATTATAAAATTTAAATAGGAGCCTTTTTAGTTATTTTCAATGAAATCAAATAGGATAAGAGCCTTGGCTTCATCTAGGGTCCTTTGGGGTAAGAAGCCTCTATGAGTTTTCAATCCAGTACTTAGATTGCAGGGAGGGCTTTACCTTACCTGAAATTTTAATCCTCCTTGCTACGGAATCAGATAGGAGAATATGGGCTATGGGCCAGGTTTTCACTGATAATTTATCAGTGACGGGTAAAAGTATTGTAAGTGTAAGGAAAGGGAAAATGAATGTATCTTGACATTGGCTGTAAATGGAATTTCCCCCATTATTAAATCTACCCTTTTAAGTTCTGGAGAACTCTTCTTTGAAGTCTTTGACTGGCTAATATTGGGGTAACAATGGCTGTGACTTATCACTAAGGACTCAAAGGAGAAGGAAGGCAGTTGGAGGTGTATCTGCTTTTATGCTGCCCCTGGCTCTATTCATCAGCTGGGGCCTTGGTCTGAGAGGTTTCTATGGAGCCATTTCCTGGTGTGGAGTGGGTGGGGTGTGCACGAGGACACAGGTCAGTGCCTGCACCCTACAAACCATGTGCCATACCAAGTCCTCGGATCACACAAAAGTCCAGAGTTTTCTGTTTCTAGAATTATTGTCTCCAAAGAATGAAAACTTCTCCCAACCAATTTTGTTTGGAAGAAAAGGGTTTTGAGCCCAGCAAGGAAAACTTAAAGCAAATTTCCTTTCAATTTCAAAAAGCAAGTTAAAAGGTCTTTTTGGTACTTTATTATTTTCTTATTTATTCATTCTTTGCTTTCTGTTGAAACTGAGCTGATGAAAGTCCTGAAATGAGAGAATCAAGGGATCGGCAGCTATAAGCATCTGTCTAATGATGTCTCCTTTTGTCTCCTCGAGGGTGTGTTTGAGCTCCTTGCTGCTATTTCAGAGTACTTGAGGTGATTGGTTGTACAAATTACTAAACCTTTAAATACTTCTTTACAAAATCATCCACCTCGAGCAGGCTAGACAATTTTAAAAGGTTGGTTTCTAAAGGAGCCATCTGGGTATCAGATGAAACTGTGTACATCCCTGCAAAATATTCCATAAGTTTCAGCATTTCAGCAAGTTCCAAGGACCCTCACTATGAACAGTAATATCAAGGCAATAACGTGCCTGGGCGTACAAGAACGGTTCTGTGCACTGGCAACACTAAAGCCATTTTCTTCTTATCTCAAGACCTTTCACTTCAAAAAAAAATTTTATACTTACACAGACAATTGACTATTTAAACTAGCATATTTAAGGGATGATTATTCACATTGGTAAGATCTAGTGGTAAGATCTAGTGGCTTGGAGTGACAGCTGAACAAGTAGATACCTCAAATTCTTCACTTACAATAATAGAATATTTGATAAATTCAGTGATGCCACATTTTGGTTTTCCAACCAATTTCTGCTATGCTCCTCTCTGCCTGTTTGTGTACACACACACACACAGCATCAGCACAATACAGCCTCTCAACTCTGATATAGTAAAAGGACCTTGAGCTCTGAATCCAGAAAAATGTAAATCTAAACTTTGCTTCTGAAAATTGCTCTCTGGATGATGGTATTCAAGTTGCATCATCTCTGTAGGTCTCAGATTTCTCATCTGTAAAATGAGGAATGAAAGAATCCCCCGTTAAGGGATTATATGAAATATGCATATAATGTATTTAGTAATTTATTGAGGTAAAAATCAGTAAGTATAGTTCCCAAAGTAATGAAACAGTGAAGAGCTATTGGAGGCAAATGAATCTTAGCTGTAATGATAGGCAAGTAGAAATGATGAAAAGCTATAGGTTCTTAACTGGAGTGTGAGAAAATGGAAAATCTTACAAAGATTTGCTGAAGTGAGCTTGTTTTAAATAAATTTTATTAGAATCCAGTTTTTTTGTTCTAGGCAATAGGAAATCCTCTATTTGTTTACTTTGGGTACTGGGGGTTAAAACCAGAGGGACTTTACCACTGAGCCAAATCCTCAGCCCTTTTAATTTTTTTATTTTGACACAGGGTCTCATTAAGTTGCTTAGGTCCTCATTAGTTGCTAAGGCAGGCCTTGAACATGCAATCCTCCTGCCTTAGCCTCCCAGGTTGCTGGATTTATAGTTACGTGCCACCCTGCAGAAAATCTCTAAAGGAGTTCTGTTAGTCAGTCCTTAAAGATTTTATGTGATAGGAAAAGATAGATAACTATTAAATTTTGCAGTTTTTAGTGTTTGCTATTCTTCCCTTAGATTGAAACATCCTTATATAGGTACTACTTTTAGATTTTTCACCTTTTACATTCCTTAGTAGTTGTATAAATTGTATAAAAATATATTGAAATATTAATGACAGAAATAATTATATTACCAAACATAGACAGATTGGTGTAGGATATCATGCCAGTTGAGGTGAGGAACTGACATTTGTCTCCATGCAAAATTCCCAAAAGCTACACATGGTCCATGACAATGAATTTGATTCATCTGGGGTGTTGATCTAATTTCAGCTGTGAGCTATGTAGTTCTGTGGTCATGGGCAAGCACTCCTACTTCTTTGGACTTTGATTTCCTCCTCTGTAGTTGAGTTCAATATAGCAAAGAAAGTGGGCTGAATTATTGTGTGCCAGGACTTGCTTTGCAAAACTCCCTTGTAAAAGGGAAGGTAGACTAATATATTGGAGATTATAACATGCTGAATACAAAGACAAATGCCAAAGAAAATTAATACAAGGGCATCAAGTAGGATGCGTTTTAATCTAAAAAATAGTAGATCAGAGCTGCATAATAGAAGAGGAAATGCCTGGGCAGAAGTTTGCACGGAGACGATAGTTTATAGACATACAGAGCTTTGACAGGGTAGAGTGGTGGAGGGAAACAGTACTAGGCAATCTAGGAAGAGGAATATTTTATGAAAAGGCAAAAAAAGCCTTGGCAAGTTGAGATCATGTTATTAATAGGGCTTCATAAGTGTGGGGCTATTGTTTTATTCTCTGATAAAGCTCTAGCTCCTATAATAAGACCTGGGATATGATACTCAATAAGCAAATGAATGATGGGTTAAATAAATTGTTGATGTAATATAAAATGAATTCCTCTGTACATCCAAGCACCACATGTATATTTAGTTACTATGCTATTTTGAGAATTTCTCTTATTTATCCAACTATATTATAAATTCCACCCCTGCAAAAGCCACTTGGAAGCCTTTAGGAGATACTTGACAGCTGAATAATTGATTCAAGCCTGAAGTATTGTGGGAACCCCTTACAGATGGCCTGACTTGGCATTGCCCACATCTAGGGATCGTGAACTTAACACATCTCCCTTGTTTGAAGGGCAGCAAAAAAATCAGATGGGTTCATTCTCATAATTACCTGGGAAGTCTGATAGAAAAGCCAACCTAGCAACTGTAAGGGACTCCACTGGGTCTCCTGAGAAGGAAGGAAAATGTTAGGGAAAGATTTACCAGAGATTAAATAACATCCTATATACTATAATGAGGGCCTGAGCAAATGCAGATACCTGTGGTTAAAGAAAATCACAGTTCCTTCACAACCAGCACAATTGTGGGCGTAGGGGACCTTCCTGGTTCATTATTCTGAGGAATAGCATTATCAGGGAATTGCAAAGATTTGAGCTTCAAAATCAATATGTGCTAAGAATTACACTGCAGGAAAGCCAGGCACCATAATACTTTGAACACTGTTTTTATAGTCAATTTTGAAAAAGTCCATGAATTCAAATTCAAGGACATATTTTCAGCACTGGCACTTGTTAGCTGATACAGTCATGTGCTTATTCTTTTTTTTTTTCTTCTTTTAGAAGCACTTAGTGATTATATACTACTTGTTATGCAGTGTTCTAATTTTTGTGGTAGATTCAATGCTATGGATTCTTCCCTAAAGAAGTATGCAGTTGTATGAGTTAGGGTAATTCTAGCCATGCATATAAGAAAATGGATTATCATTCAAACAAAATTAGAGTTCAGTTCTTGCTCATATAACCATACTGGACAGGTGAAGTAGTCATGTGCATCTCTTTTTCAAGAAGCCATTCAGGAGCAAAGATCATTTTCTTTTAAGTAGGTTCCAAGGTGTCCTTGGGACTGGTCTCCATTCCGGACAACAAGAAGGGACAAGGAAGTGGGTGTGGTGGTGGACACACCTGTAATCCCAGCAGCTCAGGAGGCTGAGGCATTAGAATTGTGAGTTCAAAGTCAGCCACAGCAACTTAGTGAAGCTGTAAGCACCTCAGTGAGATCCTGTCTCTAAATGAAACATAAAAAAGGGTTGGGGATGTAGCTCAGTGGTTGAGTGTCCCTGGGTTCAATCCGTAGGATGGAAAAAAATGAAGAAGGAGGGATAGGGTATAGAGAAGCCTCCAAATGTGGTCTTTGAGGGCCAGCCCTAAAAGTGGCATTCCTCACTTCCACTCATGTTACATGGGCTACAGCCAGTCACAGGTGTCACCTAATAGCAAGGGAAGCTGGGAAATACAATCTAGCTGTGTACCCCAGAGGAAGAGCTCTGCATCTAAAGGTCTGGGAGACACCTGCAGTTCCAGCCCTAAAAGACCACTACAGAAAATAAGCGAGGTTCAAAATGCATGACTATGCAAGTGAAAGGAGCTCAGTGTAAGTTTATGACTAGTGTATAATAACACCCTTGCTTTATATGTCCACAGAATTCGTAACCTTTTTGTCCTGAAAATAATTTCATGACTAATATTTTTACCCTCATCTTACAAAAGAAGAGATGATAGACACTCAGCACATTTTAGGTCACTATTGATGGGGTTTATTTGACGCCACTGAAGGAAAGTGAAGGGAAAGTTTGAGGCAGTCCCTTTCCCTAATTTGCAGGGTAATTAACATTGTTTACTGGTTAAAAGTGACAGTGCAGCAGATACCATCCTGTGCCTCTCAGGGTGCACTTCCCTGCTTCTGATCTGCAGCTGGAGAATGTGTGATATGTAACTCCCCAGTAAATGTTCAGCTGGTGATAATGAACTCTAGAGTTTCTTCTAGAGAAGAAAGGCAACACTCAATCATTTATTTTCTCATGTGTCCATCATCAGTTCATTTCTTTATGCCTTTGCTCATTCATTCTCTCATCCAGTGTGTCCAATATTCATGGGGTCTTTTGAGCATGTCTAGCACCATAGTAAGTGTTGGAGTACAGCACCTTTGGCAAGCTCACTGTTAGGTCTGAGACTCAGGAAAAAAGTTAACTAAGATGTTGCTTGGTTTAAAAAGGATGTGGGACAGCAGATGCAATTGGATTAATAAATTTGCCAGTCAACTGTGCCAGAGAGTAGCCCACTAGAGAAGGTATGACAGGCAGACAGAGAGGTTTAGGGAAACCAAAAGTCCTTGCATGTTAAAGAAGAAGCAGGCAGAATATTCTAGGTAGAGGAACTAGCACAGATAAAGGGAACGAGGAATGTGAAGGTATAGTATGTTCTAGAATTATAGTAACAGAAAAAAGGCCAGGTGGAAGACCACCAGAGAGCAATGGTGAGAGGTGTGGTTGAATGGGTTCTAGTTGTCCAAGAACGTTGTGCCCTCAAGGTTGGCATCCTTCTAAGAGGCTTCCATGGTGACAAGGTCTCCTGCAGCACTGTTGGGTCTGTTAGTGCCTCCTGGTCCAGGAGATGTGACCACCAACACTTTATGCCACCTGGTAATTGGTGCCAGGGTCTGTCTCTAACAGTGGACTTCTCCAGAGACCCCAGTGGTGAAAGGCAATGACCAAGGGCCAAAACTTTCATTGTATTAAAAATTGCCTCGTCCTGGAGGCAAGCCTGAGATGCAGAATGGGAGTCCTAGAGATAAGAAACTGGACAGCAGGGTGGAGACCAGGGTATGGAGAGCCAGAGCTTCAGTGTCAGCACTTTGGAGCTCCCCTTCCCATCCCCCAATACACACACACACACACACACATTCTGCTCATTAGAGGTTTGCTGGATGTTTAACATCTGGTTATCTTAGTTAAGAAAAACATAATAATAAAATAGAGTTGGGGGCAAAGCATTGAGGAAAACTTCATCTAATAGGTTTGTGCCTGTGTGAGTTTGTGGAAATAATGCATCTTTTTTTTTGTTTTATTTTGTTTTGTTTGACCACTGAGCCACATCCCAGCCCTATTTTGTATTTTATTTAGAGACAGGGTCTCACTGAGTTGCTTAGTGCTTCACCCTTGCTAATGCTGGCTTTGTACTCATGAACCTCCTGCCTCAGCCTCCTCAGCTGCTGGGATTACAGGTGTACACCACCACGCCCAGCAGAACAATGCATCTTTAACCAGGAAACCTGCATCGATTTTTTTTTCCCAAGAATATCTTAGCTGTTATTTTTACTTATAGAGTTTTTAGGGACCACTCGTAATTACATCTAGCAAGGCAGCCCTTAAGAATGGTTAAAATAGTAATAATAAATACTTAGGTGTATATCCATCATGGCTGATCAATCCTGTCTTTCCCATTTAGTCAGGTGGATAATTCCTACTCACAGGCTTGATGGCTCACACTTCTACTGGGGTAAATCAGTCAGGGGGAACCACTCCAGGCCTCTCCAGCAGCTGGCAGCAACTCATTTCATGTCAATTCACCAAGTATCTACTAAGTACACAAATCGTGCTGCCAGAATAACAATGATCAAAGGATATGGATTGAAAATTGCCTTCCTTAAAATTTTTCCAGTTGGTTTATTGTGTTTAGAATCGTCGCTCTAGGACATGGCAAAAGGCAACTGTCTAAAAACATAGCTCTGCTTAAATGTATTTTAAAATCCTTAGAGAGAAAGGGTTTATCTCTTTTACAAATGAAATGCTGATTTAAAATAAAGGATGCTCCGTAGATTATAATCTTTTAGTATTCGTTGTAAAATATTGGGATCCTCAATAGTAGATAACTTAAAAAATGTGAAGTGTTTAGAAAAATCTCAGTTTGGTAGAGAAACATCTACAAATGGAGAAGCCACCAGGAAGGGAATATATGGAGTGCCAAGGATTCTGTGTTTGTTTCTGCTCTCCACTTTCTGCTGCTGCTTGGAGAAGTGAAAATAAAGAAATCAAAAAGGCCATTCGGTTATGTGTAGCACATGCTCTGAGCAAGGCCTTTAGAAATGCAGGTGCCTGTGATGTCTGTCCCCTGCTCCATCTGTCAGCACACCCCTCCCCCCAGGAAGGGGCCGTGACACTTTCCCCCTCTTGAGGATTCTCTTTGTCTCCATCCCTCTTTGCCCATGGAAAGACCTTCATGACCCCTTCACCCAGAGTTAGAAGATTAAAGCATAGGAAAAGCACCTGCAGGTGTCTTTGTCACTAAGATGTCCTGTATCCCCAAAGGGGTGGGGAAAAAATTTGTAAAGATGCTTTTGACACTCAGAAGAAAGCTCAGAATATGGTGAAGGTTGCTTTTTCCTAGGATTTTAGAGTTGCCTTATAAAAATGTGCTACACTGCTTTATCATTTTCAATCACAGGCCAGCCTATAAATATTTACTTATTATCTCTTTTCATATGTAGTACCTTGAAAAAGGTAAACGAGCTCTCTTAACCCTAAACACTGTTTGGTTGTCGTAACTCAAGCAGACTCTTCCATGAAATGTTCTAAGACAGTTCAAGACTAAGAAACGTAAGCATGAAGGAAACTACTCGACTGTGACTGAGACAGGCGTAAGTTGTCTCTATAGAGCCACTGAAAACCTGGATTTTTCTTCAGCTGGCATTAGAATATAATGGATGAATATGTTCGATGGATCTTAGTGGCAGAAGGCATGAGCAGTGGGTGTTTGAGGTATAGGACCAGAAGAATAAGCCCCTGACATCGCTTCCATGGAAGAATCCATCCAACAGCTCATCATAAGGGAATTAGGACCTTACTCACAGGACTGATCCGGTAAGGACTAGACCCATATGAGGAGAATCCATTTCAATAGGTGACATTCCCATTCCAAACAAGGAATAAAATATACTTGCAAACCCAGGTAGAAGTATAGCCACACACTGTCCAAGAACACAAATGCCAAATCAATTATTCTTTGGAAGTCTAGACCTTCCCCAAAAGCCCAACAAATGTTGGGTTTATGCTACAAAACCACTTCCAGCCCTTCTTGCTGGTGAAGCTAATGGTCTATTTTCTGCTCTGGTTAGTAGGTTTAGACTTGATTGATGGGAACCCAAGAGTGTATACCAGTGTCATAGTGTCTCAGACAGGGAAGGGGCAGGTCAACAAAGGTCATAACAGCATATAGCAGCATGTTTCACAGTTGTTTATCTCTTTTCTCCCTTCTTTCCCCAGTTATAGTGCATATTTGTGGATCTCCCTTCTGGATGTTGTTATAGCAGAGGTTAGAACTATGTTTGCTGTTGTTGTTGTTGTTCTAATTAGTTATACATGAAAGCAGGATGCATTTAATTTCATTAGTCACAAATGGAGCACAACTTTTCATTTCTCTGGTTGTACACAATGTAGAGTTGTATGTACCATTTGATGTCCTTCTCATTCCATCATCTTTCCTACCGCTATAACTATGTTGACTGATAGTTGACAAGAGAAAAAAAGTACAGCTAAGCTCAATAATTCAATATACACTTCTTGAGCATCTAATCTGTGTCAGGTACCTTGCTAAATGCTGGATGGTTTTTGATGAGAAAGACAGTCTCTGCCAGATTTCTTCATCCTGGTTTTGTATTTTGCATATCTACCTTCTGGATTACATATACAGTGCAGAAACACACAAGTGTAACTGCTTTCCATCATTTTATATAAGCATAGGTATGTAGCTAGAAAAATCCTACCAGGGAATGCAAGAAGGCGAGAGGTCTGCATTTATCTTAAGTAGGGTCCTTCTCAGAACAAGAGTAAGTCCCCGAGGGAAGGGTGATATAATTAACCAGGCATTGATAGTAAGAGTGTTCCTTATGGTTTAATCACATAAGTTGAATCTGCAATAGTATGCTCAATTTAATGACTAAAATTTTAATTTCCGTGGTTGTATCATATCCATCCTTCATTTTCTAAGCTCAGCCTCCTCAGCTCATTCTAGCCCACGTTCATTATTCTTCACTTTCTCTCATTAACCCATAAAATGGAGGCATTGTGTGTCATGGAAGCAAGAGTGGACATGCAATCAGAAGAACTGAGCTTGAGATTGGATGCCTCCAACTACCTGTGACTTTGGTTAAGCTAACATTTTCTGAGCCTCAGTTATGCTCCAGTAGAACGTGGAAGTCACAAACCTGACATTTAGGATTCCTGTGTCTAGTCGGATGACGTGTGACAATTGCTTAATCCTTCAGATATTTTTTTCCAAACACTCAGCATAATGTATTGCTATCTAGAAGATCCACAGATGTATGCAATAAAGACATTGCTTAATGGATGTCTTTTATTCAATTCTGGTTTCTATTTAAGTGTATTATGTTTTCTTAAATTTCAATATGTGATTTAAGAGTCTTGTCTTCCTAATCAAGTTCTCAACTACTTATGGAAGTGCTTTTTTAAAAAAAATGCTCCTTCGTCTTCTTCCTTTTTTCCCTGCCCTGAGGCTTATCTTGATACTAGGGCATTTAGAAATGCTCAGCAAATGCTAACTCGTTGTTTCTCATTTCCTCTCTATCACTGATTAATAAATTCTTGTCATCAGTACGCATACACATTCTTTCCAAGCTTAGTGTGGCTGGAGAGGGCAGTAGGCTCTAGACAAATGAAACCTAACAATGAGTAAGGGCTCAGTTCCAAAAAATCATGGTGGAGGCTATGTCTTCTTTCACCTATAAATCCTAGTGAAGTGACTGGCTCACGCCTCGGGTTCCTTCAGAGTTTGTTGGTTGGAGATATAAATTAGTTAAACGATGAATGACCTGTGGATAGTAAAAGTCCTTAAGAATCAGAAGGCCCAGAATTTGATAGTGGCGTGGAATTTTTTTTCCTGATTAATTGATTTGGGTTCTTTTGGGATGAAATAATTTCTTGGGTGAATAAAAAGGAAAGAAACAGGAGTCGGTATTTAGACAGTTGTTATGGTTTGGATGTGAGATGACCCCAAAAGCTCATGTATGAGACAACATAAGAAGACGTAGAAGACAAATGATTGAGTTATAGCTTTAATTTAATCGGTGAATTAATCCCTGATGGGATTAACTTAGTGGTGGCTAGAGGCAGATGGGGTGTGGCTAGAGGCAGATGGGGTGTGGCTGGAGGAAGTGGTACATTGGGGGAGTGGCTTTGGGGTACATATTGTGCATCAGGAGAGTCGAGTCTCTCGCTCTCTCTGCTTTCTGATCATCATGTGAGCTGGTTCCTTCTGCCACACTCTTCCACCATGATGTTCAGCCTCACCTTGAGCTCTTCGGAATGGAACCTCCTGTCTGTGGACTGAGACCTCTGAAACTGTGAGCCCTCAAATAAACTCTTCCTCCTCTAAAACTGTTCTGGTTGAGTTTTCGTCCCCGCAGTGAGAAAGTTGGCTAAAACAGCAATGAATACAAACAGGCAAAACTCTAGAGGGGGACCCGAATTGTCGTTGTGGCGGCCATCTGAGTGAGGTCTGGCTCAAGCAGTGCAGAGTATGAGGGACTTTCTCAGGGCTGTGTAGGCAGGCTGGACCATGCCCTGCATCAGCTGAGTCAGTGGACATTGTTTATTTAACACACCTGTGATTAAGTGCTAGTTGCCACCCTCCAATCTAGACATCTCCCTTGCCTCTGTGACCTTTACATCTAGTGGAAAAATGAACACTGAACAGTGAAACAAAGCTTTGAGATGACTATGTACAGCAGGGAGTGCTCATAGGAAAATCAGATGATAGTGTGACAAAGGATGGATGCTAGGGATGGAATGGCCTTGGATGGGGAGACACAGCATTTCTGGGGAGATGGCACCTGAATGGAGACTTGAATGACAAGGGGCCTGATTCCTGAAAATCTAGGTGAAAGTCTGTCTTGGCCAAAAGACTGGCCCATGCCATCAGGCCATTGCCAAGGGCAATGAACACAAGGTCGGTGGGCAGGATGGGAGGTCCAACGGAAAGAGAAAGTGGGTCCTGGACTTTGGTCAAAGACATAGTTCCAAACAAAAATTGGGGCCATCAAGTCAAAGAGTTTTTCTATATATTATAGAAATAGCGATTATAGACAAAAATCTCATTGAGCTATAAAAAAATGAAATCTTATTATCTCTGATATTAACATCTTAGGCACCTGTAGAGCTAATATGCATAAGATCCCTGTGTTCATGCATACGCCACCCCCTCTCCTCCTCACTCCCTGCTTGGGACTCCAGGAACATTTGTGGTCATCGTGCATGTCTCATTGTTCACTTATATTTCTCCTTCCATGACTGACAGTGTAGTGAAGGAGCCCTGTGGAGAGAGTCTGGCCAGGGCTTAGCTGAGGTCCCTCTTAGGATGCAGGCAGGAAGGACTTCTGGAAGAGGCTATGATGCTAAAGGCACCATCCAAGGGGAGAACATAGGTGGGCTCATTCACCAAGCTCCTGCTTCATCACAAGACCTGATAGACTTCATCCCTAAATAAAAACCCTCCAACGTGGGGGGGCGGGGGTGGGGAGTAGGAGAGTGACTCTTCATCAGGCTGCACAGATGTCTAGGAAAGCAGGTTGCTGTGGTCCTCGTTTCCATATGAACTTAGGACCATGGAGATCGCCTTCATCTCCTGAGCTCTGGCTCTTTCTCCTGGCTGCTGTGGTGCAGGCAGATGGCTTTGTTAAATTCAGAAACTCACTGTGGCCTCTTGCTGCCCTCCTCCCCTGTGCTACTACTTCTCAGGGCACCAGAATCATCAGGAGGGCTTGCCAAACCTCTGCTCTGGCTCCCCTCCCGAAGCTTTTCATGGGGAGGTCCTGGGCAGGGCAGAGAATTTGCATATTTAACACCTCCCAGGTGCTGCTGGTGCTGCTGGCTGAGATCCCCAGGCTCTGAGAACCACTCCTGAGCAGTGGCCTTGGTTTCTTGGTCTAGGAACACATCTGGCTCCAGAAGCTCCTTGTTTCTACAGTCCAGAGAGCCAAGGCAGTTAGTACCCCCTCACTTGGTTGAGGCTGGACTTTTTGCATGTATGCCAATAGCTCCTTTTTCCCCACCCACTCTGAGCTATTGGATTGCCCATCTGCATGTGGACAATTTACCACCACTGTCTTCTTTTCTTCACAGTTGGCCTGAAATACCTTCCTCTGCATTAATTTTTTTATGTCCAAATCTTATCTACTCCTATGTAGAACTCATCTTCACCTTGGCCCAAACTATTTTCTTTACACGCGATGGGTGACTTTTTAGATAAATCCGATGTTCAAATCTAACTCTTAGAAACTCTATTTGGACAGCTTTGATAATCTCTCCAAGTTGCCGCCGCCCCTTCTGTAAAATAGGGATGCGGATTTGAAACTACAGCTGTCGTCATCATGATGAAGCCCATATGTGTGAGAGCCGTTTCATAAACCATAAAGTGCTATTACACGCTAGTTATCTGGGTCATTATATTTTTACTTAGAGTTATTTCTTAGAAGTCTTAGAAAAATTTATAACTAATGTCTTTGCTAGTTAGCAATAGAAAATGGGAGTGACATTCAGAAAAAGAAAGAAAATTTGTCTACTTCTATACATAGAGCCCTGAGACGGAAAGAAGTAAACAAATTCTTTTGGATGAATGATAAAGGTAGCAGGGATGATTTATTTTCCTATCTGGCTTACCTCTGGGCTATTAAAAAGTCTAAGAAGTGGTTCGTGTTTAATTGCAAGCCTTCCCTAGGAAAAGATGAATTGTCTCACCATAGGAGAGGTCGCCTTTCATCTGAAAGATGTTTCCTCTCAACAAACTCCCCCTGTCAGGCCCCATGCTGGGCACTCTGGGCTTACTCAGAAAAGACACAGTCCCCTCTCTGAAAGAATTCAATGAGTGAAGGGCATTACATAGAGTGTCAAAAAGGCCCCTCCAAAAGGACAGTCATTCTCATCCCAGAGTACTGAGAAGTGCTACTGGAGTTAGAATTTAAATGAAACATTGCACCAGCCACATTCCGCATGCTCAGAAGCTACCTGTGGCCAGTGGCTGCCATATTGGACATCAGGGAACATTTCCATCAAGATAGGGAGTGCCTCCAGTGAGGCAGCCCTGTGACTCTAGCTCCTGCCCATTTGTGATGAGTTCCACCCTTAAAGGTCAAGACTTCCCTTTGTAGATGTAAAAGTACTCGCTGGTTTTCTGTACCCTTAAGGAGAAAAGGTAAACTCTTTTGCAGGGTATGATTTGCTTTTCCTATACCACCCTGTCCCCTGATCCATGTGTCCCTTGACTCCTGCTGTACTGAAGTCTCCATTTTCCACTTGTGTCTTGAGTTACCTTTCTTCTAGCTCTTTGCCTAGAATGTGTCCCCTACCCCTGACTTTTTCCCTCTTGTAGCCTTTGTGTTGGTCCTCCAAGACCCGGGTAAATGACTATAAAAGTTGGCCCCTTTCTTCCCTGTGCCTCTGTAACTCTCCTGTAGCACGTTCCAGGTCCTTCTATAATGATCTGTTGACATATCTCTTCTCCTATTGACTGTGACCTCCCTGAACACAAGAGCTTTACTTGGGACTCCTCTAAATCCCCCAACTCTGATAAAGGACAAAGTTGAAAGTCACACCTGGGATGAATGGATTCTCACAGGAATTAATTGATATGCAAATGAAGAGATGAATGAATGATTCACAGACTGGTCGCCCTAGGCCAAAAAGGGACTGAGAGCCTTGTCAAAGCCTTTGGTTCCTCAGGCCTATACTGCTGTCCTTTCTGTAAAATCCTGGGGGACAACTCTTTGTCCAGAGCCAAATCCCTTTGAATTTAAGATGTCAACCTAGGTGCCAGGGCCCCACCCCTAGAATGAGTTAATCATTCCAAGAATAATGTAGGTCAAGAGATAAGCAGACAAACTGGCTCGTATTTAGACAGGTGATGCTAATAGGCTCCTTGTGCACTCCTAATGAAGTGGGCCATAAATTCTGAGTTCCAAGGCTGTGGCTTGCGTTGTGATGAGTCTACATTATTCTGCTAGTTTAGTGTTGAGGGGATTAAAATGCAAGTCATTAAATTGTGCTTACTCTGGTGGATGGGATGGATGTGATTTGAGTGTGCACAGGGAGCTTGTTTTATGAAGTTTCTACTGGAAGGCGCTGGACTAAAGACTAATAGGGATTTATTTTTGAGCTTTGGCTGCTCTCACATGAGGAGGGACCTCAAGTCCTTTACTTGATCCTTCAGTTTCTTATCTGTAAGACACAGTTAACAACTCATCCACCTAGCTTGGATATTATGATGTTTACATCAAATGACAAAGAACCATTTAAACCATACACACTCCAGGAAGAAAGAGGCTGAGATGAACAGAGGATCTTTGTGCGCTCAGGCACCTGCTGTGGGCCAGGCTCAGTGCTGGGCCCATTACATAAAGTATCTCATTTAATCCTCATCACAATCTTCAATATGGAAATGTTGTCATTACGACAAAATAACATCTCTTGTTTCAGCACCAAGGATCACATCTTTGTGCATCTGTGACTTTGTGCATTCTGAGTACCTATTGTGTTTCAGGCAATACACTAGCAGTTTTCCAGGTTTGGCTTTCACAAACCTTCCCATATCTCTCTACTAAGTAACAATGTCCTCTATTTTATGAATGACAATGGAAGGCCTGAGAGGTTAAGTGATTCCCCTAGAAGCAGACAGGGAGTGAAGGGCAGAGTAGGAGTCAGCCCCTGGGTTACTGAAACTGAGGCTGTTGTCACTCATTGTGGTGGATATCACTCAGCAAAATCTTAAAATGGCCCCACAAGGCATTGTGCCCTCTCCCTAAATTCTATGACTGTAGTCTGAAGTCACTCCATTATATTAGATGGCATGCATAGTTCACCTTAAAATACAGCAGTTAGCCCACATGATTCATCTAATCACATGAGCCCTTAAAAGCAGAGAGATTTCTGAAATGGCAGAGAGGATGTCAGAGAGATTTGATGTGGTGTTGCTGTTTTTTTAAAATTTTCAGATGTATTTTAATTAGTTATACTTGACAGTAGAATGCATTTATGCACTTTGATATATTATACATAGATGGGATATAATTTCTCATTTTTCTGAGTGTACATGTTGTAGAATTATATTGGTCATGCAGTCATATATATACATACAGTAATAATGTCTGTTTTGTTCTACTACCCTTCCTATCCCCACATCCACTCCCCTCCCCTCTCCTCACTTCCCTCTACCTTAATCTAAGGTAATGCTGTTCTTCTCTAGTGCCTCCAGCCTTTATTGTAAATTAGCATCTGCATATTGGAGAAAACATTCGGCCTTTGGTTTTTATTTCACTTAGCATGATATCTCCAACTCTATCCATTTATTGGCAAATTCCATATTTCATTCTTCTTTAAAGCTGAGTAATATTCCATTGGATATATATACCACTTTTTATTTATCCATTTATCTATTGAAAGATACCTAGGTTGGTTCCATAGTTTAGCTATTGTGAATTGAGCTGCTATCAACATTGATGTGGGTGCATTACTGTAGTATGCTGATTTTAAGTCCTTTGGGTATAAACCGAGGAATGGGATATCTTGGTCAAATGGTGGTTCCATTCCAAGTGTTCCAAGGAATCTCCCATACTGCTCTCCACAGTGGTTGTACCAATTCGCCATACCACCAGCAATGTATGAGTGTCCCTTTTGAAACTGGAGAGGATTGTGAGTGACTTCCATGTGTAGGCAGTGACCCCCAGCTGACAGCAAAGTCAGGACCTGAGTCCTACAGTCATGAGGAAGTAAAGTCAGCCCTACAACTTGAATGAAGCTGGGCCAGATAAGAGCCCAGCCTGGCCAAACCCTTGGTTTTGGTCTACATAGACCCTTAGCATAGAACCCAGTTGAGCTTGCTCCAACCTACAGAGCTGTGAAATAGCACATATGTTTTATATGAAGGTGCTAAGTCTGTGGTAACTTGTTGCAAGGCAGTGGACAATAGGAAACTAATATAAACACTTTAGTAGTATTTAGTATTATTAATAGTTAACAGTGTTAGTAGTTAACAGCACCTACCTAATAAGAGTTACTTTATGAAAGAAATGAAAAAAGAAAACAAAAACCCTAAAAAGCACTTAGCACAATTCTTGACTCTTAGCAACACTTTATAAAATTGCCTCTCGTTTTTATCATCATGCTCATTTGATAAACAGGGAAACTCAGGCTTCAAAGGGTTAAACAGTGCACCCAAAGCCACAGAGCAGTGAGAGGTTGAGAGTATTCATGACAATCTGCATCACCTAAAGGATGCTGCTCTTTTTTCCCAGACCAGACCATCTTCATCATGAAGGTGCATTGGACCTACTTGTGGAAACTGTGAAATCAGGAATTCTCATGTCTTGATCACTCATCGAGATTCAAGGTCTTTGATGATCTTGTATAATTGTGTTATAGAAAGATTCATAGATTTTTCAATGTGCATACCTGCAGGGCATCTATACCAGTCCTCTAGTCAGGTGTTTTTAATCATGTTTATCTATAACAGAGCCTGGTACCTATCTTGTAGGTTGTTCTTTTGTTGAATGAAGCCAAATGGAATTGATTTTTTTTTTTTAATACTGGGGATTGAACCCAGAAGCCCTTTACCACTTAGCTACATCCCCAGCCTTTTTTACTTTTTATTTTGAGATACAGTTTTACTGAGTTGCTTAGGGCTTTACTCAGTTGTTAAAGCTGGCTTTAAACATATGGTCTTCCTGCCTCAGCCTCCCTAGTCATTGGAATTGCAGGCGTGGACCACCGTGCCTGACTAGAACAGAATCTTTTCATAGAGTAACCTTTTTAATTTTTTCTTCATATATTTCTGATAGATAGCTGGGCCTTTGCTCTTTCTAGCTGCAATCCCATGGACCTTGGAGTGGTTGGTGGTGAACACACTTCCTACCTTTCTCTTGAATCACCCTATTTTTGCGGCTGGTGGAGAGAATGCTGCATCCCTATCTAACAGCTCTCAGAGCTTCAACGTAAGCATCCCAGCACCCCACCTCCCCACTCTCCTCTAGGTATATAGTTTCTCTTTCTTTTCTTAGTCTGCAGAGGAGGCTGCGCCATTCACCTGACAGCACCATGTTTAAAATAAGTTGGTTAAGAATAGGGACAGAAACTTACAGCGATGTTGCAGAGATGGGTGAATCCTCCCTGAGTGGGCAGAGGTGCAGGAGACAGGCGGATAAAAAGCAGCTCACGGAAGGAGCATGATCACTCAGCCTGAGTCCCCACCCAGAGTGTTGGCACTTGCTGATTCTTTTTAGTCTCAGGAGTGGGTTCCAGTGTCTTTCTCTTTTTCCTACTCAGATTTATTTTTAAAATAGTTTCCCTTTCTCAACATAGCCCTGCAGTTTTAGAGTAGTATACCATGCCATGAACACCTTCAAGGAGAATCAGGAAGGAGACTGAAATTCCTCAGAAGCATCAACTGCCTGCTGAACATTCCACCGGACACAGCCATGCGAATGACAGTCCCCCTCTAAAAAAATGTATATGGCTCCTGCCGTCTTTCCCAAGAAATTGTGCCACCCTGTCACATTCGCTTCCGTGGCTTCTAGTGGAGATCTGACAATGGAATTGAGGATTAAAATTCTCCATTCTCTGAATGCCCAGGCTCTTGAAATGTCCCTGCTTTCATGGAGTCTAATAAATGTCAGCTCACATATTGCTCTTCAGATGGGCGCCATCTGCTGTACTGGAAAGAGCCTTGGATTGAGAGGTGGGAGGGAAACTGCCATTCGCTGGCTGTTTGACGACTGGGTCTCAGTTTCCTCCCTGAAGTGGGGAGAATATGTTTAGATCATCTCCAAGGTGCATTTAATCTGTTAGAACTGAAAAGTATATTGAGAGTGTAAGGAGCCATCTGTCTGGTGCATCCCTGTGTCCCCAGTGCTGAGCACAGTGCCCTGCAAGTGGCAATAATAGGGTAAAGAATTTGTTGAATAAATGACTGATAGATATTCGTTGGATCACTAATTCAATGATGCTGGTGAAGAAATCGTCACCATGCATTATTGTTCTTAATGCCCATTTTGGGATGAGGTTTGTCCAAAAAGCTCAGAAAATCTGAAGTCTGTCAGCTGTGTTGCTGTGGGGAGAATTGTAGATTTGCTGTTCTTGGTCTCATCAGATCCCTAGACTATTAAGTTTCCTTGTGTTTCTTGCATGTTCTATGAGAACTTAAAATATCAGCCAGCCTCTGAATCATGTCCTGATGGGGCTTGGGTGGCAGCATCCACCAAGGGTGCTGAGAAAGTGCAGAACCCAGAGTATTATCTCATGCCTCAGGCTAGGTTGACAAGAGTTGAAATAGTGGGGGTGGGGAAGTCAGCTTAGGCAAAATGGTGAGACCATACTGATCTAGACCAATGGAGTACAAAGCCAGTAGGTCACAGACTCAGGCAGAGCAGCAGAGAACAATGGGGTTTATTTGACATCTGGGATGAGCAAGGAGACAGGATGAAGTAGAAAGAGTTGTTCCACCCTGCAGTCCCACACATGAGGTCTATATCCTAGAGGGGGCTGTTTGCCTACCCTCTCCCTCAACACAGTTCATTCTACAAAGTGGATAATACCGATCAGTAAAGAGAAGGAGGGTTTTAGAATTAGACCAAGGTAAATTTGAAAGCTGGTGCCATCATTTGCTAGCTCCATACCTTGAAATGATGACCTGTGTCTGTCCATCTTTAATCCTCAGTGAATAGCTGACCCTCCTTCATAGTGTTACCGTGAGGACTGGATCAGGTGATGTATTCAAAGCACTTAGCTTTGTGTCCAGTATGCAGCCGTTAATCAGGAAGCACTTGTTTTGTGTTCTTTTCTCATTCTTGTCCATCTTTAAGTATTCGTTGAGCACTCAGAGTTTGATAGACACTGGACTTGATACAGGGGAAACAGGCATGAAAGAGACAGCGTCATCTCAGAGCTCACAGCTGAGTGAAAGAAGCTGATGTGTAGTGGACAGGAAAACAGTTAAGACCATACAGTTCAGTTATGTCTATGTTAGAAACACAGATGCATGAACTGTGAGTGTCCACACACATAAAAAGGAAACCTCTAATTCTGTGTTGGAGAGCCACAGAAAGTATCTATCTACTTCATCTCAAATATTTTGAAGATCCCTAATTTGAGCCCAGTGTGGGGAAAGAAAATGTTGTCTAAATTCAGTGTGTTGTGGGAGCCTTCCTTTTGAAAATTCTAAATTCTACAATCAAATTATAGGAATGGGGTATTCTTGGTTGGTGATCTGTTGAAAAATAACAGCGAGGTGTTCCTATGTGTTAAACTGAGTGCACCAAATGATGATAATAATAGCTAACATTTAGGGCAACTAATGTTTCAAACTGAGCCTCCCTAGCCCCAAATCCAAAATGTTTTCACATTTGAAGCTCTTTTAGTGCCAACATGGTGCTGTAAGTGGAAAATTCCACACCTGATGTCATCTAATGGGTTGCATTCATACCACAGGTGCAAAGAAAATATATAAAAATATCTTCAAGCTACCCCTATAAGGTATATGTATGAAATACAAATGAATTTTGTGTATAGACTTGAGTCCCATCACCAAGGTATTCATTGTGTACCTGTAGATATCCCAAAATCTAAAAAAAATCCAGAATCCAAATCACTTCCTGTTCTAGGTATTTTGGATGAGGGATACTCAACCTGTACTAACAATTACTACTGTATTAACAAGTATTCATGTTAATATTAACAATTTTAATGTACTAATAACAATTAAATGTGACAAGTATTTTTCTAAGCATTTTCATTCATCATCTCAGTTCATCTTTCCCAGATTCTCATAACATCAAGGCTTTTGTTAATCCCATTTTACAAAGAGGAAACTGAAACTTGGAGAAGTAACTCTGAAAAGTCACCAGTTAATAATTGGCAGAGTGGTGACTTTAACACTCGTGTTCTATTATGAGACCGTTTATGCTGCCTCCAGAAATCTCTTTATTTAGAAAAGAGAAACAAGCGTGATTGAGTTTGTTAGCAGTGAATCCAAAAATAGAAAACTAGAAATGATGTTGGTTCATTTCTATATAATCACTTAATTTTAATAATCCTATTTCCTTATCAGATGACATTCTTTTTTGAAGCTCTGCTAAGTACACTTGGTATCTTTGTTGTCATTTCATTTAACGTCTTTAGCAGCTGTTTTATTTTTTCCAAAGGAGTGGTAGTTATAATCTGTAGAGAACATTTTTACACATCTCCAATCTTGAAGACAAAATAAATGGTTAAAGCAATCGCAGAGTAGTAGCTTACCCAATTCAGAGTATTTGTTATCTTGCATAAAAAGATAATATAGATACTGTCAGAATGAGAGTTAAGAGCTCAATTTCAGGTTGCTTGAGAAATCATCTGTAATCACAAGGAAGATTACTTGGGTGTTCATTGAGTTCAAAACTGAAATAAGGAAGACTATGCAATAGCGATATATTTTTCATGAGTAAGGAAAGGGAAATGTCTGCTTCAATAAACAAGTCTTGATTACAAAGACCAAATAAGGAAGGTGGGAACTGTGCATAACTCAGATAGTGGCCAGTCTCTTGCAAATTTCCCTCCTGATGATTGTAGAGGTGGATTTGGGGCATCATGTGTGGGGCCCTCATTTCAAGCAGAGGCCAACTGAAAAAGTCTTCTTTGATGCAGAGTGACCTCACATGGGTAAAAAAGGGCAAATTCAACTCTTCTGACAGTGAAAGTAATACAATGTGTTTCCTTTTGCCTGGGAGCAGAAACATAATTTGGGGAAAATGAAAATAGCTCTATAGTTCTACAGATGGCTACCAAAATGGTGGAAAAGCCTTGCTCACAATCCAATAAACCCATCCTGATATTTTATTGATGCCTCTTTAATTATGAACATTTTAAGCATACAGATAATTATAGAGAATATAATAAGCATCAGTACGCCCAATACCCAGTTTTGGCAAAGCTTGAAATTTGGCCATATTTTGTTTCCAATTGTTTTTTTCCTTAAGAATTTAAGGAGGCCAAGGGTGCAGCTCAGTGGTAGAGCACTTGCCTAGCATGTGTGGGGCCCTGGGTTCAATCCCCAGCACCACAAAGGCAAACAAAAACCAAACAAAGAAAAGAAATGTTACAGACACCAATAAGGTCCTCTGTAGTGCTTTTCTTTGAACCTGATGTACCTTCCTTAAGTAGAAACTAGTATTTTGAGTTTGATATCTAACATTCCTTAGAGTTTTTTTTTAAGTTTTATAGTATACGATATAGCTAAAACAAAATGTACTTTAGCTGATGTGTATTTTAAAACCTTACAAACAAATGGATTCACACTAAACTTGGGACCGTCTCTGCTTTATTTGCTAAGTGTTGTTTGCGAGATTTATGTTGAGCTAAAGTAGTTTAATTCACTCATTTTAACTGGTACACAATAGTCTGTTACATGAAAATAATAATAATTATTTACCCAGTCTTCTGATGACAAGAGTTCATGTAGTTTATAATATGGGCTTTAATAAGTATTCTGTTACCCACACCAGGGCCTCATGTTCTGGGATGTTGCAAGATGAATATCTCATAACCCAGTGCTGTGTGTTATTACATATGCCTCCTCAGTTTTGCTAAATGCTGACCATTTATATTTTGAAGTTGGTTTCTCAGGTCGTACATCCACCAGTAGAATGTGATGTTCCCTACACTCTGCATAGAAAGCAATTTTGTTAGATTTTTAGTTTTTGCCAATTTGAGAGGTATAGAATGTTCCTTATCTTTGTTTTAATCTGATTCTTCCAGACTACGTCTGATGTTACTGTATTTTCATATGCTTATAGACTACTGAGATTTTTCTCTTTATTTACATTGAAATTTCCTGTTATCTTTATTTTTCTGTCATCTTTTTTTTTTTTTTTTGTACCAAGGATTGAACTGAAGGGTGCTTAACTACTGAGCCACATCCTCAGTGCCTTTTTATTATTTATTTTGAGACAGGGTCTCACTAAGTGGCTTAGGGCCTCACTAAGTTACTGAGGCTGGCTTTGAACTAACGATCTTCTTGCCTCAGCCTCCTGAACCTCTGGGATTACAGGCATGGGCCACTGTGCCTGGCCTTCTATTTTTATATTGATAGGTGGTGGGTTTTTTTTGGTACCATAATAAATAATGTCATTTTTGAACGTGAAAAAAATAGTGCAATCCAAATCAAAATTCAACTTGTGTAAGTGTATTTGTGTGTATAACTTAACAGTTTCTAAAACTGCATATCAGAATGCAGCCTGCCAAGAATGACGAAGGGTGTTTTGAAGGAGGAAGAAGTTGCAGATGTCATACTCGTAGGTATTAAGGTTTATTGAGAATGTGCTGTGTGCCAGTCACCGTTATAGGCACTTGAATCTCTTTATGTGGTACAGGGATAAAATATGGTAGGAGCATTCTCTTTAACCCTTCAGGAGCAAGAATCACTGCCACATCTCTTTCGGGTTACATGGCAGGCTCTAACTGAAGCTTCTAACCTACATCTCACCATGAAGTGCAGTGTGTAGTCCTTCCATTCACCCCTCAGTCATTCTGCTTGAGTCCAGCTGGCCTCTTGATGCTCCACTGCTTTAAGAACCCCCCTGCCTCTGCTTTTTGGCTGTGGTTATTCTGTATTGCTCCCTGCCTCTTTACCCAGCTGTTATTAGTCGTTACAGCGATCACTACATGTCATTGTCCATTTTGTCTTATTATGTGTCTCTCGTTGGACTCTAAGGTCTGTGATGACAGATTTTTGTGTTCACTGTTGAACTCCCAGGTCTATAATAGATCCTCCAACAACAATGTGTTGAATGAATTAATTAAGTTTCCATAGTATACTTTAAAAATCTTTATGCAACTGGATATTTCAATTCCACTAAGGCTTAGGATATAAATTTTTATTGTATTTAAAGTATGAAATGGTGTCTTGGCAGTATGGTTCTGACTAACTGCAATAGACTTCAGATTCAGATGGAGGTGGGCTTAAATCTTAAATCACCCATATCCCACTACTAATCATCCCTGCTCCACTTCCGATCACCACTTGGTGGTGGTGTGACTGTTTACCTTTCCTCTCTCTAAGCTTGTTTCCTTGCTTGCAAACAATGATGTAATATTAGCCCTGTTGAGGGACAAGATCTAATTCTTTTAAAGGCTCACTCTGGTGGTTGTGGATTGAGGATCCCCTGGGGATGGGGGATGTGCAAGTGGAAACAGGAAAACAGTGCAGGAGGTGATCCTGGCCCAGACCAAAGAGGAAGTATGGAGGGTTGAGAAACAATCAAATCCTGGATAGGTTTTAAAGATGGAAACTGCTGTGTTAACTAGAAGTTTGGTTTTCATGGATGAGAGAAAGAGCTGGTAAGAATGGATCCGAGGATTCAAGACTAAGAAACTGGAAAGGTTGGAGTTGCCATTTATTGAGATGGAGAAAGGGAAGTGAAGATTGTTAGCTTGGACATTAAACATGAAATGTGAGTTACAAACCCAAGCAGCATTGTGGAGTGAGCTGCTGGAAGAAGGGATCTGGAGTTCACAGAGAAGGTTATCTCTCTCAGGAGATGTTTAAGAGACTCCATCACCTTAAAATGTATGAACAAGGAGTCTGGGTAGAGGAGAGAAGAATGTGGTGATCTGAGTTACGGGGCATCTCAATGTTTAGAAATTGGCGGATAAAGAGGAAACAGGGTCAGAGACTGAGCAGTGGCCATTGAGGAAGGAAAAATCTAGGAGACTGAGAAATTGAGGGAGGATGTGTTTGCTTCCATGAGGCAGGAGGGATTGCTGCTGGTGTGTCAAATAAGATGAGGTCTAACAACTGATGGATATTAGATTAAGTATAAATTGTTTTGCAAATTATGTTAAAGGTAGGTGGGCTGGTGGAGCTTGATCCAGCAAACTTCTGAAACACCTTCTTATAAAATACCACAACCAAAGCCAGCAACAGCATCACCTCCATATTAATCTCTAAAATGTTGATGAACTGTGCATTTTGTAGGGGGTCGATTTACAGCTTTTTAGGAATGTCTGTCTATGGCTCCGTCATTATCACATATTGCCTGCTTTCCCAGGCTCTCTAGGACTTTATTTATATTGAAATTTCCTGTTTATCTTTTCTTACCTTCATCAGTGCACTCATGGGCAGGAACTGTGGCTGATGAACCAATTTCCATCAAGCTACCATGGCTGGGTGTTCGAGAAGGCTTTGGTAGACACAACCCTAGTCGGCTGGAGGGCGGCTGAGTACACTTGTGTTTGGTGGCAGGGTTGGTGGGGGGTTTCAGCACCAGTGTGATCATGGAGTGCTTCTACCCAGTGGAGCTCTGACACCGACTACCCATGTTTAGTGCAGACTCCTCAATCTTACAAGATGGCTCTTGCTTCAGACCCTAGTGGCAAGTCTTTGGTCCCTCCAGGCTACCTGCACTTCCACCTAGCTGACTACAAATTTGGAAGTTTCCATGACCCCACTCAGAAAGGATAATTTTCTAGAATGCCTCAGAACTCAGGAAAGGGCCAGAGATCAGGGGGCCTGGCCAGATGTCCCTAGCTCTCTCATTGTAGTTGGTCTTTCTGGTGATCAGCCCAATCCTGAAACTCTCTTAGGATCCTGCTTGGAATCACCTTGTTAGCCTAGCAAAGCTCTCTTATTGGGGGGAATTCCAAGGGATTTTAAAGCTCTGCCATGGACCAGGGACAAAACACACACACACACACATACACACACATATTTTAAATCATTATACCATGGGTGAATTTTTAAAGCAGGACTAGGGGAATTGATCAGTCTCCAAACCTTCCCCAAAGTGAAATGCCAACCCCCAAAATGCAGAGCACTGTGGTGTGACTCAGCCTGGTGTTGATGACCAAGGCTGCTCTGGCTATTTGGTGGTATTGGGTGGTGTGGGCTGGTAAGTGAGCAGCATCTTGGCTCAGGATGGTTCATCTTTTGGAAGAAAGCCTCTGCCAGTTCCAAAAGGAGGATGGAGATGGGCTAATCCTGTTCTCCAGACAGAAGATTGGGAAGATGCATCTGGTGCACTACAGTCAAGGATGGCCATCTATTCAGAATTCAGGTAGTGATCAGGAGATGGGGGGCAAGATAAATATTTATTCATGGCCCACATCAGGGCATCTAGTACCAGACTCTTTACTTATTCCACAACAAACCTTTGAAGTAATGATGGATTCATTGTTCACCCACTTGTACTCACTGAGCAATGGCTGTGTTCTGGGTACTGCATTAGGTACTGGGGATAAGACTATGATGTGGTGCCTGTCCCTTAAGGAACTTTTAGTCTAATTGAGGATGATTAATGCTAGCAACAAGTGCCAATGTTTTAAGTGCAATGTGAGATGCTTTGTAAGTACTTTGAAGGAAGATATAAGAATCAGAGAGAGGGTGAGTTACTTAAAGTCACTTAGCTAGTAAATAATGGATCCAGGAATGGAACCCATATTTTTCTGACATGCAAACCAGTTCTTCCCTTAGTATCCTTCTGGCTAGCCTAATAAAGCATGGTGGCAGGAAGGAGAGGGCTGTGGAATTCAGGCCCTGCCCACTGGTGGATCATGAGTAGAATGTCAACCACCCGAGGCCGGAGGTCTCCATCCCGCAGTCTCTATATTGGCTACTAAGCAATACTTCCCTCTGAAAATCCACTGAACACTCTTCTAGTTGATTTCTTCTTGGCTTTTGCAGTTCTTTTATAACACCTCTGGGGTTCCTGCGACATCTGCCTGCCTCTGCTTACTGTGTGCCTAGGCAGCAGGTCCTGGGGTGGATAGATTTTTTCATCTAGCAACTAACAAGGAGGTGAATGTGGTAGTGCCCTGATTTCTCTTTCCACCTAATGACATGCATGGCTCAGCTGAGCATACAGGCCAGAGGTAGGACTCCAGTCTGGTCACTGGTAATTTGAAGGGGAAATGACAGCCATGGAATGACAGCAACCTGTCTTCAGTTTCTAAGCCAGCAAACCAAGTTTCTGATTCTGGAGAAGGGCTTGGGCTGCATGTCCCTGGCAGATACTGCTGTGGATCAAAACATTGTTATTATCACATGGTGCAGCGTCCTCAGTAACCAGCTTCAGCTTTGAGAATCTATTTTAACCTAGTTTTTTTCTCTCTAAAAAATAAAATAAATTCACTAGGGGATCTCTAAATGTGCTTTGGGAAACCTCACTGTCTGTGATGGTGTTTAGTCCCTCAACCTCTTGGTCCTTCCCGGCTTCTACTTCTATAGCAAATGATCATTGGTGGCACCTCCCAATGGCCTTGCCATTGCTTCCTGTCACACAAAAGCAGAGATCTGTTTCAGCTGCAAAGAGAAAATGTAAAGGAACCTGTATATGTCAGCCATTGGGAATGCCTTCCTGCAGGAGCATTCAAAGAAAAGACAGGAGATTGCAACACACTGGAGGGAACTCTGCAGAAGGAGGGCAGGGTGCCTTAATGCTCAGGAGGCATGTGGCGTGAGACACCCATGTCCAGTCAGTGTGTTATATGCATTTTCCTAACAAGTACAAATCATTGCAAATTGTTAACTCTCTAGAGTGAAAGGTAGACTGGATATAGTCATTTCTATCATGACTTCCCTGATTTCTTAAGTGGGGTCAAAAGGGACTAGAGTTACAACTGGTGTTTTGTTGAGAAATAGAACAAATGAGAATGGGTTGCAGGTGTGAGTGCCTCTTCTCCTACAATTCTGTAGAAGAGCTCAATGTGCAAGGGTAAGCTCGAGAGATTGAGTCCGGGTCCCTTAGCATCAGAGGAGGGCCCAGCACTGGTCACCATTCCTCACGCTCTCACCCCAGGCACGCTGACCACCCTACGGGCAGCACCCCACACCTACATCTTGACTCCACTTGCCAGTGCTTATTTGGCCTCCTCTTCCTGGCTCTCTCTGAGGACTTAGCTGGGCTGAGTCTCCCCCGCCAGCCATGACCACCTCCACACATGCACGGCCTTGTATTTCCCGCTACCACAGTACTTAGGGCATTTATGTCGTCACCACATTGAAGCTCCTTAGGCGAGGACCAGAACTTTCCATATCCAGTGTAAGCAATTTGTTCCCATATATGAAAGGAAAAGGGGAGGACGAAAGGGAAGAAGAAAGGAAAGAAGGAAAAAGGAACCAAAGGACAGACAGAGCATCGAGTCACATGAGCTTGAGTCCCATCTATAGCTCTTCTCTCTCATCTCAAGCAAATCTTTACTTCTTGACCCTTTGTCTCTTTTTTCTAGGGTGTGGGGGGAGGAACACCAGTAATGATAATAATACTACCTTCACTGAATCATGGTAAGGATCTAATAAGAAAACATTTATAAAGGGCCTAACAGAGCCTAGCAGTTGGAGAGCAATAAAAAAAAAAAAAAAAAACGCTAGTTCCTGGACTAGGGCTCCTAAATGATCACTTTGGGCAAAGAAAAATAAATGAGAACACCAGTGAAAGGAGAGAGGAAAAAAATATGGAAGTTTGTGTACTTCTATTTTAGGGAAGAAAATTTCTTTAAATATGAAGCAGAGGGCAATGTTGCAGTTAGGAGATGATCATGTCTTGGGGCACTTTGGATAGAAAAGGAAAAGGTACAGATTTTTTTTTCCCTTCTCTGAGACGTTTCACACACATGACACATGTATCTGTCAAGGCCAGAGTAGGGCAGGTAGGACTGCTGAGGGACAGGCAGAGTGTCCTTGTGTTGCCATCCTCAAAGAATGGCAGTCACTGGGAGGGAAGGGCATGGGGATTGTGAGTTCCGTAAGTCCTGAGTCTAAGTGCCAGTGTGCTGGGCACTTTGATTTCAAAATATCACTAGACTCAGATAAAAGAGATCTTCCCACTATTACTGACCAGGTGGCCTTGAGCCTGCCTCATAACTTCTCTAAACCTTAGTGTCCCTGACTGTACAGTGGATGTGCTAAGAACACCTGCTCTCAGGAGGTTGCTGCCAGGGTTCCGCGTGACAACAGATGAGATTTCTTTGATGAAGTCTGCGTGCTGTGCTAATGTTGATCATGGTTGTGGTTATCACCATCCAGGTCCCCATTTTCTGCCTCACCCCACTCATCCCTCCTGGGAGGTTTTATCGTAGAGCTCAGGATGACACAATGCAACCAGGTGTCTGATTTATATTATAGTCCATGTATGCTTTTTTTACTTGTGTCCTGGGGAAGATCTCCTGGCTTTCCAGAAGGGTCACAGCAATATGGCCACAGCCACAAGAACCCTTCAGAAGACTTCTGAAACTTTAAAGATCCCATGTCACATTTGGCTCCTGTGGATGCTAAATGTCTGAGACCTATAGAAGGGAGACACTATTACTGATGGCCTTGAGTCAGGACACCAGTTCTATCTGGAACATTTATGTCTTGGAAGTTATATACAGACAACCCTGGCTCTGTGAGATCTCCCCTCAAGAGCCATGTAGTATAATGTATTAGTCAGCTGTTGCTGCATGACAAACCATAAAGGTAATGACTTCAAACACCACAGACTTCCTGTCTCACAGCATCCACGGTCAGGAGCCTGGATACAATGTAGCAGTTTTCTGTGCTCTGAGGTTTCTTAGTACTTCAATCCTTTCTGGATTCTGTACCATGTTCCTTTCTGGAGCTTAGTTTCCACTTCCAGGTTCATGTGGTCATTGGAAGAATTAAGTTCCTTGTGGCTGCAGGACTGAGGTTCTCATTTTCTTGCTGACTACTATCCACAGGTCAACCTCAGCTCTCAGAGGTACCTGGAGTTCTTTGCCATATGGCAGCCCCCTTGCAGACCCTCTTAAAGCCAGCAGATGCCTGTCACTCCAGGCTGCTAAAGCAGTCTCATCTGATGTCTGCATTCCCAGGAATGGCCATCCCATCATTTTTGCCATATTCTGGAATGTGTCAGGTTCGGTCAGCACCCAGAAGGGGAGGGAATGATATAAAGAAGTGACACAGTGAGTCACCTTAGGGTGGGTCTGATGTAGGAGAGGTACTCCACATAAATAGACTTTCCAGAGGCAATTTACTTAACCTGAACTAGTCTAATTCAAAATGAGAGAAAGAAGAACAATATGGCAGAGTTCTCTCAAAGCCATATTGATTAAATGGAAAGGTTACCTTATGTACTGATATAATCCTTCTGATTTTTAATATTGAAGTATCTCTCTTTTTGAAAAAGAAGTGATAGTAATAGTAGATGACATTTGTGAAAATATTCTTGATGGAGAAAATATGAAAGCAGCAACTTTGTCATGGTCCTTGAGGGTTTCATTGTTGTTGAATTTCACTAATTCATGAAATTCTCAAAGTCTGAAATGATTAGTTTAAACTCCTAGCTCCCAATTCCTGTCCGTTTTAGAGGCACACACTATCTTGCATCAATAAAATAGAAAAAAGGAGAGTTTAATGTGGTTTGCTAAGATTATCACCAACCAAGATTGGTCTTTGCAGAGCATCTCTGTGGCCACAAAGCCTTAGCCTTCACCCTGAGTGATTAATTCCAGCCAGAGTGGGGCACCATGATCTAGCTAGATGAGCACCCCTGTGGCTACCCTGGTCCCTACAGAGAGACATCCAGCATCCTTTGTCTCACCAGAGCCACTCTGTGGAAAATAGCTCCCTGTCCTCTGCCACCTGCCCTCATACCCAGCTCTCTTTGGGACACTTAATCCCTTTGTCTTCTAGTCATAGTGAATTGGAGCTGACAGCAGAATGTGCCAGGATATGGACCATGGAAACATGCAGGCCAAGGGAGGAAAAGGGTGCTTCTACCCAGGAGAGCAAGGAAAGAAGGTCATACACAGCTGATGTGATTGGGCTGGGCCTTCCCAAGTAGGTAGGGTTGGGAGGCACAGGGTAGGAAATGTTGGTGTAATAAGGGCTTTTAGTCTAGAGGATCTAAGACCAACAGTGCTTTTCCTCTCCTCTGTGTGTTTGGGGAAGCCTCGCCCTCTGCCTTCAGGTTCTTCCCCAGCCTGTCCCACAGCAGCTACCTTAATTGACCATCAGGACCAGCTGGGTGGCTTTGCAGGACACCCTCCTCTGCAGCAGGTTTTATGGCCCTCATCACATTTCTGTAACTGGGAGTCCCCCGCTAGCCAGGGCTCTTGTTCAGGTCTTCATCCTTGGTGCCTAGTGGCATCTGTCACCTTACCTGTTTCTAGACAAAGGCTTGGTGATTGGAGCCCTGCAGCTTAAGGGGATGGGGAGGCAGAGCTGATAGTGGGGAAGGGGGCAGTAAATGGTGTGATCACAGCTTAGAAAAGTTTGAATGCAAGTCCAATAATGTGTTCTTTAGATTGGGGGTCACCAACTGTCCCTGATTAACAAAAAACAACATTAAAACCATGTCTTAGGTAAATAATTTTATCACTTAAGTAAATACTGACTGCCAGCTTCTATAGTCTGTGGCTATGAATGCAAGTTCTGTCAGATGTCTTCTGAGGTCCTGTCCTTATTTTGTGTGAAAGTTAGGGATGTGTTTTAGGTCTTCCCTTATCCCAACCCCCTCAGGTGGTTTATGAGGGTTCTTTTTCTTTTTACATTTCTACAGTTAAAGACTCTGGTGACATAAATCGAAGTTGCCCCAGTGTCACTTTTGAACCGATAGAGATATGTTATTCAGGGCTGCATGCCCCCTGCCAGGGAGTCCAGTCTGGATTTGCCCAGTCTCTTCTAGCAGTTAGATGTCACACAGGTCCCATGAAGCCGGCCAAGCAACATGAGAGTTAAGATCAGACTTTATGAGGCACTTCAATGTAGAACTTAAAGAACATGCCCCCCGCCCCATTCATGAGTCATATCCTCCAGGAGCTTTAAGAAGCCAGTTAAAACATGAAGTGGTTTAAGTGCTGTGATTGAAATAGGTGTTTCAGGAAGAAACTAGGAGTGATGCCGCCCCTGCTGAGAGGAGTTTCCTTCTTCCTTCCCGGAGAAGAAGTCCTGGGGGGCCCAGTGGAGAGTGGTTGAATGATGGAGTGGAACTAGCCCAGCCTGCATTTCTTTGAGATGAAGAGAGCCTGAGTAGAAACCCCAGTCCTGCAGTATATCAAGTACTCTGGGTCTCTGAGCAGTTTCTAAAACTTTTTCTGATTTCCAGTCTTTTCATCTATAAAAATAGGATGATAAAATCTTGGTAGGAAATTTGTGTGAACGTACATTGTCAACCATGATGTGACATATGAAGAGGTATTGTAAACATATTGGCGATGATTATCTAGCACTTAATTTTGAGTAAGACTTCTCTCCCAAAGTAGATTGAAAACTCTTTGAGGACAAGGACTTTGTCTGCCTCAACCCACAGTGACAATTTTGCCCAGGGCTAAACTGGCAACAACTTGTCTGATAGAAACAACTTTTATATAAGGAGGCTAAGAGAATATTTGAAAATGCCAGCACCTAGGATATCCAGAGTTCACCTATAACTTCTTCTGCACACCACAGTGCTGGGGGAGTGTCATAATCTTAGTATTGGTAAAATTACATTTATACATTATTATATGGAATCTCTCTTTTTGACTTATGTAACATACCCTAGGCACCATGCTAGAGGTCCAGCATTCATTTAATTCTTGTTAATCCCACAGAGAAGGAATGTTTACTCCACTTTATTGATGAGGATCAGGGAGGGTAGGTAACCTTCTCAAGGTTTCTTACAGCTACACAACTTGTCAACTGAAGTATAAGACAATTCTGCATACTAGATTTCTAAAGGTCATCATTCATCCTCTAGCAGCAATTTAAAATGGTCACATCATATCCATGCAAACAGCAGTGGGCATGGGTAAACCTCAAGGATACCTATTTCCTGGATTAATTCTGGTTAGCTCTTTCCTGTCTGCTTGTGCTAACTGCTCGGTTCTCCAGTCACTAGGGCTTCGGATCCCAGGAGACTCACCCACCCCTGGGTCCTTATGCTCATCACAAGCTGTAGCAGGGTGCCTTTCCCTCCTGTCTTTTCATACACAGATGCTACTCTGGGCTTGGCTTTGTCCAAAAAAGGGCTTTCTGAAATTCAGGGGCTGGTGTGGCACCCGTCTGAGCTAGTGTAAAGAAAGCAAGCAGATCAGCCCTGCCGCCACAGCCTGGCCGAGGAGGAGAGGGAAAAGGAAGGAGGTGATTTTTTACTTTCAGTGAGCACTGTGTTTCCATTAGAAGAGGGATGACCTTCTCAGAAAGGTTACAGAATCATTATTAGAGATCGTCAGAGCTGACTAGACACTGGATTAATGGGGATTTGGTAGATTTCTATGAAGAGTGCTTGAACGTAAAATTCCTAGGCCAACACAAAGACAGTTCTTTCAAATCTGGAAAACTGTATGCCCAGAAATTTACAGGTTTCAGGAAGCTCAGACCGGACACAGTTGCAGGTGCATAATTTCCAGGGGGAGAGACTGCTCAGAGACCCAGAGTACTGAATGGCATGCTTATTTCCTCCTCTTATGTCTGAGTACAGTGTTAACTAATGGGAACAGTTGGTTTGTTCTAGCAAGTCGTCCCAGGGAACACATGTTTCCTTTATTGAGCTTCTACTTGCAGATTCTTCCCTGGTTGACTTTGCTCTCTGTCTGACTGGGAAACTTTGCTTTTCTTGCATTTTCTGCATCTAGCTCATGTTGTACATTCCTCACAGCGTGGGAGCCTGGGAGATGGCAGTGCAGGATCCAACCCTAGACACCCATCTCTGTGATTAACTAAGGCCTCTCTGAGCCGTGGCAGGGCTTCTTGTTGGGTCCCAGATGTGGATGATGTTCTAGTGGTTACTGGGCTCATTGTCTTTCTGTCTACAGTCCTGCATTTCTCTTAGTGCTCAGATCTAAAAATCTCCAGGTGGTTTTCACTGTGTTTTATTTCATTAATCTGAAACAGAAATCGTGTCTCCTCCCTCCTGGGCTGGGAAGGCCCACTGAAATGTCAAGTTTCTTTGCTTTGGGATGGGATTTATTGACTCATGATGACCATACTGGACAACCCCTGCTTACACTGTTAGGAAAAAAAAAAATGATGATTTAGTAACCATAGTATGACAGACAAAAATCTTTCCTCTCGAAGCTGTTTTTGATCCCCCTCAAACCAAAGTGTCCGGCTATTGTGGTTTGAATGTGTATCTTCCAAAATTCAGGGACATCAGTGTGACCATATTAAGGGTAGGGCCTTTAAGAAGACTGACCACGAGGGCTCCTTGCTTGTTAAAGGAATTAAGACTTAGGCCTATAAAAGAGATATTCTGCAGACTTGGGCTAGCATGACCTTCTGCCATATATGGACTCAGCAAGGAAGCCCTCACAAGAGCAGGTGCTGTGCCTTGAACTTGAACTCCCCAGCTTCTTGAACTATAAGAAATAGATTTGTGGTTCTTATCAGTTATCCAGTCATAGGTATGTCATAGTAGCTGCCCCAAGGACTGAGACAAGCCCTCTTCCTCCATGTCCCTGTTGCAGTTGGGAGACCCCTCTGCATCACAGTGACCCATTCCTACGTCTGCTCCCACTGCATTCTAAGTATAGAGGCCAGAGACCAGGTGAGAGTCATTGCTAGGACCCCAGCCCCTAGCATAGGCCATGCCTAACTGCACAATCATGGCTGATGAAGTTATAGACAAGGAAGACCTAAGAGGAAGGAGAGGGGAAGAAAGAGATCAGGAGGCAAAGGGAACCGGCAAGCAGAGCAAGAGGATATGGTGAAATGCTGGAAGGATCCGTGGTTATCTAAACAACCTCATTTCATAGGTTAAACAACAGGGTCTGCAAGAGGTCACTTCCCTGTGCTGTCCCTGCTCAGTGCCCTTTGAGCCACACTTCACTGGCCAGATCCCCAGGCCCTCAGTGTGGCATTTTCTGTGCCTTTTCTGCTCAGTGAAGGATGGCAGAAGTGATCTGATTGGGATCAAATCCAGCCTTGATCCCAACTCTGCCACTAACCCTTCAGCCTTGGGAAGGTTACTGCGCCTCTTGCAGTGCCAGGTTCCCCTTGTTTAAAACAAAAGTAACAATAACCTACCTCTCTCAGAAGACATGGTCAAGTCCGAACGAACGAACCTTCTTATATATAACAAAAGGACACTTGTGTCTTATATTACTAGTAATTATGCTTTAGTTTTCATATTGTGGTCATTATTGTGATGATTTAACCTCTAACCACCTGATCTTGGACCACACGCCTCTCCTTAAAAACTGAGTAATCTATCATTTGTACAATAGAGGAATGGCCAGGGTATCACTCCAGTTTGGCAGTTGTATAGAGGGATGCAGGACGCTGTCATGTAGAGGATGTAATTTGGGGAGGCAGACCCCCCTAGCACTGAATCTTACCTGCCCTTCACATTCTATCATGTATGCATGCACCGGCCCTGCCTGGGTGGAAGACTCATCACATAGTCACGGTAACAATGAAAAACGAAATTGCACAGTTACAGATGCAATAAAACCTTAACCTTATATAGCCCTTTGGAATTTAGTTTTTACATATGACATTTTTGATCTGAAATTTCCATAAACCTTCAATGGAAATATTTCCATAACCTCACTTTGTAAGTGAGTAAGTGAAGACCCCCCACTGGGTGAGTGACTTCTCTTGGGTCATCCATCTGTAAGGGATCTAACGTGGCGCCTGTCATTCCCAGTCACTTACTATTTCCTGTACGTCATCCCTCTGATGAAATAAGTGGAAACTTGCTTTGTTAACTAGTGTATGAAACTTGTAGTACTCAACACCGTGGCCTCTGTGTGGAGGTGTCCCTCAGACTTGTCCCTGGCATCCCACCAGCTTGCCTGAAAGGCCACAGCTCCCTCACTGAAGAGCCTGAACGAACTCTGAGTGTTTTCATTGACTTCTCTGATCTTCCAACTCAAGTTAAAAGCATCATTTTGCTTCGCTGTCAGTCAATTTCACTTTTGTGAGAATTTTAAAGATGTATAAGCCCCTAAGGTGACAGTCCCAGCCTGATGCTGTCACGCTGAGCTGTGTCATATTGAATTCTGTCACTGAACAGAAACAAAACGAAATGCACCCAGGTGTAAAATTCCAGGCCTTGTTTGTTCTTATCAATACCGGATTAGAATGGCAGCGTCTAATGTGATGAAATTGATATGATGAAGATGGATGTTTTAACTTTAATGGGTTGGTAGTAAAATGTATCATTTGTATATTCATGTATTCATATGCATGCACAGATGCGCAGACAGCAAAAACCTCGTCATTTGACCACGTCTTAAAATTTTTAATACTTTCATTGGTAATTAGACTTGGTACCCATCACGATGTATGGAGTCCCTCTTTTGTCCTCCCTGTCTTTTTGAAATCAAAGCATTTGATTGGATCCCCATGGCTTTTTTTTTTTTTTTCATCAAATTTCTAAATAAGCCTCTTGGTTGGAGATAGACTTTTATCTGTGTACTTCCATGCGGAGGTACGTTTTCTTACTGTGTTCCTCTGAATGCAGATGATTTTTCAAGATAGCAAGTTGACAAATGAGGCCTTGGTGTACTACTGATACAACTCAGCAGTGTAGGAGCACAGGGCTTTTAAAACATTTACTAAGAAATCACCATCCCGCCATCTCCATGTCCCCACAAGTGGGATGTCTAAGCTCCCGCTGGCTTTACCTACCGGGACGTGTGCTGAAATGTTTTATTTATGGCTTTGGAGTTTTATCGTTATTCACCAGAACAGTTTGTTTTCAAGAATTTTATAACAGGAAAATTTTAAATGACTGTTCTATTTTATGGTCTTTTCCAAGTATAGTTTTGTCTATGTTATTTAAAATCAGAGCACTATTATCTTCTAAAATATTAACGAAACTTTTAAATCCTTCAATCACACAATAATGATGACTCTCTAGCAGCACAATCGTGATAAGTGTTTTAATACTAGGCTAACAAGAGCAGCCTCCCTAGGTCAAGTTTCTAAGCACTGTTCAGACATTTTTATTTTACCTTTTCATTTTGTCTTCATAATAATCCTAGAAGTTAAGCATTATTATCTCAACCATATTAATGAGGAAACCAAGGCTTGAAGAGGTGAAGTCATTTGGCTAAGGTCACACAGTTTGTAAGAAGCTAAACTGAGATTTCAATTTAGGTCTCTTTAGTCTAAGCTATGCTGATTTTCTGTAATCAGATCATATACCTTTTCCTATAAAATTTCATTTGGTTCATATGGTGACACAGCGGGTAGCTTGAAAGAATAACTGGTGAGTGGAAGACAGAAGATGCAGGTCCTGAGATAAGACAAGAGGAACCATCATGCCCCAGGGGATTCAACTGCAGCAAGGGACACCGGCGCCTTGAACGAGGCCTTACGCACCTTGCTTTCTCCCACTTTGCAGTTGCTGGTTATCCAGTAACAGTAGACAAAGTTCAAGAGCAGATTAAGGTCAAATAAAGCAGCAAAATGTTAGCTGTCAGATCTGTTCAGCTCAAAGACGGGAGATGTGAGTTATATTACAGGGTGGTCCTCTGAGCTCGGAAAACAAAGGTGTGGAGTGGAATTGAAGTTGGCCGCCAGGCATCCATCTTTCCTTGTGATTAGGTAAAGGGCATTATTGACAGCAACAAGCACATTCCTCAGTAGAGAGACGGTTTTCAGTGGAAGTGTTCACTCCTGCGAAAACCCTGTGTGTAACACAGAGTACAAACTGCCCCTCGATTCATGTAACTGTCTTTGTAGCAGAGGGAGAGCATGTTTCTAAGCAGAAAAAGGAATGTGTTTAAAACATATGGTTGGGGCTTGCCACACTTTGCTGTAAACAGAGTAGTACTCAGTAAATGCCGGTGGAATGAATAAAAACCAAAGCCGGAGACACCGAGTGCAGAATTGCCACTTCTTTGTTGAAGTACCATCCCTTGTGGCCCCTCCTGGCCTGCACAGTCCCCCTGTTCATCCCTGCCTTTACTTCCCAGTCTCTTATGCACTAGTTTGTTCTGCTCAAAAGCCTCCCTTCAGCACTCCATGTGCCAGGCCCTGAGCTGAGAGCTGGGAATAGAAAGGTGGATGGGAAAGGACTGTGCTGGCTGGAGCCCACCTCCTCAAGTGACCAGCTGGAGGATGGTGTCCCCAGCAACACTCTATGACTCACTACATTTATCCCTGACACATACAGTGGTGGTGAGGAATTGGCCTGAGTGCATCCTTCGTCGTCTTCTGGTTTCTGCCTGACAGAGTTCCATACCTAAGGACCACTGCGTAGTCACACCACCCTAGGTTTGAATTTGAATTTTGCTCCATCCATAGCTCTTAATTTCTCTTGGCCTGTTTCCTCGTCTACAGGTTAATCAACAGGAATATCAGGACAACCAGAAAGAACACAGTGCCAGTCACTCACCATAGCAGCTTGTCCTTAAAGCACACTCAAGTGAAAAGGGACTCGTTATTTTAACAAACGTTTGCCGAGTTATTGCGTGCCAGGTGCCACGCTAGGTGCTGTGACTGCAGAGGCGACTGTGGTGCAGTAGTTGTTGTGGGTGCTGTGACGTGCAGTGGTGGAGACGGTGGACCTGAGGAGGCAGTGCTGAAGGCTAAGAAGGAGAGAGGCCAGGTGACTAAGGAGCAGTGGGACCCAGCATGTCGGAACGGGAGCAGGGGCTCAGGTCCCATCCCACCTCAACATCCCTGTCTTCCAGTGCTTGGTGCCCATAGCTATATTTTGGTGCAGACTCTGGAACTCAGTAGCCTGCTCTGCTGGTTAGGGCACAGGTGGGAAACTCAGGGTTTGTTGATACTCCTTGATCGGTGACTCTTAGGAATTAGTGTCTCTGCACCCCAGCTCCCTTACCCTGTGGGTATAACAGTTCCAGGGAGTATGTTGGATGTTGTGTCCAGGGTTTCTTGGCATCTGGTGTCATGGATCATTGCCTTCCCTCTTGAGAGTTAGGACAATTCAAACTAACACCAGGAGTATTTTCCCTGCCTGTTTCCAGGAAGGTTGTGTACCTACGTTAAGGTCTCTGATCTCCACAGACTCTTTTCATGTAACCTGGTATATGAGCCATCAAAATATTTGGGATTATATTTAATTAAACTTTTAAGATTTGAACCTTTTAAAATATAAAGATATAGTCCATCCCGTGACTTGATACCTTTCCAAGAGAAATAAACAGGGGAAAGAGATCGGGTATTAATCTGTTTATTATGTTATTTTTGCAAATGGACAGAAAAGTTTTCTCTTCCTTTGAAGGAAACTCATGAACTGAAGGGCTCGAAGTTTTATCTCCCACTCTTCCATGATGTCTGGAGAATGCCCCACCCGGATTACGCGCAGCATGACACTTGTGACACCTTTGTCTTACTCCTTGGACTCCAAGGAGATCCTAGACTCAGGCCTTTCTGACTTCAGAACACTTGTGTCTTTTTCTGTTTACACACTTTACCTCTTGAAGAAGCCCCTTGGCCAGCACCAGGGCCAAAAGGATCGTGGACCCTGAAGTGTGGTTTTAGAGGCAAAAGAAACAGTGTGAAAACAAGACCTCAGCTTCAACTCACACTCCCCCACCCCATGCCCCTGGCCCTGCCTTTTTTAGGAAAAGAAAGACTCTCAAGCCACAGACTGGCACAGCAGGGCACCAATTAGTTTAGTAAGGGAACAGCAAACAGGAAGAGAGACAGGAGGAAACACCCAGGTCCTGAGGTTTAGACTTAGGGAGCAGGTAGAGGTAAACTATAAGCCCATGGTCACTGTCTTCACTTTGAGAGCGTTCTATGACATTTTAGACCCTTGCCAAGGAGGCTGGGAATTAAGAGAGCTAAAGAAAGGAGCTGCTCTTTTGGCTACCAAGTGTGATCGGATCTCATCCTCCAGGCTGTGGTGAAAGATCATGTTCTGTCCTCTGCTTTAACCTCTGGTTCCCCTTAACTAAGCATCCCTTTCTGCCCCTCTCCCTCCTTTCTTCTCCCTGCCTCTCTCCCATTCTCCCTGCAAGCCTCTCTAACAAGCTCTTAGTTACCTAAATTGCAGAACAAAGCCAGCTTCCTGCTAACCCCTTTGGACTCCAATTACACTCATATTCAAATGCTTTCCATGCTGCAGAGCCATTGGCACTAAGTAGCACACAAGCACTTTTGCAGTGCTTAATGTAAACTTGTTGAAAAATGTACATTATTTTTCATTGACTTTAAATTGGATAAATGCTCATTGAAAAGAATAAAGTGAATTGGTATCAGAGAGAGCATTAAAAGAGCAGAGAGAGAGAGAGAGAGAGAGAGAGGAGCCAGTCAAGGCATGTGCTTTCTAAATGTAGACACTCTCATTTCGCTTTGTGGCAGTCATTTGGTCTGCGCTGTTCTAATGCACTCAGAGGCGTTGTACGTATTAATGAAATTAGATTTGTTAAGCCAGCGTGCTGGGAGTGGCAGGTTGTACTGAAAGAGCTTCAACTTTGAGATCAAACCATCTCAGGTTAGCCGCTTACTAATGTGTGGTCTTGGGCAAGGGACTTTGCCTTTTTTTTTTTGTTTTGGTACCGGGAATTGTACTCAGGCGCACTCGACCACTGAGCCACATCCCCAGCCCTATTTTGTATTTTATTTAGAGACAGGGTCTCACTGAGTTGCTTAATACCTCACTTCCACTGAGGCTGGTTTTGAACTCATGATCTTCCTGCCTCAGCTTCCCGAGCCTCTGGGATGGGGCTTTGCCTTTTTTTGAGCCTCAGTGTTCTCGTCTGTAAGATAAGAGGAATAATATCTAGGTCCTGTGATTATTGTGAAAATGGTAGGAAATGATATGTTTCTGCACCCTGCAAGTTCTCCTGCACAGTAGTTGATCAGTCACTCTGTTCTACGTACAGCTTCTGATCTCATAGTCCGTATTTAACAGAAATGTTCTCTTCTCCTTAGTAATCTTCACTCTGATACTTCATGGGATTTTTGTGGGAAGAACATTTCTAAGCCCCCTCTGCTTGCCCGTGGCTGAGCTCTCAGAGGCCAGAGACTGCCTGTTTTGTTGACTGCTTTAACACTCAGGGCCTGGCACATTGAAGGTGCTCAGGAGGTATTGGGGTTGGGGGGGTGTGGATAAAAGGATGAATGAAGCTGGGGTTGTAGCTCAATGGTAGAGCACTGGCCTAGCATGAGTGAGGCACTAGGTTGGATCCTCAGCACCACATAAACATAAATAAATAAAAGTATCATGTCCATCTACTAAAATAAAAAATATGTGCGAGCGCACACGCATATAGAAGAACAAATGAGAATGAAAGGCATTAGGCTAAATTAACCATTTACTAATTGAGGTCAGACTGCAAGGGAACCACATCTCCTGGGAAGTTTTGGCTTCCAGGCCTCACTGGGCCCTGCCACTCATTAGACTGGTCTCCTGAGTGTTTCCTTGTGCTCAATGCAGTTGCGCTTCCTCCTGCCTTTTACTTTAGATGGCGAGGAATGTCGCAGTATGAAGAGAAACACAGATTCTAAGGCCTTCGGAGAGGAGTCCCTTTCACTGAAATTCCATTAACATTCTCAAATGGGTAGGCTTTAATTTCCCACGAAATAGCCTCCATTCCAAAGGTGAGAGGCTCATATGAGCAATTGTTTCTGCCATCTTTCAGTGTTGAAAGCTCTTTAAAACCAGTGTTGCCGCTTATACTTTAATGGAGGTGGGAGTTGAAGAGTTAATACCATTTCTCGGAGCCTCCCAGGCATACCTCTGGTCTCCATGAGTGAGAGATTGCAATTGGTCTTCTGTCGTCATGGGTTCTGTTTCCTTGGATTCAACCAACTGCTGGATGGAAAATATTTAGGGAAAAAATTGTTTCCATCCTGAACATGTACAGACGCTTTCTCCCTTGTCATTATTCTGTAAATGACATAGAAAAACAACCATTCACATAGCATTTAGTATTTGGTATTATAAGCAACCTAGAGATGATTTAAAGTCTACGGGAAGATTGTGTAGGTTACATACATAAACCATACCATTTATATAAGGGACTTGAACATCCGTGGGATGCTAGAGATAACTCCTTGCAACTACCACAGGGCAACTGTGCTTTGTTACAGTAAATGACAATAATAGATAGCACTTCAGCCTTACTCACAATTGCTGATTCAACCTAGATTTATCCTTTGCCTGTTATGTTAAATACTTTCTATACATTTTTATCTAGTCTTCAGGAGAGTTCCAGGGAAGGCTTTTGTTACGTTCCCTACCATGCATATGAGGAAAACCAGCTTCAGGGAGCTGTGCTGACTCTCCTTAAGAGTAAGCTACCAAATAAGTGCCTCAGTCAGGAATCAAATTCAGGTGATGCCAAACTCAGTTCTTTCCCCTCCATGTTTCAGATCCAAACCAGTTAACCTGCTAGTCTAGCTGATATCCATACTGAGGATTTTTCTAGACCAGTGTTTTGATTCTGTGTTTCATGGGAACTTGGTTCTGCCTAGGGGTAAGAGGTCAGGGAAGAACTGAATAAACAGTGCCCCTTGGCTCCACTCCCATTTTAAAAGAATGGCTATTTTGCCTTTTTTAGATTTTGGAGTTTCCAACTTACCCAAGATGCAGAATAAAGCCAAGCTTCTGAACTCTATTTGTTGTGTGGGGGTGGGAGGATTGGCCTTGTTTCTCTGCTGCAGGAAGCAATGGAGCCATGTCTAGCAAATTTCCATGTCTTGGCTAGTCATCCAGGGCAGGGCAGAGTGCACAGTGTCCTTCTCACAATGGATACACAGGTGTGGTCTTGGGTTGGAACAGGGATGTGCAATCCAGTGCAAAGCCACTGAAGCTATGACCCCTGACACCAATCTTTAAGCTCTGTGTGTGCCATGGAAGAGGCACACACTAGGTCATTCTCAGCTGGAAAATGGGAATGGTATAGGAATCACTTTGTTCTCTATCAGTTTAGCTTAAAGTCTGGCTTGTTTGTCTTCCAGCTGGTTGCCACTGCCACATATGCTATTTTGAAAGCAGCAGCATGGTGCATAGCATGGTGGCAGCCTATCTTGGTGACTGGTTCCCATCTCCCTGAGGCCCTCCTATTCTCTAGCCACTGGGTTCCTGCTGTGCTCACCCACTGTGTGTCAAGTTCCACACTTTGTCTACAGGGAGCTTGCTGTAGCAGGATGAGAGCAGTGCAAATCCTGATGGTGAGGCAGAGAAAGCAAAGGAGAAAATGACATGTTAGAGGGGCCTTCAGGTATGAATGAGGTCCTCTAGGGCAGAAAGAATGAGGGACTCTTTCCATTAGAACATCCAAACTGGAGATGTGAAGGATTGTGGGGTGACTGCTCTGGGTGGCTGCAGCTGGGGGTGGGGCATGCTTCTTCTTTTGTGTTCTTTGTCCCTACTGTTCATCTACCTGAATCATTTCTGTGTGACCATCCCAATCTGCTCCTCCACATTCCTCTGTCAAACTGGGAACTCAACAAAGAGATTTCAGTTTAAACCCTTTTCCTTTAGGAGTTCCTACAGGACTTGGGAGCAGGCATTCATTGAAATCACTGCCTCTCCTCCTTCATTGTACCGGAAAATCAAAGTGTGCAAGACCTGTGCCTATGTGTTACAAGAGCATAAAGAAAAGTAGACGACATCACTGTGAAGCTGGTCCAAATTCAAACAAGGGAGCCTTGATTTGGACTTCATCCTGCAAGTAACAGGACCCCTCTGAACTTACTAAAGTAGGGAAATTACATGATCTGATTTGTGCAGAAAAAAGATAATTGGTACCAACGTGATGACTTAATCACAGGGTTTCAATGAGGCTGAAATGAAATAATGGATGGATGCAAAAATGCTTTTCTAAACTGTAAAGTACTTTATCCAAAGGGAGGGTGTGTAGCTATGCTACTATTTTTGGTTTTTTTTGGAAGTCTGCAGTTCACAGTTCATATTTCTGTGAGTGAATCCCATTCCACTCCCCATTTCTACTCCCAATCAGTAATTGAATGGTTAATTCTACTTTACATTTTCTCTTCTTCCAGAGTGAAGGCAGGTAAAGGGACCCTAGTTAGAGACCTGGCCCCTCTTTGCATTTCAATGGATTCCCAAGTAGTACTGCCAAATTCCAATGTGCTATTAAAATGGGCAGCAGACCAACAAAAATCTGTCCTCATCAAAAATTCAGGAAAATAAAATAAAAAGATGTGAGGCCACATTTTCAAAGGAATTCAGCCTGATCCCCCTGTATTTTTCACGTATGCAAAAATGTATCTTTTCGCACCTGCAAGCACAGTCTCTATAAGCCAATGATAGCCTCCAAATTGCCAAGGCTTAAAAAAAGAATCCGCCTTTCAAATTCAGCCCAGAAACCTAGTAATGAAACAAGGACTGGATGGAGGACTGCCTAAAAAACTATTTATAGGAATATTGGGGGAGATAATTGCTATCTCGTGACTTGCTCTAAAATACCTCTGCTTGGCATAAATATGGGTGCCGCACATTTGAGATGGAAGGTAATCCTTAAAGATAGTGGATTACTTGAACTTCCAACAATGGGTGCTTGAATACCTTCCTTTTCCTTCACCCATTTTTACAATTACTTCATCTGTGTAAGATGCTATGGAAATTTAAAATTCATGCTCTCTTTCATTTATTCATCTTTCATTGGAACTTTTGTAGAATTGATTTATTTAGCCCCTGCTCTGGTTCCAGGCCCTGTATTGGGCTCTGAGAATTTAGTGAGGAAGACAGGACAGGTGTCTCTTCTCTTGGATTTTTCCGATTGAGTACAAAAGATAACCAACTAGCCATCATTTAAATATTTAATTACAATTATAAGGGCTCTGGGAGAAAAATCCTACATTCCTGTGGATCTTCTACATTCTACTGGAAGAGAAGCACTTTAAGGGCAGGGAGTTTGTTTCTTGTTCCTGCTAGATCCGTAGTTGCTAGAATAGGCCTGGCATGTATTTTTGCATGAATTTTGAAACATGGGGAGAACTGTCATGTTGTAGAGGGACCTCAACAGGGTAGGTGAAGTTCAGAGGCTGAGACTAGGAGTTAACTGATTAAGGGTGGGCACCAGGGTGGGATGTGAATGTCCCCCAGAAGCTCACTGGTGAGACAGTGCACCAGGGTGGGCGAAAGGAGATGAAGAATGTACTGAGAGAAGGAAGAACTTGTAAAAAAAAAATGTACTCAGAGAAAGACAGCTGCCCTTCCTCAAGGTAAGAAGAGAAGGCTAGTCTTGAAGGGTTGAGTGTACGTCTGGTGGGGGTCAGATCTTGTGGGACTTTGAAGGTTATGACCAACATGTGCAGGCACTCGAAGGGTTCTGGGCTAGGAGAGGCCTGCTGATGGAATCCAGAAAACTCTCTGTCTGGTGGCATCACATGCACTGGGTCCTAAAGGACTGATTCCTAGCAAGGATGTGGACATTGGTGAATGCCATCATTTAGTGAAAGCTGTAGACATGCATTCCAGGAGAGCAGGATAGGCACCAAGCAAATGACAGTTTTCCTCACCAATGAATAAATGGGTGCTTATCTATGCCTACTCTGTACCAGGCAGAAAGGGGGCATCTTTGCCTTACAGCAAAGGCATCTCGTTGCATTTTTTTTCAGTCATTTTGTAGAAGCAGCAGTGGCTTCTAGTTAATGACCCAGTTCTTGATAGTGCTTGGCTGTGAATTCTTGAGACACTCACCTCCCCTCTCTGAATTAAATTATGTAATGCTTCAAGCACAACAGCTATCTCATAATATATGCTGCCTCAACTCTCTCATCTGCATTTATTCACTCAACATTTATGGTATGCCTCATACATCCCTGGCCCTAGGTTAAGTGACAAGGACTCTATAATGAATTAAGATACAAAGAAAATTTGCGTGCTTTGTCTGCCTACTTTGGGTAGCTTGTTTTGATTATCAAGTAAAAATACATATGAAAATGTTTTGTGAATTGAAAAATAATATATAAAAATTAGTTTTTAAAAATTATAATCTTGCCAGTTGGTTGATCAATTTCAAGCATTTTCTTACAGAATGCTTATGAAATCACTTGTGAGGCTGATCAAATACAATTATAAGAATTTTTGCTAGCTTTTACTTTAGTGCTTACCAAGCGCCAGGCAGTATCCCCGGGGTACATGTACGAACTCATTTAGTCCCTACCACACCCCATGGGAAAGCTGAGGCCAGAAAGATGTAGCACCTGCCCCAGATTGCACAGAGGGAAGCGGCAGGCTCAGATTAGAGCCCAGGTTGTCTTTACCAGACCCAAAGGCTCATGACCACATACTACATGACACAGAGCTCCAAGCCTTAATTATTATTTCTTCATGAGATTAACTATTGTTTATTCCCCCTCTTTCTTCCCACCAGAAAAAACTGCATGTTCCATAAGAGCAAGACCATATTGAGTTTTTCCATACCATAAGCACATAGACTGGTTGTTATGGTTTGGATGTGCCGCATCCAAACCATAACAACAAAAGCTCACTTTGTGAGACAGTGCAAGAAGGTTCAGAGAGAAATTATCAGGTTGTGAGAGTCTTAACCCAATCAGTGATTTAATCCCCTGATAGGGATTAACTGAGTGGTAACTGAAGTGGTAGGGCGTGGCTGGAGGAGGTGAGAACTAGGGCATGATTTTGGGTACATATTTGTACCTAGAAAGTGGAGTCTTGCTCTTTACTACTTGATCACCATGATGTGAGCTGCTTCCCTCTGCCACACACTCTGCCATGATGTTCAGCCTCACCTGAGCCCTGAGAAATGGAGCTGGCCTTCTAGGACCAAGACCACTGAAACCATGAAACCTCAAATATACTTTTCCTCCTTATGCTTGTTCTGGTCAGATCCTTTAGTCACAGCAGCAAAAACACTGGTTTAACCAGATGACTTCAGACTGAAGTATAATAGAATGGTATCGCTGAAAGGACCTAAGGTGATAAAGGAGAGACAGGGATGTGGTCACCAGTGATTTCAGATCCACCTGGAGGCGAATTCCAGAAGAAATGGAGGTCCTTGCCCAAATTCTTTCTGGTTATTTATTTGGGAATAAGGATTAGATTAAATGGAATAATAGTTTGGTTCACATGGTTCTCTTAACATTAACAGTGATGACAGTTGAGAGACGGTTACCACCTGGTCCCATTGCAGTATGTGGCAGGTGTGCCACTTGGACTCATTGGGCCATTTCAGTATGCCACCACTTGTTAGGATCGCTGAGTACTAGGCTAGATGCTTTTCGTGTGCATCTGTATCCCTTATTCCTTTAAAACATTCTGGCAAGTCTGGCTACTCTCTAGTTTTGATGGACAAGGAAACTTGGGATCAGAGAGTTGAGAGTGATTGACTCAAGGTCATAGAGCTGGTCAAGGAGTGGCGTCTGAGCCCTGGACCCCTGGGCTCCTACTCCCATCATCTTTTCTTTTAACATTGCTAAGTGTTTGGTAGCAACAGTTTTATTCCCCACACATCTCTGGTTGCCCCTCCAATGATCCGTGACTTCACTGTAGTCACAGTTGTCCTGGTACCAGGAGACTTAGCAGAAATGATCCGAACTCAGCCTGCAGACCTGCTCCTTCCTCACGGTTGTCATGACTACGCTTACATTTCTTCCACAGTGGGCGCTCCTCCATGATGGTGGCTGCTGGGCCTTGGAGAAGCAAGCCAGCTGTCACTTCCCAACATGTCCTTTAAGTGAGATGCTTCCTCCCAGGTGTTGGCTCCCCTCTCTGGGGCAGCTTCTGTGTCCTCGTCAGAAGCAGTTTTGCTGCCCTATTCCCTGTTGAAATCTTTGGATTTTTTCAGATGACAACAGATTGATCTTACTTTTTTTTAAAAAAAAAAAAAAACATTAGTGATGAGAATTTTTACTTTAACCAGAGAAGTTATTACCATCTGCAGGAACCCTGTTCTTCTAATTCCATTTCTGAGCATACTTCCCAAGAAGGCGACAAAGATGCTAGGCAGAGGCTTTAATGCATCCATGGACGTGGAGTCACATACTGTGGTGGATTTAGGCCCAGGCACCAAACCCCACAAATTATAACCTTGGGCAAGTCTTTCCCTTCTACACCCTGTTTTCCTCATCAGGAAAAACTAGTCTTTCCTCTAAACAGTTGCCAGAGACCTTTGCTTTAAAAATAAATATTCTTAAGACCAATGCCCTGGGGTTCTCCCAGTGCTCACAACCCATTTCTGGCTGCTGACTTTGAGTAACAGACCCTCCGGACCCAAGCTCCTACTTATGCTCTTCTTATTGCACCCCCAACACACCCTAGTGTCATACACTTCCCTCCATTCTCCTAGTCCACTCTGTTCTTTAACATACTGTATCCTCTTCTGGTCCTGCTTTTTGAAAAATTTTATCTCCTCTTTCAAATTCCGGTTCATATGCTGCTTTCTCTGGAATCCTTCCTTCCTTCCTCTACTAAGAGTTGATATTTAGTGTGTGCATGTGTGAAAGAGAGAGACAGGGACAGAAAGCATTGAGCCAGGATATGGATGGAGCTGGGCATTCCAGGTAGAAGGAACAGGGCATGCACGGGGGAAGGAGCTTGGTACTGGAGGGATCGAGAGAAGGCTGACATTCCTGGTACAAGTCTCCAGACTCAGATGGGGCCTAGAAGTCTGAATTTTATTCTAAATGTCCTAGGAAGGTTTTAAGAAGCTTTATCTCAGGTCATTGAGTTCTCTTGCTTTAGGTCTGTGTCTCTCTTTCCTGCTAGACTCTGAATTCTTTGAGGGCAGCAGCAACTTTCAACTCTGCATGCCCCCATTCTGTCACAGGCTTGGGATTTCCTCAGTACAAGAAGATCCAGGGAGGGAGAAGAGCTGTGTTAATGAGCTGGGTTTGTTTTTAAACCCAAGCCTCTTAGAAATTGCTTACATCTTCTCTGATTTCTTCCAGCTCATATTTTAATGTCCTTCTACCTTATTGGTGTAGGTTTGGCAGACAGAGTTTATGGAAGAAGCAAATTTTCATTTATTATAGTTTATGTTTATTATATGTATATATCCTCATTATTTTATGTGCAAAGAGTGTTTCTTAGGCAATACTCTTTAGGGAGGTAATATGCAAAGAGATCTTCTATTTCATTTTTACTAACCCCACTGTAGTTTGCTAAATCATCACCATCAAACCATACTTTAATTTAATCTACTTTATTGCTTTCCAAAGCATTTCCTACGAGTAAGATTACATTCCTTGCATTTTAAAAATAACTGGCTCTAAAACATACAAGTGAAATAAACAAATGTCTGCCCTCTTCAACCATTTTGTGTCTGTCTCTCACATGTGAGTAATGGAACCCACTGACCTGAGGGGAGGGGAAGGTATTCAAAGGGACTGTAAAAATCAGTACTCTGTCGAATAGTCTTTGGATTTGGAATGAGATGAAATCTACTACTAGAATCTGACACTACTACTAATTAACTGTGAAAAAAACTACTTAATATTTTAAGGCTTCGGTTGCCCTATCTGAAGATGAGGGTAATTGTAGCTTAGTTCATATTGTGGTTTTAATATCATTTTTAAGAAGAAAATATATAAAGTGCTTAGTAAAGTTCTAGCACATTTCAGGTGCCCAGGAAGTAGCTGTTACTACTATCACGTAGGATGCTGCTCTTTGCCCTAAAACTTCAATCCAGTTATTGAAAGTTTTGGGCCCCTATATCTACTCTCTAAAATGGAGACAATGATGGCAATCTACCTAATAGATTTGTTTGTTGTATGGATCAAATGAACTAGCACCCATAGGTGCTTAAGAAGTACCCAGCATATGGTAAGTCCACAGCAAATGTTAACTTGTATTAATAATATCAGCTATTATGTGTGGTTGCCCTTTGTTTTCAAACATCAATTAAAAGGGAATTTTCAGATTACATAAAGGCCAAGTTTTGAATTGGCCAAGCAAAAAGGGCTGTAACAGATATTATTGATTCTTTATTTAATGGGAGCCTCTGTAAGTCAGAAATATTTTTAATTTCTGAATTATCTGAATATTTGCCTTTGTTGTGGTAACTGCAATATTCAGGAGTCCTTCCTCATTAGTCTGGTTGACCTCAATGAAAGATGTCCAGTGACTCAAGTGATGAAAATTACCTTAATGAAACAGAATTCTGTAGAACATGTTGGGCTCAGATCGAGAGGTATAAAAGCCCTTTCTTTAGCAAAAGCTCCTCGTCATTCTGCTGTCCAGGATGGAAGTATTCAGGGAATTTTGCTCACTCTCCTGACTTGCCAAGTACCTACCTACTCCCCATTGCCCCTCACTGGGTATCTTCCCCTAGTATGTCATCAACCAGTGGGGTTGGGGGAGAGATTTATTGGGAAAATAAGCTCACAAACTCACAAGCTCATCTCCATCTCTAGGGTTGTAACATAGTCAGGATGAAGACAGGCATGCTTAGCTGATGTAGAAAAAACCAACTTCTCCATCAATGAAGAGTATATACTAGTATCTCAGGAATGCTTTAAAAAGGGGGGGGGGGCATTTTATGAGCTGGGTTGAATTCTCAGCACCACAAAAACCCAAACCAAAAACAGCTGTATGGAGATACAGCTGATGTGTAATATAATGAATTGGACATAGAGTATACAGTTTGATACATTTTGATTTATGTGTGTATCTGTGGAGCATTGTCACAACCACAGTAAAAAACATCCATCTCCTCCACAAGATTCTGTTCCTGTCCTCTCTTCTACAGTGACTGATCTGCTTTCTGTTAGTGTGAACTGGTTTCTACTTTCCATAACTTTGTATCTAGGAATTCATACACCATGTACTGATATTTTTGTCTGGCTTATTTATTTATTATTTATTTTTGGTACCAGGGATTGAACTCAGGGGCACTCGACCACTGAGCCACATCCCCAGCCCTATTTTGTATTTTATTTAGAGACAGGGTCTCACCGAGTTGCTGAGCGCTTCACTTTAGCTGAGGCTGGCTTTGAACTCAGGATCCTCTCCTCAGCCTCCTGAGCTGCTGGGATTATAGGAATGCACCATTGTGCTCGGCTGGTCTGGCTTATTTTACTTGACATAATTATCTTTTAAAGGGTAATTTGAAGCCACACTGCCTACCTCCAAAGTTAACTATTGGAACCATTTCTGTAATCACCCCCAGTTCCTGAAGATGTGTGCCAGTCATAGGGATTTCATGCTTGCATTTCTTTGAATTGTCACAGTAACCCTCTTCTTTATTAACATTTCATGGCCAAGAAAAGTGGTGGCCCAAAGTCACACCATTAGGGGGGTATTTGAACGCAGGCCAGTCTGACTTAACACCTGCATTCTCCTCACCTTCACCATGGTTAGAAGTGGGTCAGGCTTCATAAGGAGCCTGATATTGGTGTTCAGGGGACCTGGTTCAGCGTCTCTAGGAGTGAGGCTTTGCACATGGGTTCCTCAACTGCCGTACATCTTAGTCTCTCAGTGTGCAAAAATGGGAACATGATCTTGAGAGAAATAAATAAGAGGATGCCTTGGAGTGCCAGCTTTGTATACTCCACAAACATCAGCTCAATAAATACATGTTGAACGAAGGCAGAAAAAGTCCCTTTGGGTATTGAATAGACACCCTATGTTTGTATCTTGGGGATAAGAAGCTGAGAGAGAGTGGAGGAGGGTAGGAAGTCATGGTGAATCTTACATCGCTGTTTGACCAGCAGATGGTCACTGGCTACTACTGAGTAAATATTTGATGAATGAATGACGGAAGGCTAAAGGAGTGAGCGCACTGGGTCAGCAGTAGTCCCAGCGAGACTCAGAGCCAGGGAGGCTCCCATCAGCCAAGAGGCTGTTATGCCCACATCCCATTGAGGGTGGGACGTGGACAGTAAAAACTTTACGCTCATTGTCCTAAGACCCACAAACCAAGGGTTATCACACTTTCCACCATGACTAATTGCCCTGTGTTTAAACAGGCTCCTGGGTGAGCAGCAGCCCCCCATCCTGCCATCTGCCTGTGTGAAGCCCCAAGACGCTATGTGGTCACATCCTAATATCTAATTGCTGGGCCCAGCATTGTCCTCGGTTTCAGATGGCTGTCGGCACATGTGCTTCTGCTGTGTTTCCCGCTAAGCCAGTCCCTCTGCATGACACACGCTGCTACTGACACACCAGCCTAGTGGGCTTCACGTGGTCCAAGAATTGGAATTTGGTACCGAGTCTTGGAGATATGCTGGGGGCCTGGTTCAGTGAGAAAAATGAAGTGTGTGCCTAAAATGTTAGTGGTTCTTTTCTTTCTCAACAAAGAACCAGAGAAGAAAAGGGGCTTTTCCAAAGTGACAGAGTGTGATAGAGACAGAGCCATCCCTGACCCTTGCAGCATGGACTGCTCTTGCCTCTTGCAGTACACATCAAAGCCATCTCTTTGATCATTGTCTTTGAGACATCGGGAAAAGTGTCCAATGATAAAATAACTAGCACTATTGAGTGCTGACCATGTGTCCGGGGCTGTTCTCAGCATTTTTCATGAAATAACTTATTTAGCCCACACTTCAACCCTGTGAACGAAGAATTAGTATTGTACCAATTTTGCGGGTGAGAAAATAGAAGCACAGTGAGATCAATTAACTCGACCAAGCCATATCACTAACAAAGGCTATATCCAGGATCGGAGCCAGAAGCTGGTTCAAGCCACCACGCTCTTGCTCTATACTGTGGGGTTCCTGATTTAAGTCAATTGGTTTGTAAAAATTGATTCATTAAATAAATAAGAAAGACAATTTGGTAACCTAACGAACATGTAAAAAAGTTGGTTGGCGTTTAAAAAGAAATACACATGACATAGATCATGCTGGAGGACACTGTGTTAAGTGAAATAAGCCAGACATGAAAAGACAAATGTCACATTATCTCATTTAAATGTGGAATCTAGAAATGTCCAACTCATAGAAGCAGAAGGTGGAATGGTGGTTAACCAGGGGCTATGGTGGGGAAAGGGATTCGGTGAGAAATTGGTCAAAGGATCCAATATTTCAGTTAGGAGAAAGGTTCAAGAGATGTGTTGTATATGTCAATAATAATGTATTATATACTTAAAAGTCACTAAGAGAGCAGAGTTTAAATCTCTTCACCAGGAGCAGAATAAGTATGTGAGGTCATGCATATATTTAGCTTGACTTAGCCATTCTGCACTATATTCATATTTCTACCATGTACATATAATGTTTGTGAGTTTAAAATAAATTTTGAAAAAATTATAAAGGGATATGTTCTGCAGTTAGTGATGACAGTTGATGACCTTTATGAATGTGCCAACAACCACATGCTAAAGGGTTGAATTTCACGACATGGGAATTACATCGCAATTCAAAAATATGCATGATGATGGAGTTATAAAGTTCTTGCTGAGGGAGGGGTTGCCTACCTGTCTGCACTTCCGCCATACTGCTGTGCCCCTTGGTGGATGTGGAATGGAAGGCGCTCAGTAAGAGATGGCTTGGTGCAGGTGGAGAACATGGGTGGGATTGCAGTGCTGTGGTAAGGAGGATAAGAGGCAGAAGAGGGTCAGCATACAGCTGCTGGTGAGGGTGAGGGTAGTAGCAGCCCAACCTCATGGGTCCTTATTATGTGCAAGCACAGTTCTCCACGCTTTCCTTGTTTTAATTTATTTAATCCTTTTTCATGAATGAACACCTGAATTTCAGAGAGTTAGTTAAGTCACTTACCCAAAGGCACACAGCTATTATGTAAGGACAAAAACTGGGATTTGAAACTATATACATAGTTCCAGTGCCCATAGTTTAGCCACTGTGCTGTGCTGCTTGTCCGACATGAAAAAAGAACTCTTATTAGATCTATGGTGTCAGCTTTTGCTGGACTACATTGTTACCACAGATGATCCCCTGTTCAATTTCACATGCACCTTGTCTCATGATCTTATAACATGAGACAGTAGGGAGATCATTAGGGATCAGCACTATTATCTGCATGTTATAGAATAGGAGACTGGGACTCAGTGACCCGAGTGGAATGAATCACTATCCCACGAGGCCCAGACTTCCCATGTCCCCACTCTGCACCTGTCCATGTGCCATAGTACACCATATGCCCTTCCTGAGCATGCTCCAGTGGAGAATTATTTTTCCATCCTTGGCACCACTGTTTTGGAGAGTCTGTGCCACAGAACTTTGAGTGGAACCCACTGAGGGAATTGAACACAGTTATGAGCAGGGGGAAGGGAAGGTGAGGTTAAGGCATCCTTGGAGGAGGAGGCCAAGGTTCTTGGAGCATTGCCTCAGGAGTATCCAGGAGGGTAGAGGTTGAGCATTCAGAGATAAGACCCTGATAAAGGAAGGACCCCGATAGAGAACGTAACAGTGGGGTTTAGGTATAATTATTGCTGATTTGTTTAATTTGAGCCCTTAAATCTTTTAAAACATTCCGTAAACCTGTGTCACCAGCACAGAAAACTGAGTTGTTGTACCACATTCTGAGTTCTCCCAGGAATGGGCAACTCTGCATCTCAGAGAAAGCAACCAGGGCCAGGAAGCTAATGGCTTTGGATAAAATGCAAAACCACAAAGTAGAGAAACCCAGGGTCAGGTCACAAATGCAGAACATCTCTTTTCAAATTCCTTCCTCATTAGCCTGTACTTCCCATCACTTGTGACTCATGTTATATTTTCTTGTTATGGCAGCTAACAACTCACCAAGCAGGTACATTGCTGCATTATTTCACTTTATGCTCTCATGAGTCCTGTGAGATGGAAGAGCTGACATGAATCGTTCAGTTTTTTTAGGCACAGAGACTGAAATTGAGGAAAGTCAAAGAATTTGCTCATTGACCTCTGACAAATAAGTAAGTTCCTTTGGATATGAAGTCTTCTCTTCAAATCATAAATCCTGCATCAGGTTTGGGCAGTAAAGATGTATGGAGATGAGTTGAATTATTGCTTACTAGAGAAAAGTTTTGAGTAGGCATTTTACTGAAGGCAGAATAGGCTCATGAGCCGGTGAGTCTCCCTCAGACTCATAGGCTGGGACTTTTTCTAGAGAACACATAGGGTAGCTTCAAGGCCTTGACCTGGACTCTGATCCTAGTTGTGCCCCTACCAGCTGTGTGATCTTGACATGCCACTTCACCTCTCTGGACCTGAGTGCCCTCCTTTGCAGGATGAGATGTGTAAAGTCTGTTTTCTCACTTGTGAAGAGGATGGAATGAGACCCTCCCTGTGGAATGAGAAACATTTTGTATGTATTGGTTTCTTCCTTAGTTGCCTTTGCTGTGAATTTGAATTCTCTGTTCTAAAGTGGTAGTTCTCAAAGTATGGTCTGCAGACCTGCAGAAGAGGCTTACCTGAAAATGGGTTAAAAACTCAAATGCTGAGGCCACCACCCCAGACCTATTGAATCAGCAATCTGGGTGGGGTGACAAGCCATCCAGGTGATTCTGACACACACTGAAATTTGAGAACCACTGCTCTGAAGTGACCTCCTGTTTGGAGTCTGCTTCTGTCCCCAGAGATTGGGCAGAGAGGAACATGACTGAAACTCTGCCTTAGGTTCCTAGCCCTGCCCCATAACATCAAATTCCGTTCAGGCTTAGCATCAAGGGGCTACACTCCTGGGTATTCTGCACAGTCCCTTGGACCATGACAGGCTGTTATAATTGTGTTGTCCTGTTTATATTTATCCCTTTGCAATTCTCTGCCAACAGATGTTGAATCACTTCTCAGAACTGGCCAAGTACCCCAGTTTTGGACAAGAATTCCCTGTCTTTTTAATCCAAGCTCCTGTTTGCAACCTCGGAATGCTTGTGACCATCCAATCCATCTCCTCTCCAGATGGTTGGTGCAGGGGTCTAATTTCTCCTCATCAGTGACAGCGTGGTGGCAACATTGTATCTCAAGGCTCGACATCATGACCTGCTTGGCCTTTTATTGTCAGAGATGACAGGGAGCCCAGGAAAGCAGGTGGCATGAGCTGAGGACAATCTATTAGAGTCAGTGATTCCTGCAAAACCATTTGCTCCAGTCAAGAAATTCCTTGCAAAATAACTCTCGGTCTCAACAACCCAGGGTCTGTTATCCACTAATTATTTTTGGATTAGGGAGGGCTAACAGGACTTGGCCCCAGAAGGTCAGAATAATTTGAGTAGATAACTAGGTTGCTACATTCCCTGGGGAAAAATAGGATCTCTGAGACCAAGGTTTCAGCAACTTTGATTGAAAGGAAACCATGTACTTGTTTCCCTCTGATAAACGTTGATAAAAGACTACATTTATATGATTTTCCAAATGTCAACTATAATGTCTTGCAGTGGAACCACTTGGAAGATGATGCTGCTATGACATCAGCCTCCCAAGTTCTGTGGTGAAAAGAGTGGATTGTAAGGGGAAGGAGAGGAGGAAAGAAGAATAATGATCAGGAGGTTATTTTGATCATGAAGCCAAGAGTAATGAGGCTGCTGATTAAGGCAGAGGGGCGAGCTCCTCAAACGGCATCCTGCGAGCCGGGATTCTAATTTTTTTCTGCCCACCCTCCCCCCACCTCTGAGCTGTGAGACCCTGGGTGAATGACAAAACATTCTTGAAACCCCATTTCTAATCTGAAGGGAAGAAAATAGCCATCTCTATGCCATCCTTATGAAAACAAAGTGAAAAAAAAATTATTTATTTTAGCACGTTGCCTGGTATATAAAGGCCCAACCAATGTTTTCTCTGATGATTTTTATTGAGGGCGGTGCTAGTGAGTTCATGCGGGTGCCGCAGAGTGAAGACTTGGGCTCTGGGCAGGTTTCTTTCTCAAGTCACTGGTTAATGGAACTTTTTTTGTTAATGGAAGAAACAAAATGGAAGAAAAATATCAGGACCAGAAAGTAGCAAGGAGAAGCAGTGTAGGTGTGGGGGGAAAGCAGTGGGATGTGGCTAGAGATCACACACACACACACACACACACACACACACACACACCCCTTCTTTGATGAGGACATCAGGTAAATGAGGTGTGAGAATACACCAGTGACCATTCTCAGCGTCTTTTCTCTGGGTCATTATGAAACATTCTGCAATTAGCGGTGGGCTAGATTCCTGCCTTCCTTCCTTTCATAAGCTCTTCCTTTATTCTCACGGGACCCTTTCTTCCCCCCCACAGTTCCATTAGCATTTTTTCTGCCTTCTCCTGTGAATCATACATATTAAGCAACTATCATATAGTGATGGTTTATGATGAAAATTTCCATTTCAGAGCAGAAATGGTCAATTCATTTAGTCAGCTAGGGGCTCTAAATTGTGAGGTGGAGCATCAATGAGATACCGTTCCTGGAGACACCGTGGCACGGTTGCCAGGCACCACACAGGACACCTTCCAAACCAGGCCTTCCCGGAGGGCAGCATGTCATGGCATCTGAAGAGGACTTCTCTCTTCTGTGCCTTGTGTCTCTCCTCTCTCTGTGATTCTGTCAGTACCGAGAGCCCAGCCAGGATCCGCTGAGTGATTTACAACTTCTACCTTAAATAGAAAATGGCCTGAAGATGAAGAGAAAGTAGATGTTTTCCTAAATAGGTCTGAAGGGTTCTTCTTTTTTTCCTCTTTATGGAAAGGACCAGACTGACTTCAGGTAGAATTCTGCTTTACCACTTAGGAGATAAGTGCTTTTTGGAACCATGGGCAAATTACTAAACTTTTTTGAGACTCCATTTTTAAACGGAAGGGAAGAAAATAATTATCCCTATGTCATCATGATGAATTTTAAGAAAAGATTTACTCTTTTAGCCTTATCTTTTAAAAAAGACATATATATGTGTATATATGCATGTTTTTGATATTTAAGTCTATATATGTATATTTGGATGTGTGTTTATTTATATATACATATATACATATGTATATATGCACCATATATTTGCAAAGTCTTCCCGGGAGATAGGTACCAAAGGATAAGAGAGCAAACCATTGGGTTTTGTCTGAGAGAGGCATATGACTGAGCAGGGGCACATGTACCAGATTTTCTAGGAAGTTCTGTTTTCAGTCTCCTATTCAAGTAACTCACATGTCCATTAACATTTTTGGTATGTGTCAATCAGTTCAACCTCAGAAACTATAAAAGCAAAACATCTTTATTTGGTTTATTTGGGATCTGCAGTTTGGAAAACGCCATCTCAGAAAGCTCTGTCTGAGTCCTTCCAAGAGGCTCAAAGTTTATAGGGCTTTTGATGGGAAGTAGAAGTAAGAAACAAAGGAAATTTAACAAGTACCTGAAGAGGAAGGTGAATTAGAACAGAAAAATGACCCTGACACAGGGCTGTACATCCCTGGACTGGACATGATTGACTGCCAGGGCTACCTCTAGGTAGAAAAACTCATTGGTGACAGTTGCAGCTATATGTGACATTCATTAAAGGATGATTGTTTTTTCCAGATTTGATCAATTCAAGGATTCCCATTTCTAGGCTGCACCTCCTCTCATGGCCCCCCAACTCCGTGCTTTTCATCATGATTTTCTTCTGGGATTCACATAGGTTCACTTTCCAGAACTGTATGTAAATCACTGCATGGAATGTGATTCTTCAAAGCAAGAGACTGTATTTCCCACTCCACTGTGCTACAGGAAGGACATGAGGGGGTTTATAGAGATGCTTACATTGTAAGAAATATAGTTAGATGATGCTGATGGAAATGAGGTAGTAGACGATAGATAAAGTCTTCTGTTTGAACTATAGGTTTCAGTATGAGCTTCCTGGCGGTCCAAGGAAAAACAGACAAGTGCAACCAGTTTTGAGATTCAAAGTATCTGTGAGAAAATTGGTCTGATAAGTCATAGAAAGTGTATACTTCGTTGAAACTCTGTGTGTGTTTTAAAATTTTATGTGTGATAATGAAGTTTTAATACCAGTCTAGTCATAACACTTTCTAATTATAATGCTAGTGTAATTAAAATACTAGTCTAATTATAAAAGTGAAAACATTACATCTTGGGAACCTTGAGGTTCTGCGTTTTGCAGGGTGGAATGCCATGAAAATTTGGCATTCTGGTCCAAAATGGAAATCAATCAACCTTAAGCTGAGCTTCTAGGAATTTTTAAGATTTACCCAATTAATGGTATGTGATTCAATTAAAGAGCATGTGTCATTCCTTAAGTAATTGAAACTCCATAGCTAAGGCAAAGCTTTTTTCAGCAAAGCACTCTAGGAGGCCTGGCAAGCCTTCACTTGGAATTCAATGTGTCCAACTCCACTAACGAAACTTTGCTAATTATAAAACCCAGGAAGTTGGGTACTGGAAGAGAAACGTTTTGCACACTTTACAAATAATAAGCCTCTGCGGGGTGAATGCTGACTCGGGCATTTCAGATTTGGGCTTATTTGGGTATTCATAAGGGTCCCTCTTTGCTGATTATGTCAGCACAGCCTCTTTATTGAATTATGGATTGGGTATTTAATCATGGCCTGCGCCTTATTATTAGCCATGTAGCATTCCATTGTTTCAGTGGAAAATGGAAAGTGTAAAACCTGATTCACGTGAAAATCTATTGGCCCAGTGATAAATAATGTTTTACGGCACACTCTTCCTTTATATCCCTATAATCCTTATCTGCCAGAGAATGAGAATAAATAAGCACACCTCAAGCTGATCGATTGGGGATGGCGCTTCTGTCAAAGTGTTAGGGAGCTGGACACCTTTGTGAATTTGTCTTTCCTATATTTTTTTCTTGGCTTGAGATTTGGGGCTGTTTGGAGGAGAAATATTGATATATATTGGAGAGAATGTAAATTCTAATGGAATTGCTTAATGAGAGGTTTGATTTAGTTTAGTGTTTCTGAACTCTGGGTTGCACCTTAAACTTAGGATACTCAAAATGCCATTATCTGGGCCCAGTGCTCAGAGACGTAGATTCACCTGGTGTAGGGTGGCCCCAGTACTTTATGGTGAGGCAGCAGGACCGAGAGGGGATCACTGACCTCTGCTCGCAGGAGAGTGGTTCCTTCTCAGGGATTTAATAGCTGTGAGCTGAGTCCTGGGTCCACACCAGCTTCTCTGCCAATAAATGTCCTCTCTGGCTCTTCTGGAGTGCCATCCTCAGGGAATTGTTTGTTAGGGCATTTGTGGCAGAGGTGAAAGGTCTCCTGGAGTCCTTGAAACACAGGTGTCCTGGTGTCTCCTAGCTGTGAGATTTGGAAAAAATCTACCTCACTCTCTGGAGAAAAAAATAAATAAAAACCTCATCTTATGAATCTGGAATTTCATATTTGGTAGATGGCTTTGTGGTTTCTAGCTTCATTGGCTTTACTGAGCTGCAGGTGCTGAAAAGAGACGTGGCGATTTTTACTTCCAAGGCTGTTTGAAGATTTGGATAAGCTCATCGGATGAGGAGCTCTTCATTGTGGAGGTCATCTGTTCCCATTCTCATCCTTGCCCCTAGCCTTCCTCCCTTTAGACCTTCTTTACCTATTTTTCATATAACTCCTGAAGCTCTTGCATTTTATTTGAGAATCCATCCCCTAAATGCTCCATTCACTGTTCCTAGGATCCAAGCCTGTTCATCACAGCGGTCTCCCATTCTGTCCTCTTCTGCTCATGGCACCTATTGTCAGCTTGTAACTGGTCTTAGATGCTTCTTTTGTAACCAGTGTAACCACCAGAAATCAAAGTGATGAGTGACATGAGAAGGACACAGAGGAACCAGAGTGTTGTGGCATCACAAGGGAAATCCCTAACATGGTTGGAAAGAAATGCCATCTCTAGAGTTCTGTAGGTTTATTTGGAGCTGGCTTAACTAGAGAGGGGGACACATGTTTGGGGCAGAGGAGCTGTGTTAGTCTGATAATCAAAATTCCTGGACAGAACAGATTAGAGGGGGAAAGTTTACTTTGGCTCACAGTTTCAGAGATTAAGTCCATGGTCAGCTGATTCCATTGGTGTGGACTTGAGGTGAGGCAGAACATCATGGTCAGGGACATACATGGTGCAGGAAAGCTGCTCAATTCATGGCAGCCAGGAAGCAGAGAGAGAGAGAGACAGACACAGATACAGCCAGATGGACACAAGCAAGGGACAAAATGTAATTCCGCAAAGACTCATCCCTAGTGACCTCCTTCCTCTAGCCACATCCTACCTGCCTATAGTTACCACCCAATTATCCATCCAAATTATTCCCTCATCAAATGGATTGATCCACTGGTTAGGTTACAGCTTTCATAATCTAATGATTTCATCTCAGAACATTCTTGCATTCATTGTTGGGGGATTCCTCATATCCAAACCATAATGGAACAGAATATGCAAAGACCAGGGCTGAGCAAGAGCTTGGTAGGCTCAAGAGGATGAGGATGGTAGGATTCTGTGGGGGGATTCCAAGCAAGGACCATCTCTGAAGAACAGCCATGGATCCTGCCAACGCTGTGACCTCTGCATTTGTTACCAAGATAGTTCTAAAGACTGAATTATGGTTATTGGATTATTGCATTTTGGGGGTTGAGAGGAGAGGAGCATAACCAGTTGGGTTGGAGAGAAGAAGCCATTTTTGAGTGGTTGGTGTTTGAAATGGATCATGGATAAAAATGGGCAGGATTTTAATGATCAGTGGTATGAATGTGAATGGCGGTGGGGTGAGGGTAGTGACACCTAGCACCAGAAGCATATCACAAGTCCAGGTCCATACAGGAGTACAGATCAGTGAATCCCGTGATCCAAGTGTGCTCCTGAAGAGTGGAGCATAAACCATAGATGAGAGAGAAGGAATTTAAAATAGTTTGAATGCCAGTGAAAGAAATGGAAATGACCTTACCATGAAGAATCCGCTGGCCCAGCCTCACTTATTTTTGATAACCTTGAATTCTTTTATTTATTTATTTATATAAATGTGGTGCTGAGGATCGAACTCAGTGCCTCATACATGCAAGGCAAGTGCTCTACCACTGAGCTACAGCCCCAGCTCCATTGAGTTCTTTACTATGCATAGAATGATAACAAGTGTTTATGGGATAAAGATTTGCAGCTGTACCCTTTGAAGAGCCATTGAGGGATTTGAAGCAGAAGGTAGGGATGAAGGTGGGGGGTAGTATGATGAAAGTGGGGGGGTAGAAGGTGGGGGGTAGCATTTGGAGATGACATTCTAGCTACCCAGGGGAGAACAAATCAGGCAAGGGCAAAAATGGATGCAGTCTAACCTTAAATCTTTTTTTATCTCCTTTTTAATTAGACACCATTCATTTCCCTCAAAATATGTCACAGGTTTCTTCCTGAATTAGACGACAGGAATTTGCCCTTCTCTGAAACGCTCTTAGTTCATAAAAGGCTCTCAATACTGACTTGGATCGGAGAGGCCGAGCCTCTCAAGCAACAAGCTCCTCTCACTAACCTGAGGGAGTGCCCAGAGGGAGGAAGCAGGGTTTCTAGTGCATTCTCTAATGCTATTTATATGATAGGTTCTTTTTGGGAAATGTGCCTTGTTGAATTCTTTAATACTGGTAAGCCAAAGTGGAAAGCAGCAGCTTTTATTAGGAAAATCGATCCATCCATGGATAGATTCCCCTCCCCACTATCAATCTTGTCTGAGCCCATCTTTCAAATTGAGCAAAAGACACCTCTTCCAGGAAACCTCCTTGATTCTGAATAATTATGGCTACAATATGAAATTACTGCTGATACCACCCATGGAAATGAGTCCTTTCAGGAGAGGGATTCATTATTCTTATTTTTCCCCCCTCAGTCTTTTCCTACCTAGTACAGTGCTTGGTGCATAGAAGGTTTATTATTCCAGGTGAGCCAGTGGATAACTCACAAGGTAATAGGTACAACTGTAGTTTGATGTCATCATCTTGGGATTCCTGCCTCTGATTGCCTAGTGGACATCTCTATCAACATGACCAATAGGCAGAAGATACACATGCCCAGAAAGGACATCTTTGGCCCTCCCACCCCTTCTAAATCACCTCCCTTTTTCTCTGTTTCATATTTCAGATGATTGCAGTGTCCTTTTTCTCTTTCTATGATCTTGGGGATTGCTGATTCTTTCTTCTCCATCACATACAATGTTAGTTCTTTAGTTCCAGCTCCTCATGGTACCCACCTCTCCATCCCTGCAGCTGTTTGCCAAGCTTACCTATTTCCCAAGGTATCTAAGGCTTTCCCTGCCTTACAACAAGCTCCATACCTTGAGAACAGGAAGAACTTTGAAATGCCCAGGTCGCTCAGCAGTTCCCTCTTTTCCTGGGACTTTTAAAAATCTGGCCATCCCTCCTCCAGCATTTTATCATCCAAAATTAAATATCTCAAGGGCAATCCAGTAGAACTTACTGTGATGATGGAAATGTCCTATATCTGTGCTTATTCAGTATGACAGCCCCATGTGCCTATTGAACACTTGACATATGGTTAGTGTGACCAGAAAGCCAAATTTTTATTTTAATTAATTTAATTTTAAGTAGCTATTTGTATTAATGTGTGCCATATTGGACAGATTCTGAATATACTATGCTATCTAATTCCTCTATACCTGGACTCAATTTTTCCCTTTCGGGAATGCTTTTTTTTTTGCATTCTATCCCAAGAAAACTACTGGTCAGGAAAATCCACATGGCCACGCCTGTCCCCAGAATACCTTTCCTGGCCCTGAAACCAGATGTGGTGTTGTGGCAACCCTGTGCTCACCTATGCTGTCAGACTCGTTGTATACATTTTACAGGTACATTATGTCATCTATTGACACTGTTCTTTAAATTGTGCTCTGTATGTGTAATAAGAATTGTAATGCATTCCACTGTCATATATAAATTTAAAAAAAAAGAAAGTGAGATGCCCAGAAGTAGGAATGAAATCCCAGCATCCCGAGAACCAGTGCAGTACCTGTCTGCCATACACACAGCAGGAGGCCTTGCAACCTAGAGTAAAAGGAAAGTTCTGAGCCTATGTCTCTCTGTTGCTACTTGCCAATTCTGCAGCGTGTACCTTGATTTCCCTTCTTGTATTTGGGACATTATGACTTCGTCCTTGTTTAAGAGGCCATGGAGATCATTAATGGTTTGCATGCAGGACCTGGGATATGGAATGAACTTAGAAATGGATAGCTGCTTTTGTTAGACTGTAAATGTATTACTCCAGTCCTTCAAGTATGTGTGTGGTAGGCAATATGTTAAGAACTTGATTTGCAATATAATTTTCACCTTTTAGAACATCCCTGATTAGTGGTTAGAGTTCTCTCCATTATACTCCACTGCCATAACTGGATGAACTGGAATTCAAACCCAGCCTTGCCTGGCTTCAAGTCCTAGGCCACACTTTCTCACACCTAGTCACACACATGCTTCCACTTAATTCCAGGTAACATTACCTATGCTCAATTAACAAAGCAAATCACCAGGGGAGATAATTTAATACAGCCAGCAGAATTCCCCTGAATGGGTTGCTTTGGGAAACTGTATATTATGTTCCATGTACAGTACTTCCATTCACTGTTTGCATATTTTTAGGTAAAGAGATAAGGAAACTTTTAATCCATTCTCTCAATTAGGCTGTGTAATAGATTGTCATGGGTATTTTCGAGAGAAGTGTTCAATGATAGTGCTGTGAAGTGCATTGATCAGCTCCTTCTCAGAAGGCTCATTGATTATCAGGTCTGTGTCAGGCAGAAAGGTTGCTAGGATCCTATTCTAGCAACTGACACTTGCATTTTTAAAGGTGGCTCACAGAACTATCAAGTCAGGGGCCTCACTGGAATGTGCAGTGAGTCTTCCTTTAGTAGAGGCCCACCTAGAACCTGGATTCTGGGACTTTGCACTGACACTTGTCATTTCATTCCCCTACAGCTACGTTTTGTTTTCTGAACATCACTGCCCTTTTCTGCCATTTTTATTGAGTGTTTACTACCCTGGAAAGCATTGACTTACAACTCCAGAAAAATTTTGCAGCTGATTATGACACAAAGATAAAGATGCCCACATAGATAATGATGACCATTAGCTATATTAGGAGTCTTATCCTATGCAATAAGTACTATATCATTTCCAATTTTAGTTGAGGAAACACAGAGAGATTATGTAACCTGCCAAAGGTCACACAGCTAGAAAGTGCTACAGCTAGGATTTGAATCCAGGTAGCTTGGCCCTAAACTCTTTCCTCATAACCACAGTTATAGTCTGCATTTCAATGATTGCACTGATGATTGCAATATGAGGTAAAATGGGCTAACAGAAGTGAGTAGTTCCAGAGTCATTCTACTTCAAAGAATTTCTTAAAAGCTTTTAAGTAAATACTGTTATACCATGACATCCCAGAATTGCTGAGTTTGAATCACTAAGAAAAGGCCCAGAAAACGGTGTGTCTTCTCCCCAGCTTTTTTTTTTTAATTCTCTACCATAAGAAAACAATATTTCAAGTGCTATACAAACAAATGAAGGAGAGAAAGAAGGGTTCCTAACTTCTGCAGGGGAGTGAGACTGGAGAAAGTATTGAGAGGAGTTAAATTTGAACTGAGTATTAAAAGATGAATAGCAGTTAGTGGTGCAAAGGGAAAGGTCAGCTTTGATTCCTCCATAGGAATAAATCTGGAAAGTGCCATGCACTCAGGAAAGAGAAGGGGAGAAGGGACCTCTTTCTGATTTCAGTAGCTGTAAGGAGCTAGATGACATATTTTGCTATTGGTACCTGGGACCAGCATTAATGTAAAGGATCCTATCCTATGTGAATGATTTCAGGGGCCCTGCAGATTTGCTCTGGAAACTCTCTACCCACCTGTCAACAGATTTTGAAATCTCTCCATCAGAACTCTGCCTTGAATTTTGAAATACCCCCATTAGACCTCTGCTTTTGAGTTTAAGCCTTTGCCCCCAGCTAAAAATCAAAATGTCCTGAATTGCTGACACATGAAAGCATTAAACATGAGCACTTAATGTGATTAGTGAAGCTGTCTCAAACTTTAGAGTGCATACCCCTAGAGACACATCAGAATTGGAGGGGCTATGATGTGAAAATCGTTATCAGCCAAAATAAGATCTGAGTTAAAACTAGCAGATAAAACCGAGTTAGAAGGGCTTGGTCAGGGAAAATGGTTCTGGGAGCAGGAGAATAAAGATACCGATGATCCCTGGTCCCCTTTACTGTGTGTGCTCTGCCACTTAAGAGTGGCCTCCCATTCCCAATCGAGTCTGCAAACTGAGTGGTTCTTGGAGTCTGTAAAAAGCTGTAATGGAGGTTTATAGACGGGTGGGAGAATCCGCACTTCAACCTGAGGCTGTAGTATGTGTTCAAGGGTGGAATTTCCTTCTCTCTTTCAGCCCCCATTCTATTCCCTGAGCCAGACAAAACAAACATAGCAAAGAAAGCTAAATTCTAAACACCAGAAGCTATTTTGGGAAAATTGATGGCTCTTGTAATCCTTTGATTGACAGGTAGTATCCTAAGGACGGGTGTCATTGGGAACCTCTGTCCCAGTGGTTTTAATTATTTATTTATTTTTAGGCCAGGAACTTTTCTAGCCACATGTAAAACTAGGTCATCACAAATCACCTAGATTTATGAGAACAAAACCTCATACTGCCCACAAACATACACAGAAAAAAAGTAAAGGAGATTTTCAGTTTAGGAGCTAATCATTGTTTCCAGTGTACAATAATATTTCCAGTATGAATGTTTTTAGAAGGATTTCACCACTTCCCTCTACCTGACTCTCAAACCAGGTAGAATTGAGGATTCTAGGTGATTTATTTTGATGATTTCAGTAATAAAACTCAAGGGGGAAACTGGTTCATAGTGAATACAGTCACTTTTCATTAAAGGCAGCTAAAGGCCCAAGAATGAATCTGAAATGGAAACTAGCTCTTCTATTTGAATCAGGGACAAATATACAGTTTGCATCTGACATAAATTCTCATAGGGTGATGTGAAGAATACATCAGGCCTGCAATGAAGATTAAATTGACTATTGTTGTCCCTCCTGCTCTTCTTCTCCAGTGTCATTAATGACTGCAGGTACAAAGGAGAGGATGTAGCCCTTTGGGGTTTCCCAGTCACAGAGATGTTTAGCAGATTGCTGCTCTAGGCGCTGATCCACCATTCCCCCTGCTGCCTGCACCACAGTCTCCTTTACATCAAGACAGCAGTGGCCTCTCTAAGCAAGGCAGCCTGCCAGAGCCCGCCTGGCAGCATCTAACAGGGTGTGGGGGCCTCTCCCCTAATCCCCTGCAAACCCCAGGTGTCTGTTTGCTGTGTGAAGTCCGAATGTTGAATTTCCAGATTTCTCAATGAGGTTGAAGGTCTGTTTGGAATTTGATGATGATGCACACATTGCATTTCCCCCAGAGGGTTCGCATAGATTTTTCCTTCCCAAATACGTAAATTTCATTTCCCCTTCATTGAAAGCAACCTAAGTGAGTCGATTGTTTCTAGTTATAGAAAACCTTTAGAAGAGACTATTTGGTGCCTTCTTATCAGCTCTCCTTTAATCTCCAGGAGGTAGAAAGAGTGGGTGGGAGTTGCTATTCTTTAGGGTTTTTTATTAGCACCTAATAGGTACCACACACTGTCTTAGGTAGACTATATGTATGATTATATCTTATATTTCTGTTTTATGCTATAGAATATAATAAAAACTGAAAATATAGAAAATTAAATGATGCATAAATGAAATGTTTAATGAATGAATACATAATGGACACCCAGAAAACACCCCCTTAAGTCAAGACATAAAAACATGATCAGCACCCCAGATTTTCCCCAACTTCCTTGCCAACCTTCATTACTTTCCAACAGAAACTCTTCTGACATTATAATACTCACTTCCTTGCTTTTCTTGATTGTTCTATCTTTGAATAAATAAAACCATAAATGATTGCTTTCATGTTGCCAGACTGTGGATTTCATATAAGTGCGAGCACAGAGTACCTCTTGTGCTAGTCTCCTGTTTTGTGCAACTTATATCTTTATGATTCATCCACATTGTTGCACATATTTGTACTTCCTTTATTTTATTGGCATATCAAGTGACCATTGTGTGAATGTGCCACATTTTAGAAAATTCATTCTATGGCATCTGAGTTTGGAGCCCTTGTGATCCCTTCTGTTTGTCTATGCCTTTGGGTGCATGGAAGTTTGCAATTAGGTAAGATGGGATCGCTGGATCAGACCCGTGTGTATATTTAGCTGTAAATAAGGTATATATTGTATGCTTAATTATTCATGACCAGTTTTCCCAAAGTGATCATGTCTAGTCCTACCAACACATAGGTCTTTGTGGTTATCGACACCTGGCCATTTCCAATTTTTACATTTTTTTCCCATCCATGAACCCATTTATTCTTGTATTACTTTTGGAAGGCAAATAGTCAAAGTCCCTTTTTATAGATGAAGAAAACACATTCCCAATTTTTTAAAATATTTATTTTTTAGCTGTAGTTGGTCACAATACCTTTATTTATTTATTTTTATATGGTGCTGAGGATAGAACCCAGGGCCTCTCACGTGCTAGGCGAGTAACCACTCTAGCACTGAGCCATGACCCCAGCCCCACATTCCCAATTTTTGAAAAATATACCATAAATCATGTAAGACTGGAAGGAAACATGAAAAGGACAGAGGCAGTGACTGAGTAGTCAGGGAATGTCAAATACCTAAACTTTACTTTAGACATATAACATGATTTTAGGGGAGCATAGGATCTGTGGCACCCAAAGATCTGACGTATCTTGAATGCCATGATGGAAAAGTAAATAGTAAAACATAAAATGGAAATAAAGCCCTCTGAGGATGCTCCTCCACCTACCTTTGATGGATGCTGATTCTGCCCTGGTACTGGACTGAGCACCTTCTGTATGTTGCTCGTCTGGTGACTGTGTGCGGGAGAGTTCTTAAGTGACATAAGGCAAAGACTGCTTTGATTTACTGAGTCCTGGGGAAATTTTGTTCTTGCTTCAGGGTCTGGATGACTACTTCTCAGTTCTAAATGGACTTTGTGGATATAGGGGAGGAAAAAAATTGTTTTTCCCTCTACCCTCCTACTTTCTCAGGCTGGAGCCTGGTAAATTAGACTAATGAAAGACAGATTAACAAGGGGGATACCAGCAGAGGTCTATTAAGGTAGGCATTGTGCATACACATGGAATGACTCAGAGATGAGCAACTCAAAGGGATGCTTAGAATCTGGGCATATGGAGGATCTTAAAAGAACAATAAATGTTTAGAATAGTGGCAAGATAAAGGAGAAGGACTTTGATTCTCTAGAGCAGCTGATTGCAGCAAGGTATATATGTGGAGGAATTAATGGAAGAAAAGTGTGTTATGCAGATTGCTTGAAGGCTGTCTTTGGCCTGATAGGGTCTGCAGTTGTCTCCAGTGTTTCATCTCTGTCTTTTCTGGTAGGACAATCATCAATTTTATATCCAACATTTAGTCAAACAGTGAGAGAATGGTTTTTCTTGTATCTTCATCTCAATTGCCTTCAACTCAAAATAATCTGTACGCCAGGGTGGCATAGTCTGCTCCCTTTTAGTGGATGAAGTTCACATTAGGAAGATAAAATTCTTTCCTCATCCTGTCCCTTTGACCATGTTTCTTGGAGATGTCTGCCCTGGGAAGTCTACTGTTTTCTCCAGGTGAACTTTCTTGCAAATCTTTGCCCCCAGTCAGAAGGATCCAGACTTTACCAGACCTTCAGCACTCAGTCCCTCCCCAAGTAAGTGAAGTACAACAGCCAAATGGTGCTATTGATTCAGACTTTATATATCCCATATAAAGAAAAGGCCATAATATTCTACATCAAGATTCAGATCATAATGGAGAGGTTTTGTTTAATATGGAAGGATGGCTTCTATAAAACTAATTAATTCTGAAACTAAAATATCCAACCTCAAGGGGAGCCAAGAAAGTTCCTGCCCTACCATGCATCCTCTTTTTAGACTCTCCAACAATCTGAGGAAGATGCTGTCACAACTACAGTATAGATGGGGGAACTTTGCTTTAGAAAGGCTGAGTAACTTGCTTTAAATCACACAGCTAAAATACACAAAGTCTGCATTTGAATCCAGATGTGTCTACATTGGTCTTCACTGTTATGCCACCAAGCCTTTAATCAAAAGAAAAAATCAGGAGGAAAATCCAGCCATTGAGAATATCAGCCTGGAAGCTCTTTCCCCAAAATGCAGCTTTCTTTGGACTGCCATTCCAATGGGTTTGAAGGGGGTTCCTAGTGCTGGTTACTCTCTGTGTTATCCGGTATCATTTCTAAGAATTCTCTGAGCAGATAGTAAGGCCAAGTCATCTGGAATCTGTACGGGGAGATTGCTATCTTTCTGAGAAGTCTCCAGGTTGGACCATTGTTTTACTGTTTGGGGCTCTTATTTCAGAGCAGATATGCTATGTAAATGGATAATGTTTTCCTAGTGTTTACCAAGAAGCCAAATGCTATAGTTGTAATTTGGATGTGATTTTTGTGATAATATAAATGTGACTCTATTCGAAGTGGGTGAGTTTAAGGTCTCATGAATAAATGCTTTGACATAATCAGAATTACACGGCAAGGAGCTGACCTCCTTCGTAGGAAAAGCCCCCTGAGTATTCCTTAGCTAGTTGTAGGTTAGCCCAACAGAGAAAAATTTCCTCCTAATAGCACTTACCAGAGAAGATTGGAACCTATAGTTTGTTAGGCAATCAAATAATAATAATAATTGAAAGTCTAGAATCATAAAAAAACTTCCCAAGGCCTACCTTCAATTTTATTTCAACTGAAAATATGTAATAAATGTGCATCAAGTTATGATTCTTTTGCTCCCTATGCCAAGTCAGCATACGGCCATACTTGATTTTTTGAGTACAGTTTTGTTATTTGGAATGTAATATACTCTTTCTAATGAAACCCATAGCCATAAAACATATCTTTTGGGCTGGGGCTATAGCTCAGTGGCAGAGGACTTGCCTAGCACATGTAAGGCACTGGGTTCTAACCTAGTACAGCATAAAGATAAAAAATAAAGGCATTCTGTCCATCTACAACTACAAAACAAACAGAAAACATATCTTGTCTGATTTCTAGTTTGAGTTTCTTAAAAGTGGAATAGGGATGGTAAAACACTTAGGAAGTAACCAGAATACAGACTCCTCCTGGTCCTGTGTCATACCTTTTCACTTAATTTTTTTGGGTAGTGTTTTCTTTTAACAATTTGGCATTTTAGAGTCTTTTTTTTTTTTTTTTGTACTAGGGATTTAACCCAGGGTGCTTATCCACTGAGCCACACCCCCAGCCTGTTTTATTTTTTATTTAGAGACAGGGTCTCGCTAAGTTGCTTAGGGCCTCACTAAGTAGCTGAGACTGGCTTTGAACTTGCGATCCTCCTGCCTCAGCCTCCCAAACTGCTGGGGATTACAAGCAAGCGCCACCCCCAGCCTTTTAGATTATTTCTACATATTCAGCTTTGTTTTTAATAGAGATAACAACTTTCTTTCTTGTTATATTTGGATTTATGACATGTAAATAATCTCATACCACCCTAACCTAACAAGAACAACTGTCACTGACAGGCTTGGGATTAAATGTATGGGATTCTTGGCAAGCATCTAACATCTGTTTCTGAATTGAACAGAAGTCAAGCAGCCTGTCCAGGGCATTAGTGTTCAGAATGGTGCTGGAATCAGTCAGTGAGAAAGAAGGCAGTGCTCGTTCCTCACAGGGCTGCTCTTGCCCCTCGATTGCAGAGTTGCTTCAAGGTTTAAAGGTAAAGAAGACATAAATAAGCAACTAGCATTAAAAAGTAAGATGCACATAGCAGGATCTTAAAAAACTGTAACTTAAGAGTTTTGCCTTTTTCTTCACAACTGTCAATCCAACATTTTTATGGGATTACCATGGGCTTATATCACTGGCTGATGAGCCTTCTGGGGATAAAGGCCACGTAGTAGTCCATTTGGTTTTCTTTCTTGTGTTGCTTAGCACCTAGTAGACCTTCTAAATATGAGTTCTAATTCATTGCAGTCTAACAAGTTTGGGGCTAACTCCAAGGGGAGGGCAGGAGATCCTGGGCAGAAGACCTTTGCCTGGGTTGGGGCAGATATCAGGGCCTAGGAGAGAAGCCAGGGCTGTCTGGAATGACCAGTACAGATATGAATTCTAAATGGCCAGTGATGTGATCCTGATGGGGATTGTGCAGCCAAAAGTTCTCAATCAAACCAAATTTCCCAAGCACCCCCTAGAGATTCCCTTCCCCTTTATTTTGTTCTCTCCTGTTGCCCACGGAGATCAATTTATCAAATTTTTCTTATGCAGCCTTCCCTACCAGGCCAGAGGATGCTTGCAGAAAAAAAAAAAAAAAAAAACTGGGGACTTCTTAATGCCAGTGACCATATCTTGCTCCTTTTTAGATATAAATCTAGGAAAAGACAAATTAGAGATTTAATTTGGAAATCCTATGAAATTCCACACTTTTCAAATTGAACAATCAAGATCTCCACAGTCCCTGGGCTGAATTTATTATAACTCTTCATTCTTGATGAAAAGAAAATAGTCTCTCTAATTGCTGCTAACTCTGCTAATAAGAATCCCATCCTCTTTATCTAAACTGTATCTTAATGACAACATGTTGTTTGGCTCTATGCCATGCAACATAGGAAAGGAAGGGAAATGCCTTCTAGGAAATGCCATCACGAGGACTATTGTTGCTTTAGCTTGCCTCCATTTGAGAAGGTTCTCTAGTGTTAGCCATAGGATGTGTCTTCCTCTCACACCTGCGTTTCTCTCTGACAATCAAACTCTGTCTTTAACAATCCCATTCTTTCATATTTACCCTGCTTTGGGGGTGCATAGCTGGTACCCAGAGCTGTGGTGTTTCTGATCTCTGTCCTTGGGGCAGGCAATCTTGCTTTTCTTATTCTCAGGGTCCTTATGTTCCTCCTTGGGAACACTTGTCAGTGGCAGGAGGTGGACCAGACATGCAGGATTTCACATGACCTGAAGAGTTGGGGTTTATACTGTGTAATGGGAAGGACACTGACATGGGTAGATGGGACACAGGTTCAAATGCCACCCCCATCCTTGTTCTGCAGGCCCTTTGCCCACATCATTGCTTCCTCATCGGCAGGAAGAAAACATGAAGTCACTCTTATGGAATTGTTTTGAAGACTAAATGAGCTACTGTGGACAGAGTACCTGTTTTATAAGTTCAATTGTGTCCCTTCTCTCTAAATTCATTTGGTGAAGTGCTAACTCTTAGTACCTTTATTTGGAAATAGAGGCATTGCAGTGTAATTATTTTAGATGAGATCATTAGGATAGACCTTCATAAAAGAGGAAATTTGGATACAGACACAGTGAAGAATATTATGTGAAGATAACAGCAGTGATCTGGGTGATGCATCTACAAGCCAAGGAATACCAAAGATTGCCAGCAACCAACAGAAGAAAGAAGAGAAGCATAGAATACAGTGTCCTTTGCAGCCTTTAGAAGGTACCAGTCCTGTTGGCACCTTGGTCTTGAACTTCTGGAACTATGAGACAATAAACTTGTTTTAAGGAAGACAGCTTATGGCACTTTGTTATAGCAGCCTTAGGGAACTAATACACACCTGTCCTTTGATTTGATTCCCTTACCTTTCCTCCACACCTCCTCCTCCTCCTAGCTTCCACAGTGTCTCTCGTGGGGTCATAAGCCTGGGTATGTGTCATGTCCCATTTCTGATATCTCAGCATGAACATGGAAGTTGTCTTCCTTTTCTGTGATATGTAATATGTCTTTTTTAATCCTCTGGGTAGTGCTGCAATAATCATCTGCTCACACATCCTGCTGTGGGAGATTTGACAGTAAGTGCTGCCTCATGAGGCCAAAGTGAAAGGGAACAGCAGATGTAAACGTGTCACCATTCTTGTCATTCTGAAACAACATTTTTAAAGCATCTCAGAGAGTTGAGAAAAGAAGAGTTCTTTTCTTCTTGGCCTCCTGTTTCTCCCCTGGCAGGGAAGATATTTGCAGGTGTGGAGGAGACAGCGGGAGGTAACCAGAAGAGCCAGCTTCCCTGGGAGACTCCTGAGTGATTTGCCTGGTATTAAGTGAGCACCAGCCACCTCACTTAGTCATTCACATTAATTGAGAAAAAAAAAAATTCAATTTACAACAGAGTTCCTTCAGGTTTGGTGATCAAGGCTGTGTCCCTGTGCTTTGCTAACATTTCCTTGAAATTGGCCCTGTTTGGTACAGCCTTGCTTTCCATTGATGTTATGTGGAAAAACCTTCCCCTGGCTGGACAATTCTTGGGTTTTGCTCCCGTCAGCAGCTTTCTCGTAAAGCATTTCCAACTCTGGGGACCAGCAGCAGATTTTTTTTTTTTTGCATCACAATGCAAAACACAGTCTTCTCCTTTCTACTAAGCTGTATTGAACCCTTCGCCTTGATCTGAGGACCTAGGATCTGAGCTCCTTCAAGTGTTCCAGGCAGCAGTGAGGGAGCCAGGGCCTTGCAGAGCTAGCTGCCTGCAGACTGAAATTCCAGCAGAGAGAGGATTTTTGAAGTTTCAAAAGCTTCCCACCTGTGGGTGATTTCCATGCAGAGACTGAGAGCAAGAGGAGCCTACCCCTGACCTCTCCAAAACTCACATCTACACCAGCCTAAGCAGGGGCAGGTGCTCCCTTTTGTTTTCCTAGACAGTGCAAGAATACAAAGAACAGGAGACGCGTATATTTTGGGGGAGAAAAGGGACAGTGGGGCCACGCTAGAGAGCACTGGAGCCAGAGTCAGAGGCCTGTGTTCTAATGAGGCGCCTGCCTCGTTCCCTCTCAAAGCCCTGCACCTCCCTGAGTCTCACTTTCTTTTTCTGTAAAATAGGTTAACAGGCCTGTCACTAGGAATATTTGCAACAGTGTACGTGAATGTGACTTGCTCTGTGTGTCCTTCTGTCAGCTCATTTCTCTCCCCTGCCATCCATCATGCCACATTTGTTGAGTGATTACTACGTTCCATGTGCTTTGCTAAGTGTATAATTTTCATTAATTACATAACTCAAGGAGACAGTATCTTGTTAATGATTAAGAATCAGATTGTTTGGATTCAAATAAATCTTGAGTTGGCTCTGCAACCTTGGTCAGATCCCTGTAAACCTTGGCTTTCTCATCTGTCAGTGGGGATGAGAAACAGTGTCCATGTTATTGGATCTTTGAGAAAAAAAAAAAAGAAAAGAAATGGGATGATGCTTGCAAAGTATTTAGTATCAAGCCCAGCACATGCTAAATGCTCTATAAATATTAGTTAAAAATCATAGTAAAAGCTTGAAGAGTGGGTTTCTTTGTAATTTGCAAACGACTACATTGGCATGTAAGGTTTTCAGCTCAATCTGTGACTTGATTTTATTTGTGTTTGAAAAAGTTGCTTCGGAAGCTAGTCGATTTCTGTGGTTTGATGTTTCTGTTTCTAATTCAGTTTATTATTTGTTCTTTCTTTTCCATACTGGAGATTGAGCCCAGGGACACTTTACTACTGAGGTACATCCTCAAGTCCTTTTTTATTTTTTATTTTGAGACAGGGTCTCACTAAGTTGCTGAGGCTGGCCTAGAACTTTCCATCCTCCTGCCCCAGCCTTCCCACTTGCTGGGATTACAGGTCTATACCATCACATCTGGCTTGTGTGTTCTTATTTTTAAGAAACTTTTCAATATGTACTAAGAAAGGGACCTTTGGTAATGCCTGGGAATTAATAAATTGAGGGAGAGAAAGCAAGGGGGAAATGTCATTTTGGAATTCATCAAGATGGGAGGACAGAATGTGGGAACAGAAAGGTGACAGGTACAGAAGGAACCTGGCCAATGGGATAAGGGAGGCTCCCTGTTTTGACAGAGAAGATGGGACATGAGAGCTGGGGGTATAGCTTAGTGGCAGAGGGCATTGTTAGAGAAGATGGTCCAGGGAAGTATCCAGACATCTGGGAATATGGAAGTATTCTTGGCCTTGGGTTTCCTTGGGCTTTGTTTGGCTAAAGCAAAGAGCATATGTTGGGAAATGGGGGTAAAAATAAATAAGCTAGGTGTCCTTCCAGTGAGAAAGAAGGTTATCTCCATGAGGGCAGTTAGTTTATCAGATTTCTCTCTAGCTACCCACTGCTTAGCAAGTAAGTATATAATAAATAGTTGAAATATTTTTAAAAAATCATTGAAAATTTGTATTTTACTTGGAAGAAAGTAAGAAACCGAGGAAAACTTATGAAGAATGAAATACTATAAAAATCTCATTTCTAAGCGAAATCTTTTAGTTCTCTATCAAGTGGATTGGAAGAGGGATAACTTGCAAAGAGACATACCAATAGGCCATGGAATAATCTAGGTGAGCTCTGAGGACCAAAATAATTGTGGTGTCTATAAACACATTTTACAAATGCTGTTTGCAACTCTTGGAATCCATGTGAAAGATATTGTAAGAAGAAATCAAAGTTTCTCCAGAGTTTCTACCCTTGGTAAAGGATGGCTGGCATTCATCCATTTGACAAATAAAATAGCAGCTGCACTGCATTGGGTACTCTCCTGGACACAGTGTAATACTTAAGGATGCCTCAGAATCATAGTTGGTGCAATAGAACTGCAAGTTACAACCCAGTGTGCTCAAGAGTAGTTGCTAAAGTTGCCACAAATGAGTTACCAGGTTACTATACCCACTAACTTGTCAGGGAAAGCTTCACAGGGGAGAGGCAGTGGAACGGAGCCTTGGGTGGGAAGAACTGATTTGGACAAAGGAGAAATTGGTCCACTCAGGCCTCTCTGAGCCATATTTTGGTCATTGTAAGAAATCCAAAAGTCAGTATCTAGATGGCAAATAGAAAAGTGAGTGTGAAGCTCAGGAGAGGGTTTGGGGCCAAATATGTTTATTTAGATATCATTTAGGAGGTGAGATTATGAAATGAAAAAATGACCAAGAATAAAATGAAAGAGCACATGTCCATGAAGAATCTGAAGAAATGATACAGAAAAGATGCTAGGAGAGGTGGGAAACCAAGATAGTCACAGAAGCATAGGAGGGGTGACATTTCAAGATGGCAGAAGTGGTGAGGTTGCCTAGAGATGCCCAAGAGGTCAAATATGAAGAAAGGGCTGTGGGAATACCTAATTCTCTGATGACTTGTCCTTCATGAGAGCATACCCCATTTCATCAGCTCTCCACTGTGGCCTTGTGCTGTGGCCTCCTCATTTTCATTGATAATAGAACCAGATGGATTCATTTGTAGACTCTCGGTGTCCTAGTCACCTTGGGATTTTTCACTGCTCATTCTTTTCCTACACAAGAAAATGTTTTAGTCAGCATTTTCATTGCTACAACTGAAAGAACTGACAAGAACAATTTTAAGGAAGAAAAGCTTACGGGGGAGGCTCACAGTTTCAGAGGTCTCAGTGCATAGGTGGCTGACTTCATTCCTCACGTCCCAAGGTGAGGCAGAACATCATGGCAGAAGGGTGTGGCAGAAGAAAGCAACTGGAGACATGTTTCTGGGAACCAGAGAGAGAGACTCTACTCACTAGACACAAAATATATACCTCAAAAGCACGCCCTTAATGATCCACCTCCTTCAGCCACACCTTACCTGCCTACAGTTACCACCAAGTTAATCACCGTTAAGGGATTAATTCACTGATTGGGTTAAGGCTGTCATAACCCAATCATTTCACCTCTGAGCCTTCTTGCATTGTCTCACACATGAGCTTTTGGAGGATACCTCACCTCTAAACCATAATAGGGGTTAAAAACTGGTATTCCCAGTTCCAATTCCTTTTTCTTCAACCAGACTTGCTTCCTTTCTCCATAAGACAGCTCTTATTGCCATGTCGTAATGTAATGTCCCTAAACCAGGATGATCTTACCAACCTCAAAGAAATATGAGCTGAAATTCAAATCCTCTAAAATCAGTTCAAACTGTACAAGGGGTGAAACATAGTGGAAAGTGCATGCATTTCAGAATCAGGTATATGTGGATGCTGACCCCCCCTTTTCTGACTAGCTGAGTTGCGTAACTCATGCCCTTCTTTGAGTTTCCTTTCTGTATATGGACATCACCAACTGTGTGCTCATGAGCGATACCCATTAACGTGGAGTAGTGATTACTGTGCAGAATTAGGTAAAAGCTCATTTGCAACAGATTTCTGGGCCTGGTTTGCTCTTAACACTGGCTAGATGTGGTCCTTCAATCCCCCTCAATGGATGTAAATTCTGCATATTATTTGTGACCTGTCATCAACCCCACCTCTTTCAAAACTTCCTCTGAGGACCCTGGTTCAGAGTCATCTTTCCTTTCTCCAAGTCTCTATAATACTGCTTAGGATAATGTGTATGCTGCTATTCCTAGGCTGACCTGGGTCATGATTTCTATTATTCTGGACTTGTTTTTCAATCTTGAGTTCTTGTTTCAGTTTTCAGAGGTTTGTATATTACTACTCTGACTTGATTGTAAATTTATTAAGGTTATACAAAGGCTTTATAATTCACTACACCTACAATTTGTAGTTCCTTCTCTTCCTCCTCCTTCTTGTCTTTCAGTTTTTGTGCAAGGTCGGGTCTAGTAGGGAAAATGCATTACTTGGAGTCAAAGAGGTTTGAATTTGAATTAATTGGCAGCCAAATAAAAGCTGTGTAGAGTGGAGAGGTTGCCTATTCATTTGAGCTCTACTTCCCTCATCTGGAAAATTAAAAAAACAGTACCACCTGCCTCATCAGGTCACCGATGGCATAAACATGGCATAATTGTTCCTCAATTATAACATTCATCACCACATTCCTGGGTCTTACTAAGTATGCAATAACAAATATAGGCTGAGAGTCCCAAATCCAAGATGCTTAAAATTTGCTACTTAAGTTTTAGATTTCAGTTTTCCAGATTTCAGACATTCAGATAAGAGATGCTTAACTGGTGAAGTCTATGCAAATATTCCAAAGTCTCCAAAATTCAAAAATCTAAAACAGTTCTGGGCTCAGGTGTTTCAGATGAGGGGTACTCAACCCTTTTCCATTAGGACTCCTTTAAGGGATTTGTTCTGGAATCCTTTCTGTTCCTTATTTCCTCCATTGAAATGCAACCTACCTCTTCAGTACCCATCCATCAGAATGGCTCCCTCTTCCCTAGTACTCTTCTTGCACATCAGCGGTTCCTCCATTTGTTTCTCCATAGGGAGAAAATGTCAGGGAAATGGAAAACACAGATGTGGAGACAAACAGCTGTGATGAATCCTGGATGAGTCCCATCTCCTTATTGGCTGTGTGAACTCTGGGCAGGTTTCTTGACCTTGAAAATCCCGTTTACTCCTCAGCACAAAGTGAGATTGTAATACCTCTTGCGGATTTTGAAAGTTTTCTTGAAGCTAAATGAAAAGTAACATAGGTGAAATAACTATCCACGGTTCGTGGAACACAGTAGTTGCTTTAAAAATGGCAGCCCAGCCCTTCACATAATGCCAATCACACAAAAGATGCTCACAAATGTTGGCTGAATTAAACAAAAAGGGCTATTAGTGCTTGTTTATCTTTCTCATTGATCATTTTAAGCCATTATTGCTCATTACCTGAGTTTGTCAGTTTCTCCCTGACCATTTGCAGTTAGGGTGTAAGAAGCATTAAGATTATGTTTATGGACCTCATTTAGCTCTTTGGCAGGAAGGTGCTTTGTTGCAATCAGCAAGGCTGTGGGTAGAGATTCGTGCTTCTGTTATCTTATCCAAAAGACCTGTCTGCTTTTCCTTATTTGCAGAAAGGAAATGAAGAGAAGTCTTTTTTATATTAAATTCATGGAAAAATAAGCCATCCAGAGGAATAAACTACAAACTAGACAGTTTGAGGTCTGAGATCCTGAGGATGAAAGCAGGGGAAAAATAAATCATCTCATCCCAATTGTTTTTTTCTACTTCCATGATTCTATTACCAGGGGTGGGGGGAGCTAAGGAGAGAGAATTGGGGATAAAATTCCAGGAGCATTTAATTCAGAGGTAGCCATCTCCGTTTCTTCCTTTCAGTAAGAGTTCAGTGACTGCCTTCTTGCCATGGGGTAGTGGGTGAAGGAGGGTCAGATATATATATCCTGATGTCTCACTCTTTCCTGGTGCTCTTGTTGGGTGTTGGCTCTACCTCCATTTACTAGATTTGTTTCTACCTTTTATGAAACTATGTTTCTTGCACTAGACAGGAGAATTCCTAACAGAATAATTGCATTGTTTAATTCATATTTGTTAGTAAAAGTTTTCTGGCTGCAAGTAACAGAAATCAAATTGAGTAGAGAAATATAATGGTGTGTTGTGGGGTGAGTATCATAAGGAGCTAGTTGGAGGAAAGGCATTCATGAGCAGAAGCTCTGGAAAGACCACCTAGGGATTTGGAATCAGGAAGAAGAATCCCAACATGACATTTTCTCTGTGTTCACTCCTTTTAGAACTTCTTTTCTCTGCCCTGTTCTAACATGGGTTTTTCCTCTTACCCAGGCCAGTGGCAGGAAAAGATGGCACCCAGAATTCTGCGTTTACATGTGCCAGTTCTCATTGCAGGGAGAGCTTGACTCCTCTGTGCTTCAGACCTCAGTTCCCAAGGACAGTGCTTTCTCTATTCAATACAGCTTGGACTAGGTGTTGCCATAGGGCTCAGTCAACGGGGGCCCAGAGGGTGTGGTCATATTGTGTAAACATGACCACTGTGGCCCTCCTGCTGTGTGGGATAGGCATCAATCAGCAGTTCAAACATGGCCTTCTAGGTGAGCGTCACAAAGGGTGTCTGACCTTGGTGAATGAGACAAGTCCCAACTCTCCTGCAGTCCTTGAGATACAAGTGATTAAAAAAAAAATCACGGGGAAACTCCACTTTTACATCCACACTAAGAAGCACCCATAGTTTTTCAGCATGGACACTGTTCCATTTGAAATCTGGTGTTAAATATAAACTGGAAGGAAAGAGACTCATATTTTTGGAGCACCTACATGCCAGATAGGTATATTCGTCTGTTTTTCTGTTGCCGATGAGACAGTACCACAAACTGGATAAGTTTTATTAAGAAGAGGTTTGTTTGGGCTCATGGTTCTGGAGGCCCAAGGTCAGTGCCTTTGTATTAGCAGAGTACTAAGCCTTCTTAGCATCACCTGGCCAGGGAAAGGAATTGCACATGTGTACCCCCGCTGGTCTCCCCTCTCTTGTCTTATAAGCATCAATCATGGGGACTTGACCTAAATGACTTTATCTAACCCTAATCACTTTCCAGAGGCCCCATCTTGAAATTCCAGAGTGGAATTAAATTTCCACCCTCTTAATATCTCCCAATGGTGAAGAACTTTCAACACATGAAACCTTGGGGACACATGCAAACCTTATCCAAGTCATAGCAGCAGACCAGTTACCTCCCCCATGTCCTTATTTTATTCCCAAACCTCAGGACAGTTTTCTCTGTCCCATAGTTCACAGGAACAAATGAGGGTCCCAGCATGAATGGGACCACCCAACAGCACAGGCACCTGCTCATTCAGGACTGGACCCATTGTGGCAAGGCAGGGGTTTGGAAGTCAAATCTCTGCTTTAGACCCCACACTCGGCAAACAGCTGGAATTCAAAAGGTCTTGACTGGAATAGCAAGCCGCCTTGTTCGCTGGACTATCTCCATCACCGATTGGGATGACTTTGGATGGGGCAGCGACCCTGCCTTCACTAACCGGCCAGCGCCATTACTCCCTTTTCCTGGCTCTGGCATAGGGTGTGAAGAAACCTTACCTGCTTTGACCTAGTCCTTTGCTGTACGTCTCCTGCCTTCCCCTCATGGATCTCCCTTTCATCTGGGTTTTTAGCCCTGCTTGTACTTCTCCCATTTTGCACACAGAACAGGGAGAAGTGTCCCCGTGCAGTATGCATCCTGCCCCTGCGTGAAGACCCCCTTGGTCTTTCCACTGCACCTAGAAGCCAACCCACCTTCCTTCCCCTGCCTCACCCAGCAGCACATGAGTGTGTGTCTCCCTGCCGAACTCACCCCCACCTCCCATCATGCCACTGTGATCAGACTTGTTTCTTTTTGTTTTATAAACAGGTCAAACACATTTCCTCCTGGCATGACTGCCCTTTCTTGTTCACATCTCCTTTTAAATGTCATTCCTACAGAAATGCCTTCATGGACCAGCCCTGTCCGAGTCACTCCTTATTCCATCAAACTGTTCTATCATCTTCATAACACGCATCACTCTCTGGAATGTCTTGCTCATTATTTATTTACTTGCTTATCATCTCTCTTCTCCTCTTAGAAGCTCCAGGAGAGCAAGGGCTTTCTCTCTCTCTCGTTCATGACTGTGTCCTGGTACCTGGACCAGGGCTTGGAACACAGTGGGCCTTCAGTAGATGTCTAGGGAATGAATAAATATTAAGCTGGCTGTACTAGAAGTCCAGGGGAGCCAGGACTGGGACTGTGCCCTTGCGTTCATTACCAGCAACTGTCAGGGGCACTTAGTTACTGTCTGTTCCAACACATTCCACTTAAACCCTCCATCACGGAGATTTATCTCGGAGTTTAATCAAATGTAATTTATATTGCAGCCTCCTCAGTAAATAATTGATTTGCCCTCTCTGTTGTCTTCATCACACATACTTCTTTGTACTCTAAAGAAATAATTTAATCAGTCGATAGTATACACAGCCCTCTTGTTTAGAAGGCAGATGGGAGATAAAGCGTAAGTCTTGTTCACACCAGAATATACCAGGACCAAAATAATCTCACTTAAAAAATACACTGCAAGCAAGTTGGCAACAGAGATATCCAATTAAATCCCTTGTTCCACCCCCCACCCCCCCCACTAATGGAGATGACCCCATGAAAGAAGTTGTGGCTGCTCAGGGAGAAAGTTCTCGGCCAATCACAGGCTGATTGTAAAAATACAAAGTCTTGTTCATTTGTGGTTTCATTAACCTACATCTGAGCCCAAGAACAAATTTACCAATGCCAAGTGTGAATGCACACGGGGTAAGAGGTCAAGCTGGGGGTTCCACCCATCTGCACACCCTGTGACCTCAGGCTCCTGAGGAAGCCCCCTTCTCCTACTTCCCCTTCTCTGTTGTCAGTCTGGGGGGCTGTCCCTGGGCAGCTCCTCCAGAGCTAACAGGACTTCTTTTGTAATCCAGACCATGCAAACATCCTTCTTTTCCATTGTTTGTGTGTCTCCCAAAGAAAGGCATAAGGAGAGGTAAGTTTTACATTTGTTTTCACACATTTGTCTGTTTCGAGCCTGCATTTTTCCAGAGCAGGAGAAGCGGAGGGGGAAATAATGAAGCATCAGCTTTGACAAGTGTGAACGACTCCATGTAGATGTTCTCACAGGGAAAATGCATCCTTTAACTGTCTTTAGGAGTATTTCTCAATATTGTATTTCTTTGCACTGTTTTAATTGGAAACATCTTAGCTGTCCAATGAGGGAGGATTGGCTAGATAAATTATGATGCATCTATGTGATGGGATATTATGCAGCCAATAAGAATCATGTTACTCAAAAAAATTTATTCAGGAGAATATGTACATCACAAGTGAATAAAGGGCAGAGATTTACAGGATGAAAATAAAAAGGGTGGGGGGGGTTGTGTGTGTGTACCCTATGGGAAAAGTCTGGAAGACCATATATTTAAATACAATCCTGAATATCCCTGGATAGTATCCTAGGTGATTTTCCTCTTTTATTCTCTCTTGCATTTTCCAAATTTTAACTCTTGAGCATGTTTCACTTTGTAATTAGAAAATTTTTTAAAAAATCACTTTAAGGAATGTAAATAGCAAAAGTTTTACAATATACCTGGTATCTTTCATTTGAGAACAAGGCCATCTTCACTTGTTCCCTGCCCCTGGGACTTTGCAGGTGCCTGGTACCTGTCATCATGTGTATTTTCCAGAGAGAACTCAAGAAAAGCCAACCCTACTGTATCTCCTAGTTTGGTGGCAATGAGGTTGTCCCTGGACTGGAATGTCCCTGCTCACTCTCACAGGGTGAGCAGTTTCTGAGGACAGCTGGAACACACACAGCAGTTTTGCAGGGGGCCCTTGAGCTGCTTTTGGAGGTGAAGTGTTAGCCAGGGATTTACCTTCTAACCAGGCCCCGCCCCATGGAACCCCGTCATTCTATTTCCTGGAGCCCTCTGTCCTCTGTCTCTAAGCCTTCCTACCTGGGGGCTTGGATGGCTGCTCCAACTTGCTGCCTCCTTTCTCCATATCTCCAGACCCTCCCTTTTTCAGAACATTGCTGCCAAATACATTGATTTTGTACTACCTTGGTTTGAGTCCCCCGAGAGGCCAGTGGCTAGGACAGACTTGCTGGAGGAGGCTCCCTGGGGAGTACCTCAGACTGTGCACCAACACAGGTGGGTGGCTGATCAAAGGGAGGAGGGTGAACCAAGATGCAGTTGCACAAGAGGGCTCAGCTCTGCCCGAGCTCAGTGTTGTCCTTCAGTGTCTTCTCAATTGAGGCATGGGGTCTGGACCCCACCTAATCAACCAGTTACTCATTGGGTACAGCTACAGAGAAGAAGGGTGAGGAGGGGAAGGGGGACCTTGGGTGAGGTGGCTTTGTTTGAAAGGGTAGTTCCCTGAGAACAACCTTCAGAGCCAGCTTCCACCTGAGGAATGAGTCTTCAGTCCTGGAGCTGGATCTGGGTGTCATTCTGTCCTGATACAGGGACTTAAAGAGGTCCTCAAAAGCAGAGGAGACCTCTGTTCATATCTTCAAGTTTTTTGACCACATGAGAGAAAAGAATTTAAGGACATATCCAGTAGAAATAGCAGAGCAAAAGACGTATTATAAAGAGGAGGTTCACAATGGAGGACGGGAATGCAGGTGACCTCAGAGATTCGCCCACCTTATCTGGGTCTGGAATTTTAGCATTTATAGAGGGGCTGGACTGGAGGTGGAGTCAGGGCAGGGTTACACAATTGCAAGCTTTCCTTGCACTTGAGAGTTGCCCTTTCGTTCTCTCATACATAGCCTGTCTGATTAACATCCTAAATCCCCAACCAAAGGTGTGTTTCTTACTACCATAATAAGGCTACCACCTCCTAGTCATCAAAGTCTCTGGTGGACAGTCTTCCTCAGGGAGTGGTTCCTCTAGATGCCTGCTGGTTTTATTTCAGTTTGGTTGCTTTCTTTTGTTTTGTTTCATTAGAGCATGATAGTTAGAAATAGTACTTGGGTTAATTTTCTTCGTTTTTCATCAGCCAATTGACAGGCTGTGGGCAAGGATATGGATGTGAAGACACGGGCTAGGTTGCTTATGTGTTCTTTGCTCTGCCTTATAATGGTTTATCGGCATTTTTTTCTTTTGAGTCTCAGAGTTCTCTGTACCCCAAAACTTCTCTTATTTTCATGGGTAGCCTGATGTCTGCAGGAAAAAAAAAGTGAGAATATTCTAAACATACAGTGCTGACCACAAGCTGCACCTCATGTGGGTACACGATATACCTGCACAGAGCTTCTACAATCATTCTGAGAATGTGTATTATTGTTCTCATTTGTGGAGAGATGATGTAACTGTCTCATGAAGCTCCTGAATGGCAAAGCCAGCCAAGGACGAGGTTCCCCCTGCACGGGTCTTTCCCTCTCCTTACTCTGTCCCACCTTCTGCAACAGCAGACAGGATTTTCACGCTAATTCCACGTGCTTCACATAGCCTCACCTTCCTTTGTGCAGCGCCACAATCATAATAGGACCCTGTTGGCGACAAATGACAGACACAAAAGTAAATATAACAACTGGATTCAGACCTGGCCTTTCCCTGCCTTCTGTGGCCCTGTTTCTTACCCAGCCTCAAACTTCAGGTGCTCTTCTTTGAAAACTTCTTTCGATTACCTGTGCTGCTTCTCAGTGCACCTGCCTCTGCCTTGCCTGGCTCTGTGACCTGGGGCCAGTTCTACCATTACCTGTTCTGTAACAAGGGTTTCATAATGCTTGTCGTGTGGGTGCTGTGAGGAAGAAACGGCAGCAATGAAGGACTTAGATACTGTAAAAAGCCTGTCCCTCGCATGTAGTGCAGCATCGTCACAGCGTAATGCCTGATGCTTCGTGGCAGCACATGCTGGTTCTTATCCTCTTTGCCTCTGGGTCACCAGGGAAAAGACACAAGCCCAGGGATGAGAAGACCTGAGATGCAAATAGCATCGCACCATCCTCAGGCTCTCGAAGCAGTGTGTGTGAAAATAAAGGTGTACGTTTGCAGCCACACTGGTCAGTCCTTGTTAGCCCAAATTAGCAGGATATGTCACATGCTTCAGCCTTCCTGGAAGGACTCTGAAGAACTTGGCCATGGAGTTGTCTTGGGAATTAGGGTTTGCATCTATTTGCATCTCAACTCTAGTTGTCTTTACTAAGAGATTTACTCTTTCTCCTTTTCCTGAGACATGAAGATGTGAGTGCTCATTTTTCTATCATCCCTGCCTGCTATTTATTGGGGGAAAAAATAGTAGGAGTGGAAGACTACCAAGCCTGATTTATTATTTATTTATTATTTATTTCAAACCTGAAAGTTTGGGCAGTGTGACTCCAATTGAAATTTCATTTCTAGTGTTATAAGCTGCTGCAGATCTGTGTTGGAGTTGGGGTGGGATTTGGAACCTCTGGGTAGAGAGAGCAAATTCCCTTACTAACTTTATTTGAGTAGCCAACATACACTGGGCTCTAGTTGTTTGGGACACATAGTGAGTGAGTCAGGAGGAAGCATGGGCCCTCAGGAGCTTCTGCCAAACTCCACCTCTGCTTTCTCATGCTGTGCACCTAGAGATTCACCACCAGGGGTCCAGAGCATGCCCCAAGCTTACCTGTTATGAGGATCTCTTTTGTTTTTTCTGAGAAACTTTCAAATGGTGTCTGAAGAGCTGCTACTAGGAAATGATTGGTTTGGGGGTTTGTTTGGAGTGGGAAGTTATGGCTAGTGATTGTTTAAACTCTTTAAGAGGATTTTACTAATGTCATATGCACTTTATAATAGATGTTTTTGTTTTTTTTTTAAAAAAAGACCCAGCAGGAAGAAAAAACAGAAATAAATATTAGAAACTCTGTGACAGGAAGATGCAAGAAGGACCCACTGTCAGAAGAATTGGGTCACTTATATGGGGCCACCAAAAGTCCCATATAAGTAAGTAAATGCAGACTCCCAGGCTTTCAAATGAGTCTCTCTGGAAGAGGAGCCTGGCATCTTTATACTGCCCTGTACAGAAAGATGTGCAAGGGCTCCAGATGCCCTAGATACAGAGCACTTTTCAGAAGTACTAGAGAAGGATGTTTTTTTAAAAAGAAAATGTGTGCATGAATCACAGGTTGAATATTTTAGCTCTTTAATTAGTTTACCTTTTAGCAATAATGACAGCAGCCATGTTCATAAAAACACACTTTAACAGCCTCCTCAGTATGTCTTTTCCCTTGTTCTGCCTGCTACCCAGCTAGTTAATTACACAAAATCAGCATTCTCTCCTATGCAGCCAGAATATAGGATTATTTGTCCACTGCAAATCAACACCTGGATAATTGCAAGATAGAATTCTAAGTGAAATAAGTTATCTCTGCTTCTGAGCCCTGAAGTCCCCCACCCCCACAATCTGTTCTTAAATTGAACAACCTTACAGACAATATAGCTTTCCTAGCAATGGACAGATTGATGTTACATGGGATGGGGGGAAAAAACCCAACCCTTTGAAATTTTCTTATCAAGATGGATGCCCTATGCTTCAGATAGATATGCAGAAGGAGGGGGTCTCTTTGTGTTAATGATTCATAAGGTGATCTCCCTATGGCCTTCAGGAAGGAACATCCTGTTCCTAATTGTACCCTTATTCCCAGGCAACCAAAAAAAAATCCCAAACAGTTGGGACCATTGCTTCTCATACAGTACAACTTGGCTAGCACTGGCTTTGGACAACTGGTGCTTAATGTGAAGTATATTATTAGAGGAAGAAAACAGTGGGTATTTCCTGAATGACTGCCATGTGCCAGGCAGCGTGCTAAGAACCTAACACATGACAACTCCCATGATCCTTCTAACCACCCTGGAGCAACCACATATTTTGCAGACGGAAACTACATATTTTACAGATGGAAACCATATATTTTGCAGATGGAAAGCCTGACACTTAGAAACGTTTATTATCATTCCCAAACTCTCACACACAGAAAGTATTATACTGCAATTCAAACCCAGTGCCCTCTGATTCCAAAGCTGTAGGCAGAGGTGGCCTTCCCTAGCAATGTGGCCTTTCATGGTGACTTCACTTCCCTGGGACACCCTTCCCTTCCTTTCTGAATATGCTACTGTCCTTGCCTCCAAAGTCACTATGAAGCTTAACTATGACAGTTTCTGAAGGAGGGACAAACAAATATATTTTTTTTGAAATATTATCAACGTTTTTACTCCTCCTTTCTAATTCTGGCCCTGCTGTTGTAACTGGATGTATGTGTTCCCCCGATAGTCCTATGTTGAACCCTAATTCCCAAGTAATGGTACTTAGAGAGAGGGCCTTGGCAGATGGTGCTCGTCCCCCTCTTTCTGTCTCCATCCTCTCTTCTTCTTTCCATGCCTCTGTGTCCAATAGAGAAGGAATGTGAGCACAGTGAAATGGTGGCCATCTGCAAGCCAGCAAGAGGCCTGCACCAAGAACATCTGCTGGTGCCTTGACCACGGACTTGGCAGCCTCCAGAACTGTGAGAAATAAATGCCTAGTCTTTAAGCTGCCCGGTCTGTGGTGTTTTATTGTAGCAGCCTGTGCTGACAAGACACCTCCTTTGATGTTTAAGTGTCCAGAACACAGAAATGACTAGTCTGCTGGAGATAAGAGGTGTGTTGGAGATGACCTCTACTAGACAGGCAAATATTGTAACTGTCAAAAGCAAGAATTCACCGCTGGACTGACCACATTAGGAACAAGAATACCCAACTTGGCTCTTATGTGGGATTCTGTGGCTGCACTCATTATAACCTAAGATGAGTGGGGTAGAGAGAGAGAGAGAACAATCTTGGGTGTGAAATCTCTTTTATTTGGCTATTAAGAGCCTTTAGTGAGCAGTCTGGAGTGGGAGTCCATTTATGACTCCAGAGGATGGTGTGGGCAACCTGCTCGCGGCATAAAATGCTAATTGCCTTCCTCCTTCTGATCCCGACTCCAGATAGGAGCTGGCTGGTGCTGAAGCTGCTTCAGGGTGACTTGCAGTGAGGGGCCTCAATACTGGCTCTGCCTTCTGCTATAGCACAGGGGCTTGGGGTTCTTCCTGAGGCCATCTTTGAGTCCTGCTCGAACAGGAAGAATTTGTTCAGTGCCTGAAGGAGTGGCCTGATTCATATTCAGAGGAGAGTCATTTCCTGGGTTAGGAAGTGAGCAGGTCGTGCTGAGGTTGAGACCACCCCACCCTAGTGTCATGCAGCAAAGTGATTCACATCATAGTGATTGCTGGTGTGCCATTCACTTCATGGCAATTAGGAATTTTATTCCTTGAAGACTAAGTGAATCACATTCACAGGATGGATGAAACCAGGTCTGTGTGGAAAGGGTTCCTTCCCACGGTGATCCTGATCCTTGGAATCCACTAAGTGCTTTAGAATAAATAAATGTATTCATTTATTCAGTTACTCATGTCCAAGCATGGAGGACCTGCACTGTGTCTGGCACCATGCTAGATTCAGAGGACACACTTGATCAATCCCAGTTCCATCCTCATGTAGCTCAAGTGTAAAGAAGGAAATAGATAAGGAATATGAAATATATTGTTAGAGGAAGAAGGCCAGTGGGTCCTAGGACAGATGCCTGAAGGGAGAAAAGTTCAAATATATATATATATATATATATATATATATATATATATATATATATATATATGTGTGTGTGTGTGTGTGTGTGTGTGTGTGTGTGTGTGTGTGTGTGTGTTTGTTTTCATGCTAGGCGCTGGGGATACAGTGGTCAACTGATCCGACATAGTTTCTGCCTTTATAGAGTTTACAGACTAATGAGAATGGTAGCTATTAACCAGATTAGTGCAAATAAGATTAATTAATTGCAAGAGTGTAGAGGAATTCTCAGGAGAATATACAGAGAGCATCTCAAAGTAAATCAGCTGGATAGCTCTCTAGAACAGAGGACTCCAGGGCACAGGACATTGTGTTGAATCTCAGGTGCAAACAGGAAAGGGAGAAAGGATGAGGGAGGGATAGATAATGCAGACCCAAAGAACCGCAGGTGCACATTGTAGAGCACATTGTATTAGCCAGCTTTCCATCACTGTAACAGAATACCTGAGATAATTGACTTACAAGGAAGAAACATTTATTTCAGTTCACAGTCTGGGAGGTTTCAGTCTGAGGTTGCTTTTCTCCTTTGCTTTTGGGTCTATAGTGAGGCAGTGCTTCCTGCCAAAATATGTGATGGAGGAAACAGCCTCACCTTATGGTAATTGGGAAGAAAACTAAAGGAGAAACCAGCATTTCACTGTCTCCTTCAAGGGCATGTTCCAAGTGACCTCACAATGTCTTTCCACGAGGCCCCACTTCCTAAAGGTTCTACAACCTCCCAGGAGCACCCTCAGTTAGCCCTCACCACTTGAGTCTTTAGAGTCCTGGGGTAGAAAGTTGTGGTTTGAATCTTAAATATCCCCCATAGGCCATGTGCTGAAGTCTTGGTTGTAAAGGTCGGGCAAACGTCGGAGGAAAAGACCACCAAGAGACTGTCTCATGCAACAGCAAAGGGTTTATTGGGGGTCCAGCATGCTGGGGCTCAGAGCTCACTTCAGAGGAGCAAAGAACAAAGAGCCCCGGGAACAACTTGAGCAGAGCTTATATACATTCTTTGGAGGGGGCAGGGACTTTACATACATCATAGCATCCTTTAGCAAATCATCACATGCCACGGGAAAATCAAATAACAACTCTAAAACATGATTAGCACATTCACTGGTGGGAACAGGTCAGGTGGGGGTGATTGGTCAGTACTAAGATGGGTATATATTTAAACTGATTGGTTTAAGCCCTGAGGTGTGTACGTGCGGGACTGCATGGTTTCTGAGGAAAGGAGGTTGTTCTCGTTGAGCAACTAGGTGGTCAGGGGAGATTTCGACACACATCTAATGGGCAATTCCGGGATTTGTTTTATGCTTTCACAATTTTCAGGTCCCAGGAGAACAAAACTTAATCTTATTTCGGAAATGTGTAACTTAACAGAACTAGAAGAAAGACTTTATAGAATCAAGTTTTATCCTTTACATTTTAGCTTCTTCAACCTTTCATGGTGACCATCCTCTACTGTTGGGAGGAGATGGAAACTCAGAAGGTGGAGCCTCATGGAAGGAAGTTAGGTCATTGGGTTCTTGTCCTTGAGATTAATATTGGGGTTCTGGCCCCTTTTTCCTTTTCTCTGTTTCCTGGCTGCCACGAGCTAAGCAACTTTGCTTCATCACATACTCCCAGCCTTGATGGTCTCCCTCACACTAGACCAAAAATGACAGAGTCATGTGAGGACAGACTGAATGAAACCATGGGCCAAAATAAATCTCTTCTCCATTTAAGCAGATTATCTCAGGTATTTTTGTTATAACAGAAAGCTAACACAGCACAACAGCATGCCGAGTGTGGTGTGCTGGGAGATTGAATGGAGGCCATTGGTGTGGTCCAAAATAGGCTGGGGAGTTCAGCAGGGACACCATTTGGGGGGATTCTGTAGGACACATCCAGGACGTTCATTCTAGTTGGTAAAGAACTGGGGACAGGAAGGGCACGGAACTTGGAGAGAAAAATAAACCCTCCCAGCAGAGAGTCTGAGTCTTAAAGTATTTGTTAAGGAAACAAGGCAATTTTGAGAAGAGAAGCTAGCAAAAGCCAAGGATGGGGGTGAAGCCTGCCCCATAGGCCAGAGTTGAAGGTGTTAGAGGTGAGGGGACAGAAAAGAGGAATGTGAGGGAAGACAGCCCAGGGCAGGCCAGGCAGAGACCGTGGCGTTTAGGTCAGGCAGTGTGATGGGATGGCATTTGGGGTGGATCTCTAAGGAGGCAGTGGGGGCACATCCCCTGTGATGTCTGGATGCCTCCAGATGCCCTCTAGGAAGATGCAGGCAACCCACCCACCCCCACTGCATGAAAGAGCAGCCTCTGGGGGCATATGACCCACTATAAAGCCAACATGGGAGACTCCTGGAAACAACGTACCTCTTATTACCATTGTGGGTTTGCTGTGATTCCCTGAGGGCTTTTCACATTGCTATTTCTCAGAGTGATCTTCAAGGAAACACTAGAAGATGAAAATACCCCTCTGGGTATGCAAATTAATACTCTGGGACATGGGACACACGAGGAATGTAACACATCTATGATTGGTTTAAAACTGAAAAGTTTTAAGAACAAGTAGGTGATAACATAAATATATGATTGTCAGTAGTATGTGCATATTATGTAGCATTATATCTCTTTCACTAGGTACCTATTTATACTGTTTTCAAGGCTACTTTACTTATAGAAATATATGATTAAAACTAAATCAGATACTCCGGAGACCTGGGTCCTGGAGATTTAGAAAGGCCTGGGTTTAAACCCCAAATTGAGCTTTTGCCTAGATGTGTCAACTTAGGCAGCATGAGCTCTCTGAATTTCTGTTTACAGATCTAAAATACAACCACATAAGTCTCCCATAACACCCAGGCATGGCGGTGCACACCTATAATCCCAGCTACTTGGAAGGCTGAGAGAGGAGGATCTTGAGTTTGAGGCCAACCTAGGCATCTTAGCAAGACCCATTCTCAAAAATAAAATAAAAAGGGCTGGGGATGTAGCTCAGTAATAGAGCTCTTACCTGGCATGTGCAAGGCTCTGGGTTCCATTCCTAGTACCCCAGCAACAACAAAAATTGCTATAACAATAAACTGAACTATTCCAAAATATATCACATAGATTGGACTCCTGGTAGAACTCTCTAAATCTTTGTTATAAGTATCCTCACAGGTAGTTAGCACTCAGCTTTAGAGACCATCTTATCTCCACGAACACTCATTGGTCACGTGATGAAACTGAACCTCAATAAAGCGTAAGGCGGTCCTGTGTAATCACATAGGTGAAGGTGCAGTAACAAAGACCTGTCTGAATCCAGGCCTCCTTGCCTTTCTTTCAGGGGGCTTGGTTTCTAGGCAACTGTATGATCCTGCATAACCCCCCATGTCTTCCTCCTTTGGAATTCAAATCAGTGATATATTGAAAATTTAATTCTCAGATTAGGTTAGATAGTTTTGGATTAAGATCTCTGACAAAGCATCCCCTATTAGTTGCTGTTAATTACTCTTGTTCAGGAAGCCAACTAAAGCAGGTGTATCAGAGTAGAAATCTTCAAACCACTCAGTGGTGGCTCTTTTCCTCTGATCTAAGCAGGGAAGCAGTAATGAGGTAGCAGAGGCTGCCCAGCAGCAGGCACACGCTTTATCCCCCTGGGAACACGTGCCCAGCCAGCCACAGATCCCAAGTCATATTTCTGGAACTTAAAGTGATCCCTTTTAGAAAAACATTAACAAATATTCTCCATCCTGTAAGAAAGCAGTGTTGAAGTCTATGAAAATAACCTTTGAGGTACCTTATTACTACTATACCATTTTCCTTCACAGCTGATAAAATGTTTAAAAGATTAGCATGGATTTGAAAAATCCCAATAAGAATTTTGTGAATTTCCATTCTGAGGATGCCAGGTTGAGAATTACCATTCTACAAGAGATTTTCCTACATAAGTAAATTGCTATTCATTTTACTCCTTGCTGCTTTCTAGTGATCTTTAAGAACTACATATTTCAGGGTCACCTCAATCTCCTGAGTCCCTCCTACTAGTGCAATATCTCATGGGTAGGCTATGAGAATCTGTTGCTGTTGTAGTTGTTTTTACAGTTGATTCTCCATTTCACTAAAATTTAAAAATTACTGCAGAAATTAATTGCCTTGTCCCCTAGAATGCAGTGACCATGAATACAGGGATATTGATATGCTTCATTTACTCCTGCATCTCTAACATCTTAGAACATACCATAAGCACTCAATAAGTATTGAATAAATGAATTAATCAATCAATTTATGAAAACCTTAAACTTCCCCAGATGTTGCCAAGATGTTGCTTTTAATCTAATCCTCAAATGAGCGTGCGTCATTTATAGCTCCTATGACCTAAAGAGGGAATTCCAGAAGCTTCCTAGGCTCCGGTAGCCAGTCTCCTCCAGACTCTGACAGCACCACCGTAGCCCTGTGCCGCAGTCTGGCTGGGCACAATTCACGAGCCACTTATCAAGCAGAAACGAACTTTATTTTTAGAACACACACATTGCTCTCTAGCCCCCTGCCTTGCAGGTACATTGTCTCTGGCTCACCCCACAATACTCCAATCAAAATTTGCATGCAGGGTAGTGTTTTCAGAGATTCTCATGGTGATTCTAAAATGCAGGCTGACCCACCTCATTCTTCACCAGGTAGCAGCATGCCTTCAGTTCCTCTGCACAGCATGTCCCTTGCTTCCTCACCTGTTGGGCCTCCTACCTTCTCACCATGCTTAAACCTGCACAGCATCTGGACCAAGAACTCGATGATGCAAGATGGTGTATAAATGACAGTATTGTTGGGGATGACACCCTCAAGTGAAGTTTCCGACTCGGTACTTTTGAGAGTAGTAAATAGTGCTGGTAATGAGGTGGCAAGACAATAAGTGTATAAACTGGAGATTGTTCCAGACAACCTGAAAGTGTTGTGGTCCCCTAAGTAACCATGGCCAGTGTTGACTAAGCTTAGTCTATGTCAGTCCCTGTCCTGAGTGTTATTTATTTAACCTTCCCAGTCACCCCACATGAGAGCAACCACTATCTCTACATGTCTATAATAGTGTTGCTATCTATCAAAGGACTTCCCTACCATAATATAACTAAGAGAGTGACTCAGATGGCTGGGTCCTGCCTGCAGAGCTCACGTTTTAGACCCTTAAGTCCCATTGTCTCCCAGCAGAAGAACTCAGGTCCTAGAGTAGAACAGGGTGAGAAACTGTTCCCAACTCAACTGAAAATAACTTTTAATTCCTTCTCTGGCTATAGTTTATCTGCAGAATAATACCAATGCCTGTTTCCAGGAAGATTTGTAGATTTACTCTAGGCTGCTTAAGACTCAAATAGCTGTGGCACAAAGTTAAGAGCGCTAAATAAGAGTGCAGTGAGGTCACAGGAAGCTCAGCCTCAGGGTTAAAACCATGAAATTTGCACAAGATCTGGATTCAAATTAAGGCTCTGGGTTTTAATAGATATTTCTCCAAAAAATATATGCAAATGAAAGAAAGTGTTTTCTTGTGCTCAGCATCCTGAATCCTTAGGGAAATGCAAATCAGGGCCACAATGAGATATTGCTTAACATCCACTAAAATTACTAAAGTAAAAAGACAATACCATATGTTGGGAAGAACATCTGGTAGAGAACCTGGATCTCCAAATTTGCTAGTGAGATGGTATAGTCACTTTGGAAAAAGTCTGATGGTTTCTCAAAAAGTGAAAAATAGAAATATACCATATGACCTAGCATCTTCTTTCCCAGGTATAATACTAAGAGATTTGAAAACATATCCACACAAATGCTTAAAAGTATTTAGCAGCATTATTCATAATAGATTGTTTCCAAAAATTGGCAACAATCTAAAATCTAAATTGCAACAGCTGATGTGATATAATTACACAATGGAATAATGTTCAAGGAAAAATAGATATGAATTGCCAATACGTACTGAACTCAAAAACATGCTGCTGCTAAGTAAGAGAATCTAGACACCAAAAATATATGCATTATAAGATTCCAATGACATAAGATAGCTAGAAGGGATAAATCCATAGAGACAGAGATTAGTAACTACTTAGCCCTGGAAGGAATGGAGAAAGGGGAGTAATAGGTAATGGGCACAGGGTGTCTTTTTGGAGTAATGAAAATATTCTGAAACTAGACAGCAGTGCTGGTTGTATAACTGGGAATATACTAACACTACTGAGTTGTATTCTTTAAAAGGGTGAATTTATAGTGTGCGAATTATGTCTCAATGGAGTTGTTATTAAAAACGTAGACTCTTCTGTCAACTCTGGACTTTGGTGTTGGTCTTCTATGAAATCGTACTCATTAGAGAACCTAACTCAAACAGCATTGTGAAGACTAAAGGAGAAATCAGCTGATGTGACACACTGGGCATAGTGACCAACATAGTAAATACGTGATAAGAGTGACCATTTTGATGGTGTCCCTTGAACCCATGGCCTTTCTCATATCCAAACTAGGCTGTGATTCATGATGTAAACATGCATGAAGACTGACCCTGTCCCTAACACCCTCAAACTGTATGTGCCTCTGGTGGAATTACAGCCTTATGGCTTTGATACCCATTATTTATTTCTTAACTAATATAACGGAGACCTTGTTCAAGATGTGCTCATGAAAAATTACCCTTTTAATGGTGGAACATTTAATGAGAAACTAGATTATCTACTGCCTAAGTGCCCTTCATACAAATTAGCTTGGCCCTGGGTCCTAATCTAAATTGGGCTCCCTACTTTACTCTAAATGGCCTAATATTTTCTTATTAATCTCTGCCCTTATTCACCTGATCTGGCTCTGCCTCCTCTTGTGAATCTTTCTCCTCAGCAGAGTTCTGCACCCTGACTCACGTTTCTTAAGGATCTCTTTGTATCTGACTCGTGGACAATTTTTTTTTTTTTTTTTTTGGACATGAGTGGGTGCTGCAAGTGTTTGTTCCATTTCCAAGCTTTCTCTCTAACCTGCAATGGCGTTTCCATGCTGTCAGTGTATTTATATTTAATATTACAGATTTGGACCAGATATGTTTCTGTAGAAGGTAAAGTTAGGCCTTTATAGGGAAGTTAGATTGATGAGAGACAATTAATCACAGTGGTTGAGAGAACAGCTTTGAGAACACGGAACACAAACAAATCCTGAGCATGGGCTTGGCATAGTACAAATCTGGGTCATGTCCTTCTCGGGGAACTTGGACAAGTTATGGGGTCTCTCTGATTCAATTTCGGTGTTTGTTATCTACCTCTAGGAATTTCTTCTAGGAACATTGGTGCATGCTTTGTGATAGACGTTATTCCAGTTAAAGTTTGGGGATGGTGGAGGTTCCAATAGAGGAAGGAACATTATTTGTGACTGAAACAATGTAATGTGTTGACAAGGCAGAGAGGTAACCTCAGACCAAACTGTAGGTCACCCCAACCCAACTTTAAATAGTGAGTCAGGAAGAGGGGACTGTGGGACCGCAGGGCCTTTCACTTAGCTAGGTGCCCATCAAAGGCATATGGCAGCAAATGTTCTCAGCTCTGGTGTTGGACATGCCCTCACAGAACCCTGAGGTTTAATTTTCACATTGGTTATATTCTCTGACTAATCACCTAGGCCTTCTGTTTGCTTTATGGATATTGTTCAAAGGCTTTGATCATGTAGGAGTCACGGAGTGCAGTGGATGCAAATGAGAACTAGAAGTGGCAGACCAGATGTCCAGGCCTAGCTCTGTTGATGTTCTTCTTCTGGGCCTCCCCTCTGCCAGCATCCTGCCCTCTGTAGTGCTTCTCTTACTGGGCTGATCATAGTGGCAACAGCTACCATTAGTAGAAAGCTCACCATGAGAATGAATCCATGTTTTGCACATAATATTTGTAGTAACCTACATAAGCTATGGGAGACCTTTGTCCTCATTTAGCAGATAAAGAACTAAGGCTCAGACAGTATAGTCGACGTGGGAGGGAAACCTCTTACACACCTAGCATAATGTTCTATACATTTTTATTTACATCACCAACCTGGAGCTTCTGGGGGCACCAATTTTTGTCTTCTTCATCTGTTGCCAGTGAGTAATTGCATTTGGCACAGAGGAAAGGCTCGCTAAGGGATGAGTGAATAAATGAATGAAATGAAAGCCATGTTTTCTCAGCAGAAAAGCACTACAGTGTGGTAAGCTGTGGCCATTGGGCTTTTTGTTTTAAGCATATCCTCAGATAATTCTCAGCCACACATAGAGCTGCCTTTGATTGAACATGACCTAGCTGGAAGAAATGGACTGGATTATCTCTGATGCCCTCAACGGTAAGTTTCTGACCACGAGGGGAGGCATGATAGAGAAGGAATCAGGAGCTGGAGCTAATGAGCATCAGTGGGCTGTGTGTACCCAGTTCTGAGGACCAGTGTGCAGTGCCCAGACGACACAGTAGGCAAACTATGGTGAGCTTACAGAGGGCTTTGAATGCCCACGTATTCAACCTATTTCTGACTCTGTGAGCCCAGACAAGCTACCTGAGTTCTGAGACTGTCTTAATTACCTGGAAAACGGAAATGGTTTGGTCATTGTGAAGAGTGGATAAAAAGTTTATGAAATCTCCTGCACAAATCCCTTGCTCAGCTCACGGCAATTTCATAGCCCTGACTTTATGAGGGGTTTGTTTAAACCCCTGGTTGATGGGTCTTAGCAAAATATTATGTTAATAATAATTATTATATATAATATATTATTTATATTAATAAAATATTATTAACATAATGGTAAGTATGTTGATAATTATTGAGAGGGCCTGTTGCAAGGTATGGTCACTCAATTCCATATAGTGTGAAGCCAATTTCCCTAAACTCATGAGTTATCAGAAGAGATATCATAAAACCATTTCTTGTATAATCATCCTGGGTCATTATTTGATGCAAAGCAATTACTCTTGAGTTTCCCTATAAAACAGCCCATGGAATTGGGTGTAAGGGAGGTCTTGGACCCTTGCCAAAGCACTATTAAATGTTGGGATACTGGAGAGTCAGTGCTGATGCTTTCCCAACAAGACTCTTGGACGTGAACTCTTAGTAGGTGATTCTCACTTAACATGGAATTAGATGCTTTATATATATTGTCAGATTTATTTGTCTGCATTCTTCATTGGGATGGTTCTTGTAATTTTTATGCCTAAGAAAGATGAGGCTCAAGGAGAAGTAGTTTGCCTCAGTATTTCAGTGGATACAGCCAGAATTTGCATCTAGGGATATTACTCATTTTTTTTTTCTGCCATGCCCCATGATTTGACTTCCACAGGACACAGATGAAGACACACAGTGACAATTGGATCTCAACAGCTTCATATCTGAATCTTTGTCTCTCTGTTTTCAGGTCAGGATCGCAGTGAAGCCACTTTGATAAAGAGGTTTAAAGGTGAAGGGGTCCGGTACAAAGCCAAACTGATCGGGATTGATGAAGTTTCCGCAGCTCGGGGAGACAAGTTATGTCAAGACTCCATGATGAAACTCAAGGTGCTGTGTACCTGTCATTTAATTACCCAGGGGTGAATAAAGGGAAGTGTTGATCGCCATTATTATGGCAAAATTTACTTTGTTCATGATTGACTTATACATTTATTCACTGGGAAGAGACTTCAGTGTTTCTGCAAATGTTTACTGAGGATCTACTATATGGAGGTATTTTTGCTAGGTCTTGCTTTATAAGTTTTGAAATCATCATATTTTACCCAATTATGTCTTTATTTTGCAGCCCAAGTAAAAATAAGACTACAAACTTGTCAAATTGTTTAGTCTGTCACATTTTTTGGAATTTTTGCCACTCTATTATTTTTGATTTTTACATATTTTGTCATATGGTAAAAGATGCTAAGGTGAAAGCTGATTTTATTCATTCTTGTAATTTCTACTAATGCATTCCAAACACTTTTTTAACAGAAAAAAAATAATATTTTTAAATCATCCATAACTAGATACTGGAATTTGGAGATATAACAAAGAGGTTTCTTTGTGATTATTTATTTAGCATTTTTAATGCTATGAAAAAGCCTTTCACTAAGAAACTAACCAAAGAAATTGGGAAATTTTTGAATATACAAATAAACAAATCAGTTTGTTAAAAAATATACAAAAGGAATACTGTTTTTTTTTCCAGATTGTGGTCTTCATACATTCTGTTTATTTTGTGAAACAAAATATTAGAAAAACAAAAGACTTAGTAAGAAGTCTAAAAATATTTTATGCATTTAAAACATATACAATTTGTTTTTCTGATTATAGAGTTCATAAATGTTCATTATAAAATATTGTGAAAATATAGGAAGTATAAGGAAGAAAATTGAAATAATCCAAAAATCCCACAAAGACGATTAGTGTTACAGTTTTGGGTGTATAATTTACAGTCATTGTGTGTTTTTATGTGTATATAAATTCTTACATATTTAATCAAGTTGAAATTAAATAATTTATGTAGTTGCATATTTTATTTTTTTTCTCATCTAATAATGTATGTGAGCATTTTTAACCAAATCTTCAAATAGTCCATGAGGACAAAACTTGGTCAGTGGAATATTTGTAAGTAGAAGAAAAAAAGGAAGAAAAGAAAAATACACCAAGCCCAGTAAAATGTTTTAAAGTATTAAGTGAGATAAAGTCTGTAAAATGCCCTCTGTATCACCTATCCTTTCAGATGGTTAATAATCAAAGCTTATTTTTGCTCTTGCTATTTCTTAGCAGCTTACCATGTATATTGAATGCTAAATTTCCCCTATAGTATGGCTATAGGAATTAGAATTTTAAAAACTCTTGATTTTCTACTGGATATCCATTAATTTCTTTTTGTTTTTTTAAGCTGTAATATGTAACTGCTAAGATACCATTTATTTATATCTACTATAAGGTATAGTATCTTGCCTAATTTAAGAAAAATATATAAAAGACATCAAAATCATCATTGAGGTTTAAGAGAAGTCCAATAATGAGCTCTCTGTTTCTTCTAAGTTCACATCTGAATGATAAATGCAAAAAGTAGTTGGCCAGGAAGAATTCTACCTCCCGGCTTTGTCTCTGATGGTTGCTGGTCTGGAACACCTGACTTAGATACATGGTCACATGGGCATCTTAAATGAAACAGACTATTGCACTCAATTTGTGGAACAGTTGGATAACTACAGTCCTTCTGTTTCGCCAGCCCCTTTCCTGTCCCAGACTAGAACCCATGACTTGTGCATGGAATCAGATCAGAAAGCAAACTGTCTACTAGCAAGTGAGGCACAGAAAGTCCTGAAGAGGTGAAGCCTCTTGTTTTCAACTTCTTCCAACTCCCCTGTTAGATAGAGTTATATCTGCCAACCTAAGGGGAATTGGGGAAAAAAGGGAATAAAGCCTGGATCTTGATTCTTGCTGGAGTTCCTCATTACAATTATGAAATCAGGCCAAAATAAAATAGAGATTTGTTCCTGACAAACTTTAATTTAAAAAAAAAAATCACTAAAATGTCATTACTTAATCCTCCCTGTTTCCCACCCAGAGCCACAGGTCGGCTTAAAATGAGAAAGGAGCTCATGCATCTTCCTTCCCCCATATCCAGAAAAGAACCACTCACCAGGCATCTGACTTTAGATACATGGCCACATGGCACCTGTCATGGAGTGCCTCATTGCACAACTATCTCTTGGAAGCTCTGGTGTCTTAGTGGATGTGCAGCAAGGGTTTGCCTGTGATCTCTGAAGGTTCTCCCTTCGGATTGAGATTGGGCCAAGCCAGCTGGACCAGACCTAGCAATGACTGTCAATCGTGTGTGTGTGTGTGTTTTACATGCAGTTTTGGGTTCCATCTGTCACCACTCATAACTCTGAGATCCCCAAAGCCCTGAGAGTTTGTCCTGCCATAACATACTCCTGTCAGGTGCAGTAAACTTATTGAAGGGTTCTTGGTTCCCAGACAGTTATGTTTCATTATTTGCAAGTTGCTAATAAGTGTGATGACATTTTGGCTCCCAGTGGTTTTTCTTTAGGAAACATAGAAATCTTAATGATCTATTCTCTATTTGGCCACCTTCCCAGGAAAGTAAGAGAAAGATAAGAACAAAGTGCCTCTTAGCCTTGAGAAAAGGCCCACTTGCCAGATGAGAAATGAAAAAATTAATTTTTTCCTTGCTAGACTTCCTGAAGCTAGTGCATTTTCCTGTCACAGGGGCTTTTGTCTTCGATTACAGAGGTTTTAGAGGGGATTCATGTTGTGAGCTTGAGTGGCACTGCCTGGGTGCCAGGCATACCATCATCACCATCATCATTGTCATTGTCATATTTCAATTTAGAGTCAAGAAAGCGCTGTCATGTATATTATCTCTTTTGATATTATGAGATAAACATCAGCCTCCTGTTTTATAACCAACAAACTTGAGGTTGTGAGAGGTTAAAGAATTTGTCTGGCCATCTTCATTGAGTGTGAGAGAACTCAAACCTAGATCTCCAGAGGCCCGGTGTTTGACAAGACATAGTTTAGCTATTAATTATATTGTGTTTTGTAGTTGCATTTAATTCATCTTGATTCATAAATTGATTTTAATCTCCTACCCATAAGCTACCATCTAACAGCCACAGCCATTGGCTTTTCAGATAACCAACTTTCAGACATTTGATAAAACAATGATGATTGAAATCACGGGAGAAGATGCCATCTCCCAAAGACAGTGCCTGGCAAGCTGAGTACAGAACCTCAAGTATGTCACTCAGGGTCCTGGAAGGCAGAATTCACCCTACCCAGGTCAGATGAGGACACTTTAATGAAGGAGATATTTGCAAAGGGAAGGCAAGGTGGCGAGGGTGGTGAGGCACCCAGAGTCTCACAATAGTGAGAGGCTATTTCCACTCCTAGGAACTTATGGGAAAAAAAAAAATCTTTAATGAAACCTAGGAAAAATACAACAGATAAGGAAGGCCCCTTCCTCAAATTAAAAAAATAAAAATAAAACTGCAACCAGAGATACATATCAATAAAGAGAAGTCAAGAAAAATACCCCTATGTCTCCCTCCTTCCACCCTCTGATCTCCTGTCTGTATCTTTCATAGTGGAACTTAACTGGAAGCCAGAGGGAAGGAAGATTCAGACACCAGGAAATAGAGTCTCCATGGGACTGTCTTAGGGCACAAAGCAGGACAGAGAAAGTTATTGATCATCCCTTTTTAACTAGGAAAAATGAAATTTAAGATGGATATTTCCCTCTAAGATTGTCAAGCTAGTAACTAACAGACCTGGGAACAGAGACTAAGTTTATTATGTGGGGCTTTCTGAAATAGCATCCTAAGGTTTCTAGTATTTGTATCTGTAGCCTGTTGTGTTTACACACGTGCTTTATGTGTGGAGATCACCGTCATGATATCGTGTGCATGCTCCTTGCTGTGGGAGTGTTCTCAAAACCCTTTCTTGTATGTCATCTTAATTAATGGTCAAAGTATCCTCTGAGCTGAATAGGCAGCCTGCTAATCCTGCCTGGTCTGGCTGACCTTTTCTCTAGGGTAAATTCCTCCCCTAAGATACTGTCTACCTGGGCATCCTTTGGGATGTCCATGCCAGCCATATCATACAGAACCTAGTACATGGTGTTGCTCAGAAATACCAATAATAGTTCAGACAATAATGATAACGATCATGGACCATTGTCCCCTGTGTTCCATGCTGACAGTGTTATGCACATAAGTTCATTAAACTGTCCCAACAGTTATAGGGAAAGAAATGTGTTTCTAAATTTTAGAGTTCCTCCTCTCCACTGAGCTCTCTTCAGAAATTTTGGGACACATTTTAATATGGCATGGTCAATTTTTAAAAACCTGTTTCCCAGAAAAAAATCTTTTTGAGAAGAGAGGGTTATAGTAGAATGACTCCTACATTTAGAATCAGAAAGATCACTGCCTTAATTCCAGTTCAGTGACTTTCTTCTTTAGGTTTAGGGAGGTCACTTGACCCTTAATCTCATGTTTCCTTATCTATGAATTGAAGGAGATAATTCTTACTTCCTAAAACTGTGGTATGCGCTAAATAAAATGACACATAAGAAAACTTCTAACATAGAGTAGACACCCAATAAAATGTTTGATGTCCCAATTTCCTGGTTTCCAGTGTTAACTTATGGGGTCAGGTGGCTGATATTAGGTACAGAGGCCCAGATGGCACCTACATAGGCAGCATCAAACTCCCCAACCAGGGCTGTGTTCTGCACCCCCACTAGTGCTACATAACACAGTGGATATTGTTATGGGAGAAGAGTCCCCGAGGCATGCTGTGGTGGCAGGCCTGCCTAGATTTAGTGCAGATTTTCAGAGCTTTATGCAGAGTCCTGTTTTACAAGAGAAAGAATGGCTAATAAAGTTGGACTTTTATTTCCAAAAAGATTGCACCATGTGGGTAATCCTTCTCTCTTTCATTTATCATGTAAAGCCAAGACCAGCAGCCCAAGCACCAAGCCTGCAGGAACATGCATATTGACTCTTTCCATTCTTTTTTATGTACCACAATCTTCTACCAGAGAGTCTTTGACAGGTACTTGGAACCAGCAAGCAAAGATAGCCTTGATATCTATTGGGCACTGCCATGTACCAGGAAGTACTGCTATCTGATATTCCAGGATTCTGCAAGCCTAGGGACTGTGAGGATTTATCTTGGAGTTAGAGACATTAAAGCTACTCTTCCTGGCCAAAGGTGCAACCCTTTCCCTGCCCTGTCCTGAGACATCCTTCCCTGGGAGGAATAGAGGAGGAGGGGCTCTCCTCCCCTCTGAATCAGTCCTCTCAATCCTTTCCTCTAATAAAGTGCTCTCTTAGTCCATTTGTGCTGCTAAATCAAAATTCCCAGAACTGGGTAATTTATTGAGAACAGAAATGTATTCCCTGACAGTTCTGGATACTGGCCACTCCCAAAATCAAGGTGCCAGCAGTTCAGGGTCTGGTGAAGGTCCAGCCTCTGTCTTCTAAGGTGTGCCTCATATTGGAGTTCTCTGGAGGGGATGAACACTGTCTTCATGTGGCAGAACTACAAAGATACAAAAGGGAACAATACATTCCTCAAGCCGTTTTACGGGGGCCCCAATCCCCTCTATGAGGGTTTTGTCCTTGTAACTTAATCACCTCCTAAATGAAATCACATTGGCAGTTAAGTTTCAACATATGAATTTGGGGAGACACATTCAGAGCCCACCAAGGGGCTACTTATTCTGTCTCATCTGGATACTTGAGGTTGGAGATCGGGGTATGGTGTGGTGGCAGCATATGCTATTTTACTCAAATGCAGCCAACAACACCAATTTCAAAGTCAAATTTTCCTAGGTTCAACATTTGACTGGTCCTCTCATTTACTACCTAAATGAGGGAAAGCCATCTCACTTCTCCTTGAGTGCCTGCTGTATGCTAGGTCCCATTCTCAGCACCAGGTATGCACAAGTGAGCTTTCGTTCCTCTGGACAAAGACAGAAAAATCAACCAATGACTATGTGATATGCCAGATTGCAGTAAGTGCCAGGAAAAAACTGAATGAAGTGCAGTTTGGCATGAAGAGGGTTCTCTATTGGCTAAGGGAGTCAGAGAGCATGACACTAAAGGGAAACAGGAATTACCTCTGGGATTCCAAAGATGAACATTAACCATTCCACCATGTTCCTTAAGAGTATCCACAGGGAATTCAAAAGCCAACAGCACAATGAGGAATCTAGAGACCATTGGATTAAAGTTGTGTTATGTGGGATGTGAACAAAGTGCTTTACTTTGAAAGTAAACCATAGTCTTACCAACTAGAGGGTAGCTATTAGTCCTGAGGCTGGAAGAGGGACATTAGATAGGAGAGATCTGGTTTTTCTAGAAAGAACAAAATAATTATTGCTCCCAGAACAAAGTTTGGAGGGCTGAGTTATGGTCTCAGCATTTCCCCTAATTCTCTGTGCTATCTCAGGACTGCCCACTACCTTTGGGAACATTGTTTTCTCATCCTTGGTTGGAAAACTTTGTTTTAAGGTTTTTCTCTGATTCTAATGTTCTGTGTGTCAGTCGATGAGTAACATGTGTTTGAGAATTAGTGGGCAACTGATGCCAGATGAATTTCCTACTAGTAGGTATCCAAGCTGGGATTGGACTAAAGTTTTCATGGATATTCATTTATTACTAGAAGAAATTCATTGTTGTTAAATTGTATAGTATACCCTGGTACACCATGCTAGCTACTTTACAAAAAAATGTTTAATTCTCTTAACAATTCAAAAAAAGTACTTACACTTAAGGAAATGGAACTCATAGGCTAAGTAATTGTCCAGGATTACATAGAACCAAGAGTATAATAAAATATTCTGAGTGCACAGAATATTTTTCAACACCCAAAGTGAAGATAAGCAGACAAATTCAAGAGGATGTACCTCTTTCAGGTCTCTCTACCACTACACATTCCCAAAACCTGGTCCTGAGAATGTACTGTCCTGTGAACAGCACAAACTACTATTATCTCCTGGGAACAGAAATCAATGTGATTTTAGACTTTGCTACTTCTAAAAGCCCAGTGCTGTGACTACTGAAAGGTGGGCTTAATCGTACAGTCTGTTGACTCAAACATGATGGAGTGGGGAGCTTCAAGACATTAATGGAGAGTCTGTAACAGCCCTTGGCGTAGACCCTAGAAATGCCTTTACTCTCCTGGTATGCCCTTGTATGAAGCCTGTACTTACCTCGGCCACAGAGTCTAATTTATTTTAAAAGCAACCATCCTTACTCATCACATGAATCTTATCAGCTTTGGAAGTTGGTCTCCAGATAGTTCATATTCATTTAACAATTATTTGCTAAGCATCTGCTATCCTCCAGGGACTGTTGTAAGCACTAGGGATAGAATATAAGCAAAGTAACATTCCTACTTATTGTGACATTTGCCTTCTTGACAGCTATATAGAGATAGAGATATATACATGCACACATACACACATCAGTTTATAAAAAGTTTGGGGAAGTATGGAAATAGATGTTTTGAACAATGGAAGGCATTTGGTGTTTTTCTTGAAAGTGCAGGAATGGTAGGGGAAAAGATAATAGAAAATGCAAAATGTCTTTGGATAAAAATTGTAAGCAGTAGGTGATGATCATGTTTTTCCAAACAAAAATAAAACATACAGTCTAGCATCTTTCCCTTTATTTTCTTTCTAATCTGTAGGATTGATTTCATACAAAAGTCTTTTCTAGAAGTACAAAAATAAAATCACCTTTAGGCATATATCTAGTGACTCACCTTTATTGAAAAGATTAAATCCATATCCACCATACAATCCAGTGAAAATATTATTATGAGGTCCATATTGTGTATAGTTGGGGATCCCTAACTCTGAACCAAGTATGTAGGCACACAGTAGGCATTCTCTAAATCTTGGTTAGAATGAATGTTTAAGTATGTATTTATACCGTGTTGGAACAGCTAAGTCAATTATTACTCTAAGACATCAAGCAGATGTGAGCACTTTGTGCACAGATCATCGCAGGGCAGAGGGAAAGGGTGTGCATGATTGGTGGCAGTGGTTGAGGGTCTCTGACATGCCTTGGGGACCCAAGGGAATTTTCAAATGAAAGCACAAAGGTAAAAACTATGTCCTTCCTTTCAACAGGGCGTTGTTGCTGGCGCTCGTTCCAAAGGAGAACACAAACAGAAAATCTTTTTAACCATCTCCTTTGGAGGGATCAAAATCTTTGATGAGAAGACAGGGGTAAGTGAAAGAATCGCCTGGCGACGTGAAATTGAGTCCATTGACAGATGTGCCCTTAAAAGCCTCTACTCTCTGGGCGGGAATATCAAACAAGCATAAAAACACATAAAGCATCTGACAAACTTGATCAACTGTGATCGTCCATCAAAGCAAGTCTCTTTGCTGACTTGGCCACAGTGTGACTGCACCGTGATTGCTACAGTGTAATTGTGATAAAAGTGTCACACCATGCTGGTAATCTTAGGAGAGATTGATAAGCTTTGAAGAGCGGTGGTAATATGACAGTTTAAGTTAAATTTCTTTGTGTGTTGGCAACTTTGATGACATGCATCCTACAGGGAGACACATTGTAGGTCTTTGGACTGGTCAAAGCATCCAGGCTCTCTTGAGTTTAACCCCCAGCACCTTACAATTGCTGTAATCAAAAAGAATAAATAGAGTTCTCCGTCTTAAAAATAAAATCTATTACCGCCAACCAGGAAATGTAAGGGTTGATATGTTTCTTGAACCCACCAAAGAAGTGGTTTGTGTTTTCATCAACCTTACAGTTGCAATTAACTCCTATATTCATCCCCAGAGCTTGCCTGACACCGTCGATCTCGTTCATGGATGGTAGGGAAAAACAGAAAAACATTCTGTGATCTGTTGTACTGAGAGAGTGACACTCCAATGGGTTTTTAGTCTTTAATTCATTCATTATTATGCAGCTTATAAAACACCTCCATGTATATCACCTCCTTTGAACTTCCCAAAGATAATTTATCAAGCACTTTATAAATAATGCTCCACCAACCGAGTTTTTTGACCTTGGTCATTTGGAGTTTTAGCTTCTCTTCCTTGTTCTGACTGATAACATGAGGGTGGTCAGGTAATCATTTAAAAGTGAAAATGTATTTTTTTTTGAAGAAAGAACAGAACTATAGAAAAATTGCTTCTAAATAACTAGTAATAGAACAGATATTGGCTGTAACATTATTCATAATAACCAAATGATTAAAGCAGCCCCAGTGTCCAGTGACAGAGGAATAAAGGGTCACATCTAGATAGAATGCAATCTAAGAGAGAAGGAAATTCCAGCACATTCTTCAACCTGTGATACTCAAAGACAGTGTGCTGAGCAAAGTAAGCTACAACAAAAAGGCAAGTCCTGGGTGATCCCACTTGTATGAGGTACCCAGAGTGTGGAGCTCGTGGAGATAGAAAGTGGAATGATAATTTCCAGGAAAAGGAAGGAGGGGGAGCTATTGCTTGATAGACGTGGGTTTTTTGGTTGGGGAAGATGAAAATGTTCTGGAGGTGGATGGTGGTGACACCTGCAAAAAAACTATGAATACATTTAATGCCACTGAGCCAGACACTGTGAATAGTTACTACAATAAGTTTTATGTATATATACTTTACCATGGTATAAAATAATGGCAACCAGTTTTTGAATACCTTCTATAGTCTAGGTTGGTCTTTGTACATGTATTATCCAGTTTTGTCTTCAAAACAGTCCTGTGAAATAATAATATTTCATCCTAAAAGTGGATACTGTGTTCATCCACTTTTCTGTTGCCATAATGAAACACTTAAGGCAGGCTGACTTTATAAAGAAAATAGATGTATGCAGCTCACAGTTTGGAGGTTAAAGACATAGCCCCCAGCTTGGCTCTGGTAAGGACCTCAGGGTGGATGGTATACCAGTAGTGCAAGCAGGTGAGAGAGAAGAAGAGATCATATCTTGAAAGTGGAAGCCAGGGGGAGACTGGGATCCCTCAGTCCCCTTACTCCCCTAATTCAGCAAAGGACCTCCCATTATGCCACATCTCCTGAAAGGCTCCAAACCATGTTTCAGCATTGCTGTACTAAAGACCAACTCTCCAGATTGTGAACCCCTGGGGGACACACTCAAACATAACCCACCGTAGCAGCTATTTCATCAAGTGTACATTAGGTGCCTGGCATTGCCCTAAGTTCTATATAAGTACTCTTCACAAGCACCCAAGGGAGAGATGCTATCATTGTCCCTGCATTATAGTTGGAAGACACCCAGAACAGAAACATGACATGACCTGCCGAAAATAAGCAGTGATAGAGATAAGCTTAGAACCCAAGTAACCTGGCTCACGGGACCTTTTGCTTATCCATGTTGCTTGTTGTCTGTCTCAGATAAGTGACTTCCTACAGTTCCCCTGGGATTTGTTTATCAACATGTCCAAGACAGGAGCACAATGTGCCACACAAGGCCACTTGGGAAAGACTCCGGGGTGGCTGGAGGCAGAAGAGGGGAATGGAGGGAGCCCTCAGGCCAAGGCCTTTGTTGGAGTTTCCATAGGAAAATTCAAGGTACAGCAGGATGGATAGCTGAGGACTGGTTAGTTGGAACACTTCTTTCTGGTGCTGAGCTATAGGGGTGGACCCCAGTTGCCTAGTACCTGCTCTGGGGAGATTAAGGCAGAAGAAGATCACCTCTGTCTGCCTCCGGATTGGTAAGTTTGCCTGTCAAAGACTTGCTCCTGGCTGGGCCTTGGCTATGTCTATGAACTGACCAGCCCTAGAGTGCCAGTGCCTCCCCAGCCAGAAATGTATCTCAAAATGCCAAAACATCATAATATTCAGAAAATTTTAAACTATTTACAACAACCTCATGCCCAGGAGGCAGAACAGAGATTTATTCTCAGATTGGCATGAATCAAAAATCAATGCAGTTTACCTCCATACCATGGGGAAAGGTGGGCCTGTCCATACAGGCCTTGGTAGAGGGAGTTTAGATTGGGGCACAAGCATCGATAGGAAATGGGCTTGGATTTAGCAGGATTAAGAGTTTAGCAAAAGCTTCTCCTCCCCTCATCAATGTACCCAGCATTGTTGCAAGATGAGTTTTTGTCTTTTCCTGGAAAGATTGTATTTTGGAGACCTGCGCTCGGTTTTTGCTTGTTTGTTTGTTTTTGTTTTAATATTTTTTTTTTTTAGAGAAAGAGAGAGAGAATTTTTAATATTTATTTTTTAGTTTTCGGCGGACACATCTTTGTTTGTATGTGGTGCTGAGGATCGAACCTGGGCTGCACACACGCCAGGCGAGCGCACTACCGCCTGAGCCACATCCCCAGCCCCCTGCGCTCGGTTTTTTGTTGGCTTGTTTGGTTTTTTAAGTTGTGATGGGTAGAATGCCTTTATTTTATTTATTTATTTTTATATGGTGCTGAGGATCAAACCCAGTGCCTCACACGTGCTGGGCAAGCACTCCACCACTGAGCCACCACCCCAGTTCCCTGCGCTCAGTTTTTAACCTCACAGTTTGGAAAAGATATTGGCAAGTCTGATGAGGAGGACAAGGTCAGTTGGGGAACTGAAAACTCTGCTGGGCCAAGTCTTCTAGACACAGACATGTCCTCCCGGGATCCTGAAGTATGCCAGAGGTCAACTTGGGGCTTGTACTAACTTGGAGAACATTGCTGGTCCTTTATGTCCTTTATGGGAGCCCAGCACTGTGGACCAAGCCCGACTGAGAGATACTTTCGTAGTGATGTATGTGTCCCAATGTTATGATATTATCTCTAGGCCTTTCTCTTTCCCAGCCCTGTCCATCACTGGGACGACAGGGACAGAAGCAGGGATGCGGGGTATCTGGCATTTTATCTTGTTTTGGGAACCTCTTTCACACTTTGCTATTTTACCCTATCTCCATCCATCAAATAGGCTCTTCCCAGATAATTAAAGTCTTAATGTCTGGATTTTTACTAATGAGGAGTCATCTGCATTTTGTACCTTTATGTACTTCCTCTCTCAGAGGTGGCTAAACTGCCCCCCCTCCACACACAAAAGATACCATCAAACCTTGAAGTGGAATTTCTGAGGCCTTAGCTGGACACAAAGAAAACAACAGTAAAATCATCATTTCAGCCCAAAGCCATTTGGCTTTGTGAAGAAAATGTCAGATCCCTAGTGGAGAATCAGGAAGGAGGCAGTTAAATGTTTTCTGTCTGGCTTAGCCTCCTCCAGTTCTGTTTGATTAACATCCGGCCTCTGTAGCATGGAGCTTCTGCAACCTGAGCTTGTTAATATGCCTCAGCACAAGTCCCAGGAAGACGGTCAAAAGGACTGAATTTATTTACATCTCAAGAACAGAAGATGAGACTCCAGAGTATCTGATACAAGGACCCAACTTGTTCCTTATGATCAGAGAATGAAATTTTGAATCAGTTGCAACCAAGACTTGTTGATAGAAGTTTCTAGAAAACGGTTTTAGTTTGTCAGTAGGATGACTCTTCTGGCAGGCAGACCTGAGTCAAATAGATCTGAGTTCACTGGCGCTGGGCGTAGCCAAGCCACAAGAGACCCATAGGACATTGTTGAAGGGAGTAGGTAGAGGTTGCGGTGATGAGCAATATCACATCCAAACTGACTTCTGAGAGGAGTTTTAGGATTCTGTTTCTCCCTTAAAATAGTGCCTATTGATGTTTTTTATTTGAAAAACCTCCAGGAGATTATGAGCAGGAACAGTTTACTGAACCTTTGTCTTTACCCAGCAGGGGACTGACTGAACTGTGCAGCATAGGAATCTCAGTGAAGTATTTTGCTCTCCATATCAAAGAAATGGAAAACTGGGCCTTTGTCATGTGGAATGACAAACCTTAGTTGTTCATCTTGTCTAAGGTATTTTTTTTTTTTTTGGCTCAAGCTTGATTGCATTAAAGAAAAAAGAAAAAACTAGGAAAGTAACATTTTCAGAACCTGACAATAGCTAGAATTTTTAAATCCAAAAGCTGTCAAAAATGTTTTGATCCCAATTAAAGAGACCCTTTGCAGCAATTTACACCCTGTCTTGAATTTCAAAGAACTCCTGATCCCAATCCTTATATGAGTAAATCTTATTTTGTTATTAGCATGTTGCCAGGAATAAATCAATACTGAAAGCTGTTTATATTTGCAGATAGACTAGGCATTGCTGGTCTATCAAAGGAATCAGTGAGAAAGCAGAAAATGTCACACATAACCTTTTGGTTATTAGTAATCACAGGAACAGAAGCAGATCAGGAGTAGATAAAGTACCCAGACCAATGGATGTCAAGGCACAAGTGATGTCCTTTTTATTTTACAGATGAAGAAACTGAGGCTCTGGGTGTGTCCCTGGCCTGGCTGTAGACCCAAGACACACCACCCAAGTTGAAGACTCATATCTTTCCAGTGAACCCCATTGATTTCATTCACTTTCCACTTAAAATTTTTTTCCTTAGAATTATTACAATTTTATGTCATAAAAATTAACAATTGTGCAGGCACCCTAAGATAAGTCTCTTACAATGGAGGGCAGCAGTCTGCATCAGCTTTTTGAGATGTTACAACATCCTTCTTGCCACAATCTCACGCGACTTTTGCTTGTTCACACTGCGAATCCATGGCAGAACTGGGCTTCAATCCCACACAGCCAGGTCCAGAGTCCCTGGTACTAGTAAGAAGTCACCAGTAATAACATGCCAGATTTTGTAAGTGATTTCCTTTAAAATACATAGTGAGGCAAGATCAGTGTCATCTTGGGCTGTTACTGTTGCTCACTCTCCTTCCCATGAGGGTTCTCTGGTGAAGATGAACAGGTGGAGTGACCTGTGGCATCCCGTCATGCTTGTTTCGGGTGGATGCCGTGTTGACGGGGTAGCCCACAGATGATTAGATGGTAGCACTCTGGGTTCCTGTCTGTGTGCAGCTCTGCTTCCTGGGGATTTAAAGATGAATAAGATGTGGCCCTTGTCCCGGAGGCATTCATAGTCTTGTGGCTCAGAGTGAACTGAGAGTGGCCAAGGCTCCCATGTGAGCAGAATTGTCCGTGCTCAGTGATTGAGGCCTCACTTTAGTCTAGAACATTCCTGATGGTTTTCATGGAAAAGGGCACCCTGGCTTGGCCGTAGAGGGGTGGCTTGGGAAAGATCAGGTAGGTAAGTCAGGAAAGAGTGTTGAGAGCCACAGCCCAAGGGGCCCCAGCAAACTTCCAGCTGCCAGCTGATGATTGGCTCACAGCAGCCCCAGCAAACTTCTAGCTGCCAACTGATTGGCTCCTCTGCGGTGATGCTTATTGGGCTGTTTCCCTGCCCTTTCAGACCACGGAGCTGCTCATTGGGGGACTTTTTTTGGCTCCGCCCACGCGACCCAGCCAATCGGCCTCAAAGCAGGAGGAGTGGGGGATTGAGAAGCTTGTGGGAAGCCAGTGGTGGCAGTTGGGCTCTGAAGGTTTTCCTGAAGAGCTGTGTGGTTTGGCGTGTGTGGTTCTAACAATAAAGTTTGTTTCTTTTGACAAGTGGCTCCTGAATTGTGCCCAGCCAGACTGCAGCAAAAGAGAGCACAGTATTTCTAAAGGCAGGATGTCTAACAGAGAAAGATGTGTGTGGTATTTCCTTCTTTCTTTCAGGAAATATTTATTGAGTACCTCTGTAAACACACAGATGAATAAGGCCTATCTCTTTGTTTATCACTGTTGTCTATCTAGTTAGCACAGCGACTCATATGTAGCAGGTAGTATTTATTGCACCGGAAATAAAATGACTTAGAGATGAAGAACCAGCAAATGTTCACAGAATCCCAAGGGCACAGCACATGAGGGGTAGAAAGCCACTGAGGAGTCAACACTGTCCCTCAAAAGAGACGGGCAGTTGTGTTTTCATGCAATGGCCATACTTGCATTTTAGGATTGATTTAGTAATTTATTCCTCAGTGAAAACCAGATGTCTTCTTAGTTGTGTCTCCTTAAAAAATAGGTCTGCTCTTCCTCCGGTTCTAGCTGTGTGTTTCCAGCATGGTTTGGAGATCGCAGTCAAGGTCAAGGAAGGGAAACTGTTCTAGGAGAGGGAGACAGGAAGAGAGGACCTGTAGAACCAGGAGTAGGGCCCTGGTGGCTCTGGGATGTTCCAGTGTCATGAGACTTTCAACGACTGGGGCTGATGATGAGCCTGGAAACGGGGCTCTATGGTTCGTGGCCAGTGGCTTTCCTGGATTGGTGTCATTTGACACCTAATAATTCTTGGAAGTTTTTATTATCCCCATTTTACAGGTGTCAACCGGGGTACCCGTGGCTAAGTGACTTGTCCAAAGTTACTCTTTGTAGTAGAAATAGAATTCAAATTCAAACTTAATAATTCTTGTGCTCAGTTCCTTTCTTTTATTCCAGAGATTCTCTACGTGGCTCATTCTGCTACCTGGGGAGTGTTTAACAAACTTACATAGTCGTGTTTGGTGAGCAGAGGCATTTTGGTGACTTTCGGCGAGGGGGCATGATGCAGGAATTCAGTTCAGAATTTAGGGGCCAAGGCTGCTGGACATTCCACAATGCTCAGGACAGACTTCTACCTCAACAGGTTCTTTCCTGAGCTCTGTGACTTCCCAGTTGTTCACCAGACATTCATGTAATTGAAAACCCTGTGATTACTTGAATCTAATATCTAGCCCTATGTTATATGTTTAAAAATATATTTTTACACTATATTTGTGACATGGAAATTTTTCAGAAATGCAGCTAAACCAAGAGAAAGACGTGTTCTGTTGGGAATCTCGTCAAAGTTGTTCATACTTTAGGAAAGCCATACATTGTGATGCTCTTTGTGTTTGAGTGGCCAAGGTGGCCCTGCTCTGTCAGCTTCATGGGTGGCTGTGGCTTTTGCTGTGATTCTGGTTGTTTGGTCTTTGTTTAGTAATGTCATATAGAAAGAAAGGAATGTCATCACTATTGATTTAAATGTTCTCTTAATCTCAAGTTTATTCACTGGAAGAAACAAAAATATGACTATGTCATTATCTTCTTCTATTATAGCTGTAACTAAGCATTTATGCATAGAAATTCACATTTTTAGGGGCTGGGGATATAGCTCATTTGGTAGAGTGCTTGCCTTGCATGCCCAAGGCCCTGGGTTCAATACTTAGCACCACTAAAAAAAAAGAAAAGAAATTTACAATTTTAGGTCAGAAACCATATTTTATTTCTCTTGTATGTTTTAATTAGGATAATTTGATTTGTGTGTAGGTATATTAAACTTCATGTATATAGGTAGACTATCTGATTGTTTCCAGACAATGAAAGAAGGAACTGGAGTAAGGCTTGATAAATGATAATATTTGTTATGGAAAGGGAGTTTGAGGTCAGATAAGGTTGGCTGAGAACTTGTCCAGACCATGCTACCATTTTAGTTAATTTGTTCATTCATTCATGAATTGTTTTTTTTTTTTTTTTGTGTGTGTGTGTGTGTATACATGACAGTAGAGTGTATTTTGACATATCATACATACATGGAGTACAGCTTCCCATTCTTGTGGTTATACATGATGTGGAATTACACTGGTCGTGCGTCCATATATGAACATAGAAAAGTTATGTCAGATTCATACCACTGTCTTTCCTATTCCCATCCTCCTCTCTTCCCTTCATTCTCCTTTGTCTAATCCAGTGAACTTCTGTTCTCCCTATTCTCTTATGGTGTGTCAGCATCCACATATCAGGAGAACATTTGGCCTTTGGTTTTTTTTGGAATTGGCTTATTTCACTTAGCATGATATTCTCCAACTCCATCCACTTACAGGCAAATGCCATAATTTCATTCTTATTTAATGCTGAATAGTATTCCTTTGTGTACATATACCACTGTTGAAGGGCACCTAGGCTGGTTCCATAGTTTAGCTATTGTGAATTGAGGTACTATAAACATTGATGTGGCTGCATCACTGAAATATGCTGATTTTAAGTCCTTTGGGTATAAACCAAGGAGTGGGATAGCTGAGTCAAATGGTGGTTCCATTCCAAATTTTCTGAGGAATCTCCATACTGCTTTCCAGAATGGTTGCACCGATTTGCATTCATGAGTTTTTGCTAAGCCCAAGGGAAATTCAACTTGGTGGACAAGGACAAGCCAGCCTGAAAACTTTCCGTCAACGGGGAGGTTGTCTAGGAGTTGTACAACTCAAAGAATGATTAATGTGGAAAGTAGAGGGAACTGTGACCACGCACAGAGCAGGCCCAGCGGCCTGCTGAGGGGCAGAGCCACCCCCCATCCCCCGCCCCTGCCAGGTGACCACCGACAGAAAAGGCCCAGTGGCCCGCGGTGGGACAGAGCTTCCAATCACTCCTGCAAGGTGGGCGGGCCTGCGACCCACCTGCAGAAGAGGAGCAGCGACCTGCTGAGAGGCAGAGCCGCCCCCTCCCCCTGCGCCGGCAAAGTAGACGGTACTGTGACCACGCACAGAGCAGGCCCAGCAGCGTGCTGAGGGGCAGAGCCGCCCCCCACCCCCCGCGCCTGCCAGGTAGGGGAACTGTGACCACGGACAGAAAAGGCCCAGCAGCCCTCGGCGGGACAGAGCTTCCAATCACTCCTGCAAGGTAGGCGGGCCTGCGACCCACCAGCAGAGGAGGAGCAGCGACCTGCTGAGAGGCAGAGCCGCCCCCTCCCCCTGCGCTGGCAAAGTAGAGGGAACTGTGACCACGCACACAGCAGGCCCAGCGGCCTGCTGAGGGGCAGAGCCACCCCCCATCCCCCGCCCCTGCCAGGTGACCACCGACAGAAAAGGCCCAGTGGCCAGCGGTGGGACAGAGCTTCCAATCACTCCTGCAAGGTAGGCGGGCCTGCGACCCACTGGCAGAAGAGGAGCAGCGGCCTGCTGAGAGGCAGAGCCGCCCCCTCCCCCTGCACCGGCAAGGTAGAGGGAACTGTGACCACGCACAGAGCAGGCCCAGGGGCCTGCTGGGGGGCAGAGCCGCCCCCCACCCCCCGCGCCTGCCAGGTAGGTGGAACTGTGACCACCATCAGAACAGGCCAGACCTGCAACCGAGAGACAGAACTGGCCCAGTGGCCTGAGGAAGGGTAGAGCCGCCCCCCCCCCCGCACCTGCAAGGTAGGCGGACCTGCGACCCACTGGCAGTACAGCCCCAGAGGCCTGCAGAGGGGCAGTGCCGCTGCCTGCACCTGCAAAGTAGACAGAACTGTGACCACCCACAGAACAAGCCTAGCGGCCCGCAGAGGGACAGAGCCGCTGCCCGCGCCTGCGAGGGAGACTTTGCAACTATACAAGACCAATATAAATATATAGGGGGAAAATTCAATAGCACAACAGTTTCACTAAGTAGAAAGGAACGCGAACAGTATGAAGAGACAAGGAAAGAAAGGACCACAAGCAATGCAGGTCAACTCAACGTTAGAAGAGGTAATAGCTGCAGCAGATGGAATGTCAGATAAAGAATTCAGGATATACATGCTTCAGATGATCTGGAGTCTCAAGGAAGACATCAGACAGCAAAATCAAACAATGAAAGATCACTTCAACAATGAATTACATAAACAAATCCAAGAAGCAAAAGATCAACTACACAGGGAAATAGAGGTTATAAAAAACAAACAAACAGAAATCCTAGAAATGCAGGAAGCAATAAGCCAACTTAAAAACTCAATTGAGAATACTACCAGCAGAGTAGAACACTTAGAAGACAGAACATCAGACAATGAAGATAAAGTATTTCAACTTGAAAAGAACATAGACAGCTCAGCAAGACTGTTAAGAAACCATGAGCAGAACATCCAAGAAATATGGGATAACATCAAGAGACCAAATTTAAGAGTCATTGGGATACAGGAAGGGACAGAGTTTCAAACCAAAGGATTGAGCAATCTATTCAATGAAATAATACGAGAAAACTTCCCAGACTTGAAGAATGAGACAGAATCCCAAATCCTAGAAGCCTACAGGACGCCGAATGTGCAAAATCATAAGAGACCCACACCTAGACACATTATAATGAAGATGCCCAACATACAGAATAAGGAGAGAATTTTAAAAGCTACAAGAGAAAGGAAGCAGATCACATTTAGGGGTAAGCCAATCAGGATAACAGCTGATCTTTCAACACAGACTCTGAAAGCTAGAAGATCCTGGAATAACATATTTCAAACACTGAAAGAAAATGGGTTCCAACCAAGAATTGTGTTTCCAGCGAAATTAAGCTTCAGGATGGAAGATGAAATTAAAACCTTCCACGATAAACAAAAGTTAAAAGAATTTGCAGCTAGAAAACCATCTCTTCAAAACATCCTTGGCAAAACATTACAGGAAGAGGAAATGGAAAATAACAATGAAAACCAACAGTGGGAGGTAGGACACTAAAGGGGGGAAAATAATCAAAGAGGAAAACAAACCATGTTTAGTAACATAAATAAACAAATATGGCTGGAAGAACAACCCATATCTCAATAATAACCCTAAATGTTAATGGCTTAAACTCACCAATCAAGAGACACAGGCTAGTAGAATGGGTCACAAAACAAGACCCAACAATATGCTGCCTACAGGAGACGCATTTGATAGGAAAAGACATACATAGGCTGAAGGTGAAAGGTTGGGAAAAATCATATCACTCATATGGACTTCGGAAACAAGCAGGAGTATCCATACTCATATCAAATAAAATAGATTTCAAGCCAAAGTTAATCAAAAGGGATAAAGAGGGATACTACATACTGCTCAAGGGAACCATACACCAACAAGACATAACAATCATAAATATATATGCCCCAAACAATGGTGCAGCTATGTTCATCAAACAAACTCTTCTCAAGTTCAAGAGTCTAATAGACCACCATACAATAATCATGGGAGACTTCAACACACCTCTATCACCACTGGACAGATCTTCCAAACAAAAGTTGAATAAGGAAACTATAGAACTCAATAACACTATTAATAACCTAGACTTAATTGACATATATAGAGTATACCACCCAACATCAAGCAGTTACACTTTTTTCTCAGCAGCACATGGATCCTTCTCAAAAATAGATCATATATTATGTCACAGGGAAACTCTTAGACAATATAAAGGAGTAGAGATAATACCATGCATCCTATCTGATCATAATGGAATGGAACTGAAAATCAATGATAAAAGAAGGAAGGGAAAAGAATACATCACTTGGAGAATGAACAATAGGTTACTGAATGATCAATGGGTTATAGAAGACATCAAGGAAGAAATTAAAAAATTCTTAGAGATTAATGAAAACACAGACACAACATATCGGAATCTATGGGACACATTGAAAGCAGTTCTAAGAGGAAAATTCATTGCTTGGAGTTCATTCCTTAAAAAAAGAAAAAACCAAGAAATACATGATCTCATACTTCATCTCAAAATCCTAGAAAAAGAAGAGCAAAACAACAGCAAAAGAAGTAGAAGGCAAGAAATAATTAAAATCAGAGCTGAAATTAATGAAATCGAAACAAAAGAAACAATTGAAAAAATTGACAAAACTAAAAGTTGGTTCTTTGAAAAAATAAACAAAATCGACAGACCCTTAGCCATGCTAGCGAAGAGAAGAAGAGAGAGAACTCAAATTACTAACATACGGGATGAAAGAGGCAATATCACAACAGACACTTCAGAAATACAGAAGATAATCAAAAATTATTTTGAATCCTTATACTCCAATAAATTAGAAGATAGTGAAGGCATAGATAAATTTCTTAAGTCATATGATCTGCCCAGATTGAGTCAGGAGGATATAGACAACCTAAACAGACCAATATCAATTGAGGAAATAGAAGAAACCATCAAAAGACTACCAACTAAGAAAAGCCCAGGACCAGATGGGTATACAGCAGAGTTTTACAAAACCTTTAAAGAGGAACTAATACCAATACTTTTCAAGCTACTTCGGGAAATAGAAAAAGAGGGAGAACTTCCAAATTCATTCTACGAGGCCAACATCACCCTGATACCTAAACCAGACAAAGACACTTCAAAGAAAGAAAACTACAGACCAATATCTCTAATGAACCTAGATGCAAAAATCCTCAATAAAATTCTGGCCACTCGGATACAAAAACTTATCAAAAAAATTGTGCACCATGATCAAGTAGGATTCATCCCTGGGATGCAAGGCTGGTTCAATATACGGAAATCAATAAATGTTATTCACCACATCAATAGACTTAAAAATAAGAATCATATGATCATCTCGATAGATGCGGAAAAAGCATTTGACAAAGTACAGCATCCCTTTATGTTCAAAACTCTAGAAAAACTAGGGATAACAGGAACATACCTCAATATTGTAAAAGCAATCTATGCTAAGCCTCAGGCTAGCATCATTCTGAATGGAGAAAAATTGAAGGCATTCCCTCTAAAATCTGGAACAAGACAGGGATGTCCTCTCTCTCCACTTCTGTTCAACATAGTTCTCGAAACACTGGCCAGAGCAATTAGACAGACGAAAGAAATTAAAGGCATCAAAATAGGAAAAGAAGAACTTAAATTATCACTATTTGCAGATGACATGATTCTATAACTAGCAGAACCAAAAGGGTCTACAAAGAAACTATTAGAGCTAATAAATGAATTCAGCAAAGTGGCAGGATATAAAATCAACACGCATAAATCAAAGGCATTCCTGTATATCAGCGACAAATCCTCTGAAATGGAAATGAGGACAACCACTCCATTCACAATATCTTCAAAAAAAATAAAATACTTGGGAATCAACCTAACAAAAGAGGTGAAAGACTTATACAATGAAAACTACAGAACCCTAAAGAGAGAAATAGAAGAAGATCTTAGAAGATGGAAAAATATACCCTGTTCATGGATAGGCAGAACTAACATCATCAAAATGGCGATATTACCAAAAGTTCTCTACAGGTTTAATGCAATGCCAATCAAAATCCCAACGGCATTTCTTGTAGAAATAGAGAAAGCAATCATGAAATTCATATGGAAAAACAAAAGACCCAGAATAGCAAAAACAATGCTAAGCAGGAAGGGTGAATCAGGCGGTATAGCGATACCAGACTTCAAACTATACTACAGAGCAATAGTAACAAAAACAGCATGGTACTGGTACCAAAACAGGCGGGTGGACCAATGGTACAGAATAGAGGACACAGAAACCAATCCACAAAACTACAACTACCTTATATTTGATAAAGGGGCTAAAAGCATGCAATGGAGGAAGGATAGCATCTTCAACAAATGGTGCTGGGAAAACTGGAAATCCATATGCAACAAAATGAAACTGAATCCCTTTCTCTCGCCATGCACAAAAGTTAATTCAAAATGGATCAAGGAGCTTGATATCAAATCAGAGACACGCCGTCTGATAGAAGAAAAAGTTGGCTACGATCTACATACTGTGGGGTCGGGCTCCAAATTCCTCAATAGGACACCCATAGCACAAAAGTTAATAACTAGAATCAACAAATGGGACTTACTCAAACTAAAAAGTTTTTTCTCAGCAAAAGATACAATAAGAGAGGTAAATAGAGAGCCTACATCCTGGGAACAAATCTTTACTCCTCACACTTCAGATAGAGCCCTAATATCCAGAGTATACAAAGAACTCAAAAAATTAGACAATAAGAGAACAAACAACCCAATCAACAAATGGGCCAAGGACCTGAACAGACACTTCTCAGAGGAGGACATACAATCAATCAACAAGTACATGAAAAAATGCTCACCATCTCTAGCAGTCAGAGAAATGCAAATCAAAACCACCCTAAGATACCATCTCACTCCAGTAAGATTGGCAGCCATTATGAAGTCAAGCAACAACAAGTGCTGGCGAGGATGTGGGGAAAAGGGTACACTTGTACATTGCTGGTGGGACTGCAAATTGGTGCAGCCAATTTGGAAAGCAGTATGGAGATTTCTTGGAAAGCTGGGAATGGAGCCACCATTTGACCCAGCTATTCCCCTTCTCGGTCTATTCCCTAAAGACCTAAAAAGAGCATGCTACAGGGACACTGCTACATCTATGTTCATAGCAGCACAATTCACAATAGCTAGACTGTGGAACCAACCTAGATGCCCTTCAATGGATGAATGGATAAAAAAAATGTGGCATTTATACACAATGGAGTATTACTCTGCATTAAAAAATGACAAAATCATAGAATTTACAGGGAAATGGATGGCATTAGAGCAGATTATGCTAAGTGAAGCTAGCCAATCCCTAAAAAACAAATGCCAAATGTCTTCTTTGATATAAGGAGAGTAGCTAAGAACAGAGTAGGGTCGAAGAGCAGGAGAAGAAGATTAACATTAAACAGGGATGAGAGGTGGGAGGGAAAGGGAGAGAGAAGGGAAAATGCATGGAAATGGAAGGAGACCCTCAGAGTTATACAAAAGTACATACAAGAGGAAGTGAGGGGAAGGGGAAAAATAATATAAGGGGGACAAACGAATGTCAGTAGAGGGAGCAGAGAGAGAAGAGGGGAGGGGAGGGGAGGGGAGGGGAGGGGAGGGGGGGGATAGTAGAGGATAGGAAAGGCAGCAGAATACAACAGACACTAGTATGGCAATATGTAAATCAATGGATGTGTAACTGATGTGATTCTGCAATCTGTATATGGGGTAAAAATGGGAGCTCATAACCCACTTGAATCAAATTGTGAAATATGATATATCAAGAACTATGTAATGTTTTGAACAGCCAACAATAAAAAATTAAAAAAAAAAAAAAAAGAATGATTAATGTGATAAGAGAAAGGTATAAAATTAGCATGAGAGTTCAGAAGAAGAAATAGTTTTTCCATATGAAAATAAAAACAGAATGATATCAGAAGAAGGATCAGCAGGGTCTGAAGTTAAAAAAAAAAAAAAAATGGAAGGGAGACTGTCCAGGAAGAGTTTTCATTATAGTCTCAATGTGGAAAGATCATGATGGGGTAAGTACAGGGCAGAGGGTGGCCTTTGGTAGTTCTGGAGGAGAGGGTGTGGGATTCGTCTCAGTGAGGGGTGAACTGAGAAAGTGGGCAGGACCAGATCTTGGACTGTCAGACCAATGATTCTGATTGAATTGTCTTCTGCAGCCATGGTTATTTTCTGTGTCCACTCTGACCCCAAAGCTGCACTAGTTATACACACAGGTAGTAAGTGCAAGGCCACTCAGCCCATAAAATGCTTTTGTATAAATCAGGGAAAGGTACCTTTTTTCACATTCATTCCCGTTTACTAGGAAACTGTTGCAATATATAGAGTTTTGGTACTAGACTAACTTATTCTCCCTTGGAGATGTGTGGTGCACACCCTGCCCAGCCATTTGTAGGGACCTGAGGATATTGTCCATGGATAACAGAAATTTAGGACTCCCATTTTGCTATTTTCTGCACAGCACGTACCATGCTCTGTCCAGCCTCCGTGGGTGTTCAGGATGACCACTCTACCCTGGATATCTTTTGCCTTCTTCAACTGATGATCATCTCACCATCTTTCAGAGTCCAGTGATAACCGTAATAAAAACAGCAGCCACATAGAAACATTGCCATTTATCAAGCCTTTAATCCAGGCTAGGTGCTTTACGAAACTAAGTTCTTTAAGCACTTCATCCTCTAGGCAGGATTCAAATTGGGTGTGCCTAAACCCACAGCGTGCTCCTCATCAATATAGCCCTATAACCAGAGGTGGGAGATGAGAGAATGTAGCTGTGTGGGTAGAAAGCAGTGTTTCTTTTCCAAATTATAATTTTCAAATTGACAAATGCGGTTTATATATGTTTACTACCTACAACATGGTATGTTATTTATACATTATAGAGTCATGTCAACATTTAAAATCTACCATCAGAAAATTTCAAATGTACAATGCATTGTTACAGGAATGAGAGGACATTCTCTGTATCGCCTGCTGTGGTTCAGTATTAAGTCTGAGAAATGAACTGACAATAGATGAAGGAGCAGGAGGGAAGATATACAGATGTATTGTGTGCATCTGGGGACTGCTGCAAGGTGGGCACCCGATGACAGTGACATTTAGAAACCTGTAGGCCCTTTGTCATAGGATGGAGGGAGTGGGGACTGTGGGCAATTTTAAAGGCAGAGTAAAGGATTTTTAAAAAGAACAGATCCAAAGAACAGACAGTGGCCTGAGGCAGAGTTTGACTTCCAATCTCTTCCTTGCTCTGAGTCTAATCTTCTTTCCTTGATGAAGTGACAGGGAGGAGACAGGCCATGGTGTTCTCCTTTGGGGGATCCAGTCTTCAGGTAGATCAGGGAACTTCAGAGCCCAGCCTCTTCAGCTTCTATTGATTCTCACACCCTCAGTTTAAGATGTGCAGAACTCCAAGGCACCATGTTTGGGAGTGACATTCTCTAGAGTCACCATGTTGTACAATCTCTCTCTTGAACATACACCTCCTGTTTAGGTGGAACCTCGTGTGCTTTAGCTAATATTGCCCCATTTCCCCTAACTCACTTGGTCCTCAGTAATCACCATGGTAGTTCCTGCCTCTGTGGCTTTGACCTCTTTAGATTCCACATACCAACGTGATCATGTAGCTGGCTTACTAACTTCTCACAACCTAATATCCTCCAGGTCGACCCATGTTGTTGCAAGTGATAGGACTTCCTTTTTTTTTTTTTTTTTTGTTAAGGTTGAATTGGATTTGTTTATGTATGTATACTACATTTTCTTTTCCATTAATCCATTGATAGACACTGAGTTTGAGTTTGATCCCATGTCTTGCTCTTGTGAGTTGTGCTAGCCTAGACACAAAGGGCGGTGTGTCACCTCTTTGTCACACTGATTTCATTTTCTTTGGATGCAGTATAGATCCACTAGTGGGATCACTGGATTGTATGATAGTTCAAGGCAATTTTCTTAATGTCTTTATGCCTTTGATTACTCATCTGTAAGATGGTGGTGATAAAAATATTTATATCTTAGGGTTGGTACAAGATCAATATAGTCCTATAAAAATTAGTGCTTAGCATAAGAAAAACTTGAGATGTTAAATAATACTACATTACTAGCTACATTGTTCTATCTCCTGTACAGTCTTCCTGGTCCCTCTAAACAGAATGAAGTAGTTTCATAATGCCCCTACAGCACCATCTGGTCACCTTGTTCTCAGCACACCTGGGTTGTAATAGTCAACTCAGATCAGGTCACCATCAGATCACAAGCTCCTGTCTCTCCACTGTCTTATCTGAAGAACCTGGTGTAGGAGGCCCTGCTATGTAACAAAAGTGCTAATTGATCATTGACAACACAGGAGAAGGCATAAGGGTGGTGACAGAAGGAAAGAGAGGGCTGGAGGGAAGAAGGAAACTATGACTAAGTTAACTTGCGATGACACACCCTGTCTGGGCCACACATTAGAACCTGGGATGCTGCCTGACAAGGATGCCAGGTCACCATACAGTGAGGGCAGGAAGAAGGTTGGGCCTGACTCAGCCTTATCCATTGATGGGGTACCAGGACTCTCTGGTGGGAGCTAAGAACCCAAAGAAAGTGAGGCTTCACAGCAAATTATTTGCAAAAGTCTGTAATGGAGCATCATTCTGGAGAGGTCTCAGTCCCTCTCTAAGTTCCCAAGGCAGGAAGTAGGAAACATTCTCTGGTTCCATGTCTACATTTTACCTTTCTTTTTACAATCTTTCCTCTCCATGCCATCCCTGGCTAATCCTCTTCCATGTTCTGGGATCCCACATGCCCCATAGCTGCCTGAGATCGACTGATCCAAACCTCTAAGGAGAAAAATTTGGTCTCTGTATGTTTAGTGTTTTGTTGGATAATATTGAATTTTAACTTATTACAAAAAAAAAAAAAAAAAAAAAAACAGTTTATTGCCACAAATCAACACTAGTCTGTTTAGAAATTGACAATGTTTGGAAGATGCCTCTGTGAGATACTTTCCAGAACAGTATGAAACTCATTACTGAGGAGAAAGTTTGGTCACAATACCCTGGAAGGAGAGTCCATGAGAACTTTCAAGTATCCTTGGTAAACACTGAAATATCACCTCTTCCTACCAATCCTGGTCTTCAAAGAGGGAGGAGATCATATTTGCTGTGCCACCTGCTTTTACATGCTGGATCACGTTTGTCTCACTCTTTTAAGACCTCAACTAAGAAGGTATTATGTCCATTAAACAGATGTGGAAACTGAGACCAGAGAGGGTTCAGCAAGTTATGCAAGAACAAATATGCTGCGAGTTGGGAGTTGAAAACTGCCCTAGCATGCTGTATGCAAAGTCCATGTTCTTTCCAACTCCAGGTTGGAAATTTCCAGGTTGGCATCTCTACCCTTCAAGGAAATGCTTAGGGCCTCCTGCAAGCAAGTGATCCATTGTCTGTTCAGGAAAGGAAGTATCTGGTCACTCTAGACCCCAAACTCCTCCCACATCATGCATGGTCCCACTCCTCTAGGTGGTCATCATGCAAATGGGCCCTAGAACCCAAGCTTATCAGCTACTATTTGGGCCTCTGAAGAGGCATATAAACCACGAGTCTCTGTCATTGGGGCCTCTATTTCCTTACCTGAGAACTGAGAATCCTAGTGTTATAGTTAAAGCTTCGTCCCAGGGTTTCATAAACTGACTTCCAGACCACTCACGTATAATCGAATCAAGCCTTTATTGAAGCACACTAGTGGTGACTGACCAGAACATAAAGCTGTTCCCCTGATCAGCCCCGAACAATTGCAAGGGCACTCCTTATAAGCCTGAAAATCACAAAAGGGATGTTCAGGGGGTCTAGCCAATGCCAGCAAGCCAGGTTACAGAAGCCGGACAGTGCAGTCAAGCGGAGGGAAGCCTAACCAATCACAGTTAGCCCAGTCACCCCAGTTACAGAAACAGAGCCCCGTTACCCTAGTTACAGAAACAATACCCTATTAGGTAGTTTTGTGTTCTTAAAGGTTTCTATAGCAAAAGGAAAAGAACATCTTGCTCCAGTCATGACTCTTCTACTTGGCATGGTTGTTTTACAGGATAAAGTCATAAAACAAAATGGAGTCACATTTGCTCCTACTATCACACTAGGACACACTTCTTCTTAAAGGGTCAGAGAGTAGATATGTTATACAGATGTGTCTTTCCGGGTTATGCAGCCTCTGTCACAGCTTTTTAATTTTGCTGTTACACAGTCACCACACATAATATGTAAGCAAATGAACATGATACCACTTGATAAGATTTGTAAAACCAAATGGCCCACCCACACTGTCATCCACAGCCTGTTCTGAATTGTTGACTAAGGAGTTTGTAACTTTCTCATTCTGGTCCTGAGATGGGCTAGGGAGCCCGTTGGGTAGCAGGAAGAGGACCAGGTGGAGAGTGCTGGCTTTTCTCTTCTGAGTGCTCTTTATAAATATTGAAGCCAAATATTCATTGCTATATAATTGTGTTATTTATTACTATATTTGTTGAGTGCTAATTTCCAGACATGTGCTAAGTGCTTCACATAAGTTTGTCTCATTGAATTCTTGCCTTATGTGTGTTAATTGCATATTATTATCCCCATTTTACAGGTGAGGCAATGAGACTTCAAGTTTTAAAGGCACTATACTTGAATTTTATTCATTTATTCCCTTAAAAATATTTATTAAGCACCTACTATGTTCCATGGAGTGCTCTCAGAGATTTTGACACATTGGTGAACACAACCTTTTGCAGTTTGCCTTTAATGTTGGGAGACAGGAAAGAAACAATAGATTACATAAATAATATAGTCTGCTAGAAAGTAATCCATGCTATGGAAAAGGAAAAAGCCAGGCAAGGTCAGGACGTTTTTTCCCACTGTATTTTCTTTGTCCTCATGAAAGGGCCCATGACATGTGTGTATTGTAAATCACAAATATTAACGTGCTCTGGGAGCTTCCTGTAGCTTCGAGGGTCAACTGAGTAATGGAGAAAGACACTTCTGAAAATTATCATCCAAATTCCAGAGGCCATTATACTTGATAAATCAGAGTTGTCCATTTGTATGTCTCGGCTTTTATTTAGATGGGTGATCCTTTTATTGGAGGTCTACTGTTTATTTTTCCATCTTACCGAGAGTTTATTTTTAATTTTAATTTAAGATTCATTTTGCATGACCGTGCTTTGGTTATTTAACAGGTACTTCTATTTTTATGAGGACACTGCTCGTGGGAGCTATTTGTGTTGAGACAGTGAGACTGTCATCAGGGGGAGTACTGATAGGATGACCCTTATGCTGTTCCTGGATGCCTTGCTATGGTGGTCAAGGTGGAAAAGCATTAAGAGTTCTGATTGCAATAAGGGAGTGTTCTCCTAAGAGGCAAGGGACAGCGTCAAGGTGAGAGGAGTCTGGAGATGTCCCCCATCTGGAGGCTCAGTGACCAGGGAGGAGCCTGGGAGCTTTGAATGACCAGTATTATGGGAGAAGGGCTGGACTTACTAGTCAAACACTTGAATTTGAGCCATCACCCAGTTACAATGGTGCAGGCTGACCTGTAATGATTAAAAACAATGATGCATTCGTAGAGGTTGTGATGAGCCTAAGCAATGAATTATTATTTGCCAGATCTTATTTTAAGAGCTTTCCATATATGTCATTTCATACTTTGTGAATCACTGAACCTCTTTGCAGCTGGATATTCTCCTTTGAATATGGACAACGTAATTAACTAGCCAATATCGCAGAATAGAGGTAGTATCTCTTTTTTAAAGAAGATGACATTGAGGTTCAGTACAGTAGATGGCCAAGACATCTCAGCTAGGAAGACTTTTCCTGTCCACCACATGGTTCCCTACTGCCCCAGTGTGCTGGCTAAAACCAGGGAGCCAGGGAGTGAGCATGCCTTACACCAGTGGTTCCAAGTTATGCAAAACAGATCACTGCAATGATTTTCTGTTTTACTTTTCAATACTGTGCTTTTGTGCTATGGTTATTAACTACACACACACACACACACACACACACACAAGTATGTAGAATTACATTATTTCTAGGATTCAAACAGTGAGGTTAGTTTAATACCCTCACATTTTTCTCCCCTATGCTCAGTCACCATTACTCTCTTGGACTTTTCCCTGCTTTTCTGTTGCGTAGGCATGCACATGCAAAGCTGGTGACGTATTTGCTTGCCCCACTCTTTGAAAGGTAGGCAGAATTTTTAACAATGAAAACCAAAAATGCTAGGCTGTGAATGACTTGAGGGCAGGCAGGTTCCATGAACCGGTCATTCTTGTATCTCTCACCCCTTGGCACTTGGTTTTCTCTAAGTAGATATTTTTGGAATTGTCCTGAATTCTTCATTGTAAAAGTCAAGAAGCCTCTGACTCACCTCCCTGTCTGGCTGTGTTCATCACCTTTGGATCCTTGTGAGTGGCTTCTGCCAACTGCTGTTTCTGAGACAGAAAATGGCAGCTCCTTCCTGTGTTCCTGGGGACTTCCATGATGCAGCCCACTGTGTTCCCCCCATGTCTGTCCTTTCCAAGGTTCCTGTTATTTTGAGATGAATAGAAAATTCCATAAAATGTGTTAAACCTGTGTAGAATGTATTGAGCCACCAGTTCTAGTGTCGTTCATGACCTTAATGCTGAGGTGATTAGTTCTGTCCGTTTTCCTTTCTCTTTCCCCATCCACCTACCTTGTCTTCATCCCCTCCGCCTTTCCTATACCTCTGTTTTCACATGCACATGGTATGAACTCATCCTTTTTCTGTTACCTTATGTATTTTCCTAAAGAAGTTGTGGAATGGGGCTAGGATTGTGGCTCAGCAGTAGAGCGCTCGCTTAGCACATGCGGGACCCGGGTTCGATTCTCAGCACCACATAAAAATAAAGGCATTGTGTTGTGTCCATCTACAAAAAAAGATTTTCTCTCTCTTTCTCTCTCTAAAAAAAAAGAAGTTGTGGAATACCTTCTACCTTAAAATATAAACTGTAACTCTCTATAAAAGAAGTATAAAATGCATGATATAAATTGAGAGAAAGATAGGAACTTGGGGGGAAAAACTAACATTTATTGAGGACCTACTATGTGTCCCACACTATATTAATATTTCTGGAGGACAGAACCTCTACCTGATTTTCTCTGCAGTAGGCAAGTCTCACCTCTTCCACCATCCAGCGCCCTACCTGACCCAGGAGCCCTCCCCTTCAGAAACCTGCAGGGTCTACCCCTCCAAATTTTGATGCCTGGGTACCGTGGACTCTGGGACATGTGTAAGCATGGTTAGATCCAGGAGATGAAGGGAAAAGGTCGGTCATGTAGAGCTGATGAGGTGGGGAGGGATAATCTAGGAGTGACGTGGCTTCTGTGCTGTGGTCACATGCTGTGTAGACGGCACACACTGGCTCATTCTCAGCCACAACGTGCAGACAGGTCTAACCAACCCCATTCTGCACAAGGCCATGAACATGGCAAGCAGAGTGGAGGACAGAGACACTCTGGCACTGAGAACAGAAGCCAATGGCTTCCCAGTATTGGTTCAGTCCTGAGGCTCACAGTCTGTCCAATGTCCCTGTGTCAAAAGCAGTATTCTGTGGTTCAGCTGTCGGTGTCCCTGTCCTCTGGCATCAGCCATGTGTTTCTATAGCACCCACCCCATCACTCATGCATCCTTTCCAGCTATGTCAGGTGCACAGCTTGGAGATTTGCTTTGCACAAGAGATCTGACTTCTTCAACTATTAGAAAATCAGGGATTTGAAATCTGCAAAAAATTACCAGGGAAGTGTGGCCTCAATATTTAAATAAAAAAGCCTGGCTCCTCCAGAGATTGAGGTTTGAATTTTTCATGATGTCTAAGACATGTGCAGACTATTTTGAAATTATATATTTAAAGTTTTGAAAATAAAGATTGTACTGGCAATTGTCTAAGCTCAAGACAGTCATAACCTCACTTTTGAGCAGAGGATAGTTCATCTTCTATATAAATGGCTCCTACGAGAGCGACTGAGACTCTGCGATGCGGAGATGCATCATCTCGTGACTCTGACGGTGCAGCGTGATATATTTACCCGTGTGAATAGACACGCATACTCTTTCATGTTTATTTCTGTGCTGTCAAAGTCTGTGCCTGCTCCCCGATCTGCATCCTGTGGTACAGCCACCCTAGCACTTTACAAAAACTTCCTCATCTGATACCGTGTTAAAAAGAACCTCTTATGTTCCAGAATCTCTTTGTAGTTTTCAAAGTATTTGCACTTTGTTTCTTATAACTGATCTTCACATGAATCTTACAAAGTACATATTACTCATGATGGATCTGGAGCTCAGAGAAGTTAATAGCTGGCCAAAGTCACACAGTGATAATTGATGGAAAATGCTCCTCCCCGCCACATGTAATATCTTTCCTGTTCATAAAAGTAGGCATGTATTTATTGTAGAAAATATGCAAATTATATAAAAGTCATAAAGCAGAAAATGCAGATTATCTGAACTCCTACCACTTAGGCATAAGTCCAGTTAATATTTTGTGTATAGACTGCAGTTTTCTTTGCATGAATATATTTTTTTAACATTATAATTATATTATAAATACTATTTATGGTATACTTTTTTACTTATCTACATCTTTCATTTATTAAATTTTTCCCTGCAACATCATTTTCAATCACAATTTCTATTATATACATAGATTATAATTTCAAACACATTGTATTGTTAACCTTGAAGGTCATATCTACATCTTGGGGCATATCCTTGTACACTCCTGTAAGTATTTCCTGCAGCAAAATTACAGAATTACTGGGTCAACATGTATGCATGTTTTTAAGGCTTTTGATCTTGTTTTTGGTTAAGTCATTTTCTAAAAGTTATACTTCCAGATGTATGGTATTATCTATTTAATTACAAATTTGTTAATGTGGAGTATTATCATTTACTTTAAAAATTAGTTTTTAAACCTTTTTATATTAAACTTTAGTTTGAATGCACTTGATTTAACTCTGTTTCTAAAGGCATCGTAGGGCAACAGTATAATTGTAGAATCTGTTGCTTATCCTTTAGGAATTGATGGTCCTGTAGGTTTACCTGCAGTTCTGAGGATGCCAGTGGATAAGGCGTGGCTTATCAGTTCCCAGGGTGCTAACTGCCTGAGCTACCACATTGTCCCTGGTCATCTACTTTTGTTGGTCTGTGTCTAATGCAACATTGCTGGTGCTTTCTGTGTTCATAAATGTCACCAAGAAAACATTTGGCCATCTCTACTATTACACTTTCAGATTTCTGATCTTTGGCTTTCAGGTAGAATAACATGTACTCATCCCTTCACATGAAGCTATGATGTTGGGTCAGTCATTTCACATCTCTGAGCCTAGATTTCCTCCCTTATGGATTAGACAGAAGGAGAACTGTGCATTTTCCAGAAGTCTGTTGCAATCATTCAGAATTAATTCAGAGAAGGCATGTGAATGTTCTTTGAAAATTAAAAATACTCCTTGATGATGTACCTTCCTTTTGTCAGAAGAGAAGACTAAAGATGGCACTCCACAAATGTTTATGAAGGAATTCAATTCTCCCTCCAATGTTCTTCATTTGGGGAGCTTTATATAATTTGTGAAGAACAGGTTGATAAGCAAAGGGAATGGAGCCTGGTTCTGTCCAGATTCAGAATTAGGGGCTCTAAAATTATGGGCTTTTGTAATGTCTCCTATTTAGGGATATTTCTACCACCCCCATGTGCTCCTCATTTGTTTTTTCTATCCATAGTACCTCTGTGTCTGCCACACAGATGAGTTCTTCTAGAGAACCTTCAAACTTGTGAGGCCATTTATCTAGCCTCAAGAGTACTTTCTGCACAAATCACCCTTATATGAAAAGTTGCCTTTTCATGAAACTATATAATCATCATTGGAAGAGTTAAGGTTAAATATTCCACATGGTGTAAAAATTCCATCCATAAAAACCAGGGCCCCTACCAGCACTGTAGAGAAATAATTTATTTTTCTTGTCTTGATACCCTCTTTATGAAGATGAAAATTTCCACTCAAACAACTACTGAGTACCCACTGTGTACCAGGCACTGGGATCCAAAGATAAATCTGAGAAACCCCCTCCTCAGTGGGACTCATGATCTAGTAGCCTAGTAAACAGCCAATTATCCCACAGTGTGAGAAGCCAGAGCACAGCGCGGCAGCCTCAGTTCAAGTTCGCACGGCATGCACTTCTTTCCTAGTGACCTGAGGAGCACAGGAAAGAGAAGCATTCTCATTAAACCAGCAGATGATATTTAATTGATCCATGCAGACAAGGCTGGTAAGTTAGGGATGTAACACAGAGACACCGTGCAGAGGTCAGAATCACGGGACTGAAAATATCAGAGGAGGGACAGCCATCTTCTCAGCTTCATTTCCAACTGGCACTCACCACCAATGACAGCCCATTTTAGATCTCAATGCACTGGGTCGTCTTGGCTTTTGGACACCTGTCTTCCTGTCTCCCTGTCTCCCTTCCTCACCAGCCTGCTTGCTTGCTTCTTTCCTCTCTTCTTCTGCCTAGAACAGTCTTCCCCTAACTCACCCCACTCAATTTCTTTGCCCCTTTCTTTATCTGGCAGACTCCAGTTTATCCTGGGAACAGGTACAATTTCCTCAGGAGTTCTTCACCATTCTGCCTCCCTAGGTTATATATCCCTTGTCTTTCCTTCTCTATACCAGCCATGTCTGTTGTTTAGTACTTATTAAAATGTGTTGTAGAAAAAGTGGTTGCAACCTAAGATCCATCAATGGATGAATTGAAAAAACGTAGTATATATATTACATAGCTATGCATCCTTTAAAAAGGATTTGGACACATGCTTCAACATGAGTGAAGCTTGAAGACACCATTCTAAGCGAAATAAAGGAGTCGTTAAAGGACAGTACTATGTGACTCCTCTCACAGGAGGTTCTTAGAGTGGTCAGATTAATAGAGACAGAAAGTAGACTGGTGGTTCCCAGGAACCAGGAGTGGGGTCTGGGGAGAAGAATGACAGGTTAGCATTTAATGAATGTGGGGTTTCATTTGGGGAAGGTGAAAATGTTCTCTTCATGGATGGTGGTCATGGTTGTACAACAATGACACTATATTCAGTGCTACTAAGTTTACAGTGGTTAAAATGATAAAGTTTATGTTATCTTTATTTTGCCACAATAAAAATATGATGCAATCAGGTGTTTTATGACAGTGCATCTTCCTATAATTTAAGTTCCTTTTAGAACGGTGACCAGAGGTTTTCATCAGTGTATTTAAAGGGCTAAGCACATACCTTGCACATCGAAGATGCTCACTTAAGAAAAAATGTTGAATTGTTGAATGATCATGGAAGTTTTCTTTTGTTATCATATGAAACAAATAATATCCTCATTTTACAGATGAGGAAATTCAGACTCTAAGGTGATTGGTGACCTTCCCAAGTGTACACAGGTGGCAAATGTCCAAGCCAGGATTGAAACCCTGATGCTGTCACCTCCAATCCAAAAACATTCTTTTCTTTGTGCCAGGCTTTTTTCTGCCCTCACTTTCCACGCACAGTTAGCTGGACTAGAGGAGGTAGATGCACATAAATGAACCTGAAATGTCATGTCTCATATTAAATATGACTTTAGAAGACTGAGCTGGTCAAGAGCCTTCCCTGAGATACAGTCACTTTGCATTTGCTTTTTATTTTTTTTTCCCAATCTCTTTGCCATGTAACCAAAAGAAATGGAATGAGGAGATTGATTGGGCAATCAGGTGTTTCCCAAGGGCCTTGCCGAATCCCAGGCTCTTAGGTGATTTAACCTGCAAGGGAGTTTCGCTGTAGGGAACAGCCCACATGCTTGGGTCTGGACGGTGATTTAATAGACCTCTTCCTGCCCTAATTGCTGGTCTTCCTTGTGGGAACTCCCTTCTGTGCTGCATTAAAGACTGCCTTCATTTGTTTATATATAAATTCAAGCTACCTCAGTTCTGTCACACTTCTGAGAGATTCTTGTTCAAAAGTCTCTGGCTTGTACCACCCGTTAAGATTTACCGATAAGAAAGATGCATTATCCATTTTATTACCTTGTCTACACAGCACATGTGACAACTATAAAGCACATTCATGTGGAGTATGAATAACTGTCAGGGTAATTGATAAAGTCGTCTGTAATAAGGGGAACTGGAATAGCCTTCCTAGAAGCTGAGGTCTCTAAGTGCTGCGGGGGGTGAGGGGTGGGGGGGAACTAAATAAATCCAGTCCTGCAGAAATCCCTGGCATTTAAAAATAAAATAGCCAACCAGATTTCTTAGTCCTGCATTTCACTTTCAAGTATAATTATTTTATGTTGCAATTCATATCTGTTGACACATTGGAATCAACTCAAATGAAGGAATGCCATAAATCTTGCATGGTTTGGATTAAGCACTTGTTGGCTTTGGAAGAAGTCTGGGAGAGGCTGCCTTTGAGTGTAAATTGTTTAGGAAAATCAAGTTGCTGAGGAAGATGTAGAACCAGTTGAGACAAATGACCCGCCAGGAGCCTTTGGACCTCAGTTTAAATATCCTAAGTAGGCTCAGTACTCCATCTTTGTAGGTGCATTGCAGCTAATACAATAATATTGATAACCACAGTCACTAACACTGTCACTTACTGGGCTCCTATGACATGCCTGCTGCCTGTGTGTACTAGCACTTATCCTCAAAAGAGCCCTGAATGAGATGCATTACTAGCTATGCAATCTAGTTAACATCTCTGTACCCCAGGTTATTCATCTGGAAATGGAAATAATTATAGCATCAAATCAGTGTTTTTGAGATTAAATGAGGTAATATATTTAAAGTGCCTATAACAGCACTTGGCATGTAGTTAAGGACCCCTGCCTCAAGTTGACATTGATCATCATTTCTGTTTTATAGTTGAAGGAAACCAGCTACAGAGAAGTTAATAAACTGATCCCAAATGGCTGATGAAAGATTGACACCTGGGTCTTCTGAATTCTAAATTCCAAACTCATTCTACCATTTCTTCCTGTCTACTACTGTTCCCCATATTAACTTCATCTACTGGTACTTATCTTAATCGATTGTTTCTTGCTATAGCAGCATACTGGAGACTAGGTAATTCATAAGGAAGAGGGGTTTATTTAGCTTATGTTCTGGGAACTGGGAAGCTCAAGTTGAGTGGCCATGTCCAGCAAGGGCCTCATGCTGCATCATAACATGGTGGATGCCTCATGTGAAGAAAGCACTTGTGAGAGTGGCCAGTGGGCAAATTGCAAAGGGCAAGTGATGGTGACTAATCTGTCCCAGGACAGCCAGGGCTGTCTTCCTCAGGATGACATCAATGCCTTCAGCTGGGCGCATCCCTCATGATTCAAACACCTCTCAAATGTCCTCTGTGCACCATGAGTTTGGGTGGAGAAAAGCCAAATTCAAACTAGTCCTTCCTTACATAGGAGCCTGTTCAAAGCTGAAGGAGGTACTAGAACAGCCTCTCTTGGTAGAATCTTCTGTCTTTACCTGGGACCTGTCACTAGCTAAGTGCCTGCTATGCCTTGTCCAAGTGTAAATTTTTGTGCCCCCTTCAACCTCCCACTTCGTTTTGCATCTTGGTCTACACTTCCGTTCCCTACCCTGGGAAAATCTGCCGATGTTGTCTGGGCAGCCTGCACACTCAGGGGACAGCCTGGCTGGATGATGACTGGCCACTTCTGGCCCCTGCCATGGTTGCATATTTTTTTCTTCTCCAGCTGTTTTACAATTAGACTGATCTTATGAGATGGAATAAATTCCAGAGAAGGAACCAAATCTAAGCAGCAAGCCTTGTACTGAAAGCCACATGCCAGTTCTTCCCTGACCACCTAAGTGTTCTTGATCATCATAGGTCCTTCGTTTTGCCAGGTCCTCAGCCCCTACCTCCAGGTCCACTGAGCCAGCAGAGCTGCAGATCACAGAGTGATGCATGGGGCAGTGTCAGGACAGGCCACAGTCCCTCTGCACACCCCCTCAGAAATGCCACCATCTTTACATGCTGGAAGGGAAGTGGACTTCAATGTTTTAGAAATATTTCAGTATGAGGGCACAAATAAAGCGGCTCAGAAACATAATGGTGCTTAGAATCAATAAAGGATGAGTGCAGAAGATAAAAGTTTAATTCTGGTTCCACTTGTGAGCTATATTCTCTTGGCAGGTTAGACACAGGCTCTGCAAAATTCAGTTTCTTCATTCGTAAATAACAGCATCCACTGCAATGCACTGAGGACTGAAATTCTACCCTGTGTGTCAGAAATGCCTTGACAACTGAAAAATGCTCCACCAATGTTAGTTGCCATGAAACGGGAAGAGGGTAGCACATAGAGGGAGCCCATGGTGCGGCTCCATGGCTGACCAGCAGTGTGGTCTCGAGAACCTAACTTCTCTGAGCCTCATTTTCTTCATCTGTAAAATGGACATACTAATGTTAGCACTCCGTAACTGTTCAGTAGAATGTTTATGAGGCTCCAGTATCATACAAGTGTTTGTTCAAAAATTGAACTGTAAAGCACTATTGATATTGCTCAGTTTATTACAGGGTTGGCCCACCAGTGAAGTGTCTCATCTTTGTCCTTTCAAATCCAAAGGACACCTTTGTGAATGTTGCCACACAAAAAAGGAAAAGGAAATTTAAAAAGTCCCTATTTCTCATTTGCAAAATTTCCAGCTTTATCAACCAAATGACTCTTCTCACCTATTCTGTTTCTTAATTGGAGAGAGAATAAGGAGGAAACAGAATTCAAAGCCAGGAGTCACTGGGCTGTACCCACGAAAGTATGAATTAGAAGCTCCATGACTGTCTCGGCCTCTCATTTTGCTGTCTGCCAGACTGGTGTTTGCACAGAGCTCAGATGAAGCAACTAAGATCTCCATTCAGGATAAATGCTAGTTCGGCTTTGTACGGAAAGATATATGCCAGAACATAAAAAGGATTCTCACCATGGTGCTCCTATTAATTCATAGCAGTTATAGAGAGCCATAAAAAGCCACCTAATTACTTCTTCCTCCTGCTGTATATTTCAAGGATGGCAGGTAGCCTAGCAGATTCAAGGTAAATCTGGTATTAAAGACGTTGGGCTATAATCTACTTTCTTCCCCGCCATCTTGCAACCATCAACTTTGTCTGCAAGAGGGGATATGGGTCCCAATTTGATATCCATGAACTCCTCATTGTATGAGTGGAGAAGGACACTCTGTGGTCCCCTTGGCCCCCTGCTGGCATCCCCTCGACCACTTACAAGAGCAGAATATCTTGTGGCTGGATAGAGTTTGGAGAAAACAGGAATTGCTTCTGAAGAAGCTTGTTGTTCATGTTTGAAACACCATGGAAGGACCCTGAGAGGGTCCCAATCTGCCTTATGGGAGAATCCATGTGAAGGTATCCAGCACTTCAAGATGAGAGGTGTGTCCCTAAATAGTCCTCAAACACAGTCTGCTGACCTTTTGAAACAGCACACATGTGGTTGCCATGACCATGATGCTTTAGATATGATGGGTAAGGGCAGATAGACTAGCATCTCCATGCCACATCTGGGCCTCACAGGCAAGAGCTACCATGGCCCCACCACCTCCCTGCTAAATAGCTTTCTCCACAGCCAGAGCAGGTTACAGTTAATGTCTACAATGATTTATTAGCTTGTTATGAGGGCCCTTTGAAGAAAGAGTCCAATCCAGCCCGATCTCATGCATCTTTTTTTTTTTTAACAAGCAGTCTTTCCCTTTGAAAAATGGTGCATCCCTCATCGCCCTCAGGAAGGTCAGGCCCCTCACAAGTCAGTCTGTTCACCTTTATGAAGCCAGCCCTGAGCATATCCCAAACCCAGGTTGACTTTCTTCCTCAGCCTTTCCCAGCTAAAAGGCCTCCTTCTCCTTCCTAGATGCCCAGGAAGCCTCAGGTCATGTTTCTAGAACTCTGCTGTCCAATAGACTATAGTAGCCACCAGCCACATGTAGCTATTTAGACATCGATTGAAATGAAAGAAAATGAAATCAAACTTACACACTCAGTTCCCCAGTCACACTAGCACATTTCAAGTGCCACATGGGGCTGATGGTGACCTTCTTTGCACAGTTAGAAAGTTCTATCAGACAGGGCTGCTCCATCCTATGATGGAAATATGTACACCACTTATGAGTTCCCACTCTGAGCCAAGTACCTCTGTAACATTTTTAAAGTTAGATGTGACATGGTACGTGAGAAACTTGAGGCTCCGTGGTGTTAAGCAACTTGTCTGAAGACACATGGTTCATAAGGAGCAGTGCTGGGCCACACCTGGGTTTCTCTGCCCTAAAGCCTATTCTCTAAACCACTGTGCCCGCACTGGCTGCAGGCATCTGTGTGCTGCAGTAAATGTAGTTATCGCTTGTAGTCATTTCTGTTTAGCATCTTCTGTGAGCCCATGAGATGGGGAGGAGCTGCAAAATGGGACCGGCAACAGTATGGGACAGGTGACATGAGCTGTAAATTGTGCACACTTTGTTAGGAACAGAGTAAATGTACTGTAGGTGCATTTATCCTGGTAATTTCCTAAACACCCCATCATGGAGCTACTAGTATTATCTCTACCCTATAGAAAAGGAAAAACCCCACAGCTTATACTTGGTAAGTAGCAGAGCCCAAAGTGGAAGCCCAGTGCTCTGAACTCAAAAGCCCTTGTTATGAGCCCTTCAGCTTGCCACAAGCAGATTTCAGTTTCCATCCCAAAAGGAACATCCTCTGTTTTTTCTCCATATGGAGGGCCTGGTGAATCCTCGGCTTGCTTTGGGAAAGTAAACAGAGCAAAATATCTGAGTGGAGTGGATGCTTTTGAGCTTGGGAGCTTATCTGGTCCCTAGAGAGCTGGCCTTGGGTAAAGGCTGGCCCTTCCCCTCCACAACTGAAGTGCTAATCGATGCAGCAAACACACCTGATTGACTTCTTGTCAGAGCCCCATTTCACAACAATGGACAACACCTTCTGTAATTTGAAAACTGATTACAGACCTACGATCCAGGTTTGCTTCCCCATCCCCCAACATAAATGGAATTTCTTTCTAAGTGAGTACAAAAGCTTCTCCAGTGGATTCCGGTACATTTCCAGTGCCATTTTAAGTGAATCTATTAAATTGTACGAACTGAACTTGGAAGAACAGCAAAGACAGAAACGGCACCATCTGCATTCCATTTTCATTCATTAAGAGCTCTGAGCTTAATAAAAAATTGAACCTTTGTAAACAGTGTTCAGCCCATTTTCTTACATGTCTATTTTGGTTTATTAGCTGAGAAATTCTACCTATAAAGTTGGTGTATCTGAAATCCCAGGTACAGAATGGCTAGGGAGAATAACAAGAACCTGGTCAGTAGTCCCTAATTCTACATTCACACTTTGGTCAGGGAAGGGAGCATAAACAAGGATCACCAAGGCAGCAAGACCAGGCCAGTTTCCATAGAAACTAAGTCTTACAATGACTCTAAGGCCTCACCAAAAACAGCATGGATGTGTTCCAGCCTTAGGTTGAATTGCACTTTGGCAGTGGTGCATTAGAATTCTTGGGTCATCCTCAGGCTTCCTAGCATCTGTGGGAGAGAGCATGGGCTTTGCAGCAGGAGAGGTCTGGAGTTGAGTTTGTGTTAGTGATTGAGAGCATCTTTTCAAATCAGACTGGGTAGATTCATACCCTGGATCTCGAGTTGGAATTGAGATACTACTGTGGCCTGGAGTCCAAATCTAGCACTTGTTTGTGTACTAAGAATAACTTTTGCAGTTTTTAATGATTAAAAACATCAGACGAATTATGATATGTAAAAGATGATATGAAAATCAAATTCCCAGGTCTGTGTGAGTAAAAATTAATTGTTTACATATTATCTGTGGCTGCTTTTGGACTGAAGTGTCAGTTGGGCTCTTAAGACAGAAGCAGTGTGGCCCCCAAAACAGAAAGAATTACCTTTCTGGCCCTTTACAGAAAAACGTGTCCACCCACTGAATTAGAATTTTAAAAGTTAAGACTATGTAATTTGTATCTCAGTTTCCTCATCTGAGAAATAGAGTTAGTGATAGTCACATTCTGTGGAGATTGTACAAGTTAAATGTGATAATACATTTAAGCCCTTTAGCCCAATTTCTGCACATAGTAAACACAAAATAAATGCCAACTGATGGCCACATGATTTGGGTCAAGTTATTAAAGACTCTAAGATTGAATTTCCTTATCTGTAACATGGAGGTAATAATACCTAGTAGGATTTTTTTTTTAATGGTGCCAAGGAGTGGCCTGTTAATAAGAATAATGGGCTAATTTTTATTTAGCATTTACTTCACAAGTGTGAAAACGAAGACAACAAATGGCTAAGTGACTTTCCTGGCCCAGTAAAGTAGTCAGTGGCAGAGCTTGGTTATGAAACAGGCCATCTGCAGTCAAATGCCATCTGGCCTCAGTGCCTGACAGGAAGTGAGTCTGCAACCTTTCCTCCCTTCCATCCTTATCTTGCCCACACAGTGATACGTTCCTCATGCCTATTTGCCCCGCTGCCATTCTACCTTATAATCTAGCACTGTCCCATGTTTCTGTCGTAAGCTTCCATTTAAAATTGTATTGTGATTGACTGAATGTGTACTTGTCATCATTTTCTAGACTGTGACTTTGAGCTCAGGAACCATATTTTTCCATCTCTGTACCTCTGCTGTCTAGCATGCTACCTGGCCATAGCCAGTGCTGAGCTGTCTGCTAATAATGGTCTAAATGAATGAATGGACGAAAACTGATTTTGTTGATACTGTTTGTGTTATCTTCTTAAACAAATCCCATGGGTTTTTGGGTGATGTTTATTATAATAAAACATTTATTGTGTAGCTGGCCTGAGAGCTCAGGTGCACAGAAACACAGGAGGAGCCTACATTATAACTGATCCCTTGAGCTTATAAGACTTGAGAAAACATATTAGCCTCCTAATTGAAAGAGACCTTTGCAGTTTTCTCTATAGCTCTGCTTGGCTTCTTTGTTCACAGTTGAAAGTCCAGGTGAATTTCTCATGTAGAAGACAGCATATGTGAGAAAGTTCAGAAATTGGCCCACTCCATCTGGTGACAATTCACCTGCTGGGCTGGAGCACAGGACCTTCATGGAAGGTGACAGAGACCACAGTCAGATGCCTGGCCCTTGTGTGCTCACTCAGGGTGGTTTGGCCTAGAGATTCACAGTGGGCTAAAGGCAGCTGCTACTCTGAAGTATGTCTTTGACTTTCAATCAGAACGTAGGTCCCTGAGGCTGTTCTACGCACTTAGTCTCCTAGACTAAAAGCAAACTTCTAGACAGGCAGAAAGGAAGGCTGAAATTAAATAGATAATTTTTCTTTCCATGTTAGACCCTAGAGTAAAAGAAAGTATGACAGCAATAATGTCATAATGACATCGCAGACTTTTATGTGTTAGACACTTTTAATATATCCATAAGTGTTTAATGAGGGTATTATTATTCTTATTTGGCAGACATTGAAATCGAGATTCAGAGGTAGAGGCTGTACATGCAGAGTGTTTCAGAGCTTGGAGCAGAATTTAGGTTTTTTGACTCCTGATCATCTAACCTAACTTCATGGTGAAGGCATTCTAGATTCAGGGCAGAGAGTTTCCAGTCATTTCTCTATTCAACAACTATTTATTGATCACGTATAAAAAGCACTGAGGATTCATCTCTGAGTGAACAGGACAGATGAGGTCACAACCCTTGTTACCTTCTGTTTTATTGGTGGAGTCAGGCAATATCCATGCTAATAAATAAAATCATTTCAGATAATAAGCATTGTGACTTTTTTTTAAGTCAGGTCTAATATGATAGGGAGTGCCTAGGAGGGATAGCAAAATCAGATGGCAGTGTTCAGCGAGGATATCTGTGATGTTGGGAGAGTTAGCTAAGACTTAAAGTCTACAAGAAGGCATGAATGCAAAGATTGGAGGAAAGAATGTTAGACAAACATTGGACATAGATGTAACAGATGAACCTTTCCTTACTTGGGCATGTCATGGGTCACTTGTGGTTCACCTGAGTGTCCAGATAGTGTACAAGGATTGCATCATTAGTACAAGAGGTGCTTAGGAAGAAGGTGGTTCATCTTTCCTTCCTCTCATTGACTACTCATTTCTCTCTATCTTCTGCATCCAAAGCTAACTTATTCTTCAAGCCTGCCTCAGGTCGCTCCTCTCCCAGAAACCTCCCCAGGTTCTAACCCTAATAAGTAGTCTTCCCTACCCTAAGCCCTTTATCCTTACTCCTCTTTTGTTATTCTGTGTGCATTCTCCTCACAGGATAGGCATTTTTGTTCATTTATCAAGACTGGAATACGGTGTTGCAATTAAGACCTCAGTGCTGGAGTTAGGTGGACTTTGGCTTTGAGACCCTGCTTTCTAATGCGTGTTTTTCAGGCAAGTGGTTTGATCTCTCCAGCTCTCAGTTCTGTCAACTCTAAGTGGGCATCATTAGAGCACTATAGTGTAAGGTTATTTTGGAAACAAAATAGTGTCCATAAAGTACTTCGTTCATAGTAAGCACTCAATAGATGTCAATAATTGTTGTAGTTATGATCACTGTAGGCATACAGCCAACTGTTCACCAACCTTTACCAGGCTGAGAATTTATGAGCAGGGACTGTGGATCATCATCATTCCTATCCGCATTACCTACCCCAGGCGTGGGATATAAGGGGTGCTGAAAACAGTATTTTGAGTGAATGAATGCAAGTTTTCTTTTCTCTACAGACTTAAACTCACAATATTACATAATTTTAAAACTGCATGAAAACTTAGCTGTCACTGAAGGACTTCAGCTACTAAAGTTAAAGGAAGTGGAGGCCAGCAGAAACTAGAGTTAATTCTGAAGTTACAAAACCCATTCTTGGTGAATCTGAAAACACTATACTCAGAATGGCATTGCACCTGGATGTAGATTCAAGCCAGCTCTGGGGGTAAGAGAGCTCCAGTTCTCTAAGATGAGCCTGAAAGTAGAATATTTTGTCTTCTCAGAGGACTCACTTCCCTTGAGCATGTGGCCCAGCTTTTACAGGGAAATGATAGCAGGGATTGGTCTTGTGCATCTTTCTGTCCCTAACAGAGGCTAGACCCTGGGTCAGAACAGAGGTTCAATACACGTGCAATAAATGCATGGACATATGTGGCTGCCTTACTTAACGGCTCATTGGTGTAAAGCATTCGCGTGCAAAAATTGGCGCTGCACCGAGGGGTGATCCCAGGGTGATCTATGTGTTTCCTGTGTCTCAGAGAGCCTTTTGTCATCTCAGGCCTCACTGTCTCTGTGGCTTATCTGCTGAGGCAATTGGTAAGTTTCTGCCTCCCTTGGAGGTAATATGCATTGATCCATCCACAATTTGAAGGTTTGTGAGCATTTAAGTGACACCTGGGGTTATTGATTTCAGCACGGCACAGCGTTTAGAAATCGTTTGATGGCCTGTAGTTCGTGTAATCATTCAGCAAATGCTTAGGAATACCTACTATGTGCCAGATGCTTATTCCTGCCCTTACCAGGAATGTGGAGAAATAATAGTGCCTCTCGCATGAGGCAGGTGCACAGGGTGTAAATGAACCATGCCCCTGGAACATGGAACACAATTCCCTGCACATATAGCAGCTCAACATTTTAGTTAGTATTTATAAAATATATAATCATAAAATTGTGACAATGATTGTAATGATGAGGGAAAAATAAAGTTACTACAGCATACTCGAATGTACCCTTTACCAGAGGTAAATAAATATCAAAAATTCAAATAAATATCAATAAATTTTATTCATATACTAGACTACTGAACAAAACCATGCACCCTCACAAACAGTGTCACCCTCACTGCATCCTTGAAGACCTTTGTTCTGAGGCTGCTAATTAGGTTCACTGTGGGATAAATCATTGTTCTGCGATATTTTGCATTGTTACCCAATAGCCTTGATCCAAGTGGCTATCATGATGTTCTTCTTTACCAGGATCCCACACAAGGAATCAAAAAGAAAATTTTTAAAAATTCACCTCCAAAGCTGACACTGAAAGCAGAGCCCGGAGGAAGGAAGGAATAGGGGAGGGGAGGGTAGAAGACCTTCCAGCACCTGATCAGAACAGTGCTCCCAGTGTTTCCTCTGCCTCTTCCCCACACTCTGAGCCAGGTGTAGGGCTCACTGTGTAGAGATGAACTGGCTCAGGTGTGTTGCCCAGGGTCACAGATGTTGGGAGGAGCAGAGCTACATGTTTAACCCCAGACAGATACCAAACCTGAGCTGCTTCTGTACCTTCGGCTCTCATGCAAGTAGTTAGCATATATTAATGCTTTCATTCGCCTACTAAATGAGTTTAAGATCAAATTGCAAACCAGCACAGGCAAGATTTTAGCTTTCTGGACTTCCACTTGCTGATTTGTAAGATCCTGTCAACTTGAATGTGTGCATTCCATGGATCGTTGGTCCTCAGACCTGGTCCACCCCATTCAAGTTCACCCATGGGTCTTCCTCAAGGACAGTGTTTAGCATGCTATATTCTAAGTTGAGCATTGTTGCTCTTCTCATTGATCACATCAGTGCTCAAGTGCTGGTTCTGTCTCTGTGTTCCCTAAAATCTAATACAAGATCTGGCCCAGAATGGGTATTAGTAATCCATATTACTTTCAAATGATCAATGGATTGATTTTTTAATAACTTGGGAGAAACCACTTTACATTTCTAGGCCTTAATCACCTTACCTATAAATCAGAGATACCAGGAGAAAGAAAAAAAAAAGGTGCCTGAAATTGATCCCAGCCCCAGGATAACCTGACCAGCCCCAATAAATATTGGTCTTAGAGAAACAAAGACCCCAGTAAAATTAACTCTTACTTCCTCTGGGCTGTCTTCTACTTTGTGTCTGTTTTAATTGATTCTTTCATCCTGTACGTCTTTACCTATTTCTCTCCCCCTGTCAGGGTATGAGTCTTGAGGAGGACAAGAACAAGATGTTGCTTATCTTGCCTGCTACCAAGCTGAGCACATGGGAGGTGCTCAGGAAATGAAGAATGAGTAAAGGCTACCCCTTCCTTCCTTGAGCAACTTGGGCCTTTAAATAGACCTCCTTTTCCCTACCATTGAATCAAAGAGAAACTACTCTATATATCTCAAACTCTTTTATCTTTGAAGACTTTATAATATATGAGCAAAAATTCAAATTTTTATGATTTGCAATCCTGCATGGCCCTCCCTAGACAAGCAACAGAGAGAAAGCTCCACCCCACCAACTGGATCCCTCTGGGGCTGATCCAGACCCACATACATCAAAGATGGGTTATGCTCGTTGTTTATAAAAGAGCTGTGCACCCCGCCAAATGGAGGAGATGACCTAAAATTTGTGATGAAGCATTTAAATTGGGCAAACAGAACACACGCTCCTCCCACCCCCTGTGCAGAAATGAACTTAATGAGCCCGTGTCTTGTTGAGATTAAAGGAACTAAAAATTCTCCCCAAACACTCAGTGAACAGAGATAATACTGGGGTTGGGGGAGGGACTTTTAGAGGAATAAGTGAATAGAAAGATTTCAAGACATCAAATAAATATCAAATAGCAGGAGTTCTCTGTGCCATTGAAGATCTTGTTTCTGTTGTAGAAAAGGTTAACCCAGGGTGATTATTGTTGTCTCGGAGAAGGGGAAAGAAACTGAGCACCTACTAGGGGCCTCAAAAGACGTGAAAATCCAGCCAGGTTGGTTTTATAGTCTTTGCCTTGGCCTGCTGGGGATACTGAGGCTCAGTATGTCACAATGAACCCCACTATTATGTATATATTATATGTATATATTGCATTCGTAAAATATTTTTTAAAAGATTATTTTTCCAAAAAATAAGACAATATATGAAAATGGAAAATCTGAAGAGAGAGAGAAAGAGAGAGGGGGAGGGAGAGAGATCTGCTGGCCACCCCAGATAGGAAGCATCTAAGCTTGGATGCAGACTTGACCTTCCAGTCCCACGCCATGCCCTTCCCCCTATACCAGCCGAAATGAGTATTAGGAATAGGATCTGAACTTGCTTTGCTCCAACCCCATCTATGCCCTAGAAGGATACCACATCACTTATAAAAGTGGAACATGAAAATAGAAAAGGAAATGGAAGTTTTTTTTAAAAAAAGAAAAAAACTTTAAGGAAAATCAAAGTGGCACAGTGAAATCATGCTGAGTTTTGGAGGTTGTCTTTGCAGACTATTTAATTGGCGTTGTATTTTGAGGGTTAGATTAGAGGAAGAAGAAAAAAGACAGTGTTCAGCCTGATTTACATGAAAATGAGAAGAAGGGGAAAAAAGTAGGGTATTAAAATGTGTGAGTCGAATCCTTAGATCTCTGCATAGAGAGTGGCGCACGCTAGAACTTTTAAATTGGCTACATTGCTTTAATTGAAATATAGAATTGTAATAACACGATGTGACAGGCACCTACTGAGGGGGACCACGGCTGCCCCCACCTCTCCTTGGAGCAGCAAACATGGGGGTGGAAAACACATGTGCGCGCACTCGCACACATGCACACACACACCCCCGAGAAGCACTTGAAAGGGCTTTGTTCTTTTCCAGCCTCTTTGAGGTTTGCTTTTTTTGAAAAGTGCATTTTCTTTCCCATTCGCTCCGGGGTCCAATTAATCCATACCACTCCACCCCCATCCTCAGCATGTTCTTGCGATAGAGGTATTTTGCATCAATTAGGGTGTTTGTTGTATACTGGATAGAAAAAAAAAAGAATGTGTAAAATATCCTGATTTGCCTACAAAGACCCGAAATCAGTTGATTCCCTGAATCAAAATCATGAGTTAGGTAGATATATCATCCCAGGGGGTATCCCCTCTATCTATACACGGCTGTGATCATTTTCAAGTGTGTGCAGGGGCTTATTGCAAGGGTACTTGACATAGAGGTAGCCCAAGAGATGAGCCTAGGAATCAAGGACATATTTTATGAGGGTTCGTGCAGCAGCCTAGGACCAGAAAGTGGACCCCAGCCTTCTCTCTGACTTGGCCTCTGAAAGTCCTAGCCCACCCCTCTGGGCAGAATTCACACTCTGGTTATGACCACTCCAGACAGCCCACTACCCCCCACCCTAGCAGACTTCTCTATAACACATGATCGCAATCTCTTAAGCCACTCTCATATTTGCTAACCTATGTGTCCCTGAAACACTGTGGGGTCCAGGCCATTTCAGGGCAACCATGCAAGCCCTATCTCACAGGTGCCCTGAGGTGCTTGTTCTTCTCATGTGATCTTCCCCCTTAAAACCCCTGCCTGAAACACACAGTGCCCTTCAACAGACAGCTCTTCTCCACCACAGGGTCCAGATTAAAATAACAGGCCATGACTTAAACTAATTGAAGCCCTCCCGGCCCTAATTCCTGGCACACTTTCTCTTAATGTCAACCCACTTTAGTGTTAAAACACAGAAAAAGTTAATTGGAATTTTTAAATTGTCTGCTGTAGGTTACAGCAAGTATTCCTCCTTAAACTATCTGGTGAAGGACAAAATGTTTTTTTGTTTTGTTTTTTACGCACCCACCACTGACTGAGACGCGTGCCACAGTGCATGCTTTGGGCCACATGGGACCCATTATGTGAGCTTGGTTGAATCAGCTGTGCCCTGTCCAGCAAGACACATCCACAGAGTGCTCACTTGATGTTACAGCAGAAGTTTCTAAACTTGTGCTTCTTTGATCACAGGGCACTTATGATTTGCAGAAGAGTACAATTGTGCAGGCCACAAAATATGTGTCCAGGACATTCTTGGCTTTTCACCCCACAACAGGTTCTGGCATGCAGTGGACGAGTCCAGCACTCTCCTGGGCCACTTGACTCTGGCCCTGCTGTCCATCCAGACCAGACTCTTGATCCCCAACACTGATCCTGATGAGTCTTTTGAGCTTGCCTCTTCCTCATCTCTCAGGTCCACTCAGTCTTCCTCTTGACTATCATCCCAGCTCCCATCATCTCTCCCCTGGACCACTGCAGGTTCTTCCTGCCAGGACTCCTATTGGGGCTCTTCTGGATCCATTTTGATCCATTCTGCAAAATCAAGCCATGGCAATCTCTTTAATCTGACAAGCACAGGTTCAGGTTTTGTTGTTGTTGTTTTTATTTTTTGCAGGAATACTTTTAATGCACAATAAGTTGAATTCCTAGATGTGGAACTCAGGGATACAAAGCACCAATTATGTACATAGAACATATTTCTTTTCCACCTAAAGCCCTTTGAGGGTTCCTTTTTGCTCATGCCACCTATCCACCTTCCCGTGTCACCTTGCCCCATCTTTCCTCCCCACACGCCTGTCCTTCTTTCAGTGTTTCAAGGTCCTCCTCATCCCTGTCTCCAGAAACTCTCTGTGCCTTTGCCATGTTGTTCTTAATTAGAATATCCTTAGAATATTCTCCCAACACCCCCATTACATAGATCTGCTCTACTCTTGGGATCAACCGTAGGTACTTTGAGAAGGGTGATCTCATTTAAACCTCACATCCACAGTCTCTGATTAGCCCTGGATTTAAAATGAGAAAAACCTGTGTTTAGAGAGGGTCAGTGACTTTCCTGGGGTGGGATAGACAGCTAATGAGTAAGAACCAAGACCAGCTGGTGAGATCCTGGGCCAGAGCCTGCTGCTACCATGCTGCTTCAGCCAGTACCCAGCATAAGGAGGAATTGGGCGGGGGGTGCCTGCTGGTGTTCTGAGGTGGTCTGGGATTCTTATCCCCCCAGCCTAGTGCCGGCTTCCCTTCCTATAATCTCTAGGCTTACCATCCTGTTGACAACTGACCCTTCCTCTTAGCCCAGCCTTAGCCCCTAGATAATTGGAGCATCCAGCTATTAGCACCCAGGGATTCCATGTTAGGCAGAGGCTATAAAAACAACTAATAAGACTCCATTGTGTGGCTTGCCTCTGAAAGTCCTGCTGTGTGGATTTCTGAGACTCAGTCACACTTGTGATAACCTTCATCTCCTCTACTTGGCCCTGACACTTTGAGGAGAGGGCTGCTTTGTTCCTTGTCTTGGTCATTTTCAGATTCCTGGACTAGAGCTTCCTTGGGCCTGGCTCCAAGCAGAAGGCAAGCAAGCTGACAATTTCCAAGAAGTCTCCGGTGTATTCTGGCCTCTTAAAACATGTGATTATGCAGTTGGCAATCCATTTACATGGGTAAATGAACTATTCAATAGATGAAAAATATGTTTTTTTCCCCACTTAAAATAGGGGAAAGAGAATTCCGTGAACTTTGCAACTTTGTGATATCCTATACTTTGTGTCACTGGCCTCCACTGGAAGCAGGAAAAGCTATGAAAAGAGAATAAAAGCCTTTCCATAAAAATGATCGGACAGGCCCTGGCAATGAGAAAAAATCTCCACACTGTAATTATAGATTTTTTGTTTGCTTTAAATCCTGGTGCTCAATCTGTGAGCTGGATTTAATAATAAAATACCAGAATTATGCATGCAAGTGCAAATTTGGTATCATGTCTGTCAATTCCAAACCCTATTTACAGAATGGAATCATTACAGTGCATTAATATAATGAAGACAGCAGTGCAGTGTACTTCAGTATAATACCCTTAAAGCATCACCCAAAGATGGTTGCTGGAGCCTTTTGGAAAAGTTTAAGCCCATCTCAAGCCATCTTGGCATCATCATATGAACTTTGTTGCTGTAAGAATGTGACTTGGGCTCTGCTGTTAGCAAGGCATATGGCAATTGTGATAACTCGAAAAGAGGAGGGGGCTTGTGCATCCCTGAAGGGTAGATCCTCTGGCCACTGTTTTCTGTGCACACGTTTCTGTCATTGCAGAGATCACAGTGCACTGGAATTTATTTGATTACATGTCTATTGCCTCAATAGATTGAGAAGTCATTGAGAGCTGTTTTTTTTTTTCTTATTTATCTCTGACATAGTAGGTGTTATGGCAGAGTGATTTAAAGCACAGGCTTTTGACACAGACAACCTGGGTTCAAATTTCAGCCACTAGCTCAGTGACTTCTTAAAGATCATTAACTTCGCAGGCACAGTGGTACCAAACTGTAATCCCAATGGCTCGGGCGGCTGAGGCAGGAGGATCTCGAGTTCAAAGCCAGCCTCAGCAAAAAGCAAGGTGTTTAGCAACTCAGCGAGACCTTGTCTCTAAAAGAAGATACAAAGTAGGTATGGAGATATGGTTCAGTGGTTGAGTGTCCCTGAGTTCTATCCTGGTAAACCCCTCCCTGCCAAAAAAAGATTATTAATTTCTCTAGGCCTCCGTTTCCTTATCTGTAAATTAAGTTAGCTTGATAGTAATAGTGCTTTTCTCATAGAGTTGTTAAGGGGATTGAGTAAGCAAAGCCATAGAAAGACACATGACACACAGAAAATACTCACTGAATGGTGGCTATTATCCTCGTCTCTGCACCCTAAGTGCCCAGTACAGTGCTTGGGGGAGAGCAGGTGAGGGGAGGATATTGAGCAGATGGATGAAGAAACAAACATAATGACTCTAAGCCACAGCATGCATTGCTTATCTGAATCTATAGCTTTCTTTTTATTTCAATGGCTCTGCCACAATTCAAGCCTCTCCTTTGTTGGAACTTGAGGCTGCCCAGAGATGATTGGACTCAGTTCAGATAGCTATCGAGAGAGACAAAGAAGTTTGCACATCAGGGACTGAAGTTGAGCCTTTCCGAATGTGCAAAACTGAGAATTGATGCAGAAGTCATTATTAACTCACACATTTAACAGGATGTTTGCCTTTCAACAAAGGGTGACTAATTAATGTAACAGTTGATTATGTAGCTCCCTTAATTTGTTACTGGTTTTCAAACACCAAAGTAATTACATCACTAAAGGAGGCCGGTTGCTAAAAGTCAGTCCACAAAAGACATTCAGATAGGGTTGGCTCTGTTGGTCCAAAGTCCTGTTTGGGCATACCCTTCATTTGGGTCTAACTTGGCAGAGGTTGACAAGTACCCACATTGAAGTCAAATCCAGTACCATGGCAAGGGTAAGAAGGACAGAGTCTCTGTGATGAGTAGGTGTGCAGGGGCTATAGGCAGGCCTCTGGGTTCAAATCCCGAGTCTGCTGCCTATGAGCAGGATTGCCAGGCCTGTCTCTGGAAATGTTACTGTCAATAGTGCCTGCCTACTGGGGACATTGGAAGGAATACAGTGCTGAAACAGCATCTGACATATGATAAGGTCTGAAAAATACTTCATGCCATTATTACTCATAATGCACCTTCTACTTTTCTATCCAGCCTCATGTTCTAAGATTCTCTGCCATTGGTCTTGTTTCCTGAATGCCCCTGGCCAATGATGTCACCGTGTCCACTCCTGCTGTTGTCTTGAGTCTCAGTACTTCATCCCTCTCCCCGCACCATCTGCAAGTACGTATTCCTCCTTCAGAGCCGAGCCTGGTAAAAGCATCTTCTTGACGGCTCCCCTGCCTCTGCCAGGAAGAATTGGGCCCTTCTTCCTCTGCCACTTTGTCCTATGAAAATATTGTGTGTCAGTGATTTAAGATACTGTTTTCTGATTTTGCTTTACTGTCTGTCGCAGTTTTGATTCAATGCAGTAGAGCTCATCTGTTGTGGCTCATTCCACATCCAGTATTATTTGTACCTCTTTGCAACCTGAGGACAGAGATGATGTGCTATCTTTCTGTTCCCTAGTGCCTAGACAAAGTACTTGCTCAGTGTTGCTAAACAAATAAGAGAAGAAGGGAACAGACAATATAGCCAGGAGTCTGATTCTGTTGGAGAGCACAATCTCTTTGGGTAGATGCTAATATCTGACAACACTAACAGCTACAGCAACAGCATAATCCTTAACTATGTGTGAGGTACCCTTTGAAGCACTTACCTGCACTAATTAACGTCTTACTTCATTTTCACAATATCCTAATGAAGTAGATTCTATTTTTATCTTCTTTTCACAAACAAGGAAACTGAGCTTCTGAGGGGTTAAACAATATATCCAAGATCCTTGAGCTAGTGATGATAGAGCTGGGGTTTGAATGCAGGTGATCTGGCTCCAGACCTGCAAATCTCCCCTTAGTCATTGGCCTTTCTATGTTAGCTTTTGAGTAGATTGATTTGATATTCCTTAATGAGGCAATCAATCCTTCCCTACTCTACCACCCACCATTTTCCTGGATAACCTGTATACTCTAGCCAATGTGCCTCATTCTTAGAACTTTACTTAAGACAGGTGCAAGGTTCCACATTTGGCTTATATTCCTCTGCCTGGAATTGTATCTGCCTTTTCTTTACCATCAATTCAAATACAGAACTAGCTTCAAACCCATCCCAGTCCAACCTTGTGTTGACTTTGGAGCCCACTGCACCCAGGGGAAAGTCACCTTCCTTCTGACTCACTGCTGATAGTAACCTTTGAAAATTATTATGTGCCAATGTATGCATATATAATACCCTGAGACAGAGTTCATATTGTATCAGCTTTTCCTAACCCTGTTTTTGCTTCAGACTGTCAACTTCTTGAGGATAAAGCCAGGTCTTAAATATCTTTGACTTTCCCCAAAACTCTTCCTATTTCAAAGCCCAAGAAGTAGTGAGGATTCTATAAATAATGTGTTTTTTAGGTTGGTTTCCTATGAGAAACTTTGTGTATTTTATACAACCTACAGTTTTAACATTTTATTCATTTATTATTCAACATACATTTATTGAGTACCCATAATGTTCTAGGAACTAATTACTACCACCCCTACAGCTACCATAACTACTAATAATAACAGCTGACATTTATTGAGTACTTACTTTTTCTCAGACATTTTTCCAAGCACCATATGGGCAATTTTTGAAATACCTACAACAACCCTATGATACCAAATTGATAAATAATGAAATTGAGGCTTGGGATGTCCCATATTTTGTCTTGTAAGCAGCTTAAGCACAAGGACTGTCTGTTTTCCCTCATCTTTGTATCCTTAGCACCCAACAGTTTCTGGCACTTATTAGATCCTCAGCAAATATTTATTGATCAAGTAAACAGAGGGGCCTGTAAGTTCATGTGTAAGATGAAAGTTTGACACCAGAGACCCCTGAATTAACCATTAGTCTACCTTGGCCCTCTCAACCCAATTTTACATAGGAGGATAATAAGATTCTAAGAGATAATTAGATAATTAGATGTCTCAGTGCATATAACTAAGGAATAGCAGAAGTCAGGTCTGTCTGACCATCCTGGTCAAAGATTTTTTTGTGCAAAGGTAATCTTACCCTGTTAACTATCTATAAGGTAGAGTTAGAATATATATCTCTTTCTTTCTTTCTAAAATATTATGACTCCTAGGATAATTGAGATTAGGTCTGTTTGGTGTATACATCCAAGAAATGGCTCCAGTTTTTGCCACTTATTATTTTAGTTTTCGAGATGGGTACATGATTGCTTCATAGTTGGATAGAACATTGATCCCTAAGTTGTGATCCTCTATTCTTCTTTGCACATCTTTAAGCCAGGCATAAGTCATAATTTATGTGTGATAAATCAGAGACTTATGTGATGCAGTTTGAGGTTTTGTTTGTTTTTCCCCCACCATATCCTATAAAACGCTTTCATGGGTGTCTGAGGCCGAAGGGGCAGCAGGAGTCAGTCCAGCAAGTCTCTTCTTTTCTCCTCCAGACACAGTGGACTCTGTTAGATGGAACTGGGAGTCTGGAAGGTATTTTAATATCATCCCAAGTTCAAATTCCAGTTGAATTCTTATGAGAATCATAAGAATCATAATCCCTCTGAGTCTCAGTTTCTTCATTTGTAAAAGTGGAATTATAATTTCATCCTACAAGGTTGTCACAGAAGGTAGCTGTTTTATAAATAAATAACCAACCATGCTGGCTTCAAGTAGGCAGTAAATATATGTATATTACTATTTTTAAAAGCCTGAGAGAAGCTCATTGACTTGAATAAGTTGTAAAGAATAAGAAAAATGGGAATTTTCTTCCTACCTTAAATTAGAAGTTGCATTAATTCTATGAAGTCACACTCAGCAGCTTATTTTTTTTTAATGCAGCTTCAATGGGTGCTTAACCCATGTCTCTGATAAATATGAGAAGTCAGGTAATGGTGAGTTAATAGTTAAAGTAGTTTGGGTGACATTTCTGAAAATCCAGAGCACACGGAGGCATGAGCACTGGCTTGGCCCTTACAAGTACCATGACTTTTAAGGACAGAAGAGACATGTGCCACCTGCCTCATAGCCACGCCTCCATGTGTTCCCAGCAGTTCCCTGCAGTGAGAGCCATGTGGCTGTATCTGACCGTGAACTGAAATGACACAGGCCAAAGCACATAAGCATCAGGTGCAACCCTCCAGCTCCTCCTCCTCTGGTCTGGACAGCATAAGGCCATGGGGACCGTAATGTGGAAGCCTCCTTCAACCTGGGAGGGACTGTGAGACTCTGCTTCAGAGCCCCTGGCAACCCAGGCTGGATGTGTAGCTTGACTGAAAGAGAACCTTTACTGTAACAAGTCATTGACATTTCATGGTTAACCTAGCCTATCATAATATATTAAGCTTCACATCTTCAAGGGTACAGTGTGTCAGGCCGTGTTTGTACATTTTAATCTCCACAAGTGAAGAAGAAATCATTGTTCTTTTATTCTTTACTCCTTTTTTTTATTAATTTCTCTCTCCAATCATTCATCTGCCTGTACATTCAACAAACATTTTTCTAATACCTACTCCTTGCCGCATACTAATCTGGATAATGAGGATGCAATAATTAAAAGGCCCATCATCCCTGCCTTTTGGGGGCGCCCAACCTAGCTGAAGAAACAGAAAAGAAAAATGTGAACTACAATATAATATGATAAAGGGTCAGGCAAGGAGAGGGCTATGGGAGCCCAGACAAAGGGACACAGACGCCAGTTGGGGGACAGCCTGGGAATTTAGCCTTGGGGCATGAATAGGAGTTGTATTAACTCAACCGGTATCTATCCATCAGCTACTTACTCTAAGCCAAGTAACTGTTTCAGGTGCCACAGAAACAATCCTGAGCAAGGCAGGCAAGAAAGTAAGCAAGGACACAAATAAGGTCACCTAAACAGGGACACAAATAAATAAACAAATGAATATCCGAGAATAAGAAGTATTATAAAGCCCACAAAAAAGAGTGACAGGACAGAGGTCAACTGAAGGAGATATTGTATCTTTGGTGGCTGAGGAGGGTCCCTGTGTGAAGGTGACCCATGAACTGAGCTTGTCATGGCCCAGCAGCTCGAGATGGCAAGGACACCTGGTGCAAGAGGAAGCTCTTGGGGCCGATGGGGCCTGGGGCAGAAACAGGCTTGATTTCTATGTCAGATGTGGCTGGGATACTCAATTTTTCCTCTGCTGGATTTAATTTTTTTCTTCCCGTTCCTTTGCTGGAAATGGGAGTTTAAATATATCTCTCGCGGTGGAGGTATCTATTATTGGACTTAAGTGTTTTTTATTTTAGGCATTTCAGAAAGCAGTCCTCTTGAGACGAACAAGGAAAGTCGAGCAGCAGGCTTTTAAGCAAAGAGGTTGACGATAGGAAATTGGTGTACTTTGTGGACTGGAAAAATCACCATGGGCTTTGGGGTCGGAAAGGCGTAGCGTAGACCCAGCTCCCTGCCCCTCCGGATGCCTCATCTGGAGCCCAGCACAGCCTCTCCTGTAGGCTCATTAGGAGACTCCACGAGATGATGCCTCAAAGTCCTGAGCGCAGTGACCAGGGGAAGGAAAACCCAGCCCCACGTTATTAGCTATCCGCAGTGTGATCACCCCCTCATTCCACTCTCCATCTTTGCTGTTGTCATGGGTCACTGTGTTTTCGTGGGAAGATTATTCCTTCCTGTGTGAGCAACAGGTTTTCCGAGGGCTTTGATTTCACTTACTTATTAAATTACATGTAGCTTTTCATTGCTGGTATGTCAAGTCCCAAATTCACATCCGGGCATTGGAGGCTGTCTTTCATCTGATTGTTACCAGAGGAACTTCCCCTTCGAAGGAGCCTTACACCCCAGATTTCCTTCCTCACACCCGACCTTCGTACTTTTAGACAAGCTGAGTCCATCATCATAGAAAACCCTCCTTCTCTACAATAATAAAATATATTGAGTCCCTGTTCTGTGCCATCATGGGGACTTTACATAGATGAGCCCATAATTCTCACCCCTAAAAAGCAACTGAGCCTCAGGAAGGTGAGATTTCCTACAAATGCAATTGTCGCTAGGAAGTGATGGTGGAGGTCTGATGACCCCTATTCTGACCTCTCCATCCCGCATGTCAGGACTCAGGACTGTCTCCTGCATCTCATTGGTCTAGGGCGAAGGGTCCACAGCTTCACTCAGACCTTATTACCCTAAGTAGAAAGATAGAACCTTCATGTGAAGGAGGGGCCCTTGCCCCACTCAGCGAGTCCCACTTGCTGTGAAGAGGTAGCTGAATTTCTAACTTAACTCTTCTCTAAATGGAAGCCTGTCCCGTGTCCCTCTTGCTGAAACACCCAGGTAAACTCAAAGCAGGGCTGCAAGAGATTTCTCAGAGCTGAGGAGGTCAACTCCAGCCTGAAGGAGACTCTGAATTTCAATGGCTGCGGAAGTTGTTAGGTCAGTACTGAAAAGCACTAGTCACAGAAAGGTTTATAACAGGAAGTCACCAGTAGGTCAAAAACCAGGAAAGTCAAGGTGAGTGAGGATGCAGCACACAAATAATTCAGGGCCAGGGATTGACAGCAGAGACTGCTTTAGTCAGCCTTTGCATCACTGTGACCAAAATACCTGGCAAGAACAACTTAGAAGAGGAGAATTTTACTTGGGTTTCAGGTTCCATAGATGGCTGAGTCCATTGCTTTGGGCCTGAGGTGACAAAACACATGGGGGAAGTCCCCAATGGAGGAAAGCTGCTCAGCTCATGGCAGTGTCCAAAAGCAGGGAGAGGGGATGGGGATGGGAACACAGAGAAAATATACCCTGCCAGGGCAAGACCCCAATGACCCCCTCCTCCAGCCAAACCCCTCCTGCCTACACTTACCACCCAGTCAGTCCATTCAAACTAGGATGGATTCATTGTTTTATAGCTCTTATAATGCAATCATTTTACCTCTGAACATTCCTGCATTAACAGAAGCTTTTGACACCTCATATTCCAACCATAAGAGAGGTTGTAAGCACTCAGTGCTGGGGTGGTGGGACCTTACTTTTCTGTAATGCAAAAGTAAGCGATGGCCAAATATTTTATCAGTTAAGTCTTAGAAACCAAATCCACAGAGCCCTGTTGTCTGCTTCCAACTAGTTTGGCCCAGGGATTACACCTACTGCAGTCCTGGCTTGACCTGGGAATGAGAGACTGAGCATTGGTGCATCCATGAGATCCTGCAAGGAGTGATCAGGGAAGTCTGCCCACACTAGATACTCTCAGATGTCCACTTCAAAATAAGTTTGGTATAAGGACACATCCTCAAACCAAAATCCTCATCCATAGGAAGTGAATGTGCAGTGGCAATTTGGGGCTACATCCCAAAGTCTCCCCTTTTCCTCCTGCTTATCACTGCTGTGCCCTCAGGACCTCTCACCTTTGTAGATCGTTAAGTAGAAGATGTTTTTAAAAAGAAATCCTCATGTGTGTGCCAGAAAGCACAAAGAAGCTCAGATTGGGCAGCTGGAAGGACTCAGATTCATGAAAAAGGGAGACTGCTGTAGGGGTTTGGGAGGTGTGTGGGCTGTGTCCCTCCTTGAAAAGTAGAGGTAGAAGAGGAGACACTGCCAGCCAAAGCACCCTGCTATGTGCCTGGCTGGAAGTAGGGGTTCTATAAATATTACCAAAGGGATGAAAATTTTAATGAAAATGTGAAACTATACTCAATGGAATAGAAAAAGGGGAGAAATAAAAGTTTTGGAATGCTAACTAACTGCAAGATGCTTGAGCAATAGAGTTCATCTGAACGCTGGGCCCTCCTCTAGGTACACACGTAGTCATCTCATCATTCCCTGACTTTATGATGTGCATTTTATTATGGCATATTGTAAATCCGGAAATGGAGGCACCTAGGAACGCGCCACGCTCAGTCACACTGGGTGTTTGCAGATTGGGATTCACTTACCACTGCCATTTATTGGAGAATTGTTATGATCTTGGTAATGGGTTTTACATGCAATTTCCCTTTTTTTTCCCTCACAGTCATCCTGGAAGGAAATTATTTATTATTCCTATTATATAGATGATGCTACTAAGGCTTTGAGGCCTCCAATTGCAGTTTAGATAAGCAGAAATTACTGGTGCACTATGATTTTGGGAATGGGGATCCCCAGTATTATCCCAGAACTGGGTTCACTGGGCATTAGGAGTATTGTCAAGTTAACTGCTGCTTCTCATTAGCCTACCGGGGCTTTTACTTGTTTTTCCTTTTCTTCTAGTAGTGGCATGAACAAAGCCCCTTTTTCATCCCCTCCCACCACTCCTTATAAGAAATGAAGTACATTTCATACCTGGGAAGGATTTTTTTAAGTACTACTTTTTATTTTTTCAGGCTAAGGGACAAAATTTTATAGTTGCCCAATGTTCCTCCTTATTCTCAGAATATAGATACATAGGACTTAGCCCCAGTCTTATACTGTCACAGGCACCTTGCTTGGGTTCTCCTCTCACCCTGTACCTCCCTGGAACACCACATTGCTACTCAGGGTCCCTGGAACATCACATTGCTGCTGATCATGGCTGGCCCTCACTAGGCCAGGACTCTGGAGGGCCAGGAGCCATGGCTGTTAGTATAGGATCTATAGGGTCCAGTAGAATCATTGGAACTTAAGATGTAAATAATTTTGTTGTTGAACAATACCTACATAATGGTTACAGCTAATGTCCCCTGGGGAGGAGGGATGGCCTCATAAGGCAAGGTTCCCTGTGAGTGACATTTCTTTACTCTGGGCCACAATGAAGAGACTCAGCCCAGGCTCTTTTTTTTTTTTTTGGCATTTGCACTTTTATTTTTTTATTTTTATTTTTTTATTTTTTTATTATTAGTTGTTCAAAACATTATAAAGCTCTTGACATATCATATTTCATACATTTGATTCAAGCAGATTATGAACTCCCATTTTTACCCCGTGTACATATTGCAGATTCACATGGGTTACACATCCACTTTTTTACATACTGCCATACTAGTGTCTGTTGTATTCTGCTGCCTTTCCTATCCTCTACTATCCCCCCTCCCCTCCCCTCCCCTCCCCTCCCCTCCCCTCCCTTCTTCTCTCTCTACCCCATCTCTCTCGTTTTTTTTCCCCTTTCCCCTCACTTCCTCTTATATGTAATTTTGTATAACAATGAGGGTCTCCTTCCTTTACCATGCAATTTCCCTTCTATCTCTCTTTCCCTCCCACCTCTCGTCCCTGTTTAATGTTAATCTTCTTCTCATGCTCTTCCCCCCTATTCTGTTCTTAGTTGCTCTCCTTATATCAAAGATGACATTTGGCATTTGTTTTTTGGGGATTGGCTAGCTTCACTTAGCATAATCTGCTCTAGTGCCATCCATTTCCCTGCAAATTCTATGATTTTGTCATTTGTTAGTGCAGAGTAATACTCCATTGTGTACAAATGGCACATTTTTTTATCCATTCATCTATTGAAGGGCATCTAGGTTGGTTCCACAGTCTAGCTATTGTGAATTGTGCTGCTATGAACATCGATGTAGCAGTATCCCTATAGTACACTCTTTTAAGGTGTTTAGGGAATAGACCAAGAAGGGGAATAGCTAGGTCAAATGGTGATTCCATTCCCAGCTTTCCCAGGAATCTCCATACTGCTTTCCAAATTGGCTGCACCAATTTGTAGCCCCACCAGCAATGTACAAATGTACCCTTTTCCCCACATCCTTGCCAGCACTTGTTGTTGTTTGACTTCATAATGGCTGCCAATCTTACTGGAGTGAGATGGTATCTTAGGGTGGTTTTGATTTGCATTTCTCTGACTGCTAGAGATGGTGAGCATTTTTTCATGTACTTGTTGATTGATTGTATGTCTGCCTCTGAGAAGTGTCTGTTCAGGTCCTTGGCCCATTTGTTGATTGGGTTATTTGTTATCCTATTGTTTAATTTTTTAAGTTCTTTGTATACTCTGGATATTAGGGCTCTATCTGAAGTGTGAGGAGTAAAAATTTGTTCCCAGGATGTAGGCTCCCTATTTACCTCTCTTATTGTTTCTCTTGCTGAGAAAAAACTTTTTAGTTTAAGTAAGTCCCATTTGTTGATTCTTGTTATTAACTCTTGTGCTATGGGTGTCCTGTTAAGGAATTTGGAGCCCGACGCCACAATATGTAGATCGGAGCCAACTTTTTCTTCTATCAGATGCATAGTCTCTGATTTGATATCAAGCTCCTTGATCCATTTTGTTCATGGCAAGAGAAAGGGATTCAGTTTCATTTTGTTGCATATGGATTTCCAGTTTTCCGAGCACCATTTGTTGAAGATGCTATCCTTCCTCCATTGCATGCTTTTAGCCCCTTTATCAAATATAAGATAGTTGTAACTTTGTAGATTAGGCTCTGTGTCCTCTATTCTGTACCATTGGTCCACCCGCCTGTTTTGGTACCAGTACCATGCTGTTTTTGTTACTATTGCTTCTGTAGTATAGTTTGAAATCTGGTATCGCTATACTGCCTGATTCACACTTCCTGCTTAGAGTTGCTTTTGCTATTCTGGGTCTTTTATCTTTCCATATGAATTTCATGATTGCTTTATCTATTTCTACAAGAAATGCCATTGGGATTTTGATTGCCATTGCATTAAACCTATAGAGAACTTTTGGTAATATTGACATTTTGATGATGTTAGTTCTGCCTATCCATGAACAAGGTATATTTTTCCATATTCTAAGATCTTCTTCTATTTCTCTCTTTAGGGTTCAGTAGTTTTCATTGTATAAATCTTTCACCTGTTTTGTTAGGTTGATTCCCAAGTATTTTATTTTTTTTGAGGATATTGTGAATGGGGTATGTTTCCTCATTTCCATTTCAGAAGTTTTGTCGCTGATATACAGAAATGCCTTTGATTTATGCGTGTTGATTTTATATCCTGCCACTTTGCTGAATTCATTTATTAGTTCTAGTAGTTTCTTTGTAGACCCTTTTGGGTCTGTTAGATATATTATCATATCATCCGCAAATAGTGATAATTTAAGTTCTTCTTTTCCTATTTTTATGCCTTTAATTTCTTTCATCTGTCTAATTGCACTGGCCAGTGTTTCGAGAACTATATTGAATAGAAGTGGTGATAGAGGGAGTCCCTGTCTTGTTCCAGATTTTAGAGGGAATGCCTTCATTTTTTCTCCATTCATAATGATGCTAGCCTGAGGCTTAGCATAGATAGCTTTTACAATGTTGAGGTAAGTTCCTGTTATCCCTAGTTTTTCTAATGTTTTCAACATAAAGGGATGCTGTACTTTGTTGAATGCTTTTTCTGTGTCTATAGAGATGATCATATGGTTCTTATCTTTAAGTCTATTGATGTGGTGAATAACATTTATTGATTTCTGTATATTGAACCATCCTTGCATCCCAGGGATGAATCCTACTTGATCATGGTGCACAATTTTTTTGATGTGTTTTTGTATCTGATTCGCCAGAATTTTATTGAGAATTTTTGTATCTAGGTTCATTAGAGATATTGGTCTGTAGTTCTCTTTCTTTGAAGTGTCTTTGTCTCGTTTCGGAATCAGGGTGATGTTGGCCTCATAGAATGAATTTGGAAGAGCTCCCTCTTTTTCTATTTCCTGAAATAACTTGAAAAGTATTGGTATTAAATCTTCTTTAAAGGTTTTGTAAAACTCCGCTGTATACCCATCCAGTCCTGGGCTTTTCTTGGTTGGTAGTCTTTTGATTGCTTCTTCTATTTCATCCATTGATATTGGTCTGTTCAAATTGTGTGTATCCTCCTGACTCAGTCTGGGCAAATCATGTGACTTAAGAAATTTATTGATGTCTTCACTATCTTCTATTTTATTGGAATATAGGGTTTCAAAATAATTTCTAATAGTCTTCTGTATTTCTGTAGCATCTGTTGTGATATTGCCTTTTTCATCCCGTATATTAGTAATTTGAGTTCTCTCTCTTCTTCTCTTCGTTAGCATGGCTAAGGGTCTGTCAATCTTATTTATTTTTTCGAAGAACCAACTTTTAGTTTTGTCAATTTTTTCAATAGTTTCTTTTGTTTCAATTTCGTTGATTTCCGCTCTGATTTTAATTATTTCTTGCCTTCTGCTACATTTGCTGTTGTTTTGCTCTTCCTTTTCTAGGGCTTTGAGATGAAGTGTGAGCTCATTTATTTGTTGTTTTTTTCTTTTTTTGAGGAATGACCTCCAGGTGATGAATTTCCCTCTTAAAACTGCTTTCATTGTGTCCCATAGATTCTGATATGTTGTGTCTGTATTTTCATTTATCTCTAAGAATTTTTTGATTTCCTCCTTTATGTCTTCTGTAACCCATTGATCATTCAGTAACATATTGTTCATTTTCCATGTGATGTAGGATTTTTCCTTCCTTCTTTTATCATTGATTTCCAGTTTCATTCCATTATGATCAGATAAAATGCATGGTATTATCTCCACCCCTTTATATTTACTGAGGGTTGCCCTATGGCATAATATATGGTCTATTTTTGAGAAGAATCCATGTGCTACTGAGAAAAAAGTATATCCACTTGATGATGGTTGATATATTCTATATATGTCAGTTAAGTTTAAGTTATTGATTGTGATATTGAGTTCTATACTTTCTTTATTCAACTTTTGTTTGGAGGATCTGTCCAATGGTGAGAGAGGTGTGTTGAAGTCACCCATAATTATTGTGTTGTGGTCTATTTGATTCTTGAACTTGAGGAGAGTTTGTTTTATGAACGTTGCAGCACCCTTATTTGGTGCATAAATATTGATAATTGTTATGTCTTGTTAGTGAATGGTTCCTTTTAACAGTATATAATGTCCTTCCTTATCTCTTTTGATTAACTTAGTCTTGAAGTCGATTTTATTCGATATGAGGATGGCCACCCCTGCTTGATTACGAGGACCGTGTGCATGGTATATTTTTTTCCCAACCTTTCACCTTCAGCCTGTGTATGTCTTTTCCAATCAGATGTGTCTCCTGGAGGCAGCATATTGTTGGATTTGTTTTTTTAATCCATGTTACCAGCCTATGTCGCTTTATTGGTGAGTTTAAGCCATTAACGTTTAGAGTTATATATGGTTTGTACTTCCAGACATGTTTGATTATTTTTCTTTTTTTTTTTTAATTTGGTTTGTTTCTCCATGATTAGCTTTCCCCCGCCCTCTGGCTTTACTGAGGTACTTCCCACTGTTGGTTTTGGTTATTGTTTTTCATTTCTTCCTCATGTAGTGTTTTGCTCAATATGCTTTGCAATGCTGGATTTCTGGCTGCAAATTCTTTTAACTTTTGTTTATCATGAAAGATTTTTATTTCATTGTCGTACCTGAAGCTTAATTTTGCTGGATACAGAATTCTTGGTTGGCATCCATTGTCTTTCAGTGTTTGAAATACGTTGTTCCAGGATCTTCTCGCTTTCAGCGTCTGTGATGAAAAATCCGTTGTTAACCTTATTGGTTTACCCCTGAATGTAATCTGCCTCCTTTCTCTTGTAGCTTTTAATATTTTATCTTTGTTCTGTATATTGCATATCTTCATAACAATGTGTTTTGGCGTTGGTCTACTGTGATTTTGTGTGCTCGGTATCCTGTATGCATCTACAATTTGTACATCCGTTTCCTTTTGTATTTCTGGAAAGTTTTCTATAATTATTTCATTCAGCAGGTTGCTCATTCCCTTGGTTTGAACCTCTATACCTTCCTCTATCCCGATGACTCTGAAGTTTGGTTTTTTTTATGTTATCCCATATCTCTTGGATGTTTTTCTCTTGATTTTTTACCAGCCTTTCTGAGTTGGCTAGGCTCTTTTCATGTTGATATATTTTGTCTTCATTATCTGACATTCTGGCTTCTATTTGCTCCACTCTGTTAGTGATACTCTCATTTGAGTTTTTAATTTGGTTTATAGTTTCCTTCATTTCTAGAATTATTGTTTGATTTTTTTTATAATCTCTATCTCCTGATAAAGATGCTTATTTGCTTCTTTTATCTGTTTATGTAATTCATTTTCAATGTGTTCTTTCATTGTTTGAATTTGCTGTCTCATATCCTCTTTAAGATTCCATTCCATCTGTCTAAGGTATTCCTTGAGTTCTTTATTTGACCATTTTTCTGATGCCTCTAGGTCTTCCTGAGTATTTAGGCTGTCCTGCATTGTTTGTACTCCTTTTCTTCCTTGCTTTTTCATGCTGCTCATGTTACTTCTTGTTCTGTTTGACTGCTGAGTTACTGTTTACTCCTATAAATTTATTTGGTTTTGTGTGTCTCTGGGGTCTCTCTTTTGTGATGGGAGACTATGACTAGAGATGATGAGTTCTGTTGCACTTTAATGTAAATTCATTCGTTTCCTAAACTGTCTACGGATTCTGATGGCATATAGCGGTATGTGGTTTGGTCTTGGGACTTATATTTAGGTCGAATGATGTGATGGTATTGAGGTTGGTATCTCTTGGCAACCTTGGAGGGTTGCTCTACTGACGAGGGATATTAACAGGAGAATGGTCGGAGTATTTGGGGGTAGCTAGGGACTTGGTAGCACTATATAGCGCCTCGGAATATTGACCTATACATATTTAGTAAATTACACACATAAACAGTGTTGTGATGCTTGGGAGGAAAGGTATTAGAAGGGAAGGGAAGAAGTCACTAAAGAGAATGAGAGTAAACAGGTAGAATTCAAGGAAAAGGGAATAAGGAAATTGAAAAGACAAAAGAAAAAATAGAAAATAAAAAAGGAAAAAAATTTAAAAAATAATCAAAAAATTTAAAATAAAAAAATAATTTAAAAAATGAAAAAAAACCCCAAATTAAAAAAAAAAAAATTTTAAATGCAGTCTTAGAGTTCGATTAACTTCTCTTCCAGTAGGTGGAGCTGTGCCCACCTGGCCAAGCTTCTCCTCTCAATACGCGGGAACCAATCACTGTGCAGCAGCTCCTCCTCTCCGACTGGGCAGGTCTCCAATCCTGAGTGCTTAGAGCCTTGTCTTGTGTCTAGTCACTTCCCCACTTTTTCTCCAGCTAGGCCCTGCTCACCAGTGATGCTCACCACAATACTGGCTACACGCCAGGTCTGCTGCTCCCGGGAGCCCTATTTTCTTGAACGACTGGGCACACTCTCCCTGCTTGCCATTCCCTCAGACCCTAAGGTTGTGGAGCTTGGGGCTGAGAACCCTCAGCGTATTTTGCCTGCCCTCCGGTAGCCACGCCCCCAGGAGCTGGTACAAGAGACCTCAGTTTTCAGCGCTTGTGGGAGCAGTAGCCGGGAGTCCTGCGCCACAGTTCCCGCGCCCGCCGCTCCTGATTCCCTCGGTCTGACTATCGCACTCACGGGAGAGCTGGGAGGGGCCCTTGAGCTTTCCCGCTGTGTGGAGAGGGAAGGCTAGGGGGTTACACACCTGCCGCTGCCGGTTTCAATGAAGTTATCTCCTCCACCGCATTCTGGTGACATCAGTTCTCTGCCATGGTGGTATCCCAAGCGAATGGCGACAGTTTGTTCCCTTTGCCAGGTGACCAATGCAATGGGTGGGTCCTGACCTGGCTCTCCCAAGCCCCATCTCAATCCTGTGGCTACTTCCTATGAAGGCTCGGTTGGTATTAACCTCCGCAGGTTCAGAAGGGCCGACCAGTTGTTTCAGCAGGATCGTTTAGTGCTGAGTCACAGCAGTTTGTCTGCGAGACTCAGGCAAACGGTAGCCTGAATTCAGCCGATCCAGGCTTGATGTGTGTTCTGAGAGGCGCAGACTGTTTGCCCCAGATCCACGTCAGCTCAGCATTGCCTAGTGATCCTGAGCAAACAGCATTTAGACGGTTTAAGACTCCCTATGCCCGCGCAGCTGAAGAGGTCAGAGACTTGATCTCTCCGAGCCCACCGCCATGTTGGATCTGCCAGCCCAGGTTCTTTTCCATATATCTAATCCATGTGTCATTAGGAAAAGAAATGCAAATATGAATCTCAATGAGATAGCCAAATGAATCAGGCAGACCTACGTTCAAACTCCACCTCTTCCACTCTTACTTGGGTGGTCTAGGGCCAGTGACAGGGTTCTCTCAACAGAAGGTGTACATCCCATAATAGGGGGAAGAAAAACCAAAACAAATAAGTAAAATCTTTATTCTCAAAATAATTCTGCATAAACAGAGAAGCAATTACCTCATGGGATACATTTTTAATAACTGTGAAATATGACATGACATTTATTAAACTCTTATTAACAGGGGAGCAAAGTGAGGCAGAGAGGATACACATTTGCCTAAGGTCACATGGCTACTAAGTGGTAAAGCCAGGACTTGAACCCATCCCATAGTCCATTTCCTTGGTCTCTGCACCAGCTCCTTCTACCAAGTAGATATAGAAAAGCCTTGTCCTGGGCTTTCAGAAGCCCTTAACTATGCTGGTTTCCAGCTTGCTGCTTACTAGGTGTGACTTTGGGCAGATTACTTAGCCTCTCTGAGCTAAATAAGTCCTCATTTTATCATGGGGATAATAAAATGAGATAATAAATTAGAGCTTCAAAAGCTATAAAGCACGTTGCACATGTAACTACGAAGTGACTGTTAACTATTAGATGCCAGAGATCCTCAAATGATCCAATAAGGGATTCGCCTTCCATGCTGTGGCCCACAAAAGCAAAGGGAAGGTTTTTTACCAAAATAGGGAAGGAGAGATGGGTGGATAGATATAGAGATAGTTTTCTATAATTTAAAGGATATACTTCAATTAAAGGATATTTTTAAAAGAAATGGATATGGAGCAGTATATTGTCATGCTCTTGGATTTGAGAATTAGGTAGTTGGAGGGTAGGATGGGGGAGTCCAATCCCAGGACCCCCACTTTCTATCTGGTTGACTTTAGACCTGAAACTTTACCTCTCTGAGCCTCAGTGTCCTTCTCTGTCAAATAATTGATGAGTAAACCTTCCCCATTGGCTTGCAATTAAAACTAAATCTGATCCTGGGGAAAAAAAAAATCAGGCTCATAGGAGGTGCTCCCAAGCCACCTGCTCTCCCTCCTCCCACTGCCTGAGTCCCTTAATGTTTCCTATTGTATCCAAATGATAGGAAACTGCTAAATGCCTTCTTTGGGGAATTAATTTCCTGCAGTGAGGAGAGGGCATTCAGAATAAACACCCTGTGTTTTCATCCTTGTGTTTACCTGCTTGCAGGTGCAACTGGTGAGAGCAACATCCCCTTCACCAGCAAGTCTTTGTTCTGCAGCAATTAAAGGCGCCTCACTAATTCTTCTGCTTCCCAGATGCTCTGGGAGCCAGCAGTATTTTTAGATCATCTCTTTTATATGCCTCACTCTGAAGACATCTTATTATTCATTTCAAAACTTGACTACTCCTCTCACTTTGTCCTTCATTCCGTTCTGATACACAGGGAAGAACCAGTTGGAGCAGTCTCCAGCCAAGTTTTGCCTCTGCTCAATAGAGCACCAAACTGCAAGGGTTTCTTCTGGCCTTGACTCCCCATTGTAACCCCACTCCAGGTATGGGCAGGGTGGCAAGGATCGATGTTCCCCTCTGCCTCATCTTCTGGAATGACACCTATTGTGTGTCAGTACACTCACAGGTACTGCAGATCCTTCTGTGGACATACAAACCAGCAGTCACAGTACAGTCAGGGACAAGACTGAAAAGCATATAGAAATAGCACAGATGAGCCTTTCCAACATAAGGTCCACAAGCATTACTGGGCATTGACTTTGCATTGGGGTAGATGCTAGATGAGGGAATTTATTCTGTGTAAGCAGAGAAGTGATACATGGAATACGTTTTGAGTAACTGTGAAATAACAACATTTATTAAACACTTAGTGACTTCTGGGCACTGTGCTAAGCCTGTCACACATGTTAATTGATTCAATTCTCATGATAATTCTGTGAGCTAGAGACGGTTCTCCCCGTTATACAGGTGAGAAAGTTGAGTCACAAACAGGGTAAGCGCATTGCCAAGTGTACCCAGCTGTAAGTAGAGTGGCTAGGAGTTGACCTCTGGCTCTAGAGCTTGTACCCCTAATCATGTCCCCATTCTCAAAGGCGGGAATCATAATAAATGAGATAGTGATTTAGTTAAGCCCAAGGCTTGGGTCTCCAGTTAAAGGAGGAGATTATTGTACTATGTATGGTATTGGAAAAAAACACAACCAGACATTAATTAAAGCAGAGAAACATACTTTATTCACTACCTACTGACAGCAAGAACAAGAGCTGGACCCCATTCTGATTTGTGCAGAGACAAGCATGCTTTCACGGAACAGTGGGGGAGGAGGAGAAGGGACTTGAGCTTCCAACATTCTCACAGAGGCTGGGAGACAGGGGCCCTGTCTTCAGGTGGGGGCTGAAACAGTTCATTCTTTCGACAGTCTTGAATTTTCTTGGGCATGCACCTTAAGGAGGGGCAAGCTCAGGTCATCCTAGGCATGAGGACTTGATCTGCTGGATTTATGTCAGTGTTTGCTCATCCCATGTATCACTTCTCTGCTTACACAGAATAAATTCCTTCATCTAGCATATACCCCGATGCAAAGTCAATGCTCAGTAATGCTTCTGGACCTAATGTTGGAAAGGCTCATCTGTGCTATTTGTACATGCTTTTTTGTTTTTTGTTTTTTTATAGGCAGAGGTCTAGGTCTAGTTGAGAAGAGGGCTCAGAAGAGTCCCAGTGGAGAGTGATCACGGAGAAGCTGTCAGTGGCACATCCTTGCCATTGCTGGTTAATTGTGATCCTGTGGCAGCCACTGACATTCTTAGGTAATGTAACAAGTGGAACCCTATCCAGGTTAAGAATAGGTATATAGGTGATAGGTCATTACACACCAAAACAGAAAGGATTCTGAGCAAAGAGAGAACAAAGAAGAAGGGGCTCAGAGACAAAGTGGGGCAGGCAGGCCAGCTGGAAGCCCACCCTTGAAATCTCCATAGAATCCTCAAATGACATGCCAGGGCTCCACATTTTGGCTCTGACCTCTCTCTCTTTTTGATCTCAAGGGGAAGTTTTTCTGGAAAGTGCATACAAAAGGAACATACGGATGACCTCACAGCACTACCCTCTCAACACTTGACCTAGAACCCCTCAGAATTCCCTGAAACCACCTTAGTCTGTGTTAGCATCGGCACCTGCTCCCACCCTCGCCTTGAGGTGGACATCTATCCCGTTCTTCCTTGGTAACTATTTGTTTTTTGGGAACCAGCCTGAGGCCGCCTTGTTCTGACAACCTGTCCCAGTGGGGCCAGCTGGTCCATTGCCTGCTCCCTCAGCCATTTTGCATCTCCACCTCTCTCAGAAGATGCCTCTTTTGGGAGTAGGGGTACCGGGGATTGAACTCAGGGTCACTCTATACTAAGCTACCTCCCCAGTCCTATTTTGTATTTTATTTAGAGACGGGGTCTCATGAGTTGCTTAGCGCCTCACTTTTTGCTGAGGCTGGCTTTGAATTCTCAATCCTCCTGACTCAGCCTCCTGAGCCACTGGGATTACAGGTGTGTGCCACTGCACCTTGGTTCAGTTGCTTCTTCATCCAACAGTCTGCCCAGACCCCTGGAGGATAGGGCTGCCTCTGGTCCTATATCTTTCCTATGTCCTGAGCCTCTGTGCATCTGCTCCATAGCAGGCCCTTAGTGATCATTTTCTGAAAGAGCAGGCTATTTTGCTCTGTGCCCAAGATTGTTCCTGGCCTTCCCAGTTTCTTCCCGATCACTAACATCTCCTAAAGTACCTGAGCTTACCTGCAAGTGGTCTGTCTGCAAGGCAGTACCCTGAGATAGCTTCTCACAAATGGGGATAGCATGACTCAGTGAAGGTCTGGACTTTCCCACATCATATGGCAGAGAAGACAGAGCAGAGCCAAGGGATGCCTAGACCTGTCTGATTCTGCGCATGTGCTCACACTCAGAGTTCACCATGACGTCACATAAAGATATGTGCTGTGAGCTTGGGAAACATATCCAGCTGTCTACAAAAGCTGCCAGTGCCACTTACCAAACAGAGGCACACCTCCATCCCCTCCATCCCCTCCATCCATCCATCCCCTCCATCCCCTCCATCCCTCCATCCCCTCCCTCACCTTCATCCCCTCCATCCCTCCATCCCCTCCATCCCTCCATCCCCTCCATCCCCTCCATCCCCTCCATCCCCACTGCTGCTGCCTCCACCAGCCATTCAGTCGTTCTCATAAGACAGCAGCCTATCACCTGTTGCTAAGGAATATTGAATGGATTTCTGTGGATCACACTTGAGGGCTGAGAAGCAGACATTTTGCCAGACCATCCCCAGACCAGAGAGCCTGCTGCATTTACAATTCAGGGTCTAAGAGTGATTGCCCAGGTCTGGCTGTGTCTTTCCAGGGCACTGAACCCTCCTTTCCTGCAGGGAAAACCAGGTTCATTTGCAACCATCTGTCTACCTGTGAAGAACCTTCCCTGGCTACTCAGCTGGTCATGCCCTGGGCACACCATGTTGATAAGAGACCTAGGAGGTGATTCCCATCCGATGCACCCTGCTGGGAGCGGGGCTCAGGGAGCTGCCCTGGCAGGGAAGGAGAGCTCCATCTGCAACAGGCAGGAAGGCTCCGCAGCAGTGAAGCTTCTCAGCAGGGTCAATTCCAAAAGAGCAATTTCTACTACCCCAGTTTTTTAATCTGGCCTTCAAAATCCTGCCTCCCCTGGCCCCTGCCTACCTTGTCACCTCAGAGACTGCCACTCTCTTCCTAGCATTTTTTTGGTTTAATGACTCCAGATTGCTTGCAGTTCCCAGTATCACATACTGTTTCATAGTTCTGTGACTCTTTGTTATCCCTCTGGATAGAACTTCATGATCAGTCATTTTTACCTAGTCACTTCCTAGTAATTTGTTCACATCAGGCCTCTATTTCTTTCCTGTTCTTAACTCTATGGTGGCATGAACATAAAATTCACTTATTCATTCAACAAATCACATGCATACAAACACCACCCAGCATTAAATAGTGTGCTAGGTGCTGGGCATGCAATTCTGAGCCATATAATACATGCATTCTGACATGTATTACTTTCCTGGTCTCCTCAGTCTGATGGAAGAGAATAATACTAATCAGGTAACCAGGCAGATGAAGGAGGAATTGTTGACTGTAGTGTGCACTAGGAAGACAAGGGAGAGGTTTTTTTGAAGACATGGGCAAAGGCACCTGATTTTCCTCCCGTCTCTACTGTGGAGTGTGAGCTGCTCAAGGGCGAAAGTCTTGCTAGCTCTGTCTCTGTGTCCCCAGCACCCAGCACAATGCCTAATGGGGAGTTTGGGAGTTTCTGGAGTTGCCAGAATTAAGTCATGGGGACAGATGAAAGCTGGGCCAACAGCTTTGGGTGTTTGATGCAGAAGTGATACATTGAGTGACGTAGCCTCCTTACATCTGCCCTCACTTGGGTGCAGCTGTCTCTGAGTCTGGCACAGAGATGAAAATTTATGCCAGGAAGGAGGGACAAGAGCGTGGACAGCTGGGCAGACTCAGGATCACAGCCCTCAGGAGGCACCCTGCTGCAGTAAAAGGAACGTGATTCCAGGTTTCATGCTGGATTTCAGCCCCAGCTCCGAACTTCACCTCTGATGGAAGCTGGTGGGGCAAGTCGCTGAGCCCCTCTGAACTTCACTTCCCTCAACTCGAATTGCAAAATGGTACAAGTGAGAAGAATGTATGAATTGGTGGCAGTTTTATCCTCTGAGACCCTAAGGTGGCTTGGAGGAATTGGCGACAGGGATGGTGTCTGGTGCATTTTCAAAGAAGGGTGCAATTTTGTGCTAATTTCTTCTACTGACAGTTCATTTTCCAAGACAACAGCCTAACAAATCCTGGGGCCAATTAGCGTAAGGGAAACAATTGATCCTTGTACGCTGAGAGCTCGGCCCACCGCCTCAGTGGTTTGGTGGTGTATTTGGGGAATACTGCACAGCACTAAATAGGAAATAATTGGATAGAAGCAGCTATAAATTGCAGGGTGCCGCACTATACGCCAAGCTTCTGATGTAAGCAGCAAGGTCTGGCGGTAATAGGAAAACTATTACTGGGTTTGCTATCCCACACAGAAAAGCAGAGCAAAGCTGGCAGGAACCAGGCCTGCGCCCCTCATTTTACAGATGGGCAAATGGAGGCTCACTGAGGGAGCCAAGGTAGGACCGGGCGCCTAGGATTTATCTCCATGTCCATTTCCTGTAACCCTCGTCTCACCACCTCAGTGTCCTATAGAGTGGATAGAGAGGAGCATGCTCGCATCTAATATTGTTCAAACTCATTATCGTGACTTCTTACATAAAGGGATCTAGAGATTTAATGAAGATGACTTTAATGGTTCAGGGCTACTGCACCAAGATACTACAACAGGGCAACTGAAACTGCCTGGAATGTATTGTCTCACGTGTCTGGAGCCCAGAAGTCCCAGATCCAAGTGTCTACAGGATTGGTTCTGACTGGGCTGAGATGGACAATCTGCCCTGTGACTCTCACCCAGCTGCAGGTGGTTTGGTGACAGCCTGTGATATTGCTTGGCTTGTGGACACATCACCATGATCTCTTACAGGATGTCCATGTGGCACTCTCTCTACACACATATTTATTCAAATTTCCCCTTGAATCAAGACACCAGTTATATTGGGCTAGGGAATGGGGGCTCACCTGCTCCAGTATGACCTCATCATAACTACATCAGAACTACATGTAAGAGTGACAATTTAGGTAACAAGAATATTTGAGATAGAGGGCATGTGCCAAGGCAGGACACTAGCAAGCAGACCAGCATGTTCTTACTAAATTCTCACCCGATTTAATGAAGTTATAGGTGAGGACACTAAGGCACTAAGGACACTAAGCTAGGTACACTGTCCAAGTATCACTTGGCAGATTTGGATCTCAGGTACTGGCTTATGCCTACCCCAATTCATGTCTTTCCTCAGCGCCCCGGTGTCTTAATAGCTTCAAAGCCATTATTGTCCCTGCTGTCATTGCTCTCTACCTTACTTGATGCATAAAGACCCCAGGACTTCTCACTGCCACTCCAACATTCTTTCCACTGGCTGCCTGGTAGTCAATTCACTCTTTTGCAAGTTTCTGTCTGGCATGCAAAACTTCATTGTGACCAAGGCAGAGGTTAATTTCAAACTGGTTATAACACAAAAAGTAATTTCCCATTAAATATAATGACCTCGTTTCTGCAGTGACTTGTGGCAAAACATGCTGTTTCATTTCCATTCAGCCACACTCATTTACCTACTTGCTACGATAATTTTACAGCATGAGCTAAAATGTCCAAATCATTGGTTACATTTCTAAACACCTACAATGGTTATTAGGATTCTTCATGCAGAAAGAAACAGAAATAAAAATAAGAATTTTAGGAGAAGGAAAATATAGGTCATTGAAGTGCATTCAAAACCGTATTCTAGTGCTCTGAAGCTGCCAGGAGCCAGCCATTCCTAGGTGCAGTCCACGGTTTACCCTATCCGCTATGTGACCTGAATCAAGTGGCTTTACCCTTCTGTATGTCTCAGTTGCCTCAACAGTAAAAGTAGGGGAAATAATGTGTAAAGTTGTCGGGTGAGTGAAATAAATGAGGCTTACATATGTCAAGAACTTAGCATAATGCTTAGCATATAGTAGGAACTCTGGATCCTGGGGGCAGGGGGTGCATTAAGTCTGAATCTTTCTTTATGCATAGTTAGTCAATATTCCATTTTGGGATCCCCCACCTCAGATATTCAGGAGTATAAATTGTTCCCATATTTATTCAACCTGAATTTGTTAAGAGGTTATTGTTGCAAGTAGAAGTTTGTTGGCTGATATTTATCCATGCTGACCGTGGGGATACAGAAAAGGACACAGGAACCCTGAAGCTGTCTCTAAGCACACACATCTTCTTAAAGATCCCTCATGTTTTGGAGCAATAGTGGCCCAGGTAGGTGTGTTGAAGGCCTTTTGTCTCCTGCTGACTCTCAGGGATGTAACTGAGGGTATGGTGCCTTGGTTTCTCCTCTTCTTATAGAGAGGATGAGAAAGTAGAAGGCCGGAAAGGAGCAGTCTCAGATTTATTTTTTTTCTAACTTATTATCTTAAAGATGTTCAAACACAAAATTTCAAAGACTAATTGTAAAACTTAACCTTTTGCCGTATTTGCTTTCTCTGACTCTCTCCATGGGTTAAGAGATCAATAGATAGACAGCTGGATGATAAATAGCTATGCTAGATGTGCTTGTGGCTCCTGGTGTTTCATTTCTTCTAGGCCCTTTGAGCAAATGGTGATGGGAATATGTATATTATTAATCATGAGTTCACGTTGATATTTCAAATTTTACCTTGCAGGATTACTTTTTGACTTTTTGTAATGTTCATGTCTCCTTTTTTCTTTCACTGAAAGTCTTGCTTTTTAACGACAGTGTATTTATGTATTTGCTTTATCCTAATATATACCCAAAGCTGTTTCAAAATTGTAATTCCAATATTAATTGCTACTGGTGATAAACCAGGTGTACCCCTGCCCACTAAGGACACTTGCTCAAAACCTAGGTCAACCTCGTCCTACTTGGGGGAGGTCACTTGTTTTCTCCTATAGTAGTCATAATGATTACTACTGCATTGCTTAAAAATCCTTTGGTCACAAGCCATAGAAAATTCACCTCAAAAAAGTTTTAAGCAACAGAAGGAATTTGCTGATTTCCATAAGTGAAAACTCATGGTTAAATTTTCAGAAATGACAGGATCCTGGTTCTTAGATGACAAAGTTAAGTTGGAAACTGTAAGTTCATTTATTTTTCTGGGAACCTGACTTCCCAGAGTTGTGCTTGCTCTCTCTTTCCTGCCCCTGCTTGCTTGCTAGCTTGCTTGTGCGCGCGTGTTTTCTTCTCTCTCTCTCTCTCTCTCTCTCTCTCTCTCTCTCTCTCACACACACACACACACACACACACACACACACCACCTCTTGCAGACTATTACCTTTACAATTCCCAGGAAGGCCTCACCTATGCCTTTGAACATTGCATAATGTTGATGCTTGAATACCATATAATGTAATCATTAGATAATGTTGTTGTCATCAGATTGAGAATCTTAAACTCAGTTGACTGGGAGAAAATCCAAAAGTTAAGAGCCTTCCCACCATTCACCAGATGTGTTACTAGACAGGTTAAGTGGTTCTCCTCACAGCCCTATGTGGAGGGGACCATTCCTGTCTTACAGATCAAGAAAGAGGTTCAGTGAGATAAGGTGACTTGCCCATAGCCATAGAGTCATGGAGGGTGAACATCTTCCCCTCACACTACATTCTTTCTGGAATGTGGATAGGACTGCAAAATATGCAAACTATTCTGAGCATTTAGCTACAGTGGGAGCCCTCCCCTGCACACGCCCCCCCCCCACACACACATACACACATATCTGGCTGGTATTGGAAAGCCTGGCTGCATCCTACTCCTCTTAGTCCTTGGGGAGCCTTCTTTGCAGAATGAGTGGTAGTTTTAATGGAAGAGGAAGGTCAGTTCAACCTGTTAACAACTTTGATTATGCTACAGTGGCATCCCTTCTCATGGGTGTGGGATTTTGACTGAACCCCAGTATTAAGAAACTAATACCAAAGCCAGTTTCCCTGCTTAAAGTGGTTTTTATGTCTCCTGAGCAGAAATCTGCTTTGGTGTCACTTTGGTGATTGCTAACTGATTAAGCACACCTGACTCCACTTTGCCTGTTAGACAAATTTCAGCCCAAATCACAGGTCTGGGATGCTTTCAGCTAGTTAACAAGTGCATCTCCCTATTTTCAGGCAAGGGCTTCATGTACATTTTTCCAGGTCTGTGTGTTAATAACATATATTTAGAGAGCTGCTAAGAAGCTGTCTTTTATAGCTACTATTTTGTTATGCAACTTAAAAAGGAGGTTTTGCAAATGTTGAGGCTAAAAAGAACCTGATTATTTACTGCCTCCCATCTCCTCATTTTTTTTATAAAACTATATTTTTTATTTACCTAATTACCACATGGAAGTAATTAGATCATACTTGAACCCAAAGCACCTCTACTTTGAAAATATATCATTTAAATCTTTTTAATAATGGTGTGTTTTAAAAAAATTTAATTCTAATTTGTTATATATGACAGTAGAATGCATTACAATTCATAATACACATATAGAGCACAATTTTTCATATCTCTGCTTGCATACAAAGAATATTCGTGTCTTCATACACGTGCTTAGGGTAATGATATCCATCTCATTCCACCATGTATTTTTTTTATTGGTTGTTCAAAACATTACAAAGCTCATGACATATCATCTTTCATACATTTGATTCAGGTGAGTTATGAATTCCCATTTTTACCCCAAATACAAATTGCAGAATCACATCAGTTACACATTCACAATTTTTACATAATGCCATATTAGTGACTGTTGTATTCTGCTGCCTTTCCTATCCTCTACTATCCCCCCTCCCCTCCCCTCCCATCTTCCCTCTCTACCTCATCTGCTTTTGTTCAATTCTCTCCCTTGTTTCCCTCCCTTTACCCTCACAACCTCTTATATGTAATTTTGTGTTACATTGCGGGTCTCCTACCATTTCCATATGCTTTCCCTTCTCTCTCCCTTTCTCTCCCCCCACTCGTCTCTGTTTAATGTTAATCTTTGCCTCATGCTCTTCCTCCCTGTTCTGTTCTTAGTTGCTCTCTTTATATCAATGAAGACATTTGGCATTTGTTTTTTAAGGATTAGCTAGCTTCGCTTAGCATAATCTGTTCTAATGCCATCCATTTCCCTGCAAATTCTATGATTTTGTCATTTTTTAGTGCTGCGTAATACTCCATGGTGTATAAATGCCACATTTTTTTTATCCATTCGTCTATTGAAGGGCATCTGGGTTGGTTCCACAGTCTAGCTATTGTGAATTGTGCCACTATGATCATTGATGTTGCAGTATCCCTATAGTACGCTCTTTTAAGATCCTCAGGGAATAGTCCGAGAAGGGCGATAGCTGGGTCAAATGGTGGATCCATTCCCAGCTTTCCCAGGAATCTCCATACTGCTTTCCAAATTGGCATCACCAATTTGCAGTCCCACCAGCAATGTACAAGTGTACCCTTTTCCCCACATCCTCGCCAACACTTATTGTTGTTTGACTTCATAATGGCTGCCAATCTTACTGGAGTGAGATGGTATCTTAGGGTGGTTTTGATTTGCATTTCTCTGACTGCTAGAGATGGTGAGCATTTTTTCATGTGCTTGTTGATTGATTGTATGTCCTCCTCTGTGAAGTGTCTGTTCAGGTCCTTGGCCGATTTGTTGATTGGGTTATTTGTTATCTTATTGTTTAATTTTTTGAGTTCTTTGTATATTCTGGATATTAGGGCTCTATCTGAAGTGTGAGGAGTAAAAATTTGTTCCCAGGATGTAGGCTCTCTATTTACCTCTCTTATTGTTTCTCTTGCTGAGAAAAAAACTTTTTAGTTTAAGTAAGTCCCATTTGTTGATTACTGTTATTAACTCTTGTGCTATGGGTGTCCTATTAAGGAATTTGGAGCCCGACCCCACAGTATGTAGATCGTAGCCAACTTTTTCTTCTATCAGACGCAGTGTCTCTGATTTGCTATCTAGGTCCTTGATCCATTTTGAGTTGACTTTTGTGCATGGCGAGAGAAAGGGATTCAGTTTCATTTTGTTGCATATGGATTTCCAATTTTCCCAGCACCATTTGTTGAAGATGCTATCCTTCCTCCATTGCATGCTTTTAGCCCCTTTATCAAATATAAGAAAGTTGTACTTTTGTGGGTTGGTTTCTGTGTCCTCTATTCTGTACCATTGGTCCACCTGCCTGTTTTGGTACCAGTACCATGCTGTTTTTGTTACTATTGCTCTGTAGTACAGTTTGAACTCTGGTATCGCTATACCTCCAGATTTATACTTCCTACTTAGAATTGCTTTTGCTATTCTGGGTCTTTTGTTTTTCCATATGAATTTCATGATTGCTTTATCTATTTCTATAAGAAATGCCGTTGGGATTTTGATTGGCATCGCATTAAACCTGTAGAGAACTTTGGGTAATATCGCCATTTTGATGATGTTAGTTCTGCCTATCCATGAACAAGGTACATTTTTCCATCTTCTAAGATCTTCTTCTATCTCTCTCTTTAGGGTTCTGTAGTTTTCATTATATAAATCTTTCACCTCTTTTGTTAGGTTGATTCCCAAGTATCTTATTTTCTTTGAGGATATTGTGAATGGAGTGGTTTTCCTCATTTCCATTTCAGAGGATTTGTCGCTGATATACAGGAATGCCTTTGATTTATGCGTGTTGATTTTATATCCTGCCACTTTGCTGAATTCATTTATTAACTCTAGCAGTTTCTTTGTAGACCCTTTTGGGTCTGTTAAATATATTATCATGTCATCCGCAAACAGTGATAATTTAAGTTCTTCTTTTCCTATTTTTATGCCTTTAATTTCTTTTGTCTGTCTAATTGCTCTGGCTAGTATTTCAAGAACTAAATTGAATAGAAGTGGTGATAGAGGGCATCCCTGTCTTGTTCCAGATTTTAGAGGAAATGCCTTCAGTTTTTCTCCATTTAGGATGATGCTAGCCTGAGGTTTAGCATATATAGCTTTTACCATGTTGAGTTAAGTTCCAGTTATCCCTATTTTTTTTAGTGTTTTGAACATAAAGGGATTCTGTACTTTGTCAAATGCTTTTTCTGCATCTATCGAGATGATCATATGGTTCTTGTCTTTAAGTCTATTGATGTGGTGGATTACATTTATTGATTTCCGTATATTGAACCAGCCTTGCATCCCAGGGATGAATCCTACTTGATCATGGTGTACAATTTTTTTGATATGCTTTTGTATTCGATTCGACAGGATTTTATTGAGAATTTTTGCATCCAAGTTCATTAGAGATATTGGTCTGTAGTTTTCTTTCTTTGAAGTGTCTTTGTCTGGTTTTGGGATCAGGGTGATGTTGGCCTCATAGAATGAATTTGGAAGAACTCCTTCTTTTTCTATTTCTTGAAATAGCTTGAAAAGTATTGGTATTAATTCTTCTTTAAAGGTTTTGTAGAACTCCGCTGTATACCCATCTGGTCCAGGGCATTTTTTTGGTTGGTAGTCTTTTGATGGCTTCTTCAATTTCTTCTTTTGTTATTGGTCTGTTTAAATTGTGTGTGTCTTCCTGACTCAATCTGGGTAGATCGTATGACTTAAGAAATTTATCGATATCTTCATTATCTTCTATTTTATTGGAATATAAGGTTTCAAAATACTTTCTAATTATCTTCTGTATTTCTGTAGTGTCTGTTGTGATATTGCCTTTTTCATCCCGTATGTTAGTAATTTGAGTTCTCTCTCTTCTTCTCTTCGTTAGCATGGCTAAGGGCCTGTCGATCTTATTTATTTTTTCAAAGAACCAATTTTTAGTTTTTTCAATTTTTTCAATGGTTTTTTTTGTTTCAATTTCCTTGATTTCTGCTCTAATTTTAATTAATTGTCTTCTACTACATTTGCTGTTGTTTTGCTCTTCCTTTTCTAGGTTTTTGAGGTGTAGTGTGAGTTCATTTATTTGTTGGTTTTTTCTTTTTTTGAGGAAAGAACTCCAAGAAATGAATTTCCCTCTTAAAACTGCTTTCATTGTGTCCCATAGATTCCGGTATGTTGTGTCTGTATTGTCATTTGTCTCTAAGAATTTTTTTATCTCCTCCTTTATGTCTTCTGTAACCCATTGATCATTCAGTAACATATTGTTCATTTTCCATGTGATGTAGGATTTTTCCTTCCTTCTTTTATCATTGATTTCCAGTTTCATTCCATTATGATCAGATATGGTGCATGGTATTATCTCCACACCTTTATATTTACTGAGAGTCGCTCTATGGCATAATATATGGTCTATCTTTGAGTAGGATCCATGTGCTGCTGAGAAGAACGTGTATCCACTTGATGATGGTTGATATATTCTATATATGTCGGTTAAGTCTAGGTTATTGATTGCGTTATTGAGTTTTATAGTTTTTTTGTTCAGCTTTTGTCTAGAGGATCTGTCCAATGGCTAGAGTGGTGTGTTGAAGTCCCCCATAATTATTGTGTTGTGGTCTTGAGGAGAGTTTGTTTTATGAACATTGCAGCACCATTGTTTGGTGCATACAAATTGATAATTGTTATGTCTTGATGGTGGATGGTTCCTTTTAATAGTATATAGTGTCCTTCTTTATCCCTTTTGATTAACTTAGGTTTGAAGTTGATTTTATTCGATATGAGTATGGCCACTCCTGCTTGCTTCCGAGAGCCATGTGAGTGGTATGATTTTTCCCAACCTTTCACCTTCAGCCTGTGTATATCTTTTCCTATCATATGAGTCTCCTGAAGGCAGCACATTGTTGGATTTGTTTTTTTAATCCAGGTTACTAGCCTATGTCTCTTGATTGGTGAATTTAAGCCATTAACATTTAAGGTTACAATTGAAATATGGATTGTACTTCCAGTCATGTTTATTTATTTATTTATTTTAGTTTGGCTAGTTTTTCCTCTTTGGTTATTTTTCTCCCCCTTTACTGAGATACCTCCCACTGTTAGTTTGGGGCACTATTTTTCAATTCCTCTTCTTGTAGTATTTTGCTCAAAATGCTTTGCAGTGCTGGTTTTCTGGCTGCGAATTCTTTTAGCTTTTGTTTATTGTGAAAGATTTTAATTTCATTGTCAAATCTGAAGCTTAATTTTGCTGGATACAGTATTCTTGGTTGGAATCCATTATTTTTTTTTTTGGAATCCATTATTTTTCAGCGTTTGAAACACGTTGTTCCAGGATCTTCTCACTTTCAAAGTCTGTGATGAAAAATCAGTCGTTAACCTAATTGGTTTACCCCTGAATGTAATCTGCCTCCTTTCTCTTGTAGCTTTTAATAGTCTCTCCTTGTTCTGTATGTTAGCTATCTTCATAATTATATGTCTTGGAGTTGGTCTATTACGGTTTTGGATGTTTGGGGTCCTGTATGCTTCCAGGATTTGGCAATCCCCATCCCATCTTTCATCTCTGGGAAGTTTTCTAGGATTATTTCCTTTAATAAGTTGTCCATTCCTTTGGTTTGATCCTCTGTGCCTTCTTCTATCCCAATGACTCTCAGATTGGTTTTTTTTATGAGATCCCATATCTCTTGGATAGATTGCTTGTGAGATTTAAGCATCTTTTCTGTGTTGACTATATTCTTTTCAAGTTGATAAACTTTGTCTTCATTATCTGATGTTCTGACTTCTACTTGATCTAGTCTATTTGTAATATTCTCGTTAGAGTTTTTAATCTGGATTATGGTTTCTTGCATTTCTAGGATTACTGTTTGTTGTTTTTTTTTAAATCTCTATTTCCTGGTAAAGCTCGTTCTTTGCAGTTTGAATTTGTTTGTTTAGTTCGTTTTCAAAATAAACTTTCAATGCTTGGACTTGCTGTCTCATGTCTTCTCTAATATTCCGTTCCATCTGAGTTAGGTATGCCTTGATTTCTTTCCCTGTCCATGTTTCTGATGCTTCTAGGTCCTCCTGTAGATTTAAATTGTCCTGCATTGTTTGCAGTCCTTTTTTCCCTTGTTTCTTCATGTTGTTCATGTTACTTTCCAGCTCTGTTTGACTGCTTTGTAACTGCTTTCTCCTATACATTTGTTTTGGCTTTGTATATGTCTGTTGTCTCTCCTTTGTGGTGGGAGATTATGCCTAGAGATGTTGGGCTTTATTGTACTTTAAAGCTGATTCATTCAATTCATAAAAGGCTTCTGGGTTCTGTATGCATATAGTGATTTGTTGTTTGTTCTTAGGACTATATGTTTAGGTTAGGTGCTATGATGGTACGAGGGTTAGTATGTCTTGGTTACTTTAGAAGATTGCTCTACTGAAGGTGGATACTAACAGGCAATTGGATCAAGGTGCTGGTAGTACCTAGGTATTTTAGGAGCCCTATAGACAGCCTCGAGACATTCTCCTATTTGCATTTAGACAATTACACGTAATGGAAGACGTAATGCTTGGGATGAAAGTTGGGGGGTAGGGGAAGGAAGGTGCTCTTAAAAAGAAAGAAGGAGAGAGAGATAGATTAGAGGAGAATGAAAAGAACAATAAAACTTAAAACGGGAAAGAAAGAAGTGCTGGCGAGGATGTGGGGAAAAGGGTACACTTGTACATTGCTGGTGGGACTGCAGATTGGTGCAGCCAATTTGGAAAGCAGTATGGAGATTTCTTGGAAAGCTGGGAATGGAGCCACCATTTGACCCAGCTATTCCCCTTCTTGGTCTATTCCCTAAAGACCTAAAAAGAGCATGCTACAGGGACACTGCTACATCGATGTTCATAGCAGCACAGTTCACAATAGCAAGACTGTGGAACCAACCTAGATGCCCTTCAATAGACGAATGGATAAAAAAAATGTGGCATTTATACACAATGGAGTATTACTCTGCATTAAAAAATGACAAAATCATAGAATTTACAGGGAAATGGATGGCATTAGAGCAGATTATGCTAAGTGAAGCTAGCCAATCCCTAAAAAACAAATGCCAAATGTCTTCTTTGATATAAGGAAAGTAACTAAGAACAGAGTAGGGACGAAGAACAGGAGAAGAAGATTAACATTTAACAGGGATGAGAGGTGGGAGGGAAAGGGAGAGAGAAGGTAAATTGCACGGTAATGGAAGGAGACCCTCAGGGTTATACAGTGGAGGGGGTAGAGAGAGAGGAGGGGAGGGGAGGGGAGAGGTGGGGAGGGGGGAGGGTGGATGATGGGAAAGGCAGCGGAGCACAACAGACACTAGTATGGCAATTTGTAAATCAATGGATGTGTAACTGATGTGAATCTGCAATCTGTATATGGGGTGAAGGTGGGAGTTCATAACCCACTAGAATCAAAGTGTGGAATATGATATGTCAAGAAATTTGTAATGTTTTGAACAACCCACAATAAAAAATTAAAAAAAAAAAAAAAAACGGGAAAGAAAGAGAGAAGGAAAAGGGGAGAATGGAACAGAGAGAGAAGAAGAAAAAGGAAAAAAAAATATTGAAGTCTTAGAGATCCATTTTCTTCTCTTCCAGTAGGCGGAGCTGTGCCCTCCGAGCAGAGCTTCTGCTCTCTACCTGCCCATAGCAATCCCTGTAAGGCGTCTCCTGGTAGTCTCTCGGACTTGTCAGTCCAGAGCCGTTTCACTTCTCCGGCCCTTACCCCCCTTCCTCCTGTCAGCCAGCCAGCCAGGTCCTGCTCACCAGAAGCGGTTCCCCAGAGATCTAGTTACACTTGCAGCCCCACCGCATGTCCCATTTAAGCCCCAGTGCTGTGGTAAACTGGCGGCTAAGACCTTGGGAGTCACTGCTGGTGATATGGGGGGTTGGGGGTCGGGGATCCCCTCTGCTACCCTACAGACACGACCCCTGAGAGGTCCATGAAGTGTCCTGGCTACTTGTATCTGGATGGGGAGGGAGTCACACACCTGCTGAAGTGGATTCCGCTGGGAAGGAATTCCGTCGGCCAACCTCCGATGACGTCACCCCTCTGCTATGGTGGGCCCCAGGCTCCTTGCCGGAATGTCCGAAGGGAGGGGTGGGACTGGTCCGTCCCAGGTTGGCTTCAGCTCCCAGCTCGCTATTTCATGAAGGCTTGGCTAAAGACTTCTTCCCGCCAAGTTGAGTCTCGGAGGTTAGCGGGACCCAGTCGCATTTGCTGCTGGCAGACGGGCCGGCAGCTGCGCCACGGTGCGCGGACCATGGCTGGCAGAACTGGACCTCTGCGTCTCCTGGCAGGGATTTGCTCGTCTGGGGCAATCTGTCGCTTCAAAAAATCCTAGTAGCTCCCGGCCGGTCTCTCTTCAGTGGAATTTTGCTAGGAGATCTCCGTTGGTAGAGTCTAAGCGTTATCTATGCGTCCTTATGACCCCATCACTGGGGGGGGTATTGAAAACGCTGCCTCTCCGCCCGCCGCCATGTTGGATCCCCCCATCTCCTCATTTTAATTGACAAGGAAACAAAGACCTAGAGAGGGAAACAGATAAAGAACTAGTGGAGTTAGAGCCAGGATCAGGGACAGTCTTGGATCCAGGATGCTGTTGACAGATTCATTCTTTCATTTAAAAAACAGTTACTGACCAGTTCATAGAGACAGAAAGTAAAATGGTGATTGCCAGGAGCTAGGGAGAGGGATTCTGGGAGTTGTTAATGGTACAGGGTGTCAGTACCCCATGTCCAACCCCATGGAAAAGTCCAGGGAGCTCAGAGGACCTGTGGCTGGCACAGGAACCTGTGTTCTGCTGGAAAGTCAGGACAGCTTTCAAGAAGAGACATTGGTACTAAGGATTGAATCTGGATTAGTGCTTTTTCTCTGCAGATAGATCAGCATGTACACATACCTCAGGTGAGAGCCCAATGCATTTGAGGGACAGAGACCAGCCCAGGTGGCATTAAGCAAGGGGACTCTAGAGAGAATCCTTATTCTAAGAGACACAGGAAGACTTTGGTGTGTTTTAGGTACTAGAAAGACTTGCTTGAATTGGCCAGACTTTTTTCTCAGTCTCTTCCTATTTGGTATGACTCTCAGAATGGGTGAGTGGGGACTGAGGCTGTTGAAATAATTCAGGATGGAAATAATGGCTGCCTGGCCTGACTGCTGGTGATGGAGAGGGAGAGGAGTGGAGAATGTGGAAAATATCTGAGAGGCAAAACTGACAAGTCTTGGTTATGGGCATGAGAATGAAGGAAACTGAATGGGTTCAAGAATGGCTTATATATGTCGATAGATGACATTACAGGCACTATATTCAAATATGAAAGAATTTAGTGTAGCAAAAATTGGTACCAAAAAAACAAAAATTCCATTTTTTTTAAATCACTGGCAATTCCATCACTCAAAAAAAGAGAACCCTTAATATTGTATTGATGGATTTCCAAACTTATAGATATGCATATTTTTCATAAAATACAGTATCATATTGAACATGCTATTTTGTAATATGCTTTTGATTTCACTCAATGGGGTGTCAAGAATTTATTTCTGTAGCAAAATATAACTACTTCTACAAATGATTTTTTTCCATAGTATATACTATTTCATCATATAACAGAATGCATTTTCTTCAACTACTCAGCTAATGCCCAACAGTTTGGACATTTCTAATTTCTCACTATTCTAACAGCACTGCGGGGAATATCTTATATCTAAGTCTTTGTCCGTGTGTTACATTATTTCTGGATAATTAAATCCCTATGAGAGGAATCATAGGGTCAGTTTATGCATATCTTTAAGGCTTTGAAACATACAGTCAACCAAGCTCTCCAGTGAAGCTGCACCAAATCATACCTCTGCTGATAACAAAAAATACCCTTCCTGCACTGGGGCTGTGGCTCAGAGGTAGAGTGCTCACCTAGCATGAGGCATTCAGTTCGATCCTCAGTACCACATAAAGTAAAATAAAGACCTTGTGTCCACCTATAACTAAAAAATACATATTTAAGAAAAAATACCCTTCCTGACTGACACCAGCCATCTCCCCGTGCCCTGCCCCGCCCTAGGACTTTATGTACACTAACATATTAATCCTCCCAATAGCACAAGGAGAGAGATGCTATACTTACCCTGTGATATGTGGCAAACCAGTATGCAGGAAAATATTTCCCCACACTTAATCAACAGTATATTATCCTTTTTTCCGTCTTCATTCTATTGGGGAAAATGGCATCTAATTTCAATCTGATGTACTTTATGTGCATTGGTTTGATATTTCCAACAACATTATGGGCTCCATATTGTTCTTTGTGTTACGTAGAACAGGGGAAGAAGTCTAAGAAAGGTAAAAGATGGTCTCAGCTGTACATTGGACAGATGATAGAGCCCGGCATTCTCTTTGGCTCCACAATCCTTCTCTTTACTCTGCTATCACACTACATCTTCAGCTAGAGCCTGGGTCATTTGGAAGCTTGCTCTTGTCTTTAAGTAATACCTTCTAGAAAATTTCAACATGGCAACCAGGGAACAATTCCCTCTGACCTGCTCCATTTAGCATCCAATAATGGGTACCTGGGGGCTGGTGCAGAGGTCGCCTCCTTACCTTGCTGGCACTGCTCTGTAGCAAAGGCATCCTAAAATATGTGAGCAAAGAGAAAGGCCTTTATAATGAGCCCAGGCCTCCCTTTGTCTTGTGAGGGTTTAACTACTGTAATTGCTTGTAGTGTGAAGTACTGTATTTTGCATGTATCTATTTTTATTCTATGTCTGTCTCCACTTATCTGCTTTTTTGTTGTGTTTTGTTTTTTGTTAACTCACTTGAATCCTAGTGAGTATTCTTCCTATGAACAGTATTGCCTTAGGAAAGCCTGCATGCACCATACACACACACACACACACACACACACACACATACATACACGCACACACCACAATCATCATATGAAGGCTAAACAGGGTAGAATTTATTCTTTAAAAATAGCTAATGGTGAAGTCTGCAGCAGATGACTCTCTAATCCATACTGCATTTAATTGGCTGTATTGAACCATACTACAAATTAAGTCTTCTCTGTAATTTATTCTGTCAGACAGTAACCCTCCAAACAATTTGATACTTCATTTAAACATTGGTAAATGGCTCATGGAAATGCAAAGAAAAAAGATTTAATGATGATCAGATAAGAAACCCTCTGTTCACAGAATGACTCCTATGTGAATTGTCATGAATTAACCCAATTCATTTGCTCAATGAACATTTATTGAGCACCTATTTTGTGTAGCACACATCGCAAGATGGCTCAGCCCTTCCTTCTGTCCTTCTTGCCCCCTTCCCTTCTCACCTCCTTCTTTCCTTAAGATGGAAATCATTAAGTACCATTTCTCATTCAAAAAGAATAATATTAGGTACTGAGGTAAGATTTAGGAGAGCCAGACATGGATCTTACTCTGAAAGGTCTAACATTCCCAAAATAGAAAATGTCTGCACAGATGTTGTCCATGATGTCCCTGGTAGGATCCGGGTGCCTTTGCACACTGTTTTATTTCCTAACTAGAATGCTCTTTCCTACCTTTTTTTCCTGGGGACTTCCCATTTATTACTGGAGACTCAGTTTGAGGTCACCTCCTTTGTCTTCCCTGGTGCCTCTCCCCATTCCAGCTGAACCTGTATGACATGCTGTGTGCACCTCTAATGTAAAGTTTGTCGTGTTACATTGTGGGTGCCAGTTTCATTGCCTGCCTATCTTGGAAGAGTGCATGCTCCCTGAGGAAGGGGCTATGTTTCAAGTCTCTGTATAGATGCAACACATAGCACAGGGCCTGGAACCTAATAGGCACTCAGTGGATACATATGACATGAATGGCTGGATGAGTGGATAAATCTGAAACGAATTTAAGAAGGGCAAAACATCATACATAGAAGGACAAGCACATGCCATAGGCTCAAGGAATGAGAGTTATTACTGCAGGGGATTGGGAGGGTTCCTGGCTGAACAAGACGTGGAAGCTAAGCCTTGGAGCCTAGGTATGACACAGATGTGTGTGTGGTATGGTTATATGTATAGATAGGGAAACACAGGACAAGAGGGAGGAGGGCAGGGTGGACAGGTGCAAACCTAGAGAGCTCCTCAAGTTATTTGTGGTGCAGGTTACCTGAAGTCCACATGTGGGAGGGAGGTCAGACTGAATGCCTGGATGGTCTTTGGAATTCTTTAATTCTTTAGTGGCAACTTTTATCTTACAGTGTAAGCAGGAGGACTCAGAAAAGGAATAAGTAACACTGCCATCTGTCTGTCTGTCTGTCTCCCGCACCCCCTCCGCCATTCCTTTTTTAGTACTGGGGATTGAACCCAGAGGCTCTCTACCACTGATCTACATCCTATTCCTTTTAATTGCCAAGGCTCACCTTGAACCTGTGATCCTCCTGCCTCAGCATCCTGAGTCACTGGGATTACCTGCTTTAATTTTTTATAGTACTTTAATATCCAGACTGTTTGTTCAAGGCAATAATTGTTTTCAACAAGAAACATACCAGAGTTGGCCTTTCTTCTATCCTGTCCTGCTCGGCTCCAGCCCAGGGTTCCCTGGGTCTCCTGCCTTCACCACCTCCAGAACAGCCTGCCAGGCCCTAGGCTCCCTGTGGAAACACTCCTCCATGGCCTAATCTCCCATGATCAATCTCCTTTTGGGCCTTGGCTGCTCAGCAGGTATCACTGAAAGAAAGAGGTCAATACAGCATAACCTGGAATCCCTTTGGGGAACTGGAGGTAAACTTATGGGCCATGCAACCTTGACTTGCTCTTTAAGCCACCTGTAGACCTTTACCCTAAACCTTCATATGTAAGACTCTCCCGGACCTCAGATACCTGCTGGAATCCTCAGCAGCCTCTTCTACCTTTGGCCCATTTCTCCCTATTCCCCTTCCCTGTCCCTACTGGTCAGGGGATCATCGAGGTTGTTGGACTAGGGAGCTAGGAGTCTGGGGAAAGGAGGCCTCGATTCTATACAATTGCACATCCTTCCTGTATTGTCATCCTGAGTAGGAAAGAAAAGGCCTGGATTTGGTTCTGGTTCTGCCAGTACGTTCTCTGGCCCTCCGTTCAGTCATAAATAAAGTCAAGAATTGAACTATGTAACACTGAATGCTCCTTCTGGCTCCAACTGTTCTTTGATTGTGCTGATACAATCTTCTTGAAGACATGGGGCAATTTTGAGGCTCAGTGAACAAGTATTTGCACAATGCTTTGAGTTGCTAAAATGAATGTGATAATACAACTGTGGGATGAGCAGAATTCGAGTGTATTTGTATTTCCAAGCATCTGTATTATGCCTGCATGGTTAAGGTCAGAGAAAGTGAAGACATATCCCTTCACTGACTATTGCTTTCCGAATGAATGAGACACTTGCAGGGCAATCCTTTTAAACATGTCATAAAATTAACTATGGGAAGAGATAATGTTACAAATATCTTTAAGCACTTCACGCGTCCACACCCACAGCTACACTTTGCAAGGCAATATTAGGTATCATCAGGCATTAAAAATGTTTTGATTTTAAAACACTTAATGAGGATTCCCAGATAAATTAAAACATCTCCATCTGCTGTCTTGCATAGTAGGTGATATTTTACCATTGCAGAATCATCTGTAAATCTAATTCCACCAGGAAGGCTTCTAATCACAGTTTAATTTTAGAGCAATATTCCACTTGGCAATCAATAAGGCACTGTCGTCAAACTTTGATTTAATAGGAGACGTGGATAACATTTTCCACATTATGCAGTGAGAAATACTTTCAGGAAAGGGAGAGAAGAAAAGAAAGTCTTTGTCCCTCACTTCCCGCTGCCACATACCATTGTGGCTCACAAAGGCTTATAAATCAATGCCCCCATGGTGTGTGAATATAAATCTCATCAATTTTACATCATTAACACCATGAAAAAGCTACTGCTCTTGGAGCAGTTTTCCTCTACCAGCTAAATATGTCCTCTGGATAAAACGATAAGCAGATCCTAACAAAACACTTCCTCCTTCAACAGCTTTGTTTGTATCAAAGTTTATTAGAATTGCACACTCATCTTATTGTCACTTGAGAGACTAGGGTGACAGTACCTACCCTCTAAGAGTGATGTCTAGTGGGCAACCCAGTGTATGTGTTGTAGGGGACAGACAAGGCAGGGCACCGAAGATAGCAGGAAACAGTTTTATTTGGCTGCAGCCAAGTTCAGAGGGCATAGCTTTCACTGTAATCAATTAATTTCCTGAACCCCAAGTTCAGGTAGTTTCAGAACTTTATACCCAGCATATAAGGAGAAGGGCTCAGAAGTTCAGTCTGCAGAAGTTCACATAAAAGCAGCTTTTTCTTTCACTGTTCTGGGCAAGTTAACCCTTCAACACCTGAGAAGGGGAGAGCTTCTCCCCTTTCTTTCCTCCCCCTGCCAGCTGTTACCATGGAGCCCAATTGGAACTTCTCTTAGAAATGTAGACATCTCTGTAAAGCCCAGCTCAAGGCCAGAGGGCCTTGTTAAAGGATTTGTCTTTTTTTAAAACACATTTTGCATTTGCAAACATACTTCTACAAACTACTATACTGTATAAATGTTTGTGGAAAAACTAGTAAAGGGGCGTTCAGCACCTAGAGTGCTGATTTCTTCCAGGCCACTGGCCAAGTAAAATAGAGCAACAGGAAAAGAGTAAGTTTACCTACATTGAACTCTTTTGTAGAGACTTTTTTGCTGATAGTCCTCAAATCAATTATGGCAAAGATTTCTGGAGAAGCTTAGTTAAGATTTTCTGTGGAGAAAGGGGTGCCACTACATATGAAGTCAGTCAAAGAGTTCTAAGAATAGTGGGCGAGGTGAAAAACATTCAGGTCCTGAACAGTTAAGGCAAAGGCAGGCACTTCTGCTACAGCAGATGGCCCATGTGGTCCGAAGCCCACTAAGATTGCAATGTATGGGGGAATAGACATTTGGGAAGGTCTGTGGTCTAAGTCTAAGGAGTTGACCATCAAGAGAGGCAGAACCCCTACACCCAGAAGCTGTCTTTAAGGAAAGAGCTCCTAATAGCTTAAAGGATATGGGGAGATGAAACAGGACCTACAGAATCTTTCCTGTCTCCTCTGGTGGTTCCCAGTGTTTTCATAACTAACTTCCTTAGGGTTACATTTCTCCCTCCCTTGTAGAATTCAGTAATGGGAAAGATTTTGTTCTCCAGAAAACTGCATTTACTTTAAATAGTCCTACTTCAACTATTTAAACTATAACTTTGCAAACTTGACCTGAGAAATATAACAACAATAAGGAGATATAATTCCAGATATACTTGTTTTTATTTGCATGTACAAAGAAATCTGTAGCCTTATTAGGAATCATTATAAATTTCTGTTCATCCTTTTGAGTTTCTGAAATTTGCTTGGGGGTTCTTTTTATTGCCTTTAATAAGCCCTGTTGACTGAGAGCTTTGGGATAGGAGCCTTTGATGTGATGTACACTTCTCATTTGCTCAAGGAATAAACTCAGGTCCAGAGAGGGAGAGTCAGTGCTTTGTGATCATTCAAGCCTCTTGATATCCAATATAATGAAAAGGCCCTTCATAGGGGTTTTACCATGCTACAAGCCTCCAAAAGCATCTCTAAGCTTTTATATGGTACTATTTAATGAAGATTGCTCTAAAAGATTTAATCTAGGAAAATAACCATAAAGATTACCATCATCTAACAGGATGGTGGACATTGTTTGTTGAGGCTCAAGTAATAAAGTCAGGAAGGTCAATTTCAAAAGAATTTCAAATTATTGATCGTCAATCCCAGTTTACTTTAGTTCCACAACTATGGGCCAGATACGGCAAGGTGCTAGCATGACACATATCAGGAAGACAGAGTCTGCTGGGACAGACAGACAAAGAGTCATGGGAGCAAGATGATCCAAAAAATCAGGAAACCCAGGGGTTCCTGTGTGAGGAATCCATCAAGAGTTTCAGCCTCCCTGAAGTTCTGTGAAAACACAAGAGAGGGAGGGAGTTATCCTGCTGGGGAGAGAAGGCTCGCCTTGTTTAGAGGTGTTTCATAGATGTGGTACAATTTTAAGTGGCCATTGAAAGAGAATGAGGACTTGGGTAGGTAGGTAAAAGAAATTTGCAAAGATCAACCTATACACAACCCTACCTCTACTCCAAATGGTGACTTTGGATAAAGTAGAGAAAATCATCTACTCCTCAACAGTGTATCACCAACATCCAGGAAAGTGCCGTAGCCATGCAAAGCTACTGCTACGAATATTAATGGTACCCCCGGGATCGTTCAGGTACATCCTCTGCCACACCATGCAGAAACCAAGGTTGGCAAGTGTTAACCACCAAACTGAAGGTCTGACTGGGCTGCATTGCAAAGACAGCTCAGCAGAGGCATAGCCACTGAATTAGACAGGGTGACATCACCCCCATAGATGCTCATTCAGCACATGCACATTCCTGCTTCTCTCTCTGGTCACAACATTGAGACCATGGAGGAGGACCTCCATCGCCCAAGGATAGACAGGTCTTTTTCCTTCTGTCTGGACCACACAGCTTTTCCAAAGCCCTCTGGGCCTGCTCACACCTAGCTGAAGCGCCTCTCTTACCAGTCAACAACTTGAAGGGAAATTTCCCTGAAATGTGGTCTTTGTTTTGTTTCTGATAGGCCCTTCAGCATCATCATGCTGTTCATGAAATTTCCTACATCGCAAAGGACATCACAGACCACCGGGCCTTTGGATACGTTTGTGGAAAGGAAGGGAATCACAGATTTGTGGCCATAAAAACAGCCCAGGCGGTAAGTATAGCTGTCCCAGCCCAGTGACCTTCTTGGCAGCTCTGGGGGACCACAGCATCACCCTATTGCTTTTCTAAAATCTACTCTGCTGTGTGACCAAGTGATGAGTCACCACCAGAAGCTGATCCTCAGATGCCCCCCTAGAAGAATAGCTTTGGAGCAAGAACCCTCACTCATACCCATTCAGTTATTTTATTTTGTTTTTTTCCTAATGGGTATTTCCTAATGACTAATTATTTTCCTTTCTGATTAAGCTAGGTAGAGGCATGCATATAAGTAAGCTTGCTTGTGTTCATAGCCTATTTTATAAAGAAAATAAGAGAAAACAAATAACTGTTTTGCATAAGGTCTGCCCTAATTTTATTATATTCGAATTCACTAATAAATAAAAGCAGTGCCTTTTATGCTTATGATTATTATGAATTTGCAAATATAATGAGCTGAAGAAATGAACTTTAGCCTATGTGCAATTTGCTAAACCAATATAAACAAGGTAGAATTAATTAAAAATGGAATGCTTTCAGTTTAATAGAAAAATGAAGCAGCGCTGCGGGTCGTAGCCACAAAAACAAAAATTGGTGGCTTGCAGCTCAGTATGGATCCCTTGTTAACGTGCTTACCACTTTCACTCCAGGCTGAACCTGTTATTCTGGACTTGAGAGATCTCTTTCAACTCATTTACGAATTGAAGCAAAGAGAAGAATTGGAAAAGAAGGCACAAAAAGATAAGCAGTGTGAGCAAGCCGTGTACCAGGTACACCTATGAGTTTGTCCTGATGCTGGAGAAGATTGGGGCTTAAAATAAACAGAAGTGAAAACTGACAGCCAGGCCTTCTGCTGCTGCCAAGCAGAAATAAACAAAGATGAAAGGTTCCTGCGTAAATTACAGTCACCCAATGCCAGCCGATAGAAATGTTCCATTATTCTCTGAAACTCAAGATGTGTTAGAGAAAGTGAAATCTTTAATCCAGAGGAGGATTTCAGGGGGAAGAGGACTAAAGACCCACAGTTGCTTTTACTATTTGTTGTTAAAGAAGGGGGTGGGGTGGGGTGGGGAGGGGGCTTTGGAGTTCTGCCGTTTTTTCTGTGTTTTCTACATTAATGATCCACCAGTGTATCCTACCCAGAGCTGGTTTCTCTGCTGTCCTGTAATTTCTGAATACAATCTCACGTCTTTTTCTTTATGCCCTCTGCTTTTTGCCCTCCTTCCCCTCACTGTGATAGACAATTTTGGAAGAGGATGTTGAAGATCCTGTGTACCAGGTAAATTCTGCTACGAGTCGGAGTTTTAGGTTCTACAGGGGCTTTGCCTGTGGTGCAGCCACTTTGTCAGAAACTTGAATGCACTGACTGTCGAACCTGGAGAGGGACCAAGATTATTTCTGAGGGCAAGGGCTGCCAGCCCCTCCAGGAGGAAATTCCCATAAATCCTAGCAGAAGTTTGGCCAGCCCCAGGATCATGGGATTTGGAGATACGCTCCTCCCTCTTCCCCCTGCCTCAGCCCCCTCCACAATCTGTAAGAGTTTGATCCCAAAGCTGGAATGTTTTTAAGAATCTGTTGAATATTCTAAGTGCTTTAGAGAGAAAGTGAATAATGAGGTAGTTTTCTGAGTCGAGAATTAGAGAGGGGGACTGATGTTTGGGTGACATTTGAGCACCAACCCAGAGAATGGTTTGTGAATTGTAGCAATTATAAAGAGAAGTGTTTCTGACCCCGCAGTGGGGCAGCCTGGGCCTCTGATCACCTTGCTCATGTCACAGGGGCTGTCGTGAGGACAGCGAGAGAGATGCCAGAGACGTCTCTGCCTGGAGCTTCCTCTGCACCCTCTTCATGGTCTGCAGCCCAGGGGTGGGTAGAGATGACCTCTCTTGGGTTCATGTCTGAGCTCTATGCAAACAGAGATGCAGTAAAAAAGGGAATAGGTGGCTTCTTCCTCCATTAAGTTTATTCCTAAATCGAGAAAGAAGATTAAAAAAAAAAAAAACAACTGACTTTTGAAACATAAACTCCAATTTGCATTTCTAACTGGGATACAGAGGTTTATGTAGGTGCATATTGCATATGCTTGGTATATTGATGCATATTTTCATACAGAAAGCTGGTACTGCTATGATGAAAGTAAAATAATACTGGTAACTTGAGTCAGGAAAAGTTCCTAGTATATATATGACAAGCAAAAGTTAAAGGGGCACTTAATCACATGCCCTTGCTTTTAACTGCTGAGGAGAGGAGTTGTTTATAATGTGAGCTTTAGCCTCTGTTTACAAAGAATGAAGAAGAGGATTCTCTTTGAAACGTCCTGATCCTTTAGAATCTAAAACATGTGCATGAAAAAAAATTGATGTTCAGTGTTTAAAACTGAGACTGTAGAACATGGTGATAGTTATAAGAAAAGGGAGTCTGGGGCTTCTGAGCTCTTCAGAGTTTGACCAAAGACCTTGGGTGTCCAGTGAGCAATGGAAGGCAACTCAACCATAACAAGATTTGCAAAGTCAGGGTCTTGGGCATTCCCATTAGATAGCAGCGCCAGTGTATTCAGCTAATACTGAGTCCAAGGCCATTGGACAAAGAGGTTGCATCTTCAGGGGCCCAGAGCTATCATTGCTGAAGGACTGATCAGCAGATCTGCACGGTTTTCCTTTAAAAAGTCCAGAATGCACAAGACCATTTTATTTCAGTAACCCAAAATGTTTCTTCAAGGTGTTTTCTCTTGTGCCTGTTTCTTGAATGCTTACTGTGATTTGTATCTTGAATTCCAAATGCTTTTTTTTTCCCCTCTTTCTTTTTCACCTCTGACCTTTCCTCTCTGGCGGCTCCTGTAATAGTACATTGTGTTTGAGGCTGGACACGAGCCAATCCGTGATCCCGAAACAGAAGAAAACATTTACCAGGTATCAGATTGCTTGCCTCTTACCATTGCACCACTAGGAAATGCATGAAGCACTGAGGGGTCTCAGTGAGAGCCTAGGGGTCTCTTGGTCATTCCAGACTTGTTGAAATACCTTTGAGTGAATTGGCTTCTAGTTCCCCAGCAATTTACCTGCGGTTTTCATGCCTTGTTTTTGAAATGTTGAATGGACAGTTGGGTACAGTGTTATAGTATTGAACAGTCGTAACCATTTTTTAATTGAAGCAAAAATGCAACATTTCATTGTATTAAAGTGGGCAGATTGTCCTCATCATATAGTAAGAGAGTTCTTGGCTTCTCAAAAGAAAGGCCTCATCAAATATCTTTTAAAAAAAAATCTATTTTTATTTGACTTGGGAGGCAGGCTACTAGAGATTTAACTAAGGGGAACTTGACCACTGAACCACATCTCCAGCCCTATTTTGTATTTTTATCTAGAGACAGGGTCTCTCTGAGTTGCTTAGGGACTCACTAAGTTGCTGAGGCTGGCTTTGAACTCGAGATCCTCCTGCCTCAGCCTCTCCAGCTGCTGGGATTACAGGTTTGCCCAGCCGGGCCCAGCTCCTCATCAGATATCTTTAAAAAGCTAACTCCAGTACTAAAAATAAGCAGTAGGTTCAAAACTACTATCTGAAAACAACACATGGAGTACTAACCAAATAAAAGAAGGTCCAGCTAACAGTTTTATCCCCCCTGAAGGAAGGGAAAATTAAATTCTCAAATATTTGCTCTGTGGAGAATGCCAAACACTTTTTTAAACTCATTGAATTCTCAAGAATATGCTACAAAGCAGGTATTTTAATCTCATTTTTCAGAGGGAGAAACTGAGGCTCAGAAAAGCTGAGCCACTTCCTCCCAGTTATTCAACTACTCACAGCCGAGATCTGAAGCCAGGCATGCGCAGAGACAGAGCTTAGGCTTCTCCCACGCTTTCCCTCAAAGCTGCTATTTGAGTAATTGCAACACGGCACAGCGGCACGTCAAATAAATACGGCGGTCTGCAATTTTTCACTAATTAGAATTTTAGTCCTAATTTAAAACATAAATACTATGGGAGAGGGAAAAATTTAATGTATTTAATCATTGATTTTAATTTCCTTAACTTACTTAGTTGTGTGGTCTGCTATTCTGCCTTGGGCGTGTATTACTTGCATAATAAAAGTAAAACATATTTTCAATTTCAATCAAATGCGTAGAATCCTAAATGACCAAATATAATGTTATTTCTACCAGTCGCTCTGTTTAAACAAGCCTTGTGGAATAATAATCTGTTTCTTTCCACTGGATTCATCTGGATTCTGTTCAAGTGTGAGGTTATGCTTTGAGGTTTTGTTTAAAGTCATAATTTATAAAGTCTCTATCTTTAAAAAGAAAAACTGCAATTGTCCCCAGTGTCACATTTTAAAGTACTGTGCAACCTTGCAGTGTCTGAATGTGAGGCCAAAGGAGTCATTAGCTAGTCATCCCAGGAAGAGAGAGCACCTTTAAAATAAAGCAGGCTTTGCAGTAGGTTTCTTTCTTTCTTTTTTATTTTGGTACTAGATATTGAACCCAAAGGCACTTAACCACTGAGCCTCATCCCCAGCCCAGTTTTATTTTTTATTTTGAGACAATTCTCACTAAGTTGCCTCAAGCCTCACCAAGGTGCTGAAGCTGGCTTTGAACTCACTATCCTCCTGTGTTAACCTCCCACACCACTGGGATTACAGGCATGCGCCACCTTGTCTGGCTTGCAGTAGGTTTCTGAATCCAGACTTGGCCCTGTTTGGGGAGTCTCCGAGAGCCTTGCAGGGCAAGTGCTAGGAGAGGAGATTATCCTAGTGTGCTGGAAAAAACTGGATTAGGCTGCTGTAGAGCTGCATTGCAGTCCTGGCTCTGTCACTAGCTATCTTTGATGTGTGACAGTGGGCGAGATATTTGCCCTCTCAGAGACTAAGTTTCCCCATTGACAAAGCAGGGGAATGATTTCTCCCAGACTCACATGGACACATGAGAATGAAGCAAGCCATTCCAACCCCAAGTGTAGAATGTTAAGGAAGAAACCCCACCTGGTCACAGAACGTGGGTCTGGTTGTGTGGCTTCAGGGTCTTGGTACACACGTCAGCTCAGCCACTGACTCAACTAGCCAAATTCCTTACCCTCTCTGGATCTCAGTTTACTCATCTGGAAAATGAGCATGTAAGGCTCAATCTCTAGGGGAAAGCCCTTTTCTTCCCTTTGCAACTAACACCTCACCATAGGACACTGATGTTGGCAGGGTGGGGGGCAGATCTTAGTTTACTTAACAGGGCAGCAGGACTCTTAGAAATGGGGTACTCATGTGTATGAACAGTGAGCTGGCTCTCTGAATGGGGTTTATATGCAGCATCTTATTAGCTTTCATAACACCCCCTGTGGCTTGAATGGGGACATTTCCTGACCTTACAAAGGAAGTGAAGTTGACAGAGATAAGGGACCTGCTAGGTCACAGAGTTAGTGAGAGGTTGAATCCCTAGAGGCAGATCTCTCTGACCTCTGTAAATAAATAAATGCTGGGGCTCTTTTCAGCTCAGAATTCCCTGATTCTGAGTTCCATACTTGGATTCCGTGCATGCTTCAAGTCACTATCTAAAAATCACACTTGTCTTAGCAGCTCTGGCCTCTGATCTCCCATCTGTCCATCATTAACAGAAAAGCACCATTTAAGGGAATGAATATTTTATCCCCATCTATTGGAAAGGCCCCTGGTCATTTTCTTCTCTTGCACTGCCAGTCTGCCTGAACCCAACGCACTTAACAAGAGATAAGCTGGGCTCTTAAGTCGCAGCTATTAGGAGCCTCATTCTTTTTTTCTTAAGCATTTGCAAGGGCGCACGGCTATTCCTCCCGAGTCCTTTGCAGTGTTTGTTCTACTTCAAGCATGGCTGGCAGTGATCTTAGGTTTTATTTCCTTCCCTGTCTTCTGAAATAAGGCAAACAGGCCTGGGACCTCATCCCCTTTACCTGTTTTGTGACCTTGAGTGAAGTACATAATTTTTGTATCTCAATTTCCTGGGCTATAAGATAGGGATAATGCATTCTCTGCTTTCAGAAATGATGTAGAGATGCAAAGGGAAGAGATGAGCCCTGGGTCCACAGTAGCCCCCATGTGAACGATGCTCCCTTCATTTCCCAGGGTTGTCAATCCCAGATGCTGTTGATGATGTCTTATGATGATGTATTAAGTGCAGTAGAACTTACATGCTCACCTTCTCTTGTCAGAAAGCCTAGCAGAACACAGCTCCTTCTCTTGACTTTGCTATTTGTATGCAACAGGAGGAAGGGTGAGGTTCTGGGGTAAATGTGACCTCTTTCCAAAGATCAGGAGTCTTATCTTCCCAACCATATTAGTAATTGTAATTGTCTTTTGCTTCTGTGCCTCAGAAAAATTAACCAGTTGTTTTTACAGTGACCCAGAGCTCATGATAAACAGAGTAGTTGGTAGAAATAGCATTAAATTTGATCATTTAGGATTCTATACATTTGATTGAAATTGAAAATATTTACTTTTACTATACAAAGCACCCTCCACACCTCTTAATTTCAGCTCTTCCACTGACTCGATGAGATAGGAAGAACAGCTACCATGACTGTCATTTTCAACCTAAGAAAAACCATTCCACCAAGATCAGGATCTCCAATTCTAAGTACCTGTTCTTGAGTACCTTAGCAAACTGCCTACATAAGCAAGATCTTCCTACTTATAATTTGAGATCAATGAATTTTTCAAGTTCATTTATTCAGAAATCATTGTTAATCACTACACATGTGTCAAGTTTCATCATTTTAAAATGGCCAGGCTCTGGTCTTATGTCACCCAATACATGTTGAACTGCCTCACCATGCTTATTAATGAACACATTGCAGAAGTAAAAGTATCCTCTGTGTACAGTACTTAATATGTAGTTTTTAGAGTAATTTAACATCAATGAACTCATTCATTCAGAATAGTATTTATGGGCACCTAGCATGTGCCAGGCCCCTGAGGAAGAAATAGTGACCACAGCATGGTTTCTATCCTAAAGGGGTTTATTGATAAAGCTTAGATGCTCTTGAGAACCAGATAAGGAAACACAGAGGTTCAGAGAGAGAAGTGATCTGAGTCGAATAGCCTGTAGCACAGACAGGATTAGAAACCAGATCATTTTGTCCCTTCTGCCACATTTTGATACCACAGTGGTCTGTATAGATAGAATGGAGATGAGAGCCAGGACCACAGACCTTGGCACCCATGCAATCCATCCTGCATGATTAGATGGTTCTTTGTTTAGCCGATATTTGCAGATAGGAATACAAGGAAAATAAAGTATCCACCCTGCCCTGAGCAGCTTACAGAGTTGTGGGATCACAGAACCAGGAACAGTTGCAGTGTGATATAATAACTTCCCTGAAAAAGATTAAGCATATTTTACATTCACTCTACATTAGTAGACTGATAACTGTTCCATCTCCCCAAACAAGACAAGGACCTTCACTAAATCAAATCAAGGCTCACATCCGTCTTGTTCACTGTCCTTCTCCCAGGAAAGGCACAGCACATGATACATAACAGATTCTTGGTAGCTCTTATTTTTTTAATGAGAGGATGCACCTGAGCTTACAAAAGTACAAAACAGGGCTGCAAACCAGGCCTAGGGAGGGCAGGAAAGTCTTCTGAGATGTCCCAGCTGAGATAAATCTTAAAGGACAAACAGGCAGATTGATATCTCACCCATGGGAGAGCCAAGTAGGAAAGCTTTTTCAATTATGCACAGTTTGGGTTTATCCATCGCATGGCTTCTTCTCCATTTGCAGGGATAATTGAGAGGCAGCCGCGGTTCAACTGTGCTAAGTGCCCGTAGTGAGCAGTGAATTACGGGGAACAGAATGCTGTTCATTTTGCTCAGTAAAGGGTGAGCTAGTGAAAACAAAAGTGAGGGCTGGTAATTTATTGGCCCTCATTTGCAAGGACTCCATAGACATTCTGAGAGGATTCCTTTTCAATGGAGCCCAGTTATTGGGAGAAAAAAAAATTACATTCTTTGTTGGTTCCCTGCAAACTGAGGTTAGCCAAAGTGCCTCTGGAAGGGTATCTTCCTCACAGCCGTGCTCACTCAACAGTTCTGTTTTCTGCAAGAATGCACATGAACCTCTGGGAACTTAGGATGTGATATCAAACACACACACACACACACACACACACACACACACTGTATACTGCAGCAAGCAAAAGTAAACTCCCCAGGCTCCAGCTCCTGGCTTCCTCTGACAGTGACCACTGGACTCTCTCTCAGCCTCGTTTTCCACTTCTGCATCACCAGGACAGTTGGAGTCCTGATAGACTTGACCAGCGCTTTCCTTGAGAATGTGTGTAAAACACAAATGCTTAGAACAATGCCCAGCACACAAAAAGTGCCCAGGCTATGTTAGTGCATTCTATTAAGGTCTTGTCAGACATGATAACTCATGCCTGCAATCCCAGAAGCTCAGGAGGCTGAGACAGGAGAATTGCGAGTTCAAAGCCAACCTCAGCAGCTTAATGAAAAACCCTGTCTCAAAATAAATAAGGGCTGTGGATGTGGCTCAGATAAAAGTGCCCCTGGGTTCAATCCCTGGTACCAGGGGAAAAAAAGAAAGAAAGAAAAAGGGAGGGAGGGAGGGAGGAAGGAAGGAAGGAAGGAAGGAAGGAAGGAAGGAAGGAAGGAAAGAAAGGTCTTAGTCAGCAAGGGCTAGGTTTGAGTTTGAACCCCACCAGGCTTTGAAGCTTTGGGCAAAATCCCTAACATCTCTAAGCCTCACTTTCTATAATTTTAAAGAGAGATGATAAGACCAATTTCTTGGGCCTATTATAAGAATTTTAAGTTAAACGAGAATGAAAATGACCAAGGAACTGGAAAGTATAAGCTCATGTTCTCTTACCTGAGTATGGTTAACAGGTCCATGCCTGGCAAATACCTTTCCTTTCTTCACTCTCTCCCACTTCCTTTGGTATATTGACACAGCTGATGATTACAGAGTGCCTGTTGGGGATGAGACTACAAGGCTGCTCTTGATGAGCCTCAGGCTGGTTAAAAAAGACACACAATCAGAGCATTAGAAATCCACTGCTGCTTGGTCCCTGAAGGGGAGGCTAAGCTCTGGCAGTTGCTGGGGAAGAAACAGCTAATGGTTGCTTCCAACCTGGAATGTATCCATTCAAAGTCCTTGATTGGAAAAGTATTGGACACATTATTGTTAATGTCATAAAATATGCTCATACATACAGAATGTATGAGTGCAAAAGAAATGGTCATGCTAACACATTACAGTGTCATGGTGCCTAATAGTTTTTATTTATCGAAGATCCATTTTCTCATTTGATCCTTATAATAACCTGAGCATGAGGCAGAGCTGATAGGGCCCATTTGATAACAGTGAACTCAGAGGAGCTAAATGACCTGCTCAGGGTATTATGCTTAATACATGTGGCCCAAGAAGACCAGATGGATGAGCAAGGGAGGGAGGGAGGAAGATACAGGCAAATGTTAAAAGCCAATCAGGATCTTCTGGATCCTAGAGCCATGGTTTCTGTGCCATGTGGGGCCTTTTCCTGAATGAAGCCTTCGGTGATTATCAGATGGTTTGTACATGATCCCCAAAGAAGCTCTATCTGTGCTAGGATCCTGGTATCAACAGTATTTTTACAGCCTGGATCTTAGTCTTAGCATTGAACAGTGTAAACTCAGCTATAAACTGTTTTTAATCACTTCAGGCAAATTATGTCACCTCCCTGGGCCTAGTTTTTGTCTTCAGTGAAATGAGGATTATTTTTTCCTGACGTCCTGCAGCTTCCAGTTCTGTAATTCTGTGGGAAGCCCCAGAGCAGAGTTGCCCTGCCAACACTCCTTCCTGACCCCCTTCCCTCCAGCTGGTTTTCCTTGGGGAAGAGCCTGGCTTGATGCTTTCACAGCTAGTCCCTTGGGGTTGGGGCCATCTCACACATACTTAGCCAGCTTGCAGTTGAAGTCTGGCTGCTTTGTTCTGTGAAAAAGGAATACCAGAGTGTTTTGATTATGTTGAATTTGATTTTTCTATAGGTTCCCACCAGCCAAAAGAAGGAAGGTGTTTATGATGTGCCAAAAAGTCAACCTGTAAGTGTAAGTACATCCTGCCTCTGTTGCTGGATTGGTACCCACACTGTGCCTGCGGCCTGTGGAGGGCACTCTTCTTCTGGAATGAGTATGGCAGCCCAGGTGGCTTTGCTGCCAACTCCTCCATGGGGCCTGGGGAAAAAGGCATGAGGCAGGAATGGGAGGGGTGAAGGGGGTGGGGGTGAGTCGGGATAAGACCTGGTCCTGTGTGTATGGGAGTGGGTCAAACCATACGAACCACCCTGCCCAAGGAACTCAGGGTTTCAGCTGCTCCTTGACTCCAGACAAGGCTTTACTATACTTGGTCAAGATAGAGGACAGTGTCATTGATTGATGATTGATTGATTGAGGAAACTTGCCCATTCCAACTTGAAAGTGGTGAAGTTTCGGAAGGACTGTAATAGGAGAAGGGTTGGCAGGGCCTTCAGGGTATGTAAGGGTCCAGTTGTGAGCAAGACATTGTTGGAAAAGGTCATGTGTCATGTGTAGCAGGATTGCAGAGAACCCAAGAGGCACACCACGTTAAGGATAGTGGTGTCCTGTGTATCTCAACCCTGTGGGACTCCTGGGAACCTGAGCCAGGAAGGAAAACCCCCAGATCTTCAATATCTAAAGCCACTGCTACTTCTAGGATTTATATTTAGAACCTCAAACTGCCACTCAGAAGGTAACCTCTATAGTGATTCAGGCAACACTAGGGAGCCAATGAAGGTTTTTCAGTAGGGGTACTTGTGATTTTGCCACAATCTATATTAAAAAAAAAAAGACAACTAGGGTATTTCATCACTATCGATCTCCCTCATCTCACACATACTTAAGAATCCCAGCTCTTACCCTAACAGAGCTTCTGCGAAGCTAAAATGATTGTATCTAGAGCATTGTTATGAGTTCTGTATCTCCTGCTATGAGAGAAATAAATGCATACTCTCATGTTTCAAGATAAGGTTAATTAGGGGATCTGAAACCCCATTTCATTAGGAGCAATGAAGGACCCTGTCATGAGCAATCTATGTTGTTAACATAGACAAACATGTTTGTGTCTTTCCACAATGTCAGAACTTATTGAAAAGCAACAAATCCACAGGCTACACCACTTTCAGCGGTAGCAGTAAGTACTCATCAGTCACCTAATAATTCTAAGCCAGGCAATCACCAGTTCTTTTATTCCAATTGTAACTGCTGATATCTGTAACACTCAACACACATCACATGTTACATGTGTTACAGAAAGGCTAAGAAAGGGCCAAGGGAGCTGTAGGTATTCAGGTGGCTGACCTGAAAGCACGGGTGGACAGCAGATAGGAATGTCAAGAGTCACTGAAAGTGGTCACATAAAATTATGAACCAGGCTGACGAACTTGTTCAGGGCACAGAGCTGTCAAAGCACAGGAACTTATTCTAGGCCAAGGTCCAGATGGACATCAGTCTCTGAGAGGGTCATCTTGGAGTGGCCATGCACTGTTGTCATCATGGATAAGAGAAACTGCGCTGTGCTGAAGCCCAAGGACAAAGATGGCAAAGTTTGTCACTGTAGAGATTTTCCTGGGCAAGACTCATGATCAGTAACTGGGTGATAGGGTCAGGGTGCTGTTGTAGCCAGTCTCAGATGCTCCCCGTTTTATGGACCTCTAGTGAGGGGTTTGCTTCATTTGGTGGTCTGGTGTGTTCGATAAGCTCGTGGGTCTGGTTTTTCTGATATGAGTCTGATACACCCCTGCATATCCATGTGCTTTCGATTGATTCATTAATTTCACAGGTGGTCATTTTTATTGGCACAATTAATTTTTCAGTTTGTGCCTTATGGTTGTGCTAGGCAGATGGTGGTTTTTCACTTGTACAAATAAGGTGTAGAGCCGTTCTACTTCAGCACTTAAACCCAAAATGGAGTAGCTCATAAAAGGAGTAGCTAATTATAAAATGAAATAACTCAGGGTTAGTTATAGCCTGAAAACTGCTATTCTGTACACCATGGAATAACTGAAAGCAGGTGACAGCCTGTTCTCCACAAACCACAAAATGTACAGCCTGGAGAAAAGGAACCACAGACATGGAAATGGACTCCCAGGGGTCACAGCCTGGCAGAGGGCCATCCTGCCACTGTGGAGGCCACATCATGGAACTAGAAGCAGTGGGTGGCAGAACAAGAAAGCCAATTGTAGCTGAAAGCACAGGTGGCCTTCCTGACAAGCAGGGAATTCTGGCACCTGAGAGTGCAAGGTCTCCATCCCTGGACCTAAGCAAGCAGAGCTGAAGACCACGTTTTGGACAGGAGTTCCAACATTGAATGAATGGATGAGCAGGAGGCACCCTTGGCATCCCTTCCAAACCTGAAACTCTGCCTCTGTGAGCCAGGAGTCTTTCTGCTCACGCTCCGGGCACGCTTGTCCCTTTTTGCAATGCACCCACCTGAGTCGAGGGACTCTGGTCCGTGTGGTGTTGCTCACAGACTTCCAATCTCCTTAGGCCCCTGTCCCTGAGCACCCCTGCTCTTTGCATTTCTGTTTCCTCCTGCCCTTATTGCCCAGCTGCCTCCCATTCAGTCTGTGCCCCTGACAGGTTTAGGTACATGAGGAAATGTGCTCCTTTTCCCACCTTGGTTTTTGTGAACTTATTAACCATTCAGACCCATCATCTTTGTGCTTTCAAAAAACCAAAGTCCAAGCTCCATGTCCTTACAGATGCAGGCTGTCCCAAGTCCCCTAGCCCTGCTGAACCCTCATTTTCTGGGGAGTCACACCTGATCTGTACCCTACAGGCCTCCACCAACATGGGCTTCAAGCTCTGTGTTCTCCAGAGCTTTTTGGACTTCTGCTCTGAGCAGCATCAGCTGGTCACCCCTGCCCTGTGCCTCCCAGACCTGTCATTCCTCTCTCAATGGCTCCTCTTCTTCCCTGTCACCCACATGAACTTCCTGGGGACCTGCATCACCAGAAGTAAGCCCTGGTGGGTGGAGGGCAGGCACCCTGCAATTATGGAATATTTAATTAATAGATGGATGACTTATTCTGTAGAAAGCATTTGTGAAAAATCTCTGGTCCTTTCTTTTGAAGGGAATCGCCTGTATTTCTGACTCCAAAAACTGCACTTAACTAAAGGTACTAGAAGTTTGCTTGGGATGTTTCTGGGCTGCATGAGTGACCTATAATGGCCCTCACTTGCTCTTTCCATAGAATCTCCATCTCCTCTAATATGATGACAACTTTCCACAGCTATTTTCCATAGGCTTCATCCCTAAAAGCCTAACAGAGGCAGGAGGTAAAAGCTCATAGAGACAGGTGGGACCTGTTGAATGTGAGCTCCCCTCTTATTTCCTGTGGGATTTTGGTACATTTTCTTATCCTTGCATCCCAGGATCCTCACTTACCAAAAGGGGAATTGAACCTAACTTGATGAGAAAACAGTATGTGTGTTGGAAAGTCAGTCCCACTCACCCAACTTCCCAGCAGCCCTCCAAGTCCCCGCCAAGTCCCTCCCTCCCTTGGGACCTTGCTGCCCTCTAGCTTCCCCCCTTGCCTCTCTGATGAGCACTCATTGTCTAGAGCAACTCAACTCGGTGCCCTGAAAACCCCTGCCATGATCTCACTGTCTAACCCTTTGTCACCTTCCCCTTAGCCAGGAAGACAACTAAGCCAGGGATGACCCAACCCACATGCTAAGCATCTCCCAGAGAGCTAACGCCTTCTGCAAGTTCCCCACAAGAAGGGAAACTGCCCAGTGGGCTGGGGCTCTAACTTCCACCTAGTGTCTCCTCCCTTGGATCCAGGTCTACAGAGAGCTCATGACTGGATCAGCCTGCAGCTCTAATGGGGGAAATCACCTACTAGTGCCAAAAGATGATGTCTACTCTTCAGAGCCACATGTGGGCATGACTATTTCCAGGACCACTTACTGGGGCTGTCTAAGTAGCTTTCTGCATCTCTGATCCTCTGTCATCATCTGTTAAAAGAAAGAAATACTCACCCTTTGCCTTTTTTGGATGTGAACTCGATTGGGAACATTTCTACGTATTGCTAGGACAAACCATGCTCCAGCAGACAGTTCTCAGGGAGCTGGCTTGTCAGTTGCTCCAAGTGAATGCACACCTCTGCTGGGAAGCCTTCCTTCCCCGCGACAGGTCATCAGTCTTTCTGGGGTAGCCCCATACTTCTCTTTGCAACAATCACAATGGACCATCATTTTCTCTTAATGTATCCATGGAAACCACTGCACTTTGCTTTCCCCAAAAGCTTTGGCTAAATTCACATCTCCTGCAGTTCTGTCATCTCAGCAGCTGGCACATGGCCTGAACCTTATGAATTAGCCTTTGAGGACTGAGGTTGTAACACATTCTTTGAGGCAGATCTGAGTTAAATCCGGCTTCCTGACCAGCTATGGCACCTTCAGTGAGTCCTTTGCTCTATTATGCTTCAGTCTTCTCACCTATAGAATGGTGAGAGGAAAACCAATTCATTGAGTTCTGCAATCACTCAGTATGCTTTAACGACTAACAAATATTTAATAAATGTTGTTGCATTGAACTACTTACTGAGATTTGGTCCCCTTCACTCCATCCCTCCTGCATCATGAGTCCATTGAGGACAGAAATCATGTCTGTTCTTATCAGTTTTTTCACTGCTGTGACTAAAAGACCCAACCAAAACAACTGCAGAGGAGGAAAAGTTTATTTAAGGGCTCACAGTTTCAGAGGTCTTAATCTACAGGCAGAAGCTCCATCCCTCAGGGCTTGAGGTGAGGCAGAACATCATGGTGGAAGACTGTGGTGGAGGGAAGCAGCTTATGTGATGATCAGGCAGCAGAGAGAGAGAGACTCTACCTGCCAGATTCAAATACATACCCCAAAGCCATGCCCCCCATGCCCACCTCCTCCAGCCACACCCTACTTGCCTTCAGTTACCATCGGGTTAATCCCTTCAGGGGATAATTCACTGATTGGATTAAGACTCTCACAACCCAATCATTTCTTCTCTGAACCTTCTTGCATTGTCTCAGGCATAAGCTTTTGGGGGACACCACACATTCAAGCCATAACAGTGCCACATTCATTATGACTTATTATACCAGACAGCATTGTCACAGAGTAGCTGCTTAGGAAGTAAATGAGTGAGTGAATGAATGAATGAACCATGGTGAGGAATGAAGGAATAAAGGAGTGCCTTTAGATCTAAAGCTCACCTATGGTCAGACAGTTCCGTTCTTGTTCATTCTGGGGCCAAAGGCACCATGTCAAACTAAAACAGAGTTTGCTCTCACAGCCAACATTATCCTGGCCCCGCCCTTCCTGCACTGTGTGTTCAACAGATCTGCCCTGTTCTGCCTTCAGCTGCCATAAATGTGTGTTGTTTTTGTGCCTAGCTGGATCACCAGGCTGACAGATGGCCTTCTAAACACACGCATGCGAATGCTCACACGCACACACCTGCCATCTCTCTCCTCCCACATCGGGAGCACTACATCAGGCAAGCCAAAACATTTTGCTTGTTTGGCAGAGCTATTTTGGGGGGTTATTTTTCCCCCACTGCCTAGGGTTGCATTTCCCTGCTGGAGCCCTATGGAAAGTGGTTCAGGTCATCGAAGTTCTTTTCCTGAAGAGGAGCCTGGACGTTATAAAAATAGTAGTGATAACAATCCAACAGAATTAAGCATCAGCCTAGTGTCCTGATCCAGAAACCCCTGGAACCGCTTGTATGTTCCAAAGAAGATTGGAGAAAGAACTCCAAGCACAGTGATCTTGCCAGATTCTCATCTGAAAACCAGTGTAATTCCTGGATTTTAATAGTATTTCCACATACTTTTGCCTTGTTTCAGATTCTACAAAATTAGACACATCAATTGCCCAGTCCACTTCCCAGACTATATTCAGCCACAGACTTTCTTTTTAAAAATTAAAAGTTTATATAGCTGTAAAATCTGAAAGTGATAAAACCATCTTCACACTTACTCATGGTGGCTCTTGAAGTTTCTCTGGGTTCCGAGCAGTAAAAAGGAAAATCTGCCCACTGAGGTTTCAAAGAGCATCAGCCAGCTACATGCTTCCAAGCAAATCCAAACATTAATTCTTAAAGACTTTTAGAGTTTTCATGCATTAACATATACTGAGAATGCAGTATATATTTGTACATTAATAAATGACACAAATATATTGTGATTGTGTAAATATATATTATATCAACTGAACTTTTCTTGATTTTATTTGACTTGAAAGTTCTTTTTTCATACAATATAAAAAACATCTCAGAGACTTCAGTTAGGGTCTTGTTGGAAAAAGGTGTGAGTGTGTGTGTGCGCGTGTATGTGTGTGTGTGTGCGTGTATGTGTGTGTGTGTGTCTGTGTGTGCCCGCACACATGCATAATATTGATATAAAACAAGCTACCCCAAAATTCAGTGGCTTGAAACCATAGCACTTGTTATTGCTCACAGTGGTCAGCTGTGTGAATCTTCTAGTGTGCTTTGCCCTGAATTCCTCAACTCTCAGGTCAATGGTCAGCTGTGGGCCATGTAGGTAGCTCTGCCTGTCTTCACTGGGCTTGCTCACATGTTTAGGGGTTGGCTGTAGAGTGGTCTAGGGTATTTTCAGTTGAAACAGCAGGATTCTCTTCCAGGTGTGCCTCCTCCTTTCCCCAGTGGGTCAAGCCGGTCATGGTCATAGGGTGGTGGCAAGGTTTCCTGAACATGAGCAGGTGTACACAAAGCCTCTGGAAGCCTAGGTTCATCATGTCTGGCACAGTCTTTGGCCAAAGTAATTCATGAATCGGTCCCAGATTCAGGGGTTGGGGAGGAACCACTGCCCCTTGGTAAGAATCATCGCAAAGTTTCCTTGCAGAAGGGCATGACTATATGGAGAGGTGAGGAGAGTGGTCTATTATGAATCAACCTCCTACAGTCTCTGTGTAAAATCAATACTTAAGTGATGATAGCCAAGTGTTGAGATATACTCTTTCTCTGTTGACTCTGCTATTTCATTTTTTTGCTGCCTTCCTGGTTTGGCCATTATCTGAGGAGATTTCACTATTCAGCTAGACAGCCCATTTAGTAACCTGGCCTCCTGTTCCATGACCTTCATCCCTTGAATCTTTTCTCCTGGTCACAGCTTCAGTGACCTCAGGCCCTCAGGCACCACATAACCCTCTCCATCCCGCTCTCACATTCCAAGGCTCTTTTTGAAATTTTTCTTGGTTCAACATTCAAGATCCAGTTGAAGTGTTATTCTCTGCCTTTAGCTTCCCTCAAGCCCCTGGGGAAAGCTCTTTTTTGGGAACATACCTCTCTGAACTTGTAACCACATTTTACTATGCTTTTCAAGAAGCAGTATTTTCTGGTGGTTTAAAGTGTGGGTTTGGGAATAAGAACAACTTGATCCCTGCTTCACCATTTCCTAGCTTGGGAACTTCAGTTCATCTCAGTTTCCTTATCTGTAAAATGGAGCCAACACCAGCTCCTACCTTAGAGTTTTTTTTTTTTTTCCCTAGGGACCAAGTGAGCCACAGGGCAGAATCAGCAGTGAGAACTCAATGTAGCAGCTGTGGGCCACTAGTCCATCTCTTTTCCCTGTTTTTCTGTGAGCTCCTAGAGGACAGGAATCACTTAGAACTATCACAATCTCTGAAATAGCTCTTCTAAGGATTTTTGCTTTCCTTGAGATTTCGGTTGGGGAATCCCTTGCCCTGGAAAAGCATGTGGGCACACCTTGCAGGCCACAGGATCCTCCACCTGTGTCCTAGAATCTCAGTCAGCAGCTCCTCCTCCCTCTTCTATTGTTCAAGGTACCCTCGGTAAAGTGGAACCGTGATGGATCAGGGGACTGCAGAACTTTAGGGCAGTACCCAGTTAGAATTATTAATTATTCCTTAATAGGTTTGGACACTCAGTGTATCAACTGATGGGATCAAAGTGCTGGTTCAGTTAACTAAGGCCCAGGTACAGAGGGAAAGCTGATTCCATACTTCCCTCTCTTCTGCCCACTTATCCTTGCCCCAGTTTTAACCCTCTGTGGCCCATCAGCTAGGATGCTCAACCCTTTCCTGTTTCTATATGTTAATGTGAACCTCTGATGTCCCCTTCTAGCAGATTGCCTCTTGGGGTCATACTATGCTCCCCTCAACCCTTTCCAAGAAACTCTAAGCCAAGATAAGGATTAATCCCACTCACTCCTAGAAATATTCATTTTTATCTCTTTCCCTGGTCAACGCATCTGGAAGCTTTGCACAGGGAATAATCTCTCCTGCGATCTTAAATACATGGGTATATATATATATATATATATATATATATATATATATATATTTTTTTTTTTTTTTAATGTCTGAGTCTCTGAAAGCCAATGGCATAAAAGCATGGTAACAGAAAATGTTAAGTGAGTGGAGAGACAGGGAGGTTTTAAGAAGGAAAGCATAGCTTAGGCAATAGCTCGTGAGGGTGAGCAGGATGTGAACAGGCTGATGGGAAATGAAAGCACCCTCCAGGCTCATGGCTGAGGTCTTCTGACTCCTAGGCCTGCTGTCTTTACCCCACAGAACTCGGAGATGGTCACATTATCATCAGTTCCCATCTCGAGGAGAGGCGAGAATACGGGTCATCTTTGTATCTGCCACCCAGTGATGCTGGATGTGTTCTCTAGGCAAAAACCCTGGCCTCTTTGTGACCGTCAGAAATGCACATTCTGGAGGAAGGCATTTGCGGAGCCTCATATTACTGCATTCATTATTTAGTGCTTTTTGCATCCGTTAGCCTTCAAACATGATTCCAGTCCACAGTGGGACCACAGTGGGAAGGTGCGGTCACAGGCTGCGGAGCACCCTGTTTCAGACTTTATTACTCCCCGTGACACTGAACTTGGTAGAAATTTAACCTTCACAGTCAACTATTTCAATGGTACAGACCTGAACCTTAGTGTGATTGTCATCATTTCGCAGGAGAAATACCTAGTGCTTTTCTTCTTCGCTGTCCTCGTTCCCCCGTGCAATATTCTTATGCCTGAAAAAGATCTTTTATCCTTCACCATATAATTGCCCAGTGTAAAACCCTTTTATGTAGTTATATTAGGCATAAAAGACTTTCTGATTATCAGTAATAACCGGTCAACGTATTCTAGCAGAACTTTTTCTATCTTTCTCACTTTTTTTTTTTTTGCCTTTGAAAGAGAGAGACCTAAAAGATGGGCATAGAGGTAAATAAGGACTTAGATGGTCAAATTTCTTTTGATGAAACATGAATTCAGAAACTGAAAGGAATGATCAGACATCACCTTCCCCACAACTCTTTCCACACTTGGGCATCACTTCAACTTCCTGAGACTTGTTTTCCTTCTCTGCAAAATGGAAATGATGACCTCCACCTTCCAAACATCTTGGGCACCTGGGAGGCTTTCAGGACAATGTAAATCTTCCAGGGAAGCAATTTCTGCAAACAGGATGATGGGCTTCTTTCATGAGACCCTAGAAGAGAAAATACCTAGAGAAGGTTGTTCCCACTTGCCTCTAATATTTTATGGGATGTTTTATGATTAAAACAAGAGGCTCGAGAGAGAAAATCTGGGCTTGAGATAAGAAAGAACTTTCAGACCATCTGAGCTAATTTTCAGAAGCCAGGACAGCCACTCAGAGTAGGGAGTGCTCTGTGTCTAACAGTGTTCAGGGGGTAGAGGAACAGATTCCCAGGGCACCCTGTGTAGTGAAGGGGATGCCATCATGGAGCTCAAAAGTATCCATCTACCCTCACATTCCATCTGCCACCATGTCAATCCATATTTACCTCCTAATCCCACGCCTAGGGTCTCAGCTACCAAGTCAGGCACCCCGTAAACCTATCCCACTCTTCATTAGCATCAAAATTTTAGGGTGACCCACTGTGAAACTCATAGTGACTAAATCACGGACTTGCCCTGTGATGATGGTGCTTTGGGTGCAAAGCAATTTATCAGGGATCATAATCAAGTCAGATCCCTGGGCAAGCTTTGGGCACAAAGTGGGTGCCTAAAAACAGTATTCCTTCATGGTTTCCTTCTGCAGAGCTTGAAATATGGGCTACAGATCTGCTTGATAGATCTTGAAAAGGAGCCACCCTGGGAGAAACTAACAAAAATCCTAATGATTGAATTTGATGTTCAGCCTCGGATCCGGATCCTTTCTTTGTTTTATAATGCTGGCACTAATGGTATCTATGAAGAATTTAAGGCTAATTCAGCTGTGAATGAAGTAGATAGAATTCATCAAGCATCTGCCGTGTGCCATGAACAACCTGGGCTCTGGATTCAGTTTATCTCTTTTTCAGCATTCATAATCCTAGGATTGTGATTGATATATAAAGAAACTGAGGCTTAAAGAGATCCCGTCACTTACCCCTGTCACCAAGCAGCACATTTTCCTCCTGTGGCCCAACCTTCCTTTTCTTGGCTGTGAGCACCTCTCCTCATTCCACCACAGTCCGAATGGCCAGGGTCCTGTTCAGTTCAATCCTGCACCTTCATTCTGCCTGACACTTTGCTTCCTTCTCCTGGTGTTAAATGGACATCTGTGGGCTCCAAAGAACAAATATCATTTAAAAGCCACCCTCTTCTGAAGCTCAGGGAGATTCTCATTTCCCGACACCACCTCCCACCCTCCACAAACCCTGCGTGTATCTCTACGAGGCCCCTGTGCCCTAACAATCAGCATTTGGTTGATTTTCCTTGCCCAGGATTTAATTCAGCCTCTCTGCTGCTAATGTAGAAGAGTCAATCCATTAACGTGAAGAATTGCAGGAACCCTCTCAGTAACTATTCCCTGCTTCCCCCACCCCAACAACTCCCATCTTTTATGGCAAATAAATTTTCATTCACAATTCAGCAGTTGGTTTTTCCTTCAGTTTGAAATCTGGATCAAGATGTTGCATAATTGGATTAAATCTCGTCTGAACATTTGTCAGTTTCACTTCCTCATTAAGCACCACATTGTAGAGAAATTATAATTATGGCAACGCAGTTAACATAGATGTCACACGAGAGGAGGTTGTACCAAAGTGAGAGAAGGGAGTCTGAATGGATGTATTCCCACGAATGAAATAGAAGGTTGCCCCTTTTGATGATTCTTAGGTGGACTTCTTTTTAATCATATTTAATAAAAGTTGTCCTGAGATAGAATCCTGAATTCTTATAGTCCTAGAGTTATTAGGAATTTTAAAAAGGGGTTATCTTTTTAAGCCTCCCCTCAATGCATGAATCTCTAAAGAACATTTGGGACAGGTGTGGATGACCATTCCTATCTGTCTTCAGATCACATACCTAGTGACAGACCTTTGTTGCTTTCATGATCCCTAGCTCCAATTGCTAGAAAGGTGTGTTGTTGTTGGTTTTTTTTTTTAATTTCTATTTTTTTATTCATTTATCCATCCATTGGGCAAACATTTGCTGAGAATGTTCCACCTAGGAATAGAAAGATGAGGAAGATTGGCCGCTTAAGAATCTTATCCGTCTCAAGATGATAGACATATGAAAATAATTACAATTGCTGTAACTGTGGAGGGCCAGGAAATTTTGCCTAAAGGAGTTCAGTGAGGTTTTCACCCATCAGTGGCAGTTCAAGTAGAATGTTGAAAGAGGATGGGATTTGTCACTGGAGAGGGAGGAACAGTGTTCAGGAAATGGGGACTGAATGATTAAAAGCCTCACCATGCCAGAGGCGGATGAGCAGTCTGGAGTGGCGGGGCCTCAGGATGCCTCGGGGGAGCAGAAGACAAGGATGAGAAGGGAAACCCCCACAAGCAAAAGGGCCTGGAGTGTGCTGAGCCACTGGGATCCGCTGGGAAGACTCTGCTGTGGGGTGGTAGAGTGTCACCATTAGAGGTGTGTTCCTCCATATCATTCTGGTGATCTGTGGCAGGTGGCTTAGCAGGTGGGGAGACCATTAAAAAGCTAATGGAATTATCTAAGTGCAACTATCAGGAGAGTCTAGAAAATAGAATGCCTGCCAGGTAGTTTAATAGGGGAAATTTAATGTGGGGACTAGTTACAGTGGGGTCAAGAGAGCAGAGTAGAGTTAGAACAGGGACAGAGAGCAACTCAGATCAGTAATAGAAGTGGCTACCACCGCTAGGTTAGAAGGACAAAAGCAGGAGGTTGTGTTAGCTGAGCCAAGAGTTTGGGCTGCCCACAGACACTGGGGCCACAGAGGAAGATGTCCAGCGGAGTTGGTACCATGACAAGGGGCTGCCTGATAGAAGAACCCACAAGAAGACTCAGCCAGTGTAGAAATATTGCCTAGAGAGAGCTAAAAAGAAATCCACCATCTTCCTTCTTCCTATGATCCAGTTTCCAACCACTGCCTCCTGTTGACCAAATCTAAGTGGAAATGAGTTGGCATTGGCATTTACAGGGATCAGCCCCTGTGATACAGGAAGGGCAAGATCGAGTCTTAGGGCAAAGAGATCAAGAGGTGCACAAGCAAGGGCCACTGTGGGTGCAGACGAGCAGAGAGGTGGTAGGGGACAAATGGATGTGAAAGGATAACTGGGGTATGGATGGAAGGTCTTGCTCATGTGGGGGTGACGCAGACCTGGAATCTAAGCTACCTTTGAGGTGATGAGCTTTAGGCAGTCAGGTTACAAAATGACAAGGACCTAGCGCCCTGTCTCCTCTGCTACAGTCTGTCACTCATATGTATATGGCTCTGTGTCTCTAACTTTAAAAAGCATGTATCCATCAGTCTTTCCACCAGCTTTCGTTTGGTTCTGGCCAAAGGCAGCAATGATTCCTTTCATCTTCCTCTCTGTCCTCAGTCCATGATTCACACTTGGGTTGTGTCACATTACCACTTTGAATGGGATCTGGCCCTTTGTTCCAAGGTTGAGAACCTGGGCAGCGTTGATGGAGTCAAGCAGAGTCATGGGCAGCTCACTGGTGAATCTTTCCTGAAGCTGGAAGTCTTAGTCAGCTTTTTCACTGCTGTAACAAAAGGACCCAACCAGAACAATCATAGAAGAGGTAAAGTGTATTAGAGGGCTCACAGTTTCAGAGGTCTTATTCCATAGAAGGCCAGTTCTATTGCTCAGGGCTCAAGGTGAGGCAGAACATCATGGCGGGAGAGTGTGGCAGAGGGAAGCAGCTCACATGATGATTAGGAAGCAGAGAAAGAGAGAGGTCTCCACCTGCCACATACAAATATATACCCTATAGCTATGCCCCCAATTCCCACCTCCTCCAGCCACACCCTACTGCTTCACGTACCACAGTTGATCCCTATCAGGAGATTAATTCACTGATTAGGTTAAGACTCTCACAATCCAATCATTTCTCCCTTGAACCTTCTTGCATTGTCTTACACATGAGCTTTTGGGGGACACCTCACATCACATGGGGGACAAAATATTTGCTGTCTACAAATATAAGTGGGGGAGGAGACCAGTGGTTGTATATGTTGTTGCTGTGTGTCTTGTTTGCTCAGTTATGTGTTGGAAAACACCTCTGGATAAAGCAATAGTCACGATTCCTCTGCTACAATACTGTCCCTGGGCCCAGGAGGAGTGGTCTCCAAACTTTTCATAAAGCCCAGGAATCTTTATTCAAATGAAATGTGCCAGTAGTCTGCAATAGAAACAGACAAAACAGGAGATGTGGCTGAATCTTGTTACTGGGTTTGATCTTCATAATTTACCCACCAGGTGTATGTCTCTTGAAGGACAAAAGTTCTAGAAGGGAAAGACTCAGGGTAGTGTTACAAACTACTGTGCAGAGGAACCCACAAGTTAATTCCATGGGTGGGAAAAATTGGAAGGTCAGAAGAAGACATCCTCAAGCTGTCTCCCACCTTGAACCTTGGTTATTCTACAATTTAATCCATGAATTAAAAATTTAATGTTTAATTTTCACAATTAATTGTATTGGAGTTTACTCTTTGGGAGGATATAAAACCACAGAAATAGCATGAACAATAATAGGATAATAGAAGTTAGAGCCTTTACTACTTAGCTGTCTGATTCCAGGAAAATTGCTTTCTCAGTTGAATTCTCAGTAACAAGATTGTGAGCACTACTTTCCTGAGTCATTGTGGGGAATGCATGAGAAAAGAGATGCCATGGCTGTTGTGTGTGTCCTGGAATAACCTTGTAACTGGTAGGTTGCATTGTAATGCAGTTTGATGAGTGAGCTTTAAAATTTTTCTCCCTCCAATGTACTTCCTTTAACTTCCCCATGCCTCCAATGTGTTCACCTGTTAAATGAGGATAATGGCTGTGCTACCTGCCTCAGAGAGTTCTTTTCAGAAATCACACACATGAGACATTTATAGCAGTGCCTGGCACATAATAAGTTCTCAATAAATGTTAGTCATATTCTCACCTTTTAGTATACCAAATGCTTCAAGAGATCCGAGCATGAGTGAGACCTGGCCCGTCACCAGGGCTTGTGCAGTCTGCTGGAGGCAGGAGAGAGATTGGTGTGTAGAGCCCCAAACAATAATCTCAACAGGTGATGTTTAACTCAAAAGCCAAGGTCAGGACTGCTCTGTGTAGGAGAACGCCAGAGTTACAGTACTACCAGAGAAAAGTACCATGGACTGTGAGGCTTAAACAACAGAAGTTAGTGTTCTTACAGTTCCAGAGGCTGGAAAGTCCAATATCGGGGTTTGGACTGACTTGATTCCTAGTGAGAACCCTTTCCTTGAGTTGTTGACCACAAAACTCTTGCTTTGTCCTCACAAAGTGCTTGCATGTGGGGGTGGGGGGAGAGAATATGAGTGCCACATTGGAAAGTGGTCCTCATCATGAGAATCTGTGGAAGAGCTTACAGACATTCAGTCCTTAATAGGCAGGGATGATGAACAATGGTAACTGCCAAATTTCTAGCACCCCACCAAATAAGGGACTGTGCTAGGTCCTTCACATCCTATTTCAAGACTTTCCCCAACTGCCTGCTAAGAAGTAGGTCTCTTCTATACTGTAAAGGATATTGCAAGCCAGAGAGGTTAAACCACTCAGCACAGTTAGAAGAAACGCAACTAAGAATCTAGCCCATCTCTCTTTGACCCCCTAAAACTAGAATGACCTAGTTTGTTATCCAAACTGGGGCACTTCTGAAAGCAAAGAGGGTTTGCTGTTAACAATTATGTCAGAACAATAGGTTTAAACATGAGCTGTCTTAAGCCAACCAACAGTATCTAGGGCCACCCTGTCCAAAGCTGGTGAATGTTCTTTCTTCCTACTGGGTCAGGTTGCCTGTAATTTGAGAATACCTGAGATTTCAAATAGAAAGCAGGAGCTTCTATCTTCTTGTTCCTGAAGCTCTTTGCCGATAATGCTCACCATACTGAAGTGAGAAAGATACACTCTCCACGGACACAGGTGCCCACTGGGCTTGTTCCTTAGGCAGGCATCAATCAGAGCCCTTGAAGATGGGTTGCACGGTAAGAAAAAGTGATTCAGGTTATCTGTGAACTGCTGCTGCTGTGAACCTGCCATTAATCCTCTAATACAGACCATTAACATTCACAGAACCTTAACCACAGCCTCATAATGAGCAGAGCTGTAATATACACTTTCCCCATAAATATCCATTGGTACCGACGTTCATTCTCTCTTGATACAGTAATTCAGCTTTTCTGGATAAATCATCATGTTGAGGTTCTTTCTCCCTAACTGTCATTATTAGCAGTTACAGAAGAGTAATGAACAAACTCTAGGGTAAAAAAAGAAAAAAAGAACAAGAGCTAAATGAATGATCCTGTGGAATAAGAAAATGTATATTACAGTCCCAAATTGAAGGAAGCAAAACTTGTTTTTTTGCAGCAACTTAGAAAGCCACATGTGCTGAGGCTTACCCAGGAACCAGGGGATGTGTTGGGGCATCACAAGTTCTGTCTAGATCAGCGACTGCAAAACCCATGTTGCCTTAACAGCTATTTGTGATATCACATCTAAACTGCTTTTATAAGGCTTGTGTGTATTTATGTATTAAGAGGGATTTACAAAGCTCCCCCCCCACACCCCGATTTTGACCCTGAACTAATTTTATATTGTTAAATTAATGTGACAATTTTATTTTTCTCCATTTTATGGCCAAGGAGATTGATATGCTAAGGGAAGGGAAAAGGGAAGTCCGATTGTGAAGGGCGAACCCCCTGCTTCTCCGTTACAGTGACGTTCACTCTGGCTCTTTACCACACATTCTGTCTCCACCTCCCATCTTCCTGTTCATCATAGAGCTCTGTCAGCACAGCATGGTTTCTGCAGGTTGGCCACATTGCTGTCCTTATCCCTAGCATTAGTCCTCTATCCCACCATCACATGGAGCCCAGACTCCAGGGTTTTTCCTTGTGTTTTCCGTCCCATGGCCTTGTCTCTCAGGCAGTTTCTGTGTTGCTGTTGAAGCCACAGTCACCCAGGAAGTCCTGTCTCCCTTCTGCCCTCCCTGTGTCAGCACAGCATGATCTGGCCATGGCTCTTCAGAGAGGACTGGGCTGGACTGTGGCATGGCAGGCTCCAGAGCCCTTGCCAGTCACCCTAGGCGTAACATCTGCTTCAACTTACATTGTCCTCCTCGCCACAGCAAAATGGTGGGCATGTTTCACAAAGAGAACCCACTTTGGTGAAAATACCAGCTCTATGCTTTACTAGCTGTGAGACCCTGGCAAAGGTCCCCCCCACTTCTCTGCTTCAGTGGAAGTAGCCCCTACATTTGTTGTGATAATAAAATGAGTTAAGACACCAAAGCACTCAAAAAAAATGTCTGTATACATGCAGGAAGTTCCATCTGAGAATTATCTGTAATTAGCATTGTCCCTTAGGATCCCTGCAGGCCAAGAAGAGGGAAGTATTAATACTACTACTGGACCCTGTCCTTTCTCTGGTCCAGAAGAGATGGTTTGTGCTTCTTTGTGTTGATTTGTCAAATCCAGAAATAATGATCTTGGCCACTCATGACCTAGCCAAGGAGCTAGGGACTCCTTTACTTAAAGAGGCTTTCACAGAGCAGATATGGTAAACACATGGAGAAAGGGCTCTCTGCTTTCGGTGTCCCTGGTAAGATCTCACTGATTATGTATCTTCGTATCCTAGCTGCATAGTCCTCAGAGACCACAGCACAGACATCAAAGTGTCAAAAACAGAGTCCCCTTGTTCCTGTAGGCATATGCACAAAGTGTCTTTTGTTATAATAACTCTAGTTTCTAGAATACTGGACAGCACCTCCTAGAACCAGTCTAGGTGGTTCTGTTTAAGCATTCTTTCTTTCACCCATTCCACAAATATCATTTCATGTCCACTGGATGTTGAGCACTGTGCTTGGCACAGGGGCCATCTGAGCCATCCCATGTTCCTTCTTATATTTATCTAGGTCCCTCCATGGGGGAAGGCTACCCACAGATAAGTAAAGAGTCAAACAGAGCAGTGAGGGCTCAGAACAGAACCAAACAAGGTGATGTGACAAAAGCCTGGTACACAGGTATTTAGGTGCATAGCCTCAGAACGTCTCCTAAAGGAGTTGACCCCCTGGGCCAAGACCTGCATCAGGAGAAGCAACTGATTAGATGGAGACTGTGCCAGGAAGAGGGGAAGGCAAGACAAAAGCTTGACCCAGGAATGGCTCAGTGTCTGTGAGGAACAGGGAAGGAGAAGACCAAGGTTGGTTGGAGCATGATGGGAAGGAGAAGAATAATGGAGATGACTGGGGTGGAGAGGGGGCAGCCAGCATGTGGGCCATCTCATAGGTGCTGGGAAAGTGGTTGGAAGATATTCCAAGTGCAATGGAAGATATGATCTGGTATGTTTTAAGATCATTCTGTCTGTTCCATAGAAGATGAACTTAAGCAGAGATTCGAGTGCAAGCAGTAATCTGGGCAAAGAGAATGCTGCAGAGGAGAAGGAGGGAGACCGACAGATTTGGGATACACTCTAGCAAGAGAATCAGTATTTCTCCTTCAGTGACTGATGGTCACAGTGTGGGAGAGGAGGAATCTGGAATAGTGTGATAGTTTGGATGTTGAATGTCCTCCAGAAGTTCACATGTTAAACTCCTGGTCCCCAGGGTGGTGCTACTGAGAGGTGGTGCCGTTTTTAAGAAATGGGGCCTAGCAGGAGATCTGTAGATCACCGGGACATGCCCTAGAAGGGGACTGTTGGATGCTGGTCTCTTCTTTCTCCTCTTGCTTCCTGGATATGAGGCAAGTGAGTGGTTTTACACTGGGCAATCCTGCCATGATGGGATTTCTCACTTCTTGCCAAAGCAGTGGCACCATCCAATCATGGACTAGAACCGCCACAACTTTGAGCCAACATAGACCTATTTTTATCAGTTGATTATCACAGGTATTTTGTTATAGTGACAGAAACTCAAGTAACTTGTACATTTGAGGCTTTAACAAATAGATTTCTGTTGGTGGCCTTTATAGAAACCAGAAGACAAGAATAGGTTTTGGATGATTAAAAGTTCCTTGGACATGCTAAATTTGAGAAACCAACACATTTAGGATACAATCCGTTCAATTGCTAGCAACCAAAGTAGTGATAAGATTAGATACTGGTCAGACTTCTAGTAGTGAAGAATGTCTCATATTTCTGCCATCTTTGATCCACTGATAGGACTCACTAATGGAAAAATCTTGAAGGGCTCAGACAAACATGTTTTACAGCCATTACAAGGACTAGAAATGTGGCATACCTCTGATCTTACAACTTTTCTTGAAACTTCTTCCTGGTATTTTCAAAAATAGAACTAGGACCATTTACCCTAATTGTGAGACCCTATTAGGTCAAATGACAGGAGGGATATGATATTCTTTCTGGAATTTTTAATAGCAAATGCCAAGTCTCTGTGAACATGTGTGTGTGCATGTGTGTGCATGCACACACACACAAGTGCACATCTATGCCGAGCATTTGAAAACACCATATGGACCACCATACCCTCCAGATAATAAGTCATGCTGTCACCAAGTTTCTTCCTGTTCACTTTTCCATTCTATTGTATAAGCTAGTTCATCCATTTATTCTTTACATTTTTTTAAATGTATCAATTCCATATAATCTTCCTCTCTGTACTAACCACGGGGATATGGAGGAGTTTGGAATACAGAAATGATTAAGACAGTTTCTCATACAAGGAACTTACAAGGTCTTAGTCTTGAGGTGATCAGCGTTATAATTGGACATGTGTGATACTCAGTATCATCTTCATCTATCCCAGGGTTCATAGAGGAAGACTTTGACATGTGACCCGATCCAAGTTTCTAGGGATGTGTTATAGTTATCTCAATGAATGTGGGTGGAAAAGACAACCAGTTGAAGGTTATACCTTCTGTCAAGTTCTCAAAGGGTAAAAAATATATTACAGAACTGTTAAGAGGGCTGATGAAATTATGACACAACGTTATGAACTTTGTAAGTTGAGCAAACAATCAGAGACAGTTGAGGACAGCACTCTCCCAGATGCCCTCTGGACTTCAAACCTTCAGGCTGTCTTCGGATTCTGGTCTGTTGGTGAATATTGCCTCATTGATTCTCAGAATGCTGTAAGTAGCAATTTTCTCATTGTCCTCCCTTTAAGTGACCCAGGGTTTCCTTGTTCCCTCCATTTTTTGTGTTGAAGCATGAGCCAGGTTTCTCTGCTCTGAATTATCCCTTTCTTCTCTGAACCTACAACTGTTAGAGGAATCATAATGGAGTGAAAAAGGAACTAGACTAGGAGCTGGGAACCCAGCATGCCATCCCAAATCTGCCACTTATATTGTCAGGACTTTGAGAAAGTTAGAGGCCTTAGTATCTTCATTGAAAAAAAATATATATGGGCTTGAGATTTCCATAGTCTCTTCTGCAGGTCCTAAAACATTTCAAAATGTCGTCAAATATGTGCTACAAAAATCTTTATATTCCTGAATGATAATCTGATGAGTTGTTGACTTCATATATGACCCCAACAAGCAGGCAGAAATGGAGGTCTGACTGTGTGCTGGTCACCATCCTGATCTGTCACCTGTGTCTTATCCTGGGTATTTTTCAACAAAGTCTTATGAGATGGACATTTCACTCATGTCATGGCAAAGAAAAATTCAAAGACTGAATGAACTCGTCGTGTTCTATTCATATGACATCAGAGTGCTTTCTCTGGCTATTCACAATGGTGTGGTCTTTGATCAGTTCAGTGAATAATTTTGCAGCACTGAACATGGTCCATGCACTACAGAAATGCTCAATGTACCCTAGCTGTGACACACCTTGCACCCTGATTCAATTAGTCTTTTCCTGTTTCCCTAGCTTGACTATGACAAGTCTTGGACAGCTCCAAGTCCTCCTAGAACTGGCCCAGGGCCTTGTTCATAGTGGGCACTCGGGAGAAGTATATTAATTATTAAATTCATGCCTTGATAATTGTATCCAGGAAGGAAGAAGTAAATAAAGCAATGCATGCCTAAGTTTGTAAAATCTGCATTCCTCTAGAGAAGCAAAAGAAAAACATTTTGCAGGGAACGGCTGTCAGAGCAGCAGGCAAAGCCCTCGGAATATTTTTCCCTTTGCTGTGACATCCCTGCATTTGTGACTGCCTCTGATTTGCTCCACATTTGCATGAGCCTCTGCTACTCTCGCTTAATTTCAACTCCATCCAATATTTCTTGTTGCCGTTTGGGTGCCATCTGGACCACAGCGGTGGCCTCTCCAAGAAGGCGCACCAGCAAGGGAAGAGACTGACTCTCCGAGAAGCACCCTGCCCTCCTCCCAAAAAGTGTGCGGGGCTCCTGTCAGCGGCTGTCAGGAGCCGATTTCACATCACTGTGATCTGATTCACTCCCTTTTCAAAGTACTGAACTGATGCCAGATCTTGTTAGGAGTTTTTTAAAAAATCCTTGAATTTTTGCTAATGTAGAACTACAATGATAGGTTTTTAAAAGGAGAAGAGAGAAAGGAAAGAGATAATTAAAAACAAATTATTGCAAGCTTTTGAAAACCATTCCCCTTTGGTTTCTAGTTTCCTGTATTTATTTATACCTGTGCAGATCTGTCTGTTCACTGAAAAACCACTGAAAAGCAGAGCCGTCTTGCAGGCTGCCCCCTCCCCTGACACGGGAGCTGCAGGAGGGAAGGAGTACCAAACCCTAAAATCCTCCTTGTCAAATGTCAGATCTTTGGGATGAGACCTTGGATTGGGACCAGAATGTAGAGCCCAGGTATGTTTAAGGATATGTATGTGTAAGGATGCAGGCGTTTCCAGCATTTGTACACAGCACTATGGCCATTCTGGGATTTTCAGTGTTTCTTTGAAACTCCCATCCCTGGCCCCATCTTGTCTATAATCATAGAAATAGCTGTATCATCATCTGTATTTTTATGATTACTGCCCTGTCCTTCTGACAACAGCACTGCTACTGTCAAATCCCAACAGACTACTGCTACCCTCTTAAATCTCTCCTGCTTTCAGCTTTCCTGACTCGACAAGATTGGGCTGGGTACTTGGTGTTTTACAATGATGATGATGATGATGATGATGATTATATAAAAGACATTACCACTATTAGTGTAAACCATGTTGTTATTCTTAAAACCATACACTAAAGACAAATGGTTTTCCATGAATCATCCTTTTATAACACCACCTATATGATAATCACCTGTTTTCTTTCCTCCTCATGCAATAGAAAGACAAAACTGGGCCCCTAGATGCTTAATAGATAGGCATGGCATTAACAAATGACGGTCTCACTGTCTTAGGCCAGGCATAAGCACGTGAGCACCATGATCCTGAACAGTAGCGCCGTCATTTCTCAGGCATCACAGTCAGCATTGCCTGACCTTTGTAACAGCTCTTTCCCAGATCAAATTTATTTAGCCATTTGTATTTTAGCTATGGGTACCTCATTGCATAATCCGCAGCAACCTGCAAATCCTGCCGCCAACCTCATCCTCATGGATATTTTCAAAAAAATAATGGATATGTTTTAGAAAATCTGAGCATAAGAATGTGGAGTCACTGACTGAGTTCTAAATTAGGGGTAAGGGATGGAAAGGGGTGGAGGGCATGGAGAGCAGCAGGGGTAGAGGCAGAGTGACTGGGCAAACATCCAGAAAAACAGCCTTGCTCATGTTGAAAATTGGGAAGCTCTTGAGCAGGGGTGCTGCAGTGTCTGCTCTGGAAAGACCCCATTGCACTTCATTTCCTTCTCCAGGTCATTTTCCCCTTTCCCTGGACCAGTGTTTCACATGCTTCTACCACAGCTTTCCCTCACCCACTCTGTTAGTCAGCTTTGCAATACTATAATGAAATACTGGAGGCAGCTAACCTTATAAAGAGGAAGGGTTTGTACAACTCATAGTTTGGGAGGTTTCAGGCCATGGCACCTGCATTGGCTCAGTTCCAGTGAGGATCCCAAGCTCAACAGCAACTGGCAATGGCAAAAGTAGATGTCAGAGGGAGAAGTCACATCTGGAACAGGGACAGCCATGGGCAGGCTTGCTCCTTTTATAACAGCCCTCTCTCAACAACTCAAGAGTTCACACAGGAACTACCAAAGGGATTGCACAAGAAATATCTCACATCCCCAGCACCACCAAAAAAAAAAAAAGGAAAAGAACAAAAGAAAGAAATATGTCACACCCCGTGACCTAAGGTCCATCTCCTATAAGGTTCCACCACCTCTCAGTATCACCACTTGGGAGGCTCTTCTAGGGGGGCACATAAGACACATTCAAGCCATGGCACCCACCAAGTAAATCATTCCATAGCTCTCCTTCCTCCCTCCTTTGTCTCTTTCCCCGTCTTCCTTTCCTTTATTTCCTCCCTCCTCCCCCACTTCTTCCATTCTTCCCCTACTTAACTGTGGAAAGGGAGCTAAGGTCCACTGGGACTTGACTCTGTCAGTTGCTGTGCTGTGTTTGTGCACACCAGTCTTCTTCCCCTTCCTCTCACCAAGCCTACACCGTAAGCATCATCATCCCTATTTTGCAGAGAAAAATGAGGCTCAAGCAGTGAAGGTGTGGACCCAAGGAGATGCCAGTGATGGAGCGTTGCTTTGAACTCAGAAATTTAGTTCCCCACTTTTTACTTTCCATTTCTCTCTCTTTTTAAAACATTTTGTTTCTCACTTTTAAGGTGTCCAGTGTTTTCAATTACCAGCTTTTAGGGTTTGGATACAAGCTTTCACCTGAAAAACTCATGTTAGGCATCAACAATGTTCAGAGGTGAGACAGTTAAGAGAGTTGTAACCTTATCAGTGGATTAATCCATTTGATGGGTTCATAATTTGAATGGACTTTTGGGTAGTAACTATGGGCAGGTAGGGTGTGGTCACTGGGGCATGCTTTTGTGGATTATATCTTGACCTTGGCTCTTTGAGTGTCCTCCCTCCCTCCCTCCCTCCCTCTCTCCCTCCCTCTCTCTCTCTTTCTCTCTCTCTCTCTCTCTCTCTCTCTCTCTCTCGCTCTCTCTCTCTCTCTCTCCCCCCTTCCCGACTGCCACAAAATGAGCAGCGTTCCTCTGCTATGTCCTTCAGCCATGTTGTTCTGCCTCACTTTAGAACAACAGTGGAGTTGGCTGACCATGACCTGAACCTCTGAAACTGTGAGCTGAAAAGGAACTTTTTCTCCTCTAAGTTGTTCTTGTCAGGTCCTTTGGTCACAGTGATGAAAAACTGACTAATGCAAAAGCCAGTTGATCTTCTTGACAGTTTGGTTTCCTTGAGATGAAAAGTTAGAAAGGCCAGACTGCAGGGTCGGAGTCTTCACCCAGAGGCCCCCCCTCATTCATTCTCTTTAGCCATCAGGTGAGCTTAATGCCCTGAGTTTTGTCCACTATCCCCTGCCCTTCTTGCAGTGCCTGACTAATACACCAGCACATTTCTTTCACCAGTGTCCACTTCCTGACCTTCTGTTCAAATTAAGAAAGTCCATATCAAGGACTTTCCTCCACATCTCAGGAGGTCCAGGATGCTTGGAAATCACATAGGATTCTGTTTCGTTTGAGTGATGATGGGGTTTCATGAATTTACACTTGAAACATGATCTTAATTTTCTTTAAAAAGCCCTACAACTATCTGGATCTAACTCAGGCCCAGGCAATTGAAGGAAAAAACTTCATATCCAGAAGGTGGTTGCTGTTTTTGCAAACTGAATCTGATTTCCTGGTACTGTCTAGACAGCAAAGAATTTAATTCTCCACTCAGTTTAATTCCAGTCAATGCAAATGTGTAATATTCCTTAAAAGAATAGCTGGGGATGTTGGAGGAAGGCATAGGTCTAGTATTTGGGAAGCACCCAATCACTGGAAGTTTGTTTGATCTACTTTGTTAACATGTTTTATCTAGAGTTGTGCTGTCTTATACCCTAGTCACATGTGGCTGTTTGAATTGAAACTGATTAAAACAAAATAAAATTGACAATTCAGTTCATCGGTCACACTAGCCATATTTGAAGTGCTCAAAAGCCACATGTGGCTCCTACCATGTTGCACAAGACCAAGAGCTTTCCCTCATCATGGATAGCTCTGTTGGACAGCGCTGCTCTAGGGAGAAGCCACTGATCAATATCATAGTTTTTGTCCCCCATCTTTACCTGTCATCTTTGTTCTTCAGTTGCCAAACAGTACGAAAGTGGCTGTTTACTCATGGCTAAAGGTGACAAAACATAAGCTGCTCCATAGACCAGAAGGAATTAGGCTTCATTAGCATGTGCCTTGCTTGTTAAATCATTCACTAGGAAAAGATAACATGCACTTGAATGCCTGGAATCACTAGGTGTCCTTAATAAGACACATCTTAGTGCAGTTAGCAATCACCTAAGTTAATCCATTTCTCCTGAGCCTTCTAAATGGGTAATTGAATCAATGCTTTGCACCCTGGGTCTGAGTTCAGAGCTTAGATCTAGTAGCCTTATATCCCCTTTCACCCCATCCTGTCCACCCCCATATTGCAATGACGATGTATCTTAGCTGATGAGACAGAGTGTTGTGTATTGTTGAATCTCCAGGACATGCATGTGCAAAGCACCCAGAGAACATTTTGTTGAAGAATTAATTAATCAATTACCTAATCAATCAAGATGCTTTCAGTTTTCCCAGTAGGACGTTCGCTGATTATTCCTACAGAGAGTTCATTCCCCAGCACAGTAATTCACAAAGCTGGCTGCACATTAGCATCACCTGGGGAGCTTTTAAAGGCTCCTGGAGCCAGCACCCACGGAGTACAAATCTCTGGTGGTGGCAGGCACCAGGAATCTCATGAAGGCTCCCCCAAGGGGTTGTACTGTGTGGCCAAGAACCACAGCACATTTCTGACTTGGAAGCTCTAAGTAAGTATTCATCCTTTTTGATATTTGCACCCCAGTTCCCATCTCATCCACTGTCATTTTTGCTGAAAGAGGAGCATCAATCTGGTCTCGCTAGTTACCTTCGCTGGTTATGGAGCGATAGTGTCCCTCCTGCTTCAAGAAGAGATTATGGGAAGGGAACCTCCTCATGGGAACTTTATCTCAGTGTCTTCATGAAGATTCAGAGTAGAACTGTATCGAAACAACACAGGAAAATATCTTCTTTTAAATTCCCTCGTTGGAAGCTGAAGTTGTGGGTACATTTGACATCGTGTTGAGTGTACAAAAGTGAAACAGAAAGCTATGTGCATGCTCTGATAGTATGAAAAACATATCTATCTATTAGAAGAAGCACTCAGACTTGAATATAAATGAACTGAAACTCTAGTGGTAGGTGTGGGCAAGGCAAGAGTTGGGGATGTGGGGCAGGGGTGGCGGGGCCCAGGGAACCATAAGACCCATCTAGGGAAAGGTGCACTGGCTGGAAGGATCTTGCCCTGGCTGGATCAAGGGCACTGCCATCACCAAAGGTTGCCCAGACAGAAGAAAGGAGCGCTGGGCAATGACCAAGCCAGAGAGAGCAGTAAGGTAACATAGCCCCTGGAACAAAAGATACAGATGGGAGGAATATGGTCAGGCAGGACTGCAGCCAGGAGCAAGACAAGAGAGAGGGCGAGGGGTTGTGAATGAAGTGCACAGTTCAGCACTGAAGCTGGAAAGCCCAGCAGTGTTAGGCATCCTGTCACATAGGGTCTGGCCTGTGCTTCTGAATGGAAGAGGTTTCTAAAGTGGAGTGTCCAGAAAGATTTTTGTTTCTTCTTCTATTTTCAACATTAATAATAGTTCCTAACATTAAAACCTATGTGTGTGTCCCTTTTTAAAATGAACCAAAAAAACTGGGTAAGATACAAAATAATGGCTACTTTTTATTGAGCATTTACTATGTGCCTAACACCAACCAAGAGTGCACACACAATTCAGTTAATCCTCTCAATAAACTAGACAGGGAGGCATCATTACCAGCCCCACTTTAGAAGTGAGAAAACTGAGACTAATGGCCTCATTCAGGGTCACGGGGCCAGGAAGTAGCGTGAACAGGACTTGGTCCACATCTGTGTGGCTCCAAAGTGTCACTCAAACCACACTTCATCAGAACTTGTAAAAATCGCCCATCACACTTCAGCTCTGCCCCTCACCAAAGGCCACCTCTTCTGTCACCAGGAAGGTGACAGGCTCACGCCGACGCTGGTGATCCTCCCACATTTTCATTATGTGGGACCTGGTGAGGTTTTTATGAGACTCCACCACGGGCTGTTTTTCAAATTTATTTAATTCATCCATCATGCTCTGAAGCCATTTGCTTTTTTATATTGGACAGATGTAATGAGATTTTGGACACTAAAAAATGTTTTTATTAAAAGTTATGACCCAGAGCTAGTTGGTAGGGGCCCTGCCATAAATCCCTAGAAGTGTGGGAATTTATAAAGGATGTAGCGACACAACCTTAACCTTTTAGGCCACACGGTAGATTTCAGGATCACTTAGACTAATACAGTCTCACCACCACGCCCCACGTCTGACCAAACAGTAATGGGGGTTATTTTAATGTGGTGGCTTTTCAGCTCATTGAAGTCACAGCTAGGTCATGGTGAACCAGTGCCTGGTAGAAACAGGTGGCCGAGGGCAGGACTCATGGGGCCTGAGGCCCTGTGATGTAGTCGTGGGCACATTGGCTCCCCTGTTCCCTCTGCATCCTGTAACTGGGGCTGAGGGACAGTCACGCTTTCTACAAACAGGGTGGAAGTGGTTTCTAGCCAATGAGAAGTATTGTAAGAAGGTAGGTAATAGTCTCCCCACTCTTCCACTGCCAACCAAGCTCCCCTCAAAATTAGGAATTGATGCAGCTATTTCTGTTCCTGCATAATAGCTCCATTTTAATGCCAATATTTGTGGATTTACATTAATGTTATACTACTTGGAAACCATCCAAAGAATAATTAGCTTGTACATATGGACCAAAATGTGTTCATTAAAATATACATGGATATGAGATATAGGTATTATCTGTAACATATAATATAAATAGTAAAATAGAAAGTTAAGAGAACAATTAGATTTGGCCAACTGCCAGTTACTTCTAAGACATACATTCATTCACATACGTTGAGCATGTGCTAGACCCTCGGGCAGCTGTTGGGGGCTGGGGATTAAATACCCCACGGTCCCTGCTTGAGGGAGCACCCAGCTGAGGGTTTTTGGAGGAGGATTTTCAGCTCAAGGAATCGAGTAATTCTTCATGCTAGAGGTGCTTTTCGGCAGGGCTGCAGGAATTTGGTGAGCAATGAGCTTGCAGAGGTGAGGAGAGCAGCGTTTGGGCAGAGAGGACATGTACAGTGGCACAGGCAAAGCTATGCTGCAGAGTGAAGTTTGGCTAAAGCACAGAATGGCATTTTCTTCTTAAGAGAAAAATCTTAAGTATCAGCATCTCACTCTATCGACAGCCACTGCCAGGCGGGCTGGGTGGTGCCTGCGTGTGCAGGAAGGTGGACTTTCAACTGGTATTTTATCATCTGCTTTGGCTGGAAGCATCTCCCAGGATCTTCACAGTACATTGGCAACAGCTCCCGCCCCGAGACCGTAGGAGTGTAAACCATCGACGCCGTCATCATTAAACTCATAAATCCATGTCATTTGTGTGTCATTCACTTCATCCTCATTCATCATCCCTTGCGCTTTCAGAACAGCCACCCGTTTGAGGATTTTGAAGAACGGTTTGCTGCAGCCTCGCCGGTAAGGAGGAGCGGGCCCTGTCACGTTGATTGTTGTGTGTCTCTGTGCCATCACTCATTTCATGCTCATCAGCCATTGCCTTGTGGTTACAGAACAGACACCCGTCGGTGGACTTTGATGAGATTTTTGAGGTCACCAAGGTAAGGCCCTGAGGCTCCTGCCGACCCTCCGTGGTCATTCTCGTGCATTTCATATTGAATTGCACGAACGGCGGGCTCTGCACCCCACGGCTCCAGTCGGGACCTGTCTAATCTTCACAGGAAGACTGTGGGCGGGGCCTGCATGAGGTCAGAAAGTGAGCTTGCATATACATGTGTGCACACCTGTAAGGGGATAGTGCCTTGGAGAGGAGGTGACACCTCTTCTTCTCATTCCATGAATTTTGGAAGCTCCTGTTACATCCCAGACATTCTGACAGACTTTAAAGGGAAAGAGAGAGGAAGACACAGCGCTGTGCTCAAGAATGTCGTGGTGTGACTTGGTACATCATTGCAGAGGGCAGGGAGAGGCAGGGAAGGGGAGTAGAGGATAGGGAAGGGGGAAAGAAGGCAGTTTAGGATAGGGTGGTGCAGGGCAGGGCAGGGTAGAGCAGCCTCCCTGGTGTATCCTAGCCTAGCAGCCTAGGAATTCAGATACGTACGGAAGACCTGCCCAGGACACTCTTAGAAACTCAGTAGAGGCAGGGCCACTCTCCACCAAGTACATGCCCTGGTATAGATGGGCTGGCGTGCAGCCAGTGTTTGCTCAGATTGGTTGAAGGCCAGGCCAGTGAGCATTATCGCTCCTGAACACCAGGTGTTCAGAAGCCTCTAATACAAGGATTGTCAACCGTGGCAGCAATTTAGAATGACTGGAAGAGCTTTCAGTGTTCTGTTGACTAGATTATTCCTCACCCCAATTAATTCAGTATCTCCAGGGTGGGGCTAGGCAGCAGCAATTTTTCTCCAAGTGATGTCCCTGTCACCCAAGCCAGAGAACCACTGAGGGCCAGATAAGCTGTTCTGCGCAATGGGGCGGGGTACAAATTGAGTTAGGAAACAACTTCCCAGAAAAAAAAATCATGTTCTAATTTGTGTTCTGGAAGATGGACAGGAAAGACAATGGGAGAAGGCATGGGTGAGCGCTCTAGGAAGGAGGAAGGCCATGTCCAAATGCCCTGGGACAGCCTTTTCTTTCACAGCCTCCTGGGTTCTGTCCTCCACAGCACTGCATTGACTGTGTCTGTAGGTCTGTCTTTCCATAAAACAGCCAACTCATGGCCTCAAGCAAGGCTTGTGGTCTTGGTCCTTTACTCTGGACGCACACACAGTAGCTGATGCGTGACAGGAACTCCTATACCTTTGCTACCTAAAGGGTCTCATGGAGCTTCGGATGCCAAAACCTAGGGAACAGGTCTATGCGAATGTCTTGGGGGTCACATTCAGTGGTGCCTTCATATTTCTCCTCAGGAGGTCCTAGTGGTCTAGTTGCAACAGAAGGATCGGGAGAGCAATCTTGAGCAGCAGTTGCATAGTGCTCCAGATACTCTGGGGAATCCTCACCTGTTCATATCAAAGAATGTCTGGGAAAGGGACAGACCTCATAGAGATGTCGAAGGGCACCTCCTAAACATCTGGCTCCTTCTCATTTCCTTCACTGCCCTTGGCAGCTTCCAGTGTCCCTCTGTATATACCTGGAAATATCTAGCAGCCCAAAGAGGGGACCAAGTCTGCCCTCTACAGCTAGATCTCTCTGCCGGATAATATCTGAGGTGCCTTTGGTGAAAAGGCCTTCCTCTGGGGTGAGCAGGACCTTGCATTGACCCTCCAGATGCTTCAATGGAGGCCCATCATTGCAGATCTCTTAGGAACCCTGGCCTCCGATCAGAGGGTATGTCGTTTAGTAGTGCTTGACCTTCTGTCAAGGCTGCCTGGGGCCAGCAGTGGCCATGGTCCTGTGCTGCCGACTGCATACGGCTCAGAGCGTCCAAAAGGATAATGTGCTAAAAAGTGTCTTGTAAGCCATAAAGCATTTTACAAATGTAAACAGTTAGTTTTATTCTCTTGGGGCCTTAAAAATGATTAATTAGGACAATATTTTCAGATGGAACATGGTTTTTATTAGGTTACAAATACAAGGACTGGAGTTCATGTGGGGAGGAGGGCTGTGAAAATAGATATTATCCCAGGTTCTGCATCAGACATGGTTATTTGGATTATTTTTAATTTTATAGCCCAAGAATCTCCTTTTTCTATAAAATTTAATTAACTCAGGGTTCTATTTAAACAGCAAATCCAATGGAACGAAATAACAATCTATGTTTTATGCCTCTCCATGTTTTTCTCGTTTAATCCTTGAGTGAAAATCATCTGGCAAGAGGAGCGCCTATATCTCAAGGAGGAAGGTTATTTTAAAAGTTGTGCTTAAGGAGAAAATTAGCCAATAAATTATATTTATAATGTTAGTAAAAGTATGCCACACTTGAAATGTAAATCATGTGACTTAATTATTAACTTCATTTTAATATTTTCCAAACACTGAAAATCGTTATGGGCCATTTTAAAAGCGTCAAGTTCCAATCGCAACGAAGCCTGGAAGCTACATGTAAATTCATCAGGTAGAATTAGCCCTTTTAGGACGTTGGAAGGGAGTTGAAAGAACTGGCACAGTTTCACCAAATCATATGAGATATTACTAACATGCTGAAGAAGGCTAACCCACGAAAAGCCCCAAGGTTCCCTCCAGATTTGGGAGAGCACCCAGCATGCCAGCCACCCCATTCCATCAGCTGCTGGGCTGCTACCCCCTGAGAGGGAATCCTGTTAGTAAAGTCAGCAGGAAATACCGAAATGCACAAAGTCCCACCATCACGTTGCCCCGTCCACACACCAACCTCCTCTCCCCACCTTCATGCAGGGAACACCAAACTGCTGCTCTGCCACCTGCGTGCTCCTTGGGGAAGCCCCCTCCTCTTCCTTCTTTCCTGGCTTGTGGCTCTTTTCCTGTGAGATTCAGTTCTGGGCTTTCCCTTTGGAAAACCCTTCCTAAATGTATTTGCTCGAGCTGGGCTCAGTCTTCTGCATGCTCCCATGTGCCCTGGAAATCTGTTGTCAATCCTTCCAGTCCCCCTTAAAAGGATATGCATCTATAGATGACTGTCCCCAGCAGACTATAAATTCCCAGGAGCTTGGGACTTGGTTGGCATTTCTCTTTATTATGCCCCCAGCACCTCACATGGCACCTAGCACCCATCTCTTGTTTAATGTCTATAGAAAAGGGGAAAAAAACCCACTGTGTGGTTAAAAAGAAAATTAATACTTAGGGGACCCTCCTGTGCACCAGGCTCTATTGTTCAATCCAAAAGCCCAAGGAGAAGGATTGAAAATGACTCAACAAAGAAGGCTAAGCTTCTTCCCTTCCAGCAGAAAGTTTCTGTGCCTTTTGAATCAGGCTTAGCCAAACTTCAAAGCAAGTCCATCTGCTAGAAGTTGAGTCCCTTAACGAATATGCCTGCCACCGGGTATGTTGCCGATTTTGGATTGTTCTTGATTTGAGAATATTGGCATGCTTAATGAAATATCTTAGGGATGGAACTCAAGTCTAAACAGAGAATTCATTTGTTTCATAAACATTATACACACACAGCCTAAAAATATTTTATCCGGTATCTTCTGTGACCCTGTGTTTTGACCGCAGCGCATCACATGGGGTAAAGGGTGGGATATTTCACCTGTGACTCTATGTCAGTGCTCAGAAAGCTTTGTATTTTAGAGCATTTTGGATTTGGGAAGTTCGGATTAGCTATGCTCAGCCTGTACTGTTGTCAGTAAGTATGGAGAGGAGTTTATCATCTTTATCCTCCATGTAGGGAGTTGTAGCTCTAAGATACTGCAGAAGTTGGAAAGATACCATGGCAGTATATCCCCAGACATGGGACCTTTTTCTGAGCCCAGAGCCCACTTGTCAGGAACAAAGAATATCTCTTTCTTTGTGTGAACTCCAGAGCTCCAGCAAGGACTTGGTAGAGCATAATTTGCATGCAGGGGACCTAGATGGCAGGGCCATTGGACTCTCCCTGTGCCATCTATTACTGGTGATTTTAGCTTTCCTCAATTAGAAGCTATCACTTAAGATCTGAAGATGAGTGGAAAGTGGTGTTTCCTCAGTGGACAGATTTGCACAAAGCATGTGATTATGTCCTTCTTTTAATTAAGTCAGGCCACTTGGTTCTTGGCCAGACGCTTTCTGCCATCTCTGAAGCTGGAAGTAGATGCAGATCTATTTCTACGTGTATCTTAAAGGGTTTCTTCTGCTGCTCTGGCCAGCCTTGCTTGGGTGTTTCTGTGTGATGGGCAGGAGGACAGATGATAGATACAGTGTCTCCTGGAGCAAAGTTTCTGGTAGTGATTGATGATGTATATGCTGTTTTGATGCCCTTCCTGGTATTAGAATGAAATGTTTTCTTTTCCTCCAACTATGTTTTTTTTTTTTTTTTTATCCCAGAGATAGACTCTTTCAGGAACTACATATTTGGCTGCATGCTCTAGATGCAGAAAATGCCAAAACTTGACCTGTGACCTTGATGTCACCCCTGTGAGAATCCATTTATTCATCAGCAAAAATGGGGATGATGCTTTCTACCTGTCAGGGTTAGTGTTGTTGGGAACATTTACTAAGAAGTGACCGTGAGGTCATCCCTGGTGTCCTTACACATGGAAGACATTGTGTATGTGTAGGACAGGAAAACCAGCGATGGAACCGCTGCCCACCTTTATCTGCTGGAGAGGGGGCAGCGCTGGCATGTGATGGTGGACAATTGTGAAGTGATAAGATTATAATCCATGGGAGGTGAATAGTGGGTGACACTGACCAAGGCTGGATAAACAGCCAGATACTCTGCAGCAAGTCTTGGTTCTCCTGCTCTGCATGATGGGTGTGATCTGAGGTGTTGCTTTGGGGATCAAAAGGTCCAGTACTGACTGACTGGGCTTACCATCCGTACAATCAGGACCAAGGAGAGCGAGGTTTCTTATACTGTTAAAGCAGACCGGGGCAGTGTGTGCTTTCCTGGTTACACTGTTATCTTTTTTTGTCTTTTCAGGCTGTGACCCAATTAGAACTTTTTGGGGACATGTCCACCCCTCCTGATATAACCTCTCCCCCCGTAAGTATGCATCTCCCTCTGAGCCCCACGACCCTTTTTGTTCTTTCCTCAGTCACACAGTGGGGAGAATATGAGTCTTGGGTAAAGGGGGTCCTGCTGAATTTCAAATCTGTGTGACTCAAGCAAGCTAACCAGCAATACGGAGACTTAATTTTCTCTCCTATTAGAGTGAGAGATACAGAGAGAGAAGGGAATAGCTTTCCATATATCACACTTCTGTTTTAAGAAATAAATGAGACCACACATTTAGCAATTAAAGGATGTTTCCTGGGTGCTTGCTCTTGTGCTGGATTCAGAGAGGAGAGACACGAGTCTTGCCCACAGGGAGTATGTTATCTGGATAGGACCACGAAGGAGAAACTCAACATGATCAGGCATGAGCCCCACACAGCACAGGTGGCCAGCAGGAAAGGAACCATCTCCATCTCCTTCTTCTTTCCCTCCTGTGTTGTATTTCCTCCCTCCCTAACCTGCTGCTGCCCAGGTAGCCTTGCAGTCCATGACCTGTGCTTTCTGAATTTCTCAAGAAGCCAGAGCTTCAGCCAGAAAATCTGAGCCAATGCTTTCAGGAAGACAGAGATTTGCAGGGAGCCCTGATTTGAAAATGAAAAGAAGAAAAAAGAATTAAAACCAAAGCAAAATAGAAACCCTGTGCTGTGTGCATTCAAAAGCAACCCTGCAGCCCCTGCAGAGCAAAGAGGGAGATGGCCTCTGGGCCCCTCCCTGCCTATTCCCAGAGGTGGGTGGAGAGCAGTCAGCCGCAGCTACACTGGCTGAAGCTGCTGGGAGGGGACTGTTCTTCTGGCACTGCACAGTTGTGCAAACCCAGAGATGGTGCTACGGTTCATTGGCGAGATGCGCCTCACAGAGAAAGGGCTGTAACCTCACCACTGAGAACAGATGGCATAAGACCCTGCTGCCCACAGCTGCCACCAGGGAGCCTAAGCACAGCTGCCTTGCTCCCTACACCTGATGTCCACAGCAACCATCGGGGGTGGGGGGTGGGCAGCTCCTGTCTCCAGGGAAGCTGGACTGGGAGACTCTAGTGATTCTCAGCCCCTCCATTCTGGTGAAAAACAGCTTCATCCTGGGAACTCAGAGTTGCAGAACTATGAGGCAACAGAACTAGAAAGGTCTGAAGAGCTCTTCTAACTTTATCCCCTGTGTTGTACAGATGTGCAAACTGAGGCCCTGGGAGGACAAGTGACTCACACAGGGTCATGTGGGCAGAGGAGAGCCGTGCTGACCATCCTTAAAAATGCTTAACACAGCAGCTCATGGCTGTGCTTCTGGCCCTGAACCCCAATGCAGTCCTAATTGGTGTTTAATAGTCCTCAGAACAATGTCATTCGTCCTACAAGCTGCTGGGCTAAAAATGGCTTTGCCTAATTGCCATGGTTTCAGGATTATTTGCTTGCCCCAGTCTACTCCAAGTGGGGGAACACCCAACAAAGATAATATGGCATCAAACAGGTTCATACTCCATAGGCTAAAGCCTGCTGCAAATAGGTATGGACACATAAAAATGATGAGAACTGACGTTTCTATTTCAGTACTCCTGACTTGCCACCAGTTCCTGCAGTAGACCTCTCTGGAATCCCGACATGAGCCAGGCAGGCACTGGGCAGTTTCAGCTGGGCAGGCACAGTTGCTTTGTTTTGTTCCTGACAGTATTTACTTTCTTCACAAATGAAAATTCAGGCAAGATTCTGGAGGCACCAGAATACAAGGGCCTGTGTGCTGAAATTTCGTTTTCGTTTTGTCAACACCTGTGAATGGACCACATATTAAGTGTCAGACCCTGAGGTGGGCCCACAGTAGGTCTTCAGGTGTTTTAGTTCTAATGGATGACCTGTGAAGGGTGAAAGCCAGATATTGTGTGATAACTTGGTGGTCTGAAAACACACTCTAATAGGTAAGGTGCAAACAAAGTCGTGAGGACACTGGTTATCATTTTTGAGCACTCCTGGATGGCTATGTGTGGTACTAAATAACTTCCTATGAAACAATATTTCAAATGCATGATCTCATTGAATCCTCACAACAGCTTGAGGTATCATTTTCCCATTCCATAGATAAAGTCTGTATCACTGCATAAGTGGCCTAGACTAGGGCTCACTTCTGCAGCAACCCCATCTCATCCCTGCTGCCTGCTGTGCATGATGACTGCTCACGTGTCCCTGCCTCTCTTTCCCACAGACTCCTGCAACTCCAGGTGATGCCTTCATCCCGTCTTCATCCCAGACACTTCCGGCCAGTGCAGACGTGTTTGGTTCTGTACCTTTCGGCACTGCTGCTGTACCCTCAGGTGAGCCCTCTCTGCTAGCTGTCCTTCCATTGAAAGAGAGGAAGAGTTGACTGAATCAGCACCAAATTATGCCAAAACATCTGTGGGACCACCATGCATTCTCTCACACAGCTCCTCAGTACCATGGAGAAACTGTCCTATGGGTAGAGGTTCCATACAAAGCTCCAGGATGCTGCTAGCTAAAATTCACTGATGTCTTTTACCCGGAAGGTTCAAGACTCCAGGTGACTGAGGTGGACAGTGTTGGGGAACATGATCCATACATAGCAGGTGCATTCATGCAGGTCATTTCTTCTGTCCACTTAAGCCAGAGGAAGAGGCAGTGGTGAGCAGGAGAGGAGATGCAGCCAGCTCCCTATACAACTCCTGACACCTGGGGGTGGAAGGGATCTGCCTTATTTGGTGCTGATTCAAGGAAGGCATGGTACCCCATAGAGGGTGGCAGGGGACCCCTATGGGAAGAGCAAACTGCTAACAGTGAATTGAGAAGGTGATGGGTCTCACAGATTTAGAAAGTATTTCTTCTGTTTTCCAAATATTCTTTAAAACATATATATTACTTTCAAAACAGGGTAACTATCTACAGTAACAGTATTACAGGTGGGTTACAAATGGGTGGCCCTAGGAACAATTTCCCTGGCAACAGACACTCCAGGCAGCCAGACCACTCTTCTTAGAAATAGCAAAGGTGGATTTGTTCTTTTTTTAAAAAAAAAAACAAACATGGAAGCCTGGAAGGGCTCTGTGTTTTCCTGTAACTGCATATTGAAATCTGTGTCATTATCTTTCTTTCTTGACTTTATTCTTATAAATGACAGATGAGAGTTTGAATATTTTAGAATACAAATCTTCTTGTACTTTTTTCTATAAATAATTACTTTTAATTACATAGTGTTAGAAGCAAATTCTTGCCACCAAATATAAACCTTGCTTTTATTGGAAACAAAAATTCATACTCTGTTCTGAAACACAGTTATTCCTCATGAGCTCAGAGATCATGATGAGCCTTCAGAAGCAGCAGAGGCTGAGGATGATGCTATGACTTACTGTTTAGAATCTGCAGGTAGCTGAGGAAAGTATTCATTGCCAAGTTTCCCAGTTGAATTTCTTTTTTACACATCCCTGAAACAGGATGGTGGTGGTGGCTCATTTTCCTGTTCTAAAATGACTATTAAAATCTCCTTGGGAATAGTGCAATAGAAATATCATTTAAAATGAGAATAACACCTTCTATCATAAATGTCCGTGCTTCTATGCTTAAGCCTCCTCTTCAGAACCCCCCATGTTTTGCTTTTTTTTTTTCTTATAAAGATGCTGGGACATATGATTGGAACTCTAGGAACTCAAACTCTCATGCTTACTAATCTTCAGGCGTGGTCCTTCCACAAAAATTTTCTGAGTGCCTGCTCAGTGCCAGCTCCTGTTCCAGTTGCCTCGGGTGTGTTGATGAACACAACAGGTGGAGCCCTTGCCTCCTATGCAGAGATAAGCAATGACATAAAATGAGTCACTTATGTAATATGTTAGAAAATGATAAGGGATATGGATAGAACCAAACACAGAGCAAGGTATGGGGACCCTAGAGACCCAGCCAAGGAGATTATGGTCAGGAGGGGCTCCTGCACAGGTGACATGGCAGCTGTGCAGGAGGCAGGAAGGGACAAGGTGGGAATCACACATCAGAATTAAGGATTTCCCAGACCCAGGACCTACTGGGGCCTTCCTACTCTCCAGTCCCTTCTATAAATGATAAGATGGCACTAAATGCATTTCAGGTCTATTTCAGTGTTAGTGTTCTATTTAAAGCACTCTGAAGACCTGTTTGGGTACCTGTCTCCTTTGTGACGTCTCCCCAGCCTAATCCAGATTAACAGTTTTAGTCTCACTACTTAGCCAGCCACACTGCAAATGGTGGAAAAGCTACTTCTTCCAGTTATTAAAAAAAAATTGATCAATTATATCCAAGATTTCAATTTTTAGAACATGAGTTTAAAACTGATTTCTACTACCATATTTTTGCTTTCTTATTCTACTTAAGATATGCATATGATATGCTTCAGTGGGTATTAAACTGTTGCCCCTTTTCCTCCTTTAACTGGTCTTAAAAACCTCTATAGGTCTTACATTTCCATCTACCTATCACTGGTTGTTGAGGCAGTGATGGGGAGATGGGACCACAATGGGGCTACATCATGCACTGGATGAGATGCCCACGGAGTGTCTTTGAATCTGATGGGCAGAGTTTCCATCCTGGCTCAGCCTTTTTGGTTGTGGCGATTACTGCTTTTGTGTTCAGACATGTTCTTTCTATGTTGCCCAGGCTGGTCTTAAACTCCTGGGCTCAGGTGATCCTCCTGCTTCAACCTCCTGAGGCTAAAGGTGCACCCCACCATGCCAGTTGAACCACTTTTAAAAATAAGCTCTAGTTTCCTGGGCAAATTACTCAACCTATCACATTCAGACTTTCTTCATCTTTATAACTGGATTGAAAAAGTAATACTTCCCTTGCAAGAACATTATGAAAATTAAAGGAGAAAACAAAATCAAGCACCTTGAAAACGCTGGGACATGTAGATACAATGTGAAACCCACTGCTGCTGCTGTGCTGTGTTTGTCATTATTGTTGTCATTATTATTCTGACTTATAAAATATGTCCTAGTCTACCCTGTACTTTCACCTCCGGCCTGGGTGCCGCGGAGAATGTACTTGTATGAAAACAGGCTCTGCCACCCACCAGCTGTGTAATCAGTTGACTGTATCCCTTCTGAGCCTCAAGGAACCTACCTGTAAAATGGGTATGATCATAATTTTGCCTCGTAGAGGTGTTCTGAGAACCACACAAGTGAGTGCATATAGTAAAACATGTCTAATAGTGCCTGGCAGTGTTAACAAGGAGGTGTTCAATAGACATTTGAATGCTGCTCCCTGGGGCCCTGGCTCTGCTGCTCACACACTGTGGCAAGTTTTCTCCTCAAGGAGCTGCCATTCCTCCCTACAAAGGAAAGAGAGAGCAGTAACAGCTACCCTAGAAGCTTCTTGCAATGATTAACCTTCCCCTAAGTGTAAGCTTCACTGAGGCAAGGATTTCCAGAGACTAAAATAGAGCCGAGCACCCAGTCAGTATATTTTTGATAACTGAATGAGTTGAACGAGATCACGTGCATAAGAGGCATACCGTACAAATTCTATATACACATTGAGATTCCTTAGTTTTCAGTGTGTTTCTTATATATTATTCTACTTTCTTTTCCTTTTTCCAAATAATGTGGGTGTCTCCGGGGAGCCAGCATCTGTTTATAAATTGCAATTTTCAACACTTTAAAACCTACCTGCAAAGCAGTGATGCAGGTGTTCCCTTTCCGTTCCCAGCAAGGAGGTCTCTGATTGATGTGAACTCCATGCATAAACAGATGCTCCCTGGCACCTCCTTCCTCTGCTGCTGTACATTAATGAGTAAATGGTTAACAAGTTGTTAAGTGGCCGCAGTGGCTCCAAGTTGTTCCCTGAGTCCGATGCTACCACAGTCCTACTGCAGAGGTGTCTCCTTAGGAATGCCTGACACAGTGTGGCCAGAGAGCCTTAGCTCCCAGGCCTGGGGAGAACTCTGGCTGCAGGGACACCCCCCACACACACACAAAAGTGATACCTGCAAGCTCCCAAACACAGCCCCCGATTACCCTGTGCTCTCTTTTTCTCTTCTGAATATCATACTTTGGTCTGGAACAGATGGCATGAAGCCAGAGAGACATGCTAATAGCTCTCTCCAGAAAAGTGTGCACAACCCATCTGTTAGCTCCTTGTAAAACAAAAAAGAAAGGATGGGAGGGAGAAAAAAAATCCACCACCAACAACAGAATCAACAGGGATCACAGCACTTGTGGATCCCAGAATTCTACTGTACTCCTGGAAAAATGCTACGAAACATTGATTCCTTTACAGCTCATTCACCCTAATGTTGGGTCTTTCTCCGGTGTTGAGCCTTTATGGAGCTGCTGATTGAGCCAAAACTGCACTAGGCATAGGGGGAGAGAGAATAAAGGGTTTCTGCTGGCAGGTGGTTGTTAATTGTCTCATGAGGGAAGACAGAATAACCAGGCAAGTACAACACCTGGTGGCAAGTGTCATGACAGAGGGGACCACACAGAACTGTGGAAACCCAGAGAAAGACCAGATGCACTCAAGGCCAGCAAAAGCTTCCAGTAGAGGGGACAGGAACTGAGCCTGTCAGGGTTAGGCACATGAGGAATTGGGTGGTGGACCAGACAGACAAAGGCAGGTGGGGTGTTGTTTTCAACTGCTGGAAAGAAGATGCCAAATAGGATAGGAATTGAAGATGGCGATGAAGAGATATGAGGGGCTGACCACCAAGGGCTCCTAGCCATGCCTTGGCATCTGAGCCTTACAATCAAGATGATGAGCACCATGCAGATGGTCCCTGACTTACAACTAAATTACAATGTTTTGACTTAAGGTTTTTATACTTTACAATGCTGTGAAAGCAATACCCACTCATTAGAAAAGGTACTTTTATTGTGAATTTTGGGCCAATGATATACAGTATAGAACTGGGCCAATGATATACAGTACAGTACTCTGCTCTGATACTTGGCAGATGTTGGGATCTATACCTCCTGGTCAGCCCTGCCATCCCGAGTACCTGCTACAGTGTTCTGTGTTGCTAAGCTACAATGTTTGGCAGGTTGAATGCAGCATCAACTTATAAAATTTTCAGTGTACTCTGGGTTTACTAGGGTATAACCACATCATAAGTCAAGGAACACCTGTATTTGCATTTTAGAATGATCCACATCGGCAATGAGAAGGATGGAATAAAAACTAAGCAAAAAAAAAAAAAAATAGGCTAAGTAGAAACTGAAGTCTCAACCCATTCACCAAAATCATGGTCATCAAGGCCAGGGTCATTGAAAGTTCTGTGGTTGGTCTCAACCTGTGAGACCCAGCACCCTCTTTTTATAAAATATATTTGCAACATCTCCTTTAATAACTTGAAATTAAATTCATAGATAATAATGTAACTTAACTACACAAGTTTTCAAAAATCAACACAATATCCTAATGATAACATAAAGTAGAAATAGAAGAAAGCTAATGTATACTAAAAATAAGCATTACTGTAAGGAAATAGACATGAGCTTATAAGATATAGTAAATAATCAGATGCATATACCTATAAATAGTATCACCTCTGAAACCTATAGCTACAAGTGCAGACTGGCACACATGCTGAGCAGGGTTCCTAGCAGGGACTGCTATTTTCCAAAATGGCAGACAACTCCTGAGTGTTACAAATAAAACAAAAAACAGTTTCTCCTCAATGTACACACTTGTTACATTCCTAGAAAATTAAGTGCATTAAAACTGTGGAAAAAAAATTGAATTTCCATGTAATTCAAAGTCAATTCTAGGTTCAAATAATCATAAATAGGATTTGAAGAAATTCTTTGTTTTGTGCATTATTCCCACACCTTGTAGAATGTCTACTGTCAATGCTGGGAGGCCCTGAAATGCCAATAGGGTTCACCCTCTCCAGTTACCATTACAACCAAAACCCTCGCTCCAATTTCCCTAGTCATCCCTAGGGGGCAGTAGCGCTGGCAGAATTAGTAGATTCAAGCTACTGCATCAAAACTTGAGGCAATGTAAGCAAGTGTCAAGTTTGAAATGCCGTCAGCCATTCCTCTTCACCCCTCCTCAGGGAAGTTGGACCGTACCACAAGGAGATTCTCTTGTTTTGTTTGTTGACATCTCTGTCTCTTTCCATAAAGGCATTTAATATTGCTAGATTAATCAGTAAGAAGCCCATGTTTTCTGTGCCTCCCTCAGACCTTCTTTCGGGGGACACATAACATGTGGGGCAAATTAGATACCTTGCCAGAAAATGCCCAGGCTTTGAAGATTAACTGGATCCCATATCAATCGGTTGAGGGGCAGGTGGATCTGAGACTGGCCTATGGAGTGAGGTCCCCTGTACACCATTTCTCTGGGCTCCCCAGAATTAGAGACATGGCCCATGATGTGATCAGTGCCACTGCCCTCACCCATTGTCCTTCTGGATGTTGCTAGGATACCCTGCATCCGCTACTCTTTCTGTTCTGGTCTCACTGTACTGTACCTGCAAATTCCTTCTGGCAGCCATGAAGATGCTTGATACTCTCTGCTCTTCCTGGATGGCCATTGTCTCCCAGACTCAGCTATACAGGCAGGTGGCCATTATGCCCGCTGAGAAGCATGAGGATCACTGGAAGCACACAGGAGTTTCCTGTGGGCCTGTAGTGTGCTAACACATTCCATGGTAGCCAGGTTCTTGGACTGTGAAAGATGAAAATTGGTCTTGGCCATCTGGTGGAACAGGGTGTCACAAAGGAAAGAGAACTGGCTGGGGACAGACAACCTCAGTTTAGATCCTGATCCTACCTCATGCAACCCATGTGACCTTAAACAAGTTGCTTTTCTTCTCTAAGCACCAATTTCCTCATCTCTAGAATAGAAATAATAATATATGCCATGCAGGAATTTTGTGAAGATGTAAAACAGTATACTAGCACATTCCTGATATTTAATAAGTAGAAATTATAGCTATTACTATTGCTATTATAATAAATGTCACCTCTGCTCCTGTTAAAATATATATATATATATATATATATATATATATATATATATATATATATATGCTGATAAGAATGATACAATGAAGAATTCTTATGGTCATATATTTGAGTACATACTCCAGAGTTTTGCAGTGCTCAGCCCATTACCACTGGGCTTATTTTGAGAGGCTCTAAATGGACACCAGTCTTCAATTTATTTCTCTAAAATTGGAATAATAATGATAATACAGAAATAATGCCCATAGTTACTACTGCATGTCAGTTATATATCAAGCAGGGTACTAAGTACTTTACAGTCTCTGATTCAAACTATAGTAATAGCTACCATTTACTGAATACAGTCTTGGTGTTAGGAGCAGTACTCTGCACATGAAATATGTCATCCCAATTAATGCTCAAGCCATCCCATGCATCTTGTGCCCACTTTACAGATAAGGATATATATATATATATATATATATATATATATATATATATATATATATATATATATATATATATATAAATGTTGTCCAAGTTACACAGGTGAGAATTGGAACTTAAATTTTACCCTAAGCCTTGAAGGTTTCACTTTGCACATGGCCTTGGTGCTGAAGAGAAAGTAACCTGTTATTGCAAAGAGCCTGACTCTTAACTTCAGCAATAGAAATTGTCCAGCATGTCCAAGGAGAGGCCAGGTCAAAACTCTGGCACCCCAGCTTTCCAGGCTTCTGTCCCTTCTGCGAGACACCAGTTCCTGAGGCTATGAGATTGGGAAACTTTAACAACTATGCAATGTATTATCATCCCCCAGGCACCTGCAGGACTCACCCCCACTCATTCTAGATTCTGCTTAGGAATCATCTTCCTGGCCAGTTCTCTGGAAGGCAGGCTCCATGAGATCAGGGACTCTTGTCTTATTCGTGTTGGTATAGCTGGTCCCTAGCACACAGCCTGGCACAGCTGGAGATGGATATATATTTGTCAATCACTTAAATCCACAAAGTCTTCTTTTCCAGGACGCCAACTCTCCTTTTCTCGCCCTTCCAGGTTATGTTGCAATGGGCGCCGTCCTCCCATCCTTCTGGGGCCAGCAGCCCCTCGTCCAACAGCAGATCGCCATGGGTGCTCAGCCACCAGTCGCTCAGGTGATGCCGGGGGCTCAGCCCATCGCATGGGGCCAGCCGGGTCTCTTTCCTGCCACTCAGCAGCCCTGGCCAGCTGTGGCCGGGCAGTTTCCGCCAGCCGCCTTCATGCCCACACAAACTGTTATGCCTTTGCCAGCTGCCATGTTCCAGGGTCCCCTCACCCCCCTTGCAACCATCCCAGGCACGAGTGACTCCACCAGGTCAAGTCCACAGACCGACAAGCCCAGGCAGAAAATGGGGAAAGAAATGTTTAAGGATTTCCAGATGGTCCAGCCTCCACCCGTGCCCTCCCGCAAACCCGACCAGCCCTCCCTCACCTGTACCTCAGAGGCCTTCTCCAGTTACTTCAACAAAGTCGGGGTGGCACAGGATACAGACGACTGTGATGACTTTGACATCTCCCAGTTGAATTTGACCCCTGTGACTTCTACCACACCATCGACCAACTCACGTGAGTGCCCTTTGCTTGGGACATATAACCCAATGACAGTGATGCCTGGTTTCGGGAAGTGAGGCTTCTGGAGTCAGGAGGCTCATCTCTGCATTAATCAGGGTTGATGATTAGTGATACCACTACTAGCGATCATAACAGCTGCTGATCTAGGCATCAAAGATACATGCACACCTTCTCCTTATGCTCTAGGTTGATTTTTTGGACTCATAACCACGCTGATCACAAATTTTGTTAGATTTGTTTGGCAGATAATGGACCAAGTTCTAGAATTGAATACAAGCCTGGTATTTTTCCACTACGTCACTCTGCCTCTTAGCGTTTTGTTAGTCTGCTCATTTCATTTATGTACAACCCAGCTTGTGGCACACAAATTTTGGTATGGCTTATAGGAATGAAAATGAATGATATATATAATTTTTTTTAATATTTAGGGATTAGGTTTAAAGATCAGAATAGAAAATTTAGATCAGGAGAAAATTTGAAGTGAGGTCTAGCTGCCGTAAGGGCTTGTATGGCTGTGATAGAAGCTCAAAGCTTCCAGAAGTCCGAGAAGAAAAGATGGTGGAGTAGGAACTTCTGGATGGGGGATGTGGAGGTCATCTTCATTCCTCACTGGTTTTGTGCTTTGGGACCAGGAATTGTAGTAATCGTATTTCTATGAGCTTCATGTTCCTCATCTGCGTAAGGCTATGGGTTATTGAAAGGATTTAGCACATGTACTAAAACATAAACATCACAGAACTGGAAATAGGATTACATATTTGTTAAGTGGCTCTATGTAAGGTCCTGGCACAGGTTCCTACTGCTGGCTTCTCTACAAGCTGCATCTTAGGACAGGCATGTGGCTTCTGGGCCACTCGGGGGGGAGGCTCGGATGAGCAGCTGTCTTCCTTATATGCCCCGTGCTTGGTGATTCTACCCAGCCCTCTCCTCCCCTTCAGACCTCTCAAAAACAGTCAACTGTGCAGCCCAAATCAGAATCCAGATACACTAGGGCACTCGTATGCTTGTTTGATACAATTTCAGGGAAGGTGTTCTGGTGACTTAGCCTGTGCTTTGACAGTTGATAGGGGAAAGAAAAGGCTCATGGTACAGTGAGTTTGGCATTTTCATTACTGTCACTAGTGATATGGATCACTGCATGGCCAATACATGAATAGTCAAAAAAAAAAACAAAACACCTAATGTTAATACAATTAGATTGTGTCATTTCAGCCAGGCTAAGAATGCAGTTCTGAAAATGAATGCTTTCTATGTGTGTAAGCAACCTGCTGGCTCTTAGGCCACAGGTTCCACATGGTGGGGGCATCTCTGCCAACTCATAAGGTTTCCACAACAAAGAATGATGAATAGAAAATGAAATGCTAAAGAAATAACAGCTAGCATAAATGAGCAAGCATCTTTTAAAATCCAGTGTCTTTCTTTCAAAGGACTTTATGCCAGCTACAAACAAGAGGGAAGTTTAAGTTTTTTGAGGACAGGGAATATGTCTTTATCGTCTCTACCCTTCTAATAACGTGAGCACAGTGCCTAGCACATGGGAGGCATTTGGGAAAGGTTGTAGAGAGTGAAATGACCCAAATAAAGGCAAATTTAGCTATCATTGGGTATTAGAACAGAATTTTGCAATCTTGGTACTATTGATATTTGGAGCCAAATTATTTTTTGTCCTAAGGATCTGTCCAGCATGTTGTAGAAACTTTAGCAGCAATTTTAGTCTCTACTCGCACAAAATGCAAGTACACTTCATTCCTTCCCTCTTCTTTAATTGCCGAAATTAAGAACCACTATTTTAGAGTACAGATATATTCTGCAAAACCTTCTAAAGATTAAGATATAATGTATGAAATATGATATGTCAAGAGTTTTGTAATGTTTTGAACAACCAATTAAAAAAAAAGATATACTTGCATAAACTAGTCATGTCTCCCATTGATTTCATGGGGTAAGCTTGAGCAATATACCTGTCACAGTTGGCAGTTTAGCCTGAGTTCTTGGCTTTTAGTGAGCAATTAACCACTTCAAACATAATTCAGAATTCAATTCAGTTGACGTTTACTAAATATCCACTGTCCATCAGGGTGTTTTCATATGGCTTTAAACCCACTACAGCTAGTTTGTTTCCAAATCATCTCAAGAAATACAACAGACTTTCTTTCAAGTGAAACAACTTAATATTTTGTTTTTAAAGAAAATGAGTCAAACTGGTCTTTATCTCCCTTGATGTCCTCTTGAAAATGTTACGGAGTAGAGGATTGGTTGGACCAAAAAGGGAGCCTCAAACAGGAACAGAAAGGCACAGCTGGGACAAACAGTATCAGACATGGCTGTGTCACATCCCCGGGCTACTGTTTCACAGCTGTGTCAGCCCTTAGCAAGTGACCACACCTCTCTGGGCTGTAGTTTCTATCATTTGTTGGGGAAAAGACACAACAGCACCTTACAGTTGCCTGTATTGTAGAGAATGGAAATGGAAAGTGCCCAGCACAGCATTTGACTCATTGGCACATTACGAATAATAAAGGGTTTGAAATAGCATCACTATTCTAAAGATAGGTTCATCAGGGTAAAAGGTACACACTGAGTTTTACAATCACTCTCTGTCTGGTAAGCTGCCAGATTTTCTAAGTTCTAGAATGCTACAACAAGATGGTCTTATCAGTGGCATTGAAATTCTGCTGTTAAATCAATATCACCTCCTTACTTAGGGCCAAGCCAGGAGGACTGATCTTTTCTATGCCAAATTAGGAATTATTAAAAGCAGAGTCATTTCCAGTACATATTTGTTATAAACCTTGGAACAAAGGAGAGGAGGGGAAATGAGAGAAGGTCCATGCACAAACTGCACTTTCTTACAGAATCAGGTACCAGCTATGAGGTTGCCATCAGTCACATCTGTTCTCCCAGATCCCTGAGACCTTCTGTCTTCAACATGTGTTTATTGACTATTTACTCCATGCCAGGAATCAAAGATTGGTCCTACCAGTTGCCATGAACAAATCAGCAAACTTCATTTTCCGTATCTTTTTTAAAATATTTTTTTAGTTGTAGTTGGACACAATACCTTTATTTTATTTATTTATTTTCATGTGGTGCTGATGATTGAACCAGCACCTCACACATGCTAGGCAAGCATTCCACCACTGAGCCACAACCCCCAGCCCCCAATTTCCATATCTTTAAAACTGGGATAACATCCAACTCAGAGAGGCTCTGAGAAGATCAGAGATAGTGTCTGTATAGTTTCTAACAATGCCTGACACAGAAAAGGCACTCAATGAATGTGCCCTCTGATGGAAGAAAAGAAAAAGCAAGCCACAGCCCAGCAATTTCCCCCTTGTATGTGCATCAGAATCACCTGGAAAGGGCTGCTAAACCAGTTTCTGATTCAGTAGATCTAGGAGAGGGTCCAAAGATTGGCATCCCTAATATTCCCAGGTGCTACTCCCACTGCTGGTTTAGGAACCATCCCTTGAGAACCACTACCTTATCCATCAGGGTGGACCAGCTCCTTCCTTAAGATCAAGTGTGTGAGAGGACAAGATAAGCATGTACGGGAGGAATTCGAACGTTCCACTGATCTAGCTTGGGATGAGGAGAAGAATCCTGTGACTTGATTCAAATATAAGCAAATTCCTGAGCTTTCTGTGGGATATTCTAGTTGCAGCCAGACACTTATGATGTTTCCTCTTTTTCGCCTGGTCTCCGTGTAGCTCCAACCCCAGCCCCTAGGCAGAGCTCTCCATCCAAATCATCTGCGTCCCATGCCAGTGATCCGACCACAGATGATATCTTTGAAGAGGGTTTTGAAAGTCCCAGCAAAAGTGAAGAGCAAGAAGCTGTAAGTGACTGGTTTTGTTGTTTCTGTTTTTTGGTTTCCCTTAAAATTGAAGCTTCCCTATCTGGAATGGACGGTGCACAAGGATGCCTGCATGGAAGAGAAAGCTGGCTCAGACTCAAGTTCTAAAGGGTGGCTTGAAGGGGCTTTGTTTTATGTTCAAATGAGTCAGCCACAGAACGCTGTCCTATTTTTTTAAGTCATAAGAGCCCTTGCATTTGTGGGGTGGCATCCTCCAACTAAAGTTTTGCTCTCCTTGCGAATAACCACTTGTGTGTGCTGCATGAAAATATGCCAAGTTGTTTTATATTTTCAGTTGTTGAAAACAGAAAAAAAAAAAAAGTGTTATCTTCTTGTGTTCTAGCCTGATGGATCACAGGCCTCCTCCACCAGTGATCCATTTGGTGAAACCAGTGGTGAGCCCCGTGGTGATAATATAAGTCCACAGGCCGGTAGCTAGATAGCGCAGGTCTGGGTAGGTATCTGTCCTTTTGATCTTCTTTACCCTTAAGCCAGCTGCTTTCCTTCCTGCTCTGCTTGTTCTTGTTTCTACAGCCTTATCCCCAGTCTTTGTACATTCTTCCCTTGCCTGCTCTGTATTCCCATGTCTGCACCATCTCTCCTTGCCTGTGCTCCATTACCTGTATCTGTACCATCTTTCCTTGCCCATGCTCCATTACCTATGTCTGCACCATCTCTCCTTGCCTGGTTTCTATTTTCCACTTTGCTTTTCCTCATGGATGAATGACCTTTGACATATACCAGGAGGTAGAGCTTGGGGCGGCGGGAGGGGGGGCGCCGGGGGGAGTAGGGCATGGTCATGTTATTTTTATCAACGATACATTCTGAGTGGGTGGTGATAGAGTGAGGCACGGTCAACACCACATAATGTGGATTTAGTTTCTAAAAGCACCAGAGTTCTGAGATGGGCGCATTCTGCCCACACTGATAATTTCTCAGTGAGTTGTGGTCCAGATGTTTTAATCTTTTAAGCAAATGTCACTGCATTTGCCTATATGCCACAGATCTAAAGAGGTCACCAGTCATACACACGGAGAAGCCAGACTACAAAGCAAAACCAAGCAGGGCTTGAAATAAGATTGATAAAGATGTGAGATCATGGTAGCCCCTTTTCATCCAGCCAGAAAGGGCCCTGTACCCGCTTCCAATATGACAGTGAAATTCAAAGCCACTTGGTGAGGCTCTGCCGTTTTGCACCTGTGTCGTCGTAGCCTGTGATTTGCCACGGAATCACTTCAGATCCCATCAGCAGCTGCTTTGAGAGAGGTGTACTTACATTTGCTACAAGTGTCTTTTTGGCACTTGAATTTCAATACATCTGATTTGATGGAAAGAAAGAAGAGCTGATAGAGCGAACCTCCTTGGGATATAGAAGTACACCTTGTTACCCAGACGTGATTTCTAAGGTCACTCCTTGACAAATGTGTTCGATTTTCAGACACTTTCTTAGCTTTCCATAAACATATAGGACTACGAGGCCAAATCCAAAGAGCTCCTTTTTAAAAGTCCTGAACGGCATGATCAGAGCCATTAAAATGTTAAATAGTTTTCCCCACTCATCAATGGAGTCTAAGGCTACTTCAGGATCATTCTCTGTCCAGACATAGGTTATTTAGACAGTTATTGAAAGCCAATATAGTATTCTGAGAGTACATTTTGTTGATAGGTTTTATGATTAAAGAACTTAACATACTGTATATTTGGCCACATCTTATAACAGGTCAATACACGTCACAATATATCATGCCACGTAGAACCACCTACTGCTCATTTACAGATTCACTCTTGCAAAACTATTTCAGGAGATGGTTTATTAATTTCATGTCGGTGCTCTAGGAAAGAGAAAAGTTGGGGATTATGGGAGGGCTTCTCAGGATGGCTGCCCAGAAGGACATTTTTTGGGGGGTGGGCGCAAGTAGCTTAGTTCTAAAGCACCCCTGGGTTCAATCCCCAGTACCAAAAAAAAAAAAGAAAGAAAGAAAAGAAAGGTGGTATGGAACTGAGGTCATACCTGGGAGCAGGTGACAGTGGACAGGGGTTCCTCTGGCAGGGCCCACCAGAAAACTTGCTGAGCTGTCACCTCTTCAGCTTTCACCTTACCAGGTGTGTCCCACCTGTGCGTTTGAGGTAATGACCTGAGCTCTACTTCTTTCTGGTCACACATTGTTGACCTGCCACTGGCCCCACCAAGTCAGAGCCACCCCTTCTGTGTCCAGAGGCTGAGTCCACAACAGACCACCACCTTTCCCTGCTAGGATCCCATTCACTGGCTTCTCCAATAACTTATGCCTCTCTGTGCTTCTTCACATCCTGGCCCATGCTGTGCCCAGTACAGCTGTCCACCATTGTGCTTCGGCCCAACTGCAGTCATCTGCTCAGCTTCAGAGACACCCGGTACCAGCACAATGTGAAGCACTTTAAGCCCTACCAAGTATTGCTGCTTGCAATGTTTCAAGCCGCCCAGGAGGTTTTCATATGTTGTACTTCAAGTGCTCAACCTTGCCTTGAAATTTTTGATGAATGAACTAGAGGTAGCAAGCCATTCATCAGGATAACAGCAAACATCATCTAAAATTGAAGTTCTTCTAAAAACAAAGGTGACTAACACCATTTGTAGACCAATGTATCAAGCCCTCATCTTCACGAGCCTGTTTAGTTGGAGGCAACCCTACAAACTGAACGGTTTCATGGGGCTTTGGTCTGTCCCACAATTGATGCTGCATCCAGCACCCAGGCCATGGCTGAGTTGCAAAAAGACATAGCATGGAATAGCGGGAAGAGCTTTGCATTTGGAACTTGAGTTCAAATCCTAACTCAGCCAATTTGTGGTGGGAAATCTTGGGCAAGAACCATTATTTCTTTTGAGTATTGGTTTCTCCATTTACTGGAAGAGGCTTATATTATCTCTGATGTTAACTGAGATAGCACATGTCAAGTCTCTAGCAAGGAGACCAACATGGGATGCTCAAATTATCTAGGTTCTGGGGTAATGTTGTCTGATTTCAGAATCTGATTCCAACACTTCTTATTTATGGGATCCTTCTGAGATTTCATAATCATTCTCTAATCTTATTTTATTCATCAAAAAATAGGGATAAAATTCATGTCTGTTTCATAGAGTTACACGCCAAGTAAGTGAAGTCATGTATATGGAATTCTAAGTACAGTGTCTTGCACATAGAAAGCATCCCAGAGATGCTTGGCTCTTGTCACCTCCACACCACCTCCACCACTGCCGCCAACACCACCACCACCATCATCATCACCATCATTGACATCATTACCACCATCATCAGTACTAATACCACCACCATCATCACCAGAACCACCATTATCACCATCACCATTGACATCATCACTACCATCATCAGTACTGGTACCACCACCACCATTATCATCACCACCACCACTATCATCACCACCACTGTCATCAGCACTAGTACCACAACCATATCCACCATCATGATCCACCATAACCATCAACTTTACACATGTGCTCAACAAATGTTGATTTTCTTTGCTACCTTAGATTTTATACACTTATCCCTTATGTTGGATAATGCCATTATCTGGGAGGTTTTACTTGATACCTTCTGTGTCCACATAATTGATTTTCCATATGTCTCAAACCAGCTTTGGGGTGGGGGTAGAGAAAAGAAAAAGTCTGCTCGGTAGCTCTCTGGATTGCCTAGTCCCATAATCAGAATGATCCCAGTTTGGAGCCTCATAGGCCACCTCCCACTTCCAAAAAAATAAGCAGTATTCGATTTACATGTGATTCATGATAAATCCTTTCCAGCTCCAGAAGAGAGCCAGACTGTAATCTTTGGTGAAGCAATTTTCTCTCTTTGAAAGCTTAGCCTGGCCATTTCACAGTTCCCTATCACAAATTGTGTGCCAAGGGGCTGGTGCCAGCCTTGCAGACAGATCCTCTATAATCCCCACTGGGAAAGCCTGAATGAGCCTTTCTAGGTCCTTCCATCAACAACAACACAGGCCACATGAGATCTTTTTGTCTCTGTCCCCCATCACCCATCCACCCAACTAGAAATGTACTGATGTACTGACAGCAATTGCATGGTGCCTTTCTGGACATTTGGAAAGGGGATCCCATGCAGTGATGGTTATGTCTGTGGCTTTATTTTCTCCTGAACTTTCATATAGTAGGGAAGCAAGAGTCCCATCCTTCTTATCACCCTTGCAACCATTATCTCCAGCTGTTTTTTATTAGAAATAGCCACACAGTTCTGAGTAAGCAGGGATGGCATCTGTTGATAAGTTAAACCCTATCACACCAAAGTAAGAGAAAACAGGCAGACTCAGTCCCTGCAGGTGGAAGCTTTGGGGCCAGTTGCAAACATTTCTGTTTTAGCAATAAAGGAAAATATCTTCAATTATTTCCCTCCCCGTGCCTCCACCTTCCTATTGGGAAAATCATGTGTCTTGGAAAGACTGAGTCAACAGGAGCAAAAAAGAACCAAAGTAATATTATAATGGCTGGTGAGGGAATGGCAGGTAGTTTATACTTCACTGATGTGTTGCTGGAGCAATTTTAAGGGCAAAATGTTAGCTTTTGAGGAGATGAAAGAAAAATGAAAACATTTATTTGGTTAAATGGCTAAGTAAATAAACTGCCTATCAGACTTCCCCAGCTGTCAAGTCAAAGTAGCATCTGTAACAATGGGAATTGTTTGGTCTCTCTCCCTTTGTAGCAATAGATAGTGCCATAAATAATAAGTTGCTGTCATTTTTTTAATACTGATCTTCATAGCGGGAACTCATGACATATAAAGTATTACCTGGTAGATTTCTCGCATTCAAGGGACGATAATGCTTTGGGAGGAGGAATCAAAGGAAAGAGGGAGAGAAAAAGGATGAAAGGATGGAAGGAAGGAAGGAAGGAATGAAGGAAGGAAGGAAGGAAGGAAGACAGGAAGACAGACACAGAGCCAGCGTCCTTGAGTTTGATATGGCTCCAAAGATGGTGAATTTGAGCAAATCTCTCTCTCCTCATCTAAAGAAATACAAATGCAGCAGCTTCCTTTCCAACTTATTCAAGAATCACATAATATCATGAATATGCAAGTGTTTTGTCAGCTTTGAAAATAATAATACATGGATTATTATTACTCTTGTTTTTAAATAGAACTGAACAATATAGCCTTAAAAAAATCATTAAAATGATAAATCAAAGCTGTCCATTTCACGGATATACAATTCAGAGGCAAGTCCAGCCTCAGCTTTGGAGGGAACAATGTCCCACGTGTTCAGACCTTCATGAAGGGACACACTTGGGGAGTAGTTCAGTCACAAGGTGGCCAGGGTCTGGTGGGCTCAGTGCCAAGAAATACTTAAAAGCTGGAATGGCAGGAGATAAGACAGAAGGGATGTGAGAGGTGAAGAAGGAGTCGTAAACTGGAGTGGCACCCGGTTCCCTGACATGGTGAGCTAAGTGGTGCCCATCACTGTGCCAAAGAACACAGCAGCATGGTTGAGCATAAAGAAGGCAAGTTTACTTTGGGACTGACTATGCTTGAGGTGTCCATAAGACATTTAAGTCCAGATACCAGTAGGCTCCTGGATACAACCTCTGGAGGTTGAAAGAGAAACCAGGCTAGATATGAAGGTCCCAATATAGGTCTCAGCCATTGGAGTAGTGGGCAAAAAGAATACACTTCCAGATCATAACTTGGTGGACTCTCTGGATTATTTATGCTCTATGGGTCGTGTAGTCTATTGCAACTGCTGACTGTTGTAAGCAGGACAGCAGCCAAAGACAGTGTGCATCAATGTGGGTGTGCAATGTTCTAATAATACGTTATTTGCAAAAACAGGCAGCTGCCAGAATTGGCTAACAGATTATAGTTTACTGATCCTTGAGTTAACACACTCACTGTTTCTAGAATTACTCTGTGGGAGGGAATTTCAATGCCTTTTATCCAATACTATTAATATAATATATTTTTAAGTTACTAGCACCACTGAATTCAGTCTTCATATGATTCTTTAATATTTTTATTGGTCCCACTATATATATATATGACAGGTAAAGTAGAGAGATTACTTCTTGCTGAAATCCTAAGATCCATATGAAATAGAGCAAGGATTGGAATCTAGATGCAGATTAAGTTAACTCGGGAGCACTCAAAGAGGATCAGAGTGGTTCCACTTGGGTTTAGCAGCACCCTTCTGACATAGCAGATAAGTGACATGAGGCTGATGGCTTCATTTCTGAATTTTGAAGAATTTTCTACCCTAACAGCTGGACTTCTAGGCAGAAACTAATCACAAAGCTTTATTTTTCTTTTTCTTTGAAACAACAAAGGAAAAGAAGACTCCCACCTCTAAAGATCCTTCATGGTGTACAAGCTCACTTATTCTCACCATCTCATGGGGTAGATGTTACAAGCCTGGTTTTACAGATGAGGAAACTGAAGCCCAGGTAGGGGAAATGCTTGCCTAAGCTCATACAGGCATCTAGGAGGATTGCTGAGATCTTTCTGGTTCCAGAAACACAGGCATTTTCCATAACTTACCCATACGTTGATTCAGATAGAACTTTGTGTGTTTTCAGCCTCACTTACTCTCTTCTGCCTATTACCAACTTTTTTCATTTGCCAAGCCCGGAAATTTGAAGTCCCCACTGACCTAGGTCACATGCTAGAGCTGAAAGACCATGAGACTGAAGTTGCTGCCTGCACAGGACAGTGCTGAGGGACTCAAGCTTTGCTCAGCTCCTAGCTCCAGTCTGACCCCTACCTTGGACACTGATCCTACCCGAGACTTCCCAGCATGGGCATCGATGAGCTTTTTCAACCAGCAAACTGCATGGTACACCTTGACCTCACATCTGAGACCCATCTCTCTCAGCATGTGGTGTCTTCTCCTCATCTAGTAAAGGTATGTCTCTTTTGGCATACCTTTGCTAGGTGTGGCCAAGCTTCCCAAAATAAACACAATACACAGAAAATGACAATAAAGTCATAAGAACAATTTTTCCTGACTTCCAAGAGGGTGATGTTGCAATGTGATATAGGAAATACTTGCCCTTATACTTCATGACAAAGAGCCAGGAACAAGAGGCAGAAACAAGCCAAGAAAGAAAGGAAATCCAAGCCGTGGGCCTCTCCCCTGGCTCTCTGCTCTCTCCCACATGGGACCTCAGTCTCTTTATCCAGGGCAGGAGTTATGAGACAAGGGCTTGCAGCTTTAATATTCAACAAGTAGGGATGAGTGGGAGTAGACTGGACGATGGGCCTCAGAAGACCTGGGACAGTTACAGGAAGCTGTAGAAAAAAAACAATCTAGACTTCAGTGATCAGGAACAGACCTGGGGTTGCTGGCACTAGGAGGTGGATTGACTGAGAAGGACCCAGGGGAAGTTGTTAGGTGAGGAAATGTTCGGTAGCTCACATGAGTATACAGATTTGTTGCAACTTATGAAATTACATTTAAAGGGGTATACTTTATTGTATCTAAATGACCCTCAATAAAGTTGATTTTAAAATAAGGAAGAGAATAAGTAAATTCATAGAGAATGAAAGTCTCATTAGTAGTTACCAGGGAATGGGGGTCAGGGGAGTAGGGCGTTATTGCTTATTGGTATAGAGTTTTGTGGGGGGTGGTAAAAGAGTTTTGGAAATAGTAGTAGTAACATCATCAACATAATTAATACCACCAAACCCTAAGTTAAAATGGCAAATGTTATGTTATTTATATTTTACCATGAAAAATATCTTTAAAAAAAAGAAATAGAGGGAATAATAACCCAGTATGTCTAAGCACTGCCCTGTGCCATCTGAATGACCTTGGACACTCACCACCCTGGAGAGTGTGGTTTCTTTGCTGAAATAGAGATGGGAACACCAGGGGTATACTCCCAGGAGGAGCTCAAGGGAGATCATGGGCATGATATAGGAAAGTCTTTTATAGCCTGTAGAATTTTCTGTAAACATAAGCTATTATTTCTCTAATTCTCTGAGTCCACTTTGCTGTTATACATGAGCACATGATTCATACTTAAAGAACTCACAGAGCAGTCTGCAAACAGTGGAAGTCTCTTATCCACAGGGCCTGCAGCCAGGTCTTTAGATTAATTCTGCATTTATTCTGCACACTTCCCTGGCTGATCCAGTGCCACTGTTATATTTCATAACAGAGAGCCCATTTGCAATTGCACCTATGTGCTATGAAGGAGAAGCGATTTGGACTGCTTAATAATCACTTGTGGTGATTAAAACCATCTCTGAGAAGGGAGGATGAAACACACATCCAAACACAAGGGGCCCTGTCTTCTTGAGGGTATCTCCCTGGGAAAGGTCCCTGTGTTTTCTCCTTTAGTCCTTACTTTCCACCCTTCTTTTGGAGGGGACCTCTGTCTATTCTTACAGGTGAAGACTCTGGAACCCAGGGGAATGGGACCCAGGAGTCCTGGGGTTACTAAGTGGGAGATGGCAAGGAAGAATACAGCCCCTGATGTCCAGGTCTTAGTGTTCTCTGTTGAACATCAATAATTTCACACATGTCAGCATCAAACAGGGCCCCTCAGGGATTGTGATGGGACAAAACAAATCATGGCCACTCACAGTCATGGCCAAGCACAAGCAAAACATGAACAGTGTCCAAACTGTAAAAATGACCAACTCCCCCTCTCCCCTGGCTTTAACCTTGCCCCATCCTTCCTGCCTTTCAGATAAGAATTATTAAGATCATCATAGAACTAACCGCACTTTGTGACACCATGAAAGCCAGAGAAAAACCTTTGTCCGTCATCTAACATCAGCTCACATCCTGTGATGAAATGCTCCCTGGTTCCCCTGTCTGCAATGAGGCATAACTTGGTCAACTCTGGGTGGTTCCAGGGGGTCTTAGGAACAGCACCTGAGGTCTTCCTGAGCCCAGACTACTGTGCTTCCATCTTTCACTGACCCTCTGAACACATAGGGTGTTTAACTTAGGGGAAAGCGTGGAGGGTTGATGGTGTTCTAGTTTTTACTATATAGTGTCCATTTACTTGTGATCCTCTAAAGATATTCCTGTCAAAATCACAGAGAAGCTAAAGTTTCTAAGCATTTGCCAACTTCCATTAGGAAAAGAGACGTTCACTTACTCACCCATACCTGAGTGTTCCTTGTTAGTGGACACGCCTCTTGCTCAGAATTTGGGATGCTGGCCTTCGAGGCACAGTGGAACTCGGGGCAGACACACTCAATGGTACCGTGACAGGAGTGGAGAGGGAGGTCTGTGTGAGGCACTGCAGGAGTTGGGAACTGAGTGGCTCCCCACCCTGACGAGTCCAGGAAAGCCTTTGTGTTTGAGCCAGATCTTAAAGCACCGATTCTCATGTAGAGCAAAGAAGGTCCAAAGAAACTGCCTGGGCAATGTCTCAAATGGGAAAATTCTGTCTGTTGTGTTAAGGTAAACGCAGATCCTGCAATCTGCATGGCTGAACCCAAGAAACCAGTGAGACAGGATGGAGAATTAAGAAAAACACACGCACATTTGGGCACAGGGGCGCACACCTATAATCCCAGCAGCTTGGAAGTCTAAGACAGAAGGATGGCAAGTTCAAAGCCAGCCTCAGAAAAAGTGAGGTGCTAAGCAACTCAGTGAGACCCTGTCTCTAAATAAAATACAAAATAGGGCTGGGGATGTGGCTCAGTGGTCGAGTGCCCCTGAGTTCAATTCCTAATACCGCCCCCCCACCCCCCAAAAAAGAAAAACATACAGATATTGAGAGAGAAAGCTGGGATCCGGTGGAACACTGCACTCTGATAGAGAAACAGTGTCTGAAGCACTGACCCAGCAAGTTTATTTATATAGGGTCTCATAATCAAGAAGTTAAGGACTATAGAGGCATTGCTTCTTGTGCACTAGAAAGTTATGGGGCTAGAAACATTTTTGTAGCTATTTCAATTGTTGGAACGCTTGGGGTTTCCTGTGGCACCCAGGAAGCCCATTGTTCAAAGTTTCTACTAAGTGGGAAGGCTTGAAGTGAAACTGGTGAAACACTGCAGTTATCTTGCTATGCTCAGAATCCTCTGTCCTGGGAGCTGGTGTTTGAGCTCCAAGCTATGAGCTACCAGGGGTCACTATCAGCTGGGAAGTTTTCAACTGGTGCCTTCCCACCGATAAATTCCTAAGTGTGGTGTCACCTCTGTCCAGGGGTCAGTTCAAAGCAATGATTCATTTGCCACTCTTGACATCCAGAGTGGGGTCAGGAAGGTGGAACATGGGAGGGAGTGGAAGTAGGTGAGGGGTTGGGGAAGGAGAGTCCATATTGGAAAGGCCTGTGTGCTGTCCCAAGGAGTTGACATTATCTTCCTGAGTCAGGAGGGCCATTTCAGGCAGGAGATTAACATGACCAAATCCATTTCAGAAAGATCATTTTGGCAGAGATAAAAAGAAAGATTTAAAAAAAAAAAAAACAAACATGATTTTTGTGACATAAAAGTTGAGTTTTGATTCATGGTCTATAAGGGATATTTATTAGCTCTAATGAACTACAAGACTAATGGGCCTTGTTTGCCCAGCTAAGGAGCTCCGATCTTAACCGGGGTGATGGCGAGCCTTTGAAAGATTTGAGGCACGACAGAGATGTGGTCACATCTGTCCAAAGAAAACAAAACCAAAAAAAAAAAAAAAATTCATCCATAGTGGGTTATGTTAATATGTGATTCCATTTAGTCTTTTTGGAATATTGAAAAAAGCTTGAAGACTCCATCGTGACCTTGCCAGAGAACAGGTTGGAAATTTCTGAATCAAATGATTTCTTAGCTCCCCTCTAACTCTGACAGTCTAAGGTTCTGTAACAAGGAAAGTAAAGCTATTGCCAAAACGTATAATGCATCACGGTGTCAGACTTTGGGATTATCTGCTGCTTGGGGTTTTCCACACCACTGCTCCCCTTCATTAGTGGGGATAATTGAGAGTTGACTGCAGTTGGTACCGCTGTTGTGATGGGCATTTGAGGCTAAATTCCGGCAAGCAGGAGATGTGTGAATATTTATCTCGGCTGCAGAAAGTGAATGCAGCATGGCATTAATTACCCCGTCTGCGCCTGCTGTCGTCCCCTGTTTTTAGGTGTCATTCTCAGTTGAATAAATTAGTTTCCAAAATTAGAATAGAGCAAATTGTAGGGTGAGATCAAGCCAGTCTGACTTCTTAGGGCACCCAGAAAGAATGGGCTCAGAAACTCAACCCAGGATACATGCAGATACCTAAGGAAATGCTTCTTCCCAGTCATGTGCATGACTATTTTTCTTTGTTTACTCTCCTTACTCCACCCCTGGAGTGCCCAGGGAAATAGACAGACAGACAGACAGACACACACACACACACACACACACAGTGACACTCATGTCTTAGCCCCTTACAACAGATATTTGAAACAGTCAAAGACATTGGCACAGAGTAGATCAGGTACTTAATAAATCATCTTGCTGTATGTTTTGATAAATTTGATTTTGAAAGAATAAAGCCAAGTTGAAGTGTGTTTAAAACAGAGGAATCACAACAGTGAAGAAACTAGAAACTGTCACAATCACTCACTGACAAAACAGAGGCTGTTTTTTGAGGACCCATGATCTGCGTTGTATATGTAAAATGGCAGAAGGTACCAGCAGGCAGTAACCCAGAGGAAGGAGGTGGAAAAATGGCTCTGGACCCTCTGTCATTGGACATGTGAAGAAGGATTGCAGTTCTTTCTGTTTCAGAGGGCAGCAAGAGGTGCGTGGGTGGAAAGCAAGAGGGGACCTATTAGCATTATTAGGTCGCAGAATAGGGTGTCTGCTAGGGCAGGGTATTCCTGCTCCCCAGAAAAACCCAAACAATGAACCCTGGCTCTGAGGGTCACAGCCCTGCATTCTACCCTGAGGGTGCTTCCTTAGTAACCCTGTGGTTGGAAGGGGGGGGGGAAGGAGAGCTCTCCTGCAGATTCCTCATCTCTGTACTGGTGGGCCTGGGCCTTATCTTGCAGGTCCTCTCACTTTGCAATATAAGCCAGCAGAGCGACACACAAGAAGCAGCGCGGTCACCTTGAGACTGTACAACCTCTCTGATCTTGAGGCTTTATCTGCAAAATGAAGATGGGAGGGAAAAAAATCTGCTCCCAGGACTGTTAAATAGATAAAATAAGACATAAAGGTGCTTTGTAAATTCTGAAGCACTTTACAGATGGAAGGATTAGTTGGCCTCTCTCATTGCGGCTATTGTAATAGACTAGGAAAAAACACTGCACCCCATTTCCAGGGCTCCTGTATCCAGACTTATTAGCATTGTGACCATGGGCAAATTACTTGACTTCTCTGTACTTGATTTCTGACTCGCAAAAGAGAGCACACCTGCTGTACAAGGTGGTTATGGGTTATGTACTTAACAATCCCTAGCACAGTGCCAGACACACAGTAGAGACTCACAAAATGCCAATCAATTCATTCTGAAGGTCCAAGAAAATAAGGAAATAAAAAGGATCTATACACACTTGGCATGAGGCAGAATAACATAAAATTCCGTAAAATATGGCAGAATTAAGATATGAGTGTGCTCATTTAATTCTGCCACAAACAGCCATGTGGTCAGTTTTAGCAGAAGGGTTAGACTTTGGATCTGATGTGCTTGGCCAGTGTACACTGGTTCATCTCAACATGAGCCAAAGTCTGAAGTGGCTTAGACAAGGACAGGCACCTGTCCCTATCTACAGTTGTCTTGCTGCATTGTGCTGGTGAAAGTCCCTGTGTGGGTCCCGGGACAGCCCCTCAGGTGCAGGCAAATGAATGGCCAAACCAAACATAGCAGGTTGAAATAGAAACAAGCCCCAGAAGCTTTTGATTAAGAGCTAAAGACCGCCTGCTGTCTCTCTTGCTTGCTAGTCACCCTGTCACCATTGTTTGTGGAAGCTAAGAGCAGCTTGGTCTAGAGTAGACACCCAGAAATGGTGCTGGGAAAATATCCACTGGACCCATCATGATTGTGAGGTTCTCTGAGGACCCTTTCCTCCAAAGCCTTGTGCTAGATGTTTTCTATGGATTTTATTTCTAATTCTTTCAAGAACCCTCCAGGAAAAGCAGTATTAGTTACATTTTTTGCTTGAAGAAACAGAAAAATATCAGAAAGGATAAATATCTTACCGCCATCACATAGTTGGTCCAGCTCCGCCCACCCGCTAGATCATGCTAAAGCAGTCCCGCTTAAAAGCCAAGGATAGAACTGGGTGAGTCATTCTTTTTCATGAGAAAAACATGGCCAAAATGATATGCACAATGATGGAGTAATCCAAAAATACCCTGAGGTCATCCATCATCCGCTATCACCTTTCTGTCTTGACTCCCAACCCTTCCTTCCTTAAGCTGTCTCAGAACATCCCACCTGGAAAGGGCAGGTCTCACTTTGTCCCTCTGTCCACAGGAGCCAGAGCCTCTCTATGCGCAGATCAACCGACCTAAGAAGTAGCATCAATGTGAGCTCGTGGTGGGTGCTTCCAGACTAGCACGGAAATCGGCATGGCGACAGGCTCTCTTGTATTCTTTCACTTCACCCCATCTCACGAAGAAATTCACTATTGCCCGATGGAACTCCTTCTGAGGAGGGAACTAAGCATTTTCGGCAACCAATGGCAGATATCTATGGCAGCACAAAAAAAATCCACAAAAGTATATATATATATATATATATATAAATAAAAAACACCCAACATTAAATCACAAATCAAGCAAATACTTACCCAACAAATATTCTGAGCTCTCTTAGCTGGGTTTAAAATGACCTGGGATATAAAATCATAATTCTGCTTTTATTTCTCTACCTGTTGACCACTGTAGAGACAGCAAATTTGGAGTGACAGGCATCAGAGAATTGCAACAAGGTTGGCACTGACTTCTTTTAGGCAAAAGCAAGAGGGTCCTCTGTGACCACAATGTCATCATCGACCCTATGCCTTCTGGCATATGATGAGTTTTTCCATTGCTCCACAGGGCTTGGTCTGCCATCCCTCACCCACACCTTTCCTTTCTTTGTCATGTTTGAAAATTAATGGGTGTATAAATTTTTGTATTGCTTTTGACTTTTTTTAGATATGGGTGAAGAAATCTAACTGGGGGCGGGGAAAGTCTCTTATTATGAAGTAATTAACTTGAAATCACAAGACAAATAAGTGATCGATTATTCATTGTGATCAAGAATGTTGCCAAAATGACCCTTTATTTTGTTCTGCAAGCTGGTGAAGAAGGACAGTTTTCGGTTTGAATCTTCACTCTGTGCGTAGGAAAGGACATCAAATCCCATTGATGAGAAAGATGGAAAAAAATGCATCTGGTTTCCTAAGAAGCTCTAAACTCTTGAGTACAATAAAATGATATTTTTATTTTCCCGATACTTTGCTGCTGTGATACTATGCAGACAAGTGTCTTCTCCACGTGCCATTTTCAAAGAAAAGTCATTTGCCAAATAATTCTGGTACAATCCTGGTCGTGTGGTTTCGGATCTTGAGAACTGACTTTCTGCTGGAACAATGAGGACATAAAACATTCAGCCTAACAAACTGATCCCGTGGTCAAAATGGTTCATCTCTCTTTTTGTACATCCGAAAATTCAAATGGGATTTTTATTTTGTAACTTGAAAATGAAAAAAAAAAAAAAACTTACCATTAAACTCTTTAAATATTTAAGGGAAATGGCTTTAAGGAGTTCTAATGAAAAAAAAAATTGTCAGTTTTTTTTTTTGTAAATATAAATGTTAATGAAAATGCTTTTTAATAATGCCATTACACTGTAGAGAAGGTGGCAGGCTGCGTGCAAAGTGTGACACCTTGATGGATGGGGCTCACTCTCCAGATGTTCCACTGGAGCAGATGGCAGGAAGGAGGTCGGGGACAGCTGGCGGGAGCATCTGGCCCATCAGCAGCTGGGGAAAAAGAGGGGGACTGTGGCTCCATAAGCTCACCTTCCACCAGCGTGCCCATGTGGTGTGCAGAACAGGAACAAGGTGGTTCGAGTTAGAAGGCCTGGCCTTGAGATCCGCACACTCTCCACACCCACCTACTCCCTCCATAAATCACAGACTCTGTGTTCGAAACAGAGGGTTTAAGCTTCCTGTTTTTACACGGATGGGACAAAAAGTGCAGTGTTCGGTTCACGTGTTCCGCACATGATTTTCATAAAGAATTATATATTTTTTTCCCTACAGAGAATTGTTATACAGGTCACACGTGTTTTCCTGATGTTCCTATGCAGTTATGGTATGTTGAATTGAGTGGTTTAACACTAAGAAGGAAACTTTAAAGAATCCTGTAATTCACTGGATTGGGGGGTGATTCTTATTACTTGGTTTAAAATTTGAAAAGTAGAATTTGCATGGATCTGATTGGCTCCAATAGGCCTGTATGCTTTGGCTCTTCATATCGCTAGAAATGAAAATTATTTGGAAGATGAATTCTAAAATGATTGTACCCTTTATTCTCCAAAAAAAAAAAAAGAAAGAAAAGAAAGAGATATGTGTAGGTGATTATTGCTATCTGAAGCCCACATATTACACAATAAGGTCATTGGAATCAAATTTGGGGTGGGGAGGAGGGTGTAGATAAACTGACCAAATGCCAAATGTTCATTAGAGAATATACGTCAATGTCATCCCAGTGTGGAAGATCCCAAGAACCAGAAAAGCAAGAAGGCCATGTAGCACCTGCAGCATCAACTGGGGTCCCAGGACCCCTCCAGCAGCGTCCACAGATATAATAAGGCAGTACTCTCATAGGAAGGAGAAAATGGGAAAGGTGTGATCAGCAGGAGAGTTATCCTGAAACCAGTTCGACAGTGAGTTCTGGAGATTGGATAAGGTGGGCAGTTCCCGGGGGGAGATCACCTCAGCTGCTGTTCTCCACGATCCTGATTCTATACAGTGGTGCTATCTTCTCCCTCAACGTGGCCGTCCTGAGTTTGTCCCACAGTATCACACCATCATGCCCATGCTTCGGGTTGCTTCTGCAGTGTTCAAAGTGAACCGTAGCTGATGTTTTGGGTGCACCGTCCTGAGTTAATTTCATAGCAGAGGGTGACAGCCCAATGGCTTGTCATCACTCATTGAACATGCTTAAAAATGTAACTGGCTCTGAACTTCCAGAAGATGCCCATGTGATGCGTTAAAGAGGGAAATCAAGTTGAGATTTTTAAACTGCCATCTATAGTCTCATTGGCAGAATTCTGATTTTTTTTTTTTTCCCAAGCGCTGTTTGGTGAGTCCAGCAACACCATACCCTATCCCAGGAATACAGTGACATTTCCAAACAAGAGCTGAGGTGCCAATACCAAAAGAGCATGGGGAGTCTGCACAGTTCTGGTTAGATCAATAGAAAAAATCCATGTACGTAACTGTTAATTCCTCATCTTTCACTAGCACTAAATTTGTCACTTTAAATTTTGAACCAGGGAAATGCCACCTGTCGTTCTGTCCCCATTCCCCATAGCTCTTCAATCTTTACATGCCGCAAGACTTTTTTGATAACTTGTACTCATCCCAGTGTCTACTGAAACCCCATCATGTAATGTACCGGGCACCTTCTTTAAAAAAAAAAAAATGTTTACTCTGTGGGTTTGGTTCATTTCAATTTCTGCGTTCTGACACATATTTTTTTAATAAAGATGAGAAAGAGAAAATGACTGTTGCAGTACATTTCTAGACCTACTTTAACTTTACCTCAGATGACAGTTTGTTAACATATATGGACACATTATTTTTAACTTTATGTACAATGCATTCAACAGAACAGCGAAATTTTTAGAAATTTTCCATTAATTTCTGTAACACGCCATGTAAAACTGTTACAAATAAACATGTTTGAGAACAACAGTTTAGCCTGGCTTTATTCCATAAGTTTCCACCGGGATAATCAGGCCATGGATTTAGAGAAGGAAATCACTTCTGTTTCCATCTGACTGGAGGATGGCCTCTGCCTCCCTGGCCCTGGGCGAGAGCAAACTTGACTGGGGTGTTAGATCAGGCCATCCTCAGTCTTCAGCTGAACTCTGATAGCAACCCTGAGAGTGAGAGCAGAAGATGTCAGGAAAGGCAAACCTTGGGGAGATTTGGTGCTTGGACCGCAGGTATCATGGAACTTTCAAAATTAGTGAAGACCCCCCTGCCCCCAGTTTAATAGATTTTTTTTAAGTGTCTATTAAAATCTATTAAACTGGATTGGAAAACCAAGGTTAACCTAAGTTGTCACAGAGTTTCTCACCTTTCATTTGAAGGTCAATGGCTTTAAGAGTCTTAAAGCAGATAGCATTTATGTTCCTTCACATTCCCCACACATTCACATAAAGAAAAATGTCTAAAGCTGGATTCTTACTTTAATGTATATTGAAGAATAGAAAAAAAATGTATTTATGTGTATGTATGTGTATGTATATGTGTGTGTGTGTGTGTGTATGCATGTGTATATGTGTGTATGTGGTTTTTATCTCCTTTTTAAACTAAATCCATTTATCCGTCCAATAATCAACCAGATTACAGACTACAATTAGGTTATTGAGATGCCACAAACCACTTCTGTCTAGGAATGGTTGTGTTAATGATTGCAGAAATACAAACCCTCAATCTGGCCTTGTTATACCGAAGGTTTTAAACAGATGTTATCACCAACTTAGAGAAAACGAGAGAACTGGCTTATATTACAGCAAAATAAATTTGGAACCCATAAAACAACTTCCATGCAGTAAGAAGTGTTAAATCCTGGGTTGAATAACTCAAGATGTTACAGAGCAACCATTGGTGCTAGAAGTTCTGTCCATTGTGTTGATTAATTTTATAAACATTCTGGAAGGAGTGAACATTATTACCAATCTGCAGATAAGGAAACAGATTTAGGATGAAAACCATAAAAATATGTTATATGCATTTACAAATATACCACAAGAAAACCCACTATTCTATATAATTTATATGCACTAAAAAAAAGAGATATTAACTTCCCCCATTAGTAAATGGCCAAGTTGAGATTTGAATTTTAGTCTCTACTTAGAGTTGATAATAATTTTTTAAGTAATTGGAAATTCACTGTTTTAAATAGGTCCATATAGGTTTGTTGAAAAACATTGACCTCCTGTCTTTCTTCAGTAATATTACTGATCTCAGTAATATGTTAGGTTTCTAAGCTCCTCCAGGTTTAAGTAAAAATAAAAATCCATTAGTTGTTACTATCTTAAGTGGCTAAATACACAGTTACTTCTTTAATTGACACTTTAGGAGAGACACACGTGCGAGAGGGATAAAGAAGAAATCTTTTTGTCCAACTAGTTCATACCAAGCACTGGTTTACTCAGTAAAGAGTGGTTTACTCTGCCAGCATACATGGATCTTGAAAGTGACAAATTAAAAGGTGTCCTATTTAACTGCTAGGCGTATGCCAAAATAAGTCAGGCAGACCTATCTGCTTTCATTCTGTGCTTGAGAGCAAACCCTTGTTGTTTTGACAGTGAATGTTTTTTGTTTTACTCAAGAGTGACAGCAGGGAAAACGCCTAGAATAAAAACAGGTTTCAACGAAATCAACCTTCAAAGCTTTGAAAGTTTTTAAAAAGATGTTTAAATTCAAGGGAAATGTGAGCAATGGTGCCTGAAAGATTAGAGGGAGAGAGGGGGGAAGAAAAAAAAAAACAGATGTAAATGACTTTCAAGCCATTCAGTGACCAGATCTTACTATTATGTTAAAATACGAATCGTCAACTGTGTACTCCTGCTTCATCCATGCTATGCATATCCTAGTTGTCTTCTCTAAATCCATATGCAAACCTTCAGAGGAGGGACATGTGCTCCACATTTAACAGGTTAGGAAACTGAAATTCAGAGATGCTACGACATAGCTCTGTATTAACAGGGCAAAAAAATGTACCCAGAGGCTACCGTCATCCCAGGGTTTGAATCCCAAGCTCTATTGCACGTGGCTTCTTGCTGACAGGGATTCTGCCATGTCAAATTGCTCAGGCACCCGCTCTAAAATACTTTGAGCCCTTCTATATTCAATTCCAAGCTCTGTCTATTATATTAGAAAAATCACACCATACATTACCCTGACGGATGCAGTACAAAAATTGATTCTTAACTAAAAATGACTATAGTTATTTTAAAACAAAGGGAAAATCCAGTTTTATTCTCAGGAACAGTAATAGCTCTAACCCAATCCAATGAATATTTAATTTCAAAACAAAACCCTCACATTCACTTTATCTTCCAAGGTACAGAGATCTAAAGAAGGAGCCTTTTGAACAGGCTTTCTGTTCCTTCTTTGCTGAAGAATATTAATGACTGCCAAGTGGAAAATGTCTAAATATTCTTGCGAGATGGCAGCCTCTGGTGACTTGGGTCTTTAATCTTCCGAACCACCTCTTGCCACTTCTGTCACTCACTCTGGGGTCACAGCCTGGAGTGGGGAACAGGCAACCTTGGCTGGAGATGGAATAAACAGGTCTCAGAGCTGGCACGTTGTCAAAAGTAAAATGCCAAGCTGTCTTTCTCTATACTGTACTTTGAGCCCCTCTGCTGCTCCCAGATTTGGGGTGGAGAGTGTAAGAACCCTGAAGACTATCTCATTTCAGAGTATAGGTCAAAGTCACTCACCTACAGCCAAGGGTCATGCACTTAAGAATCAAGGAAGTTAGCTATTAAAGGAAAGCTGTTTCCTCTCTCCTGTCTTGTGACCTCTCGGGGCTCCACAGAAAGAACAAGAGCAGCAGTCAGCCACCAATCAGCCCATGCTTATCCCTTTAGGGTGAAGCCCCATGATAGCGCAAACTAAAAATAGAGGAAGAATTTCTCAAGATGCGCCCCATTTTTATCAGAAGAAAGACAAACGATGCAAAAATCAAGTTAGCTAAATACGGTATAGTTTTCTTTTTTCCTATTGCAAAACCTAATATGTATCTGGCCAAGTCTTCTCCCTCTGCTTCTCATTCATCTCTTTTCTCATCGAAGTGGTGCACACACTGTCTTTACTGGCGAGTCAATAGGAAGAGTTTCCAGATGGTGGACTTTGAATTTGGAAAGTCTTGGTTTAGAATCTGGTTCCATAAATTGCCAGCTGTTTAAATTTACACGAAACAAGTCACCTAGGTCTCTAAGATTCAGTTCATTTCACAGGCAAAAACTGAATGCTGTTGGAAGAAATAAATTTGATGATTTCATACCTGGAACATAGTAAATGCTCAATGCACATTGCCTGTTGCTCCAGTCAAAGAAAGTCTGATAGCTATTATGTGTTATTTATTTAATTCTCTCACTTTACTTTTTATCCTTTCATGTCTATTAACTCAGCATAGTAACACTCAAAGTGTGTAGAATGGCGGTGAGTGATTATTACCTCTCTTTTATCGTCAAAGAAAGACAAGGAAGTGTAACATATACATCTTTGAATTTTTCACTGGCAGAGTTTAAAGCAAAACCCTGTCATGGATTTATTCATCTTACCAAGACATATTAAGCATATGATAGGTACCAGGTCCTGTGATAAGCCCTAGTGATTCAGAAGCTTTTTAAAAATGCATATATGAGGCTCCTGCTTCAAGAAATTCAGATTCAAGTGGGGGTGGGGCAGGCTACAGTGGGGCAAATGCAGGTGTGTGGTCTTACTGTGTAGGGTGGGTGGAGCTGGGCCTGAAAAAGTGAGCAGGAGTTCTTATACAGTGATGTCCATACAGGGGCAAGCATTAGCAGCACTAGCAGGGCCAGAGAGTGTGTGGTGTGCCCGGAGTGGCTAAAAGTGAACCCAGAAAAGAACGCACTATTTCAGCTGTTGAGTCACACAGAGAAGCCAATTTCTCAATTTGTATTTCAAAGCTCGGATAACAAAAGACATCTAAAAAAGTAATATAAATTATAGCTTAATCCCTCTAATGGATAATCAGAAATTCCTAAATTAAATATTAGCAAATCAAACACAGCTGTAAACCATGACTCAATAAAGTTGATTCTTGGAATGCAATTAATAGACCAAGAGAGACTCTGTCATCTTAGTGGATGCCAAAACGACATCTGATAAATTCATTAACTTGTTCAAGGGGAAAAAAATGGAAACTAGAATGATGGTACTATTCCCTTCACATGATAAAGAACATCTATCTCAAGCCAGCAGCTTGCTGAAACTTAGCAGCGAAACTGGAGTCTATCCCCCTTAAAATTAGAGGTCAATGGGGTCAGATACCACCTCTACCACTGAATGTTGATCTAAAATGTGAGGCGATGCAGTGAAGTAACACAAGCTGGAGAAATCAGCAGAAGTTTAAACGTTGCCAGCCTGCATAACAAGCAGAGTCTCCAAGGAATAGTGAGATCCACTTGGGAGTAAGCACGGGACATTGCCGTGGGGAACCCATGTGTCAGGAAGCCCTGTGTGTGTTCAAAGGAGAAGCACAGGGAAACTTTTAAAGGAAGAAGGGGGAGGTTGTAAGTTATATAGAGACAATAATCCTTGGCCACAAAAATTAATAAGAAGGTGTTCAAGGATCAATAACAAGCCCAAGACTGAACCAACAGTTACGGGGCAGATGTCCTTGCAGAAATATTTTGTGTGGAAGCTTGCAGTGGCCTTTATGGAAAGCTGTAGTTCTGACAATCTTTTGTGATAGTTCATATTATCAAGCATATGTGCATGAGAATCCCTCCTTCATGAGCTCCTGGCTTTAATATATTAATAAATATATATGTATGTATATAATGATATGCCTATATGTAGAGAGTGTGTGTGTGTGTTTGTGTGTGTGTGTGTGTGTGTGTGTCTGGTGGTTGTTGTTAGGCCTTGTTACAAGTGACTCCATCTTGATTCTGATAGCTTTCACAATGTAAAATGAGAATACTGCCAATGTTTGCAGATAATATTTTCCAACAGGAAAAATCTATCTGAAGCTATAAGAACTAATCAGAGAATTAATTAAGGTGGTTAGTTTAAAATATATATATAAATCAATATTTTCTATGTTTCTATAAATAACCCTTTGAAAAACTTACCGTGAAAAAGGATTTTGCTCATAATAACAACAAAAATAATATACCAAGAATAAATTTGATACTGAAAATGGAACAAATTTAATGCTCTAGATTAAATAAATAAATAAATAAATACCTTGTCAAAGTGCATAAAATAACTGAAGAGATTGAGGGAGGAAGGTCCAACATTATAATCATATCAGTTCTACCTAATCAATTTACAACTTAACACAATTCCAATCATAATCTCAATTTTATAACTTCAATTATATTTCATACTCAATCACATTCTAATCCCTATCTATAAGAGAAGAACATGTGAGGGGCTGGGGTTGTGACTCAGTGGTAGAGTGCTCGCCTAGCAAGCACAAGGCACCGGGTTCGATTCTCAGCACTACATAAATGTAAAATAAAGATATTGTATCCACCTAAAGCTTGAGAATAAATATTTTAAAAAAGAGAGAAGAACATGTGAGAATACTCAAGAAAAAAATTTAATGTCATGAGGATCAACTTCTTTCAAAGTAAATCCAAAATAATCTAAAATTTGGGACAGAGGACGGAGACTAAAAAGCTTACTAAAACAATCTAAGGCACAAAAATAAGCCTAAGAAATGAGTGTGGGAATGAATGCATTCAAGTCAGCGTGGATCAACTAGGATTTACGTGGAATGGAATTGCAATAGTACCCACTACTAAGATATTTTGGAATCCCTCACACCATATAGCTAATTAAATTACATAGAAATTAAATATACGTAAACAGGAAATATGTGTGAAAAATATTAATGACTATTCATATGGAGCTAGAAAAGTATAATCTGTCATGCTGGTGTCTGAGGCTCACACCAAATGCAAGCAAATATATATTTATAAAAATTTGGGTAGATTTAACTTCATAAAACTTCGTAGCCAAAGTTACCATAAGTAATATGAAAAGGCCTTGGAATATTTACAGTACCCATTATGAACAGAGTTGTGTTCTCCTGAATATACAGAAAACTAAAAGCTTAGAGAAACAACTTCATAGAGAAATTGGAAAAGGATATGAACAAACAATTCCTGAAGAAAAATTACAAAAGACTCATAAAAAAGTAGCAAGAAACAGAAAGCAATTCAGTGTTCCATCGATAGGGACCACATTAATTAAATTATGGTTATTATCTAACATTTTCTGAAATGAAGGCAGTAAATAGGCTGGAATGAAACAATGCAAAAGATATCTAAGAAAAGGGGGTTTGGTAAGTTCCCACTTTTAGTGCTGTAGAAAGTATGCGTGTAGATGTTTATATATTTGTAGAAAATGTATATGATGACTGTTGTAATTTGGATGAGATGTCCCTGAAAGCTCATGGGTGAGATGATGCAAGAAAGCTTGGCTGTGAAAGGATTGGGTTATGAGAGGCTTAACCTGATCAGTGTATAAATCCTCTGCCGGGAATTAACTGGGTGGTAACTGTAGGCAGGTAGGGTGTGGCTGGAGGAGGTGGGTCTTTGGGGGTGTGTCTTTGGGGTAGAGATTTTGTCTCTATCTCTATCTCTATCCCCCCCCCCTACTTAGTCTCTATCTCTATCTCTCCCCCACCCACCCCCCTGCCCCACTTCCTGGTGCCCTATTCTGAACTGTATTCCTCTGCCACACCCTTCCAGCACCATGATGCCTCAACTCAAGCCTAGAGCAATGGAGTCAACCATCCATGGACTGGGACCTCTGAAACCCTGAGCCCCAAAATAAAACTTTCCTTCTCTAATTATTGCCAGGTGCTTTGGTCATAGCAGCAAAAAAAAAAAAAAAAAAACTGACTAAAACAGTGATATTCAGCAAGTTGCGTATTCATTTATTAATTATCTGTTGAGGGTCTGCTACATGCCAGGCATTGTTCTATAGCTGGCAACATAAAACCCTATCACAAGCAGTAATGTTACCCTAACCCTAACCTTGGAGAGAGAGCTCAGCCCTGGAGGTGGGGTTCAGGAGCCTTAGTTGGGAAAAATAAGCTTCTCATTTGCACCTTATCATACTCTTTGAAATTTTTACCTTCCTGTACACTTTACATTTCAATGTTTTCAATGACCGCAAAGCATTTTTAAATGCACAAATATAGCTGTCCAGCAGCTAAGGGCAGAACACTCAGCAGCAGCTCTCCCTCTCTCGGGCCGCAAAGAGGCTGGAACAGAGTTAAGACCTCTACGTAAATCGAGAGCCGCGGGCTCTTTGCTCCCATCTGCTTCCTCTTTCGCTTCGCTTCGGGCAGAGAAGCTGAATGTGTAATCAGCAGTGGATTGTAAGTACCCGAGGCAAAGAAAGCTCAGTGCGCCCCGCCTTTTTTTTTTCTTTTTTTTTTTTTTTTGAATATTTTTTATACAGGGAGAGTTTGTGGATTGGGATTGTTGGCGGGGCTGTGGTTTCTGTGCCGAAAATCCACTCCGCGGGAGCCGCCATTTGCTTTCTGCTTGCTGTCTTGATGGCTCCGTATACATTGTCCAGCAGCCGCACCTAGAGGTTGGAGCTGGGCTGCGTGCCGAGCCCTGTCCTCCGAAGGCTGGACCGCGGCCTCGAGTGCCTGGGTCTCCTGTTCGCTGCTGCACCTTCGGGCAGAGCCTGCTCTGGGGTCATTCTGCACCCCCCTGCCAGGGGACCCGTGCTCCGGAGGAGGGGGATGGAGAGCCACGGCGGCAGCCGCCGCTTGGGCCCCAGGGGCCGGGCACCGGGCTGAAGAGCTGCAGAGGCCAGGGCGGCTCTGCTACGGTCGCACACGAGCGCAGCGCCCGTGAGCACAGCCCAGAGACGGAGGCGACGGCGGCAGGGTTTCATTCCTAGAAATCTGGACTGGAAACAGAAGCAGCAGTTTGTATAATCCCAAGAACTTGCTTATACCAGGAAGCTCTAAGGGCAACATGAATATTACTGAGGAGATCTAACATGGTGGCAGGCGCAGAGAGATCAAGTCTCTGACATCTTCAACTGCGCGGGCATAGGGAGCCGTAAACTGTCTAAATGCTGTTTGCTCAGGATCACTAGGCAATGCTGAGCTGACGTGGATCTGGGGTGTACAGGCTGGGCCCCTCAGAACACACACACAGAGCCCGAATCGGAGGCAATTAAGCTCCGGTTCGCCTGCTTCGTGTGACTCAGCACTAACGATCCCACTGAAATAATTGGTCGGCCCTTAGGAACTTACAGAGGTAAAAGCCAACCGAGCCTTCATAGGCAGTGGCCACAGGACTGAACAGGGATTGGGAGAGACAGTCAGGACCCACCCATTGCATTGGTCATCCGGCAAAGGGAACGAACGGTCACCATTTGCATGGGAAACCACCATGGCAGAGAAATGGCGTCACGGGCGGAGGAGATAACTGCATTGAAACCAGCGCAACAGGTGTGTAATCCCCTAGCCATCTCTCTCCACACAGCGGGGAAACCTTAAGGGCCACTCCCAGCTCTCCTGTGAACGCAATAACCAGACCCAGGGAATCAGGAGTGGCGCGGGACTCACGGCGCAGAACTCCCGGCTACCGCTCCCACCAGTGCTGACAACTGAGGGCTCTTGCACCAGCTACCGGGGGCGTGGCTACAGGAGGGCAAGCAAATTCGCTGGGGGATCTCAGCCCCAAGCTCTACAAACTTAGGGTCTGAGGGAGGCAAACAGGGAGAGTGAGCCCAGGTGTTCATGAAAACAGGGCTCCCAGGAGCAGCAGACCTGGCGTGTAGCCAGTATTGTGGTGAGCGCCACAGGTGAGCACGGCCTGGCTTGAGGAAACACAAGACAAGGCCCTAGACACTCAGGATTGGAGACCCGCCCAGTCTAGGAGAAAGAGCTGCTGCACAGTGAATGGTTCCCACCTATTGAGAGGAGAAGCTTGGCCCAGTGGGCACAGCTCCACCTACTGGAAGAGAAGTTAATAGAACTCTAGGACTGCATTTATTATTATTATTATTATTATTATTATCATTTTTTTTTCTTTTTCTTTTTTTTTCTTTTTTTCCTTCTTTTTCTTTCATTTTCAATTTTTATTTGTTGATGTTCTTTTACTTTTTTTCAATGTTTCTATTTTTTTAAAATTTTTTATTTTATTATTATTATTTTTTTTTAATTTTAATTTTCATTTTTTTATTATCATTATTATTTTTGTTAAATTTTTTTCTCATCTTTTCTTTCTTTCTTTATTATCTAATCTTTGTTATTCTTGTTCCTTTTGTCTTTTCATTTCTTTTCAATTTTCTTATTCCCCCTTCCTTGAATTCTACCTGCCTACTCTCACTCTCTTTAGTGACTTCTTCCCTTCCCTTCTAATATCTTTCCTCCCAAGCATCAAATAAATCTATAAGAGTAAACAGTAACTCAGCAGTCAAACAGAACAAGAAGCAACATGAGCAGCATAAAAAAGCAAGGAAGAAAAGGAGTACAAACAATGAAGGACAGCCTAAATATTCAGGAGGACCTAGAGTCAGCAGAAAAATGGTCATATAAAGAACTCAAGGAATACCTTAGACAGATGGAATGGAACCTTAAAGAAGATACGAGACAGCAAATCCAAACAGTGAAAGAACACTTTGAAAATGAATTACATAGACAGATAAAAGAAGAAGTTAAGCATCTTTATCAGGAGATAGAGATTATAAAAAAAAAACAATAATTCTAGAAATGAAGGAAACAATAAACCAAATTAAAAACTCAATTGAGAGTATCACCAACAGAGTGGACAAGTAGAAGCCAGAACATCAGATAATGAAGACAAAATATATCATCTTGAAAAGAGCCTAGCCAACTCAGAAAGGCTGGTTAAAAACCACGAGAAAAACATCCAAGAGATATGGGATAACATAAAGAAACCAAACCTACGAGTCATCGGGATAGAAGAAGGTACAGAGATTCAAACCAAGGGAATGAGTAGCCTACTGAATGAAATAATTACAGAAAACTTTCCAGAAATAAAAAAGGAAACGGATATACAAATTGTAGATGCATACAGGATACCGAGCACACAAAATCACAGTAGACCAACGCCAAGACACATTGTTATGAAGATATCCAATATACAGAACAAAGAGAAAATATTAAAAGCTACAAGAGAAAGGAGGCAGATTACATTCAGGGGTAAACCAATAAGGTTAACAACGGATTTTTCATCACAGACGCTGAAAGCGAGAAGATCCTGGAACAACGTATTTCAAACACTGAAAGACAGTGGATGCCAACCAAGAATTCTGTATCCAGCAAAATTAAGCTTCAGGTACGACAACGAAATAAAAATCTTTCATGATAAACAAAAGCTAAAAGAATTTGCAGCCAGAAAACCAGCATTGCAAAGCATCTTGAGCAAAACACTACATGAGGAAGAAATGAAAAACAATAACCAAAACCATCAGTGGGAAGTGCCTCTATAAAGACAGAGGGCGGGGGAAAGCTAACCATGGAGAAACAAACTAAATTAAAAAAAAAAAAAGAAGAAGAAGAAGAAGATAAATAATCAAACATGGCTGGAAGTACAAGCCATATATCAATAGTAACTCTAAACGTTAATGGCTTAAACTCTCCAATAAAGCGACATAGGCTGGTAACATGGATTAAAAAAACAAATCCAACAATATGCTGCCTCCAGGAGACACATCTGATTGGAAAAGACATACACAGGCTGAAGGTGAAAGGTTGGGAAAAAATATACCATGCACACGGTCCTCGTAAGCAAGCAGGGGTGGCCATCCTCATATCGAACAAAATTGACTTCAAGACTAAATTAATCAAAAGGGATAAGGAAGGACATTATATACTGTTAAAAGGAACCATTCACCAACAAGACATAACAATTATCAATATTTATGCACCAAATAATGGTGCTGCGACGTTCATAAAACAAATTCTCCTCAAGTTCAAGAATCAAATAGACCACAACACAATAATTATGGGTGACTTCAACACACCTCTCTCACAATTGGACAGATCCTGCAAACAAAAGCTGAATAAAGAAACTATAGAACTCAATATCACAATCAACAACCTAGACTTAACTGACATATATAGAATATATCAACCATCATCAAGTGGATATACTTTTTTCTCAGCAGCACATGGATCCTTCTCAAAAATAGACCATATATTATGCCATAGGGCAACCCTCAGTAAATATACAGGGGTGGAGATAATACCATGCATTTTATCTGATCATAATGGAATGAAACTGGAAATCAATGATAAATGAAGGAAGGAAAAATCCTACATCACATGGAAAATGAACAATATGTTACTGAATGATCAATGGGTTACAGAAGACATAAAGGAAGAAATCAAAAAATTCTTAGAGATAAATGAAAATACAGACACAACATATCGGAATCTATGGGACACAATGAAAACAGTTTTAAGAGGGAAATTCATCGCTTGGAGGTCATTCCTCAAAAAAAGGAAAAACCAACAAATGAGCTCACACTTCATCTCAAAGCCCTAGAAAAGGAAGAGCAAAAGAACAGCAAATGTAGCAGAAGGCAAGAAATAATTAAAATCAGAGCGGAAATCAACGAAATTGAAACAAAAGAAACTATTGAAAAAATTAACAAAACTAAAAGTTGGTTCTTTGAAAAAATAAATAAGATCGACAGACCCTTAGCCATGCTAACGAAGAGAAGAAGAGAGAGAACTCAAATTACTAACATAGGGGATGAAAAAGGCAATATCACAACAGACGCTACAGAAATACAGAAGACAATTAGAAATTATTTTGAAAACCTATATTCCAATAAAATAGAAGATAGTGAAGACATCGATAAATTCCTTAAGTCATATGATTTGCCCAGACTGAGTCAGGAGGATACTCACAACTTAAACAGACCAATAACAATAGATGAAATAGAAGAAGCAATCAAAAGACTTCCAACCAAGAAAAGCCCAGGACCGGATGGGTATACAGCGGAGTTTTACAAAACCTTTAAGGAAGAATTAATACCAATACTTTTCAAGTTATTTCAGGAAATAGAAAAAGAAGGAGCTCTGCCAAATTCATTTTATGAGGCCAACATCACCCTGATTCCAAAACCAGACAAAGACACCTCAAAGAAAGAAAACTACAGACCAATATCTCTGATGAACCTAGATGCAAAAATCCTCAATAAAATTCTGGCGAATCGGATACAAAGGCACATCAAAAAAATTGTGCACCATGATCAAGTAGGATTCATCCCTGGGATGCAAGGATGGTTCAATATACGGAAATCAATAAATGTTATTCACCACATCAATAGACTTAAAAATAAGAACCATATGATCATCTCAATAGACGCAGAAAAAGCATTCGACAAAGTACAGCATCCCTTTATGTTGAAAACATTAGAAAAACTAGGGATAACAGGAACTTACCTCAACATTGTAAAAGCTATCTATGCTAAGCCTCAGGCTAGCATCATTCTCAATGGAGAAAAATTGAAGGCATTCTCCCTAAAATCTGGAACAAGACAGGGATGCCCTCTATCACCACTTCTATTCAATATAGTTCTCGAAACACTGGCCAGAGCAATTAGACAGACGAAAGAAATTAAAGGCATAAAAATAGGAAAGGAAGAACTTAAATTATCACTATTTGCAGATGACATGATTCTATACCTAGAAGACCCAAAAGGATCTACAAAAAAACTACTAGAACTAATAAATGAATTCAGCAAAGTGGCAGGATATAAAATCAACACGCATAAATCAAAGGCATTTCTGTATATCAGCGACAAAACCTCTGAAACGGAAATGAGGAAAAACACTCCATTCACAATATCCTCAAAAAAAATAAAATACTTGGGAATCAACCTAACAAAAGAGGTGAAAGATTTATACAATGAAAACTACAAAACCCTAAAGAGAGAGATAGAAGAAGATCTTAGAAGGTGGAAAAATGTACCCTGTTCATGGATAGGCAGAACTAACATCATCAAAATGGCGATATTACCAAAAGTTCTCTATAGGTTTAATGCAATGCCAATCAAAATCCCAACAGCATTTCTTGTAGAAATGGATAAAGCAATCATGAAATTCATATGGAAAAATAAAAGACCCAGAATAGCAAAAGCAATTCTAAGCAGGAAGTGCGAATCAGGCGGTATAGCGATACCAGACTTAAAACTATATTACAGAGCAATAGTAACAAAAACAGCATGGTACTGGTACCAAAACAGGAGGGTGGACCAATGGTACAGAATAGAGGACACAGAGACTAATCCACAAAGCTACAACTATCTTATATTTGATAAAGGAGCTAAAAGCATGCAATGGAGGGAGGATAGCATCTTCAACAAATGGTGCTGGGAAAACTGGAAATCCATATGCAACAAAATGAAACTGAATCCCCTCCTCTCGCCATGCACAAAAGTTAACTCAAAGTGGATCAAAGACCTAGATATCAAATCAGAGACTCTGCGTCTGATAGAAGAAAAAGTTGGCTCCGATCTACATATTGTAGGGTCGGGCTCCAAATTCCTTAATAGGACACCCATAGCACAAAAGTTGATAACAAGAATCAACAAATGGGACTTACTTAAACTGAAAAGTTTTCTCTCAGCAAGAGAAACAATAAAAGAGGTAAATAGGGAGCCTACATCATGGGAACAAATTTTTACTCCTCACACTTCAGATACAGCCCTAATATCCAGAGTATACAAAGAACTCAAAAAATTAAACAATAAGAAAACAAATAACCCAATCAACAAATGGGCCAAAGACCTGAACAGACACTTCTCAGAGGAGGACATACAATCAATCAACAAGTACATGAAAAAATCTCACCATCTCTAGCAGTCAGAGAAATGCAAATCAAAACCACCCTAAGATACCATTTCACTCCAGTAAGATTGGCAGCCATTATGAAGTCAAACAACAACAAGTGCTGGCGAGGATGTGGGGAAAAGGGTACACTTGTACATTGCTGGTGGGACTGCAATCTGGTGCGGCCAATCTGGAAAGCAGTATGGAGATTCCTGGGAAAGCTGGGAATGGAACCACCATTTGACCCAGCTATTGCCCTTCTTGGACTATTCCCTGAAGACCTTAAAAGAGCGTACTACAGGGATACTGCTACATCGATGTTCATAGCAGCACAATTCACAATTGCTAGACTGTGGAACCAACCCAGATGCCCTTCAATAGATGAATGGATAAAAAAAATGTGGCATTTATACACCATGGAGTACTACGCAGCACTAAAAAATGACAAAATCATAGAATTTGCAGGGAAATGGATGGCACTAGAGCAGATCATGCTTAGTGAAGCTAGCCAATCCCTAAAAAACAAATACCAAATGTCTTCTTTGATATAATGAGAGCAACTAAGAACAGAGCAGGGAGGAAGAGCAGGAAGAAAAGATTAACATTAAACAGATACATGAGGTGGGATGGAAAGGGAGAGAAAGGGAAATTGCATGGTAATGGAGGGAGACACTCATTGTTATACAAAATTACATATAAGAGGTTGTGAGGGGAATGGGAAAATAAACAGGGAGAGAAATGAATTACAGTGGATGGGATAGTGAGAGAAGATGGGAGGGGGAGGGAGGGGGGATAGTAGAGGATAGTAAAGGTAGCAGAATACAACAGTTACTAATAGGGCATTATGTAAAAATGTGGATGTGTAACCGATGTGATTCTGCAATCTGTATTTGGGGTAAAATTGGGACTTCATAACCAACTTGAATCTATTGTATGAAATATGATATGTCAATAGCTTTATAATGTTTTGAACAACCAATAAAAAAATAAATTATTAAAAAAAATAAAAATAAAAAATAAATGCACAAATATATACAATCAAAGAAATCCAAGTTCAAACCTAATTTTTTTTACCTATCAGATTAGCAGTAAGTAAAAAGGTGATTATCTGTGTTGGTGAGGATATAAGGAAATAGGTTCACTCATGTACTTGGAGTGTTTGAATCAAATGCTCAAAAATTTTTTAATCTAAGTACTTTAAAAGGCATGCATAATCTTCAACATGGTATGTCACTCACACAACTGAAATTTAAAAGGTGTGAATTTTTGTAGTAGTAAACAAATATGGATTAAGATGACCTTCACTTATGTATAATAGAGAAAAAACAGAAATCTCAATTTTTAGTTACATGAAACTGGCTAAATGTTATATTCATTGATTAGGATACTGTGGCTTCATGGTCACTGGCACACTCCTTAAAGACAGGGACCATGTCTTCTACCCGTTCTTTCCTGTCAATCAGTGTAAGTTTATGGATGGCTTATGCAGCCATGAAAATAATGTTGTAGAACCTGTATTTTATCCTAGTATTTCCTATGTTACTCTTTTAGTAATCATTCGGTGTGGCAGAGTGTAAAATCATGTATGCATTGTGGACCTCATTTGGTTTTGTAAATATATTCATATATATGCATAGGGGAAAAAAAAAACCTGAAATCCAGGTAGCAAGATTACATAGGACTTCCACTTTATTCTCTGTGTTGAATTTTTGTGTGTGTGTTGTCTTCTGGATTCTCTGTATCTATCACCTTTTTCTAATCAGAGAAAAGTAACTATTTTAAGAAGAAAGGAACTATTAGCCAGGGGTGTTCTGTGCTACACAGACGTCCTAGCAGCTGGAAATGCTGTTGAGCGCTTCACCCCTGCCAGGCCCATGTGGAAGGCTGTTTACCTAGAGTATTTTACTTTGTTCTCACGATAACCCTGAGAGGCTTAAACTAATGTTTTTTCAGTTGTTCTAATTAGTTTTACATGACAGTAGAATGTATTTTGACACATTATCCACAAATGGAGCATAACTTCTCATTCCTCTGGCTGTACGTGGTACTGAGTCACACCAATAGTAGAATCGTACATGTATATACGGTAATAATGTCTGTTTCAATTGTTCACATTTTACAAATGATGACCCTGAGGCTTGGCCAGAAGTACCAGTTCACAGAAGTAACAGCTGGGAGGCTGAGATTCACTTCCTGACCTTGATTCTACAACTTGGGGTCTTCCTCATCACACCAGGTGAGCTCCTCGATTAGGAACAAGACCAAAAGTATCCATTGAACTAGGACCCCTTTGTTGACAGTGGACAGTAGATACTGGAGAAATAGAAGAGGATTGGAGATCAAAAAAAAAAAAAAAAAACAACCTGACAAATGCATAAATGATTTATTCAAGTTTCAAAGCATCTGAATGAATGTAGTTGGGGGAAAAACCCATCAATCCTCTTCTCAGAGAACCTTGATCTTTGGACAAGGTTTGAATTACTATCATCTTTAAACAGGGACAAAGAGGCCATCAAAAAGGACCACACACCCTGCACTCCACATGGTCTTCAAAAGATGTGTGGAAATGGTTGGAGAAAACTAGACCATTTCTCCCTGCACAGCCAAGTCTAGACAAAACTGGGTTCTGGAAACCCAAGGCATGGGAGAGAGCCAGAGCATTCTGTGAGTTGGAGGAGGAAGATGGCCAGAGTTCCTCCCCTCAGCCTCTTCCACTCTGCCTTTCCTCCCATCAGTGCCACAGCACCATCATTGCCACCCACCCCTTGCCTCCAAAAGCCACACCATTATCAAAGGACACAGTCTATGGAACGTGTTGCTTATAATTCAACTTATAAAAGAACAACAGCACTTTCTTTAATATGCATCCTTCATTTACAAATATATTTAAAAAATTAAAACTGAAAAGTCTATAAAATACATATATCTAGAAGTTTTGTTAAGTCCACTCCTGTTGTTAGGGATCCTACCCCAGAAGCAGGTGGAGTCTGGAGATGGCCAACTCAGAATGTGTCGTTCCTGAATCTACAGCCTTCCTTTGGGATCCTGGCCTTAAGAACCCAACCCTAGTCATCAGCATTTAATTCCAACATGTCATGACCAGAGTCCTCCTCAAGGTGCCAGAAGGTTGGTCAGGGGTTTCTGAAGAGCTTTCTTGAGCCAACCCCCACCTTCCACAGGAAAATAGATCATCTCCCTATCTTGGCAAGCTAGAGTTCTGCTTCAAATCAGTCCTCAGTCTCCATACACCACCTGCTAGCTTCTTGCTGAGCCATTCCAGACCCAGTTGTCTGCTTGTGACCAGCCAGTCCCTTAGTTGGCTCATGAATTATCTCCACCATGCAATTGCCCCCTTTTTATCAGGTCCCTTCTTTCTATCACCACCAATACAGATGGTGTATGGGATGAGGGGGTTAGCATATTGGCATTCATGTCTCTTTTTCTTATGAGAACCTACAAGAGACTTATGATATGTATATTCCCTCTCCCATTGTATAAAAGTAGACATTGAAGTTCAAGGTCAGTAAACTCTCAAGATAAATGGTGTAGCCAGAACTTGAACCCTGACTCACAGATTCCAAATTCCTTGCTCTATCACTATCCATGCTTCCTGGACAAAATGAAGTGATGACATATCTATCCTCCCATTTCCACCTGTGGTCCCCCTGGCTTGTGGGAAGCTTCTGGGCCATTGTCTACCCAGCTCAGTCCCCAGCCCAATACAGATTTACCTGAGCAGAGGATAGAGAGAGCTTAGCTAGTGTCTGTTGCATCAATGGATGAAATTTGGTACTAATAATACCATGTTATCTCAGAGGAAACATCTGGTTTATGGACCATGAGGAAGAGGTTTTATCAAACTCCACATGAGCTTACTTAAAGAATAACAGTCGACAAAGCCATCCGTGCTTGGTGCTGATGGCATTTTAGGTATAGCAAGGATTGGATCTTTGCAAATGGTGCCATAGTTTTGTTGCACTGAAAACCATCATCTCAAGAAAAATGTGTTTAGCAGATTCATTCTCCCCTAAAAGAAAACCAACTTGCCGGAGGCACTCAGAAAGTTGGTCCATGGAAGTATCTTTGTAATTGTGTCACTTCAAGTTAATTTTGTTATGGGGGCTGGGACTTTGCAGAAGGAGTTGAGGAAGGAGGCAGTGGGGTGGGGTATGGCTGGAAACTGGAGCAGGGAATCTATTCAGACAGACACAGATAGCCTGAGAGGAGCCTTGGGGTCATGAAAGAGGCTGGGTACCAAATATCAAGAGAAAGAGTCAGAGAAACAACAAAATAGGGGCAAGCAGGGGCCAGGATGTGGACAGAAGCAGCTGTCAGAGTGGGCATGCAGAACAGAGGGTTTAAGGCCAGGGGCATAAGAGAACAGGCAGAATTCCTGAAAGAGTGGCAGTGGTGCCTGTGACCACTCACCCTCATGAGCTGGCCAGGGCACCAGTGGTCTGTAGCAGAAATCCTCATAGGTGGTTTGAATGATGTGCACAAAGGTCTCTGCTTCCCTGATGGACTGTAAATACCTTGGAGCATGAACCATGTCATATCAGTTCCATTGCCCTGCACATAGTAGGGCATCTGGAACTTAGTAAGTGAGCTGCACATATAGTTGACTGAACATGGAGGACTGAGAGAAAGCTCTTGGGCCTAATGAGAGATTCCAAGGTTGACTTGCAACTCTGCTTCTGCATGGCTGGGCAACCTGAGGTAAATCACTTTATCTCTCTGAGCCTCCATTTATAAGCAAAATGAGGAGGTTGGATGATACAAGGTTGTGTCTTTTTCAATGTTCGAAAATATTCTGAGTCTAGGAATAAATCAGTGAAAAATGAAGCTGTGTCGACAGGGTTACAAAGCTTACCAGCAGGGTGACATACAACAGAAGGCCACTCTTACAGGCGCTGGGGTATCAAGATGAGGAAGAACATGGGTCTCTCCTTTGGAGCAATGCCCAGGGAGAGGGAGAAGGAGGGACAGGTTGCCAAGGAATTGCAACACAGGACACAAGCATATATACTGTCCTGGTGAGAGTGTTGTGGGGCCCAAAGAGAATGCAGCCTGCTTCTTGGTACAGTGAGGGAAGGCTTCTCAAAGGAGGTGATTTTTGTGATGGTTCTTAGAAAAGTGAAATAACCAGATGGAGAACCTTCAAGTAAAAAGTCCATCCAAACAATAGCATATACGGAGTTGCACAAATCAAGACATTTAGGACCCAGGATTTAAACTAGAAAATAATCTATTTTGTCATGGGAATGATAAAGAAAAAGGGGAGAGAAGGAAGGGGGACGCAGGTTGCCTTGGATGCTAGGGATACCCTTGCTTCTGTAGTATCCAAGAGCTTAGAGACAAAGCTGCGGATTGGATGGCAATGGGCCTCCAGGCTGGGAAGCAAAAGCCTTGAATGTGAGTCTTAGAAGTAAGGTAGCAGGCACCCAGGCCAGGACTTCCCAACGCAAGCACCTTTTCTTTTGTGCTCCATCTCCTGCCCCCTCCTCCTTCTCCACCTCATTGCAGGGACTGGAAAGGGGGCTGAACCTAGAGTTTGGTCTCTAGTTAAATTTAGACTGTGGAACAAATATTACAAATATTAAAATGAGAAAGCTGAAGCCAGGGTGAAGGAAGTGATTTTCTCAAAGCCTCTGATCTAGCAAATAGCGAGACTATGCGACTTCTCCCAATGTGGCTTCTCTAAGCTCTGGTGGGAACATCTGTCTATCATAATGCAGGACACAGGCACCATCAGCCTGGCTCCATGGCTGGGGCTGGAAGCTGCTCTCGAGAGGAGGACTTTGGGGTATCCCTCCCCCACATGGCCTTGGGCTTCACCTCAGCATCCACAGGGCCTCCCAGGGGCTGCCTCAAGAGCCCTGAGTTCATTGTCATCCTCTGGGGTTTTAAGGAAAGAAACAGAGAAGACTCTAGCTTCTTTTCATCAAACAGAGTGGAGAACTGAGGTTTGATATACTGGACTCAAACCTCACCTTTGTCCAATAATATTATTTTAATTATAAGAGCTAGTTTTTATGGATTCTCTCCTGGGTGCTAGGTACTGTGGAGGTGGTTTACACACATTCTCCTTAAGCCCTCCAAAATCCCAGAAAGAGAACATCATCTCTGTTTTGTATAAAAGGAAGTGAACCACAGGGGCTGGGGTGTGGCTCAGTAGAGTGCCTGCCTCATATGTGTGACGCACTGGGTTCGAACCTCAGCACCACATAAAAATAAATAAACAAGACAAAAGTATATGTCCATCTACAACTATATATATATATATATATATATATATATATATATATATATATATATATATATATATATATATATATATGAACCACAGAGAGTCTACATCCCATGTCCAAGGTTATACAGTGACAGCTGGCAGCACCTGCACTAGAATACTAACTCCCTGAGTCTAAACCCTGTGTTTAAGAGCTGTGTGACCTTGGGCAGTGCTGTTTCTCATCTGCAACACAGCAGTTCATAATAATAATTCATGTTGTAGAAAGACTCAGAGAATAAATAAATCAAAATGAATAAAATAAGTCCAACCTATCAGGACAGCCATCAGGATTAAATGAGTTGATATGGGAAAGTGCTTTGTAAACGGCAATACACCATACAAATTATATTATTATTATTATTATTTCAAAAATATGGCTGCCCCCATAAAATAAAACAGTGTGCAGCATATATTTATGACAACATGCCCCAGAAACAATTTCCATTCTGGCGGGTTGCCTCCCTATCATGTTATTAAAAGGTTAAGGAAAATGAACAACCGGGGATTAAGATTAGATCTTTCACACATGAAACCACAAAATCAATAGAGCCCCCGTAATCTATCTCGTGATATGAAGAAATATACTGAGGTGCCTGGAACAATTACTCAGGAAAATGTCAACAGGTATTGACAAGAAGCCTGGCAAGGCAGGGGTGGCTGAGGCTTGGCCGCTGCCTCCCTCGCGCTAACACACTTCCTGGCAAACAGAGACTCACCTGCTGAGAACTCAGGAGCAGGGAGGGAGCCCAGGAGCCAGGTACTTTTGATTTTCCCAAAGTTCTGCAAAATTTGATTCTGCAATTGGGTCAGAGCTGCAGCTTGGGAAAAATAGGAAGGCCCAGGCAAGTACCATGGAGAGCGCACAATTACACCCATTTGTGGTGGTGGGCCCTTCTTAAAATGGGCAATTATTATCCTTATGCTGTGATGGTCATTGTCACTGTTTGGGAAATTATGGAGTATTTAGAGGATGCCAGCTATCTTCACGGACACCTGTGGGATTTGCAGGCCAAGGCTGAAATTTAAAAGCTGTGAATTCTCCTCCCAGGATTTCTTTTTCCAACTCAGTTAGGAAAGGATGTTCAGAGATCACAGAGGAGGACAGAAAGAAAAAGAAATTCCTCATAACACAATGCCACTTCCTGAATGTGGTGACTGGTTTTCGAGATGACTTTCAAAGAGCCCTACCTCTGGGAAGCTTCCTCCCACATTGCCTTGGACTCACCCTGTGACCTGCTTGGACCAGTAGAATGTGAGCGAAGTGAGGCACATCATTCCTGGCTGGAGCCTAAGAGATTTAGCAGCTTCTGATTTTATACTCTTGGGATCCCTAAGCTTTTATGTAAGATGTCCAGCTCTCCCATGGGACAGGCCATGTGGAGAGACCTTGTTGGAGTGTTTCCTTAGAGAAAACCAAGACCCCAGTCAACCTGCCCAAACCGGCTCTTAGCAGCTGTTAACTTCTAAACTGAGTCAACACACCCGTGTGTGGAAAGACCATTTGGGACATCCCAGCCCCAGCACAGAACATATATGACCATTTCAGCTATGACCAGCCTGACCTACAGAGTTGTGAGTAATAATATCAAAGCTGATGTTTTCAACCAGTGAGCTTTAGGGTAATTTCTTAGGGCAATACCAGATAACAGAACCCCTGTGTGACACTATGTAACATCAGTAAATCCTACCGTAATGGAAATATTGACCCTGGAAGCTCCAAACTCCTTGGTTTGGAGCTTCACAAGCATGTGAAAACTTTCCCAGATTCCCCTACTCCAGACACTACCCCCATAAAATAAGGAAAGTTCTCTATTTATAGTTATCCAAGTCATAATTGTAGCTATGTGCCATTACTTCAGTTTATTTCCTCTATGAAACTGGGAACTCCATGAAGTCTGGGAACTAAGGGAAACATTTACTGCTGAATCATCGACTTTGCAAGAGGTCTGGTCCAGCACACAGTGGACATTGGAAAATATTTGTTGAATGTATAAACGAATTGGTGCAAAGTTCATGTTGGTATGAAGTTCAGATTATCAGAAGCATACAGATTGAGAAATTGTTCATTTTCTGGGCAAAGGAGTTTGAACTAGATCTTACAATAAGTTAATGGACAGAGGAACAAAGTGGCTTGAACTTCACCTTTTGCAACAGTTAATCCACAAAATCAATGCAACCACGTCAATTCCTCCAGTTGTAGTTTTACGGCATATTGCCAGGTAGAATTCCATTTTTCTCCTCTCACATTTCTAGCATACCTAGATATATTCAAAGTAGAAAATGAGTATTTCTAATATTTTATTTTTTAAAAAAATCCAATTGCCTATATATGTATAAAAATTTACTAAAATGTATCACTCTCAGTTGAATTTGAGATGTATTATCATCATTATGCCAATGTCAATAGGCATCATGAGGTCAGTTAAATATTCAAAGATTTTTGAGAACCATAAAAGTGTTTAATAGAAAATATAGTATATCATGCCTCCAGTGTTAATCATGTAATAATTGTATATGGACAATAAGAACTGGTGATTGTCCTATGAACCATCCATCTCACAGACCCAAGCACGTGTCAAGCCTGGAGATTCCGTTACTCCACAGCCAATTGTGGGGGACTCCACTGAAAGCATGATTTTCATCACTGTCATGGTCCACCTGTTTTCTTCTAGTTTCTTCTTTATCTCTTCTCATATGTACTGTTCAGTCCTTTCTGCCTAATACTGTGGCTAATAAACAGAAACTAAGCAGCGTGTCTACTCCTGGCTCTAAATCACTAGCATCAAGTCAAATTAAACCATAAGAGCTCTCTCTCCAGTCTTGCAAGTTGTGTTGGTAAGCATGTCCGAGTGTCAGAGACTAACCTGCCCAGTGCTCTCCTCTCAGCACTCTGGACAACCCCTCACCTTGGAATACACCATTAACCTCTTGCATCTACCAGCTATTATATAGGCTCAGACTCAAAATCATTGTCATACTGATCAAATGCTCTTGGTATGCTTCCTGAGTTTTTTTTAAACTATGTTTTATACAGTGCTCCAAATATATCTTTATTACTCTGTTTATAGTTCTATAACAAAATGCTATAGGCTACATAATTTATGAAATAATGAGGTTTATTTGACTTAAAGTCTGGTGGCCAGGCAGTCCAAACAGTATGATGCTGGTATTCTGGCAAGGGCTCTAATGGCCCTCAGGCTGTGTCACAACATGGTGGAGACACAAAAAAGGCACTGGTTGTTTGCAAAAGAGACCAAGTATGTGGGGCAGCTTTACTTTATATGAGCCTGCTCTAAAAAAAAAAAAACAAAAAAACTAACCCTCTTCTTGAGAGCAGCATTGGTCCCTTTAGTGGGCAGATTCCTATGACCTAACAATCTTCCACAAGCCTCCACCTCTTAAACATTCTAACTCTCACCCCCAACATGGTGAGGACCATGCTCTTAACATGTGAACTTTTAGGGGACACAGTCAAACTATATTAAGCCATGGCTCTGTTCCTCCATATGTATAGCCAGGGAGAAATTCTTATCTGCACTTCAAAGATCATGCACAATAGAAGGAAACTCTGTCAGTCTACACGGAATTACATATCTGTTCTTTATATGTAGAGACCTCTGTAACATCATTCCCATACCTGGCAATACAGTACAGACAACATCCTTGATTGACAGTGAGCTTCCTCTGCTAAATAGACACCACCTTTCCACCCCCACCAGAACTGCCTCGTGGACGCTGGCTACTGAGATGGCTGCAGTGAATGTGTGCCATGCTGTCCGGTAGGGGTGCAGGGAATGGCAGGAGGCCATGTGAGTTTGTATTATGCTCGCCAGAGGAGCAGAAAAACACTGACCGTTGGTGGCTTGATACAGCAGGACTTTCTCTCTTACTCATAAGTAGTCTGATCAGCCGAGGATGGGGACATTTCTGCTCCATGCAGTCATGCTAGAACCTAGGTGACCAGAGGTTCTGCCCTCTTCAACTCCAGCTTCTGAGATCAATTTGGGTGTTTACATCAAGGGAGCAGATGAGAAAAGAGGGGTGGTAGTATTGCACTTCTGAGATTTTTAAGTGGCCATAAATAAATGATACACATCACTTCTTCCTATATTCCATTGACAGACTTTAGTCACAGGTGCACATACAATTGCAAGCAGGTTGTGGGGTGGGGGGAGCTGGGAAATGTACTGAAGCCTCAGGAAGGGGATGTGGGGTCCACATGCAGCTAGTCTCTTGGTCACAAAGACTGAGACTCTTTCTAATATTTAACTGGCACTATTTTTCCTTCTCCCCTGACTTCATATTTTCCTAACAGAAATAGAGCCATTTCCTTTTCATTTGGATCTCATTTTCCCCGATACTTTCCTCCATGATCAAGTTGCCCCACCCACCGCATTTCTTTCTGGGACAGTTCTGAACACAGTGGTGATTATTTTCACACCAGGGGTACGGGGTTCCAATATGCATGACCACCACGAGGGATGTAGTTATCCCGGCTGGGCATCTGCTGGGAGCTCTTAAGTCAGGGGCCCTACTCCTCAAGAGAAAACCTCCAGTGAACATTGCCAAAATCAGGGGTTCCCAGGCACGAAGTAAGACTCCTGGAGCAACAGGAGGGGGTAGAGCCTGTGCTCTGGGTTCGGGGAAGGTGAGCCCGGAAGACAGGAGCTCACCTGTGCCCTCATCCACAGGTCTGTGGGTGATAAAGGAGGAGATGTGTGTGGTCCAGAGTGGCACTGCTCAGCACAGCTGCCAGGCTCAGCCCTGGGGACTTAATACACCTTCCTGAACACAGAACCATAACCTCCTTGTAATAACCCCACCTCTGTGCAGAGCTGCAGAGTTTCCAAAGCCCTTACAGACAGCACAAGGTGGACGCTGTCCTCGCACTCTGCATCGGTCCCTGCTAATACTGCCCAATTCAGACTCTCATGTTCTCTCTGCAGACTGTTATAACAGCCTCCTAACAAGTCTCTCTGCTCCAATTTGCCTTCCCCCAATCCATTGTCTACACTGTAGCAAGAATAATCTCTCTGGCAAAGTGCTCCTTCCTGCTCCTGCTAATACCAGCACTTAGGATAAAATCCATATCATTAGCTCTGCCTATCAGGTCCTGCCTGCCTCTTGATGGCATTTCCTTCCACGAGACATAATGGGCACTGCTCTAGCACCCCTGAATGGCTGTGGTTCCCTACAGACCCTGTGTGACTTCTCACCTCTGGGGCTCTGCCTTCTCTCCATGGAGTGCTACAAGCACCCCCTTTGCATTACTAACTCCTCCTTAACCCATATCAGCCCACTTCTGGAACACACACTTACACTCACACTCACACTTGGTGGTCACCCCACGGTACTGTGCAGACCTCCATGACTGTACTCAGCACACTGTACCACCATGGATTAGTACTATGTGGCCCCCTCACTGGGTTATCAGCACTCACAGGGAAGGTCTATCACACACTGCTCTGACCACAGTCACCCAGCACTGTACCTAGCATCTAGAAGATGCTCAATAAAAGATCACTGAGGCATTATTTCAACAAGCATGGAACAGCAACTAAGGAAACGATTGCTCAGAGAGATGAAGGAGTTTATCCATGATATAAACTGATAAATAGGAGAAATAAAATGCTAATCTTGGTCTTTCTTATTTCCCAAACAACCTAAGACTGTTCTACACTTCCTTCAAAGGGAAAACAGATGATTTTGTGAGCTGGAAACATGACAGCTCTTGAGGTAATGTTTTGTTTTCTTTTTCATTTTATTCAAATGCCGCATGCTTTTGAGCATTTGAGGACAGCTATTGACTTTTTTGTCAGAAAAAAGCACACATACACCAAATTTTGCCTGCAACGTAAAAGTTCATTAATGGTATGTTAGTCAGAATAGTAGCTGTGGTTGCAGTAACACATAAACCATAAAATATCAATGACAGAGCACAAAAAACATTTAATTCTTACTCACATGTCTTTTGTGGATCAACAGGGGCTCTCCTCCACGGGGTGACTCAGGGATGTAAACTGCCTGTAACATAAGACACATGTTTCCAAATCACCAGGACAGAAAGAAGGAGGAGAAATGGAGAAGCCAGAATGACTTTTAGCTGCTTCAGCATGATAGTGACATGTGACTGTGATACATTACACAGTGCCCATAGAGTCCTTCCAGCCTATGTGCACAGCCCTGGGGACTTAATGTGACTCTGCCTTTCCTCCTGTCATCAGGTATGAGCTACTTCATCTCTTCAGGAGGGGTGTGGCTATTACATTGGCCAATGGAACATTTGGAAACAATGCAGGCTGGGGCTGGGAAAGTGGGGTGCACTGGCGGGTGGGGGTTGTCCTTTCTTGCTACCCTGGGAACCATGAGGTCCACCTGAGCTTGTCTGTTTGGAGACATGTGGCCCAGTCACCTCATGACTTCACTCAACAGCTTGCACCAGCGCCTCTGGAGGACACAGTGAGTCACCATGCAGGTGAGTAAGGCTGACATTCCCCGATCCCCCAGTCCCTGCCCACCTACCCGCCTAGGGAACCCAAGCAAAAGCAGCAGACCTATCCAGCTTACCCTAAATCTGCTTGATGACCCCAAGAATTATAGGCTGATAAATGATTATTGCTTTAAGCTATTACATTTTGTGATTATTTGTTACTTTGCAAAATCTAACACGTGCAGAAGTGGGTTCTAGAGGTAGAGGAGTACACAGCAAAAACCTGGCATGTGGCCTTGGCTCTGGAACTGGGTGGAGGCTGGAAAGTCAGTTATCCAAGGTTGGAAAACAACAAATGATAGAGTTAGCACTTTGAAATTCTATACAGAGTTTAAAGGCTTCAAGACAGATGGTCCCTTTTTAAATCTCCCTCACCATCAGTGATAAAAGCTATGGCCTTTGTAAGAGATGCTAAATCAGAGGAAGGCCGTGGAGTCATCTTTGTGTTAGACTAAGTCAGGGCCAGCACTCTATAAGAGCCGAGCAAAACCTGGCCCCCTCTAAGAGCAGGGGGAAGCCTCAGAATTTGAAAAAAGCAGAGTTTGGGGGTCAGAAAAAAAAAACTGTATCTAGCATAAATTTGCTGATGACCAGCTATGGACCAGAGGTAGACGCCCATCCCAGAGACATGGAAGATGATCTTTAGTCTCTTGGCTTATTGTCAATATCAAACAAGATGATGAATGGGAAGGCTGGTAAGTGGCTAAACTTGTCAATGAAAAATAAGTGCATTATGATCCCTGCAGCCTGAGGCCACCATCCCCTGGCATCATCTCAGGTGAACAATACCTGAAGCCATTAGGAGCCCTGGGAGGTTAAAATTCCAGGAGACCTTTTGGAGCCTGGAACAAAAGAACTCCAGAGGAGTCAATTGGGAAAGATTTCTTGTGCAAGTGACGTTTGGTATAAACCCTACATGAAGAGTGGCATTGAGCCGGGTGGCATGTCTTCTGAGCAGAAGAAACACGTGCAAAAGTCAAGGTAGGAAAACACATTTTATCCATGCAGTTGCCCTCTTTGAGGACAAATCCTGCTTAAGGAGCTCAGCGTGAGGAGGCCCAATGGGAGGCGCCTCTTTTAAGGATTCGGCTTCTCTTCAGTGCAGGCCGACATGGAGGGAACAGGGATATTTCTTGAAACTCAATTTTCTGCTTGTTTACAAATGATTAACTACCACAATCAATGATGTCAAAGTTCAGGTCAGCGCCATCCTTTGGGACATGGTGAGTCAGTGCCTTGTGCTTGAGCCAATGACAACTTGGCACATTGCGCGGTGGGGGGGGGGGAGGTTCTGCAGCAGGACTAAGTTCTGTGTTTGGGGCACAGTCAATGTGAGGGGACTGTTGTCTTCTCTGGCTTCTCCTCTCCCTCCCTGCTCTTCCTCTGAGCATGTCCTTACCCAACCCACCTGCTCTGGCAGACACTGCAGGGCTGGGCCACGGGGGAAGAGGCCTAGTACTTGAGAGTACCCCAACTCACGTCAGAAATGAGGTGCAGAGCCTTGTATTTTATACATTCAGACTTCAAAACAACCTTATGAAGTGGGTGTGAATGAATTATGACTCCCCCCCACATTGTGCAGATGAGAAAACACAATCTTGGAGAAATTACGTAAATTGTTGAAGGGCATCAGATCCTTTCTGTAGCCCACACCTTGTATGTCACCTCTTCCCTCTAGGGTTTGTCACCGACACCTGCAGTACCAACAGCAGCAGGATGGTCAACCCTCAGGCAGATTCAGCCCTTTCTGGGGGCAGGCTGCTTTTGTCAATGCGGGTCAGTGCTGTCTATACTTGACTTTGTTGATCCTGGAGAGTCAGAAAGGTACTTTTTAAAAAATTTATTCATTGGTTCTTTTTAGTGATATGTGACAGTAGAATCCATTTTGGTACAATTATATAAGCATGGACTATATCATATTCTAGTTAGGATCCCATTACTGTGGATGTACGTGATGGTGGGATTCCCTGTGATGTTTCCATCTCTGTATGTAGGAAAATTATGTCAGATTCATTCCACCGTCTTTCCTTTTCTTATCCCCTCTCCCTCCATTTCCCATTGTCTAATCTACTGAACTCTCAGAGAGCTCATTGGAGAACTGTAGACCTTGGCAGTCACCTCTGAGTTTGCACCATGCTTCTCTCCTGCCACAGTCTCATGGCCCTCCCCGTGGGCAGGTGGTATCTTGTCCACACCCAAATCAGGGCTGACCCTCTGTGCCAGCTGGGTCTCAGATATGAAACTACCCAGAACAACAACAAGATGAGGCAGAAGCACTCAGCCAGGCTCAGACAAAACCAGCTTGATTCAGGGTCTATGAGGGACACCTGCTTAGCATGCTTGGTCTCAGAGGAAGGAAAGCGAGAGTCCACTGATGTGGGAGAGGTGACAGTGAAAAGCAGAGCTGTCTACTATCATTTGTGCTCTTTAAAGTCCCTGCAAATATCAGAAGAATGTTAAACCTACGTATATTAATTATCTACTCCTCTTCCCCACAAGGGCAGGAAGCCACCTATTTCTCCCCAAATATAATGAAATTCTGCATAAAGTACATAACAACAGTAACAGATATTTGGATAATTATCCTCTTATGATTAGCATTCCTACAAAACGTATTTTCTGCAACATTTTCATATTTACTTTATCTCATCTGATTCTCCAACTCTGAGAGATTGGTAGGCATCGCTCTTCCAATTTTTATATGAGGAAACAGAATCAATCAATAAAGTGTCAGCTAACTTATAGAGAAAGTACATAGTATGTGTCAGACATTGTTCATGGTTTTTTGAATATCTAGATTTATTTAATCTTTATTACAACGCTGTGAAATGAGTACTATTATTATTCCTGTTTTGTAGATGAATAAACTTGGGCCCAGAGAAGATTAGTAATTTACCCTGGGTCACATGGCTAATGGATCAAACAGAAAGAATTTGAACTCAGATGGACGGCCTCTAAAGCCTGACTCAGAATCACACAGCTGAAAAGAGGTGAAACTAGGATTCAAACCTGGGCCCATCTAACTCCAAATCCTGTGTCTACTTGGGAAGAGTAGCTCATGTCTGGATGCTCAACATGGGCCTGTTCTAAGCCCTTTCCATCCACTAATTTATTTAATCCTCAACATTTAGCAGTTGAAGAATCAGAGCCACAGAAGTAAAGGAACTTGGTTAGTAAGCTAGCAAGTGGCAGTTTGAACCGAGAGCCATGATTCTTACTAGCTCACTAATAGCTGTCTCCCCTGCAGCTTACCCAAACCTGGTCACACAGGAATAAAAGCCAAATTGCTGGTCAGTGGAGTTTTGCATCCTTTGCCTGGTGTGAGTGTCACAGGAGAGTTTCTATCTGTGCAAAGTCTGGAGTTTCCAGGCACTGGTAGCCCTGTTTACTCTGCTGAGCTGTTTGCTCTGTGGGGACAAAAGTTGACAGTGCCATTCACTGTGTGGCTTTCCATGCATCTGGGAGCCTTTCTGGATCTCCTGTCACATGGAGAAAAGGAAGACAGAGGCCTGGGCCTGGGGGGCACTGGCAGAGATGTCTCTTCTCTGTGTTGCCCTGGGTGCTCTCGGTTTGCCTGGCTCCAGGTAAGTGATGATTATGAATGCCAGAACCCAGAGCAGGGGACACACAGCCTCATAATGCTGAGCGACTCTTTTTTGCCGCATGTCTCTGGGCTGAGGAGCATCCCTTGAAGCAATTTGCATGCTTCTCATAAAATAGTATCAATGATTCCCTTCAGATTATTGTGGAACCAAGTAACTGGCTTCAACAAAGGTTCCTGTTGAGAAAGTGACATGTTTAAATGTATTTTGTCATGCTAAGAAGAATAGGGTACTTGTTCTATATTCTGAACAAAGCTTTGGTCTGACTCTTTAGGCAAAAAAGGTTTGCTGTATGTATAAAAGGGAGTGAATTCATCTGAATGATTTTAACATATGAGAGTGACCCACTGGACCTGTTTACAGACCCAGTCTTTGGGTTCTCAGGTCCCCACCCCCCACCTCTCTTGCTCTCTCTTACACATTCCAGACATTTCCAGCTGTTAAATGCTAACTGATTTATTTCATTAGTAGAATTCAGGAGCTCAAACTTGGGCTCCCGTGAAAGAGGACCCATGGTTTGGCAATTTGAGGACCCTCCTAGTTCAGGAGAAGCCCCTGTTATGAGATACTGAAGCACTCAGGACCCCAGGCCTCCTCGTGAGCACTCCTACAGACAGAGATCTGTTAATGCCATTCCTTTTACTTATTCCAAAGCTGCGACCTGAGCATGCGCCCTCATTTAGTGAGAGGAGTGCCAAGTTCCCCTGTTGGACACTCCCTCTGGATGAGCTCTGCTGCCTGCTCAGCCCCGTTAGGCACCACACCTGAGACCAGGACTGTGAGCCTTCACCACCCATTGCACACTCAAATAGACTGTTGGAATGATCAAGGCTCACAGCTTGGCTAGCATGAACAGAGAAGCCTGCAGGACCCAAGGGATTGTATCTGGAGCAGGGCTCCTTGAGAAACCACCATAACCTTACCTACAGCATCGGGCCCTGTGCACAGCCCCTTCTAGGGCTCCAAGGATATGAAGAGGAACAAGACACAACAAACTTGTGTCCCCTTGAAGAATACGAATATGTGAGCACTCACTCCCTGTCCTGCTGCACGAGGTGGTAGAGGACCACACAGGAAACAAGAGAGGGAGTGACCAGCTCTACTGGGCATGGGGTCTGGGAAAGGGGAAGGGTATGCCAGGCAGAGGAACAGTATAAGCAGAGGCATGGAGGTGTGAGAGAGCCTCGCTTGTTCCAAGCATCCAAGTGTATTTCAGTAGCTATGAGCATAGAGCAAGCTGGGAGCAACAGGGGAGGAATGACGTAGGAATAAGCAGGGGTCTGACAGCAGGCAGAGTTGGGGGACACTGAGTGCCAGCTAAGAAGCTTGAACCTATGGTGTAGGCAGTGGGGAACTTAGTGAAGGGCAAAGCCATCAGAGTTATAATTAGGGAGGTTCCCTCTAAGGTAGGGAATGGAGGTCTGAGGGGACAGTGCATGCTGGGAGACTTACTGAACCTCACAGCGGTGTCACCAGGGGTGTTATTTCTTATTCGCTCTGTGTGGAAGAACAGACTGACTTCAGAGGAGGAGGGGTTCACCCCTATGCAATGACCCCTTACCTGGACCCAGGTTTAAGGTTCTCACCTTTACCTGTGGCTCCAACCCTGCAGTCCTGGAACCAGTGTGTATTTGAATTTCAGACACCAAAGCAGAAAAAAAAAAAAAGGTATTTAGTTCTGGAGCAGATAATGCTCCTTCATTTTAGCTAAGAAATCTCCTTCATTTTAACTAAGAAAAATTTTCATTTTTATTTACCTTTGTAACCAGGTCACATGGTCATAAGACCCATTGATTATTGCTGATGGCCACTGTGCCAGGCAATTTCACACATGACCTCTCATCCCCACAGCTGCTCCAGGGAGGTGCTATTGTCCACAGTTTTACAGAGAAGAAAACTGAGGCCTAGAGAGAGGCATTAGCTGTTCCAGGGTTACTTCCTAACGACATAGTGGAAAATGGATTCAAATCCAGTTTCAGGGGCATCAGTTTCCAGAGCCCCCATCTGCTCTCTGCATTTTTCTACTGCTTACTCGTGTACTTTCCCTCTCCACCTGCCTGGTGTAGCAGACTTGCTGGACTCTCATGTCAGCTCTCTATTTCTGGGCCATACATTTGTTGCCTTGAGATGTTGCTTTAAATTTTGTGTCTATAACAGCAAAGGAGAGAGAGAAAAGAAATTGAAAACCTGCCACCCAGAAGCTGCCCACTTCTAGCAGAGAGGAAGGATGTTGTTTGCAAAGGGGATCCAGCAGCCTAACAAATTGTGTGTGACAAGAAAGTTGTTGTGTCAGGGCATTTCTACAGAAAGCCAAAAGATATTGATGCACCCCCTCCATATAAGCTGATGACTTGAAATTTACTGCTGACCTAATCCCGCTCTACTTGATGGATCCATCTTTATTTTGATCAGAGATACCTGTTAGAAAGAGAGAGGGAGACCTGGGCCCAGTGAGATATGTCATAATGCTGGCAATGGCATTCCATGCACCCTGAGAAAAGGAAGACCCTTGCCAGCTCTTACGTAAGGAGCACATGTTCAAGATATTTTTCAAGGGTGTTTATCGTAGCATTTCTTGCATTTGCAAAAGCACTGAGAAAATATAAATGATCCTCAAAAAGAAAAAAGAATAAACTAAAAGCCATAGATGTCCCAAGATAGAATGCCCAGATAAAAGAAATGAAATAGATCTTATGGAGCACCCTAGAGAGGCCTCACAAAGGCATCATGGATGGGCAGAAGCAAGTTGCAGAATCCCATGCACAATATGAGGTGAGCAAACCAAAGCAATATTAATATAGAGTGGATATTTGTGGAAATATTTAAGACACTGAAAGGATCCACACCAAATTTTCATAATGGCCCTCTCCAAAGAGGAGAGAAAAAGAACCAGAGCTAGCATAAAACACACGTATCCAATTTATAGGGATTTACATGTTAAAACAAAAGACTTAAAGCCAGTGTGCCAAAAAGTTAGCAGCTGTAAATCTGAATGTGAGTACCTGGGTGGTTTTCATTCTATTGTTTGTACTTCTATATGCGTGTTTAAATTTTCAGAGTTATGTATATACAGAGGATTTTGAATGACCTAAGTCAAACCAGTTGGTTAAAATGTCCTTCCGGCTTGTTTCCATAGACATTCATAAGGGTGAAAGGCAAGTGTAATCTTACTAAGGTCCCAACTGGACCCCTCCTTTATGGGGTTTCATGCTATTCCCAGGAATTAAAGACACAATTGAATGCTGTCTTTTCTTTCGGATTTGCATTTTGTAGCACTAACAAACCACATGCATCTTATCTAATGTAATTCACAAACATACTATTTATGCTGCTGATTACTTCATTATATTGCCACTCCATAATGAAAATTGGGTGCAAACATGAGAGATCTGGTGCTTATAACAACTCCTTACCCAGTTCCTTCTGTAAGTGATCAGCTTGCCCATTAACAGGCTTTCAAATCTCAGGGAGGAAAATAATTGTGACTTTTAATAGCTAGTGTGTACATTCCTTACTCACTCAGTCTTGACTGTGGCTCAGAGTTAGTTTGGTTGTTGCAAAAAACCACAATGTAACTGTTTTGTAGTTGAAATAGGAAGAGGGTACCCTGCAGAGCTGTCAAATACATACTTAAGAGAAGCCAAATCACAGACAATATTGTTTTGTCAAACGTGGGCAAATTAGTAGATAGGAGCCCATTCTGAGACCCCCCACTGGCTGTGCAGCATCCAGCCTCCAGTAACCATTTTAAAGTATCCACCTGTGGTTTCCAGTAGTCTTTGACCTTTTGTTAAAGATCCAACTTTACTAGGCAATTGATTTTTGCTGGTCTCTGGGGCAGTCATGGAGATGGATTTCACTGTACTTAATATTACCCTCTTTTTAGGGCTTTTGCCAAGTGAGAATGTATTGTTAATGACCTTGTCTGGAGTGACACCTGTGTATGAGATAGTGGAAGTGTGATCCTCTCCCTAATGACTCAATCTTGGACATGGGAATGAGAGGTTGGAGGGGATGGCTGGAGGGGATGGCTGGAGTGGACGCTGGGCCCCTTTCCTTCCAGACAGCATGGGGCAATTGGCATAGCTCATGTGCTGGAGCCCAACAGACCACTGCTCACAATCCAGCAACACTGTATACCAGCCTGCCACCGTCCCTCAGGGCCATTTCCCACATATGCCCAGGTGCTGGTGTTCTGTAGCTGCCTTCTAGCATTGCTGTGAGGATCGAGTGAGAAAGCCTGTGTGAAACGCCTGGCCCGGCATGTGACACACATGTCTTGACTGCCTAGCACATCTTTGTTGTTTTGGTTTTTTCCTGTCGTCTTCTTTTCAGGTTTGAAAAGGAACACAAATTAGGAAGAATCTTATGATGTAATACTGTCTTTCACTTGGGAAGAAAAAATCCTAAGGCACCCATTATTACAGATGGGGCCATTGGAGGCTCATGCAGAGTAATAACAGGCGTGTTCATTCACCCTTGTCCCGGTTTGTCCCAGGAACTCAACAAAAGCTTTAGGCCTTATCTTGCGATGTCCTTTAGGTCTTCTGTCGTTTGACGGCTCTGCAGACATACTGTCTCTCATCTGCCCCTTCATCCCCTGACTCACCTCCACAGGCTCCCGAGGACCTTGACTGTGACAGCCAGTCCCCCCTGGTCTGCCTTGTACAGTGACCCTCAAGGCTTGTCCTTGTTGGATTGTCTCTCAAGAGCAATCTCATCCTGTTTCACAGCTCCTCATGATCAGATGTGTCCTCGGGCACAGATCTCCCCTCCTGAGTTCCCACCCCACAGAGGAACCGTGTGCTGAATGTGTCTGTGGTAATGTGCCTTGAGAATCTGGAATTCCATACACCTCTGCCATATTCCCCTGAACTTCTCCTTTTCTCCTGCTTTACCCCTCTGCCTACACACTCACCCTGGAAACCAGCATCAGCCTAAGCTCTTTCCTGTCTCAACTCCTCTGCCCCGTCCAATGATCCAGTACTCTCTACCCATTCCACCTGATACCTGTCCAGCCCACCCTCTCTCCCCGGCTGCTGCTGCAGCTCAGGTTCACACCACCCACTGGCATCCTCACCCGCCTCCCGGCTGCAACCCAGCTCTCTCTACCCCCACCAAGCCTGCACAGGTCCTCAAGCATGGCTCTAGCCATAGGGACTGCATGCTCTGAAACCTTGCCTATAGGGTAAAGCTCCACAGAGCTAAGACATGTGACATGTGTCTTACTCTAGGACAAACTGAGTTCCAGAAGGCAGAGTCTGTGTCCTATTTCTCTGTATCCCTCATAGCACAATACCCTGAATATTATTTGTCCTCTACAAATATTTCTTAGACATGAATTGGCACCTCAAAGACCTTCTAGTGCAAACCTCTCATTTTCAGGAGAATAAAACAGAGGCTTAGAGATGGAGAGTGAATTGCTGAGGATCACATCTAGCTATCTTCTGGGTACTTTGGAGTTTGTAAAGTGCTCTCCCATACACTATCATTTTTATTCCAAGAAATAACATTATGAGATAGACATGATTAACCCCATCATATAGATGAGAAAAGTAAAGGTTATACCAGTTGAAAATCCAGCCTGAGATCACCCAAGTGCTTAATGGACTGTCTTTTGATTCAAGTTCAGTACTCTTTTGTCCACAGCTAGCCATAATGTCAGGAATTTACTGCATGTTCAATAAATATTTATTGGATGAATTAGCCTATACTGGATAATCAACTAATAGCCTTGCACATGTGAACAAATATATATTTACTGAGTGGATGGACAAATGGCTGGAGGTGTATGAATTCCCTTCTATACTTAATGCTGTTCTTTTATAATGACTTTTTTAGAGGTGAAAGGTTGTGTCCCTTTGAGTCAAGTACAGTCAACAGGAGCCTTGCTAAGAGCAGACAGACGCGGAGTGTGGATGTCCCCCTGATGCCTATTGATTGTGAACTGTCCAGCTGGTCCTCTTGGACTGCCTGTGACCCCTGTCAGAAGAAAAGGGTAAGAACCCAAGCCATGGGGAGAGTTAAGCTTCCTGGAGCCCTCGTCCTCCACAAAACTGGCCGAGGAACCGCACTCGGTGCCTGGTACATAATAGGCCCTCAGGAACATTGGCTGATTGAGTCCACAGGACTTTTCCCTTTGAAAAGTGAAAGCAATCAGAACCTTTCTTTGGTCCTTTGATATTTTCCAAGCACATCTATCCTTGCAGATTCTTGGTTAGACTTCCTGTCTCCAACCTGCTCTCTCCATCCATCTTTCATGGTACAGCCAGGAAAAGCTAAGTCTGAAAACCATTCCAAGTCTACACCGTAGCCCTGAGGATCAGGACCCAACTAGTGTTAACCTAACCTGTCCTGTATCTCCTGCAGTATCCCCCCTGGAACATGGGCATTCCTGCTACCACCCCACTCTCTGTGCTTCTTTCATGCTGCTTTTCCAGCCAAGAGTGGCACCCCTCATGTCCTTCACTGGCAAGCACCTGCTCATCATTTGAAATTCTTCTCAGGGCCGCCTCTTCAGAGAAGGCTTCCATGACTGCTCCTCAGTCTCACCTCCAGTTAGACAGAGCAACCTTTCCAAGCATCAGTAAGTCCTGTTACCCTGTGTCCTGGCACTTTTCACACTATGGTATTCATTATTTACTTTCACTAAGCAGTAAACTTGTAAAGACATATTCCATTCTGTGCCCCAAGTGGGCATTCCAGTGTCTGCAAATAGCTGCTTCCTAAATATTTGTTGGAGCTCATTCTGTTTTGTGACATCTTTGCAAGGGAGCAGGGATGGTTGTTATCCTTTTGGTTAGACTGACAGTTAGACAGAGGTTCATCAGTAAGTGACTTGTTGGGGTTCCCTAGTAGTCAACACAAACCTTTAATTCAGGTCACTGGATCCTTGTCTATGGTTCTCCCTTGAAACCACATTCCCTGCGGTGTTTGCCTTTCAGCCTCCCTTGTCCTAGGAGGATGGACAGAGGATCCCAGCTCTGAGATTGTTTCAGAGTGGAGAGAATGTCACTGTGTCCCTGGCTCATTGGGAAACCAAGCCTGACATGGATAGCACTCTAAAGAGGCTGTGGAAGTAGGCCTGAGAAAATTACGCAGTTAATTGGATCAATGGGGAGAGCCAGGCAGGATCATTCTGTTCCCAGAGTAGGTTTTCTTGTTGAAGTTATCAACATTGATCCAATTATCTGGATAATTGCTTCATCGGCTGCATAAACTAGGAAGACTCCGCATGAGCCAGCCAGCCAGAGCTCCACATTCCAAATTTGCTGCAGACTCCCCTGGCCAGACCTCATTCCTAGCTGCAGGGTCACCAGCTGCGGGGCTTGACAAAACCTCTCAGCCTGGTCTCGAGGTGTACTCCTTCCATCATTTCCACCCTCCTCTGACCCACTTGGCTTTCTGTGAGCATGGTTTTATTTTATGCTTATTTGCGAATTGACATTTAATATTTGTACTTTTATGGAGTATCATAACTTGATGCATGTATGATAATCAAATCAGGGTAATTAGCATTTCCGTCTCCTCAGACATAATCATTTCTATGTGTTGATGTGTTGGGAATATTCAGACACTTCTCCCACAGATTTTTTTGAACTGTAGAAGTAATTGTTGTAGATGACAATCACCTATTGTGCAACAGGACCATAAAACTCCTTCCTCCCTCTGTGTTTTGTACCACAATCCATCCTCTCTTATTCCCCTCTCCTCTACACTCTCCAGTCTTTATTCTACCCTCTATTTTTAGCTTCCACACATGAGTGAGAACATGTATCTATCCTTCTGTGCCTGGCTTATTTCACCTAACCTAATGTCCTCCAGTTCCTTCTATGTTGCTGCAAATGGCAGGACTCCATCCTTTTGATGGCTTAATAATATTCCATTGTGATTTCACCACATTTTTGAAAATCCATTCATCTGTTGACAGACCTATTGGTTGATTCCTTATCTTGGCTATAGCAATGCAATAAATGTGGGTGTGCAAGTATCTCTTTGATATAATGATTTCCTTTTCTTTAGCTATATATGAAGTATTGGGATTGCTGGATCAGATGGTAATTTTTGAGGAACGTTCATGTTATTTTCCATAATGGCCATACTAATTTACATCCCCACCAACAGTGTCTAAGAGTTCCTCTTTTTCTGAACCCTTGCCATCTGCGTATCACCATTTGAAAAATACCTATACAGATTATTTGCACATTTTGAAGTCTTTGGGTCTTTTTTGTTGTTGAGTTATTTTAGTTCCTTACATATTCTGGATATTAACCCCTTGTCAGATGAACAAGTTGCAAGTATTTTCTTCTGTTCTGTACTTTGTCTCTTTTAACACTCTTGATTTTTTTCCATTGCTGTGAAGAAGCTTCTGAGTTTGATTATAATCCCATTTGTCTAGTTTTGGTTTGGTTATCTGTGCTTTTGAAGTCTTATTTTTAAAGAATTCTTTATTTATACCAGTGCCTTCAAGTGTTTCCCCTGTGTGTTTTCTAGTAATGTCATCATGTAAGGTCCTACTTTTAGGTCTTTGATCCTTTGTGAGTGGATTGTTGTATATGGTGAGAGAGGGGAGTCTCTCATCATTCTTCTGCAGATGTATATCCAGTTGCCCTGGCACCATTTTGCTAAAAAGATCTTTCTCTGGTGCACACGTTTGGTGCCTTCAGTTGACTATGAGTATGTGGACTCATTTCCAGATTCTCTGCTCTGTTGGTATATGTGTCTGTTTATGCCACACCCATGCTGTCTTGTTACTATAGCTTTATGGTGTGTTTTGAAGTCAGGTATTGCAAGGCTTCTAGCTTTTATTCTTTTCACTCAGGGTTACTTTGGTTATCTGGGGTCTTTTGTGATGCTACATACATTATGTAATGTTTTTCTAGTTCTTTAAAGAACATCATGGGCATTTTGATTGGGATTGCACTGAATCTGTAGGTCACTTTGGATAGCATGGACATTTTATCAGTATTAATTCTTCCAATCCAGGAACATGGGATGTTTTGTGTCCTCTTGTAATTTTCAATTTTGTGTCTTTTTATAATATTTATTATAGATATATTTTACTTCCTTGTTTAAATTTATTACTAGGTATTTTATATTTTGTGGATAGTGGAAATGATTGCTTTTAAATTTATTTATTAGAGGATACAAACGCTGCTGTTTTTTTGTATGTTGACCTGTATCCTATAACTTTACTGAGTTTATCAGTTCCGACAGTGTTTTGGTAGAGACTTCAGGTTTTTCTAGATATAACATCATATCATCTGCAAACAGATCATTTGACTTCCTCCTTTCCAACTTTTATTTTTTTCTTTTGTCTCACTGCTCTGGCTATGACTTCTAGTACTATGTTGAATAGGAATGGTGAAATTGGACATCTTGTATTGTTCTAGTCTTAGAAGAAATGCTTCTAGCTTTCTCCCACTTAGCATACTGTTAGCTGTGGGATTGTCACAAATGGCCGTTCTTGTGTTCAGGCATATTCCTTTTCTGGATCTGACTTGTTGAGAATTTTTTTTTTCTCTCACAGACTTCTTTGCAAGACTTATCTCTGTCCTGACAGGCTCTGCCTTCTAGGAAGGACAACCCTCTGGAAATCCAATGGAGCATGGGTGAATGATTGTCCATATTTATTTTTTTGGATTTCCATAGCCACAAGTTCAGATGCCATATAAGGAACAATTAAGCCTTATTAATGTCATTGTGCAGAGAGGAGAGAGGTGCTATGTTATGGTTTGGATATGAGGTCTTCCCCCAAAACTCACGGGTGAAACAATGCAAGAAAGTTTGCAGATGAAATGATGGGGTTATGAGAACCTTAACCCCATCTGTGAATTGTTCCCCGGATAGGGATTAACTGAATGGCAACTGTAGCCAGGTAGGGTGTAGCTGAAGGAAGTGGATCATTGGGAGACATAACTTTAGGGTTTATATTTTGTAAGTGCTGAGTTTAGTCTCTCTCTCTGCTTCATGGTGTGATATCTTGAGCTGCTTCCCTCCACCACACTCTTCTGCCATGATGTTCAGTCTCACCTTAAACTTCAAAGAATGGAGTTGGCCATCTATGGACTGAGACCTTTTTCTCCTCTAACTGTTCTTGTCAAATCTTTTAGTCACAGCAGTTAAAAAAAAAAAAAAAAAAGCTCGCTAAAACAAGCTGCTCTCCTGGTTTACCCCTCTTTTGTACACAATCTTGATTCCAACCAACATTTGGAAACCAGCCAAATCTGATAACTCTCTTCCTCTTTTAAGTCCATATTACGAGGCTGGTAAGATGATTTACCTGCCCCTGCCTTGTGTCCCTCCAGCTCTCCCCCTCTCCCTCTTGCTCTCTTCTCCCCAGTCACAATGGATGTTTGGCTCTGCTTTGTCTCTTGTTCGTTTGTTTTGTCTCTTGGCTTTGGTCCAGCTATTCCCTCATCCGGGTTGTTCTCCATCCTCACATCCACTCTCCGTGTCTGCCTGATACTCCTCCTGGAGTTTGCAGGAAAGAATCACGTTTCAGCCTGGATGTCACTTATTCTAGAAGCCCTCCACCATCCTCTGAGTTTGCACTGGGGATTCCACGTGAGCATAGAAAGCACTTGGTATTCCCCCGTCATATTCCCATTACACCGTGTTGTCACTGTTAGGGGCCGATCACCACCATCATCATGGTGCCAAAGGCAGGTCAGAGGACATCGTTATGATTAAAAACCAACCAACCAGCAAGCAAGGAAAATGACATCTACCCTTTTAAACAAATAGGTCAATCAATATTTTTTGAATGAATGAATAAGAAGGTAGACATATAGCAAAATTGGCTGCTATCATTAATAGTAAAAGAAAAAAAACATTAATAATAAAAGACAAACATAATGAGATCAAAACTATACATTAAGTTTAAACTCCATAACTGTACATTTAGGTAATTTATTATTCCCAGCTTACAGATGAGTAAATTGAGATCCACACAGATTAAGTTACTTGGCTGATACCACAACTAGAAAGTTCCAGCCAGTTGGGACTGCAAAGCCGGTAACTTTTCATTTATAACATATTGATGCCTTAAGGAATAAATGAGTATACGTTAACCCACTTAAGTAATTAAACTGAGTTTATGTTTTGTTATTGAACTAGATTCGTGAATCCACTTACTAACTTTTGTTTCTAAAGCCTATGCCTTTTCTAATTCAGCAAATCTTGAGAGATCACTGCAGAAACAGATTCAAGGCAAGGCACCCACCCTTAGAGAGTTCGAAGTCCAGTTGGAGGAAGACTCAGGTGAAGACATCCTTAGGGATATACAGTGGGGGATGTGCAAGGGCAGGGAGAGCAGTGAGGAGATGAGCCCACCTCCTGGCTGGGGACCCCTCTGCATACAGCCTCCCTCATCTTCTGAGGTCCCTGAGTCCTGCTCTTTTTTGCTACAGTACAGGCATGCCTACCTCCTCCAGCCCGCTCAGTTCCATGGGGAGCCGTGCGACTTCTCTGACAAGGAAGTTGAAGACTGTGTTACCAGCAGACCATGCAGAAGTCAAGTGCGATGCGAGGGCTTTGTGTGTGCACAGACTGGTACAAAAGGGCATGGGGGCAGGTGGGGAAATCTGGAGAAGGAGACGAAGGCTCATGAGATGGAGGGACAGGCTATGAGTAGTGCTCATGACCAGCGTCATGGAACAGGACAGGAGGACTCTTTGTCCTCCAATATCCAGTCTCCTTTTACATGGATTATTTCTTTTTTTTTTAAGAGAGAGGGAGAGAGAGAGAGAATTTTTTAATATTTATCTTTTAGTTTTTCGGCGGACACAACATCTTTGTTAGTATGTGGTGCTGAGGATCGAACCCGGGCCGCACGCATGCCAGGCGAGCGCGCTACCGCTTGAGCCACATCCCCAGCCCTACATGGATTATTTCTTGAAAAAAAAAAAATTCCTATAATGTAGATGTCATTATTATCCCAATTTTACAACCTATAAAATTGAGACTCAAAGAGGTGACTTGCCCAAGATCATACAGCAGGTAAGAAGAGCTAGAGCTGCAGTTAGAAATTGGGGACTTCTATTTATATTCACTGAACTCAAAAGTATGAGTGCTAGAATGAGAAATCCTGGATGGGTCTTATTTTGACTTTGTGATCTAAGAGAGGTCACTTAACATTTTTGCACTTGGGTTCCGTCAATAGAAAATCAAGGGAGATGCTAATACCTTACCAGTCTTTTATAAGCATCCAGGGACATATTGGACATAAAATTTATAGACTGTCAGCTCTGCTAGCTCTCCCAGAGCCCTGAGGTTGGGCACAATGTGGCCAAACCTGAAACAATTAAGTTGAGTGATCAGCATTACTTTTCTCTGAAAAGCATCTTTGGAAAGATTGGCCCAGTCACTTATATTTCTGCATCACCAAGTCCAAAATAATCTCCAACATGATATGATCAGTAAAAAAAAATTCTTGATTATTATAAAGAAGGAAAGAAAATAAGCAGGACAGATGGACAAAAAGAAGGAAGCTACAAATGAGTATTAATCCACTGCAGAATTAAGTAAACACTTGTCATTCCAACTTAACTAATTTAATTCATTCAAATAAATATAGGTCTCTGGCAAAAATAAGGGCTGTTTGACCTAAATTATCTAGATGGGAGTTGCAACTCTCTATATTCACTGTACCCAAGTGGATTGTGCTTCAAGATCTTTCAAAAAAAAGAGATAGGGATTCTTAGAGCAATTTCGAGGGCTTATTGCAAATGCAAAATTCCATCTAATAAATCTGGTAGACTTTTTTACAGTGTATCTATGGACTCATTATGGCCAGTGTTCCATGATTCTGGCCAGAGTCATAATGGTTATTCGTGCAGGCTTTAGTTTAAATGATTGTAAGAAAGATTTGAAGACCAGATTGTTATTTTTCTGCCTTTAACATCCCAAGAACATTGTTTAAAAATGACCTCATACATCTAAGGAAACAAGGCCACCTATCTATCTTATGTGCTTTATCTCACAACGATATACAAATAAGAAAGGAAGTTAGGTCAGTGGGGGAAAAAAATTTAAAAGAAGCAAAAGTGAGGTAATTTTTCACAGTCCAAATGGCATATGGTGCTGAAGGTATTATAGATAGATAGGAGGAAGGAATTCATGATTGGATGGGTAAGGGTTCTAATCCTGCGGTAAATATTCAGTAGCAGTGTGGACTTTGCCCACAAAAAAACACTAGCAGTAGTAATACTACCACTTTCTCCGTACCCACCTGAGCCAACACTGTTTCATTTACTATTTCATTTATAAAGAAGGAAAGAAAGACTGAACAACCTTATGGGATAGGTAGGATGACTTCTCCATTTCACAGGAGAGGAAACTGAGGCAGGGGAAGTTAAGGAGAGCAGGTGGATGTTTGCAAGACCTCTTCCCAGTCTCATGGGAAGGAGGCCAGTCTGCTCAGTGGGCTTCCCATCTGGACACTTGGCCTCTGCTTCTCAGGCTCTTTCCCTGCTTCCACTTTCCCCTTATAGAGTGGTTCCAAGCAAATTCCCTCAGTGCTTTTCAAAGACAACTCTGACCTCTTTGGGGAAGGTGGTGGCAAGAAAGGAATAACTCATTAGTTATATTATTTTATTATATTATGTTATATTATATTATAATTCGTTACCAATCTGCCCTGATACATGAGAACTCATCAAAACAGACATGAAAGTCCCAACCCTGTGTCTGGAAGCTGGTAGCACTTATCACTCAGCTGCCACATGATCACGGCAATCCTCTTTCTCCATCCCAGGGAGGTGTGTCAACCGCAGACTTCTTTGCAATGGGGACAATGACTGTGGAGACCAGTCAGATGAGGCAAATTGTAGAAGGATTTATAAAAAATGTCAGCACAAAATGGAACAATATTGGGCGATTGGCAGTCTGGCCAGTGGGTAAGTGATTGTCTTTTTACTCTGTAGATAGGAAGGCCCCAAATTGAATGGAAATCTGGAAAACAGAGAAATAAGGGGCTGAAACCAACAGTTTCATGCTTTCCTTTCTGGAAGAAAAAATAAAAGGCTATTGTAAATGGGTGCCTGTGGCTGCTCTCTGGGGACATTTCTGAGTGGCTGCAGAAGTACATCCCATGGACAGACATGGGCCACGGGAGGACCAGCTTAGCAATGCTGTACAAGGAAACTGCTATGGCTGCTTCAAGGCAGGGATGAACCTTTTCTTCACACACATGATGTGACCGTGTCAGGCACTTTATAACCCTTCCCCTCAAGTCCCACTGACAATTTGCCTGGTAGGTTTTCTCCATAGGCCTCAGCCTTGGCCAGGCTAGCGGAGAGCCTCCTAAGTGGTTAGTGAGGGAATGGATTCCCAGGATGTGCCTGTAATCAGTGTGTTTCCCAAGATTCTGGGGATCTCTAAGTTGGCCCGATCCTCAGGTGAGGTCAGAAGAGCCAGGTCACATAGGGCCAAACGGGTCTGGTACTCACCAAACCTTCTTGCCACCTTTTGTAGTTGCTGAATCTGTAGGTGGAAGGATGAGGCCTTCTTATCACACACATCGTTGTAATTGATGCATGATGGGACAGGGAACAGGGACCCTTAATGGAATTCCTCTCTCTAAACAAAAATCAGATCTCAGTTCCTAAGGGTTATCAGGGAGGGTCTGCCTGTTAAGCTGTCTCAACCTGAAATCTAACCTTCCCAACCCTTCTCTGCCTTTCTTACAGGATAAATTTGTTCACCAACAGTTTGGAGGGCCCAGTTCTTGATCACAGGTATTACGCTGGTGGATGCACCCCACATTATATTCTGAACACCAACTTTAGGAAGCCCTACAACGTGGAAAGCTTCACCCCCCAGGTAAGGGACAGCCCGCAGGACAGTGAAGGAGCACTGGATCAGGACCCGGCAACCTCTAGCTGTGTGGCCTGGGACATATCACTCTGTCTTTGAATTCAGTTTCTTCTTGTGTGAAGTGGGTGATCCCCACCTCAGGGCACTGCACTGAGGATGACTGGCATGTGTACACAGTGGAGATAGCAGCAGCCTACCAATGGCTCCCCCGAAGGCAGAGGCATAGCTCAGAATCTGGAGTCACACAGGCTTGGTGCCTCATCCGCTGGCCACCCTGTAGTCCTAGGTTCTTGGAGCCCCCATTTTCCTATCTTTAACGTGGAAGTCATAAAGGCTCTGTGTGCAAAAAGGAGAGGAGTCCAAGAATGTATGTATGGGTTTAGCCCAGCTCCTGGTTTAATGGTAGGTCCCTGTTGACTCTTGTTACTCCCACTGTGACCAACAAGTGCTTGCCTATTAAAACAGGGGTTAGTCTAAACATTTCAAGTTATAAAATGCTACACAATCCAAGCATGTGCTTACAATTCATCTGTGCCCATCTTGAAGCTCAGCTCACGGAGTGGGGTTTAGAATAGACTGTGTTACAGTGACGCACACACTTGCTGTCGGCCGTCAGACGAGAGCACGCTTGGTCCCAGGCTTACCTTACACTAAGCTCCTTCCCCACTCTGGGCCTGTTTGCTCAGAGGGTTTGGCTAGAGGATCTCATGGCGATCTTCATTTCTAAATCTACACAATTCTGGAGGTTAGGCTACTCCCTCTCGGCTGCTTCTCTTCTTCCTTTTCCCCCAGCTCCTAAAACTTATTGGCCAAAAAAGAAGAAAATAGCCTAGAGCCAAACACACCCTCCATCAAGGTGCCCAGTCTGCCCCACATCCTCCATTTTTAAGAGGGAGCCCTTGGCGTAGCCACTCGTTATACAGGCTCAGGTCCCAGGCCAGGCAGGACATACTGTCTCCATGCTATCCCATCAGGAGCTTCCTGAGGCTCCCATACATACATTTTTTTTATTGGGGGGGGGGGGTGTGTACCAGGGATTGAACTCAGGGGCACTCGACCACTGAGCCATATCCCCAGCCCTATTTTGTATTTTATTTAGAGACAAAGTCTCACTGAGTTGCTTAGCGCCTCACAGTTTCTGAGGTTGGCTTTGAACTCAAGATCCTCCTGCCTCAGCCTCCTGAGATGCTGCGATTACAGGCGTGGGCCACCATGCCCAGCTCCATTGCTTTCTCTGTTGGCTCTTCTCTGCATCAAGCCCTCAGGCTTGCCATGAGTAACACAAAAGCTTCAACACTGTGACACCAGCACATTCTCTCACAACACCTGTCCACATCCCTCATTCTTGCATTTTCTGATTCAATGGCCTGAGCATCATTGCAGTTCCTGAAACCTTCCCAACACCACGCTCAAGCCAAATCCACAGCCCAGAATAGTCCCCCACACTTCTGCCACTCAAAATCCAAATCAAGCACTAACTCCTGTGTATGAACCCTACTACGGAATAGGTCTCTCCTGCTGAATCAAGAGCCCCGAGAGCGGAAACTCAAATTTTCCCTGATTTTTCTGAATCCAGAGCAATTATTCCAGCTCTAGCACACTGTAGGGATACAGGGGCTATCTGATGGGATGTACTGAACTGATTTGAGTAAAAGGAAATTTGAAAAAAAAAAATGTTTTCTTTTCTCTTCTTTTAGACTCAAGGGAAATATGAATTTGCACTAACTGAATATGAATCATACTCAGATTTTGAGCACAATGTCACAGAGAAATTTACTGCAAAATCTTCTTTCAGCTTTGGTTTTAAAATACCTAAAATAGTTGAACTTGACATTAATGAGAAAAGCAATCAAGGCAAACATTATATTAGCAGAATCAAACGATTTTCTCATACGGTAAGTATCCATTTGTTGCTTTTAAACTTACATGTGTTCCTTTGAAATTTCATGCCCACAGATGTGCCTGCATTCCTCATTACTCCCAGTCCTCACAATCAATGGAATTTCTGTTGTCTTGAAATTCATTTTGTAAGCAAATAGTTTGGTGTGACATTAATTTTTTAGAAGGGTCAATAAAAGCTTTCTGTAATTCCTTTTTTATGGCTCTTAAAATTTTTATCTCTTTATTTTGTTTTATTTGTTCTTTTTAGATATACATGACAGTAGAGTATATTTTGACATATTATACATAACTGGAGAATAACTTATTCTAATTAGGATCCCATTTTTTGTGGTTGCACATGGTGTGGAGTTACAATGCTCATTTATTCATATATGAACACAGGACAGTTATGCCCAATTCCTTCTACTGCCTTTTCTATTCTTATCTTCCCTCTCTTCCTTTCATTCCCCTTTTGTCTAATCCAATGAGCTTCTATTCTTCCCCTGCCCCCAATTTATTGTGTGTTAGCATCCATATGTCAGAGAAAACATTCAGCCTTTGGTTTGGGGGGATTGGCTTATTTCACTTAGCCTGACAGTCTTCAGTTTCACCCATGTACTGGCAAATGCCATAATTCCATTCTTCTTTATGACTAAGTAATATTCCAATGTGTACACATACCACAGTTTCTTTATCCATTCATCTGTTGAAGGACACCTAGGTTGGTTCCATTGCTTACCTATTGGGAATGGAGCTGCTGTATACATTGATGTGGCTGCATCACTATAGTACACTCATTTTAAGTCTTTGGGGTATAAACTGACGAGTGGAATAATTGGGTCAAATGGTGGTTCCATTCCAAGTTTTCTGAGGAAACTCCATACTGCTTTCCATATTGGTTGCACCAATTTGTAATCCCACCAGCAATGTATGAGTGTATTTTTCCCCCAGAGCCTCACCAACATTTATTGTTCATGTTATATTCTTGATAATTGCCACTTGGACTGGAATGAGATAGTTTTATTGGTTTTCAATAAGGTTTTTCCTCTGGTTTTCAGAAATCTTAGGATATAGCTTTGCCAGACCAAAATACCTCCAGAGACTTTTTAACCCACTCCAATTTGACTTCTGTCACAGACACTCAGATTGAAATCCATCTCTCTAATATCACCCAAGACTTCTTCTCTAACTTCTCGGGGCCTTGTGGTGACACTGATGGCACCATTTCTTTCCTCTTTCTCCTGCCTTCTTCCTGCTCCTTATCAGTTTCCGTTCTGGGTTCAGCATCCCTGCCTATTCTTTACTTCACTCCCTCCTCACCCTGCTGTCGCCCTGGGTGATCTGCTGCTCACTTGCTCCTCTGCGGGGACAAGCCATGAGCCTTCATCCCTGCTCCACCCTCTCTGTGAACTCCGGCACTGCCCCATCCACTCTCCTGAGCCCCTCACCTGGCTGCCTTGCCCACGCTCCAAGGTCATCTCTACCTACTGAGTTTTCAGCCTATGTTAGTGGCATTGCCCCCTGGCACTGTTAAAAGCTAAGAACTGCAGAATCATATTTGGCTCCCCCTTCTGCTTCCTTCCCATATCTGTTGGTAACCAGTCCTTCAGCACCACTCTCTGTTACTTTTTTTTTTAACCCTAACTCCTACTACATCTGAATCAGCCCAGGTCCTTCCATCTCCTGCTCTGCTCCACTAACCAGTCTTCCTGTCTCCCAGTTCGCGCCTTCATATGCGTGTGCTGCAGAGAGGTATTTCCAATGCTGCTTCTATCCCTGTCATCTATGCCCTGTTGCCCAAAGGTAAAGGGCAAATCCAGTGATGATAGAAAAATAGTAAAGGGAGGGGCAGCAGTGAATAGAATGTTGGAGAAGCAGGTGAGGGCAGAGTTGAATCAGAATCTTGAGTTCCAGGGAGAGGAAGGTGCATTTTTATCCCTAGCCACTGAGAATTTTCAACCTGGGCATGATACGATAGGAAAGGAATCAGAGTGGGGGTTGGGGAGAGATCAAAACTGAAAGACCAGAGTGATTCATATGAGAGAAAAAAAAATGGTGAGGGGCTGAGTCCTTGCTGCTGAAATACTAACCAGGAGGAAGTGGATAGTCACTACTAGTTAGACTGTGAATGTCTTGGCTTCTCTGTCCTCATGTTCTGGGATGTGCACTGCTTCAAGACAGAGACTGTCAAATGGCACTTAGTAGGTGTTCAAGACTAAACTGTAGCAATGAAGGATGGGACTGACTGAAAGGAACTTGCCTCGCCAGGAGGGGAGCAGTGGGTGGCTTTCATTGTCCCCCGGCCTCTCTCCTCTTCCTCCCCACTCACCTCCCTGTTCAAACTGCCAGTTAGAAGATGCTGACATTGAATGAGGCACTGCATTAGAGACTTGGGACCTAGAGACATTTGTCACATGGTTTTTTCCTCATTTAAAACTATATTTTGTAATTTTTTTAATTGCACATATTTATGGGGTAGAGTGTGATAATTTGGTACAAATATACAATGTGTAATGATCAATTCAGGGCAATTAGCATTTCCATCTCCTCAAAGATGTATGACTCCCACATGACATAAGAGCCTTCTAACTCCTCTCTCCCAGTGCTCCATAAAATATGTGATAAATTTCTCTTGCCTGTGGTGCTCAAGGTCAAGTAGAAGAGGCCAACCGCAATGGAGTACGAGTGTCATCCCATGCTAGATGGGCTTTCATGGAGGTTGAGATTGGGGGAAGCATTTTCAAGCCATCATGAGCAGGATTACATATGATATTTTAAAACAAAAATCTTTGACCTCAAGGATCCATAACATAGGAGGCACCAATCCAAAGTGGAAGAGACCATGGCAGGTCAAATGTCCTTGATGGAGTATGTTTTCTGTGTCAGGCTGTATGTAGCCTTTGCACAAAGTTGTGATTCTGGCAGGGTCTTTGGGATAGTTTACTACTATTAGGCAACCATGCATGAGGACACTTCTTTAATAACTCTCAGTTTTATTTATTTATTTTTTGTTAAGGTTGACACACAATCTGTTCCATTTTCATTCTGACAACTTTTATAAACACATAAAGAGGAGACACAACTTAAAAAGCTTCGGGAAAGTCATGAGCAGAGTACCTATTGATTGCTTGGTAGGTGGGGGAAAGGGAGAAGGATGAGTCCTGAGCCCCTGGCAGGGGTGAGATCAAGCCAGGAAGGGGGATAGCCACAGGCAGGGCTTCAGGGCTCACAGAGCTGAGGGTTTCAGGATTGGAGCAGAATGGGCCTCACAGATATCTTCTACCCTTGGCCATTTCCTCTGCCTACACCCCAGGAGAGGGACCTCTCACCCCAGGTGGTAGGAATACCTCCCAGAGGCTTATACTTTTTCTGGTATCTCTAACTTTCATTTTTTCCCATACCTAAATGACACCAAACTTTTTCTCTAAAGGACCAGAAAGGAAGTATTTCAGATTTTTCAGGACACTAGGGTCTCTGTTGCAGCTACTCTACGCTGCTGTTGTGCAGCTACAGCCAGTACATAAATTCACGGGAATGGCTGTGTTCTAATAAGATTTATTTACAGAAACACACAGCAGATTTGATGCAGGCTGAAGTTTGCCAACTCCTGCCACACACTACCATATCTATCCTTCCTAAAACACCATTTTTACTTTCTGTCGTGTTGTTTGGGTTTTTTTTTTTTAATTTTTTTTATCTTTTTTTGGAACTGGGGATCAAACCCAGGGCTTTGCGACTGCGAGGCAAATGCTTTGCCACTGAGTTACATCCCAGCCCTATCATTTTTACCTTCTTGGGTGGCTTTTCTTCACACACTTTAAAAGACGTAAGCAAATAGATTTTTTTTTTTTTTTGGCAAATTAGCAAACCCTGCTCCCTTCAGAGCAGCCCGTGTGCCCCAGCTGTGCTCTGCTGCACCTGCTTCTGGTTACCCTTCACAGTCCCAAGGTGCTGCAGTCAGGAGAGGGGTTTAGAGCAAGCTTTCCCAAGCTGGAAAGGACATCAGGATATTCATGAGAATTGCAAAACTTGTCAAAGAGTCCGTCTTCTCTCAAATATCCTAAAGGAATCATAAGACTGGTGACCCTGGGCTAAGAACACCGGCTGGTATTTGTAAAGTTCATCTTCTCGTTCCAGATTCCTAATTTTAAAGGTCTGGTTTTCCCATGTTGGTATTTCATTTAGAAAAGTAAGTTTCTGCACGCACGCGCTGACCTTGAAGGAGCACATTACAAGCTGAAATCCAGAAACCTCATGCTCCATCATGAATTCCTTCAGCGAGTCAAGCTCCTGCCCCTGGAGTACAGCTATGGGGAATACAGAGACCTCTTCCGCGATTTTGGGACCCACTACATCACAGAGGCTGGGCTTGGGGGCATTTATGAATACACGCTCATTCTGAACCAAGAGGCCATGGAGAGAGCAGGTACACCGCCTGAGGGACTGTGGCTTGCCTGACGGGGCACATGAGTGACAGGTTGATGGGAAGACTCTCATACCGGTGGTTGGGGGAAGATTAGAAGTTGGTCTTCCAGTTTTCCTTCTGCCTATTGGACTACACTGACACTGTCACATTTACAGCTTTCTCCTCCTCTTTGGACTTGTTAATGTCAATCTTTTATATACCTACTCTCTCTGTCTGGTCACATCCAGTCTCATGGCTCTAAATACCTTTAACATGCAAATAGCTCCTAATTTATATATTTATCCTGGATAAGTATATAAATTTTACCTGTACCCAACAGCTTATTTTACGTTGAAATGCCTCCTTGGTAACTCCACTTGAATATCTAACAACCATCACAAACTTAACATGCTCCAAAGAAAACTTGGAATATTCCCCCCACCCAATATGTTTTTCCACATCTCAGAGATGATCCCATCATCTAACCAGTGGCTCAAGCCTAGAGTCAACCTCAATTATTTTTCTTTCCTTCCAATCTATTAGTAAGTTCTCTCAGCTTTACCTCCAATCCCGTTTTTACTATTACTACTGTGAACTCACTCTGAGGATAGGGCTTCACATTCAAAATGTAATGGGCATGTGAATTATGGACAAATCTTATGAGAAGTTGGTTCTGATTCTGTAGCTTTGGAGTGAGATCTGAAATTTTGCGTTTTTAACAAGCTTGAAGATGATTCTGATGCTTGCTGCTGGTCCACAGATCACACTTTCAGTAACAAGTTCTCGGATTATCATTATAGTCTCCCAATTAGTATCCAACCCCCATCCCGCCCCTATAATCCACCTTCTAGGCAGATATCTGACATCTTTCCAACTGGGAATGTCTCCATTTTGAGTCTTGCTTTCCAATCCTGTATTCAATCCCACGGTGAAACCCTCAGTCTTGCCAAGATCAGGAGCACCTTCCTCCATATCAGTGGTTCCAAAACTGTAGGACAATGTATGACTGGTGACTCTCACTTGTGGAGTGTCACCAGTGTCCTGCATTGAAATCACCTCTCTATGAGGTCACATGTACATGACCACAGAAGCACTCTTTCTTGTAACACCTGCTAATGTTGCAGGGGATTCCTGTTTCAGGAATATGCTTTGGACCCATATCTCTGGAAATCCTAGTGGTTAAAGTTGCTCTTGTCTCTCTGTACCAGCCTCACAGGGCTACTGAAATTGCCTTCAAGTCGTATCTGAGATTTCAGCAAGACTAGGAGAGGATGCCTGGGGGAGAATTAGGGAGAAGTAGGCAAGAGTCCAAATATGAAGAAACATAGGGAGAATGTCCCTTTTTCTTTGCGAAGTACAATACCAGACATTGTATATGCATTTCTTCAATTTACTAGTAACAAGTTTTTCCTATTTTATTAAACATTAAAGAAGCATGGGTTAGTGAAGGTGGCCAGGCTGCAGCAACCTCTGTACTCACTGAATCACTACCTACTGGCATGATAAGGAGTCAAATTCTTAGAGATGACTGAGTTTGAAGGCAGCAAAAATCCTGTCTTAGGAGGAGGCTGAACCCGAAAGTTGAGGATCTTTATAAAGCCTCTGCTCTGCTACCAGTAGCTGCCTGTATTTTCCATCATCATGGTGGTGACCCAAGTCCCTGTGACATCTGGGAACGGTTAGGCCTCTAGAGTCATCACAGGGGAAGGGACAGAGTGAATTACCTCTTAGACCATAGACCTCTTTCCTTGCTTCCTTCAGATTTTTCTCTTAATGATGTCCATGACTGTGCCAAAGAAAATTTCAAATTTGGTGTAACCATCAAAAAAGTCGACGTGAAACTGGGTATATCAGAAAATAAATGCAACAGGATTCTGAATGAAATCAAAGGTGAGAGGCAGGGGCATGGGACTTCCAAGCTTATAATCACTTCCCCCTCCCTGGAGCTCCTGGTGCCAGTCTCCTTTTAAGCCAAGCACTGGCTTTTGAAGGCAGCAAAAATTTCACTTTCAACAGGAATCTACCCAACAAAAATGCACCAAGCTCTTACTGTGTTGCAAGCTACTTTTGCCAGCTAAACATGCAAAAATGAATTAGATTAAATCTCTATCTTTACAGTGCTCTTAAGAGGTAAGCAATCAACAAAAGTAGTAATGACATGGCTGAATCCAGTGTAGGGTATCAGGGTGGACTTCCTAGAGGAAGATATATCTGCCTGCCTGCTTGCTATCTATCATCTATCAACCATTTCCCAATCTATTAATCTATCTATTTGCCTTTTATCTGCCTACCTCCCTACCTTACATCCTTCTATTTACCTACCTATTGCCTTCTATCATCCATCTCTCTACCTAGCTATCTTCCATACACTAACTTAGTAATTGGCATTTAAGATGCTCAAGGTAAATGTCCCTTCCTTGTCCTGCCCCCAGCTTGTGTGATCTGTGACTGGGTGAGCTTTCCTTTTGCTCCATACACAATGCCTCCCTTGCAGGCAGGGATGTGTCTTGTTCTCCCACGTCTCCCAAGCAAGCCAGAGAAATTATGGTACCCGAATTGTTCAATGGGCAGCAGTGAATTCAAGGTGTGACAGTGGATCCTCTGATGAATTTCCAGCCCTTCCTATCCATTCATTCCAGATAGAAACAAGAGGAACACCATGGTGGAGGACTTGGTGGTCCTTGTACGAGGAGGAGCAAGTGAGCACATCACCACCCTGGCCTACAAGGAGTTGCCGACAGCCGACCTGATGCAGGAGTGGGGAGACGCCGTGCAGTACAACCCAGCCATCACAAAAATCAAGGTACACACAGCCACTCTACTCACCCTTGCCTCTATCAGAACACAGCTTCGGAGGGCCCACCATGAGCCAGGGCATAGAATGCAGAGATGAGATCTATGCAGGCTCTAACTCTTAAGGCACATCCTTGACAGCAGAAATGATATCCAGAAAGAAAAGATTAGAACACATGACTTGGTACCACCTAGAGACCCCTGGCTCCCTCCTCGGGTCCCTAAGTTGCTAAAGGAAATTAGCAACCAGCTTCTGATTCTACCCTTCTTAAATTAATGTTCTTTCCATTTCATCAAGGAATCACTCATTCAGTCATTTGTTTATTTAAACATTTATCCATTCAACCAACAAACAGTGGCTAAGTTCCACTGTGATAGTTCAGGAAGTGAGGAAGGTGCTGGAGGAAAACCCAAGATACCAAGATGGAAAATACAGTCTAGGATGAACAGTAAGATGCACGCATGGACAACTAGCTTACAGGAAAGGATGAGGCATCATGATAGTAACTAACATATTCAGAGTACCTGCTGGGTACATGACATTCAGCCAGGGGCTGTAAGGGTGTTATTTCCTCTAATTTGCAATGGTCTACCAACTAAGTATGTTTATCTACTTTCATGACTGATCAAATCAAGAGAAGGTATATCCATCCTCAGTTGCTCAAGAAGCTCTGCTAGGTTCAGAGAGGAGACTTGAATTGTTTTCTACCAGCTAGAGAACACATGGTATATAATGTGGGCTTAGTGGGAAAAAAAAAATAATGATCCTAACCAACTGTCACTCCAAACAAGAGGAGTCTGACAACCTTAAACTGGAAAGACATTTGTTAGAAAAACACTGTCACACACATCAGCACAGGTACGTACTCACCTGTGGGGACTTCTGCATGGTACCCACAGTGTGTCTGTATGATGGGCCATTGTCCAACCCCTGGAGAGTCCCTTTTGAGTCAAGGAGGGGGACTGAGAGGCTGGAGCTCTGACAAGATACTCTGCAGTCCCAGACCTTGGCACTTTTCCCCAGTATCTTCATTTGTATGTCAAATGCAGGGTTTTTCTCCAGAACAAAAAGGCTGCCATTCACATCCTCTCCTCTGCACTTGCTCAGCAGTGACCCTGAGGACATAGTTGCTGGTGATCACAGGAAGGATGAAGTCAGCCATGGGTTACAGGCAGCTCCAGAAAAATCTAGGCTTGACTGATGCCATGGTGACATTGGTTGGCATCACAGCTGGGCATGGAAAAGAACAGAGAATTTATGGGAAAATAAGTTCCTGGTTTTGTTGTTGTTTTGTTTGTTTGTTTGTTTTAACTGAAATATCTTATCTAAATTTAAAAAAAAAAAATTGAACACACAAAGAAGGCCCTGGCCACTCAGCAAGGTTGAACATTAGCTGCGTGCACATCAGAGCATCAACTGTCAAGTGTGCAGTGTGGTGGGGCAGGAGTGGGGGTGGGGAGGTCAGAGATGTTTTCCAGGAGCATTGAGGCAGAGGGGAAGGCAAGGAGGTAGAGTGTTTCTGTGCCCCTACCCCATACCTCCTAACCCATGCTGCAAACATACCCCCAGCTGTGACCTCTTTCATGCACTCTTTCTGGAAAGAGAAAACTGGGGATGGTTTCACAGTATCTCAAGATAACTCTTCTCTGCAGAGCCTGCTGACCAGGCAGCTGGGGTGATGATTGATTTTCAGGACAGCAGAGCTCACTAGATAAGCATTTCCTAAGCACATGAGCATTGGCTAAGACTTGAGGACATTCATGAGTCCTTAAGATTAAGATCTGAAACAGGATTTCAGTAGATAACAGGGAAGGAGCCCACAGAAGCACCCATTCACGCTATTTGCTGGTAAACTTCCGGCAGGGAGAGGTGATGCCTCATTCAAAGAAGAGTTAAGACATACGGACATATAAAGAGATTTTGAACACAAAGTTTCGAAATTACGTTCAAGATGCAGAAAATGAGCGTATGTCTGTAAGGTGGAAAAACAGAAAGAAATTTTTAAATGTGTTGCTTTGTGATGATAATAAAATTCAAGAAAATGAAGAATTTATGAAATAAAAATAGAAACTGAGATGTTTAGACACTAATCAGATAAAAGGAAAGTGGCTGAATGTAGGAACCAGAAGCACAATAGCAGAATTAAAACCTACATTGGAAACTATAAAGAACAGAATTGACACTGCAGAAAATTGAGTCAGTGATGTGGAAGTGCTATAAAAAATGTTCTTATAATGCAGAAACAAAAGACAAAGAGATTAAAACAATGACAGAAAAGAAATATGATGGATGGAGTACAGAAGTGGAAACTGAAAACACAAAGACTCCTGCCTGAGAAAGAGACAAGATTAAATGTGAGGACACATTAATCAGGCACGTAATAGGAGAAATTTCCCTGAGCTGATAATACAAAATGAACAGCTCACTGAAAACTAAGTGAAAGTACCGAAAACAAAACGATCCTGAAACCCATCCTGGAGGGATGCTTTACTTTTAGGAACAAATATAATCGACAGGAGTCAAAGTCAAATGGTCCTGGAAGTATTTGCAGCAGAAAATGCCTGAAGAGAAGAGAGCACCAACTATTAGGTCTTAAAGGAAAATTTTGTTACCCGGTGAAATGGTCTTTAATGGGTAAAGAATTTCAAAGACATTTTGAGATAATGAAAGAGTCCCAGAAAGGGATTGCCAAATCTAGCAAATGGAAAGTTCAGGATTATCCAGTTAAATTGGAATTTTGGATAGACTAGGAATAAATTTATTTTAGTGTAAGCATTTCCCAAAGATTGCATGGAATATACATATCCCCCCAGAATTATTTGTTGTTTATCTGACGTTCAAATATAACTGATAATTCTATATTTAACTGGCAATCCTACTCACAAGGTCTATCATCCATGCACATTTCTGCAGTAGTCAGGGAACCTAGGTTGTGGGCTGGGACCCAGGCTGATACACAGGAGCATTGGCACACCCAGGATAGAAGGGAAAAAAAATATGGTAGTAAACAGTGCTCATATGGAGATCAGGATAGCCTAGATCTTTCTGCAGAGAAATAACCCCCAAATCATAGTTGTTTAATCCAATAGAAGCTTATTTCTCATCCATGTCATCTCCAAGAAGTGTTGGTTGAAAGACTCTGCTCCAGGTGGTCACTCAGGGATCAAAATGAGGGGATTATCTTGTCATGTGATCCCATGATCACCACAGCACGGTTAGGGGAGAGCAAGAAGTCACCTCCCTCTACTCTGAAAGCTTCTGCTTGGAAGCGACACTCGTCTACCTGCCTTTCACCGGTCAGAACAACTCACATTGCAAACCTGGCTTTAAGGAGGCAGCCCTATTGTGTGCAAACCTGCCTCTGAAGAACCGTAGCCCCACCAGATGCCTAGAAGGGAAAGAAGCTGAAATACTCAGTAATCGGTTAAAATGACCATCATATCTTTCTAAAGAAAAATCACTTATAGATTTCTAAAAGCAAATTACTCCAATCAAGAGAAAATTTAAAATACGATACACTAGCACTTGCCTGGTAAAATGATATCAGATTTGAACTGATAGATCTCACCCCTCAAAATAAATTCTGAATTTCAAACCAGGAAACTATGAGTACAATTGAGTATAATTAAGTGGCAGACAGCATAATAATAATAATAATAATAATGCATATTTTGCCATAAGTGGAATTCTTAATATGTGAGAAATGATACAGTTTTTGAGAAAGAAACATCTCAAAGGAAATGAAACCCCAGTTGGCTGATACGCAAAAGCTAACCTCTTTAATAAATACAAAACCTAAAGTAACAAGTACAATAAATTATTTTTTAACCTATCAAGTTGACAAAGGTTAAAAGTCTATATTCAAAGCCAATGGGAGTGACAGGGTGGGAATATAATCTGGTCCAACTCTTTAGGAAAAGAATAGAAACAGATACCTCCAAAATATTAAAAAAAAAAAAAACCTTTATAGCTTTAGATCCAGTAACCCCAAATGCAAGAATCTACCAAAGAACTAATTGGAAAAGTCGATGAAGATGTCAGTAGAAAGACATGTCAGGTTTGGTTATTTGTAGTAGCAAAAGGGAAAAGAAAAAAGGAAACATCTCAAAGGCTAAACCATGGAAGAGCTGAATACATTGTGATTCATACAGCAGGAAGCTCTGAAGTCATGAAAAGGCATTTATTTTATCAAAGCCTACTGAATCATGTGGGGAAACGTTCATATTATAGTAAGCGGAAAAAAAAAAGTGGGCTATACAATTGCACTCGTGCACCGATTGGGTGTAAATATCTGTCATCCGCCTGTCGACATAGAATCACTACAGGAAACAGAGCAGGATATTTTAACAGTTCAATTCCTTCCTGCCACTTACTGGCTATGTGCCCTCCATCAACTACTTAACTTTCTGTGCCTCTGCTTTTTTATCTGGACAATGGGGAAATAGAAGACTACCCACTCCCAAGGTGGTTGTGAAGATTGTTGGCTAGTGTGTGTCAAGTATTACCCTGAGCAGTTTAGAGATGCTAGCTATGGTAACAGCCATTTGTTATGCATAAGAGAGCCACAGTCCACTCTAGAGAAAGAACTGCATGGAGTTGAGCAGTTACTGACATCATCTCCCTCCAGCAATGGGATAAATAAAATGTTTGCAAGGCTAGATATGTCAAGGACCCAAGGACCAATTGAATATTTCGAATTGAGAGGTGCAGAGGAAAGAGGATGAGGAAAGGAGGGAAAGGGAGAGAGAAAGGAAGGAGGAGAGAAGGGAAAAAAGCAAAAAGAAACAGTGAATCAAAGAATGGACACACTACCATACGAGTTTAAAAAGGAGATGGGGAATTCTGCAGAGTTGCTGATGAGTTCCAAAGCAAACCACTGGAGTCTGAAAATTTTATAAGAACCCTGGGGGGAATAACTAAGCCTTTTTTTAAATCAATTGTCATCCCAAACAAGCAGGAAAAACACAGGCTTTGGATTAGCATCCTCGTGATGCCATTTTATGAGTTGTGTGACTTCGATCAATTTACCTACCCTTGTCTGAAAACGAGGCTAATAATTACTGCCATGTGAGGATGGCATGGGTTTGTTTGTCAACCCCCACATGGCCGCTGGAGCATAGTGTATGTGGAAGACTGACTGGGGTTTGGCTGCTGACTCGCCTCATTCCCTGGAAGCAGTCTCAGAGTTTGCAGGGAGATACCACGGAGGTGAAGGTGGTCTTCCACGGTGCTTGGAAGCAAAGGCAGATTGTTGGAGGAGCTCTTCACGGGTGTAAAACAAGCTCCCCCTTCCTCCCTCCTAGCCCCCAACATGTGCGGCCAGCAGGCTGGACCACTCTGCAAGCAGCTTCTGGATCAATTCATTGACCACAAAGCAGTGAGACAATGGGACCACCGAGGGGCTTGCTTTGCCCACTGGAGCGAAGGTCAGCATCGGATGCATTAAGAAATGGAAGCAATTTTCTTCCCACTGGAGGCTTCTATTAAGCATGATTGCCTGCATTTAGACAGACCCTAAGCTCTCCAGGGCTGGTTTGGGGCAGGATCACAAACAAAATCTGGAGAGGAGCCTGGCTCTGGATAGGAGCTGACACTTCAGCCAAGTGGAGTTGAACTCTGTGTGCGTCTGTGTGTGCACACACTCTAGTGGGAATGGCCTAGAGTCTTACACATGCTAGGAAAGCGTTCTGCCACAAAACGACACCCCCAGCCTGGAACTGAACATTTTACACTACCTCTCTGGAATGTTCCTCTCATCATGGTCTCAACTGTGGCACCATATCCATCTGTGGCTTCTCCCTCGTGCTCACTATGAAGTCCATCAAGGGACCAGCATCTCCTGTTTCTGCCACTCTGTCTCTGACAGCCGTGTGTGCTCCTCCTTGCCTACAACCATTACCTTGAGATCCATCACCCTACGGAGGCATCCCACCCCCCTCATGCATTTTCCTTACTGAGCTGCAGAGTGCATCCTCAAGACACAGAGCTGAGCAGTGCCTGGCTCTAAACTCCACAAGCTTACAGTCTAGTCATGGCAGAAATCAAGAGGCTTCTGACATGAAAGAAAAAAAAAATTAATGACAATAAAGAAGTAGTCAAGCTTGGCGCAGTGGCACACACCTGTAATCCCAGCAGCTCAGGAGGCTGAGGCAGGAGGAATGCAAGTTCAAAGCCAGCTTCAGCAACATAAAGAGACCCTAAACAACTTCATGAGACCCCGGGGTCTCCCTGAGGATGTGGCTTAGTAGTTAAGCATCCTTGGGTTCAATATCTGGTACAAAATTTTTAAAAAGTTACTCAAAGACAGAATTTGTACCAGATGAGTATCCCAAGTGTTTAGTGGAAGGAAGGTGCTCGGTGAGCTTTAGAGCTCAGGAGAGGCTTCCTGATTGTGGCTCTGACATGACGGAAATGATTCTGATAGGTTTGAAGGGAGAGTGATGTGGGGACAATAATTCTAAAATACTCTTAAAAACATGCTAGAAAGTCACCTCCTCACCAAAGACAGATGAACATGCCGTCCTTCCTGTCTCACCTGCGCCTCGCCACCCATTTCCTGTGAGGTGGCTGTAACCACCACACAGTACAGATGCTCCTCAACTTACCATGAGGCGATGTCCAGATAAACCCTTCATAAATTACAAGAATCCTAGGTCACAAATGCATCTCACATCCCTAACCTGCCGAGCATCCTAGCCTGGCCACACAGTGCGATGCAAAGTGTCAGAGGTTCTCCTCCTGACCTCAGGGCTGTCTGGGAGATGGGCTCAGAACTGCTGTCACCACTGTCCAGGATTACAAGGGAGTTTTGTATGGCAGATGGCCAGTCCAGGAAATGGTCAAAATTAAAAGTACCGTTTGTACTGAATATGAGTCACTTTCATTGAAAAATTCTAAGTCACAGACCATCTGTAATCACTGATTAGTATGTTTGGATTCTGAGTTCCTAGAGAGTGGAGATTATGTTATTCAATGTTCAGTGTCTAGCACCTAGCAGGTATCAGTGTTTGTTGGCCAGAATCTGAATGAGTTCACATGCACGTATTGGGTGACATGGAGGCAGAGAGGGATTGGGCCTCCATTCAGGTGCTGTAGCATCGGTCCAGTTCCGCAGGAGTCCACTGGCAATCTCCCTGCCCTGACCCTCTGCCCATTCCTGGGTAGACTTGCTTTGGGCCTCAATGTGATGAATGCCTTCTCTCCAAATAAATGCTTTCCTTCTTCCCAGGCAGAGCCTCTGTATGAGCTGGTGACAGCCACGGATTTTGCCTATTCCAGCACAGTGAGGCAGAACATGAAGCAGGCTCTGGAGGAGTTCCAGAGGGAAGTCAGCTCCTGCCACTGTGCTCCCTGCCAAGGGAATGGAGTTCCTGTCCTGAAAGGTACTTCTTCCAGGTCACCAGGGTCCCTGCTAGAAGCCATCATCTGAAGGAAGCTGGCTTTGGGTCCATTTGCCCAAGTCTGTTTCAGAAGAAGTTAGAATGCAGACCACCAGGAGCTACTCCTCTGACCATCAACATACCTAGGTCCCAGCCTTCAGGGCCACAGTGGGTGACAATAGCATTTAGCTGAAGCCAAAAGCAAAGAACGGCTAAAGACTCAGAGAACCTCTTCTTGTCAAGGAAGAAGGCCTGGGCTGAATGGGAGGAAGCCTCTGTGCATGTTCTGATCAATACATGGCAAGAAGATTGGAAGGCAGCAGCAAAGATGGCCCAGCAGAAATTGGCCATGGACTTCAAGCGTCACGTCTGGGGTGGCTACAAGGGGCGAGGCAAACTGGGAAGGAAAGGTGGGCTGGGAACTTCTGCTCCTGTGGTGATGGGCTGGTCAGACTCTGAGCAAGAGTCCAGTTCAGCACTCCAAACAGGACATGAGGAGCCAGCCCCAGACCAGGGAGCCAACTGGAGTCAGGGCCTAGTGCAGGTGGAAGGAACTAGCCCTGCAGAGGGGACTGAGAAGTGCTCTCCAGGAGGAAGATTCCAGTTGTTCCCATTGCCTAACTGGATGTTTCTACTTCTCAGACAGAAAGGATATGGGCAAAGCAGATGTAGTGAGGGGGTCCAGCCTGGGAGTCCTGCCACAGCACATCTGACATGAGCTGACATTTGACCTCCCATGAGAGTCAGTTCCACAGGAAGTGGATCAGCTCATCAGCTCCAGGTTTTGATCTGGGGTTGCTGAAATCCTCCTTGCTTTGCACAGAATTAGAACGTAGAAGCATCCTAACCTGAGACTGTAGAGTGGAGGTGCCAGAGAGTGGCATGTTCCAAGGGCCTGACCTTTGAAGGACAATCCTGTAACGGGATTCTGTGGGAGCAGATGAGAGAAACTCCAAGGGGACAGATTACAGATTAACATGAGGAGGCACTTCCAAAGTCTCAGAACTGGCTAAAGACAGGGTGAGCCAGGTAAGGGTAGTGAGTTCCCCATCTGTAGGGGTACTCAAGCAGAGGCTGGTGATTCCTTGTGGCAAATGATGATTGTGTCTCCATGAGGACTTCTGATCCTGAAGCCTTATAGGCATGGGTCAAATGTCAGCTAAGGAGTACTTTTCCTCACCAACCCCATGTACCTCCCCATGGTGACTCCACACATCCTTTATGACCAAAGGGCCCTCCAGGAAGGAGCAGGTATTCTTGCATTGGAACCTGCCTGATGCAAACCATTCAAGTCAGTGCTCGCCCTGTGTTCACCTAATGGAGTTGCCACGTGGGAGGCTGAGCTGGGGAGCTCTGCTCCACATGGTATTTTTCATACTCTCTCCACCTGGTCTCCTCAGGTTCACGCTGTGACTGCATCTGCCCTCTGGGTTTCCAAGGCCCCGCCTGTGAGGTCACCTCTGGAGAAGGTAAGGAGTCTTTGAGAGTAAGTTGGAAAAGGGGAACTTTGGGGAATTCTAGAGAACAGTTCCAAACAACAAGTCAGCTGGGGATGAGGAGCAGGGGCCTGGACACCGTGAACCTTGAGATCCACACTGACTCCTTTTGTGTTTCATTGATTTTCACAACTGAGAGTTCTTCATGCTTACAGGATTTATGTGGCATGGCATTCATAAGTTAGACTTGGCGTCTTCAGGAGTGCTTATCCTCTTTTCCTACTTAGTGAACTCCTAGTCAACCTTCAAAATCCAGTACAGATATTCCTCCTTGGCAAATATCCCTCTAATGCCCCAAGTAGAATTAGTTCCTTCTGTGGTGCCCACAGGGTTTTGGACACATCCATCATAGCTCTTACACTCGGTGTTGGGGGCATGTGCTGTTTGTGATCTCCCTGCCTCCATGAGTAGGGGTAAGAGCCCATCTGTCTGTGTCTCCATGGCCTATTACAGTTACTGCTCAGTGACACATATTGAATTAACAAGTGAAATTCCTCTGTCTCTCAAATTCTTTCACCGTTGATTATCTAAAAGTTCTCAACCTCTTACTCCTCTCCCACTTAAAAAAAAAATTTTCTTTATTTTACCTTTTTGATGATACCCTGAAGAATAGACATGGCACATCCAAGGAAAAGAAGAAACATTTATTGAGCATCTACTGTGCACTAGGCACTTTGCTGAGACCCTTTAGTTTGGGTTCAGATTTCATCTCTATCATTTAATAACTGTGACCTTGAACAAGATACTTGTCTACTCTGTGCCTCAGTTTCTTCATCTATAAAAGAAATATGATTGCATTAAATACCTCACAGAGTCATCTTGACTTTATGATGAGGCCTGATAGCACTTAGAATGGTGCCTGATACAGTGTCTCAGAAACACAAACACTGGTTTCTTTGTTTCAGGGTACAAGTTTCCTTTGTATATTGAATACATCAAATCTTTTAACCTTGCAGCCAACCATGAAGTCAAAACAATTGATATGCCCATTTTATTGATGAAGAAACTAAGAGTCAGTGGGTTACTGATCCTACAGGAAATGTGAGGACCTAGGTTCAGCATCGGTGGGGCTGGCCCCATAGATTTTGATATGAGAGCCTCCCTGTCCCCAACCCACCACCTCCCTAGGGAAATGCTCAGGAAGTCCTTGCTCTCTTTCTTCCCAACTCAACCAGGTCCCAAGCAATGATCTGCCCATTGAGCACACATCCATATCACACAGGATTTCTGTTGATTGGAGGACCTAGGAAAATCCCCACTCCTACTTTTTCATTTTGCATAGGGAGAGGCCCAGAGATATAACGAAATTTACCCAGAATTACACTTCAAATTAGTGGCAAAGCAGACCTGTGTTACACCATGATAGCAGTTATTGATCATTCACCAGTTTCATCAACAACCCAAAAGTCCTTGCATAGAAGGCAAGTGTTGAAGAGTAGAGAGCACCCGTGTTGGCTGTTACCTCATTTAACACACCAGGCTCACAGCAGATAACAGAGCTCCCGTTTTACAGGTTGAGAAGAAATAAATGGCCCAGCAGCCCACAGCTGAGCAGTGTCTGAGCTAGAAACCATTCAATCAAGGATGCACTCAACAAGTGCTCACCCAGAATCTCCTGGGCATCTGCCTAGGTGCTGAGGCTCATGGGTGACATGCAGCGATTGCACCATGAGAGGGAAGGTCAACATCATTTGAATTGTACCATGAATGCATTTAAAGTTTCTATTGCAATCACTGCTGTGAAATGCTTCAAGAGCTTGAAATATGGGGACTTGGTGAAGAGTTAGGGGTTGGGAATGGCTTCCTGGGGGAAATGCACAGTGTTGAGATCTGAAGGCTGAATAGGGGTCAGGTGAACAGAGGAGGCAAGGGCCCAGGAGGACAGCCTGCGAGGATGCCTGTGGTGAGAGGGAGCACGTCACATACAGCAGCCAGAGATAAAGGCTGTCCACTGGAGGGCGAGACCAGAGTCTCTGCTTCCTAAAGGCATTTGGCTTCTCCTCCCTACCACACCCCATAGTGCACCAGAATGTTTTAAGAACTAATTAATGTCAGTTGACCTTCTTTCTTACAGACATCCCCATTGATGGGAAGTGGAGTTGCTGGTCCCAGTGGTCTCCGTGCTCTGGAGGACATAAAACCAGACAAAGACAGTGTAACAATCCACTTCCTCAAAACGGGGGCAGGCCCTGCTCAGGCCCAGCTGGGGAAACACTCAGGTGTTAGGGGAGGGAGTGCTTCCGCAGGTGGCCCAGCTGTGGGCTTCCCATTGGGTGTGCTCTGGACCTCAAGATGCAAGCACTCACCCCACACCAGCTCCCACCAGGCCTGATTGAGGGCAGAAAGCAGGGCCACCCAGGCCTTACGGTACAAAGTTGATTTGTAAAATGTATTTATTGATTTGAATAAAGAGTGAATTTAAACCAAAGTCACTGCTCCCTGAAGAAGTAAAGCCTCCTTGAAATCTCACTTTGCCTACTCTATCATTTTATTTCACTCACCAGGCAGGAACTGTGTAGGGAGTTGTTCACCATGAAGCCCCACCATCTAGCCGTGATTGGCACATAGTAGGTGCCTAACAATTAATCGGTGAATGGCTGTTAAGTTGTTCTTACCTTGACAGATCCACAGTCTTGTCCAATAATAATAACAGCAGCTGGTATTTATTGTTTGACTACTATGTGCCAGCCACTGACTCAGGGATTGATTTAGTCCATCCTCATAAGGCAGATGTTAGTATTAGGCAGCTGGGGAAACTGAGGCTTAGAACAGTTCAGTGACTTCTCTCCAAGTTTCCATAGTTAGAAAGCAGCCGAGCAGGGCTGCAAACTTCTATTCTAAAGCTTAAACTCTTCAGCATGATGCTTACCTACTTCTCAGCGAATGAGCATCTGGCTAAAAGAACTTTCTGTGAAATATATATATATATACACACACACACACACACACACACCGCAGTAGAAAGTACTGTGTGTGTGTGTAAGGAGGAAGAGAGAGAGTGTGTGTGTTATTGACCAATCTCCACCAGCTGCCTTCTGAGGAGGGTGGATCTTGATTCCTCGGCCACTTTGATGCTGACCACATCAAGGGTGTGGCTGTACACTTTGGAAGCAGGAACTATGGGCCAGAGTTGAATTGGGATTATTGAAGGAAGAACATATTGGGTGCCCAGAAAAGATCCTGAGCTAAAGCCAGGGGTCAGGGAAATTGACCACTCCACAAGAGAGTTAAAAGAGAAGACCATCATGGCAGCTGGAGGAGGAAACATGTCAAGCTGATGTCTGTTGGACCAGGTACAGTGTGGCCCCTCCTCCACCCTCCCCCACGACATTGTCTGAACCTTCTACTTGGCTTTTGTGCAAATACCTTTGCGGGGGAAAAGGGGGTGCTAAAGAGAAGAGTAAGCGAACTGTTGCTCTCTAGGCTACCAAACACCCAATATCTTTGTTTTTTAAGTTTGTCAAGTGGGCATTTAAACTCTATTTCTCTCAATCACTATCCTGTTAAAGCATCACGTCAGATTTTCTTTGCTCTTGGGCACTTCCTGTCTGCTTGAAGAATTTCAGGTGTATTTGTTGAAGTAAAATTGATGGGGAGACAACGCAGTTAAAGGTGGATTGATTCATCCTATTCATTTCTTTTTTATGCAGTTTATACATAATTTTATTTTTCATTTTCTGAGTCAACAGATCTAATTTTTAACATTAGGTTTCATTAGAGACACAAAGGCACATAGTAGCCATGATAATCTTGATTTGGTGATCAACATTTACATTTCAGTGTTCCTGTTCTTCTTATAAGTTGGGGGTATAATGTTGTTTTACAACAACAAAATGGATCACACTTAAATAGGGCTTTATGCAATAGAAATCATCCTATTTATTTTTGACCAATTAGATTTTAGCCAAGTCTGGACCAAAGTCTGCTTTGGGTCAAGACATTAACACATCTATGACACCAAAGCTTTGGTCCCTGCCACCCACCAATCTGGTCCAACCAGCTACCTGGAAGGGGATCAATAGAACAACCCTGGGCAGGAGCTGCTTTTTGCCACCCAGGGGTTGTTGCACCAAGTACCACGAGTGTCTGCCTTCCCGCCAGCCCGTGTTCCCTGCAACGGAGCTGACGGGTCTGGCCCCTTGTTTGGCTGAATATTATTGCCTTGCTGTCTGCTGTTATTTCAACAGGCTAATCCAATAATGTTTTATCTCTTTCATTATACGGAGGCCGTATAATTTTCTTGAGTTATAATCTATCTTCTTTTAAGACTCCCCAGAGACAGAGAAGAGCAGTTGTCTTGGGTTGACAGGAGGCTCCCATGAAGCCGACACCAGCACATCCAGGCAAGCGCTGCCAAATTAAATTCTGAATCTCAATCACAGCCACTGCTTCTAATGGGAAATTTGAGTTGATTATGGAGATGACAGCCCAGGTTCACGTTTATTGCATTTAGCAGAAATTGTTTATCCTATTAAATATGGTCTTGAAGGAGAGACAATTGAATTGCCAAGCACCAGTGAATACCCGGGTGACGCCCAGGTGCTGCTAAACTGTGTAATAATTATATTCTTATTTGTGGGCTAAACTTCCCCCCATGGCTCTTTTTGCAAACAAATACATTTAGGAGGAGACTGAAACATAATGCGAGAATTAAACTAAATAAATGTAAACTGTACTTTTGGAGAATCCTGGCCACTGTCGATCACCCTGGTGTACCTGTGAAGGAGCTGGGCTGTCCAAGCAGCAGAGCCCCAGTGCTGTGGCTTGGCAGATGTCCTGAAAGCATGAGATACCTGGTGTGGGAGATTTCTGCATCCAAAAGAATGAACCTTTGAAATGCTGCGAGCTCCTCTGAGCACTTACCGTAGGGTGGGAGGCTTCCCGTGTGACCTTGGACTAATAACATAACATCTGTGGGAATAATAACTATTGTAATTAGTTTAACAATAGTAATAATAATAATAGCTGCCAATTATAGAGTGCTTCTCAGTTTATGAAGTCTTTTAACCTACATTATCTCATTTAATTTTTATCTGAGTTTGATGGGGTAGTTATTAATACAGTTGTCAGATGGCAGATAGAGGAAGCTTCAAACAGAAACCAGATCCTATCTAAGAATGAACCGTCTATGGAAATCAAGGTGGGATATAGAGGCCAGGAAAAAGCTCCTGCTGGCAGAGAATCCAGATGCAGGGAAGTGCCCTCTCTGTCTTTGGATGATGCTGGCCCCCTCCCCAGGACTTACGGGAAAGCCCTTGGTAGAGAGTGTGCCTCATACTTTTGAAGATGCTGAGCTGGTCCCCCTTGGGGTCTTCACATTTAGGAGGAGACTGAAATATAACACAAGGATTAAACTAAATAAATGCAAACTGTACTTTTGGAGAATCATGGCCACTGTCGCTCACCCTGGTGTACCTGTGAAGGAGCTGATGGAGAAATACACTGACCATAGGATCTTGCACACAGCAGTCCCACATTTGCCTGCCTTCCTGATTCATCCTTCAGGTCTCAGATTTTCTCTTCTTTTGGCCTTCACTCTTTCCATTAGTTTAGGAGATGATATAGTGTGAATCTGGAATATTCTTCAGCAACACCACACCAAAGACCAAGGGTTGACCATGTATTCAAACCCTGTTCTTCAGTAGGGTGCTGCTGGAAGGTAAAAACAAAAAATGTCATGGGGCCTGGAGGGAGGTTTCAGGGCCTTGAAGGAGATTGTGGGACCGTGGTCTGTCTCTTCTCTTCTTTGTTTTTTTTACTTCCCGACCATCATAAGGTGAGAAGGTGAGCAGCTCTGTCCAACACATGCTCCCTGCTGTGATGTGTTGCCTTACCACAAGCCCCAAAGCAATGGAGCTCTTTGACCATGGAACAAAAGCTGAAGTCATAAGCCAAAATAAACCTTCCATGTTTTTTATTATCTCGAGTATTTTGTTATAGTAACAGCAAGCTGACAGCACAGAAGAGATGTTTATTCTCTCTGTTCATACTTTATCCTGTACTTCCCTCATCGACCCTCATCACAGTGCACAGATAATCGGAAGCATAGATGTATTTTGTTTTACAGATTGCAGATACTATTAATAACATCATGTCTATCCACCAATGTTTCTAGACTTTGCAGACATTGTGTTATAACTTACTCCTTGGTGATCTCTTATTCCTTCACAAATATAATACCCTTAGAGGTAGGAACACTATACTAATATATCCTGAGGACCAGGCACAATGTTGGGCACTAGTGGGTGATCAATAAGTAACTGTTGCATGAATTAATGAACTAATGAAAGGGGATGAATTGGGGCCAAGGGAAGAACCTCCCCTTGCTGGTAAGAAACTTGAGTGAGTTGGTGGCATATGATGGTGGCATCATGAGACTTGGGACATAGCAACCCCAAAGATAGGGGCAACCTACACAGTGGTGAAGGGGACATACCTTCAGCTGGCTTTATAGGCAACATTGCAAAAGAAAAGTGAAATATAAGAGGAAGAATTATCACTGACATCAGGAAGGGGCTGACAGTGCATGTTTGGGGGTCGTGGTGGTAACACCCTCAGGGAGAACTACGAATCTCCAAGGAACTTTAGAAAGAAAGAGCACTGGAAGCTCTAATCATCAGTGGAGCACACCTGAGAAACACGTCCAGAGACTGTGGAGGAAACCAAGGTTCAAGGTTCTGCCCTATATGTGGCAGAGACAGGAAAGAATAACCTTTAAAAAAAAAAAAAAAACTCTTCTTCCAACCTTTTGCCTCAACCTCAGGTCTCTCATCTCCAGGACTAGTTTGAAACCTGGACCATGCACCTGAAATCTAATAGCAACACATTGAAACTATACACCTTAGGTCTTTGAGATTCTTGTTTATTAATTGTTATCATAAAATCAGATTTTTCTATGCAGTATTTTTCTCTTTGAGTCATCTTGCCTCAGCATTAAGCCAGACTCCAAAACTGAGGCATTCAGACACTCCAGGGCCTGTTTGTGAAGATGGTGTGATGTTACTGCTCAGGCAGAACTGGAGACAGCATAGACAGAGGGTAAGCAGAGAAGTGTTTAGACTTGTTCTCTGAAGCCAGGGTGCTACAATGGAGGCCAGGCTCTGGGATTCCCTATTTTTGACTGTAAGCAGGTTCTGTACCTGTCTGCACCTTCATTTCCTCACCTGTAAGATGGGGATGATGGAATTAGCAACCTCTTAGCATGTTCTGATCATCATCTGGATGCCTGTATTTCAGAAGACACCTTGGACCCATTCAGTTATAACTAGCTGTGTCATTTTCATGGTCACTTCCAGAGATTCTCAAAACACCAACAAGAACTACAGATTGTTGGGTTTAAAAAAAAAAGTCACTTAAAAGCCCAGCCTTGGTGGTGCATGCCTGTAATCCCAGCGGCTAGGGAGATTGAGTCAGGAGGATTGCAAGTTCAAAGCCAGCCTCAGCAATGACGAGATACTAAGCAGCTCAGTGAGACCCTGTCTCTAAATACAATACAAAATAGGGCTGGGGATGTGGCTTAGTGGTTGAGTGCCCTGAGTTCAATCCCCAGTACCAAAAAAAAAAAAAAAAGTCATTTAAAAAGCTTTAAAGAAATTTCAGTGCAACACCCACTACAACATGCGAGAACAAAAAGACATAAAATAGCTTAGCTCCTGGGAAATATCTTAATAAAGGACATGGAGGGCTTTTCTATCCCGAGCTCTGGGTTATTAAGGGAAAATGTAACAGCATAATAACTAATATTTGCAGAGGGCATTACCAGTTACAAAGAACTTTCACATACTTAATCCAGCTTAATCCTCTCAATGCCTGCAAGAGGAAGAATTTATTATCTGCCTTTGACAGGTGATGAGACAGAGCCTCGGAGAGACTGAGTGATTTGCCCAAGACCACACAGCTCATAAGCAACAGAGCTCAGTCCCAGGGCTGCTGCTGTTTGCCATGTTCACATCGCCCCCAACGACAGATACAGATCTGGCTTCACCCACAGGGCTGGTGCCCACCTGCCCGCTTGCATAGAAGGGATGAGAAAGGCCTCTGCTCTGACATCCCTGTGGCAGAGAAGCCACGAGGGTTTGGAGGTCTTTGTGGCAGACAGAGGGTTGAGACCTAATGCCACAAATTCCTGTGTGACTTTAATCACATCACTTATCTTCTCTGTGCCTTTTATCCTCATTGGAAAATAGTCACTCAGCCATGTGGCACAATCGTAAGGGCTAAATGATGTGACATGCACTAAAGAACGGCCGTTACCCCAGGGTGTCTGACACCCAGCAGATGCTCAACTGCTCCCCATTCTTGTGCCTTAAACAAGATGACCCTCACTAACTTCCGCCTCTTTTTTAGCAGCCTTGATCTTGTAGCCTTGAGCATGTAGATGCATTTCACAGCAAGAAAAGGGAGAAGAAACCGTGATCACATTTGCAGTGAGAAATTCTCAGAGGATCATCAAAGGACTCAAGCAGCTGGTGTGACATTCACCTCTGCTCAGGAGGCCACAGCGGAGCGGGCACTCCCATTATCGCGATGGGCTGCACCCACCAGTTATCTCGAGTCTACACCTTGCACCCCCAGGTGTTCCTTCATCCATCATTGGCCGTTGTCTGGTATCCACTCCCCCTTCCCCCACCACCTCCTGCCCGATGACTCCTCGTTAATAAGCCAGTTTGTTCACATCCTGAAAACTATCTGATTCTGGCCCCTTTTATCCCAAACACCATCCATCCATCAGCTGCTTGCTCCACACGCTTGGTTAGGAAAATGGGAATGGGGGAGGGAGACAAATCATAGATAAAACTTCTTAGCTGCTATCTCTAAAGAAATAGAATGGATAAATAGATCTGTCAGGGATGTATCATGCCACAGGACAGCAAAATCTATTTGTTAAAAACAGGTTAGGATGGGAGGATTTATCTCACATTTTAAACTGTTAATATAGAAGGGAAACATATTTTCCTTTATCTCTCCCAGGGGGTTGGGGGAAATCCCAAGGCCATGAATAAGGAATTTTAACTTGATTTGATGGACTTCTCTTCACTGGGGAGGCACTGGTAGACTCTCTATTGACTTTGTATAGAAACTGGGCTCTGCTGTCCTCCGATGCACTAATAAGTTTGCAGGATCCAAGAATCCCGGTGAGTGGCTTTCCAGAATGTTCTCTCTTACAAGTTCCTGCATGCAAGACACAAAGCCCAGTATTGAATGGAGAGAGAGAGAGAGAGGAATAACACCAACAAGAAAGCTCAAACATACCTAGCACTATGTTAGGTGCAGGGGCTCCAAAGGTAAACAGGAGCCCCCGCCTTCCCTTTGGGAAGTCACTGCGGGGGAGACAGACAAACAAGCTAGTGCATGGAAAACAGCCACAAGTGGGTGTGGCACCCGATAAGATGGGAAGTCATGCAAAGTGTCAGGGTTGTCTTTCTGGGCAAAAGCACAGCTACCTGTGTCCTGAAGAGAACAGGTAAGAAGCTGGAAAGGGGGGAGCCAGGGGTGGGGATGAGAGGTGCTTCAGGGAGTAACATGCACAAGCCCTGGAGGGGACAAAGGGCCTGAGCTATATGGGACGTTCAACTGGAAATAGTTCTTCATTCTACAGATATTTACCAAGACCCTGCTAAGGACAAGTCAGTTCTGGGATGACGTCATGGAAAGGCTTGTGTTGTGTATGGAAGCAGGCATACTACTCAGTTGGGGTTTCTATATTAATATATATATATACACCAGGTGGCTTGAACAACACAGTTCTGGAGGGTGGAAGTCCAAGCTCCAGGTGGTGGCCAATCCGTGTCTGTCAATGTTGCTTTTCCTGATAGCAGATGGCCATTTTCCTGTTGTGTCCTCATGTGGCAGATCGCAGTGAGGAAATGGGTTCTGCCATGTCTCTTCTTATAAGGGGACTATCTCACCATGACCTAATCACCTCCCAGAGGTCACATCTGCTAGTACCCATCCCATCTGAGTTAGGATTTCAACATATGAACTTGTGGGGGACACAAACATATAGTCCATAATATACACCCAGAAAAAGAAATCTATAATCTCAGGTAGTGATGGTTGTTGTGCAAGAAAACTAGGTCAGGGTGAGCCTTTTACATAGGGCAGACAGAGAAGGTCTGTGGAGAGGTGATATTTGAACAGAGACTTGAATAGAATGAGGAAGGTCATGTAGGGAGCAAGTATTTCAAGCAGAGGGACAACAGGTTCAAAGGCTCTGAGGTAGGGCAGGGCCTGGCTTGTGTGAGGCACAGCCAAAAGGCCTGCATGGTGGGGACAGCATGACCAAAAGAAGGACTGGATGGGAGGAAATGAAGTCAGAGGAGAAGTGGGACTGTCATAGAGGGCTTTGTCCATCACATGAGGGGCAGTAATTTCCTTATATAGTGGGCATATGGAGCCTAAGAGAGAAAGGTGGAGTGAGTGGTACATTGGCCTCAGATCAGAAAGTTGTGAATCCAATTTGAAATGCTGTGCCTTTATAACAATAGTTATGGGGTATTGAACCCCTCCCTCTGACTATACCCAAAAAGCACCCCAAGGTAAATGGAGAGGGGTCTGGGAAGTAGCTATGGGGGTCTCCCTCAGACCTAGCACTGGCTGGAAAGGCCAAGTGACTGTTGTGGTTTAGATGAGGTGTCCCCCAAAAGCTCATGTGTGAGACAATGCAAGCAGGTTTGGAGGAGAAATGCCAGGGTCACAGCCTTTACCTAATCAGTGACTTAATCCCCATGGGTCTGAGTGGTAACTGGAGGCAGGTGGGGTGTGGCTGGAGGAAGTGGTTCACTGGGGGCGTGGCTATGTGGTATATATTTGTGTCTGGAGAGTGGAGCGTCTCTCTCTGCTTCCTGATTATCATGTGACCTGCTTCCTTCTGCCACACTCTTCCGCCATGATGTCCTGCCTCACCTTGAGCCCTGAGGAATGGAGACTGCTGTCTATGGATTGAGACCTCTGAAACCGGGAGCCCCCAAATAAACTTTTCCTCCTCTACAATTGCCCAGGTCAGGTCCCTTAGTCACAGCAGTGAAAAAGTTGACTAAAATAGTGTCATCCCCAGCCTGATGAGGACCAGCACCAGTACCCAAGGAGCATGTGCAGAAACTGCCCCAGCCTATGTCATGGTGAGGACTTTGCACGGGGCCATTTCCCCTACATTGTGCCCCAGTGGCTTGTGCTGCCTTTCTGACTCTTGTTGGATTCCAAGACTCTGCAGGGTGCCCGCCCCTCCTCCAGACTCTTTCTGCTCCCCTGGCTGGGCTATCTCCCACAGCCCCCTGGGCTTCTTGCTGTCCGGGGAACCATCACCATGGTTCACAGATCTCTTCCACCAGGCTCTGCATCATTCCTGGTCTGGGACCATATATGACTTCTCTGAACCTCCAGCACCTGGCATGGGGCTGGCATTAGAGGTCACCTGAAGGTCAGTTGCCCGATTCAACAGTGGAGGGGCAGCGGTGTAAATTTTCTTTGTGAGAGAGAAGTGCCCTCTGCTAATCCCCATCCCACCCCTTCCTCTCCATAGAGTCGCCCTGCCACGGCTCATTGCTGCAGCGTGGCTTTTGAAGCCTTCCTTTTCTCTCTGTCCATTTCCCTCACCCTAAAGGCACATCGTTCAGAAGAGATTCATTGAGTGCTGAGCTCTTTAGATCTTCCTCTCTCTCAAGGAAAAAAAAAAGAAGAAAGCTCTTCTTATTGCTTTTCTCTCTGTCATTAATTTACTTTTCAAAAGACACCTTGTCAAGCTGAAGATTATATCTTTAAACCTTGTGTTTACACCCACTACCTATAAACCCTGAGATTACAGAGCTCCTTAAAGGACCGAGGAAGAATGTGCTGAGAGCATTTTATGCTTTTTGCTTTGTGGGAGCAAAGAATTCCTGAAGAAGGGAAGGCACCGATCTGGTAAAGGGCTGCTACCTTTGAAACAGCCACAGCTGCTGTATTTTAATTTCTAGAACTTCTGGGGATAGGCCTCCTCAGAGCAGTGGGACAGAGGCTGGCCTCGGTTCTTGGACTCAGAGGACAGGCAGATGGCATTGCCCAGCTAGTGGTTTGGGCTCACACTTGATCCAGATAGTTGCTTAAACCCAAAATTTCTCCAAATGCACCCAGATTACTACCCTGGTCTCCTCAGGAGCCTCCTTGCCTCTCATTTCTCCCCTTTATCATGCAGCCCGGGTGATCCTTCAGATCCCTCCACAGGCAGCCAACACACAGCAGAGAGAGAAGGGCTGGGTGAAGCGTGGGCTCCATAGAACACGGCCAATCCACAGCCCTCCAGCCCTGTGATGCTTGACCCAACCGTGCTGCCATCCAGTTTCCTTAGCTGTAAAATAGATCTCACAGGACAAACTGTAAGAGGTTTTTGATAAGACTAGATAAAATAGCACAATTTTTTTAAAAAATCATTTTTCTGCACTAGGGATGGAACCCAGGGTGCTTTACCTCTAAGCTATGTCTCCAGTCCTTTTGATTCCTTTTGATTTTTTTTTTTTTTTTTTTGAGACAGGGTCTTGCTAAGCACCCAGAGCTGGCCTCAAACTTGTGAGCCTCCTGCCTCTTCCTCCGGAGTTGCCAAATGAACATTTCTGTTCCTGCAATTCTGCTCATCACACACCCCATATGAGGCCTTCTCCACTCTTATGTGTTTTCAACCTTGGCTGCACTTGGAATTGCCTGGGGGAGCTTTTAAAACTCCTGATGTCTGGTTGCCACCTCCAGTGATTTGGATTTAATTAGTCTGGGGTGCAGCTTCTGGACATCAGAATTTATAAAACTCCTCAATAGGTTCTACTGTGCAGCCCAGGTTGAAACCACTGTTTCTAGATCAAGATTGAATGTCCTCTGTAAATTACCCACTTGGCCTGGCATATCTGGGCCCCAGTCACTTTCCAGCATGTAACTGCCACTCCCTGGTAAATAATGAATATAAATTAATTATTAATGTAAATTAATTGTGAGGATAAAAAAGTAAATTAATGACAGAATGAAAATCAGTAAGGAATTCGTCTTTCTTTTTCCTCCTTTCAGATAGAAGATCTAAGTTTATTTAGAAATAACTTCTAAACCATATTCTTTAATTAATAATGGTGATGATAATTTGCTGTGTGACAGGCATTGTGATAAGTGTTTTATGTACTTTGTTTTATTTTCTTGAACTATCTTTTCTATTCTCACACACACAAACACACACGGACATGCAAACACACACACAATATTCTGTCTCCCTGTCAAACTTTGTCTTGTGCTAAATTTCTAACTCAAAGATCACCTCCCTAATTACTGAATTCAAATATCCTTCAAGGTCTGGGTTAAACTCCTGCCATCCATAACTTACACACCAGGGGACAGATAAGTCTGTCTCCCTCCTGGCCACCTGCAGCATTTATGTTATGTGCCACATATTTGGGTATTAACTCAGTAGTTAATTCCCTGTGGGCTCTAAACTCTACTTGCTTCATGTATGCAGTCGGTCCTCCATATTCAAGAGTTCCTCATCTGTGGTTTCAACCAACCTGGGAAGGAGAATGGGTCAGGACTGTGATGGTTGTGTCTGACTAAACATGTACAGACATTTTTGCCTGCTATTATTCTCTAAACAATACGGTGTAACAACTATGAACACAGTATTTATAATGTAGTAGGTGTTACAAGTAATCCAGAGATGATTTAAAGTATACAGAAGGATATGCCCAGCTTATATGCAAATACTTTGACATTTTATATAAGAGACTTGAGCATCCATAGATTTTTGGTATCTATGGGAGGTCCTGGAACTGATCCTCTATAGCTTCCAAGGGACAACTGTAAATAAATCTATTACTACCCTAATAAGATTGTGGACTATAGAAAGCTATGAAGCACCAATACATATGCCAGTCTACACACCTAGTACCTAAGAACCTACTCTACATTAGGAATGTAGATTTGGCCTTCAGGGGTATAATAGCTTAGATCTGGAATGTTCCTCTAAAGTTTGTGTGTTGAAAGCATGGTCCACAATGCAAAAAACTTCAAAGGTGGCACTTTTAGGCAATGATCAGATCATAAGGGCTTTGACCTCATCAGTACATCAATCCATTGATGGCCAAAAGAATTACTGGGAGGTGGGACCTAGTTGGCAAGAGTAGGTCCCTGGAAGCATGCCCTAGGTTTATGTTGTGCTTGGCTGCTTTTCCTCCTCCTCCTCCTCCTCCTCCTCCTCCTCCTCCTCCTCCTCCTCCTCCTCCTCCCCATCCTCCTCCTCCTCCCCATCCTCCTCCTCCTCTCCCTTCTCTCTCTCTCTCTCTCTCTCTCTCTCTCTCTCTCTCTCTCTCTCTCTCCCTCTCCCTCTCCCTCTCCCTCTCCCTCTCCCTCTCCCTCTCCCTCTCCCTCTCTCCCTGCTCCCCTTCCCACCAGCTACCATGCGTCCAGCAGCTTTCCTCGGCTACACCATTCCACCGTGATGATTGCACCTCAGAGCTGGCCAACCATGGACTGAACCTCTGAAACCGTGAACCAAAATAAACCTTTCCCCCTTCAAGTTATTTTTGTCTGGTATTTTGGTGACAGCAATAACAAGCTGACTAACACAAGTGACACAAAATCTGGTACAGAAAACTAATAGAAAAACAGAAAATTCAGTGTCACACAGCGTGCCCTCTACCTGAGGCATGGCTAGAGTGCTGTGGGACACTAAGAGGGGCTGGTGTGATCGACTCTCCCGGGGATAGGTCAGGGAAGACTAGTTGATGGTCCCTGGTTGGACTCTCCAAATGAGATTGACTGGAAGATTGGGCAGTACAGATCTCATCTCTGAAATGGCCCTTGGATCCATTCGTTTGCTGACTAGTTCCCTGCTGTATTCAAGGCCCAGCCCTGGCTTCTGGGAATACAGTGCTATACAAAACAAACCTGCTTCCTCCCTCAAGTTTACCATCTCTTGGGGGAAAAAAAAGATTATAAATAGTTACAGGAGATATGGGACTGAGTATATGTGCTCTGGTCAGAATGTCTGTGTCCCCTCAAGTTTATACATTGGAGTCCAAACCCCAAAGGTGTTGGTCTTATTAGGATGTTGGACTTTGGTGGGAGGGTGATTGATTGGATCATGAAGGTGGAATTCTCCTGAAAGAGGCCCTAGAGAATCGGTAGTCCCCTCCGCCATGTGGAAGCACACAGCAAAAAGATGGTCATGGCTAAACCAGAAAGTGGGCCAGCCCCAGACACTGGATCTGCTGACAACTTGATCTTAGACTTCCGGCATCCAGAACTGTGAGAAAGAAATCTCTGTTGTTTATAAGCCACCCCTTTTATTGTTACAGCGACCTGAATAGACAAGGACAGAAAAACCATACTGCAAAGGGGAGGTGCTGCTGTCGCAAATATCTACAACAGACAAGCAGCTTTAGAACTGGGTAGTGGGTGGGGGCCGGAAAAATTTGTGGGTTCATGCTAGAAAAGCCCACGATGCCATGAATGATCAAAGAAAACGGATCTGTGTTGATCTGCATTTTCTCTCAGCTGAAAGAAAATTGGATCCAGTAGCCAGTGCCAGTGGCCCCCTCTGCAGCATCCAGCCCATGTCCCCCAGCTCAGCAGGCCCGGGTCTGCACTTCCCGCCCTGGGCATGAGGCACCTCCGTTCTGGGGTGCAGGGTTGTTGCACTCTCTCCTCCTTTCCTGGGTGCCTCCTCTGCACGCAGACCAGGAGCTCCAGCAGCTCCAGCGACCATCAGCTTTGGCTCCTGCAGAGAGAATTTCCCAGGAGAGGAAGAGGTTAGCCTGGAGGAAGCCACTGGCTGAAATGTACAGAGGGAGGGCCATCCTGTCACCCTGGAGTAGTGTGCAGTCCCTCGGTGGGGAAATGCCTTGGGGTAGCCCACCAAGACCTCTGTGCTCACTGCCTCACACTTAATTTGAAACTCGGGGGCAGAGTGAGAAGAGGCCACTGGGAACCCATCTCATAAAATTGGAATCTGCGATTCCATGGAAGATGGATAGCGGAGGGAGGCCGGAGGCAAGCTCCTCTGGAAGGAGGACAGCAAGACACTGGAGGGTGTGGCGAGCAGGGATACTGCCCAGCTGGGAATTCAGAGCAAAAGTTTGGCTAGATACCTCTCCTGAGCAGATGGCTGGGCTTTCCTATGAAGTTTTCCAAATCAACTCCCCACAGACTCTGATAATGGGGACACGGTGGGCAACAGATTCTCTGCATAGGACATCAGAATACATGCACTGACTGTGGAATGTCTGAAAATCCAGCACCTAGGATCCAGTCCAGGGGGTTGATTTCCTAACAGCGTCTCTATGCCTTTGGGCAACCCCATTTCTTCTCCAAGGCTGTTTCAATTCTATAACACGAGAAGGATGGACTAATCTATTCTTTTCATTATTATTTTTTCATCACTACTTTTTTTCCTAAATGAAATCTTCCACGGACCCCAACATTCAAGTCAGATGAAAGGAGAACTGTTCTGTTTGAAGCTGGGGTGTTTATCAGGCTCACCCGCCTCCTCTGGGGCAGCCCTGAGGACCCCAAGCCTCCTCAGATCCCAGTGTGAGTATCATTGGGTTAGATTATCTCCATGTCCCTTCCAGCTCTGTAATCATGCTCCCTGATGGGGCAGCCACAGCAGAATTCTCTGTCTCTGTTTCTCCCATCTCTGTGACTTTGTTCCCAGAGGCAATGTTTTGCTGGGAAGACTCCTAGGGACTCTAATGGGTCTCCATGGTGGTTGACGGACTCCCCAGCCTTAGATTCCCTTGCCAATGTATTCTCTGTCAGGCTGAAAGTTCAGCTCAATAGTCCCAAGGCCACCTGACATCCATACCCTGCTTGGAAAAAAGTTAATGAAGTACCTGAAACCTACTGCATGTGACAGGAACAGATATAGAAAGACTGGGGCTTCAAATGCTTCCTCTGTCCCCAACCCTACCCAGGTCACAAGCATCATGCTAATTCCATATGTATGACTTGACTCGGAGATTTCAGGAGTGGAAGAGACCCTGAGACCATCTCACCCTACCATCCACTGGATGAATGAATCCCTTCTAGAACTTTCTGACAAGTGGACAGCCTTCTCTCTCTCTTACTACACACATAGCACAGTGTGTCTGGAAGAAAATTGATCCTCATTTAAACCAAAATCCCTTTGCTCTAATTTCTCTTCATTAATCCTACAACTTCATATCTGTAGCCACACAAAACAAGTCTCCTCCCTTCCCACATGGTCATTTGCAGGGGGACTTTTCCCTCCTGAATCTTCTCCATGCTCTTCCTCCTAGGACACAGGTTTGAATCTTCCAGATTCCCTTAGTTGCCAAAGAAGACTTTGCTTGGCCAATGTCTGATAAAGCAGGCACCAAGAGCAAAGCTCCTGGGATATCAAAGAAGCACCTCATTCCAGCTCTTTACTTCTATTAACCTAGCCCTTTGCTTTGGGGACATCTGTTGGTATTGAATGCTTGGTCCATTTTCTTCAGGTGGCTGTGGAGCCACACACCTCACCACCACCCCATTCCACCCTGTGCTTCAACAATTTGTTTTATGGACCAGAGTATCTTAGATTTACCCACAGACTTCCTTTACATGCTCTTCCTTACAGCAGCCAAATGAGATTGATTTCTACATTGCTTTGGCAGCCCGTGTGTTTTGCTATCATTCTGTGCACCATAGAGAAACAGTTTTGTGTTCCTGGAAAGTTGGAAGCTTAGGTAGTGGGACATGCATTGAGATTCTTGGAGCTCAAAGGAATGTAGATTGGAAAGTTAAGTGTCAGAAAATAGTGCAATAGCTGGGATTCATATCCGGGTCCTCACGCTTCATCTTCCCAGCACGAAGTTTTAACTCTTCCTGGTGTCCACTGGTTCATGCTGCAGCCTATACATTGAAACCTACTTGCCCCGATCTCGGTTTGGGTCTTGACTCCAGGCTAGTTTAGGAGTGCAGTGACAACACTTGTCCCTTGTAGGGGTTGAATTGTGTTCCTAAAGAAGACATGTTCAAGTCCAAATCCCCATTCCTTGTGAACGTAACCTTGTTTGGAAATAGGGTCTTTGCAGGTGAAATCAAGTGAGGATGAGGTCATACTGGATTGGGGTAGGCACTAATCCAACGACTTGTATGCTTATAAGAAAACAGACACAAAAGGAAGAATGTTATGTAAAGATGGAGGCAGAATTTGGAGTGACGCATCTACAAATCAAGGGACCCAAAGATTGCCAACAACACTGGAAGCCAGGAGAGAGGCACAGAGCACAGGCTGCTCAGAGTCCAGAACCAGTCTGGCAAAGCACCTGAAGTCTGCACTTCCAGCTTCCAGAAGGTTGAGACAACAGAGAGTCTTGATGGCAGGGAGAAGGCACATTAAACATGGGGTCAGGAATGGGACAATAGTGTGTGGGTTCCCAGGTTGGCTGACACAGAGAGGACATAGAAAGGAGGGGCCAGATTTGCAGGTGAATGGATGGAGTTAGAGAAGACAATGCTAAGTGAAGTTAGCCAATCCCAAAAAACCAAATGCCAAATGTTTTCTCTGATACAAGGAGGCTGACTCATAGTGGTGTAGGGAGGGGGAGCATGGAGGGTTAGATAAACTCTAGATAGGGTAGAGGGGTTGGAGGGGAAGGGAGGGGACATGGGGTTTGAAATGATGTGGAATGTGATGGACGTCATCATCCAAAGTACATGTAAGAAGACACGAATTGATGTCAACATACTTTAAATAACCAGAGATATGAAAAATCGTGCTGTATACATGTAGTGAGAATTGTAATGCATTCCGCTGTCATTTATATTTTTAAAAAATCAATAAAAAAAAAAGAAAGAAAGGAGGGGCCAGGAACCCTAAGGTCCCTTCTGCACTGGCCTCTTGGAGCTGGGCCAGGCCAACACCAAGTGGGATGCAAGGCTCTTACCCTCTAGCTCCATCCGCTCACAGGCAGGGCCCTGGCGACCCAGGCCACACTGACATCGGCAGCTGGTGCCCTCCAGGATGGGCTCCCCATTGTTGTAGCAGGGCCCACAGCGGCAGGCGTTGAATTCCAAAAGGTACTGGTCCAAGGCCTGGCGCAGGTTCCGGCGTTTGGTCTCCAGCGGCCCCAGGTTTGCATGGCGCAGCACCTCATAGATGGGCTGCATCTGCAGGCACAGACAGAACAAGGGCCTCTTCCTGGAATCCAGGAGCCCCCAAACCAGCTGCCACGCTTTGGGTAGGCCCGCTGCATGCTGGGCGCAAAGGCGGATACCTAACTTGATCCTGCCACACCATGAATTGGCACTAAACACTCCAGCTGGCAGATAAGGAAATGGAGGCTCAGAATGTTCAAGTGAGTGACTCAGGATCACACAGCTGTGAAGTGCAAGAGCCTCTCCGAACATGGGCTTGCTTCCTCTGAAACCTGTGCTCTCCCAGTCCCAGAGTTAAAGGGACCCTAGACATCACTTGTGCCAACGCATCTGCCCCCTCCAGCACTTTCAGGAATGAGGAAGCATATAATGCATTTGTCTGTGTTTTGGGGCATATTTTTGGTTTTTACCATCACCCTTCAATATAGGTCTCAATAAAGGTAGTTGTGTTACTATTGCTGAGCAATCCCCTAATGAGGTAAGCGTAGTAGCAGGTGGGTAGGGACCATTCGAGGGCATTTGAGGCTACCCACTCCGGGCAGGACTCCAGGGTTTCTCAGGCTGGGCACTACTCCTGCATTCAGTTGGAGAGTTCCTTATTGGTGGAAGTGAGCTGTCCTGTGTATTGCAGGGTATTTAGTAGCATCCCTGGTCTCTGCACTAGATGCCAGCAACATCCTTGCAGTCATGATCAAAACTGTCTCATGGGCATTACCAAATGTCCCCTGGTGGCAAAATTGCCTTTGGCTCAGACGCAGTAGACGTGGTTGAAAAAGCACTGAATCTGGAGCCAGAAAACCCGGCTTCAGATCCAGGCCGTGCTGTTTCCAGCTGTGGGATCTTTGGCATGCATCACACTGAGCCTCCCTCCCCCCTTGGTAAAGTGAGAACAGCCATCCCACCCTCCAGGTTCCCTGTGAGTGGTGGGAGGTGACACATGGAAAGCTCTGTCACACAGGGAAGGCTGAAAAACCACCCTCCCTTTCCAGGTGCCGGCTGAGGACTCCTCACCACCTCTCTCTTGAGTCTGCTCCTCTGAACATAAAACAGGCATTGCACCTATTTCCTAGAACTTTTATAATCTAAAGAAGAAATGAGTGTAAGAGTCTCTATTATAAGGAGGAAGAATAATATAAAATCCCATTTTATATTAAATGAAATTAATATTTTAAATTAATATCAATGATTAATTGTTTATAATTTAACTAATATTAAAGTACCATTTCATTAGTTAGATGTGACGATAGTTTAAAAAAAAAAAGTGGGAGAGGGAACCCAACAGGGAAAGTGCTTGGCTGGAGTCCTGAGCGGGTCAAAGTGGGCGTCACAGTGGGGTACCGCTCTGGAAGCAGTCAACAGAGGGTGCTTGCAGTAGCCCAGGCTGGTTCCTGGAAATATGGACAAAAAGACCTTGGCGTGTGGTCAGGGCCTGAGGCCCAGGTCACCAGGCAGGTGATGTCCGGACTGGCTGGGCCCCTGGCCAAGGGGAGAGGATCACTTACTGGAAGTTCAGAGAATTTGGCCCCACAGTTAGGACACCGGTGCAAAATGGGCTGCCCTGTGGCTCTGGTTAAAGATGACCCTCAGTACCGGGGAAGGCCAGGACCATCGCAATGTCCCATTGGCCATGCAGCGGGGCTCAGCACTAAGTCCCCAGCTCAGGCCTCCCCTTTTCAGGACCTCAGGAAATGGGCAGGAAGCCACCCTGGGGAGGGCTGGTGGGATTTTCCCAAAAGAACAGAGGTGGAGAAGAGTCTTAGAATGTGAACTCCAAAAAGACATCGGCAATGATCTGATCCCCATTTACAGGGGAACAAAGAGATTCAGAGCAGGTGGCCACACACTATAAATGACACACAGCACACACAACGCAGCAACGTGGTGTACAGAGCATAAAGCGTACAAGATACGACTCCTGCATTCACTCACCGGAGCACCTGCTGGGAGTAATCACTGCCAGCTCAGAGGACATGCCAGTAAGACCCTGTCTCCACGCTGGACAACAAGTCCCCCCAACCCCTCACGAGACCTCCCCTCTGCCCTCTCTCTCCTCCGGTTTGTCCTTCCTTTCCCTGGGAACATTCTCTTTTTGAAGCAGCACCAACTGTGTCATTTCCCTGCTCTGAAACCTGCCAGTGGCTTAATGTGTCAAATTCACACTTCTTGGGGAGCAGTGTGGGTTCTGGAGATCCTGGGTGTGACAGTCAGCCCAACAGGCTCAAGTGGTGCTGGTCCTGATCGTCAGGAAGCTAGGAGCTCCTGTGCTGGCTACTCAGCCTCTGCTTCGTCTACCGGCATTTGCTAAATTCCTGCTCCTGTCTCTCTAACTTTGAAATGTATCATATTACTCCCATGTTATCAAAAGGAAACTGGGCTCACAGAGTGAGAGAGCTAACCCAAGTTCACACATGGAAAAGGTGGCTATGCTGGGCACGAAGGCACATACCTGTAATCCCAGCTGCTCAGGAGACTGAGGCAGGGGGATAGCAAGTTCAGAGCCAGCCTCAGCTACTTGGTGAGGCCCTGAGCAACCCAGCAAGACCCTGTCTCTAAATAAAATATATAAAAAGGGCTTGGGATGTTGCTCAGTGGTTAAGTACCCCCAGGTTCAATCCCTAGTACCAAAAATTAAAAATAAAAAGGTGGCCAAGCCTGATTTAGACTCTCTTTTCCCTTCCTTTCAAATACCAAGCTCTTTTTTTTCTCAAAGACAATGTTCAGCCTCCAAATTATGGACCTCAGTTTTCGTTTTGGAAGTTTTGCTCAGGGCAAACACAAAGCTCACCTTTTGACCATGAAAGTTTATGTATTTCTCCTGATATCAATTTTACAGTTTTTGCCCAAATCACTAATAGCTTGATGATAGCAATTTTCAGACCCTATGTGAATTACAGGTGCGTGAAAGTGGTCCCTTATTGGCAAAGAAATGAAAGCAAGGTTAATCCATCTGACCTCTTTCTTCATAGAAAGCAGGGTGGTACGATAGGTTTTTAGGTTTAACAGTTAGGATCTGTTTTAGGAGAAGAGGTACGTCCATACCTGGGATTGTAAATGCCCATAAATAAAAGGGCAAGGAGAGCAAGAAAATATGGTTGGGAAAACAATACTTTGCTTAAAAGACTGAAACACAAACTTAAAAAAAAAAAAAAACTAGACTACCCTGCATAGCTGGACAACTGCTAGAATATGCCGCTTCCTTGGCAGATTTGGTAGTTTGACTCCCTTTGTGAGGTTAGTGGTTTAAGCCAGGTTTTCTCAACTTTGTTACTATTGACATTCCTTCCAACTCAGGATTTCTTTAGGGGACGGGGCGGGGGGCTATTCTGTGTCTTGTAGGGTGTCTGCCAGCGTCCATGGCTCTGATTCCAGTGGTGCTGACCTTGTCCCCTACCAGCTGTAACAATCAGATGTACTAGACATTGCCACATTTTCTCTTTAGATCACAATCACCTCCACTGTTTATTTATCTGTTAGGACAGAAGGAAGTGAGAACTGGATACGAAATCCACAGTTCTGAAGTCCAGGCACTGCCCCTAGTGAAATCTGTGTCCTTTAAACACTCACTCAATTTCCCCAAGCCTTGGTTTCCCCATCTTCTTAATGGGGAGAATCACACCTATGCCCAAGGATCTGTTCACTGATGAGGAGATGAGATCATTTAGAACAGGGACAGCAAATTACAGCCTGAGTCCAAGTTGAACCCACAGGTTGTTTTTTTGTAAGGTCTTTGAGCTAAAAATGGCACTTACATTTTTTAAAGAGTGCTAAAGAAGAAGAAGAGAAAGGAAGCATCCACCAGTCCCACTGTGTGTCAAAGACTGTACATGAAGCCTAAATACATACTATCTGGCCCTTTAGAGAAAAAAAAACCTGCCAAGCTCTTACATGACATATATAATTTTTGTAATTAAACAAGGTTTTATTTGTTTAATGGGCCCTAACCCTGCTGACCTTCCAAACCACTGGTATAAACCTGGCCCCCGAGGAGCCAGTCAGTTTTGGACCCCGGTTCTTCCTGGGCCTGGTCTCAAGCCACACCCTCCCTCTAGTCAGTGTGCCGTTACATTTAATCTTGTTCTTTGATGGGCTCATAATAAGAAATATGAAATGATCTGGTCTGCTTCACTTTCATTCCTCATGGACGTAGGGCTTCTTCAGCTGCGAAAAGACTTACCTCAAAATCGATAACAACAGGATTATACTTTAATGATCTCCCCCAGGAACGGTATGTAATGGCGCTGCTGTTTTGTGTCAAGCCACCGCCCCAGCCAGAACTGCCACCTCGCACCCGAGAAATGACGTCTTCCACAGCCGTGGCCCTCTTGTCTTTTTCTCCTACCAAGGGGATAACTGCATTAGCTCATTTCTCCCAAAAGCCAGAAAACCGGCTGCCAAGCTCCACTAATGAGATCGAGAATAATGTTGATGTTCTCTCCACAGAGCTGTTTCCCATCTTCTGCTCGGCTTAACTAACTAGCAGGACAAGGCAAAGGAAGGACCAAGACATGGAAACAGACTCATCCTCTGGAGTAGAACAGACACTGAGGAGCTAGCCACGCCCAACAGGGAAGATAAAGGGGATGGGGAAATGGGTGGCCATTTATCCACTCATCCATCCATTCCTATTTCAAATTTGACTCAGGCTGGGCATGGTGTCATACACCTGTAATCCCAGTGGCTCTGGAGGCTGAGGCAGGAGGATTTTGCGTTCAAAGCCAGCCTCAGCAAAAGTGAGGCCCTAAGCAACTCAGTGAGACCCTGTGTCTAAATAAAATACGAAATAGGGCTGGGGATGTGGCTTGGTGGTCAAGTTCCCCTGAGTTCAATCCCTGGTACCTGCCCTCCCCCACCCCACCCCCCAAAAAATAAAGTTGTTTTGGGTCTTCCTATGTGCCAAAAAGATTCAATCAGATATCACAAATGCCATGACAGTTTTCACCATAGGGCTCAGTGGGGGCCATCAGAAAGTGGTCAAATATTCAGTCGGGGATGAGGGGGGTCAGGGGGAAGGTGAGTTGTCTAGGAAGGTGAGAAAGTGTTGGCCAAGAGAAAGGAAAGGTCAAGGCAGGACAGCAGGGAGTGGAGGGACTGTGACTGAAGGCCCTGAGGCAGGAGCAACCTAGCGCTAAGGATCGACTGTGAACTGGTTTAGGATGTGCTTCCCGACTGCTCTATAAAATGTTTCCTAATCCCTGAGTCCTCTGCCTCTCATATGAAAAAAAAAATATTCAATGCATGTTTGATGAATGAATGAGTCAATGAATACAGGAATTGCCATATTAATTTGTTAAGGAAATGCCACCAAATATTCTTGTGAGCTTGGACCTGGTAATCACATTCCCCTTCTCCCTACAGCCTCATTTCTTCCCTCAGGACTGTTATCTGATGAGTCTTCATTCCAACAGACCATTCGTCAAATTCTGCCGACACATTCCCTTCATCCCAGCTCTTGCTTGGATGGATCTTTGTCTAGTACTAGAAATCTGAGGATGGGGGTGGAGGGATTGCTCCATACAAACTCAGATATTTCCTAGGTGGTTACAGGGCGTGGGGATTCAAAATAGAGCCCTACATGCATGGGGTGGGGTGTTTAGCATTTGCACTGTGACTATTGACTAAAATGAAACCAATCACTTTCATTCCTTGATGGTTTCAAGGAAAGGCTGGCTTCTCTTTTAGGGAGACTCATTGCTAAACACTTGCCAGTTTTGCCAGTTCCAGATCTTTCACAATATTTTCCAGATAAACTTTCTTCAATTTTGATAAAATCATCATATTCCAAGCCGAGGCCACCTCCAATGCATGTCTCAATGTCTTTGCTGGTAGTACCTGCAATAAGGAGACAGAAAAACACAAAATGCTGAGATACTAACAGACATTTGAGACAGTACAGCCAGCTCACACTGGCAAAAGCTAACTTCAGCTTTGGAGTCTGAGAGATCTGGGTTGAAGTGCCCATTCTTGAACCAATTTCAGATTTCTCTTCTGTATGGTTCCAATCCAGATATTTCTTGAAATGAGAAGGGATATATATTGTTAAAACTTGTTGCTTAGAAGATGTTAATTCTTCTTCCTTTATCCATTGTCTACTGAGCCTCCTGGAGGCATTGATTCTAACACATCCATCTCCACGTGGCCCTGTGCTGCTCACCATTGTGCCCAGGTTGGCCCTCCATATGAATGTCTTCCTTTCTCCTCCTTCAAGGTCTTTCCAAAGTCTACTAAAGCTCCCATTCAAATATCATTTATTCCATGAAGCATCTTTGGATCAGAATGATCCCCACTTTCTTTACAGCTATCAATGTCCTTGGCACCCTCATGCCCACAGTCACCACAATTCTTTTTGTCTAGGTCCTCTGGGTACCACAGAGGGGTCAGTTCCCTGCTAGAAGATGGATAGGTACATCTACCTGCCTTCCCTTTAACCCCACAAGGACTGTCGGTCCCACATCAGCTGCCTTTGACTTTGTCTTCCCCTAAAGGACCCACGGAGGAACTTGCTTTTACAGATGAGGAAAGTACTCTTTAAAGCAGTAAGGCCATGCGCCCCGATTACACAAAGAACAGAATTCATCAATGAATAGAGCTGGTTCCCAAGCCTGAGCTAGCCTGAAAAGACAGAGTTAGGTAAGTAGACAGAAGCAAGATGTGGACCAGGTTCAGAGGTCAACTTTATCTGTAGCTAAAGGGGTCTTCTGAAAACTGTAAATTAGAGTTTGCATTTCAAAATATAATTCCTTTTTTTTAAGAGAGAGAGAGATAATTTTTTTAATATTTTTTTTTTTAGTTTTCGGCAGACATAACATCTTTATTTGTATGCGGTGCTGAGGATCGAACCCGGGCCGCACGCATGCCAGGCAAGCGCGCTACCACTTGAGCCACATCTCCAGCCCAATATAATTCCTTTTAAAGCAAAAATGAAATAATTACCCTTTGTCGGATTACTAGTCTGGTGAGAACAAAGGAATTAGGCTTTGCAATTGAGACTTAGATTCAATATTTTCAAGGGGGTATTGAGAATCAAACTTTATTTGCCTGTATCTCTCATTAAATGACAGCTTCTCTGAGGTCAAGGACTTGTATCTTCTTCCCCATTTTCTCATGAGTGTAGCAGCACAGTACCTGCCATGGTGTAAGTATTCAGAATAAATGACAGATGAATGGAAAAACAAAAGACTTGTGAATAAATGAAAGCCATGAGCCCTTTGGTAAGGGTTTCCAGTGGAAGAAATATTAGAAATTCAGATCCCAGCCACTGACACCCTCTGTGAGCTTGGGAAAGGGCCCAGATCTCACTGGGCCTCAGTTTCCCATTTATGGGGAGAAGGGGCTGTCCTCCCCGGCCTGTGTCAGCTTCAGCCTCCGTCACTGTGTGAGTATCGGTTTCCATAGCTGAAAGTGCCTGGGGGGAGCCGTGCCCCAAGCACCAACACTCAGCACCAAGCAGAGGGCTCCTTCTGCCATTTCCATTCGAGTACTTTTAATTTTTAATGCATAACTAATTGAGGAAGATTTAGCATATTTAATTGTTTTGATTAAAAAATGCTTCAACAGTGATCAACAAAAGTGGATGAAAGGAGCTCATGGGCAGAAGCCAGAGTGACTACTTAGGTGAGTGGCGGAGTGCTGCTGAGTTAGAGTGACAGCCTGGTGATTAGCGGGGGGCTGGCGCAGGCCTGTGGAGTGATTATGCTCATGCAGGATCTGCCCAGAGCCTGCCACGTGCCCTGGGGGGGGAAGAGAACTCCAGCCTGATTTGAGCTGCAAGACTTGACTGCAAAGGAGTGCCTTCTGAGGGAGGACCCTGAATTTGGTACCAGCCAGTAAGAGGAGATCTATGACTTATAAGGAATCATAGAGCCTGAGAACTAAAGCCCCCTCAGAGCTAAAGCCCACACTTCTCATTTATATTTGAGACACTGGAGGTTCAGAAAGGTTAATTATCTTGGCTAAGGCCACACAGCTGAAAACAGGACTGCTAAAATGCACATTCATATCATCCTTGCCCCAAACCCACAGTATTCTCACTCTCCCAGCCATTGCATCAAACCAAATAATTCTCCTGAAGGAAAGGTTTAGTGAACACCTACTGCGTACCTCCCTCCCCCAGCACGTTACATGTTGGGCATCATAGATATCTTGGAATAAAACTAATGTGAATAGGAAGTGAATCTGAATAATTAAGATCCTGCCTTCAAAGCGAGGTAGTCTGGGGCGATGCACTAACTGAAGTTTAACTCTTGTATTCCCAAGAGTTGCTTGTTTCAGTACAGTAGGGTCAGAGAGGCACCTCTCAGCAGAAGCTAGGGAGACTCTGGAATCAGTTGTCTGCAGAGGAGGTCAGACCTACGCTGCAGTCCAGGAGCTGAAACTGGCATTGGAAGCCAGGACACAGAACCAAAGAGACAAAAGCAAAGATTCATGGGAGCATAGAGGACAGAGCAGAGAAAGATCAGGAGCTGTCGTGTAGAGCTTGGGTGTCCCCCATAGACTGACCTTATCTGTAGAACCAGGCAACACTCTACCAGTGCTCACTCCCATCCCAGCAGGCTGGGCTATAGATGTTAGCCTTGAAGTGGATCAGACTAGAATTTGTTCTGTGCCTTACAAGGCAGTGAACTCTGGAGCTGATTGTTCCCAAACGTGCCACACACTGAGATCATATGGTATGTTGATTAAAAATACAGGTTCCTGGGCCCACCTCCATCAGTTCAGATGCTATATTTCTGGAAAATCAGAAATCTGTATTTTCAACTAGTATCTCAGATTATTTCTATTGCAGTGAATCTAGGACCATATTTTAAGTGTCATGGTCCACGGATAGCTTCTGGTGGCTTGCCCCAAGGTGCTGGCAGTTACCTAAGCTGTAAAAGCCTTTGTCAATTATATGGATGTGGAAAGAACAGCCAGGCTTATCACATCAGCTCAGAATAAGAATTAGGAATTCAGGCAGACGATCAGGATCCCAAAACCCCTCAGGTGACTAGGTGGCTACCCACAACATGCAGAGCAAAATGCAACTTGGTGGAGAAAGCTGTCATGTCCTCCCCTAGGGACAAAATACCAAGTGCAGAAGCACAAGGTGGGATGGGCGGAGCTTAGTGCAAGAATAGGAGAAAAGGCCTTGGAGTTTTAGATTACCCCCAGCTCAGCTGGGTGAGGAAGTCAGGTGGAAACTATAAGCAGTGAAATAAAGGTGGGGATAATCTCTCACTCGTCTCCACCAGTAAGAGAAACCCAGAGCTGGGGTAAACTGCTGGGAAGTCACACTTTTAAAAGGAAGCAGGAAAACAGAGTTTCCTATAAGAAATACTATGCAGCCTTTAAAAAGAAGGAAATCCTGCAATGTATGGCAGTATGGCTGAACCTTGAGGACACTGTTAAGTGAATTCAGCCAGCACAGAAAGACAGAGACTGCACGATTCTACTTATCTGAGGCATCTGAAATGGTCAAACTCTAGAATTAAAGAGGACCATACAATTGCCAGAAGCTGAGGGATGGCAAAACAAGCTGAGTTGCTGATGGATAGTTTTGCACGACGAGTAATCTCAAGAGATCTGTACAGCACTGTCCCTTAGAGTTAATGACGTTGTATTGGATGCTTAAATTTTTGTAAAGAGGGTAGATGCCCTGTTATGTTTTCTTTGTTTGTTTTTTTGTTTGTTTGTTTTTTGGTGCTGGGGATTGAACCCATGGCCTTGTGCATGCGAGGCAAGCATTCTACCAACTGAGCCGTATCCCCAGCCCATGTTATGTTTTCTTAACACAGTAAAATAAAGATAATAAGGAAATAGAGAATAAAAAGAGAAGGAGCAGCCTGAGGGTGAAGAAATTCAAAGCCACATTCCTTTGGGAATCTTTGAAGGGACTGGGAATGTTTACCCGAAGGAGTGAAGAAAGCTCTCTCTTTAAGAGACCAGTAGGACTGGATTAGACTCTCTGGAGTACTGTTGTGAGGAAAAGAAATTTAAAAGGCTTCAAGGGCAAAAACTGGCACCAAAAGGACAGAGGCTCCAGGAAACTGGTGTTAAGTTCAGTGTGAGAGAGAGCATTCTGACTGTGAGAGCCCAGGCAGAGAGGAGGTGTCTCAGGAGGCAGTGACTCCCCATGACTGCAGGGGACCAAGCAAAGGGGACTGCCTGCCTGCCTACCTGTCAGTCAGGGGTACAGCCAAAAGATATGAAGTGTACAAAAGATCAGTAGTCGTTTAAGCTCTCCTCTAACCCTGAGATTCTGGAACTTTCAAACACTCGAGACAGTTTTAGGAACATTGGAGACAGCCTTGATAAGTACCTAATAGTTTTTACTGTGCACAAGATGTCCTGGAAATATAGGGGACTAAGGAATGTCAAGGAGGCTGGAGTCCAAGCGTGGGAAATGCACATGTAAAGAGGCAGTTATTATGCTTAGAAAAGGACCTGGATCCAGGGTGGCAGGGCCAGGGAAGGCTGCCTTGGGGGCCAGAGGCAGGATATGCTGGGGACACCCAGCACAGACAGAGATTAGCCAAACAAAGGTAGGATGTTGAGATCAGAGGGAGACCATGTGGAGGACCGTGATAGCAGCAAGATTCTGCTCAGAAAAGTCAATATGACCTAAACTCCAGAGTAGAAAAGAGGCAAGATCAAATGTCACGATCCCCAAGGAAATATAGAGAGCCCTATGGTCCTTCCCACTCCATCCCAAAGAGCCCAAAAGGACAGGTCTCTGGCCACCATTTTTACAGCTTGCTTCCTCTTGGCCTTGGCTGTGGTACAGGTCTGAAAGCTGTCTTTATGCCTCCGTGGAACTGCTACATCGATACGGCTCTGAGGCAGAACCCCAGCTTGACTTCTGAGATGCCGGAACACAGAAAGCCTCTGTCATTCTCAGATTAGAAGCATCAGGTGGAAAACAGCAGGTGCAATGCATTATTTATCTCTTTGCAAGAAGCAAATACCATTCAGGTTGCTCTGATCTATGTGCAATGTTGCTTTGTTACGTTGGTTGCCCCCAAAGACAGCCTCAGAAGAGAAAAGAGCATTATGTATTCTATTTCCTGCCATCACATTGGGAAGGTGACCGGGGAGTCTGTGGCTGGGCTGGTTGGGAAGTGCTGGCTAACTACCCTGCCCTCTTAGGTTTCATTTATCCATTGAAACTCGTGTTTCTTCCCAACGACCCGAGAATGGTCTAAGGACCTCTCAGCCTTTGCATGTACTATTATCTCTGGCTCGAAAGTCTCCTGGTCTCTGAGTTTCTTCTATTCAGCTCCAGAGAGCCTTTTCTTACACCCCCAAGGGTCCCTACAACACCCTTCTCCTTCCTTCCAGCACTGTATTTAACACACCCTAATAATCTTCCACATCTTGGCCTTTTATTCCTACTTAACTAGATATAAGCCCCTAAGTCATCCCTTGGGTTCATATGGTTCACTGCAGAGCCTGGCCTGTCCCCAGCCCCTGGGAGTACTACGGATCACAGCGTTCAACCTCTCTAGACAATACCTCTAAAATGGGGAGTCACAGACCTTTCTTTAATTGAAGATTTGAGCCACAGCTTTGTAATATCTTACGCTTGATGAAGAGTTGATATTTTCTAAAAACACTTCCATCTGCTTTATCTCATTTCAGCAACCTTCTGAGCAAAGAGGACTAACATGTTACAGACTTAACAGAAAAGGCCATGGCTGTAGTGGTTAAAGAATGTGCCCTCTGGGGACGGAATTCTACCATTAGCTGGTAATGTGACTGACTTATTTTACCTCATTTTCCCAGTCTTGGAAATGGGGAATGATCAAGATTGCTATACATGAATGCCTAAAAGTAATGTCTGGCACAACTAGGTGTGCAAGGAATTTTAGGTTTCACTGTTAGGTGACTTTCTCAAGAACCATGTCTTTGAAGTAAAGTAGACTATACCCAAACTCTAGGACCATTCAATTTGACCATGCTAGGGGCACTCTGCAGGAAAACGTTCTTCATGTACCATGAGAGCCATGGTAGTCCCAAAAGGAGGCTTGCTGAGCCCTTCATTCCCTGACTCACTCGTTACACAAGGAAGCTCAGAGGAAGGCAGCTGTGCTCCCTCCCAGTGGCAGTGTCAGGGCTGCAGTCCTAGGCCTTTGTCTCTCCAATGTGGGCTTGTCTTCAGAGGTTCAGCTCTTCTGGCTGGTTGGAGCCAGGCCAAGAGGCAGCACACTGAAGGCCAGGCTCTGAAACAGAAACTGCCTGAGCTGGAATTCCACCCCTGCCCAGTTACTATCTGGGCAATTGTTTGATCTCTCTGTGCTTGTCTTCCTACCTGTGAGGTGGGGATTTTAATACTGTCTGTCTCCCAGCATTATTGGGAGGGTGAAGTGCTCAAGGCGGTCTAGCAATAATGGTCAAGGGCTGTTACTGTTTCCGGAAGTGCTGCAGGCTATGCTGAGGCTCTGGCTCCTGAGTCTAATCTGGAAGGTTAGAGAAAGAGGGAGGCAGGAGAGTCTCTGAGGACAAGTTTCCTTCATCAATGTGACTATAATATAAGCTGATGAGTGAAAAGGAAGAAGGACACACCCCAATTTGCCAAGTTCCTATTAAGTGCCAGGTAGGAATTCTCCATGTTATTTAAGATTCACATGCCATTCCATAATAGGAATTATTCTCATTTTAGAGGGGAGAAAATCCCGATAGTTTAAAATTAGATAGTTAAAGTCACTTACCAAAAATTATACAGTAAGTAAATAGGATCAAGTGGAATAGGACCAAGTTCCGTGTCCAGAGCCCACGTTCTCTATGCTACATTATATTTCCTGTGGGGCAGAGCAGTAGGGATAGCTCTGGGAATAATTTTTGCATCATCGCAGCTTTTCTCCTTTAAGTACAAATCCATTTTTCAGTGATATTAGAGGTGGAAATGCAAAATCAGAAGGATGGCACAGAGTGTCACTCAGTTCCATGTGTATGCAGATGACTTAAGGGGAATGGGGACAGAGCCAAGACACCAGGAGTCTGTCAGTCAATCAATACCATCCATCACCGTGAAGCCTGGTTGTCATGGTAACTAGGGATAAAGCCCGGAGCTTGTTAGAATCCAGTGAGAATCTGTTCGGGGTGACTGGTTGGATAGCAGACACAGCAAACAACCCGCTGGGCCATCCCAGACTGCTGGGCCATGAATACAGGACCCTTGGCAATCAGGTTTCTGCTGACCTGACTCCCTTCATTGTCCAGTTCATCTCAGACCCTCTAGGATACCACTCCTGACTCTGTCGAGTGTAAGGAGAGCTTCAGAGAACGTGCAGCTTATTTAGGATTGACCCACCCTAGTTAGAAAGGGCCCAGGTCTCTGCTGTGGGCCAGCCTCTGCTTCTGGGTGGGACCGTGAATACAGCATTAACAGGACACACCCTGGAAACAGGTGGTTGCAATACTGTGACACGAAAGCAAAGTCCCAAATACATGGAAGCATCTAAGACGGGCTACCAACCCAAAACTAGGGAGACAGAATGACTGCCCGGAAGAATCCTTGCCAAGCTAGGCTGAGACCTAGGGATGGAAGTGTTAGGCAGGCAAGGAAGGGAGGGGGAGAAGGGCAGAATCCTAAAGAGAATGTCAGAGTGGTGTGCCCAGGGACCAGCACATAGCTCATACAGCACGGCCAGTAGTGAGCGAGGTGGCTGGATCTGTGAGCAGGCTTGCAGCACGTTCACCCAGGTGCTGGTCAGCCTTTCCAGGACAGGGATCCTCCTGTTCTCAGGCTCATCTTTGCGTGGCTCCTGTAGCTGGCTATCCTCTCTGTGGCTTCTGAGAGGCCAACACTGAGTCCATTTCCTTGCTAACATTGCTATCACTACCTGACATAACCCAGCCATAGGACTGCTCTCATTTACACCAGGGCCCAGGGGCAAGCCTTGGGGTGAACATGGGTACTCATTCCCTTGTAATGCCCCCTACTGAGAAAGCCCCCCACTCACTGATCCCCAGGTCAGCACCTACTCCTGCTAATTTTGGAAGAAAAGATTTGAATATCTTTGGAGCTTATAAAATGGGAGAGGCAGAAAAGGTGGACTGTGCTTTGTGCTTCTGTTATGGTGTGAACTGATCAATAAAAGCAAGTAGGTTAACATAGATAAGGTTAGATTAACAGAGCAACTTGATCTTGTGGCCTTGCATAGGATAAAGGACGTGGGGTTTATAGATATTAGCAGAATGACAGATGAAAATGTGTGTGGAGGCCATAAGATAACTGCAGTTTTAAGTAGGCATCCTATAAGTTACTAGTACTGAGTGTGTAAAGCAAATGCTCTGGTAGAGACTCATTAGTCACTTGCAATAGTTTCCACCTTGCTGGGATTATGGGAATAGGGTCACTGTAGTCATTTGAGTAAAAAGATGTGACTATAGAAACTCCATCTTAGTTTGTTACTGTCCCTGTGAAGAGAGAACTGCATAAACCATTTCTAGGAAATAGAAACTAATGCTGTTTTCTTATAAAAAATTGCTTTCTGTACTTTGTACCCCACAAACTATACCCTTCTCAGGATGCAGTGGTGGTCATAGTGAGCTACATCCTAGGTTTGAATGCCCTTGGGGGTCTACATGCCTTTGAAGTAGATTCTCACCCTGCCGACCCCTGCCCAAATTCAGGATGTTACTGTCTAGCACCTGCTTGAACCCAGAACTGTGGTCAACTGAACTGCAAAGCTAATGCTATTTTTTAGCTTCTGTTTATCGCTTGCTTGCTGACTGGAAAACTCCAGTCCTGCCTAGAGCCCACAGGTCCCACTTATTAATGTTTTAATTTCTGTGATTGGCTAGCTTACATGACGATAAGCAAGTCACTGAGTTGTGGTTTTTGTGCTTATATTCTCCTTGGATGGACCAGGAAGCTGCTGTCCTCCCACAGAGCTTGAGTCTCGGTGGTAGCTGACAGTTCCTGGCCAGGAGAATAAAGTTCTCTTATGATTTGAAATTCGGACTTAGAGTGCTTTCTGGAGCGGCCCCCATAACACTTCTACTGTACCTGTTTTTATTCAGGCTTTGTATGTTCTTAACTAACTGGACATTTCTCGAGGGCAGGGATCTGTGTTTCATCCCTGTGTTCTCAGAAATCATGATACTCAGCATTTACTCTCCTGGGTGTCTAGCTTCCTGACTAAAGATCTTGGGATTTGTCAGATTCCATAATTGTGTAAGCAGATTCCTTCTATAAACCCCTTTAATAATACACATTTATTCATTCATTCATTCATTTACATGAGGATAGATAGAGCTAGAAATAAACTTCTCATTCTGTTTCTCTTCAGAACACAAACTCATACACTTCCCAAGGCCTCTCTTATTGCCACTGGTGACTTTTCCTTTATTTAAGATGATTAAGTACACACCTGCAGTGCAGTGCAGCCCCTACAGCACACTGAGTGAACACAGTGTTTTCAGTATCTTCTTACCACCCCCAAAAATAAGAAATGCTTTTTTTTTTTTTTTTTGGTATCAGGAATTAAACCCTGAGTTACTTAACCACTGAGCCACATCCCCATCCTTTTTTATATTTATTTTAAGATGGGGTCTTGTTCAGTTGCTTAGAGCCTCACTAAGTCACTGGAGCTGGCTTTGAACTTGTGATGCTCCTGCCTCAGCCCCCCTGAGCCACTGGGATTACAGGCATGCACCACTGTGCCCAGCAAGAAATACATTTTACATCATGATCCAAATCCACACAGATTCATCAAAAATAAATCTCCATACTTAGCTATACTTTGAGTCATGCCGTCTGACATATTCCATCATATTGTATTATGTATTATGTTTTATCAAATATTATTTAATGTTGGCCGTGACCTAGTGAATTTCTTTGACCTACTGCTGGTCTATGGCCTGCAGTTTGAAAAACCCTAGGTTAAGACATCCCTGAGGCATTGCAGCATGTTGGTTAAGATAACCCGTGTCTGAGTTGACTCCTGATGCACTGGTGTACAGCTGTGTGACCTTGGGCAAGTTATTTACCATTGCTGAACCTAAGTTATTCCCTTATAAGTTGGAGATTATAGTATCCTTTACACAGGTCTCTCCTGATTAAGTGAGATAGTGCTTTCAAAATGCTATACCATGTCTACCTGGTACATGCTCAGTAACTATTGGTGGTCTTTCCACCCCTGCTAGAGTCTCAGCCTCTGCTCGCTAGCACCAGAATGAATGACAAAATGTAGGGCAAAGGAAGTAACAAGTGGAGGATACATAAAACCTTAACCAGAAGACCTTGGTTCAATATTGAGTGTTTACATTGACCTGTTAAAAACTCTTTGGGGGGCTAAGGTTGTGGCTCAGTGGTAGAGTGCTTGCCTAGTGTGTGTGTGTGTGTGTGGCACTGGGTTCAATTCTCAACACCACTTATAAATAAATAAGTAAGGTCCATCAACAACTACAAAAAAAATTTAAAAAGAAACTCTTTGGGTTTTTTGTTTGTTTGGTTTTGTTTTTGGGTACCGGGAATTAAACTTAGGGGCACATGATCACTGAGCCACATCCCTAGCCCTATTTTGTATTTTATTTAGAGACAGGGTCTCACTGAGTTGCTTGGTGCCTCATTTTCGCTAGGGCTGGCTTTGAACTCGCGATCCTTCTGCCTCAGCCTCCCAAGCAGCTGGGATGACATGTGTGCGCCACCATGTCAGCTGTTATTGTTGTTTTATTATTTTTGTTTTAGTACTGGCATTGAACCTGGGAGCTCCACCATTGAGCTATCTCCCCAGGGACCCCTTTTTATTTTTTATTTTAAGACCAGGTCTCACTGAGTTACTGAGGATGGCCTCAAACTTGCAATCCTTATGCATCGGGCTCCCAGTAGCTAGGATTACGGGCATGCATGATAGCACCTGGACTCTTCAGCTCTTTAGTTCTCTGCCTTCTCTCTACAAAATTGGGGCAAAAACAATACCATTCCTCATAAAACTATTATGAAGGTCCATTTGAATGCCAGATGTGAATGTGTATTTGCTTTACAAATATTAGGAATTATTATATGTAAATACATTTTATTAAAACCAAATACTTCAGTTGATTCTAAGTACATCGAATGAGAAAACGATTGATAGTTCAACTGCGGTGGTAACCAATTTGACTGTCCGCAAAGCCAAGTATGCCTGACTATAATCAGATGATTATAACAAAGGGAAACCTGTTACCATCTCAGAACCCCCAGTGAGAGGAACCATGTGTTTATCACATTGGTATCTAGACAGTGCTCTCCATGCTAAGTGTGCTTAATATGTGTTTGTTGAATGAAAGGCTAAAGAAATGAATGATGAAGGAGGGGAGAGAGAGGAAAAGGAGATAGAGCTATCATTGACGTTCACTTCAGCGAGGTGTTGTTCACTTCTGTCCCTGTGGCTTTTTCTCTGTTGTGCGTTAGTGGTGGCCAGCTGGCCCAAGCACTCTGCCGGGCAGGGGATGATCAATGATGGTTGGATATCTACACTCTTGCTGGAAGGGTCTTCCAGGGTCACTGTTATCTGGAATCTATCAGGGTCAGGGATGATGGAGAGCAGGCACTGATTTGGGCAGCATTGTTAACACTTTGAAAGATAGTGATGAGAATTCAATGTGACCTTGATAAATGGGAAGTGTGGTCTCTCCAAAACTGGATGAAGCTCTGAAGACAGAAATGAATGATCTTGATCAAAACAATGGGCAGGTGGAGGAGGAGGCGTGATTGCTAAGCCAAAAGTATCGGCCACCACCGCGGGCAGGATATACTGGTAATGATGTCCCTACCGTTTGAACATATTTCAGGGCTGACCCATTTCAGAACCCAATGAGATAGATCTTCCCCTTATTTACCATTTACAGGTGGGAGAACAATTAATATTCCACAATTAACCCTTGGAAAGTTGGAATAATAGCATATATTAATAGGTGAAGATATCACTGACATGAATCGCATGTGGTTTGTCCCCTCCAAAACTCATATTAAAATTGAATTCCTGCTGGGAATGGTGGTGCATACCTGTAATCCCAGCGGCTTGGGAGACTGAAGCAGGAGGATTGTGAGTTCAAAGCCAGCCTTAGCAAAAGTGAGGTGCTAAGCGACTCAGTGAGACCCTGTCTGTAAATAAAATACAAAATAGGGTTGCAGGTGTGGCTCAGTGGTTGAGTGCACCTGAGTTCAATTCCCGGTTCCCACCCCCCAAAAATTTAATTCCTAATATCACAGTGGGAGAGGTAGGAAGTTCTCTTAAGAAGTGAACAGGTCATTAAGAAGGATTCGTGCCTTTCTCATAGGAATGAGTTCATTCTTGCTAGACTGGATGTTATAAAGTGCTTCATCAACTCTGAATTCACCCACTGCCTCTCTGCTTTTCTGCCAAGTTATGATGCAGCACGAGGCCCCCACCAGAAGCTAAGAAGATACCATGCCATGTTCTTAGACTTACCAGCTTTCAGAAACTTGAGTCAAAATAAATCTGTTTTTTATAAGTTACCAAGTCTCAGGTATTCTGTTATTACAACAGAAAATGGACTAAGACAAATATCAACATATTACAGTAATAACAGGTCACATTTTCAGACTTTTACTCTATGTCAGGCACTGGGCCATATGTTCACATAGATCATTTCTTTTCATATTCATGACAACTGTATGAAACATGTATTGTTGCGTTTAGCAGAAAGGTAACTGAGCCACAGAAATGCTAATGAATTTGCCTGTGGGTCACATGACTGATCAATGGTGGGAGCAGGACTTGAAACAGGCAATCTGATTTAGCAACTACTTCAGCAAGTAAAATTTATCGAGCTCGCATTAGAGTGCAGGCAGTGCGCTGAATATTCTCTGTGGATAAGTCCACTTATTCCTCATGACTACTCTATGAGATAAATGAAAACATGTCCAGCTCACAAGTGAGGAAGCTGAGATATAAAATATTAAATAATCTACCTGGTGTCACACAGTGAGTGACAGTACCCATGCTTTTAATCACTATGCTATATTAATATCCTACATTAAAGAAAAAATATCTATTAAATTCTTAGCATGTAACATGCAATTATTCTCAAACCCTGGTTATTATTCTTATTTGGTCTTTAGGAAGCTGAAATTCATAGAGATTAAGAATATTAATCAGTGACTAAGTGGTAAAACCAGAAGTGTCTGGCTCTACAGTTTAGGTCAGTTTAGACCACATCACTCATGGTTCTGAAGGCTGGTAAGTTTAGTTTCTTAATTCCACAAACTGTGGTCAGTTGCTTCTGATATCTACTGAGTCTATCAAAAATTGTAATCCATCATAGTAACTACGGTTTGGACCATGTTTTACTTAGCAGTGCTTTTTGTAACCATTGTCTTGGTTAATTCTCATGATAACCTTTTGCAGTAGTTACAATTGTCCCTACATTAGTGATGGGAAAACTGACACAGAGATGTGAGGTATCGGCTTCAAAAATGGCAGAACTTGGATGAAAAACATACCTCTGAGAAAAGAATCCCTTCCACTCCCATACTGCCTGCTGCCTACGATGGGGCCCCAGCACACCATTGTTTCCTTCACAGCAGAGCATGCACACAAGCCGTTTTCTGTAAGGTCTTTGCAAAACCCTTGCATATGGCCACAAATCATAGAATCACAGCCTTTGGAGTCTTGAAGTCTCTCAGTTGAATTTTCCATTCCCTGCAGGGTTTTCATTACAGCAGACCTGGGAGAGGAATCCTGTCAGATTTCCTTAAATTAATCAATAGGAACCATTCTAGTTCGTTTTGCATTTTGGGGAGACTAAGAGCACCTGAGATGAAACAAATGTGCCAAGCCCTATCTACATGAGCAAAAAAGAGAGAAAAAGTAGGTCCAAGGTGGACCACTTAGTCTAGAAGACGTGAATTCAAGATCCATCTCACCATTGATGCTTTCCTCATTTTGCATGCCCCTTGGCGAGAGGGAAGCTACACAGAAAACAGGGCAGCATTGTCAGTGGTAGAAGAGAGAATGGAGAGGAGAGGAAGGGACAGGTGGTGGACACTGAAAGGGTGACTAATGAGATAGGTGGGAAGAGGAAGGGAGGAGGCCGACGTTATTCCCACGCTGTGAGATCTAAGGCCAGCTGCGATGCAAGGTGGGGAAAGGTGACTTTAACTTAGAGTATCTTGAGTATTTTCCATTGACTAGTGATATGACCTTTCGCCTGTAAAAATGAGGACACGTCTCCTCTCTCCCAGGATCATTGAAAATATTAAGATGGAAGACTAGAGAAAAGGCATTTAGTGTAGAGCCTGGCACATAAATATTTTTGCACCTATCTATCAGGAAGTCGGTGATGCCTCTGGTAGAGAACATATTCAGAAGAGGAACATGCAGGGTTTGGGGTGAGAAGGCTGTGCTGTGACTGCCTAGGGGTGCCACAGTCCTCTCTTCATTCAAGAATCCCCATATGTCACCAGGCGTGGTGGTGCACACCTGTAATCCCAGCGGTTCAGGAGACTGAGGCAGGAGAATCGTGAGTTCAAAGCCAGCCTCAGCAATCATGAGGCGCTAAGCAACTCAGTAAGACCCTGTCTCTGAATAAAATACAAAATAGGGCTGGGGATTTGGCTCAGTGGTTGAGTGCCTCTGAGTTTCAATCCCCAGTACAAAAAAAAAAAAAAAAGAATCCCCATATTTCCAGTTCCTGCAGGCATCTCTACCAGAGGATGGTGTCCCCAGACAAGACAGCAAGACAGCAAGCCTTCTTACCACAGTGTGTGTGTGTGTGTGTGTGTGTGTGTGTGCATGTGTGTGTACCTCATGTGTGTGGTAGAAATATTATTTCCAGAAAAGAGCAATTTATATTTCCCCCAATCCATACCCAGTCCATGTGCAGATTCTCTCAATTCTGCTTTCAAATGTGTCCCAGCTCTGTTATGTTCTCCCATCTTCATTCTGGATCCCTCACCTGGACATCAGTAAGAACCTTCTCAGTATTCTTCCTGTGTCTACTGCAACCTCCTCTAGTCTGTGTTCTGCCCAGCAGTGGAATAACTAGCTGACACATGGATTAGCCCATAGCACTGCCCTGGGGTCACCCACATCACTGCAGATGTGCTCCATTCTTCTTACCATGGCCAGCAAGACCCTTGGAGCCACTCTAGGTTTCTTCCACCCTCAGTTCCTGCTGTTCCTCCCTTAGCCACAGGTGGCCTCTTTCATTCTCCATCATCCCACACTCCTTCCTCTTTCACAGGCTGTCTACTCTGCCCAGACACCTTCCCCTTGTCTTTGGTGTCTCCTCTTCATCCTTAGACTCCCACCTCGGCTTGGATTTCACTTCTTCAAAGACATTTTGTCAGACCATTCCAAGCTGACTATCTCTTCCCACCAGGGCAGTTATTCTGTTTCTACAACCTGTACATTTTATACATGGCTGTTATCCTAATTTGCAAGTATATATTGATGGATGGGTTCACTCAACACGAGTTATTTAGCCCCACTACGTGCCAGTCACCTTGCTAGAAAATGAATTTTCATCAAAGCACAAAAAAGATGAAATCTCTGCTCTCATGAGATGCACATTTTCACATACAGGAGATTGGCAATAAACAAATAAGTAACTGAGCAAAGTAGTGAGTGTATAAATAGTGGTATGCTGAGAATTAAGATAGGGCCACGGAACAGTGTGTCATGGTCACGTGGTAAGGAAAGGCCTCTCTGAATAGTTGGCACCAAGTTGAGATCTGCATAAGAATACTGCTCAGCACACCTTGGTGGAAAGGACAACTACAAGAAAGGTGCAGCCCTCAGAAAGACTGAGGTGAAAATAAGCTTGGGGTGTTGGCAGTGCTACAGATGCAATGGCAATGACCAAAAAAGCAAGAAAATAAGTAAAAGAAAAGCTCATGATATTCCTGCAATATCCGGATGAGAGAGATGGCTCCTTTGGACTAATAGAGAGGGGAGGACAGATGTCCATGTACACTTTAGAATTAAAGTTGACAGATCTCAATGATGAGAGGCAGGAAGGAAAATTAGTTTCTTCCACTGGAGGATGAGCTTCAAAAAACAGGGACCATAGTGATCTTGTTCACCTGGCACTGAATGTGGTTGAATGAGTGAGTGAGTGTGTGAACCTTCCATGGGAGAAGGGGCAGAGGAAGAAGGTAAGGGCAGGTTTCATAGAGATGAGGATGTCCATATGAGGTCCAGAAAGGTGATCTGAAGTTTGTCAGGTAAGCAAGACAGGGAAGAGCATCAGAGGATGAGGGAACGGCTTTGCAAAGGAGGCATGAAACATACAAAATAAACAGAACAGTGTCACTGAAGTCCTTCATCTGCCAAAGGTGAACTGTCAGCTCTGCAACTGGGCCAGATTCCAGAAAAGCCAGAATGGAGAATACATGGCTGTCTTTGTCACATCCTGATACCAAGACAAATAATGAAAGCTCGAAAGATCATGAAGGAGGAAAAAAACAACAAAAAAACACTCAAATCCAGAAGTTCAAGCCCCAAACCATACAGATTCCTGCAGAAAGTAGAAAGCTGTCATTTGTAGCTCATGAGAAAGTTCTGGGACTCATTGAAGTCTAACATCACCTCCCCAAAATCCACGACTCCCCTTGATTTGTTTGATGCATGGCCCCATGCCGTCTTTGGGGGAGAAGCCTTTGATCTAAGGGACACATTAGGAAAAAAAAAAAAAACAGTCTTGGGCATCCTTTGGGACAAACCCAGAGAGGATCTGAGACAAACTCAAGGACAAAAGATTCCCCCAGAGCAGAGCAGTATGCTTCATTTCAATCGTTCCATACCAAGCTCAGCCATTTGAGGACATGAAGGTACCACCCAGGATGTATCTTAGATCAAGCACTTAATAGAACATAAATTAAAGTCATGTAGATCAAAGATAGAGAAAGAGAAAAAAAATGGTCACAGAGAGGAAAGGCAGAGGAAAAAAGGGGGAGAAATGGGAGACCGATGACTGGAAAGAAAGGAAATGAGAAAGAGGGTATGAGAGAGAGAGACGGAGAAAAAACTAACCAAACATCAAATCCAGAGAAAGGGTGTAGGCCGTGCAATTTGTCAAAGGGAGAGAAGGTAGATGTTTTTGTTCTTTTGTAGGTTAATATGTAAATGACATTCTGATTTATTAGCGATCTCCAGCAGATGAGGTGATGATTAGCACATTTCCATATTTATAGAAAAGCAACACTAACTTTCCAGATTTATAGAAAATCAGCTCTTCACAAATAGCAAATTGTGCTATTATCGACATATGGTTTTCTATAAACAGAGTTGAGGTAATTATCCCTGGGACAATTTGTCGGTGGGCTCCTTTTGAATATTAACCACGTTGGAAGCCCATCTCTGCCCCCACAGATTTTAAAGAAGGAGGGGCCACTCCATACCCAAGGCAATTAATTAGTAATCCCACCCTAAAGACAGGAGCCCAAATGAAAGGCTATACCAAACCACCATGGGAAACTAAATTAGCTTCCCTGAGGAGCCTCCCCACTTGTATGGCTAAAACTGGGGTAACAGCTACCTCCAAGTGTTGTTGTAAAAGTAAAAAGAGAATATCTGTAGTTGTACTTGGAACCTAGGCAGTGCTCACCAAACATTAATTCTTTCTCATCCCTCGAATTTTTTAATGATTCTAAAAGGACTCACTTGAATACAGTTTTTCTCTTTTTTACAGTGATCCATAGTAAGCTGTTTATTTTGTATTATTATACAATGCATGCATACTTATCTCTATTTAACTAGAAAAAGTTTCCTGAAGCAATAATTTAACTTCAGTGCCTATAATCCACTGTGTTATTTTCTATTCTATCTTTTGTTATTCAAAATTTTGCGTGTGATCCATACATTGATTTTGAGACCTCCTATTGGATTGCAACCTGCAGTTTGAATACTGAGGGTAGAAACGACCTTTTTGTCCCTAGAACAAACACTGGAATATTGGATGTTCAACAGAGTATCTTGAATTACCTTTTTTTTTTTTTTTTATTTGGTGGTGCTGGGGATTGAACCCAGGGCCTTGTGCATACGAGTTGAATTGCTTTTTGAAAGAGAGATAGGTAGATAGATGAATTAATGAATAACCCAGCCAGGAATTCCTGTCTTGTTTTGCACACTTACTGTATTTGTAGCCCTGTATTGAGCACTAGCGAGAGAGAAAAGCACCAGACACAAGGCTTGCTTTCACAGATCTTGCTATTTAGATGAGGAAGAAAAAAAATCACATTTGGAAAAATGTTTTTTAAAGTATAAACTGTATGAAATTTATATGAATGTGTGTGTGTGTTTTTTTTTTTTAAAAAAGGAGTGACTAGCCTGGGCTGGTACAGTCAAGGAAATGTCTTGAAACTATGGCAGTTTGAACTTGGCTTTGCAATTCTGATAGATCTCTTAACCTTCATTCATTCATTGAGTTGGTTAGTGGTTCTCAAACTGTAATGAGCATCAGAATCATCTGGAAGGCTAGTAAAAATAAATTCCTGAGCTCACTTCCAGAGTTTCTGGTTTGATTTAGTTAGGTTTGGAATGGGGGCTGAGAAACCACCTAACTAGCAGATTCCCAGGTGATGTTATGTGGCTAGCTGGAGACCCACACTGGAGAAGCAATGTTCTAGTAGGTTGAGTGAGATGGTGAAGGTTGTTGATGTCACACAAGGTGCTCAGACATTATTCTTGCCATTCAGGATATTAGGCAAGGAAGTAGTACCATAAATCTATGAGTAGAAAGATCTGTATGGCAGGATTGTTGAAAATGAACCAAGGAGCCTGCCCCAAGAGACCACGCAGGAACTGATGCTATAAGTAAGAGATGAGAGCCCGTCTACCACTGAAGGAGTGGAGACAGAGAAGACAGATGGATGAGAAAGAGCTGAAGGTCTGTTGAGATCCACAGGGAATCGGGGTGACTGGGTTTACAGTGTCAATGACTCACTGCATAGAAGTTCCTGTAACTAAAAATCCATATATAAAGGAAGTCTTCACACTGTAAATTTAAAAATCTCCAATTTTTTTTTTAAAGAGGTAACTTGGAGGTAAAGGGAAGTACATTATTTAGGAGGTCTAGATGAATGAGTTCAAATCCTGTTTAGTCATTCTACCTTCCTGGATCTCACTTTCCCGGGAATAACAAGACTTATGTTACCTGATAGATTTATCAAGAACACTCAATGAGATCATCCAGGTTTCAGAGTCGGTGCTTAGAAAACAGCAAAGCCCGCCCGGGCATAAGCACTGGCCATGGTGTGTATGCAGTTTCTGCTTTACTTACCAAGCAATTCCATTTTTTCTTTGTTGAGCACCAGGATATATTCATAAGTGCCACCCATGGATCCAGATGTGATGTAGTGGGTGCCATAGTCGTTGATGAACTTGGCGTACATGCCATAATTGTACTGCTCTGGAAGCTCCATTAACGACTGCAGCATTCCTTCATCCAGCATGATATTCTGTCTCCTCATCTTAAAATGGGCAGTCTGCACCTTCGTGAAGATTCTCACGAAGCTGTATTTCTGCCAGCAGCCACCATTCAAGAGGCAAACGAACAGAGAGCATTTACCATGAGATAATGCAAAACGCTAGTATTTAGTTTCCAAGGAAAATATGTGAACATAAATACATATAATTACTATTAGATTTTACAAGCATGTATTGGACAGCAGGGTGTGCCAGACTTTTTCTTCCAAGTCCTCATCTCTTATCCCTCTGCCCCTGCCCAGGTCAAGTTCTCATCAGCTCCCACCTGGGTTAGTCCTTACAGGGGCCTCTCCAATGTGCTGTCCACCTCCAGCTTGTCTTCAGTCCATTGTCACATCCACACCTCCCCCAGTTCTAAGCAAAGCACTAAACTGTGGGGGGTCTCATAGGAAAATTCCATGTATCCATTGATAATTATTCTTAGAATGGTTTTGCCAATGTGGTGAAATATCCTTTAATGTATCAAACAAATACCTATTGTGCCTATAGTTGCATGCATTACCCTCCATGCAGAGGATGTAACCTTGAATGAGGTCAACCCCTGCCACCAGAGAGCGTACAGTCTAATGGTATTCTTGTTCTACTAAGCAATAAAGAAAAGCAGGAGCCTCATATAATTAATAAAAAATAGCACCAGAAGGATGTGGGTTGGTTTTCAAGGAAAAAGGTCATATTTGGACGTCACTTCCAGGTACTACAAACCTTGATTCAGAGCAACAGTGAACATTTGAAAAGGCTGCTAGCTTTTAGAAAGTCCATATTAACACGCTATATAGCCAGACCTCAGAGTACCCTTTACCCTTCGGATCAATAGCTAATTTATGCTCCATATCTCAGTTTATGTTTGTTGAGTAAGTTAATTGTTATGAGTGTATTTTCATCATCCAAGATAACTTTCTGAATCCCAACTAGATCCACAGTCCTGGTATCAGTGCTGTTGAGGCTTATTGTGAACTTCTAATCAATTCAATAAATAGTTCCCTGGCTCCTGATTCTCTCTCCATCCTCATCTCTCCCTACATTCCTTCCCATCCTGTGCTTCAGCCAGATGAAGCACTTTGAATCCAAGTTCTCGTGAGGCTTTCTCTGTCTCTGAGCCTTTGCATATGCTGATTCCCAGGCCTAAAACATGGCTCTGATGTGGCTATTAAGTGTCCCCAAAGATCCATGTGTTAAAGGATTGGTCACTGTTGGGGAGTGATGGGACCTGTAGGAAGTGGAATCTAGTGAAAAGTCCTTAGTTCATTGAGGGATGTGACCTTGAAGGGGATCATGGGACTCGAATTCCTTCCTCTCTCCCTTTTCGCTTCCTAATTCATAATGTGAGTAGTTTGCTTCACTATGTGCCAACCACCATTACTATCCAGCACCCCCACCAGAGGCTCAAAGCCATGAGTCCACCCCATCTTGGACCAGGACCTCCAGAATGTGAGCTAAATAAACCTTTCCTTTTATAAGTTAATTATATCTCAGGCATTTCATTGAAAGCTGACTAATCTAAATGTCCTTCTTCAACTTGTACCTCCCTTTGGACAACTTGTACTAGTCTTTGAATTTCAGCTTAGATGGATGTCCTTTCCTAAAGGAAGCAGCTTGACCCCTCCAGATAATAGGTCCTTAGTGGTGAATGTTTGATGGATAAATGAAAGATTTATTGAGCATGCCAGCTCTCTTATCTATTTGGATAAAGTGAGGCTTGCTTTTCCAAGTCAAATTTAGAAGTTCTTGCTGTTTCTCTTTATCACATTACCATTCTATGCATTTCCCTGCGTGCTTCAGGTAACCATGAAAAAGGATGGGGGCGAAGTGATAAGAGCTCTAGTCCTATCGTTCAATTTTATTCCCTTTGTGATGATTCTGTGTGCAAAAGTGTAATAAGAAAAACAAACATGATTACCACTGATCAGACATTTCCAATTACACAAGCAAATTAAGGTTCAATTACTACTGTACTTTTTAATGCAATTAAGGTAATACGTGTTCAGTGTAGATTATGGAATACTGTGAGACACAGGCATTATGCTTTAATACCTTCTCATTATACTTGCTTAACTTATTCAAGACTGAAGAGTCTTCTGAGTCGGATAAACCCACACCCACTGTTATAGGGGTGTTCGGCACGCCGATGCCAAAGCTGAATCCATGTGACGTAGACCTGTCATTTTTCACTTTAGAAAAAAGGTCATTGGCATCATCGTACAACTCTGAGGAGATCCCAGTATCTGCCAGGGCCTGAAAGAAAAAAATTAGCTTTTTGCACACAAAGCGATCTTAGCTATCTTTCAATTCATACTTAATATTTCATTCTTTGCTTTGTCAAATATTGAAAGTTTCAGATTATTGTAAATAACTCTTTTAAAAGGCTAACCTAGGCATAATGGATACTCACTAAAATATGGAAAACACAACCATGTTAGTGTTTAGTGAAATATTTACTTAGATACTGTGTGTATGCACATACACACACATACACACACACACACAAAGATGGTTCTGATAAAATGCTATTGTGTTTTAAGCATGGCTTTCTTTGTGGATGGCTCATCCCTCCTGGAGGAGGGCTCTGCAATGGTAAACAGAAAGCCATCTTGGGCATGGTCCTTGGAGGAGAGTGGCAAAGAAAGCCATGCTGATTATAATATTCGTAGGTAGCGGTGAACTATAGTGCTGCCCCCAATTTTGTTATAAGCACAGGATCAGGTTGCACCGCTCTGCTGACTTGAACTGAGGCAAGGTCTCACACCTTGCTTAAGCCATAGAAGCCTTCAGAGTATAGTTTGTTCTGCAAAACTGAGAGCATTTGTTGAAGTGGAGCCTCCATGGGTGGGAGTGCCTGGGTATCTACCATGCTCAGAGTCTCCTCTCCACCTGAGGATGGACAGAAAGTATCACCAAGGCATTATAGTTTCCAGCCACTGGGACTTGAGAATCCTTTGTGACCACAGCAAGGCCTTGTCCATCTTGCCTAACCTACAGACCCTAGGTCTTCCTCCAGATTGGAAACTGGCATTGTCTATGTCTTCCATCTTAGTTCAACCATAGGCCTGGTAAAGAATAAAGGTTCATGTAAAGGTGGGCATGTGCTTGGGGAAGCAGACTTCTTCAAAACAGACCCCACAAACCTGGTGAGATCTCTGTCAATACTTTTCTCTTGAAAAACTTGGGGTTGGGGAGGATGTGTCTAGATAATTGCGCAGAACCCTGATATCCTGCCATCTGTCTCTATGGATATAATGAATGTGAGTACATACACATGATATGTATATATCCATCTTCTCAATGATGAATAGCCCTTGTTAGAGTTTCCATAGACAGACCTGGTCTCTGCCACCTACTGCAGCACAGCTGTGTGCAGGACACTTCATTCTTTCACATCTTTCTCTTTATACCTAAAATGGAACTATGATAATATCTATCCCACTATGTTATTTATGTGAAAGTAGGGGATTTGACACTTGTAAGCATTCAGCAAGTTTTGTTGTATGGGCATCTCACCCAAAGATGAGGGGTAAGAAAATGAATGACCATGAGCAGGCTCCAGAGCTGGTCATGAGTTTCGTTGTACTCTGAGGGACCAAGAGACCATAGGTTTTTAGAGTTGGATAGTCTTAGGGATCATTGACATGTTGCAAGCACTTTTGAACAGAAGAGCTCTTTTTTCAAACAAAATCACATACAAAAAAAAACACATGAAAATAATTAATGTGAGTTACTCTTGGCAAAGCAGAAGTATAAGGCTCAGGACCCTGTCCATCTATGTCCACCATCTGCTTTACAGATGAGGAAAGTGGGCCCAGGGAGGAGTTTATTGCTCAAGGTCTTAGGGACCTATACTCAAACACAGCCATTAACTTGCAACTAGGTCTTCTGACTGGCAGCCCAGAGAAAAGGGCCTACATCTCGCTTGTCAACTTTGAAGTAGAGCCAAGACTGGACGGATGGGTGGCCACATTTATGGCCTCTCCTGGGCCCTGTCCTTGCCTCTCAGCACCCTCCATACTGAGCATGTGTTGGAGGTAATCTTCAGCCACCAACAAACTCTACGGAAAACAAAAGCTTCCAGACCAAGGCAATTCCACCAACAAGCCTCTTTATCCCTGCCCTACCTTACAGTGGCCTGAGGGTCTCTGTTCAGACTTACTTCAAAGTGATACTTCAGGAAGTTGTACGGTTTCCGAAAGTACTTCTCATCATCTCCATAATAGAGACGCTCACAGGTGGGGTCATACTGCAGCTTTCTCCATTCCCCGTTGTATACCAGCTCACACTGGCCACCATAATACCTGGCGTCATACACACTCTGAGCTTCTTTCTGAGTCAGGATATTGTACCTGCATTGAAAAGACAACTACTGGGAAAAGAATTTTGGAAGGCAAAGCTAACAAAACATATCACCCTCTGGAACCTGTTGCAGCTGTAAATTGAGTACCTTGTTTCTCAACTGTGTTCTGTGGAGATCTAGGGTTCCTCCAAGTACTTTAAGGATATACAGGAAGGCTAGGTATCACTGGGAGGCTGAGTGGGCTGGGCCTGGGCTCAAAGGTTCCCTTTAACCAAAGCATCCAGACAACTCTGTTCAGCATCTGAACCAGCTCCTTTATAAAGGAGGCACCCCTTAATTGTAAGTTAGAAATGCACACAGTTATTAAGAAAACATAGTACATCTAGCTGTGTGACCACAGGCAAATCATTTAATCCCTCTGTTCCTTAGATTAATCATTTGTAAAAAGCAATTATTAATATCCTTATAGAGTTAAATATGAGTTAAAACATGCAAGGCACTCATAGCCGTGCTTAGCATATATTAAGTGCTGAATAAGTATTGCTATTTTTATTATAAGCATTATTCAAAAACAGGCCCTGCTGCTGAAAAAAGTTGGTTTGGAATATTGGATGTAATGCATAGTGCTAAGGCTGAGACTCTAGTCCTTAGGTAATTGTCTCTGAAGTAGCATGTGATATCCGATGGTGCACAGTGCGAAAGCCAGGGAGTCTCCTGTGTAATTCCCAGCTCTGCCACTTCTTGCAATTGTGACTTTGTTAACACACACAAAATTTTTTTTTTGAATTGGGTAAGAGTTCTAAGACCAGACAATCAAAGCCCCTCATGTTACAGACAATAAAATTTTTTGCTGTCTTCATCTCCCAAACTCCTATTTAGCCTTCAAGATCCAACCCCAATGTCACCTCCCCTAAATGACCTTTTTGCAAGCTCTGGACACAGTTAACTCCTCTCTGTTCTGATGGCATTAATTACCTCTGCATTCATCACGATTGCTTATGCCGTCTTCAATAAGGAACAAAGGCAGAAGGGAGCGAGGAATAAACTGTGAATAAAACCTATCTCAAAGAATAAATGAATAATTACAGAGCACCTGACATATGGTAGAAATTCAATGTATGTTAACTTCCTTTTTCTCTTCCTTTCCCTGTTTCTTTCTTCTATTAGTGGAAGTGATGTAATAATGGCTATGATGAATTGAATACATACTAAACTAGACATTTAGCATACATTAACTTTCAACCTCATGACAATTTTGCAAATGCAAAAATTGAAGCTCAAAGAAATTAAGAAACTTGCCTGTAGTCACAGCTGGATTTTTTTTTCCTAAGATGTTTTTGACAGTAAATCTGAGTTCCTTACCTTTATTCCACCCTGCAATTTCTATCTCACTACTGATTGAACATATTTCTGCCTGTAGCTTATAAATATAGCCTCTGAACAAACCAAACAAAAATTCACAGCAACAGTGACCCCTAGGATTATACTGTAATGGCTAAGCATTAGGAAAACCCACATATCTTTGGAAAAGCTGGTGGCAAAAGCCCCAGTGAAAATGAAAAGGCATAGTCAGAGCAATTCTGCCCTTCAGAAACCTACCCTGCAGAAATAATCACACATGTACAGAAGCATGTGTATAAGGATGTTCATTGAGGCATTGTTTATGAGAGGAGAAGTGGAAAAGAATCTCTTTCAATAGGAAGTATTCAAAAAAATTGGTAGTTCTAGAAGGAGAGGTAGCAAGTATATTTATATAGGGCCAGACAGTAAATATGTTAGACTTTGCAGGACATAGGTGTGTGTTGCAGCTGCCTTACTCTGCCATGGCAGAGTGAAAGCTGTGTTCTAATAAAACTTTATTTATAAAAACAGCAGACTGAATTTTCTCTTCAGGCCATAGTTTGATGACTCCTGTTTTAAATCACTATGTTGCGTAGGAAAGGGAGACAGAAAATAATGGGTGAGGGACCTTCAAACTGTATTATTAGATGAAACACAGCAAGTTATAACAATATGTAAAGTGTGATCACATTTATGTAAAGTTTACCTACATCTTTAATGAACAACACATATAGATCTATAGATCTTTTTTCCAAACAGTGTATGGTGCCAATGCATTTTTTTAAAATCTATTCTGGAAGAACCTGCACCAAACTAAATAGAGTTCAGCACTAGGCTGCGAAGGGACAGGGGGTGATTGGGTGAGGTGCAGGTGTGAGGGGGAGGGTGCATAAAGACTCTAGGTTTTTACTTCAAGCTTATTTAAACAGTAAATTAAAAATCTGAAACTAGGAAATGCTTAAATTCCAAGAAAGTCGCTGAGATCTTGAGATGCACAGAAGAATTTAGGAAAGGTGTTTGAAATGTTCCTACCTGTTATCACAGGAGAAAAGAGTCATAGTCAGTGATCTTTTTGCCAATAAGGAGGGAATGAGGCTGGCTTGGTGGCACGTGCCTGTAATTCCAGCTACTCAAGAGGCTGAGGCAAAAGAATCGCAAGTTCAAGACCAGCCTCAGCAATTTAGCGAGACCCTAAGCAACTTAGTGAGACTAAGAGAAAAACTGGAGATGTAGCTTACTGGTAGACCAAGCATGGATTCAATCTCCACTACCAAAAAAAGGATTGGAGGACATTTTTCAGTAAGTGCCTTGATATTTCATGTTCAACTCTGTTCAGAGCCTTTAAAGAAATAATTACGTTAAAATTAAGTCAGTGTAGGTGGTGTCCTTTTAAGAAGATGAAATCAGGACCCAGACCATAAGACTGGGTGAAGACAAAGGAGGAGTGGCCATCAATGAGTCCAGGAGAGAGGCCTTGGGAGAAATCAACCCTGCTGACATCTTGATCTCAGACTTCTGGCCTCCAGAACTATAAGAAAATCCATTTCTGTGGTTTAAGCCACCCAGCCTGAGGTATTTAGTATGGCACCCTAGGAAACTAATATAACTGATCTGAAAGAAGACAGAATTTGCTCATCTTTTCATATTTATGTGTTATAAGCCCTTGCAGGCTTCAGTACCATCTAGTAGGTGAGTTGATATCTTACAGCAAGAAATCCCTGATAAGGGACAGCTGCCTGTCACCGAACTCAAACCGCTCCTTAGATGGACTGCAACGTGGCTGGGTCACTTGTGACAATCATTACATCCCCTCCCATTTCCTTATCTCTAAGGATCTGGCTGGTCATAGTGACTTGTTTCAGTGCAGCCAGTACTCAGTGAGGGCCTTCTAGAAGACAGGCTCTGACACAGGGCTGAGGAGGTGAAAGATGAGTCACATGCAGCCTCTGCCCTCAGAGCTTAGATTCAAGTTAGAGGACAAGACCCAGGGCAAAGACAGAGTGGCAAGGTGCTGACAATACAAAATGTCACCATGAGGAAGGCCCTGAGTTGGGACCTGGGGAAGCAAAGATGACAAAGAGCACTCAGCCTGGGCAGACAGACACCCCAACAGACCTCCCTAGCCCTTCTGGGTTTGTGGTGGGACAGCAGGATATACAGGAGCAATCGGAGGAGACTTTGGAGCAATCGGAGGAGACTTAGCCACCCTAGGCAAGCAGGCACACTGTGAAGCTTACTGGTACCACTGGTCTGTCTTAACAAAGTAGCACAGATGGGTGGCTTAAAAAACAGAAATTTAGTTTCCCATAATTCTGGAGACTGAAAGTACAGAACCAAGGTGTCCTGTTTGCCTTCTGGTGAAGGCCACTTCCTAGTTTAGGGACAACAGCTTTCTCTGTCCTCACACATTTCTTGGCTCTGGTTTTGCATATGCACACCAGTCTTCTTGGGTCAGAGGCCCACCTGATGGCCTCATATAACCTTAACCACCTCCCTAAAACCCCTGCTCCAAATCCCTCCCTCCCTTGGGAGGCTGAAGTTTCCACGCAGGATTGCGGAGGTGGAGCATAAGTTAGTCTATGACACTAGGTAAGGAATTGGCCAGGTTGAGAATAGGGAGGACATTTCAGGAAAAAAAAAAAGAAACCAAATTAAGGTTCAAAGGGAGTAAGATACGTTCAAGAAACTGAGCCTGAACATAAGGTGCATGGAGAGAAATTAGAATCAAGGCTGATTTAATCTCCACAGATAAAGTCCTGTCACTTGGGAGTTGAAGCCAGCAATGTCAAAGTGGAGGGTCCAAGCCCCTCTGTGTCTCACCCGTTTTCTTTGCATCATATCACACTATTAGCTGTTTACACACGCAACTGCAGTGCAAAGCAGATTATGAACAGGGCTCTTGGAAAGGACACTTGCATTAGGGAAGGCTTCATAAGATGTCACTTCCTGAGTGGGCCTTGGAAGTGGAATTGGTGTTGGGAGGAGGTGAGGGAGAGCAGAGTGGGAGAGTGGAAGGAAAGGAGGGTCCTCTGGGAGAATCAAAGGAACAGCATAGTCATGTACAGAGTCAGGGCACCTCAGAGAACAGTGAGAACCACTCATAGGCTGTACTTCAGAGGAACCCCCCCAAACTAACGCTCATGATGGGAGAGAAATCATTCCCTGCTCCTGAACAGCCAGGAGGCAGGCACTCACCCCAGGGCTGCCCTCTCTGAGCCTGGAATCGGATCATACTGGCTGCAGTCATTTTCTGTGGCCCTGACATCTTCACAGTTGTCCTCATCAGAGCCATCAAGGCAGTCCCTGTCTCCATTACACACGAGGTGGCGTTTCAGGCAGCGACCTGAGAGAGGGAAGATGCTCCTGAAAGCCCCTCCCTATGACCCACATTCGAATTCACCAAGCCATTTCCACCTCTGAAGTAGCCCTCCCATCTGCTCCATCCTCTGTCTGTACCCCTCTGCCCTTCTCCCCCCATCTCTAGCTCCCACCTGCAGCCCCCCAGCTCTGGCCTGCCTGTGCCTCCCTCTCCAACTAAGCCTTTGCATTGCAACCCCCCCGGGGAATCTCTCTAAAATGCCAATCTGGCCGTATCATCCCCTTGCTCTGTATCTGCAGTGGCTAACCATTCCTCCCCTTCCAAACACGACAGTCTGGCTTCTGGTTACTATTTGTGCCTCAGTGGCCATCACCTGTCTCACTTTCCAAAGCTCTGACATGCAAATGTTCTAAAACAATCAAGGTTTCCTAAATCCCTGTGTCTTTGCATTTTCTTTCTCCTAAAAGCTTATATTTCGTTTTCCAAGTCTCAGCTCAAAACCATTTTGAAGCCTTCCCTGATTCCCCAAAGCAGATTTGGACACTGTCTGCTAGAGAGTCCCAGATGACTGTGTGCATTTACCCATTACAATGGCAATTGATTCCTTGGAGATCTCCCTCCCCAACAGAATAGGAGCACCTCAAACTCAAGTAAATGATTTTTCTCATGTCTATATTAATAGCAGGTATTTCACAAAATATGGAACAAAGTATGTACCCTGTAAATTCTTGTTCAATGAGTGGATGAATGAATGAATTGAACCTTTTCTGAAGAAATCAACTAGTGTTCCTACAAACTTGAATCAAAATTACTTGGGCTGCTGGCTTGACTAAAATGCAGATTCCTGGGCCCCATTCCAAATCAGCAAAATGACAACCTTTAGGGAAGGGGCTAGGAGCCTGTATTTTAACAAGTTCCCTGGGTAAGTGTTTTGCATATTTTATATGACGGGCACAGCTGTTATCCCCCCATCCCAGAGCTACTCACCTGTCTCCATGCACTGGAAATCCTGTCCACACTGTTCTTGTCTTAGACAAGGTGTGGGATTGTAACAGCTGGCTTGATCCCAGACATCACCACTGCATATGGTTCCCCCAAACTTGTTGGGCTGCAAGAGGCTCCGATATCGGTACTAAATCAAATTTTGAACCAAACACATTGTTGTCAATCAATCAACCAAGATTTGTGCAGGCAGGCTCAGCTCAACATAAGTCAGAACTGTCGAATGAATGAGACCTGTCTGCAAAGCTGTCTTCTGAGGGATGAAGTGCATCAATAGTAATGCTCTACCAGAGGTGGCACGATCACCAGCTGGAATATTGGACATGTACTCTGAGCATTGAATGCAAGACTGGGACAAGAATATTTCATAGGTCCTCCTATTTGCTACAAAGGACCTCTGTTCCCTTCTTCAAATAGTTGATAAACAGTCCTCTTTCAGGATTCCTGGCTTACCTCTCCTAGCAGGCCTTCTTGAACTCAGCAATATATTCTGCAAGCCCACATGCTTCCCTCCCTCCTGGCAGCTGTCATATAAGGTTGCAATGCAGCATCTGCTTATTGGTCTGTCTCTGCCACCAGTCTGGGAGCAATTTGCATAAGTGGGTGGAGGCAGTGAAGGAAAGCCCATGTCTTATTTGGCATCCTATGATTGGCACTTGACCTATGGTCAGGTACAAATTTAGCAGACATTTTTGCTTGTCCTTCATAGTATTCTGCTCATACATCCCTGCTGTCCCTGGATATATCTCATTGGTTCAGGAGGAGATGATCTCACCCCTTCAGTCACAGGATGTATGAGTATTAACCAGGCCAGGCTCATCAGAGACACACAGCTGCCTGTTTGCAATGCTTGCTTCAGGTATTTTGTGTCTTGAAAAAAAATGGCTTCTTTTTATTGGAGGGAAAGGGAATTATGGGCATCACGTGATCACTTTGGCTAGTAGAAAGAGCCCCTCCAAGAGCCAGAGAGACCGAGAGAGCTCTGAAGACTTCATCCGAGTCCCTAAGTCTAGCATGGAATGCAGAGGTCCAAATACTTGTTGATGGAAGGATGGGAAGAATTAAAATGCCCACAATCTTGGGGCTCTAGGGTTTTGTGATGCTTTTTATGCTGTGCTTGGGGTCAAGTAGTGGTATAGAAGGAGAAAGCTGAACCTTAGGATATTCAGAGAAATATGCTTCCAGAAGATTAGAGTCTAGTTGAGAAGATAAAATGTAAAATAATACAAAATATGCTGAATGGAGAGTATCTACCATGTCAGGTAAGGGAATTACAGCCCTCTGTTTTCTCTGTCTCTGACCTTGGCTCAGCCCATAGGCCCATCCATCAAGACTGCTAAGATGTAATTAAGAAAGTAATGATCTGAACTGTGAATTCTTGACTCTATTTCTTTTGGTTTAAAGTATCAGTGCCTGGTATTTTGTGCCTCAGTTTCCAAACCTGTAAGATGAGGTGATCGACTTCCATGACCTCACTGATGACAATGACTCATGATTCTTTCACATGTGTCCTACAGCTGAAAGAGCCCTGGCATCAGAATTCCATGGACTTGGGTTCAGATCCCACATCTGCCTACCAGCTGACCATGAGCGAGTCACTTTCTTTTCCTGAGCTCCCGCTTTCTAGTATGTAAGATGAGAGTTGTGGCGTCTCACCTTAGGGACTGTGAGATCTCAGGGACACAGTGTGAGGAAGCACCCAGCCCTGTGCCTGGTTTATCACTGGTGCTCAGCATGCAGAGGCAGTTTCCACCTTGCTATCATTATCCATGAAGTCTTTTCTAGATGATTCCAGTGGATGAGTTGTGGAGAGTACAGCTCACCTCTCCTCTTGCCTGTATTAGTCCATTTTCTGTTGCGGATAACTTACTGAGTCTGTGTGGCATTGTGTTATGAAGAAAGGGGGTTTAATCCGGTTCATGATTCTAGAGATACAAGGTCCAGGGCCACATCTGGCCTTTGTCTCGGCAGAGTCACAGGTGGTGCAGAACATCACATGGTGAGAGTCAGGGAGTGTGTGTGTGTGTGTGTGTGTGTGTATCCCCATCTGGTTAGTTTCTTCTTCTTAAAATGCCACCAGAATTCAATCATGGGGGCTCCAGTCAAATGACCTTATCTAATCTAATCACCTCCCAAGGGTCCCACCTCTCAACACCACAGGTGGATTAAGTTTCCACCCTCTTAATATTTCACAATACAACACATGAAGCCTTGGGAGACACTCAAACCACAACTAAACCATAGCATGCCCACCCCAGTCTATTTCACTGTTCGTTGGCAAAGGGGCAGAGGAAGTAGGGAAAGGTGGAGATCAAATCTGCCCACTGCCTTTTCTGCCTTTGGGTTAATAATAGTGAGAAGAGATTATAATTAATGATCAGTTCAGATGATCAGGATGTTTCCATTTTCTACTCATTTTCTTGCCCATCAATGTGCAAATAATGGACTGATCCACACACAAACATAGAGCCAGCTCTGTCTCTTTAAAAAGTATATCAGATTTCTAACCAATGTAGTAGCCACCATGACAACAGTGGTGAAGGAATCTACCATTGATTGAGCACTTACCATTGGCCAAGCACTTGACATCCATGATCTCATTTAATCTTCTCAGCTTCATGAGTTTAATTGTTATTACAATTCCATTTTAAGCTATATTCAAGTTCCAGTTAGTTCTGCCACTGATTCTACAGGCACTACCAGATCCACTACATAATGTCTCTGACCCTCATTTTTCTCATTTGTAAAATGACACACATCTGAGAGTATTGTCAAGGTCAGTGATAATACAGGTTAAAAAAAAAAAAACAGTACTTTCCCTAGTTCCTGGTATACACTCAGTAGTAACAGCTTTCAATATCATCATCATTCTGGAACTAGCTGTTGGGCCACTCCAGAGGAAACTGGATTAGATGACTGCTAATGTCACTTACGACTTTCCAGTATAGTCTGGGAGTCAGTAGAGTGGTGTGGTCAACCTCTCAGGGTTTCTGGAGTCAGACTGACCAAGGTCTAAATCTAGGCTCTGCCACTTTCTTCATGGATGATCTATACAAAGCGGATGATGGTGTCTATCATCTCCAGTTGGCTGTGAGTATCAAACTAGACAATTTATTTACTCAAAATATTAGTCCAGTGCCTCGTCCATACAAAGTATTGAATAAATGACAAATATTAATGCCCTTGTCATCCTTCCAGTAGTTCCCACTTGGAAAGAGGCTGTAAGCCTTCAGGTTCATTTCCATCTGTTCTCTGGTTTTAAGGTTGCTCTTAACTAATGAAGATGTGGTGCTACAGGAAGGTTGGTGCCAATACCCCCTCAGGGACTGCTGTGTGCTATTGCCTGTGGTTGGTGTCATTAAGACATAATTTTCTTTACAAGGTAATAGATACTGTTTCTTTTCAGAAATGCACATCTTCGTTTGGGTGATTTTGAGAGGAAGAAACATTAATAAAAATAAACTAAGGTGGTCTTTTACTTCAATAAGTAACATAATTTAATTATCTCAAGGATTACTTTAAAGACACACATGTCTCTTTGAGTCACTAAGGAAGTAATTCAATTCGAACTGAAACTATAAGTGATTCATTTATGCTGTCTGCTATCTAAACTGAGACACATGAGAAAAACTGCAGTGTAGAATCCATAATAGGTGGAGTGATGGCCCCCATAAAGACCCCAGGTCCTTATTTCTAGCACATTAAATGTTGTTTTGTTTGGAAAAAGCCTTTGCAGGATATCTTACGGTTTGGAAATGTGGTTCCCTTGGGTTATCCAGGTAGCCCTAAACATCATCAAAGTGTCTGTACAAGAGGAAGGTAGAGGGAGGAGGCAACATCGAGACCAGAAAGGCAGAGAGTGGAGTCTCCATTTGAAGGATGTTGATGGCCCCCAGAAGCTGGTGGAGAAAGAGACACAAAATTGTCTCCAGAGCTTTGAAAGGTAGCACAACTCTGCTGAGGCCCGGATTCCAGACTCCTGGCCTCCAGAACCAGGACAGAATTGATTTCTGTTAAATCAGCAAGTCTGTGGCAATTGGTTATAGCAGGCTTGAGAAAAATAACACAAGTGGTCAGGGCAGAGTGAAAATTGGGGGGACCACATCCTTCAAACAGGGGAGGTTTAGGATCCTTTGGCTCTTTTTATGTTTTATTTTGAGACAGAGTCCTGCTAAGTTGCTGAAGCTGACCTCAAATTTGTGATCTTCCTGCCTCAGCCTCCCAAGTACAGGCATACACCACTGCACTCAACCCCAAAGTGAGAATTTTAATACTCCTCCTGCCAGAACAGAGGGTACTCAATGCCTCCCTTCCCTTTGTATACCACTGGGTTTGAGGACCATTTTGGATCAACCAAAATCATTTAGGCAGGCAAGATAGGCATACTTCTGTTCCTTGGGCCTATTAGTCTTTTCAATCCATAAAAGTAGAGTCCTCAAGAATGCCCTCTATGATATTCCCTGTTTATCTCTGGTCCCCATGGGTACCCTTGCCCTTGTTACTCAGCTGCCCATGGGCAGGTTGCAATTTATTTTACTAACCCATCATCAGTCTCTCCAGCTAAACTTCATTCAAGGGCAATACATTGGCCAGGACCCAGAGAGACAATGGGAGATAAATGTGCCCAGCTCCAAGTGGACATTTGTTCACCTACAAGTTATAATATATACATCTTTTGCAGCTTCACCCAGTAATGCCTTACAAACAAAATCAGGAGAGTCAGGAACAAGTTTCACCATCTAGGTGCCTGAGGTTTCCAAATACCTGTTCCTTTCAAAGATCAGTTTCTTCCCAGAACACCAGACTCATATCCCCAACTGCTTATCTCCATTTGAGTTTCAAATGCACAGATGAACTAGGAAATGGCCCGGAATGGTTATAGATGGCTTACCTTTTTGTCCTGGCATTGAAAGCAATCTGTCCACTCAGACCAGTTGCTCAGCTGGCAGGCAACCGCTTTGGGGGTCACAGCCTGACTTGCTCTCCTAGAGTGAGGAAGGACGCTATATCAATGCCAAGATGCAAAGTTTAAGCAAAGGAAAAATGTGTGCCCATTTTCCTACCAGTAAAACATGGAAATGAACATTTATTGTGCTGCCACTATAATGCAGATGTGGTACTGGAAGGTTTGTATAAATTGTCTCTTTAATACCATATCCATCACAGGTGGGTCAAATTATTATCACTTTAGCAAGATGAGTACCGAGGAAGACTAACATTTTTTGAAGAGTCAAAATAGCAGAAAGTTCAGTGGTTAGAACATGGGATCCAGGGGCAGAGAACCGAGTTTGAATCTTAACCACTTACTGGCTATGAAAACTTGAACAAGTTACTTAACATCTCTGAGCTATAGCACTCCCGTCTATAAAACTATATTAAAAATAATGTTACCTAATAGTTACTGAAAGTATGTTTAAATGCATATGTTTACTAAAGGTTTTGCTTTTAAGATTACATGCTGGGACATTACATGGACTGTGTCACTTCATCTCTGTGACTGTCCTGAGAGATAAATATTATTAGCCCTATTTCATTATAAGATCTGAGGTTCCTAAAAGTTAAGTAACCCCAGCAGTCATAGCCCAGGGGGTACTGGCAAAATTTGAACTGGTTGTTTGAATGGCAAAACCCACTTCCCACTCCTCAACATGTTGGTTTTTCATTTGATGACAAAAAGGTAATCAGTCATCAGAAGCGAGAGAGGACCTTGCCTGGGTTGACATATCCACAAGCTAAAAACTGGTTTGCCTCCAAGGCTGGGATTGTCTCTTACCCCATGCTGCCTCCTCACAAATTAAAAACCTTGCGCAGGTCACTCAGGGCCAGGGAGAGCAATCCTAGCTTGCCTGGCTCTAAGCCCGAGCCTCTTCCCCAACAGTGTTGCTGCTGCTGAAGGTCAGCCCGCTGGACAAAGGTGGAATGTCATCCCTTACCATCAGAACTGCCACCACCCCTGGGACCTGGGCAGCCCGGCTGTGATCAATAGCACAATTATCTCCCTAGCATAGGGAAAAAATGCTTCAAATCGTGCTGCTTACACATGAGCTGCTACTCATGCCGCAGATGACCCCTGGGCTAAAACCCACAGGCAGACAGCCACGGAGCGGCAGGAAAATCATGTTCCTCTTCACCCTGGTTCTCACAATTTTGGTCTCAGATTATTGAAGACCCCAGAGAAATTTCAGTGAGCTAGATCTATGGATATTCACAGAATTCAAAATAAAAATAGGTATTTTAAAATAGTTGTTAATGTATTTGAAGCTATAAAAACCCATTGCATGTGACCATAAGTAATTTTTAAAATATATGATAATTAGAAGAGTATCATTGTTTTACATTTTTGCAAGTCTCTTCAAAGAGGCTCCTTTATTGGATCTATAGCTATGTGTTGTTTGGTTGAAGTCTATGAAAAATATCCAGCCCAACACAGTTATGTATTTGGAAAAGGAAGGACTGTTTTACAGGGTTTTTTTTCAAATGGATATTTGTGGATATGTGGATATTCTCCTTTGTTATTATACCAAAACTTGACAAGTGGTAATTTCTTATATGTTAGGCGCAATGCAGAATCTGAAAGCTTGTCAACAAAATCTTTTGTGCTCTCTTATAATAAAATCTGTTGGTCTAAGTATAGTGAACAGATCTTGTGCCCATACATAATATTTTTAACATCAGGCATTGGAAATTTGGAAAATGGTAACTCACCAAGTTTGCATACCTTATAAATATTTGCACATTCTACTATATAATAGGAAAAATAAAACTTGTTAATATCACTAGTGATCCTGTCAAGTTTACAGTGCTGACTGAGTTGTGTTCCTTTTCACATGAAGAATTATTTGTTGTTGGCAACAATTTTACTTTTTACTTTCAAGCGATAGGCTACCTGTGTTCACGTGAAAATATGTGTAAATATAAAAAATCGTTTCCTGAATAACCATGATTTGGTGGCAATTATCTATGTCAAGTCAAAACGTGTCCCCCCAAAATGCATACATGGAAGCCTACACAACACCATCAGGATTGTGATGTTATTTGGAAATGGGGGCTTTGCGAGGTGAGTGATTAAGTTCAAAGATTGGATCCCTTGTGAATGGGATGAGTGTCCCTAATGAAGAAAACCTAAAGATCTCCTTCACCCCTTCTGCCACGTGAGGACATGGTGAAGAGACGGGACATTTATGAACCAGGAAGTGGGCTCTCACCAGGTACTGAATCTGCCCACACCCTTCTCTTGTGAAAAACAAATGTTTTCTGTTTAAGCCTCTCAGGCTCCAGCAATGTGTTACAGAAGCCCAGAGAGACTAAGACAAGTGGCTGTTGGACTCACAATTCAGTGAACAGAACATCCAAGAATTATGGGACAGCATCAAAAGACCAAACATAAGAGCTATTGGGATAGAGGAAGGCACAGAGTTTCAAACCAAAGGAATGCACAATCTCTTCAATGAGTTAATATCAGAAAATTTCCCAAGCATGAAGAATGAATTGGAAAACTAAATATAAGAGGCTTACAGGACACAAAATGTACAAAATTACAACAGATCTACACCAAGGCACATTATAATGAAAACGCCTAGCATACAGAATGAGGATAGAATCTTAAAAGCTTCAAGAGAGAGGAATCATATCACATACAGGGGGAGACCAATTCATATCTCAGCAGATTTTTTCAACTTAGACCCTCAGAGCCAAGAGATCTTGGAACAACACATACCAAGCTCGGAAAGAAAGTGGGTGCCAACCAAGAATCTTATATCCAGCAAAACTAAGCTTCAGATTTGATGATGAAATAGAAACCTTCTATGATAAACAAAAGTTAAAAGAATTTACAACTAGAAAGCCTGCTCTACAGAACATCCTCAGCAAAATATTTCAAGAAGAGGAAATGAAAAACAATGATGAAAATCAGCAGAGGGAGGGATTACACTAAAGGAAAATCTAATCAAAGGAGAAATCAAGTCATGTTAAATACCAAAAATAAACAAAATTGCTTTTCTTCAAACAATCCTCATACGTCACTGCATTATTTGTGCATTCTTCCCATTTTTCCCATGGAATATTAGATAACATTTCTCAAGGACTGAGGAGTCATAAAATGAACAATTCTTACTCCTTCAAAGAGGACTTTCTTAAGTAAAATTTAATTTTTCCCCCAATGGATATGGTGCCTCTGCCTTGTTTTTTTGTTTTTTTTTTTTTTACCAGAGCTAGAGTGGTTTTATCCACCATTGCTTTTGCACATCAATGCTGATACAAACACAGTGAAAAGGGCAAATAATGTCCCACCATTATTATGAAAATTGTTTTGAACCTACCTGGGTCTGTGAATCAAAACTCGTAATAATACTGAGACATTCTTTGCACTTTTCATCATGTTTATATTTGCACTGGGCTCTGCAGAACAGGCTCAGAGAAACTCTGATCCATCAAATGATGTTAGAATGTAACATCGGCCTATCATCCCTTCAAAACAACTTCAGAAACTTCACAAACTTCCTCTCCACCTGGATTCCTGTCATCTCTTGACTCCATCCCTTTAACGAGCACTCCACCCTCTTGGTGCCTCCTTTTCCTTATTGCTTATGATCTTCTCTGCACTCTAGAACTTTCCATCATCATATTCTGGACCTCCTCTTCTCTGAAACAGCTTCTCCTCCAAATCACTAATTTGTGAATCACCTGTGAATAGTTACTTGGGCCTCCACTGCTGTTCCTCCTCCTTTTTTTAATCTACTCAAGGACTCTCTCTGCACTTTCCTGGGACCTCACTGGGCCTCCATTAACTTGACACCCATGCTTTCTGTCACTAAGACACTTTATATCTTTATTTTTCTTTTGGTTTCATTTTGGATTCCACGGTTTGTCACTTTAAAATATTAACTAGGTGTGTTTCCTCCATTACACCTACCTGTACAGCCCAATCCTGAGTGAATTCAACTATCTATTTCTTCACCTGATTAACTCCTAAGTCTCTTTCGGACTCATCAAAAATTTCAATTCCTTAGGGAAACATTTCCCAATATCCAGACTATTAGCTACCTCCCTTCATATGATTTGGTCAATTTCTGCATGTCTTTTCAAAAATTAATTATCACACTCGCAATTTAGGTATAATTCCTGTCTCTTCTACCAATTCTAAGATGTATGGATGCAGGTACCACCTGTATTTTCTACTGAAGTCCTGCCATCCATCATCGGCAGGTACATAGAAGGTGCTCAGTAAATATTTTGGAAAGTGGGGAAAAAAGAAACAAAGAAGAAGAGAAGGAGAGGAAGAAAAAACTACAACCAGTTCCTGGGAAATAAGCAGTGACAGAGTTGAGAGATTTATTTGAATCTGACTCCTGGTTAGAATCTAATTAAATAATCTAGAAATTCAAATAGCTCAAGGTTTGGTTTACCCAAACCTTGGTCTATCATTTTTATAATAGGTTGCCCTGGTAATGAAAGAATGAATTGCAGAAACATGGAGAGAGAGAAAAAAATTCTGAGAAGTTATAGGGTGAAGATTTGGGAACAGAAAAGGACTCCAGCATTATTCTGCATCTCACTACAGAATTGTCAAGATAATGTCATTGTAAGCCCATGGAAACTGCATTATGATATCAACATGGGAGAAAACAGTATTAATGGTTGAAAGCAAAAGCCTGGACAGAGCAGAGAGCTGGGCTGCTGTTGGTTTAAAAGCTTTGTGACATGATGTCTAGACTGAGGCACACACAGTAATACTATCACTGAATGCCAGAGCACAGAAGGTGCACCAGGACCACTCATTAAATCACTACAGGGTTCTAACTTTCAGCCTTATCATTCCAATGAGTCCCTCTTGTCATTCCAATTCGTTTTTTAATATATATATTTTTGGTGATTATGACATGAATGCATTTACAATAAGAAAAACAACAATGATTGTAAAAGAAAAAAATTACTTCAAATCCCACCACCATTAACAAGTTGTTGTATTTTCTCCCACTCTTTATTTTTATAATACAGTTGAGGCATATTGAGTGCCTTTTATATTCTGATTTTTCCACTTAATCGTAGAGCAATGGCTCTACATTGTTCCAATTCCCAAAGGTTCAACAATTAGATTTTTAAGCCCCCCATTTTATTGGATTCTAAATTATTTACTGAAGATAAATCCTGGAGGTTGAGATGTCAGATTTTTAAAGCTATGACACATTGCCAAATGGCTTTCCAAAGGAATTGTATCACTTTTCATTACTTCGTGCAATGGCTTGGTGCAGTTCATGAGTCAGAGGCTTGGTCTCCAATGAGGTGGTTTTGAGGTGGTGGAATCTTCAAGAGGTAGGGCCTGTGGAAAGTAATTACATATGGAGACACCACCTTCATGAAGAGATTAAAGCAAGTCTCTGAGAGTGGTTGAGCTTGTAGAAGTGAGTTTATTCCTCCAAGAATGGGTTGCTATAGAAAGAGTGAGCCTAGCTACTCTACAGCCTGAGGCTTCCTGTCTCACCACATGTTCTCTTTCCCACATGCTCCCACCATGATACCATCTGCCATACTATAGTATACCCAGGTGACCCTCACCAGAGCCTAGTAATTGCCAGAACCATGTTTTTGAACCTCCAGAATTATGAGTCAAACAAACATCTCTACTTTATAAAGTATCCAGCCCCAGGTATTTTTTGTTACAGCAACATAAAATGGACTAATACCCTTAAGGAGCCATTAATAATTCTGTGGCCTAGTAAATTGGCAAATATTTTTAAAGCATCTCCCAGCTAGCAAGAATCTACTCAATTAGTGAGACATTTAACGTGGAGCAGTAGGATTTGGAAGCATTTGCTATTAACCTTTAATTTTTTTTCCAATTTGCTATGCTACATAAACAAGTTACTTTAACATTCTGACTTAGTTTTTTCATCTGTAGATAGAGCACAAGTCAATATAGTGCTATCGCAAAACTTCTCAATGTGTATTCTGTGGAGAACTAGTTCTTGAAATATGCACACAGGTAGAGGAGGAAGTGAAGAAAAGTTCCATGGTCAAATTCATTTGGATAAGCTGCCCACAACACCCTATTCCTGGAAATTTAAAATACCTAACACTGTATTAAAGGACCTGAGAAGTTCTTCATTTTACTTTGCTTAACCTAGAATTTCCCAAATTTTTTGAACACAGGTTATTTCTTTTCTCATGCAACATCGGGTAAGGCCACATAACGCAGTAGAAGAAACACGGATGTAACAGAAAGAGGTTTATAGTCTATCAAATATGCACTCAAATCCACTTTCTGCCACTCACTGAGCTTCAATTTTCTAATAGTTAAGAAACAGAGCTAATAACTTGGGAGACTTTGGGATATGGAATGAGATCATAAAGCCTTAGCAGAGGCCTAGCATATATTAGTTCTTGTCTATTCTTCTCAAATACATAAATGCTTATAGAACCTCTCCATCTTTATCAATAATGTGCCCTGGGGTCTAGTGAGACACTTCTCCTCTAAGTTGTCATATTAGGGAAAAGGACTAAATCATGCAACCTGCAAGTCAAATGCTTGACCCCCATAATGTGGCCACCTCAGCAATTCAGAAAACAAAATATTAATTAGCTACCACTCCCAAGCTGGAAGGTCAGAAAGCCTCCTGATCATTGCCAGGGGGTCTTCCTAATAAAGTGGTTGTGCATATATTCAAAGGCCATTGTCACAAATTAGTAACCTTGAGCCAAGTCCATTCACTGACATGGGAATTGCATTGTGAAATGGAGGTATTCTAAATTTGACCTTGATAATGCTCAGTCTTCGGCATCCTCCATGTTGCTAAACCCAGTAGAGAGTTTTCCAGCTTCATCTAATCTGCCCTTTGTTAGCTACTATTTTCTTCATGGAAACTTCCCTTTCTTGGACCTCTTCAGCACCAATCTCCCTTGCTCTCTTTCTGCCTTGGGACCATTTCTTTTTGATTTCCCTAAAAACTAGAATTCCCTAGGGCATTGTCTTTCTTGCCTTTCTTCTCTCTTTTCTCACCTGGAAGGAGATAAGATCCACTCCTTTGTTTCCTACACCATCTGTGCTAATGCCTTCTCAAAGTAGGTCTTCATCCATTTTACATCTCTACTAGTTGCCTCTCCAGCATGAAAAACTTAAAAGTCTCCAGGTCTCAACTCTTCATTTTCTCCTTCAACCAACTCCTCTCTCAGTTTCACCAACATCATTAGTAGAACCACCATGAAGTATCTGTGTTCAGGCCAGATACTTAACAGTGGTCTTTAATTTTAATGTCTTCCTTTCGCTTCCTCTCATCCCATTCTTTGGAAATTTCTGTCAATTTTGCTATCAAAGTGTGTCTCAAATTCCAGAAGCCTGTCTCCACTGCCAGCAAGCTCTATTAAGGCACCATTAGCTCTTACCCAGATCATTCTGTGGCTTTCTGTGGGTCAAGACCTTCCATTTCATTTTAACCTATTCTTTGCACAGCAACTAGGATATGACCTGGTTATTTTAAATGAGAAATCAGGTGATATCCCTCCATGATCAGCCCCTCCAGAGATTTTTTGGTGATTTACTTTTTACTACACACAAACTAAAATTCAGACTCCCCCTGGTGAGGCCCAAGGCACTCTGGGGTCCACCCACTGCCCACCTTCTTGTGGCATGATTCTTTGTGTTCATGCCGTCTCTTCCTTCAGCTCGTGTGCACCACGGACACTTTCCACCACAGGGACAGAGCACATGCTGATCTCTCCCTCTCCCCTCCTGCCACACGGCTCAGCTTCTCTCTGCCTTCCTTACATCTCAGTGTAAATGCCCCTTCCACAAGAGGATACCCCCTAACCAGCCTCTTTACTCTATTTTCTCTATCAAAGGGTGCATTGGATTCCTTCATGGTATTTTTCACCATCTTAAATGATTTTTTTTATTTGTTTACATGTTTACTGACTGTATCACTATGCTAAATTCCATGAGTGTAGGGATATTACCTATTTAGTTCACTACGTCGCACACCTAGAATATTTATGATTAAATGAACATTTTCATTGAGTGAAGACAAAAAGTATCTCTGTGAGCCAGAGACATATAAATTCTATATAGACTTTTAGTTCCAGGCAATGGCAGGCTCTCCTGCAGTATTTTGCACAAGGATGTTTTCTACACAGGCCACTCTAATTGTACCTCATTTATCTTGCCTGACCTTTCCTCCAGGTAACTTTCCTTGACCTGCCTACTAAGTGTCATGTACATAGAGCTTCACATACTTCATTCCTACCCATAGACTAATAGATCTGGAAGGCAGATATCATATCTATATTGCTCACCATTATATCTAGTCCTGAACATAGCATCTGGTATGCAGTGGGAAATGAATAACCAAATTTTATCACTAATGTATTATCTCATTAAAATTCTATAATCACCCTGTGAAATAGACATTATTATACCCATTCTGTAGATGAGTAAAAACAAATTCATAAGGAGATTAAATGTGTTGCTTAAATTTTATGGGTAGTAAGTGGCAAAGCCAGGATTCAAACAAGGCTGTTTGGCTCCAAAGTCTATCCATTTTTCTAGCATTCCAAAATGTACTGTGAAGAATTTCTGACAAATGGGAAATAGAATAACAAAAAAAAAATTCTGATGATATACTCTGTAATAGGCTCTATACTAAGTGCTCACATGCACTTTCCTAACTCCTGACAAGAACTCTATGAAATATGTTTCTCACTATTTATAACTAGAGAAGTTGAAGCTTGCAGAGTTTAAGTAACTTATCCAAGTTCTGTATCCACTAAGTGGTGATGTTAGAACTTAATCTCAGGTTGACCACACTCCACAGCCCACACCCAATGCCCCTTGCTGTATAGCTAAGGATTAGTCACCCTGAAGAGAAGTCTCCATATCTCCATCACTGATTTTTGACTGGGAGCCAGTACTCCAATTGTTTATGTTAATTAAAAATTCCTGTTGCCTAGATGCATGGTAATTTCCAGGCATATGGATAACTACTGAAAGCATCCACATGGCCCTGACCCAGGGCACTTTGGAAAACACATTCTGATGCCCATAAAAGCCTTAAAATAAAAAAGAGGATCATAATTGAGACTTCTTTAGGGTCTACTGCCTATATGACCTATTTTTTAAAAAGCAAAAAACCTTTAGGTGATGCTTAGATTATTGTGATTTCTGTTTAGGGTTCTCATTCACTTTTCTTCTAATCCCCTAAAGAATTCTGGTTTTCATCAGTGGAAATGTTGGGTAGAAAATGTTGTGAAAAAATCTTTGGGTATCTTAACTCCAAATTCAGTATGCATCTTTCTTATCAATACGAGTGATTATTTGTGAAGCATTGAATTTTTTTTTATTGGTTAGTTGGTGGGACTGTAGCCTTTCATGTAGGTAGATGCATGCCTGACATATCAAATTGCTTTCTTCCTCTCTGACCTTCAGTTGGAAAAATAATAAGAACAACAATCTTAGAAGATATAATGATGATAAAGTTGACCAGTATTCCTCAAGTGCTAGCCAAATAGTCATATTATTGAAATCTTTCCTTCTCCTTCCAAGGCTCAGTTTCTTTCTCTGTAACATGAGTGGATTGAGCTACATGCTAAGTCCTGCCTAATAGCAAAAAAATCTGTGAAATACAAATAATGAATTCAGCAAACAAGAATTTTAAAAATGCTAAAAATCAAACCTAGATCACTTAAGGATAATTTTGAACATGATGAGGGAGAAAGTACAAGATTTGAAAAAGTACCTAGTGAAATGCTTGAAGCTAGAAATTTTAACATCAAAAATGAAAACTTGATAGGCTAAACAACAGATTAAACACTGCAGGAAAAAGATTAGTAATCTTGAAGACACAGTGATAGAAACTAAAATGAAACAAGGAGAGAAAAAAAGATTACCAACAACAACAAAGAAAAATAGAGTCTCTGTAACCTGTGGGACCATATCCATATCAAGCATCTCATCCCCACAACTGGACTGTCAGATGGAGACATGAGAAAAAATGGACCAGAAAACGTATTTGAATTAATAAGGCAAAAAAATTCCAAGTTTAATGCAAACTATGAACTCCCAGAACCATATCAAGTTACATTGTAAGGGAAACTGCTAAAAATTGATAAAGAAAAAAATCTTAAAAGAAAAAAGGAAGGAAAAACCACAGTACACAAACAAGAACAAAGCAGAATTCTTCTGAGACTATGCAATACCGAAGATAATGAAATGACATCTTTAAAGTAATGTGGATATGGGAGGGAAACTATTCACTTAGACTTTTATACTAAGCAAGGATATCTTTCAAAATGCAGGCAAGATAAGGACTTTTTCAGAACAACAAAGAATTTGTTGCCAAAAGATGTGCACTACAGTCAATGTCAAAAGAATTTTTTCAGGTAGAAAAAAATACTAGAAGTAGTATAGTATTACTTGAATTTAGGCTGTGATCAGTTAAAGATGTAAGTTATAAATCTCAGAGTAAAAACAAAAGTAGAATAAAAATTAAAGTAGAATGATTAATGGTTAACCATTAATTAACTAAGCCATTTAGAAATTAGAAAAAATATTAAGTCTATAAGTTGACCCAAAAAGAGAAAGTAGAATCAGAAAAGAGATGGACAAATAGAAAACCAATAGTAAGATAGTAGCCTCAAACTCAAGCCTGTCAATAATTATATGTAATGTAAATGGTCAAATTTCTGTCAATTGAAAAAGCAGAGATTATTAGACTAGATTAAGCAAGTCTCATCTCTGTATGTCTATATAAAGCATACTTTAAATATGGTCATATAAGTGGAAACAAAATATTAGACAAAGATTTGCCATGAAAACACAATTGATAAGAAAATAAACTGAAGAACCAGGGCAATTTCCAGAGATAATGACAACCAATCATAATGATAAAGGGGCAAGTCATCACAAAGACATAACAACCTAAATGTGTGTGTTGTTTAGAAGTTTTTTAAACTTGCAAATCCTTTTAATTTATCAAGATGTAGGTTTCAATATATGAGGCAAAAACTAATACAACTAAAATAAATAAATAAATCCACAAGTATAATTCCATATTGCAACCTCCCTCCCTCCCTCAGAAAGTGATAGAAGAAGAAAACTTGAGAAACATTAATTACCAATTTGACTTAATTTATTTAGAACCACATACACTGAATAACCAGAGAACACATTTTTAATGCATATGGTATAATCACTAAGACCACATTCTTAGTCCCAAAACACATTTCAATAAATTAAAAGAATTGCACAATAGTAACAAAAACAGCATGGTATTGGCACCAAAATACACTTATAAACCAGTGGTACAGAATAGAGAACACGGAGACAAACCCACATAAGTACAGTTATCTCATACTAGACAAAGGTGCCAAAAACATACAATGGAGAAAAGATACCCTCTTCAACAAATGGTGCTGGGAAAACTGGAAATCCATATGCAACAAAATGAAATTAAACCTCTATCTCTCACCATGCACAAAATTCAACTCAAAGTGGATCAAGGACCTAGGAATTAAAACAGAGACACCGCACCTATTAGAAGAAAAAGTAGGCCCAAATCTCCATCATATTGGATTAGGTCCCAACTTCCTTAATAAGGCTCTTATAGTGCAAGAATTAAAATCAAGAATCAATAATTTGGGTGGATTCAAATCAAAAAGCTGCTTCTCAGCAAAAGAAACAATCAGTGAGGTGAATAGAGAGCCTACGTTTGGGGAGCAAATTTTTACCACAGGCACATCAGATAGAGCACTAATCTCTAGGATATATAAATAACTTAAAAATCTTAACACAAAAAAAAAACAAATAACCCAATCAATAAATGGGCCAAGGAACTAAACAAACACTTCTCAGAAGATGATATACAATCAACCAACAAATATATGAAAAAAATGTTCAACATCTCTAGCAATTAGACAAATGCAAATCAAAACTACTGTAAGATTTCACCTCACTCCAGTCAGAATGACAGCTATTAAGTATACAAACAACAATAAATGTTGGCGAGGTTGTGAGGGAAAAGGCACACTCATATATTGCTGGTGGTACTGCAAATTGGTGCAGCCAATGTGGAAAACATTATGGAGATTCTTTGGAAAACTGGGAATGGAACTAACCTTTTGACCCAGCTACCCCACTCCTCGGTCTATACCCAAAGGACTTAAAAACAGTATACTATAGGGACACAGCCACATCAATGTTTATAGCAGCACAATTCACAATAGCTAAACTGTGGAACCAATCTGAATGCCCTTCAGTTGATGAATGGATAAAGAAAATGTGGTGTATATATACACAATGGAATACTATTCAGCATTAAAAGAAAATAAAATCATGGCATTTGTAGGTAAATGGGTGGAGTTGGAAAATATAATGCTAAGTGAAGTTAGCCAATCCCAAAAAAACAAATGCTGAATGTTTTCTCTGATATAAGTATGCTGATCATAATGGGGTTGGTTGGGAAGCATGGAAGGATTAGATGAACTCTAGATAGAGCAAAGGGGAGGAAGGGGAAGGGATGGGGCAGGGGAGTAGGAAAGACAGTGGAATGAGATGGACATCATTACCCTAAGTACATGTATGAAGACATGAATGGTGTGACTCTACTTTGTGTACAACCAGAGATGAAAAATTGTGCTCTATATGTATAATATGAGTTGTAATTCAATATGCTGTCATATGTAACAAATTAGAATAAAAAATAATTTTAAAATTTTCAAACTTTCAAAATTTTGAAGCAACACCCTACCAAAAGGTATTATTCACATAAAAACATAGTAGACATCTATTGATTTTGCAGCTAAGGATTACAAATTCCTTTCATCACCATTGCTTTCAATTTTTTTTTTCTCACCATATATAGTAGCACATGTATGTAATCACAGTTACTCATAAGACTGAGGCAGGAGGATTACAAGGACTGGATTGAATGAGACCAGCCTGGGCAATTTAGTGCACTAAATAAAATAAAAAGGTCTGGAGATGTAGTTCAATGATAGAATGTTTGCCTAGCATGTGTGAGGCCTTGAATTTATTTTTATTCAAAAAATTATTGTTCTCAAAACTATATTTCTATTTAAACATTATAGTAAGCAAACGCTAAGCCTGAGCTTATTAAAATGTGCACCATTAAAAATATAAATATCTTTGCCCTCTTTTCAATGTTAGGATTCATGTGAGATTTTATTCGGTAGGGGGAGAGCACTATTGCTAAAAATAATCAATAATAGATAGATTTGAAATCCCTAACTTATCTGGAACATCCATGCCAATTGGCACATTATAAATTTCTTCTGTCTGATTATTGTCAGCCAGCCAAGAGAATAGAAATACCAACAAATAACAATCACAATCACACAGCACCACTGGCAAGAACTTTCTAAACAGCTTCCTAAAGAGGAGGCATTGTTCTAAGTACTTCTCATGCTTTTAATTCTTGCTCTTACTTTCGTCCCATTTTACAATTGAGGAAATTGAGAAGTTTCAATACTTGCTGAGATGACACGTCCCCAGTGCCCAAGTCAGAGCCTAGTAAAGCTATAACCAGGAAGTTTTCCATTTTCAAAACCAACATCAGACACACTGGCATTAGACACAAAAACTGCATGATTTCCTCCTTCAGCACTTTGTGAAGTGTTTAATTGGTTCTCTTTTGCCTTGACTTAAAATTTGCCTCTTCACTGGTCTGTCTTGTTTGATAAGTTCATCAAACATCAAGACTCTTTGCTCATTTTCAAAAAGGATTACAATGATAAGCTTTTATAATTAAGAGTATCTCAGCAGAGATTTCCTTTTCCACAGTTCTCTTGCCTTTGTCTTCTAATTATTAGAGATGAATTTTCTGATTTTTTTTTCAAAATTATATTTGCTTTAAATACAAGTTACAAATTAACTGCTTATAAAAAAGCTTTCCCCCTTTCTGAACTGTTACTTAAAGGAAATCCCTCTTGTTCTCACATTTAAAAGCAATAATGATTCAAAATTGAATTATTTAATAAGAATTTGAATAAAAATAGCTCTATTTAAAATCTTCAACGGTTAGGTGTCAGGGACTGCTTAAAAGCTATTCCAAAGAAGAAATAAAGGGCTGGTATACACTCTGCAAAGTATTTGATGTTAAGATATAAACAACACGAAGCCAGGTTGGAAATCTCCAAGAAATAGAACAGCTAATGTGCACATAGAAATATCACCTCTGCCGGTTACCCCCAGCAAAAGGTAAACTCATTTTCAGAATGATACAACTGAGCAATCTACTGTCTCTTGACATTCCCCAAAATAATATTGAATACATTATCTAATTTTATCCTTCCCAACACTGAGGCAGGTATTTTTATGCTTCTCTTATAGATAAAGAAGTTAACCATCTGACATTTCTTTCTTTTTTTAAAAGAGAGAGAGAGAGAAAGAGAGAGAGAGAATTTTTTAATACTTATCTTTCGGTTTTTGGTGGACCCAACATCTTTATTTTATTTTTTTGTGGTCCTGAGGATCGAACCCAGCGCACTGCGAATGCCAGGCGAGCGCGTTGAGCCACATCCCCAGCCCACCCTCTGACATTTCTTAAGAGAACTACCATTAATCAGGTGCCTACTATACTGAGTACATTTTAAATGCAGGGATTTATATCACTGCTTTAACACAAGTAGAAGAGCCATTATTATTCTCATTTTACAGATAGGGAGACTGAGGATCAAAGAGATTAAGTGGCTTGCTCTAGATTACCCAGCTCCTGAGGATGAGAGCTATGACTCAGGCACGGGCTGATTTGACTTACAGTGCAGGGCCTTTGTCCTGCTCCATCCTTCTGCACTGGATTAGTAATAACAGGAAAAAAGATCACATTCCAGCCTAACACAGCCTGTTGCAAACTCCAAAGTGTCTTGTTCCCCAGCTGGTGACCCCTATTTCGCAGAGACATCAGGCCCACTTACTGGTTCACCTTCTCCTGTGTCGTTACCCCCAGCTGCCAAGTCACCAAATACAAGAGGAGGAAAGCAGTAGCAAACATCTCATCCAGAAGCCACCAGCTTACATTAACTCTAAGGAATAAAACTGTTCAGGAAGGTGGAGTCAAAGATGTCTACAGGCTAGGACCTGTGACATCTATCCAATGTGGAAAACTAACAGAACTCCCTCAATTCCCACTCAAATGGGATTAACCAATAACCAGGCTATTGATTAGCCAAACACTTTAAAAGTGACCCAGACTCTAAAGGCCACTGCCCTTTAAACCTTTTGAAAAAAAAATATCCACATGGTTAAGGAAAGCTGATATTTAACCAATATCAGATTAGCAAAGAGATTTTATTTTCAGATAGAAGCAGAAAAAAACCCAAGCTGGAGTTGCAGAAATCCTGGCCTTTCTGAAGGTTTCTTGGAACTTCTGATGTCAGATCAATCTGTTTTGCAAGAATGAAACAAGACTGGTATATTAGTTCAGACATAAGCAACCAGAAAAAAAAATGTAGGAAATACTCATAGTTACACTGAGGTTCTCCTATATATTGCTAAACACCTGGAGCCCGAGAAATATGTGTAATTCAGTGGACTTGCCACTTTTTGTATGCAAATAATTAAGATCTACCTTTCTGAAACAAATATCTCCAGGAGACCCCTCTAGAATGATAATGTCAATAATAGCCACACATCTTCACTGATGATGCCATACCTGCATCTGATCTCTTATTTTTCCAAACATAAATTAAACTAAATTAATAGAGATGGACAGATGGAGAGACAGCAATTAAACATCTACTATGTGGTAGGCATTTCATTTATTTAATCCTCACAACAAGTCTATGGCATGAAAATCATAAACTCCAGTTTGCAGTTGAAGAAATGGAGGCCCAGAGAAGTTAATTAACTTGCCCAAGGATGTACAGCTGTCTCAACATCCTTGGGGAGATCTAGATTCTGTAATTAGCAGGATGAGCCTGTTGCATAATTGTTAAAGATGGGGGAAAGTGATGCCTAACTTGTATGCCTAAGAAATGTGTGTCTGATTTACATGTGAAGATTTTAGAAAGGCAACCAAGGGTCACTGCTTCCCTTTCCTCAGAAGTCTAGGTAATGCTTGGTAGAAGCCAATATTGACCCTGAGCCCCTGCCCTGTGTGTCTCCTCCTCCCACCTCTCTGACTCATGGGTCCTCTTGGCCTCATTTCTTCCCTATTCAAAACCATTTGGAAAACTGCTTTGTCCCTTTCCCACAAGTCACCCACAACTGGTGTTTTGTATGCTTTGGAGATACTGGGGGCTCATGGCGGATATCACACTTGGACACCCTTGGACCAGCATGGGATGGTACATCTGGACCCCAACTCTTTCCACCAGTGTTCCACATCCCTGTCCCATTCAAGGTCCAAATTCCTGACACAGGACCCAAGAGCCCCCAGGGAGTGGGACTCAGTTCCCTTCCTTAGCTGTCATTCTGGGGCACAGACCTCCTCTACCACAGTGTTCTCAACTGGGGGTGACATCGCCCCTCAGGGGGAGATTTAGCAATGTCTAGTGATGCTTATGATGGTCACAACTTGGGGCTGTTCTACTGGCATCTGGTTGGTAAAGGCCAGGGGTACTGCTAAACATCCTAGAGTACCCAGGACAATCCCCACCACAAGGAGCTCTCCTACCCTAGGCTGGGAAAGCTGCCCACCCAAGGCTGGTCTGCCTCCCCTGCCCCTGGCATCCTGGTGGACTGACCATTTTACATATAGGCAACTGGTATCTTCTTTCTCAAGGCAGCTCCTTCTTGAAATTTCTCTGGTGACTTTGCTCCTGACCCAGGATCTTGGTGGCATTCAGGGATCCTACTTAACCTTCAGTTACATCTACTGTCCCCCAACATGGTCACTGAAATCCTCTCCTATTCCCCTGTGATGTTTCCCCCTCCTGCCTTCATCTGAAACTCTTCTAACTGACTCCTCGTGGGCCTCTGTTTCTCCTCCAAACCTCCCCCCTCCTTCTCTGCTGGATTCATCTTCAAGAAAGCTGGCTCTGACTGCACTCCCCTGCTTCCCACTGTCTATAAAAGTACAAGTCCAAATTCTTCCACAAATGTGTCCCCAGCCAACTTTGCATCCTACAACTCTCTAATTGTCCCAACAATATGGTTGAGGTGTCTCTTACTTTCCTGGTACTTTGTCACTGTGGTCACGTTACTCACACTGGACCTTCTACCCACATGGTCCTTGTCCATCACCTCTTACCTTTCTGCCAAATAGCTTCTCCAAATCAGTTCCATCACAGATTCCTGGCAGATGGGTCTAGTGGCAAGGCATCTTCTTGTTATTTAAATCTCATAAACATACCACCAGAACTTTTAATTTTTGCTTCAGGGTTATGTTTTTCTAGGGGAGTCGGGGGTATTCAGAGAATGAGCCTTTCTTTGGGTGAATTCTGTGTTTAATTCTTCTTTATGATCACGCAGGTCATTTAAGAAATATTGGTTGATTGAGTAAATAAGCAAATGAGACAATTAAAAATAGATTACTCTTCCCTAAGAATTTCAGGTGCACTCTGTCATTTAATCCCTTTAATCAGCTGTGAGATAGGCATCATTATCCTGAAGGGAATTCTGAGAGTCAGACACACAGTGACTGGAGAAGAAGAGGGAACGGGATGTATAGAGCAGCAGGTCCTGTGCCTGCCACTTTATAGGTCTGTCGGATCCTCACAGAAATTTTGCAACAATAATACTAATGTAGTTTTGAAGATAAGGATATTAAGATTCAGAATAGTTAAGCAGTTTGCCTACAATCACATGGCTGGTGAGTCTCAGAGACATGGATTTATAATCTTTCCCACTGCAAAACTTAAGATCTTTTTGGTCTACTAAGTAAACACTATATCAGGACAAAGCATGGGTCTCCTAGTACCATGTCTTCTTCTCTATTATGTCTTAGTGAAAATAATTTCCAAGGAACAAAGAAAGCAAAATAAAGTAGAAAGATAATTATAGAATTAAATATAAAAAAAAGAAGTTAAGTCAAATGGGATTGTTTCATACCTTCATGAGTGTGTGTGTGTGTGTGTGTGTGTGTGTGTGTGTATGCATGCATGCACGCACGCACATGGGGTGAAGATGGGGCACCCATTGGCTTTCAGCCAAAATGTTCTAAGATGAATAGGAGATGACAAAAAATTGTTAGGTTTGCATATGTGGATTTCACCTTAATTGTAGCATTCTGCTATCAAAGACAGATAGTTATGAAATACCATGCCGAGGAGACAGCAAAATGGCAATTCATTTTGAAAATTCATTGCCTGTCTCAAGGAAGCACTTTTCACTATCTAAATCAGCCTGTGAGTTATGGTCTCAGAATAGAACATGTCCTGGGTTGATCCAGACTGCCACCGCAGGGCAACATCCAGGTCTGTGCTCTCTGAAAAGCTGGTAGAAGCTCCACGCTGCATTCCCTGTGCTGGGCCTGTGGTTTGCACAGTCGACATGAAGATCTAAATTCTGCAAATCTAATGCAAAAGGAGGCAATTTGCTGGGTTCTGTGGCAAAAAAAAAAAAAAAGCCTGTAATCCCAGTGACTTGGGAGGCTCAGGAAGGAGGATTGCAACTTCTAGGCCAGCCTTAGAGACTTAGCAAGATCCTGCCTCAAAATAAAAATTAAAAAAAAAAGGCAGAGTGAAAAGAACACAATTTTAAGTCAGAAAATACCACTAACCAGTCTCCTCACCTTAGCTTCTTCATCTGTAAAATGGATAAAATAACACAATACCAAACAGGATAAGATTACACACTAAAGGGGGAAATCTATTCACAGCCGGGCACAGCTACATCTGTTTTATTGAAACAGTTCTCCCTCTTTTCTGTTTCTACACTTCTTCATTTACGTGCCTAGGAGCCTTCATTTAAGTGCTGAGAAAGAGAAGTGGCAGGAAGGACCAAGAGTCAACTGGAGGAAAATGGAATGGGACGTCCACACCCAAACACCTTCAACTGACTCCAGTCCCCTGGAGGATGCATGCTATCAGCAGAAGCTGACAGAACGATTGCAGCTTTGTGTTGGGAACAAAGTGGTAGAAGGCCCCCTTTCCCATCTCTGCCAGATTCCAGTTATCATTACGGCATCTCAAAGTTTTAAAACTTTGGGAGCAACTCAAAGGAGTAATTTGAACTTGGACATGGAATCTCATAATGGCCATAGCAGACATAATGTTCCTCCCAGCAGCTTACAGTTGACATTGGCACAGTGGCTGAGCATATCGTTTTGCGGGTTGGTTGGAGGGGTGTGTGTGCTGGCTGGGCAAAGACATTCTGCTCCCTTACTGAAGAGGCCTGCAAGACATCCAGCACAGTACCCTGCAAGGCTGCACACACTAGTAGGTATCTCTTGCCCAATGCCTTCCCCACCCTCCTCTCTCAACCTTTGTAAGATTACCTGGCTATTATGTCTGTTTTCCTCCTGATTGCCTCATCAGTCCCTGGCTGCAGCCAGCAGACATTAGTGGTGGGTTTTCCACTGGAAATGAAGTGGGGCTGGGTTAAGTAATTGGTCTCAATCAGAGGCTTTACACCGGATGGGCTAATGCGTGCCTACCGCTCCCCACTTCACATGGAGATTTTGATTTGCATGTGAGGGGGTGGGATGAGAGGGATGCAGTGTCTGGCTCATTAGAGTAGAAATTAAAGACCTATTCTCAAAGAAGGCATTCTGCATTTTAAGCAGCTCTCGCCAAATCTGGGTGGTCCTTTGGGAAATCCATCCTGGAATTGGGCTGCAACATAAGCAGAGGTGGTCTGGGCATGGTGGCCCATGCCTATAATCCCAGTGGCTCGGGAGGCTGAGGCAGGAGGATCATGAGTTCAAAGCCAGCCTCAGCAACAATGAGGTGCTAAGCAATTCAGTGAGACCTTGTCTCTAAATAAAATACAAAATAGGGCTAGGGATGTGGCTCAGTGGTTGAGTGCCCCTAGGTTCAACCCCCAGTACCAAAAAGACAATAACCTACCAAACAGCAACAACAAAAAAGGCAGAGTTGTTTTTGAACCAGAGAAAATTCTCCAGGCTTCCTCCTATGGTCACTTGTCTCTTCTCCGATGCCTTCACTCACAGCCTGGTGCAGCATAGGCCCCTCCTCTGTTGCAATAGAGTCTGACCACACCTCCTTCTCTAAAGGACCACTGAGTGGTGATTTGTACTTATCCCACTTGTGATTTCTGTTACCTCTCAGAAGGCAGGACTACACCTGGCCCAGAGTCTCTGTCTGTGAAACCAGCAAATAAATTCACCCTCCATAGCAGGCCAGCTTCATCTGTTCCTCAAGCGGGCAGTAAGGAGCATGGTGTGTAGGAAGTTCTAAAAGACACACTAAAACCAACTGGAAGTGGGTTTGCTTTGTGTGATTACTGTGAGCCAGCAATTCTAAACAGGGTCCCCAGGAACATCAGCTTCTCCCCCTATTCCTCCCAGCACTGAGTTATTGTTTACCACTTTCCCCATATGCTGTGAGTTTATTGAAGGCAGGACTGTGATTCAAATCATCTTTATATTTCCAGTGCTGGTACATAATAGGTGCACATGTTTAACACAGTTATAGGGAGATTTGAGCTTTTAAGTCTGACATAGCTAGATTGCAATCCCAATACCACCATTATCCAGCTGTGCAACCCTGGGCAAGTTATTTCATGGATATTCCTTAATCACCACTCCTGGATAACAGTTTTGATGGCCATACGTTTTAAAGTATATGAGACACATACAATATACATTTACATAATCAGTGTTTGTTGAATTGACCTGAATGAACATATGTTTCCTAGCAAAATCATGGTGGATGCTCTTTCTCTTTGTAATCTTCTCACTTTCTGCCCTTTCTGTGATGGCCTTTTCTTCAGAAACACCTCTCTGAGGCCATTCAGGTCCGGCATGATCTCAGCCAGTGCTCAGGATGCCATCTGGGGAGTCAATAATGGTGTGAGTTACTGAGAGACTAGACCACTGTGTGTCTGCCACTTTTACATGTGTTTTAGGCAATTCTATGTTTTCATGGATAGTTCCAGTTTCAATAAAGCCCCTTAAAGGTATGGTAGGCTTTAGGCCTCAAACCACTACTCATCCAATGTATTGGTAAGTTAGTGGACAAGCTGTGGGAGGGCTGACCGAGCCCAGTTAGTTCACCATTATATCACATTCCATGATGAAATTTACATGGCAATCAATCAGCTACTGCATTTATTTCACCAATGGCTGGAGTTATACACTGTGGTGGGCACCAAACATTCAGGGATAGGGAGAGCACAGTCCTGCCCATCCCAGAGCACCATGCCTGGGATCAAGTGTTCTGCAGAGGGTCAAGCTGGGAGCATCCATGAACCACTGCATACATGTGACTTGGACTTTGAGGAATCAGGGGGAGAGGAATGGGAGATTGGATGATGCAGATGTGGTGTTTTTGTTTTTGTTTTTGTTGTTTTGACAGAGGAAGAAAGAGCAAGCATTCTAGAGGAAACAACATGAGCAAAGCCACGGAGATACAAAGCAGCCAGGCCAGGGTGGGAATCGACCATCCACCTTGTGGGTAGAAACAGACCACACAACGAGGAAGCAGGGGCAGGAGGACTAGCAAAGGTCACCTCACAGGGCTTGGGACTTTGTGGGTTTGTTTTTTCGTTTTTTCTAAGACTAAGATGGACTGCATCCCTGAGGACACAGAGGTGCTACTAAATGAGCTGAAGTGCAGAGTCCCGTGGTCAGGCTTGCTCTTTGCACTCCGGAGGCTGAGAGGAGGATGGACTAGGAGGGGCCAAGTCTGAAGGCAGAGAAACCAGCTTCGAGACTGGCTGCCAGGGACCCGAATGTCATGCATCTGCCACACCAAGAGAAATCCCCAGGGGCAACAGGAATTGAGGGAATTCAGATGCTCTGAAGTCAGAATTCTCCCATCAACCAGCTACAGAAGCACATGCTGTGACTGTGGGACAGTCACTTGACTTCTCTGGGCTTCTATGTCCATATTTCAGGCCTGGCTCATCTCTACCCTCTCCTCCAGTTTGAAGTCTTCTACATCTATAATCCTGATTTAGGAAATCCCTCTTCGAACTGCGAAACTGGGATGTACATAGTGCGCGCGTGCACATACACACACGCACACACACACGCACACACACACAATTTCCAAGCCATTCAAGTCTCTTTTGATACTTTTATTCAAGATTTGCCTTCCCATGAGACACTCCATGCTGTCAGTCTGTAATTAGACTTTCTCCCTGCTCAGAAAGCCAGACTGTGTGGTGCGAGAGACGGAGCCGGAGCCGGATTAGCCCACTGTAAACAAATTTGGTCAGTCCCCTTCTTGCCAGTCTCGGTTCCAGTTGAGTGGATTTCAGCAGCTCCTGGGTGAATGTTAATGCCTCCTACGTACACAGTTGCAAGACAAACAATAACCGTGCGTGTGTGCCTCCCTTTCTTGACAATGTCCTGGATTCTGTTTTTCCAGCATCTTTGTGATTCAGCGCAGGGGCACTGGGGGAAGGTGTTGCAGCCCCGGGAGACAGTGCATGGAGACTGGAAGGAGCTTAAGACAGCCGGTGGGGTGCCTGGGTTTCAAGGCAAACTCGGCCACTAATTTTCTTTATAATCTTGCAAAAGTCACTTCAGCTGTCTGAGCCTTGGGTATCTTGACTGTAAAATGAGACTAAGAATACTCGCCTCGCAGGCATGCTGCAGAGAGTAATTGAGGTAATGTACGTGAGAGCCTGCGGAAAGCCAGTGACTAAGGGCCCGCAACAGGGATCACAGGCTCAGCCCTCCATCCAAAGGACCAGGGAGACAGGGCAGCTTAAAAATTTTCGTCCACATCAGAGTCCTAGAAAACAGAAGCAGTACAGATGCCCATGAACTTCCCTGTGATGAAAATTGCCCTGAAATTAGATGCAGTTTATATGGGCGGGAAAAAAAAGTACTAACGTTATTGAACACAGGAGCTCCTCCTGCAGTCCTGTGGTAGCTTCAGATGGGAATTCTTATACTCAGCCCATCTATGAGGAAGCTGAGGCCCAAAGAAAGAAAGGAGAGGGAAAGGGGATTCCAGGCTAAGTTAGTCTGACTTCAAAATCTGCCAAAGGCCCCTGTCTTTGGATTATAGAAGATTAATATTTAAATTAGTATTAGATGGGGACAAATATGTAGTAGGTTATAAAGAAAACAAATAATACATTCAGGGGAGCACTACTAATCTTTTCAGGAAGGCATCAAGGAGATCAAAGCTCTATCGTAAACCAAAAAACATCACGTACTTCTCGCAATATCCCTGGCACCCGAAACACTGCCAGGGACAGAGCAGGCACTCAATAAATATGTGTCAAATGAATGAATTAAACTTACAAGGCTCATAATCAGCACTGTTGCTTTGCTGGCTGATCACAAATAGTAAGAAAAAAGAAAACCCTTCACATCAATTGTCCAAGGAATTTGTACACATTTGTTGTAGGAATTATTTCCATCTCTTCTGCTGTGTAACACACCACGCCAAGCTTGGCGGCTGGGAACAACATTGATTTATTATTTCTCAAGATTCTGTGGAAGGTTGTTTATGGGGCTGCACTCAGCTGAGAGCTCATCTGGGGTGGAATGTGCAGCCGTGCCTCCCTCTTCCAGGGTGTCTCTCCCCATGGCCTCTTTTCGTCCAGACCTCTGGCTTTGACTTCTCGTCAGCACAGCAGCTGATTCCCCAAAGGGCATTCTTCTGTTGACATCACACTTACTGAAACCCCAGCCAGTGGCCAAAGCCAGTTGCATGGCTCAGCCCAGGATCAATGTAGAAAGGGACCATAGAAGGGCATGAATATCAAAAAATACGGTTCATCAAGGCTAGATGACCACATCAATCGTCATGAACAACAGGTAATAATGAATTAATTTATGCAAAGCACTTAGAAAGGTGCCCAGCACTTAGTTGGTACTACTTAAGTCCCAACTTAAGAACAAGTAATAGCTAATTATTGCTAATAGCTAATTATAGCATATTAGCATATGATTATCATAATTATTATTAAGTTCCTTGCTGCAACCGCGTTTTATTATATTAACTATAAAATGAGAAGCTCAGTCTCGGGAAGTTCTATGCAGCCCTCAAGCCCTGAGCGCATTATCCCTCCATATCATCACTGTACAATCACAATAGCATATGCCATTGTGTTTGAGTAGCTGATTTAGCAGCAAAATATGAAGGTGATTCCTTTTCTTCCTTGTTTTACTCAACTTCTGCATTGCTGTGACCAAAATACCTGACAAAGATAATGTAGAGAAGGAAAAGTTTATTTTGGCTCACGGTTTCAGAGGTCTCATTCCATAGATGGCCGATTCCCAGCTCTAGGACCAAGGTGAGGGAGCACATCAGGGCAAAAGGGTGTGGCAGAGGAAATCGGCTGAGGACATGGCACCAGGAAACAGAGTTCCACTTACAAGTGATAAAATAATACTCCAAAGGCATGCGCCCAGAGACCTACCTCCTCCAACCATACCCTACCTGCCTGTGGTTACCACTGGGTTAGTCCATATCAGTGGATTAAGCCATTGGTTAGGTTATACCTCTCATAACTCAATCATTTCACCTCTGAACATTTCTGCATTGTCTCACACATGAGCTCTGGGGGGACACCTCATATCTAAACCAAAATACACCTCTTCCTCTACTCATTTCTTTTTACTGTTACCATGAACTTGGATATGTATACTTTTGGCTCATTTCTGGAAGTGACACTGGAACCTAAAGGAGGTTTTCCTTATTCCTGAAGAAACTGTGTGCTCCACAAGCATTTTTCTATGCCCCTCCTGGTCATCTCTTTCCCCCCTTCCAGAGCTGCATTTGGAGATGAACATAGGATCCAGTTCTAGCAGATGAGATGCAGAGGGAGATCTGCTGCATAATTTCTGGAGAAGACTATCCATTTTGATGAAAAGAAAGAGATGTTCAAAGAGAATCCTCATCACCCTTTATGCTTTGGGACATAGTTGTATGAGAGCATGATCCTTGGAGATGCTTCTTTGTGCCTCCATTATCATCTTCAAGAGAATATGCCCAGGTAGCTCTCTATTCCCAGAGGAAAAGACACATAGAATGAACAGTCCAGCAAACCTGCACACCTGCAGCTAGAAATAGTCTTACTTGATCAATTCTAATCTCATCCACTGGCTCTACAGCTTTCATAGCTTGAAGCTGAGTTACTCAGCTGACCACAGATCTGAGGGGAAGAATGTGGCTTAAACCCCTGAGCTTTGGGGTAGTTAATGAAATAGCATTGTGACAATAGCTAGCCAAGACAGCATCTTATTCCCTAGTCAGCTGGCCTTGGAGCTGCAGAATGTGAGGTCTCAGCCAAAGACCACCCTGATATGGAGAGGAACATAGTAAGAAGTCCCTCAAAGAGGTGCCTTTGTCTTTGGGAACTAATGAAAACACAAAGTCTGTGTTCTACTTCTCTTCTGGCTTCTGAAGGCAGGAGACTTGCTGGAGTAGCCATTCACATGAGCTTATGGAAAGACCATGGAGAACCATAGGGAGGAGATGAGAGTACTGGATTGAATCTATCCTTAGTGCTAAAAGTGACCCCAAAGCTATGGAATTACTAATATCATATGGGAAAATAGATTTAGGCAGAGCTTAGCTGAAGGCAGTACCTAGAAAATAAATGAAACCATACCTGGTTGGTACCCTCCAGTTTGATCTGTTCAGTAAGCACCCCTTGTATTTCTCTCTGCCTGAAAATATTCAGTGCCACCTTTGAAGAGGAGATTTCCTTGTGCACCCTCACCTGGATCATATACAAAACTCTGGGCCCTGGGCTCCCTATGGCTCCCTTTCTTTTTATATTTTACTTCCTCACTTTGTGCCAATAAATTATTTATATATCTGGCTCTTGCAGGAGAAATCTTTCCAGTGCTATTTGTATAATAATTTAAACCTGCTTGTCTCCAAGCTTATAGAAACAGTCAAGGATTGTTAGTCAAGTGTAATTAACACTATTATTGCTAAAATTAAAATTGTTCATGGCAGCCGCAATAGCAAGTAAGGTTTCCTGAACACTTTCTACATGCCCAGCCCTGTGGAAGTGTTCTGTATGCAATTTATCCAATCCTCATAGCAGCTGAAGAGGTGGATATTATTGTCCCATAAATAATAGAGCAACATCTGTTTGGCACTCCCTCTTAGTCAGGCATTGACATGAGCTCTTTCTGCCTTAAACTTCTAAAACAACTGCATCCACTTGAACGATTATTTTCCCATTTATCAGGTGAGAAAACTGAGGATCCAGTGGGCATGAAGACTTTCCCATGCCACAAGAGTAATGTTATCTGTATTTGAACTCAGGTCTGTTCGCCTCTGAGTCTATGTTCATTCTGCTTCATAATTGACTCTCAGAAACAGAAACAACACTGACACCCCTGCCACTATAAGCTTTTGGCTGCAACATGGATTGGTCTGACTGTCTTTTCTAGAAGTCTTCCTTAGCACCAAAATGCTGGGTTGCTATAATTGGATATAATCCCATGTCGATGAAATCTGGGGACTTCAGGGCAAAAGGAAAAGAAAAGCTTCATGATGTCTGGCTAATGTCTAACTGTGGCTCCTTTTCCCAGCTTCTGCTACAGAGACAAGCTATCACCCACCACCCCAGAGGCTCCATGCCCACTGGTGCTGGGTCCTCGATTGGGGAGCAGCCAGTGGGTTTTCACAAGAGAAACCAACACACATATTATTCTTTCCCCAAACTTTATAGCTTGTATACTTTGAGTCTTGCATTCACTGAAAAATAAATATCACTCTACTCAATTCATTTACATACTGGAGATGTAGAATATGCCAGGCGCCTGGGTGGGCAGTTTCAAATATAAGACTTCATTTAAATCTCACAAGTCCTGCAAAACAGGGATTAGTATCTTGTTCTAAGGGTAAGGGGATTGAGGTCCTGAGTTATGCAATGATATATTCACTGTCACCCACAGAGTCATGGGGTATAGTCAAGGTTTTTAGTGCAGATTATTTAGGTCAAAGCTCATGCTCAGTCCACAGGACCAGGCTGCTGCCAGAAATCCCCCAGGCTCCGACACAGTCACCTGGCCTCTGCTGAATGCCACTACTCTACAGGGTTGAGTCTCTCTGATCTATGGGATGTGGAGGCCAATGACTTATCTGTCTTTTTACTTCACAAGATTTCTGATCAAGAAAAGAGCTTTATCTGAGGAATTGCACTCTAGGAGCCTCATGGACATCTTGACCTGATCTCATGACAAGATCCTGGACCTTGAATCTGAACCTACCACCATTATGGGATAAGGCTTGTGGGGTTTGGGAACCAGCAAGTATGGCTGGCTGCATGTGAAATAAGTGTAAATACTCTGTGGCCAGAGGGCAGACTAGCATGGTGCTTTTAAAACATTATGCCCAAACTCATTGCTGCTCCTCCCCACAATATCCCCTATCCTGGAGACTTCTCAGCCTATAACATGAGGCAGAGGCGACACAGTACCAATTTCCAAGTTTAGGTCAAGCTATACCAGATAGCTTCTACTTTCTTTTGAGACACCCAGTCTTCTAACACAGACATCAAACTCTGAGGAGGCTTAAGACACACCATGGAGAGTCTCTGTGAAAAGGAAATGACAGGCAGCTTTGCTAGCCATCAGAAGGAGCCATTTTGGAACAGGGTCCCCAGGGGATCCCCCCAAGCCAATGCTGCATAGGACAAGGATAGGATGACACCACTGAGCCCCAACCAGTTTGCAGCTTCATGAGAAAAATAAATGGTTGACTGACTTTTAAACCACTATGTTCTGGGAAGGTTAGTTATACCACAATATATGATCAAAAGACAGGTCGGCCTAACAGCTGCAGAGTCAGGACCATATGGCAAGGTCATGATATTGACCACCATTCTGGGGTTTTTACAGCAATCACTTAAACAGATGAAGAAACTGAGGCTCAGAAAAGATAACTGACTTACACCAAACCCTATACCTAGCAAATGGACCAGCATGGATCTGAATTCAATCTGGTCCAGCTCCACCCTCTAAACCACTGGACAGTCAGACAGATGCTACCTCTCTCCAGCTACTGGCTTGCTACCTGTTGACCTGCTTCTAGTGGGAGTCTGAATGGACTGTTCAAGTACAAAGCAGTAAATACCAAGTACTGGCTCATTTTGATCTTAGAAGGAATGATATGCATATGGAAATGAACACATGCAGGTATAAATTCTAGATGCCATTCCAGGGACTAGGGCAGTACTGAATCACTGGAGTGACCTGCTGGCTCTGCCAAGGTAGGCTCACCTCTTAACTTTCCTGAGCCTTAGTTTCTATAGATGAGGACAAAGCTACCTGCTTCATAGAATTATTATAGGAATCTGCTGAAAATTTGAAATGTAAATGACTTAACACAGTACCTAGTGCACACTAGATCCTCTGTAAATTGAGGGTCCTTGCTATTCTGGGTTTAGGTTCAGGAAAGTTCTCTTTGCCCATTCCTCCTGGCCCCAGCAGAGAGAGTTCCACAGGGTCACAATGGAATAGATACATTCCATCTTGGTGCATCATTTATTTTTTCCCTCCCCCAAAAGATCGAGCCTTTTTTGCCTCGTCTCCTCCAGCCCCTCTGGACAAGAATGAAGCTCATACGCAGCCGCTAAGCTTTGCTCACAAATTCCCCCGTCACGACTGACTGAGCCCTGACACCGGAAAGAAACATTCCGTTGAATCATGTAAATCCCCACTCATCTCCAAATTGGGTGCTGGAGTGCCTCGGGGAAGTGATTTTACAACCTCACTGACTTCAGCCAAGGTAGGCTCCAATTGCTCTCACAAGATAATTCAGCCTGCGCCTGGCAGCAAAACCAAGCAGGGGCTCCCTCCCTCCTGACTAGAGAAATGGCCCCTTGGCCTGAAGGGGAACAGTCTCTTCCCCTGGAAAGAAGTCTTAAGCCATCTGCCTCCTGCAGCCCTCCCTGGACAGCAGAGCAGGTAGAGATCAGTACAGTGTCCCTGGAACAAAGGACCTCAGATAGGAGAGGGAGGGGTGTCATGAGAGGTGGTGGCTGCAATAGGAGGTCAGGGTTGCCAGGGCTTCCCCTCCTACCCTCTGGATTTCAAAGGCAGGGTTATGCTATGATGGACTGAGCCGTCCTCATGTCTTCACGCTAGAAAACGCTTTCTAGCCTGCTGTGCCCCTGAGGAGAGCTGTTATCTGCTCTTGTACCACTGCCTTTTTAAAAAATTTATTTTCAAATCTGGGTCTTGCAATAGATTATCCAACCCACAGCCAACTGAGCTGCATGATGCATGAAGCCTCAGCCTCTGTCTGGGTAGCACAGCTCTATGTACCTAAGATGCTGTGACCACCTGGTCATGGGTGGCACACTTTCCCACATTGCCCTGACAGATGATGCACAGTTGCTAGGTGGCAGAATTAGAATTCTAGTTCTGCCATTAGGGACCATTGCTAAATGGTCTGAGGAAGGTTCTCAGATGGTTGTCCCGACCACAGAAGCCTACTCCCATACCAGGTGAGTGACAGCCTTAGCTTTCCTAGCCATGCTTAGCTGGACTCCTCTCAGGGCCTCCATCCACAGCTCACCTCTACCCTGTCCTGAGTCAATTTGTTGCTGGCCAGAGTCCTGCTCTGTCCTCACCAGCAAATTACTCATGTTTATTCTGGGCCAGGTCATTAACATAACATTAACATAACATTTTCTCATTGCCCAGCATGCCTTGCAGCCCTCAGCTCACTCTCTGATGTGCGCGGGGACTGTCGGCCTCACTAAACCAAAATTCCTACCGTTTGGGCCTGGGCCATATTTCCCCTGCTGTTAGAGTCCTGCTGTCAGAGCTAGAGCAGATCAGCAGAAAATTTTTAAAGAGAACTGAGCCAGGCTAGAGACTCCCAGGGAAGTCCAGGAGACCAGAATCAGCATGTGCTCATACATCATCTACAATGTCTTCATGAAGAGCAAAAAGAATGATTTACAGTGTTTTCCTTGTCCAATGGTGGAGTCCAGTCAGCAGCCTCTACCAGTCAGTCTTTTATCTCTGAAGGAAACTCCCCTACCCACTCTGCACCGCCCCCCTGACCCGGCCACCATGTTTAGCATGTGAATCCACCCATCCTGGCAGCCCCTCCATTACATGAGGGGAACACACCTGTCAAAGGCCAGTTATGATGTGGGCACACATAGAAAGCTCTGCCCAAAGAGGGGCAAGCTGGTCAGATTTTCACTCCAAGGAATCTGAACTAGAAGATACAAGGAGACTCGCAGTTATTAGTAACAGAAAGTGAGACAGACTGGATGCTCAGAGGAAGGTGGTGAGGTAGGACAGAGACCTGGAATAAATTGATGTGTGCAAACACAATTATGGCCATGTGGGAACCTGAGTAATAAGAGCTCTGAGGAAGACCAGAGGCATTTTAGGAAGCAAACTGTTGGCAGAAAGAGAGGCAGAGAGAAGCCAATATTGAGATACAGATCAGCTGTGCTAATGGCAGACAAGTGGGATGCAAACCCAGCAAACCCTGCAGTTCAGGTTTCTGGAGGTCCCCTGCATGCCGGTAGCTTGGTGGGAGGGCCAGCAGCAGAGGGTGCCTTGGATTCTCGGGACCTCCCCTTCCCCCTCATCACCATGAGCATCTGCATGACCACCCCTCTGCTCCTGATGCTGTCTAAGTCTCTTCATTACAACCAAGAGAAGGCTGCAAAACTCCAACCTCCACACAACTTGTATTTGTTCAAGGTAATTGGTTTATTGGTATTTCATAGACTCTGAACTGAACAGATACTTTATCTGCAGGCAAGTAGAAAACAAGGGGCCACATTTGTGTCCTATCAATGATCAAGTGGAAACGTTACAGTGCTAGGCAGCTTCCTTTGTTTGATCTTCTCTTCCCATTTGTGCCATTGTTGCCATAATTTTTAAATTCCACTTTTAGCTTTTCTGATTTGATACATTATTAAAGCTCCTTTCTAAAACAAGATAATAAATAAATAAGCACAGAGATGATGTAAAAGTCCAGGCCCTAGTGAAAAAACAACCCCCCCCATGTAGCCCAAAAGGAGATATTTTAATGATAGGAACTCTCATGGACCTTGGAGCAGGGTTGAGAAAATTGACAAGGGAGGACAAGACACCCAGGGAACAAACAGAAAGAGCAGGAAGCACTTACCACCCAGGAGGTCACCGGAACCAGGTGAGGAGCGGGTATTCCTAGAGCCCAGGGGGTCTGGGCCAGGAGGAAGGTATGGAAAGGACACAGGCATGGCCTGAGCCCCAAAGCAGGGAGATGCCTGGGAGGAGAAACCCTGATTTCCTTCTCATCTCACCTGGAGGCCTCCTGCTGGAGCATCCCAACCTGAGCCTGGCAGCCCGGTCCAAACAGTACAGTCCATATGAGTCAGTCTCCCAGGTATGTGATGATATTCAGAACATACACAGAGCTCAATAAGAAACAGCTGAGGAAGTACAGGGTGGGGTGGAGAGGAAAACTGGGAATAAGCAGTAGAGATGAGCATGAGGTCTTGGGTTTGAACATCGTCACCTAGAGGGAAATGAGACCTTATCAAAGAAAGCTGATATTTATTGAACACCTGTGATACGCTGGGTCCTCAGGTATACCATCTCCTTTCATCTTTATGTTCATTCTGTGAGAGAGGAAGTGTAGGCACTGAAGATCAGAGAGGGTGAGTCATTTGCCCACTCAACTGTGGCCAAGATGTAGGGCTGTTTTTCTGGAGCCAATGACCACACTTATCCCATGACGCCATGCTGCTGCTTAGCCAAAGAGCGCTGTTCCTGCAAGTGAGTGGAAAGGGCAGGGGGGGTCTTTGAAGACAACATTTCATTTATTAAAGCAGGGGCCCTTCTAAGCTCCATCACAGTGCATTCCTATGGAGTTGGAAATGATACAAATATACTTCCTAAAATAATCCTGTAATGCTCATTATTCAATTGTTTGGACAAGATTATTCTGACTCCCTTGTGCTGTGGGAAAAATAAGGATTTATGCACACTACAATCTCGCACACACCCTCCAGTCATTTCCCCACTGCCTTCAGGGCAAATGTCTCATGCCCACCAGGGCCAGAATTCACCTCTTCTGATTTGGATTTTAAAGACAGATTTACACAGGATAACAATTTTTTTTTTTTTTTTGTAGTTTCCTTCAGTTTCCCATTGTTTGAGTCATAGCCGTGGAATAAATTGAATCTTTTTCTAACATAGAATATATTACTCTTGAAATAGTAGGAAATGTTGATAATTGCCTTTTATTGGACTCACAAATAATTTATAAGTTGGCACTTTTTTAAAAAAAAAAGAAAAGAAAGAAAAGGAAAGTATCATAGTATTTTATTTCTTTGGTTTCTTCCTTGAGGCTAGAAGCAGCCTCTAAAAATAGCTGCCTGGGCAGAGATGGGCCTAGTGCTCCCCCTGGTGGCCATGGTACAGGGTTGCGAGCTCAGTAAATTTATCCCAAGCTGCAGACCCTGCATTTGAATAATTCTTTCTCCCCTAAGTACACAGAGAAATTTGATTTATTCTTCCCAGTCATGCCAGCATTACAGAGCACTTCTCCTTATAAAGTCCATCTGCTTCGAGGGTAAGTAAATGATCAATCCCCCATATACATTATCATACGGAGAACATTTCTGTAAGGTAGTAGCAGCTTCTGTGGTTCTAACAAATGTCAGGGAGGCTGGGAGTTTCTTCTTTAGGAGATGCTGAAGAAAGAAATACAACTGACCTTTAGGTGAGCAGGACAACTATTTATTAAGGGGATTGATTAAATGTGAATGTATATGGGGGTGTTGTTGGAAGGGGAAGAAGGAGAAATAGATGAAGTTAGAGAATAATATGCTTGCCTTAGAATCCTGGATCCATATACAACCTGCAGTAGGCAGGATCCTGAGTTGGCCCTCCACAGGGCAGTGGAGAGAGGCTCTCACTACTCTCCTGGGCACATAGAAAACCGTATTTCCCAAACTTCCTTGCAGCTAGGTTGGAGTTACGTGACTGAGTTCCAGCCAATGGGCAAGAGAAATACAGCATTTCTAGGTCTCAACCCTCCAGCATCACTAGTTTTACACACTCTCCGGCTCCACATCCTACACCAGTGGAGAAGAAATCTTCTAAGATATCAGGTTCACAGGAAAAAAAGAGAGTTAAGTCCATGAGACATCACTTAAAGGACACTCATGCAGGAGAGCCACCGGATTTTCATCAAACCCAGCATACTTGCTTAGGTGTGCTGATGCTCTGCGATCTGGGGGTTATTTACTAGAGCAGTCATCAAGGTCAGTTATTCTATTAAATCAAGTCATTTCATCTCTCTGAGCCACAGTTTCCTCATCTAAAACTAGAGTTAATGTAGGAAAATTCAATGATACAAAGTATGTGATAATATTCAGAACATACTCAGGGTTCAATAAATGTTAGTTAAAAAGCTATCGTGGGGCTGGGGATGTGGCTCAAGCGGTAATGCACTCACCTGGCATGCACAGGGCTCTGGGTTCGATCCTCAGCACCACATAAAAATAAAGATGTTGTATCCACAGAAAAATTAAAAAATAGATATTAAAAAACTCTCTCTCAAAAAAAAAAAGCTATTGTGCACTGGGCTTGGTGGTATACACCTGTAATCCGAGCAGCTCCTGAGGCTAAGACGGGGCGATCACAAGTTCAAAAAGACCAGCCTCAGCAGCTTAGCAAGGGTCTAGAGAACTTAGTGAGACCCTGTCTCAAAATAAAATATATTTTAAAAAGCTGGGGATGTGGCTCAGTGGTTAAACACCTCGAGTTCAATCCTCAGTACCAATAAGTAAATAAAAATAAAGCTATTGTGCTTCACATAAACAAAATGTTCACTCTGGGAAGTTAGTTCTGTTGTTATTACTAATATCCAACTCAAGCTGGCAAAGGAAAAGGGAATTTTACTGGCTCTCATAGCTAGAAACTCCAAGTGTAGATTAAGCCTTAGGGCTTGTTTAATCCCTCCAGCAACTCAAGGATCACCTTTCTTCTGCCTGGTAAGCTTCGTTCTAAGGTCTCCCCTGATGGTCATTGACAGCTGCTGCTGCTGTTGCAAGAATAGTTCCAAGTCAGGTTTCTTGGGGGTGGTAAATTTTGTTTTTTGTTTTGTTTTGTTTTTGCAGTACTGGAGATGGAACCTGGGACCTCCTGCATCCAAGGCAGACACTCTACCACTGATCTGCATCCCCAACCCCCAAGTCAGTTTTGAGAGCAGGAGGAAACCTCCTCCCAGGATTCTAAGAGAGAATCCCTGATTTCTCTAATTGGATTGGCTTAGGTCACAAGCTGAACCAATCATTTTGTTGAGGAGAGCATATGCTGATGAACTGTCAATCATCTGGAAGTAGGGATGGGATCAGTTTTTCTTAAATCACATAGAATCATGGAAGAAAAATGAGTGCACATATTTTAAAGAGGAATAGGTGTGGGTTGAGTGGAAGGAGGAGGGTATTAGACAGAAAAAACGGGGAACAGATAGGCTATCAAAAATGTGTAGTGGGGGCTGGGGATGTGGCTCAAGCGGTAGCGTGCTCGCCTGGCATGCGTGCGGCCCCGGTTCGATCCTGAGCACCACATACAAAACACAAAGATGTTGTGCCCGCCGATAACTAGAAAATAAATACTAAAAATTCTCTCTCTCTACCTCTCTCTCTCTTTAAAAAAAAATGTGTAGTGATTGGTATATTTATTTCCCTTAAAGCGAGAATAGGGGTACATAGTGAATGTTATTTTGTGTTCACTGAAAATAACCTTTAAGAAATCTGTTAGTTAATTGGATATTATGATTTTCAACTTCTTAACCTATGATGAGGAATTTCCTGAAATATTCTCAGGTACTGACTTCTAGAAATATGCTCAGATATTGGCCTCCTGACTATCTTGATAGTGCACTCAAATTTTTTAAAAAATTCTCATAAGAATAAGTTACTTTTTTGCTCTTCTGCTTTCCTTTCTTTTCTTTTTTCTCTGTACTTCCTTTGATTTTGTGCAAGTGTTTTAGAGGATATATGGTGCTATACAAATAGGTGAGGTTGGTCTGTTCTTGCTAAGATAAATCAAATGACACTTAATCATAAAAGAATAAGACTGATTTTTAAACAGACTACTTAGATGTTGGAACGAGTGCTGCTCTTCTGAGCAGTCACCTAGAGAGGTGATCTTCGTATTCCAATGAATATTTGAGTCACAGTTCAGATCATATTAATTATACCTCAATTTATACTCAGGAAAAGCTGTAGTTTCTTGATAGACCACACTGTGCATCTGATTTGATTTCTAGTCCCCTGTAAGGTTTTCATAAAAAAAAAAATGAATCTATCCTCTAAAGCAAAGATTTGTCTTTTTAAATAACATATCTTAGGATGGGAAGGCAATTCTCCATGGAGAATTACAAAAATATTTTGGATCCTGGCATTAGAATAAATGTTTAAGTGTGCACACATGGGAAGATGCATGTTCAATTTGTTTAATAGAAGAAGAGGAGGGAGAATAAGGAAAGAGAAGAAGATAGGAAGGAGGCAGGATATTGGGCTCTCTCTCCACCTCTAAGATACTCTGAATAGCCTTTTCATCATCCAGGAGCAAAATCCGTCCCTCTCCCGGCCTCCAGGCTAAACCTGAACTCCTCCTGTACCATTCAGGGCCCCTACACAGCCTACTCTTGCCTTCTTTGTGATGGCTTTCCTGATCCTCCAGCCTTGCCCTCTTGCCAGACTAAAGCTCTCTGTGTGCCTAGTAAAGACAGGAGCCAAGGTATTTCTCCTCTTCTCTGCAAGCTTCAGGAGGTACATATTCCAGGGGCCATTTTTCTCCTCTTGTGATCCTGGCTTCCTCTGAGTGATTCCAACTCCTGGGGCCTCAATACCACTTCCTCTCTGTGTCCCTCCAGCCTTAAGGGTTCCCAGCTGTTGCTAACCTCCAAGTTCCTCACCACTCTCCTTGTGTGACCAGTTCTCTGTACTGAATTTCCCATTTCCAATGTTTAGTTTTTCTCATTGGACCCTGATAGATACATCAGCTCATCTCTATCCAGCAGTACTGAGAAAGTTTGGTTTAATGATAAAACGATGAATGGATGGATGACAATCATGCTTACTTAGCACGAATGATTTTTATATTTATACTTCCCGAGACACTTTTATGGCGCCTCTGAAAATAGCTTTCTTGAACTCTACCCACTTGTCCTAGATGGATGCCCCTCCCCCAACTGCCTTTCTCAAGTTGACCCACACTGCAGTCCTGCTTGGCAGCTGCATTGCTGACAGATGGCAAAGACAATGACTATAGAGTGAGATCAAGACTGAAACCAAATGCAGAATCAAAAACTCCCAGGCTGTTGGCTGGGCCCTTAGGACAATGGTGAAGGATGCATTTTTCTTCTACTCTTCAGGTCTGATATGGGACATGAGCCAGAAGGAAGCCATTTTACAGTGATTCTCAGAGTCCAGTGCAATTTGTAGATGAAGAGAAGATTCATATTCCTGCCCGAACTGGAAGGTTTGAGTATTAGGCTGGTGGCTAAAACGCTCCCGTGTGTATGAGGCCAGCATGTAACAGGATGGTCTCCTCGTTGCTGCCCAGGGCATTGTTATATTTCCAAGGTCTGGAGACACAATGACGAGAAACCAGGTATTTGGACAGGATCCAGGAGTGGCCAGAGGTGATCAATCCTGCTCCACTGAAGAGGGTGATGGGACCCACCTTCCTGCCCTTCCTGCCCCCCACACAGCTCTCAAATCACATTGGTCCTGGAACACTCTATAAATGAGGCTGGCTATGAACTGAGAAGCAGCTTAGCCCTAAAATGAGAAAGGTAATACAACTTATGAATTCTCTCCTGAGAGGTAACATAATTAGGTTACATATTTACAGTCACATATTGTAGCCTTAGCACTGAAGTGGGGACAGAAGACAAACACAAGAAGTAATTCCTGTTCTTGAAGACCCTACTGCCTACCTAGGGGAGACAGGCACAGACACAGAGGGTAAAGGCAGGTCAGTGGGCTAGTCGGTGGGCTGAACTGGAGCCTAGATGTTCCCTGTGTGGCCAGCATGCCGCAGTTAAGAACAGGTGCTCTGGGGGGAGGCTGATCAGGGTTAACTACAGGCCTAACGCTGCTCAGCTTGGTCCCTGGTATGCCTTTCAGCTCCCTGAGTCTTGGCTTTCTCATCTGTAAAGGGGGATTTTAGTGCCTACCTCATAATAGTTTTGAGCATAAAATGATAAAATGAGTTTATGCACAAAAAGTTCTTCAGATGTTATCTGATACAAGGCAAGCACAAGAACACTGGTGTGGTCACCAAGGCCACCCTCAGTGGTGGAAACAGCTTTATGAGAATGTCCAAGGTTTCTATTTGGGAACCTGGATGATTTTGATGCCACTTAGGGCAGGGGATCGGGTCACGGGTTACATCATGGCCTTGTTGAACCTGAGATGTCTGTGGAACACCCAAGTGAGAAACCCAGTGGTGCACAACACCCAGGACAGTGCCCAGCTCAACACACTGAGGTGTTCAATAAATATCTGTTGAAGGAATGGGTCTGGGACCCAGGAGAGACCTGGACTTCTTGATCACCTTCTGCAAAGTGTGGGCCTTTGTTGTTTTATTCCCTGGTATTTTCCTATACAACAATCAAGGGTATGAGCACTGCCCTAATGATTCACCTGTTTCTTTAAAGCCTGATTCCCTTACTACATTGCAGGTTCTGTGGACCAGGACAGTGTGCTTTTTGTTCCTCTCCATGTGTCTTGACCTAACCCAGCCTACAGTGGAAATCAGGGAAATATTTGTGGAATGAATGAAGGGCTAGGAACGGGGACTTGGGCGTGGAGAGGATGTAGGCAGGAGCCAAGAGAGAGGAGGGGCAGTAGTGAACTGCGTGGCCCCAACCAGCAGGAGCCTCCGGGTTCAAAGTGACTTGTCTGCAACACTCTTCTCCAAACTTTCCAGCTGTCTCCTCCTCTCCCACATGCCACACCCCCCCAATCTGGCCCTTTCTCTGAGCTGCTGTTCCTTCATCTGTAAAATGGGGATTTATTATGTGTCCTGCCTCCTTTAGTAGGTGGCTGTGGGCATCCAATGAGGTGATTCAATTCAACAAATGTTTATATAGGTGATTAAATGCCACAGTGATAAATGCCTTTGAATAAATGTGCTAACCTCTGAGCTCAGTTCCACCTGGCTAATGTGCACGCAGATTATGCCACTGTGGCTTGAAGCAGCCTCCTCTGTTCTGAGAGGCAGTAGGAAACAAGATCTCATTGATACATGCCACCTCTCTTCCCCAGGAGCCCTTAATTTCAGTGACAATAGACTTGCATCTTGCAATCTGAATCAGGGCCAGACAGTCTGTCCCATCCAACCTCCATATTCAGAATGAGTTGATGGAGATCTGACACATGGACCATGGTGGAGGGGCCTGGCCGCACCCTACCTCCCCACAAGCTGTTGCACTCACTGAGTCTTGGCAGGGTGGAGCCTGAGCTGATGGCCACGATGAGCATGGCTAGTGAGCAGGCAAAATGGACATGAACTTGGGAAGGATGCTCACCTCCTAGGACTGCTATCAGGATGACAAAGGTTCACAAACAGAGACTCCTGAAAGCAGAAGCTGTGCCTTTATCACCTCTGTGGAAGGCAGGACATTGCGCAAGCTGTGGTCTCTCTCTCGACTACCCCACCCTCAGTGTTAGGCCTGAGATTCAAGTCTTGTTAGCTCTGTGAAGCCTCCCTTCCCTCCCTAGGCAGAGACGTGGCTCCACCTCTATGGAACGGGAACCCAGGGAAATTCTCACTGTTGAGGGCTGTTAAGTGCCAACTGCTATGCATGATTCTTTATATATCTTCTACCATTTCACAGGCACAACCATCTGGGAGTTGAGGGTGTGAGCCCCATTTTGCAGATCTGAGGGTCAGCCACAAGTCACTAGGTGAAAGTGGTTGAGCTGAGACTGATCAAAAGTCAAATGCACAGTATTTCCACTTGTATTTCCAAACGTATTTGCACTTTGGCTGTGTTGCTAGCAGAGCGCAGCTTGTGTGGTTTTATCTGTTCACGAATGCTCCTCCAGAGCAAGGATCTTCTCCAATCCATCTCCCTGCCTGTCCCAGGCAGGTCTGGAGACTGCTGAGCACCAGGCCCAGGACTGTTCAGGCCCCAGCACAAGCTAACCAAGTAGACAGGGTGGCAGAGCCCTTGCCAGCAAGAGAGATCTGGTGTTAACCTTCTCACCCTGGTTGGTGTTCATTGTACTCTAGTCTGCTGTCACCAGGGTGTCACTGAGTTTCACCTGTCCCTTGGTCTTCACTGATCCTGGTTCCATTAACTAAGCATCTGCCTCTGTTCTTTATTTTCACTGTGTTTTTCTGTAGGGCTTTAACCCCCTAGTTGGCTGGTCTGGTGCTCTGAGACCTTTTCTGGGTACTGCAGTTTCTCTCTCTCCGGGTGTTGAAATCCATCCCTGAGATGCTGCCAATGAGTCTTCTCTAATTAGCTGTACCCATCCCTCTCTTAGAGTCACAGTGATGTCATCCCTGTGCTCTCCTGCACAGTCACCTGCTAGCTAGACCACTGTGGCTAATAGCACTTGACTAGACCTCAGTCAAACAGATCTGACATTGAAACCCAGTTCTGCTTCTTACAGGCTGCATGGTCTAGGGAAAAATTCTTAACACTTTACACGTCGATTTCTTCATCTATAAAATGAGGGTAATAATACATACCTCCTAAGAGTACTGAGAAAATTAATGGGACAATATAGGCAATGATCGTAGTGCCTACTATTATTCCCAATAGCCCAGATCATGTTGTTACAAATTGCAGCCTGACCTTCAATTCACTCCCCAAGGAGCTGGCTAAACCCACATCAAGATAAATTTCCTTATCTCCCAACCCAACTGTTTTCATTGTCTTTGCTTTTCCTACTATCCCACCATAATGTTTTACTATGTCTCAATAATGTACTGTAAGAAAATTGTATTAGTCAGAATAAGGTAGGATATGCCACAGTAACAAATGGGCCCAAGTTCTTGGTAACTTAATACAACAAAAATTTATTTGTATCACAATCTTGTGACTATTGGAAAGATTCTTCACTGGCTTTCTTAGAAGTAGGGACTCAGTAATGGAAGTCCCTTCAATTTTGTGATTTTCCTATCTTAAGCACATGATTTCGGACATTGTTACAAAAGGGGAAGAGAGAAAGTAAACAATTGACCAGTCTCACAGGTCACATTTGTATCTCTTAACCACATATTGACCAGGACCTATTCATGTGCTTAAGTATAACTGCAAGAAATGCTAGAAAGATAGTCTTCTCACATATCCAGGAAAAGGAATTCAAAATGAGATTTGGTGAACACAAAATATTTCCTCTGTCTACTTCCTTCCCATAATAGAATACCCTCCATAGTCCCAGACTCGTAGCCTGTGGAACTGCTCATTCATTGGCACTGCAGCTGTGCTGACCTTGGAGGACATTGCTTCCCCTTTATTTAACAGTCCATCCCAATATGAACCAAAGCTGCCTTCTTTTTCACTATGGCAGAGTTAAGATGAAATGTCTAACTACAGCAGATTTTACCAACACACCTGGGGGTGACACCTGGGGAATAAACAGCACACTATAGCTTGCCAGTTAACATTTTGAAAAAAATGGAGTTTGTGAATCTTCAGCTTGGGTCTTCCATACCTCTGCCCTGCTGCCACAGTTCAGAAGTCATCTGACCCTACCATCCAGGAATGCCTGCACACATATCCTACACCACAAATCATACTCATGGCACCCAAGAGAGAGCAGCTACAGAGAAGAGTTGTGCACATGAGTGTGGAGAGAAGCCATTGCCTCTCATCTCCTCACAGGGAAGAACCATGATGACTTTTAGACTCCACAGAGCTTTCTAATACATATGAAATTGGTTACCTAAATTATGATTCCTAAGTCACATGACTGATTGCTGTGGTTTGAAGGTTTGGGTCTCCTCCAAAATTTAGATTGAAACTTAATCCCCAATGCAACAGTATTAAGAGGTATTTTTGGAGGGGAATAGGCCATGAGGAATGGGATTAGTGCCTTATAACAGAACTGGAGGGAATTAGCTGGGCTTTTACCCTTCTGCCCTCTGCCATATGGTGATGAACACAGCTCTTATCACCTCAAAAGGATCATCTTGGAAGCACAGATTGGATTCTCATCAGCTACCCACTTGGGTCTCGATCTGAGCCCCATAAGTGAGCAATAAATTTATGCTATTTATAAGTTTCCTGGTTTAAGACATTTTGTTATAGCAGCATAAACAGACTAGGACACCAGCTGACCTGTATACATTGTGCAAAGACCTACCATGCCCACATCCTAGTTGTCTGAGCCTTTAAGCATTCTGATCACAGGGTATGATTATGCCTTGAAGTCCAGATTCAAGTAAATGAGACCCAAAGAGAGGCAGGGATTCCCTGCCTGAGTTTTCTATCCAAGGATCCACTTTTCTGGGTGAGGGAACACGTGAGTGGTTGATACTAGTAATGATTTCCCACTTCCAGGCAAGCCCCATCTCCTTGCCACAGGGGGGATGTTTCTCCTTTGATCTCAACAAGACAAGCATATCAGAAAACATCTTAATAATTCATCTGAGTAATGCATACAGAATGTAGCTGGCATCGGTGGAGGAAGAAGATTTCCTTACAAGAACCTAAGGGGTCACTGCATCCCTAGCTCTAAGCGGGACACCTGGTATAAAGTAGGGGGCTGAGATTCTTGTTAAAAGACTATTAAAAGAGGAGCAATTTGGCTTGGTCATGTTTGCTTAGCATTCTTCAAAAAAAAAGAGGTCTTACTACCTTATTATATATTATTATGATGTTTACTGAGATAAATAACTGAGATGTAAGCTTCCTTCAAGATGAAAGATAAACCAGGCGGATTACAAACTAGTAAAAAAGGAACTTTTTTGAACACTTTAACTTCCAAAATAATCCTAGGCATTTTATTCTTCAATATATTAGCATTAAATAATTGTATACCTTGTAGTAATGCACCCTGCATTTCTACACTGATCATCCATCCCTTCCTCCCTGCCCATCTGCCCCGTCCCCACTATTACTGTTAACCTCATTGTCCACTCCCTCAAGTCCTTTGGGGAATGCAATGGAGGGAAGAGCAATATATTCAAGCAGCCCCCAGCATTCAAATGAGGAATCACACTGTGCTCTCTGCATGAGCAGGTATTCGCCTCCTTGAGCCATCTTTTCGTCCCTTGCCAACTGGGGATAGCATCTCTTATCTCACAACTGTGTCCTGAGGAGTAGAAGAAAATATGTGCTAACTTGTGCAGCTTGTTCCACAATAGACTCCCGGTAAATTTGACTTCCTCTCCTCTTTCCTTTTCTCCCTTTTGAAGGTAGTCAGGATATAAATTATACATAAATAAATTACACGTTATGCTGGAAATCCTCAGACATAATTAATGTAACCAATAATAATTTTAATATTAATAGTAACTCCAGCAGCCGCATCCTAACTCTGACAATCCATCTACACGCTCCAGTTTCATCATCATACAACAGATGGTTCTCAAAGTTTGCCCTAGAGAGAGGTGAAAGCGTGTGATTTCCCATTTTCAGATTTTTTTTCCCCGACGCTTCTTTTTCTCATTACAGTATTCTGCTACAAACCATTACTTAGGGTACAGAGTGAAAGTAATGAATTTGCCAAGTAATGAAAGGCTGAGACAGGAAAGGAAACATGGAAAAGCTTCACACAGTATCTAAGATGGAAGGCAGTGTTTGGAAACATCAAGAATGTGCTAGAAATATGATTTCCGCCTACTCAGTGCCCTGAAGGATGGATGTGACCTTTTTGGAGATTACGGCATATCATTCCCATGCCCAGAAAGAACAAACTGAAGTCAAGGGGCTTAAAAGACCAAGAAGAGCCAGAAGATCTGAGCCCAACTTCAGGCTAAGTATCTACTGAGCCTTCTTGCAAACTATTTTCAAAATTTAATTTGAAAAAAAAATGCTTCAGAGAACCCTTCAAGCTCTCAAATTGGAAGTTTGTTGTTTGGTGTTTCTTGAAGATTTAAATAGAAACAAACAGCATGGCTGGGAGTGGGGGTTCTGAAACACAGCTGCTGGGTGGGAATGTGGGGGAATTGAGCTTCCTTATGGAGATGGGTCAGCTTGCACGGGGCCTCCGTCTTATCAACTAGAAAGTGAGGATCGTAATGGGGACCAAAGAAGGAAATATTTTCAAGGTTTAGGGCATTGCTTCTGACAGGCAATAAACAGGTATCCATCATCCATTCCTTGTCCATGATTAAATGGAGCTCATGGGGACAGTCACCTTGGCCTGTAGCTAGCAACAGATCACCAAAGCACCTGGTATGTAGTAAAACCTCATCCTTAATTGTAATGAAATATTCATCCCTAAATGTAGTGAGACCTGGTTAATTTCAGGTCAATTTCAAATTTCACATCCCAAATTCTCCCTGTAATGCCTGTACCCATATCTATATCTTGTGCTGTCACTCTCCCATGTAAGCACATGAGGGTTCTCTACCAAGCTGGTGGCTTGGACTTGCTAATCTCAGGATGGGGGCTCATAAGCAAAGTGAGATCATTGTCGGGAAATAAGACAATGCTATTTTGTTTTCGCATTCAGGTGTAGCATGTGCATTCTGACACGGATACAGCCACCAGTGATTGAGGGGACAGAGTGAAGGAAGAGAGGAACTGCCATTGTAGCTGCCCACGCAGTCCTGTGCTTCACACCAGGAGGCTCACACCACCATCAATCCTACACCAACACTGTCGGCCCTCTTATTATGTTTTGATGAAGATGAAGAGCACACATCTCAGAGGGGCATGTTGACTTTCTCAGGGTCCGCAGCATGTGGGCAAACTGAATTCAGCACCTAGAGAATGAGAAGAAAGACAACAGGGGGTGGTGGATGTTCCAAGCCATTGATCTTAAGCCCACTGGCAACACAGTCTCCACCTCTAACAGCTGCCAGTGATTAGTGCCTACTGTGTCCCAGGGCCTGCTACTGTAACTTAACCTCAACCAAAGCAAAACGCACACCTCCCAGCCCAGCCAGGTCCAGGGAGAGCCCTGCCATCCCTCATCCCTACCACCATGGCAGACTGGACTGGAGCCACTAGGGGGAGCCCTGGCATTAAGAGCAAGGGAAATGCATCCGCCCAACTACCCCTGCCTGGGGGCCTGAGAGCCTCCCCAGCAGCACAAGACTCACACATGTGCACAGAGACACAGTGAAAGCCAGAGTGCTGAGGGGAGGTTACAGAAGACCTGTGGTCACACTCCATGGAGGCTTGAGGAATGGGACCTGCACTGACTGTGAGCAGTGCGCACAGCTGTGTTGATCTGAGAGTCATAAAGCCAGTGTAGAGAAGAGGTGTGCTGTTTAATCAAATAGCACATCGTGGCTCAGAATACAATATATCAGCACAATCACACACAGGACGAGAGATCTTTGCTCAGAGAAGGTTTTATTTCACCATAAATGCATGTGTGTGTATGATGAGACATGAGGTAAAGGGTATATCTTACTGAGTCATTCATAAAGTTTAAAAGACACTGAGCTAAAAGCTTATGTAAAATCCACCCAACCAGGTCCTAAACCACAAGCTTTGACTTAGTGTCTTGTTGGGGACTCAAAGCCTGTATTTTTGATAGATTCCCATGTGACTCTGATGGCCAGACAGGTCTGGGACTGCTAAAGGAGGTGGGCGCCACTGGGGCTTTCTTGCCTGCCCCCAACCTCCTCTTCCCTGGTCAGGACAGGAGACACTCTGTAATTCAAGAATTTGGCTCAAACAAAGCAAGAAAAATCACACAGCTGCATGAAAGCAGGGCACAAGCCACCTGACCTGCTCTGCTTGTCCCCACCCCAGGACAGCTGGGAGCCCCCAAAGCTGGGAACTGAGGTTTGGTTTTCCATCACCAACTCTGTCGGAAAACAAACAAACCCAGAAGGCAAAGTCACTTTACAGTCAGCCAGATCAGGTTCAAACCTGGATCCTTCAACGCAGCACCTATGTGACTGAGGGCAGGCCATAGAAGCCTCTCAGCCTGAGTCTCCTCACCAGTTAAAATGGGAATAATAATGCTTCCCAGGGCTACTGTAAGAATTAAAGCCTGTATTCAGATACCTAGGTAACACCTGCCCAGACCAGGTGCTATTACGTTAGCTCCCTTTCTCACCTCCATGGATACCCCTGTGAGCTGAGACACACTTGTCCCCTGAGAAGGTGATTACAAAATGAAGTAACCACCAGCAGGGGTTAGACCAGGCTGTTCCCAATGGGGATCACAGTGTCCAGCCAGAGCATTCTGAACTAACTGGAGGGGCAGGACATGCCCCATTCCTCATCACCTCCCCAGACATGGGCACAAAGTAGAGAGGGAGGGACAGACCAGCCTGGGAGCAGGGAAGAGCCGCCTGCTGAGCTGGCTGAGGTCTCTGGATCTGTGCACAGAGGGGACCCTGCAGGTACCTTGCCACACTCCCAGGATGGAGGCGGGCCCATGCTCAGCCCCAGCCCCAGGCAAGGGAGGAGCTACAACCCAGGTTGAGCAGGTGGAGCACCTGGACTCAGGTGTCTCCCAGGCAGCAGCGGGAAGTGATTACTCCCTGGCAGGCAGAGGCAGGGACAGAGGAGCCACGCACTTGATCTCTAGATCCAGCTCTGGGAGGCTGGATTTGTCTCCCAGAAGAAAGCTATGGAAGAGGTAAGACTCTTTGGTTTGGACCTTGTCTTTCTGTGTCCTTTCTTGCCAGGTTGTTCTCCCGATGCAGACAGCCCTGAGGACAGGCTGCCTGTGTCTCCAGCCTTCTGGACAGGAATGAATATGTCAGGCATGGTGTAGAGCACACTGGCCTTACTGGGGGCAGGTGGGATGTGGAGGACCCTGCTGTGTCCTGTGCCCTGCAGAGCAGGAGGGTCTGAGAGACGCGGAGGAGGACAGCATGGGGGGTCCCAGCTCTAATTTTGAGCTGGGCTTCACGCCTGCTTCCCCAGGACAGGTCAGGTGCCTGCACTCCTCTCTATTTACCTGCCCTCCTGGACTGCCCGGCCTCTGCGGTGATTAGCAGGCTTCCTGGTTCACAGGCAGAGCTTGGAGCTGGCAAGAGATGGCTACCAGGTGCTTACTTGTGGCTTTAGATTGGGCTCTGCTCCTCATGAACTGTGTGGCCTAGAGCCAGAGTATTACCTGGTTTCCTCATGGGTCAAACAGTATTATGCTAGAATAAGGCTTTGCAGGATTACTGGCGGTGCTGATAAAAATAGAGGACCTATGATGTCATTAAGTGGGGTGGCACTCCCTTACCCTCGGATGGCTGAGCGCTGTTTGCGTACTTGGAGGTTTCTCCGCTTGACTGATTGCATCTTCCTTTTTCCTTCTCCCATTCTCTGCTCTCCTCTATTTTTTTTCTTCAATGAGTCTGTTTCATTTGGAGAGTGTGTGTTCTGCTTTCATATCTCCTTATTCTGTATTTGAAAGCAAATCATTTTCTCCCGTGAGTCATGCCGCTTCCCCCCAGGTGTCAGGTCCTCTGTGCTGACTTAAAACCAATCAGCTGTCGCTGGTCAAGACAAGCTCCCCCTTTGTCCCAGGGCATTGTGCCCTGAATGGCAGTCCAGTCCAGTTAGCTGAGTTTTGGAAACAGGTGAGCCAGGGCGCTCTGATACTGCTTCCCTCTCCCTCTGAATTTTCTCCAGTATCCTGCCCAGAGCACGCTGTTGAGCAACTCTGGGAAGTTCCTCCTTGGTAGAGAAGTGCCAGCTGAATAGATTTAGTGTGGGCGTAAAAAATGAAGCTGAGCTGTACTTTGCCCTCTCTGATGGACAGCATCTGAACAGGCATCCGCTATTCATTGAAGCTAAGCTATGACACAGGCAGATGTTGTTTGTACCATTTTTTTTAATAGGTGAGGAAGCTGACGGTCAGAATGTTATCATTCGTTTAGTGTCACACAGCTGGTAAGAAGCAGAGCTGGGACACGAGCTTCCATTTGTCAATAAAAGCTACAGATTGCCAGCTCCCAGCCAAGCATGGCTAGCAAAGATCAAAACAGGAGAACGGGAAGAATGCAGGGGATTTAGAGAAAGATGTACAAAAGGGCATTTTTGTTAGCTATTAACATTCTTGTGGGATAAGTAAACACAATTACACAACTTTTACTGATCAGAAAGAGGGAAGAGAAGATTGAAAAAAAAACATGGGTAGTTTTTAACTGGAAAAGAGGATTGTTGTAATTTTTAGAAAAGTTTTTAAAATTCTGTCATTCAATATGTATTTTTTGAACATATTTTTTGTATGGTCAGGTCCTATCTTAGGTGCTATCAATGCAAGGAACCAAACAGTCAAAAATACTTGCTTTCATAAAACAAAATCTAGTGGAAGAGAGAAATAAATTACAATGAAATATGTATATACAGTGTGTATGTGTGTATATCCTTGTTTGTGTGTGTGTTGAGAAATGGCCATCAATGCAATGTGGATACACAATGCAGGAAAGGGCTTAAGAAGGCTGAGGTCACAGAAGAAGCTGTCATTTTAAGTGGGACATTTTCAATAATGATGATACGGAGGCATTTGAACAGAAACTTGAAGGAGGTTAGAGGGTTGGTTCTGTGATTATCCTAGGGAAGAAAATTCTTCAGAGAGTTAAGAGCAGATGCAAAGGCTCTGATGCAGAAACTTATCTGATATGAACAAAGAACAGCAAAACGGCCAGACTGGCTGGTGGAGAGGAAGCCAGGAGAGAATGGTAAAAGGTAATAGAGTCAGATCATGTGAAACTCTGAGGCCATTATAGAAATTTCAGGCTTTCCTGAGTGAAATGGCGAGCCACCTGAGCTTTGTGAGCAGATCAATGGCGTGATCAAACTTAAGTTTGTATGAATCATCTGGCAGTGGTTCTGAAACTAGAAGGTAAGGGTCAGAAGAGCAGAAGCTGCTGACCAGGTAAGAGGTGTTGCAGTTGGCCAAGCAGGAGGGGCTGGAGGCTCAGACCAGTCCTAGCAGTGAAGGCAGACAGAGGAGGTAGAATTCTGGTTACACAGAGGACACTGCCCATGCTCCACAGCCTGCTGTGGTGCTAAGCGGTGAGGTTCAGCAGTTCAGGTGTACTAAATGCATGTTTGACCTAATCTACCTTCAACTGGGGGCTGGGGTTGTGGCTCAGTGGTAGAGCAAGTGCCTAGCATGTGTGAGGCACTGGGTTCAATCCTCAGCACCACATAAAAATAAATAAAGGTATTGTATCCATCTACAACTAAAAATATTTTTTTAAAATTATATTCAATTGGCCACAGGTTTATTGGACTGTAACCCCATCATAAGTTGAAGAGCAGCTGTATATTAAAGGAGTAGATAGGATTTATGGATGGATTGGAGAGAGAGAATAAATAAATTGTCAATGACTTCAAGGTGTGTAGCCTGAACATCTGGAAGAACAGGGTCCATCAATGTTTGCTGAGATAATTTAAGACAGAGCACGTTTGGAAGGAGATCAGGCATCAGTTCTAGTTTAAGGGGCCATGCAAGCTCTCAGCTATTCAGATTTAGAGTCCAAGGCAGGAGGGCTAACCAAGATAAGGTGCCTGAATTAGGAGAGTGTCAGGTGCTTAGGGTATGTCAGCATATGGCTTTAAAATTCAGCCTTACATTCTCTAACATTCTTCCCATCCAGAGGAGAGATCTGTGTTCCTTTCCCATGAGACTCTGCAAGATTGTAGCTGCTTGGAGCAATACAGTTAGGCACACAGAGCACTGTGGGACTTGGGGGTGTAAAATGAAAGGCCACGCTGCCTCCACCTCACCTGAGAACGTGTGATCTTGCAATCCTGAGCCCCTGGAGCAGCAGTCTGTACCCCGTGGCTTTCATGCTGGAGACACCTCATGTAGACACTGGGGGACAGTTCCAGCTAAGCCACCCCTTCCAGGTCTTCCCACAAGGCTTAACACAGGCCCTGCACCCACTGGCCAGTGAGAAACCATCGAATAACTTCCATCAATACCTGCGGGCCAGAGAGGGCACCCAGCGGAACCGTCCACTTTCCTAACCCACACAATGCTGAGGCTCACAACAATCATTTGTTGTTGTTGTTTTTGGCCACTCGATTTTTAGGTAGTTTGTTTTATATCGATAGATATTGAAGCAATTAGATAACCTTCAATCTCTTTTGTCATTAAAAAAGTTATTCTCTCCCCAAGGTATAAGGCTTAAGGGAATTGTGTATGAATATGTTTTATTATATAGTTTAGACCCCCAAAGAGGCCAGTGGATTTTTCTAGATTGGAGCATGAAGGTGTACCCCAATGCATGCCCTCAGCCAGGTAGGTTTCCATTCAGTTACAGTCTTGGCAAGGGAGAATTATAGCATTTTTGAGGTGGGAGAACTGGTCAGTCAGGGAGCTTACAAATGGTGCTTGAATTCTTTTTTTTTTTTTTTCTGTTCTTTTTTCATTTTTATTTATTTATTTTTGTTGTTGCTTTTGGATACACATGACGGTAAAGTAAACTTTGACACACATACATGAAGTATAACTTCCCATTCTTGTGGTTGTACATGACGTGGAGTTACACTGGTCATGTATTCATATATGAACATAGGAAGGCTATGTCCAATTCATCCTACTGTCTTTCCTATTCCCATCCCTGCTCCCTTCTCTACATTCCCCTTTGTCTAATCTAATGAACTTCTTCGCTCTGCCCCCTTATTTTGTGTTAGCATCCGCATATCAGAGAGAACATTTGGCCTTTGGTTTTGGAGCTAATTAGCTTATTTCACTCAGCATGAGAGTCTCCAGATCCATCCATTTACCAGCAAATGCCATAATTTCATTCTTCTTTATGGCTGAGTAATAGTCCATGGTGTATATATATTGTATTTCCATTCATCTTCTGAAGGTGGTGCTTGGATTCTTGATGAATGAGCTTTGGAGTCATAATTGAACTACACATAAGTTTACCTGTGCCTCTGATTAGTCAAGTGATCTGAGCAAGTCGTAGGAGTTGGGAAGTTGCTCGAAGAACAACCAGCTCAACAACTCCCGTCCAGGGGAAAATTTGAAACCCAGAGGCAGAGATGGTCACATACTTTTTAACTACCACAGCCCATGCGCCTCATGTGCCATGGCCGGTCCACAGCCACTCTTGTTCATGTTGAGAGTAAACTGAGTCTGACCATCTGGTGGCTCAGCCAGCCTCTCTCATCATCTGATAGATATCTACCAAGCATCTCCTGAGGGTCAGGCCAGGGAGCCACTGGGGCCTCATCTCTGCAATGGGAGGTTGACTGAATGTCTCCATGGTAACGATGCTCTGACATCCTGGGACCCTCGGACACTCCTGAGGTCATATATAGCTTGATTTTGACAGTATCCAGGTCTATCACTTAACAAGGTTTCAAGAGCAATTTTAGAGATTTTTTTTTCCTTGAAAAATTCTTATTTTCCTTAACAATTCCTGATTTTTAAGGAATAAGTCTTACGTCAGGGAATCACCTGCCAAAGTAGCCCTGCCAACTGAGAAGGATACACACCGAAAAGGAGGGTGGAGGGTCGGGTGTGGGGGTGGAAGGTCAGATAGCAGGCATGAGGTTTCTCGTGGGTTCTGGGAGAACCTCTGAGGAGGGAAGGACATCACCCCGTTGGTCACAGTCCCCACCCAAGGCAGGCTGGCTGGATTGTGTGCTGGATCCCTGGGGGTGAGGCAGGCATGGGCTGGAGCCACCACGGGGCTAAAATTCATGCCAGCCTGCCTTGTCCCTCACCCTGTCACCAGCATGTGGCCCATGGCTGCTTTCCCTTTGAGTCGGGTCTCCCCTGGGAATAAATGGTTCCAACAGGCAAATCTGGTCATGTCACTCCACTACTGAGCCCCTCAGCAGTTCCTGTTGCCCACATGTGGGGTCCAAGCCCTGCAGCCAGGCTGACCAGGCCAAAGTGCTCTGGCACTAGCACCGCACCCTCCCACCGGAACTCCAGCCCTGGTCCCTGGGCTGCTTTTGCATGGACACCCCACTGTCCCCCCGGCTGATTATCCCTTCATTGTGACTCAGCTGAAACCCCACTACCCTGATCAGCCTTTCCCAGATCCTTAGCTGCAACTGGTCTTTCCTCATCTTGCAAGACCCAGGCCCTTTGAACAGACCTGGTCTGGACTATGAGATCCCAGGAAACAAGGGTTATGTCTTGCTCAAAGAGACAGCAAAGCCTGGTGCTGAGAAGCATGGTCCCTTGGGCAGCCTGACAGGCAGAAATTTCTGGCCTTACCATATACTGGCTGTTCAGTGTTCAGCATCTTACTTCATTTCTCTATGACCCAGATGCCTCATCTGTAAAGGGGAAATAATAATACCCACCTCTTAGCACTCCACTGGGGTTTAAATATGTTAAATAGCCACAAAGAGCTTAGAACAACTCATTGACCTCAAACAGGCAGTGAACTCTAGGTATTGATAATAGGTGGACCATTATCTTTTGAATTGTATCCCTCCCACCTCCTCCAAAACTCATGTGTTGAAACCTGCACCCCCATTATGTCAGAATGTGGCCTTATTCAGAGATATTAGGCCTTCTTTAGAAGGTCTTTGTAGAAATAATCAATGATAGCGGGCAGGTCATTAGAGTGGGTTTTAATCCAACATGACTGATGTCTTCATGAAAAGGGAGAATTTGAACAGGGGACACACAGAGGCCAGTGGACATAAACACACAGGGAGGACAGCAAGCGAACATGAGGACGCCAGCTACCAGCCAAGGGGCCAGGCCTGGAGCTGGTCCTTCCCCCAGTCCTGAGGAAGAACCCACCCTGCCCACACTCGATCTTGCCCTTCCAGCCTCCAGAACTACTCTAAGTTGATAAATTTCTCATTTAAGCCACAGTCTGTGGTCCTTTGCTGTAGTAGACCTAACAAACGAATATGCAGAGCTTATCAGCAAATTAAGAACATTCATGTAAATATATGGGGCTGTGCCCTCCCCTGCCCAACCTCAGAGGTGCTCTGGATCATGTTGCTGTTTTGACCTCTTCAAAAATAGCAGCTGTCCCTAGCTCTTCAGGGAAGAAATCTGAGCAGCTGTGTAGTCACTAGGCATGGGCCATGCACAGAAAGGATCATGGGACGGTGGCCAGTGCTCCTTCCTGATTACCCCGTCCATTCATTTAGATCCGTTCACACCTGTAACACTTAAAGTAAGGTGCTTCAGAAACGTCACGCACTGTTTTTTATCAATACTGAAAGGACTTAAGGTTTTATTACTCTTCACTATTATTACTGTAATCATCTTCTTCACTTTGCAGATGGGGCAGGGTTCAAACTCAAACATGCTTAACTCCAAAACCACTGGTCTGGTCCCTTTGTATCATGATGGTAGTGAACGGTATATGGGAAAGAGGTTTTAAAAAAATTAAGCCAAAAGATCTAAATCCCCAGTCAGATCTGCCACCCACCTTCTAGACGGCCTTGAACAGTTCACTGATCTTCTCGGAACTCCAGTTTTCTTTCCTTGGCATGAATTTAATGATACCTACTTGTCAATTTTGTATACAAAGATAACATAGGAAAATATATTTGAATGTTCTATAAAATAATCAAATCCATCACTAATACTCAGAGTTGCTGATATAATCAAAATTCCCCCAATCTAAAATCTGTAGCAGAGCTAACATTAAAATTCAAACCCCTTTCCTAACCCTCTGCACTCTTTTGTGAACTAACCAGTGGCTTATTGCAAAATCAATGTGTGACCTCAGGCAAGAGAAAGAGGGGGTGGAAAGTTGGGAAAGGTTTTAAACCATTTGAATGCTGAAATATTTATCACTTGAACTTTTACAGAATAAACGTGGTGAAAGCTACCACTTTTCACTCTCTTAAAAAAAATCATTCAAAAGTATGCTGTGCTCTTATTTGTTCCAAAAGTGCTATTTTCTGAGCCTGCACACAGGAGACTTTTCTCTAGTAATGGTCCAAGGAAAGATCACTGGAGTGTGAGTCTCAAACCTGGACTTGGGATGTGTCTATTCCACTCATGACGGTGTGCTTTGGCCGTGTCCTCCCTCCCTTTAGCCCTCTGTAAACCTCCCCTTTCTTTCTCCTCCACTCAGACTCCTTCCCTAGTAGTCCCTCTTCTACCCCCAGATTATCCCCTCCCTCCCTTTCTCCCTCCTTCTCTCTCTCTCTCTCTCTCTCTCTCTCTCTCTCTCTCTCTCTCTTTCTCTCTCTGTCTCTCACTGTCTCTCACTGTCTCTCTGCTCTCTATCCCTCTCTCTCTTTAACTTCTATATGTAAAAGAAAATGTCTTTCTGGGTCTGGCTGATTTTGTTCAATGTGATGACCTCCAGTTCCATCCACGTTCTTATAAATGTCATGATTTCATTCTTCTTTATGGCCAAGTAATACTCCATTTTGTACAGAGTTTCTTATTTTCTTTATCTGTTCATCTGTTGACAGACACCTCGGATGATGTCCATCCAAGGAATCCAGAGTAAACTAAGATCAGAAACATAGACATTCATAATAAATTATGATAAATTCAGTGATAGAGAAACACACAGGATATTAAGGATCATGGGAAGGGGTTCATATCCCAAACAGGGAGGAGAGATGGAGTTGAGCTAGTCATAGAAGACTTTAAAATCTAAACCAAAGGTAGAGCAGACCCAGAGCAGAAAGAACCCATGGATGTAATAAATGCATCACTTAGACTCATTAAAAACTCAAAACTCAGGGTGGACTGCCTGGGCACAAGTCACATACCATTGGAAAAATTACATCTCTCTATGATTCAGTTACGTCATCTGTAAAATGAAAATAATGATGGAACTTGTCTCATAGTTTATTTGTAAAGGTTAAGCCAGTTTGAAATGTTCAGTTCTTAGCATACCACCCAGTACATAGCTGGCACTCAATACTTGCTACTATAAAAAAAAAGTCCATATTTCCTAAATTTTCTGAAGTGTGGCATGACAGAATTTGTAGACACAAAGTATCTCAAAGGAACATGTGGTCACAGCTTATTTGCCTTCACGGCTTACTTGACTCTGGAGGAATGGAATAAAAAGAGGGAAGGAGAAACAGGTTACAGAAGAGCATAACCTGGAATCATAAAAGCTGGGTTCCCATCCCACTGGCACAACCAGGGGCAACCGCTTTATACTCTTAAGGTTAAGTCTCTCCTCATCTATAAAACAGAGTTGGTAATACATTGTCGACCTTCTTTCAGGATGGTTACAAAGATCAAATGACATCATATGTGGGGAAATATTCTATGAATTATAAAGCAATATACAAATGTAATCTAAGATTACAACTAAGATATAATCAATGTGATACTAAATAACACCTGGGGGAGGAAGGTGTGGGGATTGACCTGCAACTCCCCCACTCCATGCTGTTCCTTTATATCACAGCATATCTGTCCACGATGTCGTTGGGTGAAGAGCTGATTGAAGCTTTAGGGCTCTTCAGAGTATGTTTTTAAATTAGTAAGCCCAAGTGTATATGAATCCCCAGGTGGAATCCTTAGGGTCTGAAGTTCCACTGAGGAAATCTATAGGCTTGAAAGATGACCATCCAACCCAACCCAAGGTTGAGAAAAAATTTAAAGCCTAATATAAAAGTATCTGCCAAATCTCACGGCACCCCTTTTCAAATAAATGGAAAAATACAATGTAGAGTCTTTTCCACCAAATGACTAGATGAGATTTTATCCAAAACAAATATGATATGGAAAACAACAGTTTTCACGCCTTTGGGCCTATCTTGTTTGGGCAAACAGATGTTCAATTCACGATGAATGGTGATGTGGGTCTTGCCTTGGGAAAAATCATACTTACCATCTTCCTGCATTTCCCCCTCTTCACTCCACTCTAGCTCGCCCACACTTGGCCTGCTTTCAGTCTCCCTTCACTTCTCCTGGCTAATTGCTGCATCTGCCAGTTCCCAGCTTGGGAGCCACTTCTTTGCAGAGAGCCTTCCCAAGCCACCACCTCCGTGCCAGGGCCTGAGATGGCAATTGCTCACCAAACATTCCTGTTGCTCTCTTAGCAACTCTCAGCTTCTCTTAGAATTAGATGGGGGTCATTTGATAAGAGCTGGCCGATGGGCTATGTACAGTAGTGAAGCTCCAGGACCTGCAAGAAGGTGGGAATCTCTCTGCTCCTCCAGCGGCCCCCAGGACAGTGAGACCCATGCTGAAATGGCAACATCACAGAGAGAGAGTGAATCCCTGAGTGAGCGGTTCACCTCAGACTCATGTTGGCCATGTGGCAATTGGGGTGAGAGAAAGACTTTTAGGTTCAGCCACTGAGATCTGGGGGCTGCTGGGTTATCACAACAGAACCCGGTCTATCCTAACCAGTGTGTACCCTGGAGTATTGGGGGGTTTTGTTTGTTTGTATGAGAGCATTATGTTTTTTTCCTATTGCTGCTGTAACAAATGATCATGAACAGAGTGGCTTCCAATGCCATTAATTCACAGTCTTGCAGTGCTGGAGGTCAGAAACCTAAAATGGGTCTGTAGGGCTGCATTCCACCTGGAGGCCCTGCAAACAATCTGTTCCCTTATCTTTTGCACTTTAGCGGCCATCTGCATTCATGGCTCAATGACTCCTTCCTCCAACTTCAGAGCCATCTGAGTAGCATCTTCTCTGCTCTTTGGAGACCATCCTTACATCTTCTAAGACTAGGGCCTTCCAGCCTCTCTTACAAGGTCCCTTGCAGTTATGTGGAGTCCACCTGGATAACCATTCACCAGGTGGAGCAGCCCGACAAACTATTCCCAGGTTCCCAGGGGAGGACATGGGCGACCCTGGGGCGGGGAGAGCATTGCTCAGCCTACCACTGACCAGTCCATCTTGAACACACTGCACCCGAAAGCTGTTTTCAGAGCATGCACAACGTTGTTAAGAAATGTGTATTCACAATAGCAAGACTGTGGAACCAACCTAGATGCCCTTCAATAGACGGATGGATAAAAAAAATGTGGCATTTATACACAATGGAGTATTACTCTGCATTAAAAAATGACAAAATCATAGAATTTGCAGGGAAATGGATGGCATTAGAGCAGATTATGCTAAGTGAAGCTAGCCAATCCCTAAAAAACAAATGCCAAATGTCTTCTTTGATATAAGGAGAGTAACTAAGATCAGAGTAGGGACGAAGAGCAGGAGAAGAAGATTAACATTTAACAGGGATGAGAGGTGGGAGGGAAAGGGAGAGAGAAGGGAAATTGCATGGTAATGGAAGGAGACCCTCAGGGTTATACAGTGGAGGGGGTAGAGAGAGAGGAGGGGAGGGGAGGGGAGAGGTGGGGAGGGGGGAGGAGGGAGGATGGGAAAGGCAGCGGAGCACAACAGACACTAGTATGGCAATATGTAAATCAATGGATGTGTAACTGATGTGATTCTGCAATCTGTGTATGGGGTGAAGGTGGGAGTTCATAACCCACTTGAATCAAAGTGTGGAATATGATATGTCAAGAAATTTGTAATGTTTTGAACAACCAACAATAAAAAATTTAAAAAAAAAAAAAGAAATGTGTAAATGCCTATTTAACTTCTCCATGTTGTTGTACTCTCTATTGTTAATTCCACTCGGAAAAAGCAGTGTTTGTTTCTAATTCACTGTTCTCTCTCTTCTGGTGGCTTAAGTAGTTGAGGAACAAGAATGATGACAGGGGCAGTGACACTACTAACTGTTTACTCTGTGACCAGTATTTAGATAGGCACTGGGGAGCTTACTACAAGTTTCCAAAATCTGAAGGCATCTCATTTTATAGATGAATCAATGGAGGAACCACGTGATTTCTCCCAGATGGCAGAGTGACATGCCAGATATCCAAGCCCTGGATTGTTTGATTCCAGTATTAGTTCTATTTTCAACTGTGCCTCAATGAGTCAATGCTTGTGCGTTCTTGCTGAGGACCCAAGGCTCCAACACCTTAGAGTCAGCAACTAGATCACTCCTATTCTCACCTTCTGTCTCTCTAAGCTAAGACAGAAAGGTAACCTTACCTTTCTGCCTACGTTGTCTGGCCTTCAAGTCTTCTTATATCCTCTTGGCCATTAACACAAAGAAGAATTTCAGCTAATGCTCTGTGAAGCCACCTGCCTCGATCTGCCCTCTGTTTGTTCCAGCTGTTTACCTCAAGCTGTCCTCTGAGCCAAGTGACAAAGCCTGACCTGTCCCCATAGATGAATTCAAGGCCACCTCTGTCTGGAGGGCTTTGTCAATTATTTTCCTTGTTAGGGTCCCCTTGCTATTTTCCAGATCTTTTGCTGATCAAAAGTGAAGAGGAACCTCTTCTGGGAGGGCTTGAAAAATGGGCATGTGGACTGAGCCTTAGCAGAGCAGAACGGGTCCTTGTCATCTTGAATGAGTGTTGCTAGCCAGCGTGGCACAAGGTAGGAAGCAGAGAGCTGGAAAGGGGGAGAGGGTAACTTCACAGGGTGATGTCACAGAATGGGGAGAATAGGTGCAGACTGGAGTGGACATGGGAAGGAAATGCATTCCTCCTGCCGGTGAATGCAGAAGAGGAGCCAGTCACAGCTGAAGCATTCCTATTACTGGAAGCTAAGATGTCACCAATCAGACCCAATAAACAGTTTTCCCGTCTGAAGCCATCAGGTCAATTAACCCTACACATGTTTGCTGAGCTGCTGATCATTTCCTCACTGTCAGCATCGCCATGACAATCATATCAGCATTGCCGTCATGGTCCTCCTCCTCATCCCTCTCCTTATCAAACCCCAACTCCCTTCTCCATCATTGTGGACCACCTAGGTGCCAGGCACCAGGCCAGCATCCATGTCCAGGCAATCTTATGATGGGAACAATTGTATCCCCATTTCACTCATCAAGACCCAGGGGACCTGAGACTTGAGACAGCTTTGTCCAGGAGACAGAGCCAGAATTTATAGAGGTAGAGTACCAACCTAGGACTTCTCAACCCCAGATCCCATCTTCTTAGCCCTATTTCTGCTCTTACAGACAAGGCAGCCTAGGAGGAAGGGGAAACTGTAAGGAAATAACAGTAAGATAAACAGTTTAGTGGAAGGAGCTACGGGGTCTCCAGGAGTACAGGGGATTTACCACCTCCTGCTGCAGACCTGATGAAAGGCTCCTCTGGCAGGTGCCCCTGAGCTGAGCCAAGCAGGACAAATGCTTTTCGGATAATAAACAGGGAGAACATTCTGGGCAGAGGATAAAATGTGTGTGGAGGCATGGAGGCATTGATTCCCCCAACAAATATTTATGGAATGTCTTCTCTGCTCTGAGCACTATGTTAAAACCTCCAAGGGTGAATGAAAGAGAGTAGTAAATCCAGCAGAGTGGATGGAATGGAGGAAGTAAGACTGCAGGCTTCCAGAAAAATAAGTATGTGGAGGAGGAAACGAGAGGCAAATAAATCGTTCAGGGCATGCCCATCAGATATCCCTAAATGGAAATCGGAAATGCTTTGAGATCTGAAACGCTCTGAAATTCAGAACTTTTTGAGCACCAACATAATGTGCCGAATGTTTTGAATTTTAGAGCATTTTAGATTTTAGATTTTCAGATTTGAGGTGTCCTACTGATAAACTCTATGCAAATATTTTTTTAAAATCTGAAGAACTCCAATATCTGATCTCAAGCATTTTGAATAAGGGATGCTCTACCTGTACTTTTGTTATGTTTTATTGTTTGTAATGCATTCTGCTATAAAGTGGGCACTGACCCAGTCATTGAATGAATGACTGAATGAACAATCTCTCTTAACCTTTCAAGCAAACTATATACCTAAAAGTTCCAAGAGGACAGAGAACATTTGTTCCCCACTCTCACCACTTTTCTCTGCAAGGGACACCAAGTTGCACAACTCCAAGGGACCCTGTTCACATGGTGGTCTACATAAAAGGCCCCTGAGGTCACTGTGTGACCAGTGCTCCTGGGGGTGGAGAGCTCGGTATCCTGGGTTCATGTCTGATGTAGAGATTAATATCTATCAGAGACAGGAAGGAATGTTACCCAGAGAATTCGGTCATCTACCTTCTTACTTCTCCAAGGGACAAGCGTCCAATCACTGCTGTAAACCAGCATCTCCATTTCATCGGCAGGGAGGAGACGTCAAGTGCCTGCTCAAACACACGTCTGGTTGGGGACGGAGCCAGGATGAAGCCCAGGCCTCTTTTCTACATAGCACAGTTTCTTTTGAAAGCCATCAGTGCATGGATTTCTCCAAAGGGCCAAGAATGCTTCTTTCCTTGGAAGGTGCAGAGGTAGTGTGGGCACCACACAGCCGGCAGCCTCCCAAGGTGAAGGAAATCAGGAGCTGGCACCTGGAGTCAGGATTGGTGTGTAACTGATTGCTGCTGTAAACCTCTCCCAGAGGGCTCTGGCTTTGCTGGTTCTTTGTTGTTGTTGTTGTTTTGTTGTTAGATATGCATGACACTAAGGCATATTTTGACATATTATACATACATGGGATGGAACCCATTAGAAGTTTGATCCCATTTTGGGAGTTGAACATGATGCGGAGTTACACTGGTCAGGTGTTCACATGTGAGCAGAGGAAAGTTATGTCTGATTCATTCTACTGTCTTTCTTATTCCCATTCCCCCTTCCCTTCATTCCCCTTTGTCTAATCCAATTCCCCTCCTTACTCTCCCTCATATGGGTAGCATCCACATATCAGAGAGAAAATTCAGCCTTTGGTTTTTTAAAACTAGCTTATTTCACTTAGTATGATATTCTCCAGTTATCAAGAATACAAGTAACAATAAATATTGTTGAGGATGTAGGGAAAAGCTTCACTCATACATTGCTGGTGGGACTGCAAATTGATGCAACCACTCTAGAAAGCAGTATGGAGATTCCTTAGAAAACTTGGAATGGAACCACCATTTCACCCAGCTACCCCAATCCTTGGTTTATACCTAAAGGACTTAAAATCAGCATACTATACTGACGTGGCCAAGTCAGTGTTTATAGCAGCTCAATTCACAATGTCCAAGCTATGGCACCAACCTGGATGCCCTTCAACAGATGAATGGATAAAGTAATTTATATATATACAATGGAAATGTAGTTTATATATATACAATGGAACAGTATTCAGCCATAAAAAAAGAATAAAATTATGGCATTTGCCAGTAAATAGATGAAACTGGAGAATATCATGCTTGTTCTTTGAGTAAAGAAGATCTCCAGGTTCAGTGAGAGGATTAGCAGAATAAATACTTAGCATAAAGACTGTCAAGCATCAATTCTTATTGTTTGAAGAAATTTTGAAAGGGTCTTTCAAACACCTTCCAGTTGAATTTATTGATTGCTTCCATCCAAAAATTTAGGCTGTGAAAATGTATTAGAGCTAGGATTGAGGTCAGGAGGTCTGCCACTTATTTTAGTTCTTTTAACATAAGCAAGTATCTTGATCGTTCCAGCTTTAGCTTCTCACCTACATAGTATAGTTGATCACTTCTCCTTTGTAGCCTGGTTTCAGAGTAAACAAAAGTCTGAAAGGGGCCTAACTCAATGTGATATAGTGAAAAGCTCTTGAATTTTGAAGTTAGACCTTGACATAGTGCATTTTCTGTGACTATAACAAAATACCTGAAACTGGGTAGGTTATTTTAAAAACAAAAAGTACAGCTCTAGAAACTGGGAAGTCTAAGCATGGTGTCAGCATCTGCTCAGCATCTGGTGAGGGCCTCCTTGCTGCATCTTAATGTGATGGAGGGTGTCACATAGTAAGACAGAGCAAGGATGCTAGTTTCTATCTCCCTTCCTCATCTTAAAAGCCACTTTACCATCATGCCTCCCTACCCCGCTTGCCTCACTTAATCCTAATTACCTACCCAAAGTTCTACCTTTAAATACATTAATATCTGAATTTGCAGATAAATTTCCAGCAGGTAAGCTTTGGAGGTTGGAGAAAGGGACACATGCATACCACCAAAGACTCATAGTTAAATCTAAACTTGTCTCTTATTGTGAACTTGATGGCACCAGTGATAATGGCAATTAGCCCTCGGGAGAGAAGAGACCACACCCCAGGCTCTATGATGACACTTACCATGGATTGCCTGAATTAACTGACAATAGAGTAAACACTACCATTGTTTCCATTTTATTGATGGGAATTAAGGTGAAGACTAAATCAAAGTTGCCCACTGTCAATCAAACATCCAGGATCCAAACACAAATTAGCTGACTAATGAGCAAGGTTTTCAGTCTCTAGGCTAAACTTCTCTTAGCATTGGTTTTCTTATCTGTAAAATGGGGCTAGCCACACCTGCTGTTCTGGGTTGACAGGGGCATCTGGGGTTATATCTGGGAAGCAGCAGTTACTGCAGCCCAAGGTCAATAAATCGCTGTGGTATAGAAATGGGATGTCAGTGGTAGGGGTGAGGGGGAGGGAGTGATGATGAACATAAAGGAAATTGGCATTAGATCTTTTTTAAAAAAGTATTTTTTTAGTTGTATATGGACATAATACCTTCATTTTATTTATTTATTTCTTTATTTGTTTTATGTGTTGCTGAGGATCAAACCCTGTGCCTCACACATGCTAGGTAAGTGCTCTACCACTGAGCCACAACCCCAGCTCTGGCACTCCAGATCTTAAAAATGACATCCCTTGCTATTATCATGGAAAGAAGTGTTAAATAGACAAAAAAAGGGAATGCTTTCTCTTCTATAAAATACAAAAATACATAATGCTGGACTGGGATATAACTCAGTTGGTAGAGTGCTTGCCTAGCATGCTCAATGCCCTGAGTTCAATCCCCAGCACCACCCAAAATACGTGTGTGTATGGGTGGGCCTGGTTTCATTTAGAAGGGTGTCTTTGATTTCTTTTACTGTTTTTTCCTGTGGCTGGGACTCTTACATTAAAAAAAAAAAAAATCTAAGAAATTAAAATGGCTAAGGAGTTTACAACGTGTACTGTGGGCTGAGAGCAATCCAGGGACTCAAAGAGGTCACTCAGCCCTTCTTATTCTGGAGTTCAGTAAATTGCACTTTACGTGTAACTGCCATCAACCCAAAGGACACTGAGTGACTGTTCTGTCGGGGTCACGGAGGGCAGCGGGGAAAGCAGGAAGCCCTCTCACATAAGCACGGCTCTGTGCTCTGTTTTCCCATCTCTTTGGCGGGCAGTCCTGTTCTTGCCCCAGGTTTTGCAGTGCCAGTGAGCATGGGGGACAGCCATCAGGGAGGCAGTCGGAGAACTTGGCCTGTTGGTAGAGACCATAAATTCTGACGTCGGGTCCTGATCCCCAGGCTGCCAACAAAGCTAAACTTGAGCCCCTTTGCAGGGAGCTGCATTTTAAAATTGGCATCTGAGGATGGAGAGTCTAATTTTTCCTCTGAGACCCTTTCTCCACCCACAAAATGCCACAAAGCAACCTTTTTGTGCATGGAAACAATCTCAATCCCCATTGCATCATTTGGGAGCGGGAGGATTTCCTGAAAGACATCATTAGCCTCGTCTGTCTGCAATGACTGGTTGCCTCCCTTGGTTGTTCACACTGCTTGGGGTTTTCTCTACAGGCCCACGCCTTAAGTAAGGGAAATTGGAGATTCAAAAATATCATTGTCATAGTCACCATCCCTGATGTGAAGTCAGAACCATGAAAATGCCCATTTGTGTTGATAAGCTTGTTTCAATGATTTGCACAGCTGGGGTGCAACCCAGCCCCATTTCTCACCTCTCCTCCTCTCCTGTCTCAGCCCCACCACAGGCTCTGGAATCTCCATTGGCCAGGATCTCTCAAGCCTCCCGTCTTTTAAGGTTCATCTCCTCAACCTAAATGCCCCACACTTTGACAGTCACGCTCTTCTTTCTTCTTCACCTCTTGCTTTGTCTGCAAACATCCCCTTGCCTTCTCAAACCCAATTAGGTTTTTCCCTGTGCTGCCCCTGGCGCGGCCCTTTCACAGCGGTGACCCTAGGTTGCTGTCACTGTCTGTTTAAGTGGTCTTTTCACAAGCCTGGACCCCAGGAGGGCGAGGCGTGTGTCTTATTCATGTATGGTATCCACAGTAGGCACTCCACAAATAAGTGAGGGATGGATCTGGAGAAAGAAGAGGGAGCCCCTGACATGGAGGTAAAGGTGCGCTGGAGCAGACTCGTTTCAGCACATCACAGGCTGTGTGGGGCATGCGTCCTTGCTGGGCCCAGATCTCAGCTCCAGCGCTCATTTGTTTTGTGACCTGAGCGAACCTCAGGAAATTCAGGCACTTGGTTTTTGTCTTCCTCTTCGGGAGCAAGCTGAGAAGCCAGTTGTAAGGATTAGAGTAATTGTCAACATACACATGCGGCTTTGCATAGAATTGGAAGTGCAATATAAAAAGGGGCCATGTTCTAAGAATTAATGCACCTTGCTTTTATCTAGAACTGCTCCTAATTTTCCCTCATCTTTCATTCATACATACATACAAAGGCTTTTTAGTCAGTTCAGTTTAATTCACATGAATTGTCTATCTCTCTGTGTCCAGGTACAATAAGAGAAGTATAAGTGGAAAAAAAAAATTAATCCAGTCCTTACCTCTGAGGACTCACCGTGTGAGTGGGTGTGGGTAAGCAGACACACATATACATCACTAAAATACAATTAGGTAACTGGAAAGACAGGGGTAAGCCGAGGCTGCTATGAGAGCACAGTGCAATTGCACTTAGGCTCTCCCAAGAACCTTGTGGGAGAGACTGATCAAAATATGAACAAAGTTATCCCAGCAAATTCATACAGAAAGGGCATTCAGGGCCTGGGGCTATAGCTCAGTGGAAGAGCGCTTGCCTAGCACGTGTAAGGTACTGGGTTTGATCCTCAGCAGCACAAAAAAATAAATAAATGAAATAAAGGTATAGAAAGGGCATTCCAGGCAGAGTGAACCGCATGAGCAAATGTACAGAGTCAAGTCTGGTTTTCCAGATGGGCTGAGTTGGAGGCAGGAAGTGGTAGGAAATGAAGCTGGAGATGCAGGGAGGACAAGATCAGAGAGAGCCTTGGGTGTCTAGCTGAGGATTGTAAATCTTATCAGGTTCACAGGGGAACCATTGAGGAGTTTTAAATCGGGGTGGCATGATTGGAACACAATTTAGATGCATCATTGATGTGAGATGAATTGTTAGTTCTCTGAGAAAGCCATTTAAAAGAGAGTTTCCTCTAGACCATTACTCTAGAAATCTCTTCATTCATTGCATTCACTATTACTTGGGTAAATATTTATTGAGCACTTGGAGTCCACCATCATGCTTGAACCTGTGGGCTCTATCAAGATGAATATACTTTTCTGCCTGCCCTAAGAAGCTCATGGGAGATGGGAGGATGAGACATCCCTTTGAGTAGTTGTCGTAGGACAAGAAAAGTGTCAAAAGGTATAAGACCGAATGAGATTTGAAGATGAAAAGCTGTAAGATATTTCCAGGTGTATTCTTAGGCCAGATGCTGAGCTGGCAATATAATAAGCTCAAGATGATTCATGAAATTAGGACTCCCCAGAGATTCTGTTTCAGTGGAGCAAGTTCTGTGTTCCCTGAGATACCCCAGTATCCGAACCAAGGATAACAATCATCGTCAGAAGAGGCCTGGGCAGAGGATTAAATTTTGAAGGGTACCATAATAAAGGCTTCAGGGGAGCATTTGAGCTGTGCCTAGAAGGATGAATAAAATTTGGATAGTTGATATCTAAAAAGGACATTCTAGATATTTCAGATGGTGGGTAAAGCATAGGCTAGGGTGGGATGTAAGAAAGCATGACCCACATCAGGGGGAGCCTGAGATATAATGGGGAGGGGGTGGCTCAGTGGTAGAGTGCTTGCCTAGCTTGTATGAGGCCCTGGGTTTAATTCCCAGCATCGAGAGAGAGAGAGAGAGAGAGAGAGAGAGAGAGAGAGAGAGAGAGAGAACAGTGGATTAGGACCAGATCAAGGAGATGAAAAAGTTATCATCTTAATTGTTGACTAATTGTGAAAATTTTTTTTCAAAAACAGTGAAATTTTAGAATGCAACTATATTTTAGAGACATCAGATCAATGAAGAGGTCTTTAGGTGAGGCTGAGTGGCCAGTTAGAAAATGATTACAAATATCTCAGTTGAAGACAACTATGGGACTAGGGAGTATCCATAGTCAGAGCTACCATTTATTATGCCTGAAGCTGGAAAATTGTTTTGCTTTTTTCTTCCTCTTCTTTAACCCTTGAAAAAAATCCTAGGAAATGAATAGGATCAAGTCCATGACATTTTTTTCCATAATCCCAAAATCTAATAAGCTCTGAAAACCACTAATTTGTCATAATGGTTGTGATATCAAAAGCCTAACTGAACCAATATGAGACAATTTATAGTCTTTATTTATCCTGAATTAGATGAACATTACTGTGTTTTGCTGCAGAAATAGTCACAGGTTTGACTACAGCGTTCTGCCTCAGACCACACTTGAGTGTATGTATATAGAATTTGTTATACAACTTCTTTCTAAAACTGGAAATTTTCTGAATTCCAAAACATATCTGGCTCAGCTTTTCATATGAAGATTGTAGACCTAAGTTAGGGTTGTTTTGTTGATGTTAAAAATAGATCTTAGGGAATCCAAACAACTTTTCAAAGATTGAAGAAGAACTTAATCCTTATGAAGGGGAAGGAAGAGGTGGCTGGAAGGGGTTTGACAAGTGGGGGTGTTGACACAGTTTTCCTGTCAGTCACTGGGGAGATGATCAATTATAAATCCAAAGTACTGTTAGGACTCTTGGATGAAAATTTTAATGGTTCTATGAATGATGATGGGTGGATGGATGGATGGATGGATGAATGGATGGATGGATGGATGGATGGATGGATGGATGGAAAGATCTGCATGTCGAGAAGAGCACAGGCAGATAGAGACTAAAGAGTAGCAAAGTGATATGATGTAAACTCCACCGAGAGCCCCTCTGCACCAGTATGTCTGCTTTCCTTATTGCCCTGAAGGCAACTGAGAGTCTTCATTACTTCCTTGAGCGAAGGCTTCAAAGGCCCTAACTGCAAATGGCTTCTGGGAAGAATAACAACTTTCTTCTTTCTTTCCCTTTTGAGCTACTCTCTTGCTGTTCTGATCTGGTCACCTAGAAACACAATGGCCCTTCCCGCCTCCATGCCTTTATCTGTGCTGTTCCTTTAGCCTGATATGTCTTTGGCGCACCCTCTCTCCAATGAAACCCCCTCGCCATTCAATTCTACTTCCTCTGGAAAGGATTCTCTGGAAGAGCTTTGCCAAACTAACTCTTGATTTCACTGTGTATCTTTGGACCCTATGCAGTACTATTTTAGGTCACTCTTTACATACTGCCTTCATTAAAGGGGGATCAAATGTTTTGAATTGTTCTGTTTAGATTGCTCAGCTCTCAGCTAAAGACACAGTGAGGGAAAGACACAGTTTCCAAATTGAAAAAGATGAAATTTGATGGGAAAGCAGATCAGTGAATGGTTATGATAAGCTGGAGTGTGGTGAACACCAAGGCAGATCAGTAGCCCCAGACAAGTGCCTGAGGCATGTGGTCCAGACCTGGAGGAGGCTAGGAGGTTGGGGAAATCAGTGCCTTGAATGAGACTTTAATGGTATTCCAGAAAGCCATTATAGGGATGATCAATGGAACTTAATTTGAGGCCAAAGAATTACTAGTTTTGCAGTACTAAGATAAGGTAAGTGGTAAGATAGGATCCAAGGGTAGGATATCTAAATTGACACTTTGAAGATGATCAATATCTCTGGAAATCAGTGACTGAGGCGGGATAGTAGGCAAGATTATCAGAAGTGACACCGGGATGTTGGAAGGATTATCTACATGGATTGGAGTTTGCTTATTGCCATTAGAGTAGTCAAGGAAGGTGAGGAGTGAGCCAGAGGCAAAAATTCCTCAATAAATGAAGGTAGTGACCAGTGATATTTAAAAGTCCTCAACAGGGAGCAGTGGGCTTAGTTTGGCATCCTCTTCACAGGAGATGGTATTTCTGAAGAAGAAGGAATGGTCTGGAAGCATCAGTGGGGAGCTAGGAAAACACTATCCCCCACCTGGCCCAGGAGTAGAAGAGCAGAGAAGGACGAAGGGATAGTCATGAAAGCATCAAGGGAGCCCCTCTCTCCAGGGGAGGCACCAGTTTAAGTTAGAGAAGAAGGTGGAGGGCACATTCATAGACGAGATTGAACATGTAAGCAATTTTGCTGACCCCTGACCAAGTGGCAGAGAGCAAGTCAGCAGAGACCAAGTCAGAAGCAGAGAGCTCGGGGGAAGGAATGGGGAGGGAAGAATGAGAAGTGGGATTTAGTTAAGGATGTTAAACAGGTCTGTGGGAGACAGAGCTCTGTGTTAACAGACTGGCCTGGCTTTTTGACAATGACCCAGATTTACTATAATGCAAGCCGTGATGGCCTGATGTTTTAGGGGAGGTGGGTCATGGACTCGCTGTTGCCTACCATTTAGGATTGGGAGTGCAGGAGCTTTACTGATCATCCACAGGGTGTTGTGATGAGGGACAGCAGAGAACAGTTTTGATGAGTTGGAGTGTGATAAGCACAACAGAGGAGAGCAGTCTCATAGGTCACACTCTGTCAACTGCCTTTGACATCCTCAGTGGGCAGTGTCCTGGCTAGGGAGTGAGAGATTTTACTGGTAGCTCCAGGAACTATAGATACGACCACTTAGCACTTACCAGGGTCGGCACTCCTGCCCGACGGTCAGCAGGAAAAAGCATTGGTCCTTATATCTTTGTGATGGAAACTTCTAACCTTCCCATTCTGTGTCTCTGACCAGGGTAGGTGAGAGGAAATCAAACAGTGCTCTGTGTCCTGCTGTTCTTATGCCTGACCCTGCCCAGGGGGCTTAGGAATTAATCACTGGCACTAGGAAGACAGCTTCACCATTATCATAGCCCCTGGAATGGCAAAGGTTGAAGTGAAGCCCTTTTATTCATGAAGGTGTCTCAGATGCTATTTTTAAAAACGTCTACTCCCTTCCATCCCAGCTAGGATTTGATAGCTATTACTGCCTCCCTTCCTGGGCACATAATTTCTTGGCTTCTGCTGCCCCATCTGTGTCTTGGATCTTGAGCTGTCATATTCCTTAGGGTGAAAGTCTTTGCTCACCAGGAGAAGAGTGTTCAGACCCTTGATAAAGCCATGCTCTCAACATTGCCTGTGTTTTTCCCTGTAGAGGACAATATTCAGAAACTTGCAAAAATTCAAAACTAGTTAACTTTTCTTTTTAAATCAAAGTATGCATCGAAGTTGCATCCTCTCCTTTTGGAACTTATTTTACATGTTTTATGACAGCTTTCACATGCTGAGTCACTTCTGATTTATTGAGCACCTGTGGTTCTTTTCCATGTCACCTTGCTACAAGGTGTGATGTGTGCCATCATAGGTGTGAGTCTGAGAGCTGTGACACAGAAGGAGGGTACCTCTCAGCCCTCCACATGAGGATATGCTCAGGAGAGCATGGAGCAACAATTCATATCATACTTTATAAACCAAAGATAAGGACATATGGTTCATAAACAGAATTTTTCTCATTTGCAAATTTATTTTGAAAGGGTATAACACTTAATTGTGTTTTATCATTTGTTTTTGCATTTTCATATCACCTTTTAAATTACATTGAATCAGAACTATCTTGAAAATCCAAGACTACATAGTCATAGAAGCCATGTAATTTATTACACATTTAAACCCTATGTCAATTATATCAGAAACAATGTTTTTCCCATGTCAGTATAAATAACAAAAAAGTCTGAGAGAGTATTTAAAAGGAAATGCAGATTGGTTTCCTGGGATTTTAATTTGTTTGTTTTGATCAAGTGATTACTGCTTAATTCCTAAAGCAAATGTAACATATTCAAAATTGGTTATCTTTTATCTATGAAATTTCTATGATACAGCCAAAGAATTAAAAATTAGAGCTAAATTTATAAGTAAGGTATACAAGCAGAACAGCTAAAAGGAGCTCTGGAATCCTACAGACTTGGATTCCAATTCCTATACCACTTTCTATGTAAACTGGGGCATGAGTTAACCTTTCTTTACCCCCAAGCTTACATGTAAAATGAGGCAGTGATGGTGCCTGTTTTATAGGGTTGCTGCAGAGATTACTTTTGATAACGTATATATGGCCAGGCAGTAGCACACAACCTATGATCCAACAACTCAGAAGACTGAGGCAGGAAGATTAAAAGTTTTAGAGGCCAGCATCAGCAACTGAGCAAGACCCTATCTCAAAAAGGGAAAAGGAGCGGTATAGCTCAGTGATAGAGTGTCCTTGGGTTCAATTCCCAGTACAAGGAAAACACAAACACACACACACACACACACACACACACACACACACACACGAGTTGATGTTGATGAGAAGAGAATAGAAAAAATATAGTTATCAAGTGTCTGAAACTAAAAAGGGGGAATTTCTTCTCCCAAAGCTGATATTACAGCCTTCATATTATGTGATCTAAAAAATAAAATCAACCCCCCAAAATTGTCTAAATCTAAGAAAGCAAATTCTTGGGTTGAAGGAGTCCGGGACAGAGCGTCAGCTCTGAAGCCATATTGCACAAGCTCTGACCCTTCCTAATATGACCTTAGGGAAGTCACTTAGGCTCACAATGCCTCAGTATCCTTGTATGTAAGTTGGGAATACACTGGGTTTAAATGAGTTAATGTATATGAAGTACTAGAACAGTGCCTATTTTATTATTGTTATTATTATTCCTTACATTCCTGTAAAACAAAAACCGGCTGGGAGAAGTTTGTTTTATTGAGTTTTGTTCTGCTGGTTTAACTAAGTATATTCATCTAGCTGTGATAATTATGGCACCTAGAATACTGTGGTGCAAACTGGTAACCATTTCCCACTTCTCTCATGCTCCTGAAAGAGCAGTTTCTTGTGGCTGGTTGCCACCTCCTTCCCATATCAAAGGGCTAAGCCCCTTCTGTTTTGAGGACGCCACTATCTTTTATCTTAGATTGTTTCCACAATATTTCTGTATTGTTTTGGCCTGTGTTTCCACGTGAGGTATCTGAGGCTTGCAGGGTCCAGATCAGAAGTGGGCAGGCTGTTTTCCAGGGCTATTTTCTAGGTTGTCTTCTGACCTTATTGTGTTTAGATACTTTACTTCAGTGGCCATTCAAAGCTGCCTTCACAAAAATGATGGAAGAAAAAATTTAAATTCTGAGCAGTTTTAATTCATGTAAACCTGCTCACTTATCCAAAGCATTCATTCACTGATCCATTTATGCACCAAAGACTCTGTAAAGTGCTGGGCTAGTGCTGGTGAGACCAAGATACTATTCTTATCTTCCATGGATTCTGAAAGCTTGTAAATCAAGGACTCATTCAGTCACCAGTGCGGACCAAATAAGCTTCCACCTCTTAGTGCTACAGCAGTGACCAAATATTGAAATACCGACAAACTTGTTATCAGATTGAACCGAAAGGGATTTGTTATAGATTATTCTGGAAATTACTAGGAGGCCCCAGGGATGAGCTCATCTGCTATAGCTAAGAGAAAAAGACTACTGTCCACATGGAATTATTCCAGTGGGAACCCATGGATGTTGCTGTCCATTGCACAACACAGCAACCCTGGCCTTGGCCGCTCCCCAGGGACACACACTCGTGCTCATCTCCTCACTTTCTGTACACACCTTTGCTTGGAAGAATTCCAGCCAAGAGAGTGCCTGGGAAATGTGGCTCTGGATTCACAGTCTCTGCACGAGGGGAAGGTTCACTGTCTACACTCAGGGTAAGGTAAGCAGGCACAGGCTGCTTTACAAGGAGTGGTCGTGACAGCTGTGTCTGAAATCACACTTAGCTGTCAAGAGTCATCACACTGGCAGTTTGCCTTTCATGTTGAAGATTCAGGTCTTTACCTTCCGAAGAGCTGGCCTCCACCTCCTCCAGCGTCTCCTTCTGGACACCGGGACTCTACTAAGGTGGAATTGCTCTTTCTTCCTGTGTCATTTCATCCTGCTCTGCCTCATTCATACTGCTTTCTCTGGGTTCCTTTCCCACCATTCTTTGCTTGGCTGGCTGTTTCAGCTGAGAAGTCTTCTCCAGAAAGCCTTCTTTGTAACTCTAGGTCATATTTGAGTCTCTTTTTTTTTTTTTATGTTCACATGAGCAGATTTTGTGCCACATATTGATGATTTCCTCCGTTACGTTAGAACAATCTGTTCATGTCTCTCGTCCTTATTCCATGAGCTGCAAAAGGTCAGGGATGCCTTCTTCATCTCTGTACCCCCAGAGCCTGGCATAGAGTAAATTCACCAATATGCCTTTTGAAATGACACAAGTGGAATTTTGAAAAAGTAAGAATTGCTTGTTCAATAAATTGGGAGGAAGATGGACATTTCAGGCTGAGAAAATAGCACATTCAAAAGTACAGGGTCATAGAAGAGCAAAATGGGTTGAGAAACATGTGCACAATTCATTGAGGGGGAAAAAAGCCCACTGGGCCAAAATGGCATCAGAAAATTAACAGGGTTGGGATTAGGATGGGTCTTGGGTGCTAAGCAAAAGTGTTCAAGCTTATTTAAAAGCTTTGGGAAGCCAAATTGAAGGATTTTAAACATATAATGGACTTACATGATCAGATTTGTGTTTTTAAACAGATTTGTTTAACAGCGGAATAAATGGAGGATTAGAAGGGCTTAGAGTAGAACCAGAGAGACGGCAAAGAAGTCATTCCAAGTAATAAGGGAGACAGACCTGAAGGCAATGGAAATAGCATGAATAAGGGGCAGGCTCGTGGGCTGCTTAAGGCTACAGATCAGTAGGATGGGGCTGCCTACACAGCTCAGTGGTAGATCACTTGCCTTCCACTCACAAGGGCCTGAGTTCAACCCCCAGCACCTCACCACACCCCCTCCACACACAAATATATATTATATACACATATATACATAAAAATATAGATAGATATTTCTATCCATCTATCTATGGGTGCATGGGTGCATGTGGTGGGGTGGGGGGAATTGGAGGAATTTGGGAACTGATTTGCTGTGGGAACAGAAAAATTGAGACTGGTTTAGTAGAAGGCCTCTCATCTCCTCTCAGAAACTTTCCTCATGCTCAAAACCCTGAATTCCCACATATGGGTAATGAATGACAAATGACAAAATGTATCATATCTCTTCCCATCTACATCAAGGGGAAAAAAATCTAGATGTTAGTGTGGAATGGGTTTTGGAGGGACCCAGGCTAACCCTAATTTGGTGCATGACTGAGAGAAGGAGTGATTTTTCCACTCTTCCCCTGAAAATCAGTAGCCAGCATCCAGTCAGGTCTCCATTGCATCTTCTATTTAATTCTCCACTCAGCACTCTTCTCTCACATTGTCTTGTGTGTTTGCTTATTTTCTATCTCTGTCTGACATTAGGATGCCATATTTAAGGGCAGAGTCCTTGACTATATCAAACAGTGTTCTGTCTATAGAGTGGATGCTTAATGAAAATTGGTTGAAAAAGGAATGAGTCAGGTACAATCATGTCTGCCCATCACCAAACCTGTTATCTCTGCACAGGACCTTGGTTTGGAGGTTATCAAATTCATAATTCTATTTCCTTCTAAGACTTTGCTCAGACAGTCCCACAGAGATTAAAATCTATTAAGCAATAACATTGTACTTCACATGGCTTCAGATACAAAGAGCTAAACATAAGCATTAATATATGACTTCAAGAATATTAGTCATTGACCTTTGCACACCTGTTAGGAGGACTGATATAAAAAAAATAAGTGTTGGTGAGAACATAGATAAGTTCTGGAATCATTTTACACTGTTGGGAATGTAAAATGGCACAGTTGCTATGGAAAACAGTATGGAGGTTTCTCAAAAAAATTAAAAATAGAATTGCCATGTGATTCCACTTCTGGGAACTTACCCAAAAGAACTGAAAACAGGATCTCAAAGAAATAATCTCTATACCTAGATTATAGGAGCATCACTCATAATTGCTAAAGCAAATATCTGTTTTTATGGCTCTTGTTCAACCCAACTTGCCCATTGATGGATGAAGCATAAACAGAATGTTTATATATGTATGTATGTACACATACAATCATTCAACGTAAGAAGCAAGAAAATTCTAATACATGCAGCAACATGGCTAAACCTTGAAACTATTGTGCTAAGTGAAATAAGCCAGTCACAAAACATCAAATTCTGGATGATTCCATTTATAGGAGACAACTACAATATTTAAATCCAGAGGGAGAGAATGCAGCGTGGGAGGGTTGGAATGCAGAGTTCTTGTTTAGTAGGTATAGACTTTTAGTTTTGAAAGAGTAAAAGAGTTCTGGAGATTGGCTGCACAACTGTGAATCTACTTAACACTGCTGAACTATACACTTCAAAATGGTTAAGATGGCATATTATATGTCATGTGTGTTTTGCCACAATTTAAAAAAACATTTACCACCGAGGTATGCATATCTTTCACCTTATTTATCCTTACAAGAACTCTGAACTGTTATTAGAAATAGAAGTCCTATTTTATAGCGAGGACAATGAGGCTCAGAGAAGTGAAATGATTTGCCCAAGGCACACAGCAGAAAAGAGCTAGGCTGAGCTTCACCGAGGCCTCCTGACTTCATGCCCAGTGAAGGCTCCTGCCATGTCCAGGGACAGGAAGTACAACTGGATTAACTTGTCTGCTGGCTTAAGTGTAAGAAATCAACTCCTGACAATTTGTGGAGAGAGCTGTAAAAGTGTCCATGGATTGTGGGTGTGTCAGGGGAGAAAAGAGAGAGAAATCCAGCATACAAATGCAAGCCAGTTCCCAGAGACCTGCTTTAGGCCTCTTGTTCAATTCCCTCCCTTCCTAAATCTTCAGAGAGCAGGTGTGAGTCAACTATAAACAGTGAGAAAAGGTCACCCAACATTTCCTCAACTGGCAAGCTAGGAAGTCCCTGCCATGGAGACAGTCTGTGTACCTGACATTAGAAACCTGCAATGTGACCTGGAGAGAGTAGTGGCTCTTGTTTTTTGAAAAGGCTCCATTAGATGCCCTCCTACCTGCTACAAAGGCAAAAGATGAGAAATGCACTTACACAAATAAACAAGGTTTAGTGGGAGAAAGTGGGGGGCCATAGGAAGAGTATGAAGCAGGAGTCAAGCCCAAATCTCCCTGGTTGGATACCAGCCAGTCACTCACTGCTCTGGGCCCTTCCTCTACCCTCAGGCTCTGGTTGACATCACCACAACCTACTTTCAGACATGAGGCTGAGCCCAGTTTAGAGGGAAGAGTAGATCTCCCACGGGGAGCTGAAACTACCAAAGGATCATTGAGCTTTTATTTGTCATGGACCTACTATGTGTCTGGCAGTGATGGACACTTGATCTTTGGGAGCCCTGATCCTTTATTAGTATCTTCAAGTATCCTTTATGTGCTATGAAAAAAATAAACATAGCTGAAGTGCTTCAAAGAGGAGACAATCATTTCTTTCCATCTCACATAGCCAGTAGCATTACTGACTGAGACTGCCAACAAGTAAGCAATTGGATTACATCTGCCATTAAAACTCTTGAACATGTATAGTGAGGTCAGCTAATCACACTGGTTTTCTTTCTCCTGGAATAATGAAGTTTTTTGTTTGTTTTGTTTTCTTTGGGTTTTTTAATGCTTTAGGAAGGAGTGAAAAACTTCAAGGAACTTCGAGCCAAATTTCAAAAGTTTGATGCTCCAACTCTTCCAGGACCTATTAAATTCCCAGCAGGTGACTCTCAAAAGGATGAAGTGGTATGTGCACGGCCAATTCCGATCCTGGCAAAGGGGAAACCCATCTCTTCCAACCATAATCAGCCCCTACCATATTCTTGCAATGGTGAGTCCCCACCTCAGAAAACCAAGGTGACCCAGAGGAGTGAAATGCGGAAGAGCTCAAGTTCCCCAGGACCTCTAGCAAAGTCTACTGTGTGTTCCACAGGAAACTTCCAGAAGGCCTCTGTGCTGTTGGATGTGACTGGATCAAAGGCCGAGGTAACCCCCAAGGAGAGAGTGGTGGCCTCCAGCAGCTTCAGAGACAAGCTCAGGAACTGGGAGAAGGTTTCCTCTCAGAGAAACGAGACCTCGTCGGCCCTTCCCCTCTCCGATTGTGGAGGGAAGGCCTTCCATTTGGAAGGGCAAAAAAGCATGGGGCTTGCCCCAGAGAAGCCCAGGAAAAAGCTGGAAACCAAAGGAGCCCAGACCCTTCCTTCTCAGAGGCACTTGACGGCCCAAAGAAAATCACTCACCATCTCTGAAGACCCTTCTTCTCGACTTTCTCCACGTGGCAGGAAGAGCCAGGAAATCTCCAGTCCTGAGAGGGGCCTGGCAGGCAGTACCTGCCAGCCTGTTTACGAGTGTCAGCTTGACAGCCAGACCCCAGGTAAGAAGTAGACCGGGGAAGGGCCATTATGTTTTTCTAACTAAAGCCCGTTGATCTGAAGTGGTCATTGGGTATAGGCAATGTAGCCTGAGGATTGTAGGCCTATCTGTTAGAGTCTCAAATTTGGATCAAGTGCTCAGTCTCCTGGAATTCATTGCAATGCAGTTTGGGCGTCCTGGATATGATTCCTAGATCTGGTTCTTACACAGCTGCAGGAACTCAGGCAATCTACAAATTTCTTAGAGCCTGGTCTGCTCTCCTACAAATCAGAGCTGTCACCAGACTTTGTTGGTAAATATCACAACCATCTCAGGCTAAAAACCCAGGAGTGAAGCTCTGTTCTTTCTTCTCTCTCATTCTTTACATTGAATCCATCAGTCATTGCTTGGTTGTACCACAGAGGTGAGTTCAGAACCCCTGGACTTCCACATATCTCTGCCCCCTGCTCTTGCCACACCATCATCTATTACCTTGACCACTGCAGTAGCTTCACAGGTCTCCCTGCTTCTACATTCTTAAATTTTGTTCCCTTCCTAGTAGGCAGAGTCACCCTGCAAAGCATAAATCAGATCACATCCTTCTTCTGCCCAAAGTCAAGTCCAATCATGAACAGGGATTCATGCAATTTAGTCTTTGCCTGCTTCTCTTGCCCTCTCCCCTTGTGCCACATTGCCTTGATAATCCTTATCCCATGCTGATTCCATCCCAGGTCTTTGCCCTTGTCGGTCCCTCCTCCTGGCCAGGTCTTTGATGTCTTGCTCCCTCCCCTCATCAAAGTCTCTATTCTGAGTGGTCCTTTTTGGTCACTCTGTCTAAAAGAGCTACACCAGTTCCATTACCCTTTGTTGTTTAATATCGCTTTGATGTTCTTTATATCATTTATTTTTACCTGGTATATTGTTATATGCTTCCCTTGATAAGATGCAAATTACAAGATGGTAAAGACTGTCTTACCACCATATCCCCAAAAAGAGTATGGTCAGGTGAGCAAGTCTTCAAAAAGTATTGGTTCAATGATTGATTAAATGGATGGATCAATCAATGGAGGAATCTCCTGCTTACAACCCCATGTGGTTTCTCTGACACAGTCCTCGTGGCCCTGTTCTCGGGTCCTTGATCTGTATCTGACTTTTCTCCTACCTTTCTTCCCCTAGCATACTCCCCCATAGTCAACATGCTGGAGAGATCTCTGGAGTTCTCTCGTTTGCCATCAGTTTCCTCTTAGTAGAATGAACATTCCTACACACAGGACCACATTTGTTCTCGTTTTCAGTTCTATCCCCAGCTGCCAGTACAATGCCTGAAATATAGTAAATAAACAGTTATCGATGAAGGGGTGGGGAAAAGAGGAAGGATAAATAGAAATAAAGATGGATAGGAGAGAACAAAGAAAAACAGAACCTACTGGATAGAACTATTGAGAATTAAATGAGATAGCTATTTCAATTGCTTAGCACAATGACTGGTAAAAATTAGATCAGTTAGTGATAGTTTATTATTACTTAAGTCTTCTCCCTAAGTCTTTTCCCCAATTTGATAAAGAGTGAAATTTCTGATGCTGCGACTTATAATTAAAGACTAAGAAGAATCTAGACTAGGAATTTGGCCCTGAGCTTCTGGGAATATGACTGTGATAGGGCAGGAAAAAAGTTTTCTCTCCCCTCCCAGCTCACAGAGTTCAAGGAGGTCTCACAGGCACAGGAAAAAACTGAGTGCACTTCTTTAGTGTCAGTTTGGATGTCCTTCGTAGTCAACTACCATATTATGTAAACCAAAACTCAGGCGCTTGGGTTATATAAGAATTTGTGTTATTCTCACAAGAAGCAGATCGAATTTTCATATATAATGATAGAATTTCTGTTGGAATTGGATTTATGAGTACATAAGAACAAATATTTAAAATTGGGAAAATTCCAGGATATAAAACTCAAAAGATGCCAAGTTCCACAAAGTCAGCTTTGAAGCAAGTCCTAGGCTATCAGCTCTGGTGATCAGAGATCAATTCTTACTCCTCTTTATAGTCCCTTCCGTGTTATTCACTCACCAGGTGTTTGAGGAATCCTTTCAGTGAGTAGCTATGGTTTGTCCTTGCTTGGTGTGAGGAGACCAATATGACATAATCCCTGCCCTCAAGAGGTCATGGTTAATGAGAAGTTAGACTAGCCTCTCTGGTAAGCCATGACACTGAGGTAAGGGCATTAATAATGAGCTATAGGGTTACAAAACAGAGAGTGGTTAATTTTTGACTTGATTTCTAGAGAAATCAAGAAAAGCCAGAACTGTAGAAGAATGAATCAAAGTTTGCAAGAGAGGGAATAGCACCCCAGAACAGGAGTGGCATGAACAAAGTCTCGGAGACAGGAGAGCCTTTTAAAATCAAACCTGGAGATTGGGGAAGCCAGTTTTGTAAGAGATGCTGGGGCTGAAGGCCGGGGAAGTAGGAGGACATGGCTAGTTCTGTCAGCATTGTTGCTGCTGTAACTTAATGATCTGACCAGAACAACTGTAAAGGAGGAAAAGTTTGTTTGAGGGCACATGGTTTCAGAGGTCCATTCCTTGGGGCTCAAGGTGAGGCAGAACATCATGGCAGAAGAGTGTGGCAGAGCAAAGCAGCTCATATGGTGATCAGAAAGCAGAGAAAATGGTCCCCACTTGTCAGATACAAATATATTCCCCATAGCCACATTCCCAATTCCCACCTCCTCCAGCCACACCTCACCAGCCTTTAGTTACCACTCAGTGAATCTCTATCAGGGGGTTAACTCACTGGAGTAAGGCTATGACCCATTCATTTCTCCTCCAAACCTTCTTGCATTGTCTCACTCGTGAGCTTTTTGGGGACACCTCACATCTAAACCACAACACCGGGTGATGAGGAAAGAATCTGGAGACATGGTAGGGGCCATGTGGTAGTGAAATGGAAGAAAATGGGGTGAACAGGTGAGGAGGAGGAAGTCTTGAGGGCAGCGGGATGGGTGACCTGCGCTGGTTTGAGTTTGGATCGGGACACTCTGGCTGCTGCATGGAGAATAGATTGAAGGGGAGTGAGACTGAGTTTCACCTGGCAAGCCATGGAATTTCAATAATCACCTGTGTGTTTTCCTGCCTGTCTCAGAAAAGCAGCCGGATATCAGGCAAAACCAGTTTCCCAAAACGAAACCACTGCCTTCCACTGAGTCCCTGGGTCCTCCTCCCGCCAAGCCATCAAAGCCCCCGAGGGTGGACCTCCAGGCTTTCCAGAGGCAGCCAGCTTCTATTGCTAAGGCCCAAAATGAAGGTAAGGAACAGCACGGGCCTCACACAGAGCCAGCCGGAAGTCACGGCTCTGGTGCCTGCATCCCCAGTGCCACCTCCCTCTCCAGTGCCACCGCTCCTCCTCCACGAGGCTCCCCATCACTTCTTATTCTCCTGTATAGGCTGTGGCAGTTTGCCCATGAAGTGACAGATCTGCAGGAACTGGCCCCTTATCTCTCCTGGGCCAGCTCGCTCCCCCTGAGGGCTCTGCATTTGATCACTGGGAATCTGTCCAAGAGGAAAAAGAAAATGAAAAGTCACCAAGCAGGGAGGCAGTGAGGCTCTGCATTCCTTGCAAAACCTGAGCTGCCTGACACAATCGGTGCAGAAAAAGAAAAGGAAGTGAAGAGAAGGAGAGCAATTGTGAACTTGACCTGAGGTTCTTTTTTTTTTTTTTATTGGTTGTTCAAAACATTACAAAGCTCTTGACATATCATATTTCATACATTAGATTCAAGTGGGTTATGAACTCCCATTTTTACCCCAAATACAGATTGCAGAATCACATTGGTTACACATCCACATTTTTACATATTGCCATATTAGTAACTGTTGCATTCTGCTACCTTTCCTATACTCTACTATCCCCCCTCCCCTCCCCTCCCATCTTCTCTCTCTACCCCAGCTACTGTAATTCATTTCTCTCCTTGTTTTTTTTCCCTTTCCCCTCACATCCTCTTATATGTAATTTTGTATAACAATGAGGGTCTCCTTCCATTTCCATGCAATTTCCCTTTTCTCTCCCTTTCCCTCCCACCTCATGTCTCTGTTTAATGTTAATCTCTTCCTCCTGCTCTTCGACCCTACTCTGTTCTTAGTTGCTCTCATTATATCAAAGAAGACATTTGGCATTTGTTTTTTAGGGATTGGCTAGCTTCACTTAGCATAATCTGCTCTAGTGCCACCATTTCCCTGCAAATTCCATGATTTTGTCATTTTTTAGTGCTGCGTAATACTCCATGGTGTATAAATGCCACATTTTTTTTATCCATTCATCTATTGAAGGGCATCTGGGTTGGTTCCACAGTCTAGATACTGTGAATTGTGCTGCTATGAACATCGATGTGGCAGTATCCCTGTAGTATGCTCTTTTAAGGTCTTCAGGGAATAGTCCGAGAAGGGCAATAGCTGGGTCAAATGGTGGTTCCATTCCCAGCTTTCCCAGGATTCTCCATACTGCTTTCCAAATTGGCCGCACCAATTTGCAGTCCCACCAGCAATGTACAAGAGAGGATGTGGGGAAAAGGGTACTCTTGTACATTGACCTGAGGTTCTTAAGAGGTCCCCCTTGGGCTCCTGTGATCTGCCTGCACTAATTAATTAAAGCCTCTCCCACCCCATCCAGGAAGTGAACCATCCTTAGAAGTCATTTTTCTGTGCCATTTTGTGTCTTACTCTGCTACTTAAAGGAATGTCTCTCATGCCTCACCATGGGCTGATCTGTAGACATTCGAAATGCCTTTGCTTATATTCATCTAATGAAACATAAGGGGAACATACACTTTGGGGCAATATGTAGTGCTGTGCTAACATTTGTTTTACTGTGGCCATCAGCACCAACAGATGGTACTTTGAGAGAGCTAATGCAGTCTTTGATTGCTCATTTGTCTGCTTTGGGCAGCCTCATGGTTGAATTTCTTTAATTTGGTGGTTCTCAAACTTAAGCATGCATCAGAATCACCTAGAGGACTTGATAAAACTCAGGTTGCAGGACCCCATTCCCTGAGTTTGATTCAGTTGGTCTGGGATGGAGCCTGAGAATTTGCCTTTTGACCAATTAATAGGAAAGCTGATGTTTCTGGCCTAGGGATCACACTTAAATCATCTTAAGTCTTATCCTACAAGAAAATGCTATATAGAAAGATAGAGGTCTTATAAGTACCCTTTAGTAATATGGCCACTTCCACATCAAGGAAGGCTAAGTGTGATTCAGGTCTCAAACCATCTCTCTGAAAGAGACGATGGTTGTCAACACAGAACAAAGTATTAAGTCCTTTGTAATAAAAAGGGGCCTTGTAAATCCCATCTCCTTAACCATCTAGTACTCACCAAGTCTCATTTTTACTTATCTGTAAAACCCATTTTGCGGGGGTGGGGGGTAAATGGGTAATAATTACAACTCCAATCTCAGAATTATTGCAAGAACAATAAGGTGATGCCTAGAAAGAACTGAAATAATGCTCAGCACCCCAGTAAGTAAAGCTTCTGTGTTATTTCAACCACTCATTGAGCAGATAGTGTCAGGCCCTATGATGGAAGCAAGAGATGGAGATAAATCCCACAGAGTTTCCAGTCCTCAAATAGGTCAAAGTCTAATGCAAGAAGCTGTGCCATAAATAAACACCATAAAGCAAGAGTGAGTGTGATAAGTAGGGATGAGTAACCCCCACCCTGCCCCCATGCCATGGTGGGAGTGGGGTGTTTGGGAACACAGGTGAATTAACACTCCATACATGGTCTCTGGGATCCAGCCATGTCATGAGTATCGTTCACTTTAACCAGGCTGCTGCCAACACCTTTTTTTTTTTTTTTTTAATTTTGCCTCTTGTTCTTGCAGTGACCGTAAAAGAGGACTGCCCACCTCCGGAGAGGTGAGTACCTGCTCCTTAATTGTGTAGGAGTGCAGACCATCAACCTGGCTACTTTGCTTGCCTAACAGCAGGCAGGGAGCTCAAGTCAAGTGTCTGTTGTCCTCAGAAGAGTTGCAGGAAGAGCAGATTTATAAGCAACAATCTGCAACTTTTGTTTTAAAAGAAAGATTAAATAAACTGCATTTAACTACTATGCTGACATTAAGTTGCAGAGATGGTCCTCTGAAGTACTTTTTTTTATTGTACAGATGGGTTCAGTAAATTGAAACATGAGCTTTGATAGTCATAAATTCATTTAGAGGTTATAGAATGCTCTGGGCAGCTGTGATGTTAGGAATGGGTAATGGTGTGCAGGGTGTGCTCTTTCTGGTATGCTGCTTCGAAGAATTTTGCTGTGGAAGTGTCAGTTCATTAATTCACCCAACCAAATCATGAGCCCTTTGAAGTGACACCCATTGAGCTGGCTACTTTTTACAGACTTTGTCATTTAGTTGTCTCCGGAGCCTTGGCAAAGTTGCTGCTGCTGTCCTGGTTTTATAGCTCAAGACACAAGGGTCCAGGAAGTTTGCCACTTGCTGAGGCAGGATTCCAGCCCAGATATGCCCAGATTATTTTAACTATAAGCCTTGCCTTCCTCACAAAGATGTTTCTTGTGTGAAGGTTAGTCTTAGAAGGAGAAACCAGCTCAAAAATGATCATATTACTGATTCATTCATCAAATGTTTATAATAAAGTGTATTACATTTGTTATAGAGTAGATTATAAGATTCAGAGTTTGTACCAGTAAGGGAATGGTCACTACTTGGGAGTGTCAGGAAGGGTCAGGGAAGTCTAAAGATGTATCAACTATCTACTGCTCCGTTAATACTGTTTAATAAATAATGTTTAATAAACATGCAATGTGAATCTGTGGGATACATTTGATCTGAACTTGCTGGTATGTTTGCAGTCATCTGTGGACTATAGGCAGCTTTGCTGATTCTGTCTAGGGATGCTCACATGTCTGGGGGTCAGCATGAAGCTGGCTAATCTAGGAGTGCATTGGGGCAGGGATGACTGGGCACCTTGACTTGGCACCACCTGTCTCTTATTCTCCAGCAAATCAGCCCCAGGAATGCACTCCTGGGAGTGGCAACAGTCAATCAAGACAATCCCAATAGACTATGTTCTACTATGTTCTATTTTAAATCCTTTGCTGTGTCACCTTTGTTAACATTCTATTGCTCAAAGCAACTCAAATGGCCAAGTCCAAGGTCAGAGTGGAAAGGCACTAAAGGCTTACATGGCAAATGACAGGGATCTAGATAGCCTGAAGAATAGGGGCATGAATCCAGTCAAGCCATCAATAAAGAGGAAACACCTGACATGAGTATTGAGGATGAATGATGACTTGGGAACGGGTGCTCCATAGGCAGAGGCAGGCGGTATGAAGTCACCTGTCTTATGTCTACTTAATTCTAGAAAGAGTTAAGTAGAGTTAGAGCATAAAAAGCATAGAAAGGGAATTGAGGTGTCAGGAATCACGTTGTGGAGAATCCTGTACACCAAGCGATTGATAAGATCCTCTTATTCAACAAGGATCCATCTGTGTAGTGCTAGACTCAGTTCTTGTGCTCTTAATGGAGTTGCCCATTTGAAAGAGTTAAGTGTCCTAAGCACAAGGCAAACCATAGAGCTGCATGTATGTGAAAGGGAGAAAATGGTGCTGATGGCTCAGGCAGTGGAGTGCACCCTTCACTCAGCACAAACCCTGCTGTGACCGCTAAAGAGACAGTGTACCTCTGCTAGGCTGGGTGGGCCTTGGTTGTCTCGTGGCTGTGATGCTGTGACCATCTCGGTATGAGCATGTGTGTGCCGCGACTGTGTTGTTTATGCATTTTCCCCACATTTTGGCACTGAGGTATGGTGACAATGGCACTGTAACCTCAGAAACAGCAAACCCCACCAACATGAGTGACAAACTTGCTGTAACATGCCTGTTGGGAGAGAAAACTCAGTCTCCAACATGGTGCTACCTTTCCTAAGGATTTATAAGGGTAGTTTTGACCATTCTGTCCTTTTATGTTGACTTTATAATACAACTCACATCTGAAATGAGGTTTCATCATATATTAATTATGATATGGGCCATAGTAATAACTAGAAACAAGATAAAGAGGGAACAGAGTTCTTAGGGGTGGCTTCATGGAAGAGGAAGTAATTCAAGCCGTTATCCTGTATGATGAGTAGGAATTAGGTAGGTTTACTTATTTGTTCCTTTTCAATATACTGCAAGTGAAATCCAGGCAGGCTATTGTTCCTGAAAATAACCACATTCTGATTCATGGGTGAGTGGATGGATGGATGGATTGAGGGATGGACAGATTGACCAATGGACAGTCAGGATGGAGTTAGAACATGATTGAAAGTAGGGGTATAGTAATAAATAAGAGAAAATAAATAGAAAGCATTCTAATATGAAAAAATGAGAGATAACTTTTTTGTGTGTATGTGGTGCTAGGGATTGAACCCAGGACCTTGTTCATGGAAGGCAGAGACCCTACCAACTGAGCTATATCTCCAGCTCTAAAAGATACCTTTTACTTTGAACTCCTTTATCATATCTGTTGTTTGCAAGTCTGTATTCTTTGTAAAATCAACACATAAGAAGACATGGTTTTGTTGACTGGATTCAAATTTAATGTGATGCTTTGAAATAAACTCACTACTTTTAGAAACATAAAAAAAAGAGAGAGCAAGAGATAATGTTGAATCCTGTAGTTGGCCCTCCCTATCTGTGGATTCTGAGTCCATGGATTCAACCAACCTCAGACAGAAAATGTGTGAAAAAAGTTATGTCTGTACTAAACATACAGATTTTTTTCTTGTCATTTTTCTATAAAACAATATAGTATACCAACTCTTCATATAACATTTATATTATATTAGATATTATAAGAAATCTACAGATGATTTAAAAGATCTGGCCAGGAATCATAATCCCAGTAGCTCAGGAGGCTGAGGCAGGAGGATAGAGAGTTCAAACCGGCCTCAGCAACTTAGCAAAGCCCTAAGCAACTCAGCAAGACCCTGTCTCTAAATAAAATATTTTAAAAAGGGCTAGGAATGTGCCTCAGTAGTTGAGAGCCCCTGGGGGTTCAATCCTCAGTACCAAAAAAACAAAAACAAAAAACAAAAAAAACCCTGGAGATCTGTATACGTTATATGCAAATTCTAAACCATTTTATATGAGAAACTCAGGCATCTGCAGATTTTCGTATCCATGAGAGGTCCTGGAAGCAATTCCCCAGATGCTGAGGAGCAACTATATGTTAAACGCTAAGCTGAGGAGTTTGGACTTTGTCTTGTTGATGTTAATTTGAATACACAAGTGCCATGGTGCCCAATAGCCTTAGATACAATTTCCATGGAAACTAGTGCTTGTGTGGGAAGATCATCTCCCATGTTCAAGAGATGCCCATATTAAATTTAGAAAATAGATTTTAAAATAGAATGCATAATATCATTACTGCAAAGGGATGTGGTATTATCTGATGTAGCTAGGGTACATAGTATAAAATTAATGAAAGCCTGGGTATCTAAGTACTACATTTAATACCTGTAACCTTGAGCATGCTCTAACCTCTGCAGACCTCAGTTTCTACTTCTATAAGAGAGCAATGTTTATAGGTCCTAATTTGCATCATTGTGGTGAGGGTTAAATGAAATAATAACTATAAAGTATTTATTGCAGTGTCTGGCGTCTGGAGAGTGTCTTGCTTGGCTATTATATAACTTCCTACCAAGGATAACAATCCAGGCTTAGAACCCTAGTCTCCAAACACCCACTGATGAAGAACATTGTACCTAGAAAGTTCAGCATTTTTTCTTTCTTGAGGAATATTTTATTCATTCAGCACATAGTTATTGAACATATCCTATATACCAAGTACCTTTGTATATAGCAGTAGACAAAGGAGACAAAATATTTTACATGTATCTGTGCACATTTGTTTTGTTTGTTTATTTGCTTGTTGGTTGACTTACTTCAAAGTAAGCTAGAAAAAAAAATTGACCTCCATACCCCAAACTCCCCACCATCTCCAAGATCTATCTGTGGCACAGCAGACATTGCCTTACCTCTTCTTTCCATGAGAGTCCTTAAAGCATTTAAGTCCTGTACTCTTCTCCAAGTTTACTCCTATTGTTTGCAACCATTGTTCATAAAAGAGGAGTCTCTGTGCTCTAGCTGTATTTTTACAGAGACGCCTTTTAACCATCTGGTTAATAACTCAGTGCCTCTACAAGCGCCATCTTTCCTTTCTGGGCTTCCTCCCCTTTTGTATTAAATCTGAGAAGCAGCATTGCATCATGGAACAAGTACAGATCTGAAGTCAGATATTAACAGAAGTTCAAACCCATCATCCGCACTGTAGATGACTCACTGCAACAGTTCAGAGCTTTGATCGACACATCTGTAAAATGGGCACGTGGTAATAGTATTTCCTTCATAGCGCTGTTATGAAGATCAGTAAGATAAATTGTATAAAGCATGAAGTGTACAGAAGATGCTCAATGAGTCTGGATTTTTTCAACCCTTAGCTTCCCCTTTCCTTGTTGTCTGTGAAATATTAATATCTCATTAGCTCCCAACAGAAGTGGCTGTTAAGAAATTATTCTTTGTCATCACTCTCCTGTAAACCAAGCTGGCTGGCATCCCTCTTATGAATAAGCAGCCACGGTTTGTGTAAACAAAGCAGGTGGGTCCCAGGGCAGCAGTCAGTGCTGGGCCTCTGTCAGGACTTAGCAGAGTTGGCTAATATTTTATTCATTAGCTATAAATTGACTTCTCTCCCATTAAGTGGCAGATGGTAGTCCTGACTCAGGAAATCTGACTCAAGAAAGGAAAGGCTGTTGATTTCGGGAGTAGGGAAGACGCAGATGCGCAGTATCTCAGTCAGGGTCTGCAAGTACATTCTAGAAAGTCTATCATTTTCTCACTTGAGCTTTTTAATCTTGTGTCTTACTTTTGAGGAATGTGTTATAAAACTAGTATCAGCCCATTTTGAGTTGTGTGGATGGCTCCTTCTTTTGGAGTGTACTTTTGTATCTGTGTTTTTGGCAAGTCTACCCACACAGAGTGGAAACATAAAAGCCTGCGAGGGCTGGGTGGTTGTGTGACTATATCTAGGACTTCGTGACACAACGAAAGCTGCTGATGCTTTGGAAATGGGGTTCTGGTGCCTTATCTCAGGCATTCAAGTAAAATAATGATAACATCAGTAACAGTAGCACTGTGACCAGGTAAATGCATTTTTAGTGCTTTTTAAAATAGTGGTAAATGCTATAGAGAAAATTTTTTAGAGTATTATAATAATGTGGGTTGGGAGTAACTAAAGGACATTTAGAATGATCAAGAAAGGCCTCTATGAGGTGGTGACATTTGGCTTGAGACCTGAATGATGGGAACCCAGTCCTGTCTTAGGAAAATCTAAAACATTCCTGGAGAGGGAATAGCTGGTGCAATGCCTCCACATATTTAAAGAACCATAAAGAATGGCATCACAGTCAAAGCCCAGTGAGCTAGGTAGTTGTTGGTGGTGGAGAATCTTATGAGTGATGGGGTGAAACTGGGGTTTGCTCCAAACGCATTGGGAAGCCATTGGGTAGTTGTAAGCCAAACAGTGATGTGAGCTGACATTTATTTTTTAAAGATCACTCTGGATACTGTATAAGTAATAAATTTAGAAGGGAAACAGGTGGAAACAGGAAGACAGCCTAGGAAGTTATTGCAATAATAGAAACAAAAACATTCTATTGTGTTTCACATCTAGAATTCCATTAATAACAATCCTAAGAATTGGATGTTTCACAGATGAGGAAAGTGAACCAGAGAGCGTTTAAGTAACTTGACACATATGGGGTGGCAGACATGAGATAAAAGAAATTGATGGATTCAAGATGTATTTTGGAAGAAAAACCAGCAACCGCTCGTTCAGCCATGGGTTGGGAGATGTGAGGGAAAGCGAGGAATCTAGGCCAATTCTAGGCTACTTGCTGTTTCCCTCATTGTTGGTGGCAATCTGGGTGAAGTGCTTGGCCCACAATCCATGTACTTGCCCTAAAGTACAATATACCACAAACCTTATTCAAGATGTGAAATTGGGACAGGAGTGACTCTTCCTGGAGCTGTTTGGGATTGTTCTCTTCTTCATAACAGCACCCAAAGCAAACTAATGTGCCTTTATACATGTCGACCAGTGTCTGATGGCAGTTTTTAAGTTGTTTATACTGCTCTTTCCTGCATGGCCACACTGCAGGTAATTAAGATGGCACAGACCTGATCTGAGTGACCAACAAAAAGGGAGGCTCCTTGTACTGATATATGGTGGGGGGGGGGGGGTACAAGTGACCTGGAAATCCCAGTTGCTCAATTGCTCTGTGCACAGGGGAAGAATAAAGAGAATTTTTTTTTGAAGCTTCTATCCTATGGAATGTGAGATACAAAATATTCAGGTAACTTCAGTTTAAGCCACTTCAATAACATTATTATTATTATTATTAGTAGTAGTAGTAGTAGTAGTAGTATTTTATACAGGACTGGGCATCAAATTCAGGGCCTTACACATACTAGGAAAATGCTCTACCACTGAGCTTCACCCTAGCCCATCTTTTTATCCCTTTTAATTGGACTTCAAACATCACAAAATGGCCACCATTTGGCTTGCCTTTCGCAAGGATAGTAGTAGCAAAAGGACTGGATTTACTAACAGTCTTTTATGTTTTCAAAACTCTTCTTTTTAAAAAATTTACCTGTAGCTCCTATTTATTGAGCACTTGTCATAGACAGAGCCTTGTGTCTTTCACTTATGTCTAGTCTCATTTTGAAACTTCCAACCATGGCCACCCCACAAAGGAAGTAGTTCCTGGGCCCTCTGAGCTCAGAGAATCAGGTGGAGTCATCTGGGATGGTGCCACTGGATCTCCCAATCTACCAGGGCTTGACCTGGCCAGCCTGGATCCAGACACAGCCTCTCAACCACCCCAGGCTACTTGCCTGAGGATTCACATGGGCTCTTCTCCCATGACAAAAGAAGGCAAGTTTAATAGACTTGGGACCCACTCTACAGATGGAGCCTGAATATTCTCCAAGCAATTGTTCTTGAATGCCTGCCTTAGGATTTTGTTTTCTGCCTGCAAAGAGATCTGTGTGAGCAAGACTAGCCAGGGTAGAGAGAAAATATGAAAGGATTTGAAGCCAAGTTTTACCTTTTCTCTTTAGTGGCATTCAAATGACAAATTGGAAAATGTCCTAAGTGAGGGAAAAAATATGACAGTTATAAGTTGCAGACTTGGAGGCTATTTTTGTACATAGGTATATTCAGTAAGGTGGACTGGAAGCTAAGCTAATACTTAAGAATGGGCACCTGCTGGCAATGCTCATTCCTTTTGTGTCTGTTAGACTGATTTTATTCCCATGACCACCAGAGGGCAATATCAATATACCCATTTCACAGGTGAGGTATACCAAATCAAGGTTCTTGAATTGCCCTAAAGTACAATATACCACAAAGCTTATTCAGGATGTGAAATTGGGACCTTATTAAAGATTTCCAGCAGCACTTCCCTGTCTCAGTCAATATTTTCCACCAGGGTTTTCGAAGACATGTTAGAAAGCAAACTCCATGAAATTAGGGATCATCTGTGTTCTTCATCTGTTTCTCTAGGACCTAGCACACAGTAACTGCACAAAGAATAGTTATTTAGCGACTAAGTAAGTGGGATAATGGGTATACAGAATCAGGGAGAAGGATGGATGGATGATGATATCACCTTCCAATAACTTTTATATCAATGCAGATTCTGTTATCTCTTTATGTTGCATTGATTTCTATATTTGGTATCATGACCTTCTAATATTAAAGCTCAATAATTGGGACAATCTGAGCTCTTCATTTTCCCTTGTATATCATGCAAGTGCTACTACCAGGTGAAGATAGGGACTCAGGAAACTCTCTTTCTCTGGTCAAGTGGCATTGCCAAGAAGCTTATCATTATTTTAGCTTTCATGGAAGGTACTTTCTTCTCTTTTCTCCTTTTCTGTGAACTCCTTATTCCTCAGATTAAGTAGGTATTTAAGTAAATGATACATCAAACACTTAATTCCATTTTGAAGAAAATTTAGAAAGAAAATTCAGAAAATCCCAAACTCTTTACCAAGGCCATTTTGCAAGTCCATATTCTGGTCACCATTTATTCTCCAAATGCTCCTCCTAACCCCCTCTCCCTTGTGCACTGTAGTCAACCCTCTGCCTAACGTTTTATCTTCTGAAACAAAAGAGCTGGTTCAGACCAAGCAGAGATACTTCTTAAAAAAAGAAATGCTTTCTCCTAGATCATCATTTGGTGGCTCCTTCTCATTCTGCAGAGTTATTGTTTATTTAATAATTATAAAGCCCCAACCACATGCCAGCCACTGTTCTAGATGCTGGTAATGCAACAAGACATAAAGCACAGATCTGCTCTCATGGAGTATATATTTTAGTTGAGAAGAAAAACAAATAAGCAAATAATTATATAAGGTAGCATTACATGCTTAAATGTCAGCTAATGTCCCCTTAGCCAAGATTCTGCCAATTCTATATATAACCCAACCTTGTTTTCCTACTATTTATTAAGGCTTGAAATGACAATATTTATTCAACCTGTATGTTTTCTGTGTTATTCCAAACCATGAAAGTCCTGACTCCAGGGATCTTGTCTGTTATTCACTTTTATATGCTAGAACGGTGCCTGGCAAATAGAAGGAGTTCAATGAAAAAAAAAAAAAATGACTACCTATTCACCCAGGAGTTTCCAGTGGAGCATCCCTGATCCTAAATGATCCAAAAAAAATGAGCATTGACATGATGCACAAAAAGTTGTTAATTTTGGAACACTTCTGATTTTGAATGATCAGTTAAGGATGATTAACCAGGAAAGTCTATGCAGATATTACAAAATCTGAAAAAAATGTTGAAATCTGCAATACATCTGGTAGCAAGCATTTTGGATAAGGGATGCTCAATCTATATTTTTATGCACATCAGAAGAGGATTCAAATAAGAAAATCTGTTATTAATCGGAGATCTACAGAATGCCAAGTACTGTATTAGGTACTGGGGACCCAGCAGTCTGTGAGGCTCACAAAATATCATAAGATCTCAGAGCAACAGAGATAAAATAAACTAATTTTAAAAGTAGTGACTAAAAGGAGCATAAGGCAGAGTATTATGGTTATTATGGTATATAGAAATTGCTGGGGAGGAGGGCTGTTTGGAAAAGGTAGCTGCAGAGGGGCTTGCTAAAGGGGACCAAGGGGAGACCCGATGGCTGAGAAGGAGCTGGCAGTTCGGAGAGCAGGACCGGAGCTTGCCAAGCCCTTGTGAGAGGAGAGAGCATCCTTGCAAAGCAGAAAGAAACCTGTGTGGTTGGAGTGACCAGTGACAGGGAGAACAGCAAAGCAGCACCTTGGAGAGGTGCACAAGGCTGAGATCTGGAAGGTGAGGAGTTTAGTGCTGTTGTATTATTATTGGAAACCACAGGAGGCCTCTGGAGAGTCTTAGGCAGAATTGTGAGAGGTCTCAATTACATTTTTAGATCATGCTAGGTGCTATGTAGAAAATAGATTATGGAAGGGCCAGAGAGAAGGGCACTTAATCAGTATTTTTTTAAAAAATAAAAGTTTGAAAGAAAAAGAAATAGGAGTTTGTAAAGGGGATGCTGGTGATAAGGATATTGCAAGCAGAAGAGTCACGTGTACAAAAACTTAGAAGCAGGAAACAGTCTGGTGTCCAGGAACCACAGGTCACCTGACTGGTGAGGACTTGTAGGTGTGTGTGGAGGACAATGCCACTTATATTAGCTGGTCAACAGATGCTGGCTGAATAGTAGAGTCCCCCAAGATGGTACAGTCTGGTTTTGCTATTTTTCATTTTTCTGGGTGTATCTCACCTCTCTGTTTATAAATTCTTTGTAAGCAGGAGGAGGGTCTAATTTCTCATCCTCTGCATAATTGAAGTTTGTTTAAATTGAATGACAGCTACACTTGAAAATTACAAGATCCAGGGTAAGAGTGATAAAGGGATAAGAGCATAGATTTTGGGATCAGGTAGCCTTGGACTCATGTTTTGAGCTCCACATATTAATTGTGTGGTGTTGGGAAAATTATTTAGTAGCACATTCCTCACATGGGGAATGGTGAAATCAAACCCTAACTTTCAGGGTTTTTTATTATTATTATTTTAATTTGTTTTAATTAGTTATACATGACAGTAGAATGCATTTATGCACTTTGATATATCATACATTTTCAGGGTTGTTGTGACGATAGAGATAAAAACCTGTAATTCCTGCCAATTGAAATCACAATGCTGTAAGCACTTGATGAACTGCAGTGATTTGTGTTTGGTTTGTGACAACAGTATTGGTATCTATCAAGGTCCCAAGAGGAGCTATCAGGAGGGAGGCTCCTGGTTAAAGCCTGCCACTAGCTCAGTTGGAGGGGAACCTCACTTCCATCTCCATAAGACAAACAGGGTGAGATATATGGCACACCCCAAAACAGACACTCTGAAATTTCAAATGCATATTTTGAAAGGTTGATCTGAGTGATCCAAATGAGGGCTGGAGGTCATTTTGTTTCGCGCTGCTGAAGTTGCCTCTGGTTTTTTAAGAATCTGCTTCAGCATTGCAGGGAGACAAGAAAAAGTGCTTTTAGAAAGTTTTTCCCAAATTCCCAGTGGTTCTACTGGTTCTATCTTAACCTCAAATTACAGGTTAAATAAATGCTATTTTTATTTTACAGGTGACAGTGGCAGACATAGAGAAGATTAACTCCCCATCACATTGTTCCCAAACAAATGACTAATATATAGAAGAATTGATCTGTGAAACTGTTGGATCAGCCTCAAAATGTTTTGAAAAAATATCATCCAAAATCTACTTATCAATTCCTTGAACTTCAGCATCATCTGGTGCTTTATAATTTTAATTCTCCAGCCTTTCCTTCTTCTAAAGTAGCTTGCAGTACACAGAAAAGACTAATGCATGAGGAACCAGGAGATCTGTTTTCCAGAATCTCCTCTGCTACTTAACAGCCATGCTATATTGGACAAGTTACTGAATATCTCCAAGACTGTTTCTTCATCTGTGAAATGCCTTGTAGTGCTCTGAGTAGATTAAATTAGATAACATATACAAAACTAACCTGAATATAGTTAGTTCAAAAAGTGAGTAAGAGGGCTGGGGATGTGGCTCAGTGGTAAAAGCATTTGCCCAGCATGTGTGAGGCCCTGAGTTCAATCCCCAGCACTGCCTACCCCCACCCTCCAAAAAAATAGTAAGAGTCAGGCATGGTGGCATACATCTGTAATCCCAGAGGCTTGGGAGGCTGAGGCAGAAGGATCCTCAAGTTCAAAACCAGCCTCAGCAACTTAGCAAGGACTTAAACAACTCAGTGAGACCCTGTCTCTAAATAAAATATAAAAAAGGGCTGAGGATGTGGCTCAGTGGTTGAGCACCCCTGGGTTCAATACCTGTACAAAAAAAAAGTAAGAGCCAAGGTGTGGTAGGTGTGGTGGCATGCACCTGTAGTCCCAGCTAGTCAGGAGTCTGAGGCAAGAAAATGGCATGAGCCCAGGAGTTTGAGGCCAGTCGGAGCAACATAGTGAGACCCCCCCCCATCTTAAAAAAAAAAATCGGATAAGAGTGTATGACAATTGAATGAGGAATCTTAGATCTTCTCTACTCTCACATCTGTAGCAGACATACCATTCTCTCATTATGGCTTTGGTTAAACAGTTTGGTCTATCATCTGGGGTCCTCTTTGCTATGTGCCTTAATGACATTCTTCATTGATGACTGTATTACAGTGTGAGCTAAACTTATGCTAAGTTTGACTTCAACTGGTACACCCCCTGGCGAGGTGGTGTGCAGATGAGTGATTGCAACCCCAGATTCTGGGGTCAAAGTTTTGGATCTATTCTCTGCTGTACCATGGTAGCACTCTGTGAAATTCAATTTTGCCTGTGTCCCTTCATGTGCACTTGGGAAAAATACTATCCTATTTCATAGCATCAAGTGAATTGACATACAAAATTGGACCAATGCCTAGCATATAGTAAGTACTCAGTAGTTACTAGCTATTATTATTGTTTACATGAACTTACAAATGAGATTAATGGTTTGACAATGTAGCTTCAGAGTTAATCCCACTAATCTTGAAACAGGCCAAGGAGATGTGTATTTTGTGAGGTTACCCAAGCACTTCCATAACATTTACTTAGTCGTCATGGTTTTGTGGTCCTTCAGGAAAGAACTGGGTTGTAAATACAGGAGTAAAAGAAAACAAATCCCCAGTGCCTGCTTCTGAGAGATGTTGGAGATGTTATATTTGTTGTTTGTTACCATAGAGGTCATAGTAGAATTAATAAGTTTGTGTTACACGTGTGGTAACTTATGTGTGTGTAGATGCATATGTGTGTATATATGTAAATTTTATATATATATATATATATATATATATGTGTGTGTGTGTGTGTGTGTGTGTAAATGTGTGTGTGCACGCATGCACTCTGTAAAAATGGTAGGATAGAAACACCAGGGCTAGAGATGGAGGTAGAAGGTGACTGCAGGTGAAGGGTGTAGGAGCAGAAGTAGAAATAGTGGAGGTGGTAAACACTTTCCACCAGGCACTGCACTAAGCACAGTATACTTTACACACCTCAGCCTCATAAAGGAGGACTAGAGGAGAAAGAGACTTGGGTCAAACTACCTGTCCCAGGTCGCAGCCAGGCAGAACTGAGATGGGGCCAAAGCTGTGTTTCTGAATCCCAGGTCCCTCTGTGTGCTGTCCTGCTGTGTCAGTTATTCACTTCACTATCACCTAATTTGCAGAAGACAGATGTGCTCATGGATTATGAGAGAAACACTTACCTTAAAAACAGATCTTGTATTTTTGTGAACTTGGCATGGATGCATTTTGAGATCCATTTTGAATAGTGCAGATGTTATTTTTTTAATTCTTTTTAAAATTTTTTAACTTGTCTTAATTAGTTATACATGTACATGACAGTAGAATGCATTTGTGCACTTTGATATATCATACATAGATGGGATATAATTTCTCATTTTTCTGAGTGTACATGTTGTAGAATCACATTGGTCTTGCAGTTACACGTATACATAAAGTAATACCATCTATTTCGTTCTACTATCCTTCCTATCCTAAAACAAAGTGATGCCACTTTTTTTTATTGGTGAGCAGTAGGATTTGTTTTGATATATTTATACAAGCATGGAATATATCTTATGCTAATTAGGATCCAAGTCTTGTGGATGTACATGATGTTGAGGTTCACATCTCCTCTCCTCCCCTCCCTTCACTTCCCTCTTCCTAATCTAAGGTAACTCTATTCTTCTCTAGTGCCTCACCCCCCTTATTGTGAATTAACATCCACATATTAGAAAAAACATTCCGCCTTTGGTTTTTGGGGATTGGCTTATTTCACGTAGCATGATATTCTCCAACTCCATCCATTTCCTGGCAAATGCCATCATTTCATTCTTCTTTAAAGCTGAGTAGTATTCCATTGAATAAATATACCACATTTTCTTTATCCATTCATCTATTGAAGGACACCTAAGGTGGTTCCATAGTTTAGCTATTGTGAATTGAGCTGCTATAAATACTGTTGTGGTTGCATTACTACGCTGTTTTTAAGTCCTTCAGCTAATCATCAATCATTTAATTCAAGAGAAGGATTTCTTAAGGTAAAGTAAGGGCTTTGGGGAGAGTAGTATTGTAAAAAGTATTCATTGGAAATATGGAATTTGTCCAGTTTTAGACTTGGAGTAATTAAGACATCAAATGGTTCATATTCTTTGTCATCAGGATCTATAGAATGTCCCCAAGTACAACTGCTAGCCAAGATACCCTTATTCTTCCAGTTTCCAAAATGCATGGCCCATTGAAATCAAAAGTGGAAGAAACTAAATTTTCAACCTAAGTTCGCCCTTCTCATAAAGTAAAATAAAAGTATGCTAGTAGGTTTTGCTATTCAAGTCTCAATCTTTCTACTGAGCACAAGTTCTTCTTTAGGTTTTCCAGAACTTTCTTGCAGTAAGATTTTTGACTGTCCATCTTGCACTGTGGCACGGGAGAAAACAAGAAAAAAAAATTCATGTGTTAGGCTTTTTGCATATAGTAACCCAGCTATTCCCACGCTAAAACCTCACAGTGACCCCATGAAGAAATCCAAGTTCTAAGAATTTAAATGACTACTCAAGACCACACAGATAGTAAGTGAATCTAGGTACAGTATCTCACATATGAGAAATAAAAAGTAGCTATTCTTAGGATTAATAATTTTACTGAGGGCTGGGGCTATAGCTCAGTGGTAGAGCACTTGCCTAGCACGTGTGAGGCACTGGGTTCAATCCTCAGCACCATATAAAAATAAATAAATAAAATAAAGGTGTTGTGTCCATCTAAAACTAAAAAAAATTAATATTCCTACTGATAGAGTGAACATATCTTTAAATGAGCTGTGTGATCCAGTTCTCCAGAGAGCACAGCCTAATGCAGAGGTTGACAGAATATTCTCCAAAGGACAATAGAGATTCAGCAGAGGCATCTCAGAGCTGTGATCCAGAGGCAGACATGGCAAGTGGAACCAACCAGGAGAAGAGGTCATTTGTCCATACTTTAGCCAGAGAGATCTCAGTTGTTGAAACATTTATTTTGAAAATAGGATCTCAAGGATCCAGTCAAAATTAGGACATTTTTGATTTTATAAATTATCTTTAATACAACAGTCAAGCTGATGCCACTTTTTTTTATTGGTGAGCAATAGGATTTGTTTTGATATATTTATACAAGCATGGAATATATCTTATGCTAATTAGGATCCAAGTCTTGTGGATGTACATGATGTTGAGGTTCACTGCGATTTATTCATGTATGTACATAAGAAAGTTATGTCAGATTCATTCCACTATCTTTCCTATTCCCATCTCCCTCACCTCCCTTCACTCCCCTTTGTCTAATCCAGCGAACTTCTGTTCTCTCCCACCCCCACTTGTTGTAGGTTAGTATCTGCATATCAGAGAGAACATTTGACCTTTGACTTTTGGGATTGGGTTATTTCTGTTGAAGTTTCTTGACAAAGAGAATTTTGACATATTAAGAAACACTGCAGCTCCATATGACATGGATTGGAAGTATTAAAAGGTAGAAACTTAATGTTATATCAGTAATAAAGGCATTTTATAAAATGCAAATCTCAAAGCTTATCTTTTAAAAACACAATAATTTCCCCAATATCATATTACTAGCACCCTTGGGGAATGCCTAAGTACAGAGGGCAAGTATTTCATTCAATATGCACAATAGACCTTCAAAGCAAATTTTATTATTACTATTTGTAGATAGGAGATGGAAGATTAAGGTATTTATTCAGTACTCCATGACAAGGAGGTGGAAGTGAGTTAGGATTCCAGTTCTTCTCTGATGAATCCACACTCCAGGTCTGGCTACCCTCCTGTGCTGCCTCCCAATCAGGCCTATGTTTCTGGAGACAGACATTTGTCATAAATGTGGAAATAAAGAAATTGAAACGTAGATAAATTTAAATCATAGAGTTATTTCTTCCTTGCAATTCAAGTTCTTTATATTGATCCACACTGTATAAATTCAAGGTGGATCTGAGGTCTAGCTTTAATGCACTGGAAAAAAGATTAAAAGACATTCTCATGCAGCAAAAGGCACAATATTCCCTTTCCCTTCTAGTGTTAATCCTGGACTGCCTCTCTCCAAAGATAATTGATCTCAAGGATTTTTTTTTTAAAGAAAAACACTTGGTTGAAATTCTTTATCATCATGGGGAGTCAGATATTTATTCATTTCTGACAAAAGTACAAGTAATTGATTAGACGTCTTCTTTCAATTTTTTCCACAAATTGTTTCTTATTAATAAAGTTAATTTACCATAGATCCAATGAGGTTGTTAGGGCACTGGAGCATGAGATATATGGCATAGGCTATAATTTAAGGAAGTTTCTCTCAATTACTTCATGTGGAGGGAAAGGGAGAGAAATATGAAGGGAGAAGGCACTGGAGCGTTAAGTTCATAGTGTTTCTTTTTCAACAAAGTGAACTATCCCTATATCTTTAAAAGTATTACATAGAATATGTAAAAAAAAAAAAGAACAGAAAGCTTTAAAATATCCAAATGGTCAAAAAAAAAGGAGGTAAAATAATTGGGTAGAATGTGCTTATGATGTAATACTAAACGCAGGAAACAAGAAAAAAAGAGAACCCAGACCTTTTCTGTAATAGCAACTGTTATGAATATAAATATAAATGGGAAAAAATCAGGAAGGATACCTAGATGCAAAGACCTCATTCTGGGAAGGGGAAGGGAAGAGGTAGGATGATGGTAATTGTTCTGCTCCTGGCTATCCCCACCTGGATATCCACCTCCACTGGTGGCCGGTGTCCCTGATGGTGTCCCTTGGTTTCACTGTTCCATTTCTCTTCCTCCTTTCCCATAGTCAACTCCTATCATGAATTTGTGAGTGTATCTAATTTGCATATTCTCATAGTTGAACTACAAACTCATACACCTGTTAAAGATAAACTGTTTTAAATTTTTATATAAATGTCATCTGACTTGATCCTTCCTCGCTTGTTTTTTAACAAAGCTATTTCCTCTTCTGTGTTGATATAAGTAAGTCTAGTTTATTCATTAGAGTTGCTATGTTGTATTTCATCCAATGCACATGTGACCATCTCCTATGTATTCCTTTAGTAAGGGACAGGAGGTTGTATTAAATTTTCACCATGTTAAACCATGGTGCAGTCACCATCCCCTAAGGCTTCTAGATGAATACAAGCAACTTTCTCAAAGCTGCTTACCTAGAAGTAGAATTTCTAACCAATTAACAAACAACTCTGGTGTTACTAGATACTGAAAATCATCCTCTAAAATGGGTGTGCCATTGAGCACAATAAAGGATTTTCTGTTTTCTTGCCCAAAGAGGTATTATTTTTTAACTGGGATCCTTGCTAATCTGAGGAGTATGAACTGAATTCTCATTGTCTTGATTTCCATTTCCCTGTTTACTGTGAGATCAAAAATTTCCTTTTAGAGATTCTTCAACTTTGCTGTTCTGTAATAATATCTATCATAAACCTTTGCCCAAGTTTCCCTGGATTTGTCTTTTTCTTATTGCTGAAGTTCCTGACAGAGTTTATATGGGTATTAACTGTTCTTTTGTTACGATTTACAGTTAAGTATGACATTTGGAGGTTAATCCAATTAACAAAGTTTAACTCTTTTTTTCACATCTATTAAAATGGTCTGTTTTTCTTCCCTCTCATTAAAATGAAGTAATTACAGTGATACATTTTCTGATGTTGAGCCGTCCCTGAAATTTTTACTTGTTCTTGAATTATTTTTAACACTGATTAATTCATTTTCCTAGGGTTTTATTTAATGAGTTTGGACTAAAATCTCTTCAGTGAAATGGTGCTATATTTTTCTTTTATTGAATGATTCTTTTATGGTTTCCATATCAAAATTATACAATTCTCTTTAAATCAGTAGTTTTTCCATCTTTTTCTGTTCTCTGAAGTTCATTAAAACTTGCCTAAAAGATTATTTGGTAGAGAGCAAGAAGAAAGGTGGTAGTAGGGTAGTGGTAGAGAGAGGGTAGAGTGGGTTTAGGCCTTTTCATGACCTGTTGGCATATTTGGCTTCTTGTTTCTTCCTCAATTAGCATGGTAATTTTACATTTCTATTCAATTTTGCCAGTTTTCCCTAAATTTTCAAATTTATTGGCACAAAAAACTTATCAGAACATTTTCCTAGATTTTTGAGAACATGAAACTATTTCTAATTTTGTCTCTGTTCTTTTCTTTGTGTGCACATGCTCCCCGTGTATGTTTGCACTCATTTTTACTGGTTTCTTTTTTCTTGATAAGTTCTGTCAAAGTATAATCTAATATTAATAAGCCTACTTCAGTTGAGGGTTTTGGTAGTATTTGGTTAAGATCTTCATTCCTTTTTCTGGAATCTCCAGGGTTTGGGCTACTTTTTAGCAGCATTAGCTGGATAGTTAAAATATACACTTTTTAATTGGAGTAGATTAATCTAAGTGCATTAATTATATTTCTTGATCTATTTTGCACTTTTGCCATTATAATTTATATAGTTTCTCTACTTGTATTTTGTCTTCTTTCTCCTCCTCCTCATTTTTAAAAATGTTTTTCCATTAAAAGTCTCCCTTCTATCAGTCAAAAAGTTAAATATCCTTATTTCTTTTCTTTTTAGTGCATATGGTCAAATTTTGATATCTACAATTAACTAAGTCTAATGTTATTCAAAAATTCTACCTTGCTCCTCAATAATATAAAGACCTGCAAAGAATTTCCAGTAGCACTCTCCCTCTATCTTCCATATTATTAGGTAATATTGTAATTCCCTTAAACTTCTCCAAGTTAGTAATCCTCACAGTCAATATTTATTCAGATTTCCCGATTGCTTTATTAATTCCTTTGCTCACCCTTGTTCCTTATATCACACTTCATTACTAGTTCAATTTCTTTTTACCAAAGTGCATCATTTTGGTATATTTCAGCAAGGTCTGTGAATACTAAATGCATGGACTTGCATTCTAAGAATATCTTGGTTTCTCTCTCACCCTCGAGTGATAATTTAGCTGGACTAGAATCTTCATATTGACAGCTTTCTTTCCTCAGTGTTTCAAGGTACTCTCTACCTTCTCCACCAGCTACTGTACTAATGAGAAACACATTCCCAGTCTGGTTTCTGTCCTCAGTTGACTATCTTTTTCTCATGCAGCTTTTACATTTTTATTTGACTTGTTCTTACATATTACAAACCACATGTGTGGATTTACTGTTATTTCTCATTATTGAGGCTGATGCAACAAAAAGATTCATGTCCCATTTCAATTTTTGAAAAGTCTTGACTATTGTCATTTGAATAGTGACTCCTTTTCATTGTTCTTTTTCTTCTTTGCTTCCTGAATATGCTGTCCCTTTTCAATCCACCCTGTCTCTTAACCTCTCTCATTATTTTCTCTATTTTAATCTCTCTACTATACTTGGGTGATTTTCTCGGATCTAACTAATTTATCAGTTTCCTTTTTTCTGTATCTAATATGCTTTTCAGTTTCTACATTATTATTTTTTTTGTCTGTGTGTGTATGTGGTACTGGGGATTGAACCCAGGGCCTTGTGCATGCAAGGCAAGACTCTACCAACTGAGATATATATATATATATATATATATATATATATATCCCCAGCCCCATCTACATTAATTTTTTATATCAAGAACTATAATTGGGCTGGGGATGTGGCTCAAGCAGTAGCATGCTCGCCTGGCATGCGCTGGGCGCTGGATTCGATCCTCAGCACCACATAAAAATAAAATAAAGATGTTGTGTCCACTGAAAACTAAAAAATAAATATTAAAAAATTCATTCTCTTTCTCTTTAAAAAAAAAGAACTATAATTATGATTTCTATAACTTCTTCCACCTATTCCTAAATCTGCCTAATAGCTTTTAATACTCAATTTCTTTGAAAACTTAAAAAACACACTTATTCTAAATTCCTTTTCATATAACTCTATTGTTTGATCCCCCTACTAGCTGCATCTCCTGTGCATGCTGTGGTGGCCCATCACCTTGCATGGTTTTGTTTTGGGCTATAAGCCCCCCCTTTTTAAAAATTTGTTGTTTTTAGATATACATGACAATAGGGTGTATTTTGACATATATATAGGGGGTGCAACCCATTACAGTTTTGATCCAATTCTTGTGGTTAAACATGATTTGGAGTTACATTGGTCTTGTATTCGTATACAAGCATAGGAAAGTTATGTCTGATTCATTCTACTATCTTTTTTCTCTGCCTCTTCCCACTCCCTTCATTCCCCTTTGTCCAATCCAATGAACTTCTGTGCTTCCTCTCCTTACCCTCCCTTGATATAGCTTAGTATCCACATATAAGAGAGAACATTTGTCCTTTGTTTTTTGGGACTGACTTAAGAGGGTCCTGTTTTCTTTGCAGACATAGGTTCCAGAGGTTTTGGACACAACTTCACAGAATTATTTCAGGTTTGCCTTTAGGAGGAAGATTTGAAGTTCAAGTTCTAGTTTTGGCTTTGCATCTCTGGATTATACAGGTTGAATGAATTTAGATCCCACATTGATGCTGGGTTTTTGAGTTTATGATGTCTCATATTTGAGAAATCAAGCTCTTTCAATTCTCTTGCCATAGTCAGACAACAAAATGTCTTGCTCTTTCTCTGGGAGAGTGTGCAATTTCTTTCTAGAACTTATTTTACAGATAGAACATCATTGTGTGACTCTGGACTTCATGTTCATAGCTCAATGACAGCTCCCCCTTCAGATGAAGCCTGTGGCTCAGACTTGCCTGTGACTCAGACATCAAATCCCCAACTGCCCAATCATTAAGTCCTTTCTTTATCTGGTCTCAATTTCCCTTGGAGTCCCTTGACTACAGTATTCCTTAGCAACTTTTACTGTGGGTTTTCTCACTGTAACTGGCACCGGGGATTTTACATTATTGATTTCCACGTGAGCTATGTAATCTTTGTGCAGTACTTTGCACGGTTATATTTCATCTAGACTTCCTGTGCTTTTAAAGGAGAGATGTGTGTGCCTTCCATGTCTGCTTAGGTCACAGTATTGGCCAGACACACTTACATTACTTTCTAATGAGAAAAAAATACAAAGAGTTTTAAACTGTGCTTAAAGAAATGTTTTATTTTAAATAACCTTTTTTTTGTCTGTGCTTCTCAGTGCTGAATTTGAAGAACCACATAATTATGAGGCAACAATTTCATATCGGAGACACTCTGGCAACTCCATTAACCTGTGCACTGCAATAGAAATTGCTGATTGTAAGTCTGCTAAGCCAATTAATATTGTAACCCTGTGTGGAATAAAAATGTGTCAAAAATGGTATTTTTCCCTCTGGCAAAGTGTAAGTTAAAAAAACTCACAGCCATTCTGTTCTACCATCTCATTTCTTTTTATTTTTTGCCATGTCTGATCTCTTAAAAAAATATAAAGAAGTCCAGTTGGGCATCAGTGCTGTTTACAATTCCTATTACTGCCTTCTTCCCTCCACCTTTCCTCCTCCTCCTCCTCTCCTCTCCTCTCCTCTCCTTTCCAATTGACTTAGCTGCTTTGCTTTTTGTAGATACGTAGGAGAAAAAAAATCAAGATATAGTGATTCATATTTTTTCCTTCTCCTATAGAAACCTCATCTTTCTTTTTGTGGTGTCTTTCTTGAAGTTCCCTCGTTACTCAGAACATGGAGATGGAGATAAGAGACCATGAGAATTAGGCAGTTGTGTTCAATCCAAATAGAAGAAGGGAATTTATTTAATGGATCTGACCACTGTTTCAGAGTTAAGTCTTCCCACCTCTGATATTGACAACAATATTCAAGCTTTTTGTGAAAAAATGGAGACTCTCTTACCCTCTTAGAAGAAGCAGGGAATCTTAACATTTCTGCAAATTTAATGTCTGTTTCTGCCTAAAGAATCTCTTAGTTATCTGCAAAATCATAAATATTAGTGCCAGAATAAACACAAGTGATTGCCAAACCTGTACTATGGACTATAGTTCTGTATTAGGTCCTGTGTACATGTCTGTAATAGAATGGTTTTATCACTCACTGTTAGAGACAGGAAACTGAAGATCAGAGGTTGAGCTGGACAAGATCATATATGCTGTATCTTGTAGAGCAACAGTTGTAAGCAAGGTCAACCTCCCTCAAAATCCCACCTTCTTTCCACAGTTTTATGCTGCTTCTCTTTCACAGAAGTGTGGCTTTTCTGGAAGGAAGGTTAAAGAGAGATCATCTAGTCTCATTAATTTATTACACAGAACAATAAGCTCGAGACTTGGGAAAAGGAAGCCATTTTCTTGGGAAATTCATGAAGGAAGAATGAGGACCCTATTGACATTTTCCTTCCCTTGCCCAGGAAATAAGAGATTAGAGAAGTACTAGAAAACTCCTTCTCTCCTCAACTGGGCAGAGTTAGGATTTTCCCTATGTTTTATAAAATGCTAGATAAAGGAGAGGAACTCCTGTACCCCGTTGCTCCCAGAAGGCAATGCTGCCTATATATCAGTGTATTGAGCATCCCATCTTGGAGCAGGGCTCTTCACTTTCTAGAGTTCCCTCAGATCTCCCAAGGATCTTGTCCAGTTACAGATTCTGATTCAGTAGCTCTGCAATGTGGCCTGAGATTTCCTGGTGATGATGATGATGCTGGTCTAGAGACCACACTTTGGATAGAAAGGCTTGGTGCCCCATTTGGGCTAAATTCCAACTGTATGCCCTTCTGCAAGGCCAAAAGGTATACAGAGACAAGGGGATGCTCCAATCAGAGCCTGTACCTTCTCTCTCTGGATCACATGAGACTCCCCTACCCTAGAATCCAGCCCTGTGCAATGACTCCCCCACTCCTGATTGGGTCTTCTCAGGAAAGACTGGGCTTCAGGGAAAGCTTTTGGGATGGGGAGAGGTGGATGGAGCTTGGATTCATGCAAGGGTCACTCATGGTACAGGGTGAAGCTAAGAACCGAGTATGGGAAATGGGGCCAGAGATCTGCATTTATTCTCTCCAGGCCACAAATCTTAACGGTGAGACGTCCAAGGGACATCATTTTAGATACCCAAAGCTGGAGTCACTGAGGCAGGCCCTTGTTCATTCTTTCACTGAAAGATCCTGGGTTGTGCATCATGAACAGGGCTCTGCTGCCAAGGAGCCGAGTATTTATGGTTGAAAATAGAAAGGGCTCAGAAAACAAGCCCCTAATCGCATTGGGAGGTAACAGAGCAAGAGGAAGGAGGGGTTGGGGAAGGGATGGTGGCTAGGGCTTCCCCTTTCAGAAGGGCATCTTTGTGGGAGACAAGAATAAATCTGCTAGGCCTGAAGAATCTGAGGAACTATAGCCTGGGATCAAAAGTGTGTGGTGTGTCCCTTACCCTTCCTTTCTCTAAAGAGCCACCATATAACACCCTCCAGGAAAACGAGAGAAGATAGCTAAGTGGAGCTATTTCACCCCAAACTGTGCTTCTTCATCTGTTTTATTAGTTTCTTCCATCCTCCTTATGCCCCTGGATGACACATGAACCTTAATTTTTTTTTTTCATCTAGAAATTGGGTATACTATTTTTATTGTGGAGTTTTTGAGTGTTTGATAAAATAAGACATTGAAATCTAGTGAAACCCTGCTTCTAGGAAGATGGAGCCCATGTATTTTCCCCCTTCCTTCCTGCTAAGTATAGTTTTTAAAATGTGGTCATTATATATGTATAAAATATATGAAAAATAAACATAAGAAGACAAGAAGACTCTGAAAGGTAGAAGAAGATGGACATTGAGATCAGTGAAGGAGGATAAGGTGGTGAGTTTCTTAAGTTTTCTTCTTTCAAAAGCTGGAGAAAGGTAAAATTGTCTAGGTGTGGGAAGGTAAAGTGTTTCCAGTCAGATTTGATCCAAATAAGACTACAACAAGATATAATTAAACTGTTAAAATCAAAGACACAGGGGATTCTTAAAACAGCAAGAAAAAAAAGTAAATCACAAAAAAAGGAGCTCCAATATGTCTAGCAGTGGTTTTCTAAGCAAAAACCTTACAAGCCAGGAAGAGAATGGATTGAAATGAAAAATTGTGAGGGGAAAAAAAAACCAAAAACAAAAACAAAATTACCAACTAACAATACTTGACCCAGTACAGTGTCTTTCAGAAGAGATAGACTTTCCCAGGCAAATAAAAGCTGAGGAGATTCTCCACCACTAAACTTGTCTTACAAGGAATGCTAACGGGAGTTCTTCCAGCAGAAAGGACACCCATTAGTAACATGAAAACATATAAACTTAATGGTAAAAATTTACTGGTAAAATAAATGCACAACAAATTCAGAATTATCTAATACTGTAATGGTGGGGTGTGAATCACTTTTATCTTTAGTATGAAGGTTAAAAGGCAAAATGACTAAAAACAACAATAGCTATAACAATTTGATAGAGGTGTGGAATATAAAATATGTAACTTGTAATAACAAAAAAATCAAAATGTGGAAGAGTTAATAAAATTAAGGGACTTTTTTGGCAATCAGTTATAATGGAAACAATATGAAATTTATGAAAAAAAATAAAAACAGAACTATATGATGCAGTATTCCCACATCTAGATATTCCTCCAAAGGAAATAAAATCAGTATGAAGAAGAGAGATCTGCCTTCCACGTTCATTGCAGCGTTGTTCACAATAACCAAGATATAGATCGACCTAAGTGTCCATCAAGAGATGAAGAGATAAAGTAAATATGTAATATATTCAGGATGAAATGCTATTCAGCCTTAGAAGGAAATTCTGTCATTTATGATAATGTGAATGAACCTGGAAGACATTATGTTAAGTAAAATAAGCCAGACCTGGAAAGATAAATACTGCATTATTCTTGCTTATATGTAGAATCTACAGTGAGTCTCATGGAAGCAGAGAGTATAATCAATGATATTCCCAGCAGCAGGCGTAGGAGGAGGTCAGGGAGACATTGGGTCAAAGGAAACAAAATTTTAGTTCGAGAAAATAAATTCTAGAGATCTACTTTACACTGTGGTGACCACAGTTAATAACAATACATTGAATACTTTAAAAATGGTAAGAGTAGATTTTAAGTGTTCTCACCTCAAAAAATATAGGAGATAATATGTTCATTAAGTAGTTTGATTAAGCCATTTCACAAAGCATTTGCATACCAAAATATAGTGCTGTGTATCCTAAATATATACATTTTTTACTTTTTAATTAAAAAATCATAAAGTAAATATCTCAAGCTGCAATCTAAGATCTTACCTAAAGTACATAGAAAAATAAGAGCGAAGTAAATCCAAAGCAGAGAGCAGAAAAGAAACAACAAAGATAAAAGAAGTAAATGGAATTAAAATAAGAAAGATCAAAAAAAAAAAGAAAGATCAATGAAACCAAAACTTTGTTCTTAGAAAAGATCAATAAAATTGACAAACCACTAGCAAGACTGACAAAGAAACAAAGAAAAAAGATACAAATATCAAAAATGAAACAGGGATATCATCACAGATCCTGTAGACATCAAAAGAATAATAAAGGAATATTATAAAGAACTGCATACATATAAAATTTGACATTTTGAGGTAAAAATGGAGTAATTCCTTTAAAAGCTCAAACTATCACCTCACCCAACATAAATCATTTGAGTAGTCCTGTAACTCTTGAAAATTGATTGCATAATTTGAAAAATCTCCCCCTCCAATTATCCTAGTCCAAGTGACTTCACCAGAAAAATACTAACATTTAAAGAATTATATACCAATTCTATGTGATCTTTTCCAGAAAAATGGAAAACATTTCTTGATTTATTTTATAAAGTGAGTATTATCCTGATACAGAAACTAGACAAAAGCCAATTAAATAAGAAAACTTCACATTCTTTATGAGTTTCATAAAAATCCTTAACAAAATATTAGCAAACAGAATTCAGAAGATTTTAGAAGGAATTGCATGCCATGACTAAAAGTGTCTTATTCCAGAAATGTAAACTGGTTCAATACTGAGAAGTCCATTCACAAAATCTACCATATTGACAGATGGAGAATAAAAATCATATAAAATCTATGCAAAAAATGGATAAAATTCTACCCCCATTCATGATACAAAAATTCTTGAAAAATTAAGAGGGGAATGTCCTCACCTTGATAAAGCACATTTACACACACACACACACAAAAAAAAAAAAAAAAAAAAAACTACAGCGAAGCATGATGCTTAACCACAAATACTGAAGGCTTTATCCCCAAATTGGGAGCAAGGCAAGAATAGCATCTCTCACCACTCCTATTCAACACAGAGCTGAGAGTTGTAGCCAGTAAAATAAGGTAAAGCAAGGAAATAAAAGACATTCAGATCAAAAGTGAAGAAATAAAAACTGCCTTTCTTTGGAGTGACATGATTATCTAGGTAGAAATTCCTAAGGAATTTACAACCTCCCTTTCCTAAAAATCCCTCCTAGGGACTAATAATTGAGTTCAGCAAGGTTGTATGATACAGTTTTATTTTTATATCTTAGCAGTGAACACGTGGACACACTAAAATTGAAAAATACAATACCTTTTACAATGGCTCAGAAAAAAGACAGACTGAAATCTAACACAGCATGTATAAGACATAAATGCTGAAAACTGTAAAATTTGGATTAAATAAATCAAAGTGTAAGTGAATGAAAAGACATATCCTGCTTATGGATTAGAAGACTCAATACAGTAAAATTGACAAGAGAAAATTTCAATTCTCCCCTCGAGATACACAGGTTTAACGCAATTGCAATAAAAATCCCAGCAAGATGTTTTGTAGAAATAGACAAGATTATTCTTAAATGCGTATGGGAAAGCAAAGGAACTGAAACACCTAAAAACAGTTTTGAAAAAGAAAGATAAGGAAACATCAGTCTACCCAGTTTCATGACTTACAGCTACAGTAATCATGACTGTGGCATTGGCAGGGAGACACATAGAAATCAATGGTAACTCAGAAATAGACCTATGCCAATATGACCACTTGATTGTTTTCTTTATGAAGATGCTAAAGCAATTCAACAGAGGAAAGATAGCCTTTGAACAAAGTGTTGTAACAACAGAATATCCATAGATTAAAACAAAAACAAAACAAACCTAAACCCTTGAGCTAATTTTTACACCTTATCCAAAAGTTAAATGAAAATGAATCTTTCTTCCTTGACTTGTCCACCAAGGAAGGTGAGGAATCTAAATGATATCTTTAAATAGCAGGAGAGGATGAGGTGTTTGGCTTTTACTATCACCACTGAGCCCAGCCCTGCACGGGGCCTTTGTGAGTCTTGCCCATCCTTACAGAACTCAGCCTCCGGTGTACAGGCTTCTTGTTATTCTGGAAGCTCTCAGAATTGTCCTCAGAGGTCACCTGGGCCAGTGCTTTCTGGACTGTGCTTCTGAGACCCCAGAGATTCCTTCAAATGATGAAGTTCTGATTATGTTCCTGAGTAATAGTTCATTTAAATAAACAAATCCATGATTAGAAGAAAGTTAAGTCATTTCCAAATTGAGTGACCTGGGGCAAGTATTTTACTTCTCTGTGTGTTCCCCCATAAGTAAAGAAGGAGTATGAGCAGCAATTGTCATAAGAGTTGAGTAGAATAGTGCACTTAAATACTTAGCGTAGTGCCTGCTAGCTATATGCATACAAATGATAGCTGCTTTTTATTATTGTTTTTATAATATTAGAAAGAGTCATCTCATCTACTGGTCTAACAGAGTGAAGGGACTTTTCCAAGGTCACACGGGGAGTTAGTACATGTAGAATTAGCTGTGGGCCTCCCAGACATGACCATGTTGTGACATTAGTAGATGGAGGGTGGCTAAGGACCCTCTTCTGACATTTGCCCTTCCTCTGCCAGTCAAGGCAAAGCTATTCCATGGAGAGACAGTTCTATAACTCAGTATAGAGTGAGCCAGGACTGGGCTTGAGTCATATCCCCTTGTTAAATCTCCTAGTTCTTTCCTGACCCCTTGGGATACAGCCTTTTTGTACCTTGGAGTAGGTTTGTATTGCATAGCGTACTATTGAAGAGTCCCTACTTTGTTAAAATATTTAACATCATGAATATGTTTTCAAGGGAATGTGTATTATCTCTGTTTACTAGACATAGCAATTAAGGTGTCTCTGAGCCTTGGTTTCATAGTTCCTAAAGCAGAATAAATAGTATTTTCTACCCCCCCCCCCCCGGTGGCTAGGGAAAGCAAATGAAATCACAATTTTTTCTTTAAAAAAAAAACAGATAAATAAATTGAAGGAGATTATCATTTTTTAAATTTGTAGACCAAATCCATACTAGGAAAAGATATGGGGCAAACTGTATCGTAAGGAGACTTTTTTTTGAGGGGGGGTGGTACCTAGGAATTGAACCCAGGAACACTCTGAACACTGAGCCATATCCCAGCCTTATTTATTTAACACAGGGCCTCACTAAGTGGCTGAGGCTGGCTTTGAACTTGCAGTCCTCCAGCCTCAGTCTCCCAAGCTCCTGAGATTGCAGGTGTGTACCACTGTGCCTGGCAAGGAGATTTTTTTTTTATTTTTATTTTTTTTTTAGTTGTAGATGGACACAATACCTTTATTTTATTTATTTATTTTTATGTGGCACTGAGGATAGAACCCAGTGCTTCATATGTATGAGACAAGCACTCTGCCACCCCACCACAATCCCAACCCAGCAAGGAGTTATTTTTTGAAAATATTAATAGTTTAAAATTTTAAATCGAGGAGTGACAGAATAGAATTTTTTTTCATGTAAAAATCAGTGAAAATTAAAGTGTACCCAATATGAAGTACATATTACTAATTATCCTTGCAGAATTTTAGGTCAGTGTGACAAGAATCATGTGCTGACAATTCCTAAGGAAAACCTGGATTCCATTAATTGCATTATGAATTATGTGTTTGCAAAAATGAAAGCTTAGAAATACAACATGTTGTTTGGTCAGCTTTAGGATTCTAGCAGCAAGAAAGAAATGAAACAGAAGTCCTGCTTGTCACAAACACATTCTTTAATAGCAGAGGAAGAACTTGCATAAATAACTTCTAAGCAAAACAAAACTAAAAATCCCCCAAATAAGCAATTTTGTGAAAAAACACGTCACTTTTTATAGAACCCCTGATGTTCTACTAAGTAGGTAACATCTAATATCATCCCCTTTAATTTCTTCATGAACTTGGTACCAGTTTGCCCAGTTTCACAGATGGACAAGGTAAGGCTCAAAGAAATGAAGTAATTTGTCTGAAATCCCCCAGGTAGGAAGTGGCAGGACTGAATTTGAACCCAAATTCTTGTCATTACTTATATTTGTTAATACAATTATTAAGTGTCATTTAAATAAATCCAAAGAGGTATCAGAAAAATCAAAAGATATTTGAGCCTTAATGGGCAGGCTCCTCTTCAAGCAGTGTTTCAAAAATAGTTCACTTTGGGACATGATATGAGTTCATTTTGTCAAAGTGGCATTTAGGCACTTTTTTCTTTCAAGTTTGCCTTCTAAAGTGCTACCTTTAAATTTCAGTGCTTTCTCTTAGGCATGGACTATATATCTATTTAGTAAACCAAGAAACTTAAAATGGTTCTGTATGCTTTTATCAACTATAAATTCCATGTTAGAAATTCCCACAGAAATTAAAACCATGATCGGTGACCCTAGAATTTCCCAAACTGTGTAGACAGAGCCTCGTATAGATCGATGCTCTGAAGGTTGATATAACTGAACTTTGCCATCTTGCGTCATTGCTTTAATCATGAGTACTGTAAGAAATGGCTGGGCAAACTGACCTGAGATAATTTTTTATGTTATTTCAGCAACTTATGAAGTTGAAATTGAAGAACTCCAAAAGGTACAGTTTCCTCTCTCCTTACCACTGTGACAATTAAGAGTAAACGAGTCTGCAAGGTTGATTCTAGAGCACTTTCTTTGGTGAAAGTGAAGGTCCTAGTTTTTGGGTTTACCCTTTGTCAGGCTTTTCCAGAATCCAGTGGCTAAGGGAAGAGTCCCTTGGCCAATCCATTTCTTTATCTTGTGTTTTTGAGAAACTGTCCAGATCCCAAGGCATACTTAGGGGCTCCTGTTGGGCATGGTAAAGGTGCCACCTTAGAGGTGATATAGCATTTGATGAAGGCCATGCAGAACCAGAGTTCCTGGCTTTGTGATCTTGAATCTCCATGGCCTCACCCATAAAATGGGGATGATAAAGCACCCACATCTGGAATCCTTGTGTGGATGAACATAAGGTAAGTATCGGTAAAGAGTTTGTTAGCAAGTCTCTAGAACAGAGAATTCACCTTAGTGAGCCTCAGTTGTGTCCTCTATAAAATGGAGTCATCCATCTCCCTGGAGACAGGAAGCATATGCCTTGTTACTGTATCTACAGTAGTAGATGCCCAATAAATAAATGGAACTATACTTATCTCCCTGAATGGGTGAGGGAACCAAGTCAAAGTGTGTAAGCACTCAGCACAGTGCCTGGCTCACAGTGGGTGCATACCTAGTGTCTTCATGGTGCCAGTTAATGTCCTATCTTGTCCTTACAGTATTCATTTAGTCTACATCCTTTATCTCTCTTTCTTGGTTGTCTTATACTTTCTGATGAGGATTATTTATTTGTGGGTACATTCTGTAGCTAGAAAAATACAAATGACTATCATTCTTATGAGCAAGAGTAGAAGCAATCTATAAAAGTGCTTCACCTAAGCCACACAGTAGTGTATGCCTGTACTCATGGTGACCTGGGAGGCTGAGGCAAGAGGATCACAAGTTTAAGGCCAGCTTAGGCAATTTAATGAGGCCCTGTTTCAAAAAAAAAAAAATAGGGATGTAGGTCAGTGATTGAGCACCCCTAGGTTCGACACCCAGTACTGGGAAAATAAATAAATAAAAACTTCAGCTACCTGGTAACATCAACATATGACAAAACACCCTGCATAAGAGAGCCCTGCATATGACCAAGTCTCATAGCTTTCAAGTTAAAAGGCATGAAAGTATTTTTAGTTTTTAACCCTCAGATATGGTTTACATTCATCTCTATGTTTAAGCTTGGTGAGCGGCATCTGATATCATTGTTTTTGTTTGTTTATTGTTGGCTCTGGGAACAGAACCCAGAGCCTCATACATGGTAGGCAAGTTCTCAACCACCGAGCCACATCCCCAGCACCTGGTTTCATCCATTCTTACTGCCTTGGAGTAGCCTTGACTGTAGGGTCAGTGGACACAACTCAGTCTCTTTCGAGAAGCTCCGGGCCCTTGGAGAAGAGCTTGTTGTCTTCACACTAAACCACTGCAACTCTGCTGTCTGTAATTGTTTTCTTTCTGACAATTACCATTTCCATCTGCTGTCAACACCTCTGTGTCTTTCATCTGGCCAAGACCCTGTACCAAGGCCCTGCTGTGAGCCAAGCACTTTTGCATATGTGGTAGCACTATGAGCTAGGATCACTGCTTCCATGCTACAGATGGGACCCTGAAGGCTTGAGGAGTTAAGGAACCTGTAAACAATGTAGCAAAGGTGGAAAACAACCTCCATCTAACTGGTCCTCCTGCCAGTGCTAGAATTATATATAAAATCAGAACCAGCAGGCCCTGCATGAATGCCTACAGGGCTCTCCTCAGAGGAGCACACGTGAGCTAGTACACCTGGATTTCGTGGTGGCATTTCAGATGCTTATTTTCCGTTTTCTTCAGGGTTCTTGGAGAGATTCCAAGTAATTTATGGTATCAGTTATGTGACCACTGAATAAATGATGGTCTATATTGTTATTAGTGGGACATAATTTTAATGGAGCCAAATATAGATGAGAGAGCTGAGTTTGGGCCAGAGGGTATGGTCAGTCAGGAAGCAATCCCAGCGTTCCTGGCACACCTGCCTGTACCCATGGTGCCCACGGAAACCCTGCTTAAATACCACAAATGCATATTTCCTCACATAATTCAGAAGTTCTTTATTTTACAACTGCATCCCTAAAAAGGTTTACAGAGAACACTTTAATTTTCCATCAAATCCTGCATCCCCAGGCATGCTCTGAAAGCTTAGAATGCTTATTTTCTTTTCTGATTGATCATCAGCCCCGCAGGCAGTACTTCATGAAACTCTCCGTGATACACTTTGTGGTGATTGACTTCCTTGGCTCTGTACTGAGCTCGTGCCCCTGCCCCCCACCCTTTGGTCCAGCCTCCTAATGATCTTTAGCTGTACAATAGAACCTAATTTGGGTGGATTTATGAAAAAAAAATGACTTATTTTCCTCTGTACTTTCAGCCTTGGAAGAGTTTTCTCCATCAAGAACTTAGGTGAGTTTTTATCTTCAAAAGGAAAACATTGATTGGCCTAGCCACTGACCCTCTCATGACTAAGCTAGTTTTCCTCTCTGGGCCAGCTGGGTCCTGGGCCTGACCTGACTCGGTTTCCTCTTGAAGGTATCTGGTTACAGTAGGGGCTTGGTTATACTATCTCTCTCATTCCAGCCCATGCTGCACACACTCAGCAAACTAGTTGATAGGGCAAAAAGGAAGAATTGAAGTCAGGTTGTCATACAGCACAGAAGGCCAGGATGTTAGGGCAGCAGAAACTGTGACTGCTTGGGAGAATCAGGGAAAGATTCTCAGATAAGACATTGTAGACAAATCAAGAGGGTCTTTTTTTTTTTCTTTTCTTTTTTTTAATGGTGTCTTATAGTTGTATATATTGATGGGATTCGTTGTTATATATTTCTACATGCACACAATATCAAAACACAATTTGGCCAATATGACTCCCCAGCACTTCCCCCCCACACCTTCCCTATCTCCTACCCCTCCTCTACTGAATTCCCTTGGATTTTTAGGAGATTTATGCACTTTCTTTTCCTTTTCCTCTCTAGCTTCTGCATAGGAGAGAAAACACAGGGCCCTTGATGTTCTGAGTTTGACTTATTTTGCTTATCATGATGGTTTCTAGTTCTGTCCATTTTCCTGCAAATGCCATAAATTCATTTTTCTTTATGGCTGGGAAAAAAACTCCATTGTGTATATATACCACATATTCTTTATCCATTCATCCATTGATGGACACCTAGGCTTGTTCCATAGTTTGGCTAATGTGAATTGTGCTGCTGTAAACATGGGTATGCATGTATCACTGTAGGAAGACGCCTTTAATTAAGAAGGATCTTGTATTTGTCAGCAGCATAAGATGAATACAGCATGTCTGAAAAAATAAACAACTAATGAAAAAGGAGAGTTGCTCAAAAGGGGTGGTGGGTCTTGCTGCAGTCTGGCTGGGCACAAAATCACCAAGCCACCACAAAGCCTTGTAGATTCAAACAGCAACTCCTTATTCCCAAACTCTCACCGACCTCTACCCACACTTCCCGTGAACACCCTGCCTCCACTCGGCTCCGCGCACCAATTCTCTCAGAACCCCACGAGAACTCAACAGGAACTCCAAAGGAGCAGGCGCCTGAGGCAGCAGGATACGCCCTAATCCCAGCAGGATCCGCCCTAATCCCTGAGCAGGGTCACCTTTCAACCCAAAATGCCATGCGTCATTCCTACTTGGCTATGGCTCTCAGCATCTTCCCCCTTCTGTTTAATTAAACAACAAGCAATGTGGCTTAGGGACAGTGCCTGTTAGGTTGTCCAATTCAACATATGGTCCTTACCCGTCATCTGATGAGCTGACCTCTAGGCGTCAGCCTCCTGTCTTAGGTTGGTACCGCTGCAATTGGATCATACCCGTCACTGACTACCGGTCCAGCATAACAGCCATACTTGTGGATAGGCCTATGCACCAGTGGGGGGGGTGAGGTTCTTTGCCTCACCTCTGTTGGCCCCCAAATTTGGCCTTGGTGCCAGTGTGGGGGGGTGAGGTTCTTTGCCTCACCTCTGTTGGCCCCCAAATTTTAGACCATCACTAGCAGAAGGGAGGAGGATACCTGGACTGTGATTTAAGCTAGCTGCCTGCAGAACTTACCTGGACTGTGATTTACCTGGACTGTGAGTTAATCTATTGAGACACTGCTTTATCTGGATTGAGACAACAAACTGTATCTTTGCTAACGGTGTCACTGCTGGTATAATTTTTCCAAGGGCTTCTTGCATGGAGCCATCAATTGGCTTGGTATTGTGGCATTTTGCATCTTCCCCTTCTGCTTGTAGCAGATTATTTATGGTGTTTGTGTAAAAACCACTATGGTCGTTATTTAAATTAAACAAAAGGGGGAAATGTTAGGGTCTGTAAACAAGTCAAGATGGCGCCTGGCATTTTGCAGAGGGAGTGGTTTGTGTAGTAATGCCAGCGAGCCATTAAGTGTGGAGATTCCTTATTGGTTGACTGCTGTATCTAGTTTATGTTAATTAAGATAAGCTGTGTGGAATGTATATATACCCCTCCTGTCCTACAATAAATGGCTCCCACTCCTGCTGTATCAATGTACACAAGTTGCTCGTCACCCCCCGGTTATTTTGCTGCAGCCGGACTGCGGCAGGGTCTGGATAATTATGAATCTAGACTTGAGCAAAACTGGGGGGAAAAAGCAAAGAGAGATGGGATTGGAAAGAAATTTAGGAGCCAGGCCTGGGTTTTATCCTATAACCCATGAGGAGTTTAGTGATTTTAAGCAGGAATTGACATTCCAGCATTGATTGGAGCAGGCAGGAACTCAGGGAAGCTGTCTCTATGGTTGATCTGATCCTGTCCCTCCTTATTAAAAAATAAAATAAGTCTTTCAGTTTTCTCCTTTAATTTAGGATTGAGCTGCCATCTGACACTCTAATCTCCACTTTTTCCTTCGTGTCTGTTTGTACTTCAGCCCTAAACATGAAAATCCAGATAGAAGAATGAAGGAAAAAGGGCCGTGTGATCTGGAGCCTCAAACAGAAAAAGATCCACATACAAACAGTCCTTCCAAGGTATCTGTGTCGAGGGTTCCTGGTCAAATGGCATAATTCAGACGTGCAGAAGGATCTGCTCAGGGTGGGACATTTTAGAGACTAAGACAAGAATCAGAAGGTGCAGTGGGTGCTGGACTTCTTTGCCAAGGAAGAAATGTGTGAAAACACTGAGCTTCGCCCTCAGCTTTCCACTTATGATTCAGGAGGGAGGCCTCCGCAGGGCTGCAATGAGAGTGGGACCAGCAAGGCACCCAGGGCACAAAAGGTACAGGCACTCACTCTTGGGAACCATCTCTTAGTCCATTTTCTGAACCTATAGACAAAATGCCTGAGACCAAGGAATTTATAAAGTGTAGAGGTTTATTTGGCTCATGGTTCTGAAGCCAGAAGTACAAGAGTAAGACACTGGCATCTGGGGAGGGCCTCACACTGAAGCCTCACATGGCAGAGGACATCATGTGGGAGACAGAACAAGCAAGTGCTTTGGTGATAAAGCCACTCCTTTTAGCCCATGGAGGGACCCAGTTCCTTCTCAAAGCCCCCACCTCCTAATATGGCTAACACAGGGAGGTGGGGATTAAGTTTCCAGTACATGAAATTTGGGAGACACATTCAAATGCTGCTTTTATAACATCCTAGAACAAGGACTTCCTTAAATTCTGTGCCCCATGTCCCTGCTTAGAAGAGTGTTTTCATTTCTGAGTTCAGTCATCTCATTGGAAAAGGCAGGTTTGGAATCCCTCCCAAGCTCCCATCTCCACTCCCATCCCAATTCTACCTTGTTTGTGATGGGGGGAAAAAGGTGCCTGCAAGCACTTGGTAAGACAGAAGATAGCATAAAAATGAAATGTTTCTTTTATTAATATCAGACCTGTAGCTGTTTGGTTGACCACTCCCCCTTCATAGCAGCTGGTGTGGAGGGAGGCTTAAGCAACAGATGCCACCAGGGTGACTCCAGGGCTCAAAACATTCCAGATGTCTGAGATGGGCCTGTCTTTTAAAATCAGGGTACCCCAGCACCATCTGCAGGGCTAGGTTAATCAAACAGCATGTTGGCATTGTGAGCCCAAACTGGTATGTAGGTGCAGAAGGTATGTTGGGTGTTTAGAGAATATCACTGAGAAGCATAATCCATAGAAGAGAGGCTGAGACAGGAAGGTCACAAGTTCAAGGTCAGCCTCAGCAACTTAGTGAGATCCTCAGCAACTTAGCCAGCCACTGTCTCAAAATAAAAAATGAAAAGGAATGGGGACATACCTAAGAGCTAAAGTGCCCCTGGGTTCAATCCCCTGTACCAAAATAATAATAATTCAAAGGATGGAATATGTCACTGATTAGAAAAATACAGGGTCTGGAGTCAGGGGAACAGCATTGGGTGTCAAGGCCAGAGGGAAGGGTCAAGGCCATAAGTAAGTGTTGAGGCTGGAGATCAGGGAAGGGTCGATCAGGAGCATATGAGAAAATCAATATGAAATCCAAGGATATTGACTATGAAAAAGCAGTAGTGTGCCCTTTTTCAGTGCTAGCTATGTGAAAGGATCCAGGTGTAGGGTCAGGGTACCACGAAGGAATCACTTCCCGCTTTTTTGGTGGGGGTGGGGTAGTGGTTTACATTTTTAAATTGTTAAAAGTTACTGTTTTGTTAGAGGTGTGTTAGATGAACGAAGTGGGCAATTTAGCTGGATAGTGTCCTTTGGGGGTCAAATATAAATGATTAGGCAGTAGATACATAATCCGTCATGATTCAAATTGCCTCCTGGGAACATTCCCACAGACAGCCCTAAGAGAATTGGTGTGCTGCTCTTCAAGGGACTGTGTTGGAGGACCATGGTCACTGTGTCTGTGTAAAAGACTGACTTCATTACTTTCCTATTAAAATGACAGGAAGTTAAGAGAATCCCCCTCCTTTTGTTCTTCTCATAATTTGCTCATGATCCCAACAAAGCTCAGGATAATTCATGCTTTCTATCAATTATTTGGCTTTTTCTCAGAACTTTCAAATGTGTTCTCATAGTCAATGCCCACATCCACTTTCTTGTCATGGGAAGGATGCTGATCCCTCTCCCTCTTCATCTGACAACAGAAAACAATGAGGTGGCCAAAAGTGTTCTCTCCCTAGTGTATTTTCCAGCCAGTCTATCCAGATCTTTCTGAAATATGAATCTGATCAGGTTTCTTCCCATAGCTAAGAAATAAATCCCAAATTTTTGTCTTGCCTGTAGGACCCTCAGCTCTCCCAGGTGTGGCTTCCTAACTCAGCCTCATTCTCTTTTTCTACCTCCTCATCTCTCTTCTCCTGTCTCCTCCCCTTTCCTTCAGCCCCTCCCCTCCACAGCTTCTGTACTATCTTTTAAAGACGCTAGCGCTTGTCCACATACTGCACACCTTCACTCACGCTGATTATCTGCCAGGTATCCCTTTACCTCCTCCACAATCTCCTACCTACATTTTAAAAATAGTTTAATAAAATCCTGCTTTATGACATCTTCCCGGCCCCTCCCTGTGCTGTTTCCATGGCCGAGAGCAGTTCTGACAACGCTGCTCACATCACACCCTAATTGGCTGTGTTATCTCCGTACTCAGCAGGCAGGCCCCTCTGTGCCCTGCATCTCTCTGCTTCCAGAGCTTCACGGATTGTCTCACCTTTAGGAAGTATCTGACCAACTCTGGAGAAAGGAAGGGCAGAGAGGTTAAGAAAGAAGAATGGTGGATAGAAAGACAAAATGTCAAGGAAGATATTCCAGCCTCCCTCTGTGGTCCAGAGCACAGGTCCTGGGGTCAACCCTGCCACAGTTGATTACTAACTGGGGGCCCAGAGACCTGTTACTTAACCTCTCTAGACTCTTTATCAAGGGGACTGATAATATTTCTCTCATGAGATGTCAAGATGGTTATATGAGATGGAATATACAAAGAACCTACAGTGTGGTTGGTGCCAGGCTCCCAGGAGTCTGCCTCTGTGCCAGGCATTTACTGGCCATTCAGAGACAAATAAGGACACTGTGTGCTCTTACCTAGCACTAAGTAATGAATAGTAAATAATAGTTATCTACAAGGAATGACTGAATAAAAAACAGCCTTCAGAAGCAGACAACTGATTGGAAATTTACAGCCCTGCAGAACATGTCCTGTTCCATATTTGCAGGTAGATATCTGTAAAGGGACACCTGCAAAAATCCAGATGACCAGAGTCCATGAAGGCCGAAGGAGCATGCCAAATGGGAAACAGGAAACCCTGACTGACATCCTCCAGACAAAGGTCTGCCCGGAGGACATGAAGCTAGCGAGTGGTGAGTGAGTTCACATTCCTGGACTTCAATTGTTTCATTTATAAAATGGATCATCATGTGAACCTTACAGGGGTTTTATGAGGACCAGATCTGACATGTCATATGATAGGTACTCAGCAAATGTTTATTCTTTTCTTCTTTACCTGATGTCTTAGTAACTGACTCATGGAGCCTACACATTGATGACACACTGATATGTAATAATACAGTGTCACTTGGTGATTATTTAGGTTCCATTTTACCTTCATGTTAGTCAAGACTTTTGATTGCAAATACGATTAAAGCATACTCTGTTTAATCAAAAAATTAAAGGTGGTTCACTTAGTAGAAAATCTCTGCATGGCTGGACCAGGGACACAAGCAATACCACGAGGACTCAGTATCACCTTTCTCCTCTGGTTTTGCTCCCATCTGTGGTGACTCTGTTTTCCAGCAGATGGCTTCCAGCTTACAACCTATGTTCTCTTAAACCCAAGAGGAAAACTAGAAAGTTTTATCTTCCCAACAATTGTAAGCTCCAGGATATGAGTTGAAACCCACAATTAGTCCCTGAACCAATCATTAAGTGTATGATGCTCTGATTGGCCCAACCCAGGTCATACCCCTTGGAGCTTGGGATTTTGGTTCTACCAAAATGACAAACCCTCAGATTGGAGAATTCCCCAGGGAAACAAGACAGCTACTTGGTGGTGGGGTGGGGAGTAGAATCTAGGTAGACAGATGTGTCCTCCAGCCCAATAGGCCATGGCTAGTCACTGACTTCCAGTGCTACAGCCACAATGGGAACAGTGATTTTTCAGTGACCATGGGTGGCTCCAGTCTGCTGCCAGCCTCCCTGGCCTGCTGTACCACGCACCTGTTCCCTGCATACTCTCTGCTCTGGCCGCAGGTTGCTAAACATGTCGCATGTGTGAGGTAGTCCTCTATATGGAATGCCTTATGCCCTTTCTCCACAAGCTGGTGTGTATTCATCCTTCAAGCTCTGTCCCGAAAGCCACTTCTGAGGCCTGCTTTACCTTCAGCCCACCTTCCCTGTTTCTGGTTCTCCAAGGACCGTCAATTCCTCACTCCTGTTTCCATGACACTTCAACAGCAGCAGAATGACCACATTTCCACATTAGGACTTGGGAGTTGAGCATTTCTGAGGCCCAGGACCACTATCTTAATCCTGTAACCTTGAAAAATTTACTTATTTTCTTGTCCAAATGGGGATAATACTTATTTCCTAGGGCTGTTTGTTAACTGATACAAAATGTATGCTTCAGATATTAAATAACTATTAGTTGTCTTCATTTATTTTATATGTTGAAAAACTGTAGCATGTCTTACAATTCTTGGTTTATGTGTTGCCTCCCAGGATACCCTGTGAGTACCTTGAGATTAGAGTCAGTGTGTTGATTTTTTCCACATCTGTGACCCTGGCAGTGTCTGACATAAGAGAGCTACTATACAAAACTTTGTTGAGCAAAGGAATGAAGAATAAGTCAAACTTTGGTTTCTGAGACTATGGTGGATTAGACAATCTAATTATTCTCACAACTGAAGCAAGTAAAGTGAAGAATAAATTTTAAAAATATTCATAAAAGTGTCAAAGAACAGATATGAAAAGAAAACACCAGCCAAAGCTAGTGTTTCCACTGAGGGTTCTTTCAGAGCTTGAAATTCCTTGAGCTCCTCTTTACTGTGAGGTGTGCAGAGGATGGGAGGTATATCCTGGGACCTGCCCAGGTGAGTTTCATAACAAGAGACTCCTGTATAAAGTTGGGACTGCGTTCACTTCCCATTAGTATAGCAAATATCTGAGATAATCAAATTATAAGAAGGAGGGGTTTATTTTGGCTTGTGGCAGCTGAGAAGCAAAGAGGAAGGAGGAGAAGGGGATGGGGTCCTAATATCCCCTTCAAGGGCAGTGCTCCAATGACCAGAAGTCCTCCCACTAGTTCTGACCTTATAAAGGTCCCACTGTTTCTGCATGAGTCCCCCTTTCATCACTGTGATCTAAATACCTGACAAGAACAACTTTAAGGAGGAAAGATTTATTTTGGCTCATGGATTCAGAGGATTAAGTCCTTGGTCCACAGGATCCAAGGCAGAAACATCATGGTGGAAGGGCATGGTAGAGGGAAGCTACGAGATCATGGCACCCAGGAAGCAGAGAGAGACAGGAAGGGGCCAGTAGCAGAGATAGTCTCCAAGGCCATGTCTCCAGAAACCTATCATTTTCACCACTTCCCAGCAAGACCATTCAAATTATTCATCCATCAAATGGATTAATCCACTGATGAGGCCAGAGCCCTTATAATCGAATCCTTTCACTTCTGAACATTGTTACATTGTTAACACATGAGTCTTGGAGGGACATTACACATGCAGATAATAACAACCTCCCAGTAGCACCAGGGGCTGGGACCAAGCCTATTACACAGGTCTTACAGGACACTTATCCAACTACAGCCGAACTCAAAGTTACATCCAGGCTTTAAGGATGAAGAAAACCCCACTAAAATAGAGGAAGTCAAACCATTTTGACCTTGGTACCAGGTAAAGGAAAAATTTTAAAAATCTGTTACCACAAGCTGATGCTCATGCACTTCTGCAGTTTAAAATCACACTATTTTTATAATATCCCCCCAAACCAATTTAATTTAAATTAAATTCTGCTTGGTAAACCTCCCAGACAACTGGTAGAAACAAACATAAATTGTCCATGATAAAATCTACTTTATCTCAGGTTTCAAATAATTCATATAATTCTTTTAAAAATTAATAGTTCATAGTCAAAGATAGCTTAATACCCAAGGAAACAACTCACAATGAGCAAAAACTAGCACAAAAACAGACAGTAGAACTAACCTGCAAGAAATTGAAATATAAAAATCATCAGATCAAATATATCATATAAGAATATAAATAGGGAATAAGCATTTGAAAAATTAATAAATTGATATAAAATGCAGTGAATAATATACATATGATTTTAGACAACTAGCAGCCAGTGAACTAAAAAAAAAAAATCAACACAGGGAAATTCCACAGAAGAAAATGATTTAGAAAGAATGAAAGAGAAGATAAGAATCATGGAAAATAGAATGAGAAGTCTTAAAATGACATCAAATCAGAGTTCCATGAAAGAACACTAAAAATAGGAAAGAAAATCATAGGTAAAAGGGATAATTAATTTTCCAACATTATTCAGAAATACAAATTTGCAGATCCAGGAATCCTAAAGTTCTCAAAAATGATAAATAAAACAAATTGACACCTACCTAGCCATATCTTAGAGAAAGTGAAGAACACTGAAGAATAAAGTAACTCGAGTGAGAGATGATGATAGCCCAGAGGAGGGCACCACCACAACAGCATTGCTGAGATGGGTCTGGATTCAGGATATAATTTAAAAGTACAGGTGACAGGTGGCTTTTGTTTGGAGGTAAGATATGGGAGAGAAAAGAATCAAGGTTGTCCAAGACAACATCACTCTAACAGAGAAAAATTAAAGCATTCCTTCTAAAAACTGGAACAAGACAGGGATGCCCTCTTTCACCATTTCTATTCAACAGAGTCCTTGAAACTCTAGCCAAAGCAACTGGGCAGATGAAAGAAATTAAAGGGATATGAATAGGAAAAGAAGAGCTCAAACTATCCCTATTTGCTGACAACAGGATCCTATATTTAGAATACCCCCCAAAATACTCCACCAGAAAGTGTATAGAACTCAGAAATGAATTCAGCAAAATATCAGGATATAAAATTAGCACCCATAAATCAATTGTGTTCCTATATATCAATGATGAATCAGCTGAAAGAGAAATTAGGCAAACTACATTATTCACAATAGCTTCAAAAAGACAAAATACTTGGGAACCAATCTAACAAAAGACGTGAAACCTCTACAATAAAGACTATAGAACACTAAAAAAAGAAAGAAATTGAAGAAGACCTCAGAAGATGGAAAGATCTCCCATGTTCTTGGATAGACAAAATTAATATTGTCAAAAAGGCCAAACGACTAAATTGCTATACAGATTGAATGTTATTCCTATTAAAACCTCAATGGCATGTGTTCATAGAATTAGAAAAAGCAGTTGTGAAATTCATTTGGAAAAATAAAAGGCCCAGAATAGCCAAAGCAGTCCTTAATGAGAATAGAGAAGCAGGAGGCATCACAATACCAGACCTTAAAATATACTACAGAGCTATAGTAACAAAACCAGCATGGTATTGGCATCAAAACAGACACAAAGACCAATGAAATATAATAGGACACAGAGATAAACCCACATAAATACAGCTATCTCATACTAGACAAAGGTGCCATAAACATTCATTGGAGAAAAGATATCTTCTTCAACAAATGGTACTGGTAAAACTGAAAACCCATATGTAGCAGGATTAAATTTAACTCCTATCTCTCATCCTGCACAAAGTTCAACTCAAGGTGAATCAAGGACCTAGGCATTAGACCAGAGACCCTGTGCCTACTAAGAGAAAATGCAGGCCCAATTCTCCACCATGTTGGCTTAGGAACCGAATTACTCAACGAGACTCCTAAAGTACAAAAAATAAAATCAAAAAAGTCTATAAATGTGATGGTATCGACCAAGAAACTTCTTCACTGCAAAGAAAACAATAATGTGAAGAGAGAGCCTAGAGATTGGGAGAAATATTTGCCACCTGCACCTCAAATAGAGCATTTATCTCCAGGATATTCAAAAAAACTTAACATCAAAAAATAAAACAAACAAACAAAAAAAACCCGAATCAATCAATGGGCAAAGGAACTGAACAGTCCTTCACAGAAGAAAAAATACAAATGATCAACAAGTATATGAAAAAAAAATGTTCAACATCTCTGGCAACTGGAGAAATGCAAACTAAAACTACTCTAAGATTCCATCTCACTCCGTCAGAATGGCAATTATTAAGAATACAAATGCTATGGAACCAACCCAGATGCCCTTCAACAGATATATACACACAATGGAATATCACTCGAGACATAAAGACTTTATGACTTTTGCCTGTAAATGGATGGATCTGGATGGAGACCATCATGCTCAATGAAATAAGTCAATCCCAAAAAATGAAAGGCCAAAAGTTCTCTCTAATGTGTGTGTGCTAACACACAGCGAGAGAATGGGGAAGAAAAGAAGTGCGGTGGATTAGACAAAGGGGAATGAAAGGAATGGAGGGGGAATGGGAATAGGAAATACAGTAGAATGAATTGGACATAACTTTCCTATGTTCATACGAATACACCACAGTGAACACCATGTACAACCACAAGAATGGGATCCTAATTAGAGTAAGTGATACTCCATGTATGTATAACATGTCAAAGTACACTCTACTGTTATGTACATCAAAAAAAAAAACTTAAAAAAATAGAATCAAGGTTGTCTCTAAGGTTTGGGTTCTAAGCAACAGAAGGGATGAAACTGATGTTTTGTATTGAGATGAGGTAGAATTCAGGAACAGCAAACTCTTGAAGAGAAATCGCGAGACGGATTTGGAATGAGATGCTTGAGCAACTGGATAGAAATGACGTGAAGGCTGACTGAGTGTCTGGAATTCACAAGAAATGTCAAAGATGAAGACATCAATATGGGAGTGTCTTTTTTAAAATGATGCCACAAACAATTGCCTCAACCAAAAGGAAAGATTGAGAAAGGAAAGTATCTCATCTCTGTGTGCAGCATCTTTGTGCTGAAGAAATTCCCTGATAACTTCTTGAGGAAAAGTGGGGCCCTCTGCCTGTATGAACTGAAATTCTTTGAGGTAGTTTGTAGCCTACATGCTAAATTATTTCTTGCCAGAGGATAAAATCTTGTTTGGTTCATTTAATTAATATATATAAGTCACTTTGCTTATTGCTTGTTTTTTTAGATAGATTACTTCTTATTTTTGATTAATAGTTTATCTCAGAAAGTGGTTCAGAATTACCCTAAATATTAACCTATGCCAACTCAGAGAGAGGTGGCAGTTTTATGGTTATGATAAATTTACAGCTCTAAGAAATAAACCAACACATACATTTGGCAGGCTAGCAACCTGTGCAAACAATCCCTAGGCACTTTTCTGCCTGACATGTTATCTTCTGGCTAACTCCATCCTTAACAAATAATAAGTGTTGATATGCTCAACCAACTTGTCTGAGAAATTTTGCTTTGAGTGAAAAATACAAGACTGGATAAGGTCATCTAGATGCAGCTATACCCTGGAGGACTTCAACATTTGAGCTCAGAGATTAACAGAAGAGAACTATCAAGGAGTGAGGAGTTCCTGATTTACTAGGGGCCAGCACTCATCATAAATATGCACTAATCCTTGTGACAGTCAACAGAAAGGTGCTGTTCTCATTATCCCCCACCACAGGGCATCGTAACTGAGACTCTACAAGGTAAACACATTGTCCAAGGGTCCTATATGCCAAGATTACCTTTCAGTTTTAGTACATGTGATTTGGGTTTTCCTGCTTGTGCGTCCACTGCCAGTGACGTATGTGATGCGTTCCTGTTGGCAGTGGATGTAAAGTTCTTCAGGGCGGTTCTGTTTTCCTAACAGGTGGGTACATGGAGGCTTTGGAGGTGACTAAAGAAACCTCAGGCCCAGGGGCCTTTAAGTCAAGTTCCCTCCCAGAGGAGACCTATGATGATGTGGAGTACCCTAAGACAGATGGGTAAGTACTTTCCTGTCATTTAGCAAGATGCACTTGATGAGGCTTTGAAGGCTCGACGAATTAATGCTTTGTTCTCTATTTCACAGACCAAAGTTGGACTTCTCCAGCTCATTTACCTCAGACAGTGGTAAGTGTGGGAGACAGTTCTGAAACTTCCAGGGACCACGTGTCTTCTAGTTTATGTTATTCTCTTTAATAATATAAGTTGGATGGGTTGATGGTAAGCTAAGGGAAGTGGTCCCAAGGTGTGTGCTTGTAAGCGCAAGGAGGGCAGGTGAAGATTCTGGAAAGGGCATTCCTGTGATAACAAGAAGTTTCCTTGCAATTGCTTCCCTCCTGATTTCTTCTGATCTAGTCTAACTAGAGGAATTTTTTTTTTAAACTTAAATGGTTTCATGGCTTCCCAGCACTTTTAGAATCTACCTTAACATGGCTAGGGGCCTTGTGACTTCTGCGAATGCTGTATTCAGCCTCCCCTTGATATCAGGCACAACAGCTTTCCAGGATTGCCAGAATCCCACCTCTTGGGGATGATAACAGTACCTGCTATGCGACTGACACAAGAATTAAAGCATATTCATGATGAGTGCTGGCCCCTAATAAACCAGCAACTCCTCCCTCTTTGCCAGGACCCTTTGCCTGAGTAAGCTTAGCCAGGAATATTCTTCCTGGTGAGCAGTCTTAAAGTACCAGGGACATCTTTTTCATAGCACTTGCCACAGATGTAAGTTTATACTTATGTGGCTCTTGGATAACTGTCTTCCCTCCTAGATTATTACCTGTTTGCTCAATGTTTCTCCTGCCCCTAGTGTAATGCTATATTTTAAGAAGATATATCTGCTGAATAAGTGAATGAATGTAAAAATAATGGGGAGGTATTAGTCAAAGGATACAAACTGTCAGAATAAGTTCAGGATATCTACTGTGTAATAATCAAAACATTATGATTTCATTTAATAACAAGTATACCCAGAAATTGCTGAAAGTAGATTTTTAAAATTTTTTTAAATGTTCTTTAGTTATCAATAGACCTTTATTTATTTGTATGTGGTGCTGAGAACTGAACCCAGGGCCTCACATGTGTTAGGCAAGCGCTCTACCACTAAGCCACAACCCTAGCCCAAGAGTAGATCTTAAGGTTCTCATCACAAAAAAGTAAGTATGTGAGGTAAAAGATATGCTAAGTAGCTTGATTTAGTTATTCTGCAATGTATACGGTTAATAAAAACATGGTTTGGTAAACACCTAAATATATACAATTTTTGCCAATTAAAAATAATAATTTTAAAAAATAAAAAGCAATGGAGATAATCAAATATGACTCTGGTTGGGTTTCTTCTTAGAATCTTTGACTTTTAGATGGAAAAACCACATTAGAGAAAATTATATCCAATACTGTCATTTTAAAAAGGAAACTGAGGCACAGAGAAAAGTTATGTGACCCCTTATGCTCATTATGTGTTAAGTCAAGTTTGTAACCTCAAAATTCAGACCCTTAATCCAATGTTCTTTCCATTATACTGTGTTGTCAGGGTAGAATTAACAGCTATCTGTGTATGTTAAGCTTATGTGTTACAGTAGACTAAGGCCATGCTTAGACCAGAGAGATTATTCAAGAAGTATCTGGTTTCCCATCATTTTCCCAGCATTAGGCACAGTGTCTCATGCTTAAAAGGATATAGTTTGTTATGTGTTAAATATGGGAAGAAGGGAGGGTGAAAGGAGGCAATCTTGATAAATTAACTTTCTTTTGATAAATCAGATCAGACCTGGAATCAGGGTTGGAAGTGAGTCTTAATTTTCATTTGTACATAATTTTAAAGAAGTTTAAATATTTTTATTTCATGCTTATAGAAATGTGCATAAATTCCACTACAAACTACTTAAAGAAGGATCAAAATGCCTTACACCTAATAGAAACTCAGTAACTTTTTATTAAATATTAATCTGAACAACTGTAATTATAATGAATGATAATAATTATTTTTTACTTTCAGAAGAAAATAGTGAAGAAATGTATGAAGATATCTACAAAACAAAAAGCAACTACCCCAAAATAGAGTGAGTTTCTCTTTGTTGGCTTTGTAGTTCAATGGTATTTCCTGTTGGTCCAGTAAATAAGAACTTCAGCAATGATCCCTGTCCCCAGTACCCACCTTTACTAAAGGGAGGATTCACATAGAAAGTTGTGCTGAGTGATTAGAATACTACATTGTGATGAATAGGATATTTGTGATTATGTAGAATCATACACCACAAATTTAAATACATTGCTTTCTCTTGTGAGAAAACGTCTACTTACCCAAATAGAGAACATTGATACTGTATAAAGAAATAAATAAGAAAGAAGAAGTAAATATCAATAAAATTTGCTTCAATTCTGTAATTACTTTGCTAGGGGAAAAAAATCAATGATTACAGCTTACCTTTGCCAGTCTCTGGGATTTGAAATTAATTTAATATCTAATAATTCACTGTTTCCAAGAACAATATTTGTTCCAACGGACATTATTTTTCAAATACTTATAAAGAGCACATTGCCAAAAGGGAAATGTTAAAAGCAAGAAGTTTGAGGGTTAAAAAGGAAAGGGGATTGAGGTTATCACTCCCTTACCCCTCACAAACCCCAAAAGTATACTGGCAGAATTTTAATCATCAACTGGACAGTCAGTGTATCACCATTGTTGCACCATTAAGTAAGTTGAAAATCAGCACTGTGAATTTCAGTAGCCAGAAATTCCTATATTTCTAGTGCCGTTTGTATCGTATGCTTCCGTTATCTTGCTCCATAAACTGTGCAAAAAAGACACTATTTGCGATGGATGAAAGTTTGTGCTGCAATGTAATTACTCCCTTCATGGTTGACTGGTGTCTGCTACTTCATGTTAGAATCTAAGCAAAGAAAAGCAGAGTAGTTGATAAGGCATTTTCTTTCCCTTCCTTGAGTAGGGTGTTCTGAAAATGAGACCACAGCCTCTGGTTCTCTTTACAGCAGCCTTGGTCTCTAAGACTCTCTCAAATGCCATGTTGTTTATCTTCTGATTCCTCTTAGTTTAGATGGAAAAGAAGCCCTTAAAAGACTGCAGCAATTCTTCAGAAAGGAAAAAGGTAGATTTAAAATGAAGAAAACCAAGTCAAAAGAAAATGCAAGGTAAAAGGTACCATTTTTCTCTCTTCAGAGAGGGATTAACAGTGCTGGCCTGGTAGACACACAGGTTGATGTCTTCCACTCAGTTCTCAGAGACAGGAAGGAGTGTCAGAAACTAAAACCAATGGCTGAGCTAATAGCCTCTGTGCTACTAATGAGAAAGTGGCATGCCCCTCTTGAAAAAAATGATGATAAAAGGTTGTAAACAAGGATAGAGGGAAAGTCTTAAGCAAGCAAAGCCCAGAACAGAAAATTCTGTCATTGTCTAGGCATCAACACACATTGTTATCGCTAAGCATTGTTATTAATTATGTCCTTGTATGTTTTCTTGGCCCAGGTTCCAGCAGTTTTATTTGTCTACACTTCCATATTTAATGTGTCTTGAAGAGCAGTAATGTGTGGAATGAGGAGATGAACTATTCAACTGAAGTGTATCTCAAAAGTCTTGAACCTAGGAAGGATAACTTAGGCTAACTGCCAGTCTTTGGAGAGGTTCCAAATGCACTGGCAGTGAAAGAGACTAGGGTTCTGGATTCCAGTTTCAGTTCTGCCATTTACTCAATTTGCAACCAGGGGCAAATCACTTCCATGTGTATTACAGGGCTGCAGTTTCCTCCTGCATCCATGGAGGAGGGAATAGTGTAGCTTCCAGACACAACTCTCTCAGATGTAGGTACACATCTGTGTTTTGTGAGGGCTGGTAAAATAATTAACTAGGACCATTACCTACGTTAGGGTGGAATCATGCTATTCTATTCTGAAGTTGTTTTAGACATAATGCTCCAAACTTGTATGGTTTTAATCCAGTTGTTAGTAGGAGCTAAACCTACCAAGAGATCCATCAGAACATGGCTTTTCTATATCATAGTCCTGATTATGACAGAAAAGGTATGCTCTAGTAATTTATTTTTAGTCTCCCTTACAAAACTCTAAGCCATTTCAGGCAGAAACTGTGGATCTAATCATTTCATATACTTATCACAAGGGCCTGGTGCATGGTGGGTGCTCCAAAAATACCCATAGGGGCAAATTTAAATTGAAGGCTTAAAACACATAGGTACTTTTTTCTATGTTATCTCCTTAATGGTGAGGTGTGAAGTGCACCAAACAATCTAGCTGGGATACATGCCTTTTCTCAATTTAGAAATTCACCATGTTACATTTCTACCTGGCCTGGCTTTCTCCCTAAAAGTCCCCTTTTGGCTTAAATAACATAGGCAGAATGCAGTGTCTATACGAGTCCCATTAATTCATCGGTAAGTTGTTCTGTCTCACAAATACTTACCCACATGTAATGTGTCCCATTAGCCTCTTGGAAGGTTAGTAGATAGACACAGGATTCTGTGGATGGAGAAGCTCAGGGCTGCAGGGGCAGTCTGGAGTTGTGTAGGTAGGAAATGGAGTACTGGCCATCAGTGGGGATTCATTCATTTTGAATAGGTTTGCGGGGCGGGGGGGGGGGGGGGCGGGTGTGATCAGAACAAAACTGCAGGAGCTTTGCTTCACAGCTTTGCCTGGAAGCACCATCTGGATTGGGACCCCTAGTAATCAATGTTTGTTGAGCTTATTTTTTGAACATAACTTTTTTCCACTTGACCTTTCTGTGTCTTTTGTCAATCAACAGTGCATTTTCCATTTCGCTGCCTGATTTAGGTAAGTGACATTTACTTGTTGCTGACCCAAATTACTCAGCATTGGTATATTCAAGGACAGGGAAAGAAATGTGGTAATCCTTCCTTCCTATATTGCCACATTCAAGGAAAAATGGGCCCATCAAAAATCACAGAAGATATCATATGACAGTATTTCTTACTTTGGGAAAGAAAAGAAACATTTCGTGGGTAATACCTTATACCATACTTGGAAGAGATGTTTTGCTCTTAAAAATCCCCCCAAAATAGATATTTTTGTCCCTTTTTAGGGAGGTGCTAGGGATTTGTAAGCAGGTCTCTCTAACTATGAAATTCATGTATTTTGCATTATACCACATACCTCTTGGTGGATTTGATAGAATTGATTTATTATGAAATAATGAATTGAATATGATCACACTGCAGCCTGCACACTGAATCAAGAATGGGTCCTTGGACTATTGTCTGCTTTGCCATTAAAACACTGCAAAAATTACCAGTGTTAATTACTGCCTGACAGTGCTCTAAACACATGTTCAAACACTGAATTTGCCAACAAGAGGGGCACGTGTTTAGTTGTTCACTGGTTTTGTTCATGGGCTAAGATATTTGATTTCACTCCTAGTACTCTGAATGTATGTTATATTCCACAAATATGAGTTTGCCAATCTAAATAACAAAGATTATATACCTGTAAAATCACAGGTTTCCCAACATATACTCTGCGTGGTAGTGTGTTTGTGTTGGGTGTGTGTTTAAAGCCAACTTAGAATACAAATACATCCCAATTCTGACTGTTTCCTAGTCTAATCAGAAAGACTTGGGTTTAGCATCCCTAATCCAACAATAAAAAATTTGAAATACTCCAAAATCCAAAACTTTTTGAATGTTGACATGATGTCACAAGTGGAAAACTCCACACTGATCTCATGTGACAGGGTTGAAGTCAAAGAGCAGGCACATGTCACCAGGGGTGGTGGTATACACCTGTAATACCAGTGGCTTATGACACTGAGGCAGGAGGATCATGAGTTCAAAGCCAGCTTCTGCAAAAGCAAGGAACTAAGCATCTCAGTGAGACCCTGTCTCTAAATAAAATACAAAGTAGAGCTGGGCATGTGGCACAGTGATTGAGAGCCCCTGAGTTCAATCCTAGTACCCTCCCCCCCAAAAAAAAGTAGGCACACTAAAAAAAACTGATTAAAATTGCCTTTAGGTAGGTATATATGATGCACATGAAATACAAACAAATTCTGAGTTTAGATTTGGGTCCCATCACTAAGATATCTCATTTTGTATATGCAAATATCCCAGAATCCAAAAAGAATTGAAATCCAAAACTTCTGTTCCAAAGCATTTCAAATAAAGAATAGTCAACCTGTACCCCTACCCATATTTAAAGGTACTGAAGAAAATGATTTAAACAATGAATAATTGTAAATAATTGAATATAAATTATGATTATGCCAAAATGGCTCAAACTTTTTCAAATGGAAATCACCTGAAAATCATGTAATCCTATGTAGGGTTCCAAAGAATGTAAATATCATAAGCTAAAAAAGGTCTAATAATTATTATGTACTAAGAATCAATGTAACACATGATTATTATTATAAAGGTTGTCAATGGTTTGACTTAAAAGATTTCATGAAAGAAAAAAAATCAACATTAATATTCTACTAAATTTGTTTTTTTCCCCACTTTGGGAATTAAGAAAAGCCCTCAACCAGTAGAAATCTTTTTCCAGTTCTAGAAAAAAGGAAACCTCTTCTAAAAATGATTCTCCCAGCAAGTTCATATTTTTATGAATTCTGCATGAAATCATATTGATATTAATACATAATGGGACGTCTCACTATTTTGTTAATACCTTAGTTGAATTTCTTTGCAAAAAATAACCTTTTTGTCCCAGCTCATCTATAATCAGATTGATAAAATAGACTCATGGATACACTCAGATAATTGGGCAATTGTGTATAATTTGGAAATCCAAAGGTTGTATAAAACATACCTAATAATGGACTATTTTGATCCTATCTTGACCCTTTAGAACTTAGGTCTCAGGAAGTTATTATCTATGATGATGTGGACATAAGTGAAAAAGAGTCAAAGTAAGTCAATTTACCACACTGGTCATCCCTGCTGCCACCTGACCCATTTCCTGATGCTTTCTTAAATACGTTCAGAGAACCACCTCTCCAGATCCATGGGGACCAGAGAAAGAATAATAGTCCCTGCACAACTAAAGAAAAATGATGAAAAGCAGGTAATCCAACAGTGGTAGTGACCCAAGAGGCAGAGGAGCTCTGGAATTTGTTTTTATTTCTTATCTTTGAATCTGGAGGCTTAGCCACATTTATTTAATAACCTATGTAGATGGTAGCATGCAGAATAGCAAAGAAAATTTGACAAGAATTAAATAACTGTAATCTATAAAGAAAGAAGGGAAAGAAACCATCCTAACTTGGTGTCCCCTCTCTAGCTAACTTGTTACCTGACTTTTCCTTCAACCAAATGGCTGGAAATGGAGGTCTCCTCTGATTTTCTTCAATTCATCTTTCCCTGCTCACTGAAATTAAAAACTTCTGCCTCTATCATACCAGTGAACTTACATTTTATAAGATCACTAGTAACTCCTTTGTTAAATCCCAGGAATACTTTTAAATCATTATCTTACTTGGCTTCTCAATACTCTTAAACTGTTGATTATGCCATCCACAAAAGGGGGGGAAATACTAACTTTTCCTTGGTTTCCATGTTATCGTTATTTTTCTTCTTTACCTGCTTGTAATAAGTGTGTGTGTGTGTGTGTGTGTGTGTGAGAGAGAGAGAGAGAGAGAGAGAGAGAAATCATGCTTGAAAAAAATCGATTTCAGTGCAATTTATAAAAAGATGATGTTTTAAACAAGCTTAATGCCCAAATATACAGTAATATACAGTAATCTGCTGAATGTATTAAAATATTCAACATGGCTACTTAATATGCTAAATGTATGGTGAAGAGTTTCCAGTGACATGGAAAAACATACTATAATGACAATTAGAAACAATGCAAAACTGTATGCACATAGTATACTCTCAATTCTGTTTTTAAAAGTGGAAAAACACTGAGAAAAAAATGAATGTCTTTAAGAGGTTAGATTATGCTTATTTCTATGACCAAGATAAGTTACCTTAATTCTCTGATCATTTTCTTCTTTGTAAACTTTATGAATGACTAAAGGACTCATGCAGAACCTACTACGAAAAAACAAATGAGTTAACATATAAAATGCCCAGAAGACCACCTCACACAGAAGTGCTCAAATAGAAATCCTTCTAATACCCTTTCTTTTCTGGCATCCTCTTCTGCCCTGACCCCAAATGCTAAACACTGGTTGGTTTAGACTTATGTCATGGCCAAGTTTAATATTATTCACATTTTAAAAGCAAAGAAACAGGCTCAAGAGATGTGATTATAAGCAGGTTGATCTCTTGCTTCCGGTTTCAAATCTGGATCACTATAAAACACGGGGGTCAGCAAATGATGGCCTGTGAGCCAAGTGTGGCCTGCCACTAGTTTTTTGAAAATAAAACTGCAACAGTTGAATAGTTGCCATGGAGATGATGGTTTGCAAAGCCTGAACTATATACTACCTGGCTTTGCCTAGGCTATCAAAATGTATTTCTAAATGACTTATTTTTCTTTAATAAAACAATTGCCCAGAAAGTACTGATAATTCCATAAATGTTTAATATTTAAGTTTTCATTTACTTGTTCAAATATTTTTCTCCTCAGAGATGAAGATAAAATAAAAACTTGGAAGCCCAAGTTTTTGGTATCAAAGGAGAAAAAAGAAAAGAAAGGTGCTGATGCATCAGAAAGGTATGAACACAAGTGCACTTGCGTTACAGCTTCTCTGCTGCAGTTTATACCTTTTAATGGGCTGGGTGACCTTAGGCAAGTCATTAAATTGGATTCAAAGATTCCTCATCATAGTAGAACTGAAAGGATTAAAATAAAAAGATTTTTAAAAGTCATGTACCATACACATTTATCCTCCCTTATTTTTGGTGTGAAGAAAGATTTCAAGTTAGCCCTTATCAAAGAATGAAAAATTTCCAGTCTCCTTTTAAGCTGTATGAACTTTCTCCCCATAAGGCATAACTTAACAGAATACACCAGTTATCTGTTGTGAAACTCGGAGAAAATCAGAAACTAGATATTACACAGTAAGCCTGATTTTCCTAAAATACAATTCTACAATTTTATTTTAAAAATTGTAAAAGAACATCTTATCAATTCAAGATCCAACTTCTTTCAGGTGATGCAAATTCTCTGTTGCCCACTGGGAGAGGCAGGGTTTTACCCGACTCCAGTTAAACTGTGCTAGTGCTCTGGCTCCCTTCCCAGTTAAGAACCTGGAGTAGGCTCTAAGGGACTTTAACAAATTTCTTGGAGACATCCTTGGTAAATAGTCAGAGAGCTATGAACACTGTATGGTATGTCTGCTCTGGGAAACCTGTCTGGAAAGTCTCACTGGGGCACCCCAAAGAAGTCACACATTGGTCTGAACCAAATCTAAGTTCAATGAATAGCAAAGGATGGCCCTTAAGTTTATTTTCTTTGGGCTTAGATTTGATGTAATTTATTTGTCCCCAGTTGGAAAGATGTATTCATAGACTAAAAAAGAGACCTTTTCCCTTAAAGTTCATACTTATAAAATGTTTGTAGAGCATAGCACAACAAAATTCCAAGAAGGGGTATATCAGCATAATTTTTGACTATGTTGATAATTACAAATAAGTTCTAAGGAAATAATTTCCTAGTTTTTTAAATATTTTATAACTAACATAATAGTGTTTTTACTCTCAACTGAATAAACTTGAAAATGTGATAGGCTGTCATTAATCCTATAGAGGTGCCAATTTCTGTGTGTTCTTTGATCCTTTTAAAATGGTCTCAACCACAACTTACTTTACCAATAAATTTTAAAAAAAGCTTTCTCTATGACTTCAGCCCTTTTATCATGCTTTGATTAATCAAAAAATGACAGCAAATTCTAAGAGAAATTGGCAAGGGTATCCAGATGTAAAATATGGAAAATGCAGTCCACTTTCTAAGATGACCCAAGTAGACAATGCATATGTAGGGTAAAGGGCAGCTCACAAAGCTGGGAAGGTAGATTGAAGCAGATCTGGACTTTTCTTCTGGGCAGCAGAGAGACATTGAAAGGTTTTAAGGAAAAGCAAGTGGAATGGTTAATTAAATTACTGAAAGATGGCCATGGAAGCAGGGATGCAGATGGACTTTTTAAAAGAAGGGTAAGAAAATGCTATTTCAGGCCAGAAGTACTAATAGTCAGAAACATGGCAGTGACTATAATCTTGGAAAGAAACAGATATAAGAGATACTTCAGAATAAAACTGACAGGACCTGAGTGACTTTCATTTTGTCGATACATTAAAGTCCCTGAAGCAAAACCAAACCCATGTGCAAAGCAAAAGGGAGAGCAAGGGAGGAGTCATGACCAGCTTCCGCTATATGAGCCACATTTATGTGGTTATATACCACATTTATATGCTCTAATTCTTGAACAGTTGATAAGAATTTTGCTTTATTAATTCTATCCATCTCCCCATTCAGCAAATAGGATAGTTCTTTGAGCCATGTAGATTTGTGGTTCCACAATTATGTTTGAAAAGTTGAAACCATAACCTGTAAGACCTTTACTCACTGTTTCTGGTTTCTATTAAATAATCTGAAGTTGAGTGGGAAAGTTGATAAATTTGTTTCTCTTAAAAAAATACTTAATTATGCTTTCAAGTCTAATTCAGAGAAGTTCCTTGTTTACCTTGTCTGATCAAACTCATTTTTTTATTTTTATTTTTGACACAATAATTATATTTATGGTGCATAGTATGACATTTCAGTATATGTGTAAAATGCATAAGTGGCACATCCATCACCTTAAACATTTGTTATTTGTGTTGGTAACATTAAAAATCCTCTACTAGCTGTTGTGAAATATATGCTTAATTGTCACCATCCATACTATGCTACAGAACATTGGAAGTTATTTCTCCTATCCAATGCCACTCCTATACCCATTAACCATCCTCTACCAACTTGATTTTATTCCATATTATTTTGTGATCAAAAATATTTTTTAGCTTTGGAGATGTAGCTCAGTGGTAGAGTGGGCAGTAAGTATATGCAAGGCCCTGGATTCAATCCCCAGTACCACAAAAAAGAAAACAAAATTTATGGAACTAGAGGTATAACTCAGTGTAGAGTGCTTTCCTAGCATGCACGAGGCCCTGGATTTTATTTCCAACACCAACACACACACACACACACACACAAATGTATAGAATTTTCTTTTCAATGGTGGGGAAAAGTAATTAGTCTTAATTACCTTTTTCAGTTGTTTTAACAATCTGCTCTAGTGGAGGTTTTGTGAATAAATATATAAACATATATGACTTCATATGAAATTATACAGTTAGTTATGCCTGAATTTGTCCTGAAATAGAATGACTTTATAGACTACTTGCATGTTTCTTGCCAGTTTTTCTCCTAGAAAGTTCTTCAGAACCAAGATGCAAAACTTAGAAAAAAACAGAATTGGAAAAGAAGAAAAACATTTTAGAGAAAGATTTCAGGTATGTTTTCCTCTGAAGGTAAAAATTAGCAACGATTAACTTCTTTTTGTTGCTTGGTACCAGAGATATTGAACCCAGGAGCACTCAACCATTAAGCCACATCCCCAGCCCTTTTTATTTATTTATTTAATTTCGAGACAGGGTCTCGTTAATTTGCTTAGAGCCTCACTAAGTTGCTGAGCCTGACTTTGAACTTGTAATACTCCTGCCTCAGCCTCCAGAGCAGCTGGGATTACAGGTGCATATGATGACGCTAAGCTACAAATGTGCACTTTTAAAGACCCTAAAAATTTGCTTCACCAATACTTTATTTTTATTTTTCCTAATGTATTTCTATATTGACGTGCCTTTGTACATGCTAGTCCCTTTGCCTGGAAAAACTCCTAAGAGTTGTTCTTTTTGGCACTGTTCAAATGTCATTCACTCTTCCTAGTTCCTCCAAGTCAAGTCACTCCTTGGCACATTTTCTATCTCTACTATCTATCAGTTGTTTACAACCAGGGCCTGTCCTGAACTAATCTCCCAAGTCCCTCTGGAAGGGGATTCTAATTTATCAAGTTTGTTCCCAGCCTCCAACAAAAAACTAAACTCCTGGTGCTAGTGAGTGAATGACTATACAAATAAATAAATGATAACTGAAGGGAGGGAGGGAAAGAAGGAGAAAGGAATATGTTTGACATCTTATTCTGTCACTAAGAATCCATGGAACATTATTCCATCATTCTAAAAATCAAAGAATTCTAACAATCAAATGACTACCTAACACTTTATAAATATCCAAAACTGTTTTTGAACCAAACTAAAAAAGGAATATACATAAATCTCTCAATCACTTATAACTTCCACTTAGACCAAAGCTGACTATGGTTACTACATCTAGAAATCGTGATCTGAAATTATCTACTGCAAATTGTGGTGGTGTTTTATTAGGTGGAAAACAATAATGTAGCAATTACTTGTTGAAAAGACTCCTAAATCCTATCTAGGGCTTTTTTCCCCTCATATTTTTGACTGTCTTACATGGGACAGAAATTTCATTTCCTATAATATGTAGGATTCATCTTTTTCTGTGATGAGTTTTTGTAGTTGCCATTAGAAAGACTATGCTATTTCAATAATTTTTATCCAGCTCACATTATAAAATATTAGGTATTACATTGCTGTCAGGTATTGAGGGTATAAAGATAAATAAGACTGTCCTTTATTTTCATTTTTTAAAATAGTTTGCTAAACGTTATAATAGGAGTATATACATAGTAAACAAATTATATATAGCTGTCATAAAAGGTGAGGTGGTCAAGAGACAAATGAATATTCTAAGCAGAAAAAAAAACAGCACAAGAAAAATAATGGAAATATGAAAGTATATAGGGTATTCAAGGATTATCATATAGTTCCATGAGGGTTCAATAAAGGGGAGATGGAGCAATGGAGAATGATAGCATGCAAAGATCCCTGAATGTCAAGCTCAGAAATGTGGTTCATATCCTAAGGGTAATGAAGAGTTTTCAGAGCTTTATAAATGGAAAAGTGGCCTAATCAGACTTGTATTCTAAGAAATCACTGTGGACTCACAGTAAACAGTAGACCCAAGAGAGCAAGACCAGTTATTTAGATGCTATTACGTTGTTAGCAAAAGGAAATATCTTATAGCTTATATCTCTTGGTATAGGGTCTTCTTATGATTTATAATCCAAATTCAGAATACTTCTAAGAGTGGAAGAAGGCACTGAATCACATTAATAAGTATTTGTACGTGGAGATGTAAGAGTGCCATCTAGAAATGATCGGTATGTAGTATAAAGTCTAAGGGGCTACACAGAGGATTTGGGTGTTTTTTAAAAAAACGTTCTCCTTTCCTGGGTTTGACAGTAACTTTGTTACCTAACAGCATGCCTTCCCTGATTTTTAAACCTATACTCAAGTTTTAGCTTTCTGTTCTTCCAGCATTCCACTCTAGTAAAATTAGACAATGGGTGCAAGAATATTAATGGGTGCAAGAATATTTTAAAAATAAAATCATTGGTCTGGGACTGTGGGTCAGCTGTAGAGCGCTCGCCTAGCACGGGCGGGATCCGGGTTTGATTCTCAGCACAACATAAAAAAATAAAAATAAAGGCATTGTGTTGTGTCCATCCACAAAAAAAGATATTCTCTCTCTCTCTCTCTCTCTCTCTCTCTCTCTCTCTCTCTTTAAAAAAATAAAATCATACAAAATGTCATACCAGCATCTTGCTATGGTTTTCTTAAAATGACTTTCCCTTTCACCACTACCTTCCTGTTATTTTCTTTCCTTCAGGGATTTTTTTAATATCTAGAGTCTTAATGGAGGATATGATAAAGTTACCTCAAAATTAATTGGGTTATTGTGAAAAAGGATGATGGCTGTGTAAGCATGGTCTGATTAGTGATTTTTTTCATTTCAGTATGACAAAGAAATTATCGTCATCAATAGAGCAGTGGTATGTTCCAGTAATTCAAGAAATGGAATATTTGATTTGCCAATAACACCTGGAGAAGAACTGGAAGTCATTGACACCACTGAACAAAATCTAGTGATATGTCGCAATTCTAAAGGGAAATGTAAGTTTTTTGGCTTGTTGCCCATAAAATTTCAATCACTATTCCAAAAAAAAAAAAAAAAACATTTTCTCTATAAGCTTCAGATTAATAACAATGATTTTTCCCCTATAGATGGATATGTACTCATTGAACATCTAGATTTCAAGTAAGTAGTTTAATTTTATACTTCAAATTGTAAGTTATAAATAACATGGTGTTGTGTGCATTAGTCTCAAGGAAAGACTGCTGAATTTACTGAAATTCAGGAAAAGTTCTGAAAATTAAATATACAGCATGTTCTCTGTCCTGTAAGGAGACATTAGGAGAGACTTTATTACTGTCTCCTGAGTCTATTATCAAATTGAACACTGTATATTTATAAACATTTTAAAGCAACATGAAATTATGAAACTGGGTAAGAAAATTCCCAGAAATCTCCTCCTCACTGTTCCATTAGCCTCTACTTCAAAATGTATGTTTCTTTTTTCCCCAGGAGTCAAGGTTGGTCCAGATAGAAAGGTCAAGATCAGAAGGGAAAGACTGCACAACTGAGAAGGGGTCCTAGCAGCTTAGTCCTGCCTCACAGCAGTTTGTTTACATGTCGAAATCAGATGGAATCTGTGGAACTTTTGTTGGGCACTTGGAAGAAAAAAAACAAGAAATCCTCAACATTTAGTTGTTAGTTTGACTCTTAAGAGTTTTCTCTTTCAATATCTATTTCACTGCTGGTTTTAAAAAATGTGAAACTGTTATGTGAGCACTTGCTTAATGAGCCATGTCCAAAGTTAGAAATCAAGACTATTCAGTTGTGCAGATGGCTGGTTTGCTTCTAATATTAGTAATGTAAGCATGTGTAATTTCTAGATATTAGTTTAAATTTGGTACAATAACTCTGATAATGAAGGTCCTCAAAATCCTCAAATTTAAGATATAATAAATAATTCTGACTTAATCTTTTTTAAAAAATCAAGGTATAAATGTCCTTTTACTTTATCTCAAAAACAATCTGATCGATGCTATTCCTGGTTCCTTTGGGAATAGGATGCGGAAAAATAATTTTTCTTAAGTTCAACTAGTATCACTTAAAGAAGTATCTAAATATATTTAACAAAATCTAAAAAATAGATGCTCTCTTACTTTAAAACATTCTGTTGCCTAAAATAAGAAAAATTTTGTCTATACCCCAAAATTCATTCAAATAGAATTCAAGTATTTTTCACTTAAATGAAATGGAAATTGAAAAGCAGAGGTATAAACAGATTTTATTTTTTTTAAATGATGTGCACTGAATGTCAGATTTTAAGACAGTTGAATGCATATGTAGAATTTATACAAGTGGCTTTATGTGCACTGAAACACTGGAGAAATTTCCCTCAGTTCTTTAAGCAGGGCAATTCTGGCCTTCAAGGATACATCTGTTCCATGGCCTCTTCCTTCATACATTGAAACTACTATTCTTATATTTTTTGCATGCTCTAATTAAGGCCAAGTTTATTCTAAAAGACAGCAATCAAAGGTATTTGTATAGTTAAGAATTTAGAGAATAGCATAATTAAAATAATATTATAAATGACATGGCTACAGGGTTAAAAAAGATGTTACAAAAAAGGTGACACTGTAGTTTGTTCTTGAAATAAATCCCATGCTCTGTCTGGTGACTATGAAGAAATCTGAGGCAAATGGAGTAGGAAGACGGCTGGGAAATGGGGTGTTTGGGCTAGAATGTGACACAGCATGCTCCAGCATGCTCAAGCTTTTTGCTCTAGAGAGTGGTGTGCCACTCAAGGGTTAAGCAGGAAGAAAATGCCAGATGTTTGGGGAAAGGGAGGGGTTTTAGCTTTTTTACCTGGTGACCTAAAGACCTGACAAGAACAATTTTAGATAAGAAAAGTTTATTTGATGATCAAGATTTCAGGTCTAGGTCCACAAGACAGTGAACTCCACAGCTCTAGGCCTGAGGTGATGCAGAACACCTTGGTGGAAGGGGTATGAAGAACAAAAGCAGCTAAGGACTGAGCAATCAGGAAGCAGAGAGGGGGTGTGCCTCTCACCACAGACAAAACACATGCCCCAAAGGCAGGGACCCAGTGACCCTCCACCTCTAGCCACACCCTACCTACAGGCCTAAAGTTACCAATTAATCCATTCAAGTAGATTAATATATTGATTAGATGAAGGCTCTCAAAAAAACCAATCGTTTCCTCTACTTTCTTGCATTGTCTCACACCTAAGTTTTTTTGGGGGGAACACACCTCATTTCCAAACCATAACAGGAGGCAATTACATAGATGACAACAGACAGAAAAGATTATTTTTGCAATATTCTAAGGAAAAGGTCATCAAGCCTTAAATGAGGATAGCAAGATTGAGGCACATAGTTCAGGAGCCCCATCAGAGGTAAAGGAGACATCACATCTTGGTGAGTGAGAAGATGAGTGAGAAGGAGAGTTAGGGAACAGCTCCAAGACTTCTTTTTCAGGAGATTAGACTAAGGTTGGTACAAAAGAATGGTAATTTATTTCTGCTTGGACTAGAGACTAAAGACTTCCGAATTAAACTTACTACCCAGTAATGAACAATTATGGCCTCTCCTAACTTCTAAGCCAAGACCTGTTGCAGATGACACTGAAGAAGAGGATGAGTGTGGTCTGTGAGCAAGAAGTGAGTGTGAGGAAACGTGGCTATGCTGAGCAGAAATCTTTCATGCAGTACTCCTGCTCAAAGAGAAGCCACTTCACCAAACAATGAAGTATTTAAATCCTGGAGTGGCAGTGGGATGAAACCTGAACTGAGATAAAGATGGCCCTTGCATTTTTATCTCACCACAGGGTTTCTTCTAATTCAGTAGTTCAGCTCCTTTGGGTCTCAATTTCCACACTAGTAAAATGGAGCTAAAACTACTCATCTACTTTACAGCACTGTTATGCTACAACATAATTTAAGTAGAAGTTAAATTATTACAGGATAATTTAAGTAGCAATTAGGTAAATAAACAATACTCTATTAGTGTTATCATACCTGGCTTTTTCTGAATTTGAAAGATGCTGAAAACAAACACCACATTTTTAAAATTCAATTCTTAAGAGACTTGAAAGAATGGATTGGGTTTGAGAATTTCTTTTACATAGCCATAATAAATATTCAGTTTTAAAAACATTAAATGTTTTTTATAGTAGAAACCACTTGGTCTAATATAAATTTTATTGCCTAATTATTATGATATAGTATATAGGTTTTTAGAATAATTGCTTGTTTTCTATCAATACTTAATGTGGTTATGTTTATATTTCACAAACAGCCACATTCCTTTCCTTCTCTAAATCAAACTAATTTTCTCATATTATTGATCTACCAAGTTTTCAAACCTAAACACCATAATTAACACCAAGCCAATGTTATCAGTCTCCTAGAAACTAGCATAAAGCTTCAACGAAAAGACTGAGTTTATATTTTAATTTTTTATTAAAAGATAGTAAAGATAACACCATCCTGTCAGGTAAGATATCACACACAAATTCTTAACCCTAACAGAGGCTAACACTGGCCCATTTAAAAATTGTCAGTCAGCTTCCCATCCATAATTGTGACATATACCTTAAATAATCAACTTAAAAAAAAAAAAAAGTTTACCTTAGCTCATGGATTAGAGGTTTCAATATCCATGGTCGCTTGGCCACACTATTCTTGGGCCTGTGGTGATACAGTCCACTATCGGAGCACAAAGCAGAAGCAGCAGCTACCCACCTCACACAAAGCAGAAACAGCAGCTACCCACCTCACGGGAGCCAGGAAGCAAATAGGTTAGAAGGGAGGAAAAGGATTAGGGTCCCAATACCCCCTTCAAGGGCATACCCCTATGACCTAACTTCCTTTCATGAGGCCCCACCTACTAAAGGTTCTAAAGCCTCCCAATAGCACCGTTGACTGGGGACCAACCAAGCCTTTGGGAATCATTCAAGATCCAAACATGTAGGCTGGACCTCTAGCAACCTTAATATATGCCAGCAAAATCTTTCCTTAGCACCTCCATGAAAACCCTGGTCTTCCAAGATGAGAATAGCGTCCTTGTTAACTAGGCCCTTTCCTGCACATATTCAGAATGTCTTTGGGGATGGATATATTATACGTGTGTGTGTGTGTGTGTGTGTGTGTGTGTGTATGCAGGAAGATAAATAGGGAGAGGAAAAAAACGAGTATAAACCTCTGGATGTTTCTTTAAACTTCCTATACTCTTCAAATTTCCAACAATAAGCATCCCTTACCCTTGCAATTTAGGAAATAAAGGGAAAAAAATCTTTACTTTAAAAAAATACATTTTTTCTTTAAAATGTAGGAAAACTAAAATCTTTATTTATCCAGACTTTGATGTTTACATTTTTTTTTAGTGAGGTCTATAGTAGTGTTTTTCAAAAAGTTGCTCTTACATAACAATAATATGAAATGTGACAACAGTACATATAAAGTCACATTTAGATTGTTTACTTTCTATTCTCAGAAGGATTTTCTATAAAATTCTATTACTAGTTTGAAGGTCTTTTCTCCCTATTCTATGGCTATGCTGAGCAGAATTTTGGCCTCTGTAATCTTTACCCTCTTGTGTTATGTATGTAAATACTTGATGTGACTTTGTAAAAGGGGGTTTGTAACAGAATTAAACTTGCTAACCAGTGGTCCTTAAAATAAAAAGATATTTACATTATCCAAGTAGACCCAATTTCATCACATGGGACCTTAAACTGGAAGTAGAAGACAGAAGAATCTGTCAGCCAGTCAGAAAAGTGGTATGAGAAGAAGATGAAATCCCAAGCATGAATCCCATCGCTGCCATTAAAGATAAAGGGAGCCATCCATTGACCAGGGAATGCCAGTGGCCTCTAGAAGCTGTGAATGACACCTAGTCAATTGCCAGAAAGGGAGCAGAGACCTCAGTCCTAGAGCAACATGGAATTAAATTCTGCTAACAACCTGGATGAACCTAGAAGCAGATTCTCTCCCACAGCCCAGCCCTTATTATTATTTTGGTTTTCAGCCTGTGCAAAACCTAGCTAAGCCCACTAGATTTCTCTGTAAGAAAATAAATTTGTGTTATTTAAGTAGTTAAGCTATTTGTGTTAAGTCCTTTAGAAAAAACCAGTTAAGTCCACTGGACTATGGAATTCTAAGATAATAAATCTATGTTAAATCCTTAAATTTGTAGTAACTTTTTACAGCAGAAATAGAAAACTATCCAAATAGCTGCGGTTAAAAAAAAAAAAAAAGTGTACACAAAGACAAAATAAACAAAGATGGTGTGAAATCTGATGAGTCATAAACAATCTTTCTCTAAAATAGCTTATTCAGTATTAGCTGAAATGCAGAATATTAGCTTAATGACGGAACAGAAACAAAAACAATTTTCAAATTAACCGTGACTTTAATTTGATTTTGTGGAAAAAGCTTATAAGCAATTAGGCTGCTTTTCCTTGTGTTTGTTGCCTATGAGTTGGTTCTACCAAGAGAACCTGTATCTATGAAATGCAGTGTAATTCAAGACATCTTTTCACATGGTTACTGGAAAACAAATCCTTCTCACAGATCATATAACTCTCACAAAAAAATAATATTTAGCAAACAAAACTGAAATTTGAATATGCCATTACTAAAATACATAAGCACTGGAAATCTAGTATTGGTTTTCCCTCTGAAACCAGTGGTCCCAATTTCAATAGTTTAAATTTTTTTTGAATAGAGATGTAGTCCAGTGCTTCAGTGGGTTAAGGTATCAGCCTACGGATTTAGTTTCCTAAGATGGGCTGAGAAAGAAAGAACACATGATGTTCTTAAAAAAAAAAAAAAAGGAACAATTACTATCCAATTGTACATAATATTATGATTGTCATGGACATAAATAACCTAAAAGCTATCAACTTTCGGTTTTATTTGCTGTACTCAAAATTCACTATATAACATTTTAGCATACATGATAAAGAACACAACCATTCTTCTTAATAGTATCAAGGTACTATCCTTTGAGTTTACAGTTCTGTAATAACTTCACATTAAATACTCAAAACATTGTACAACATAGATGTTTGAGAACAGTCTTAACAGAATGCTGTATTTTGATACATTAAGGCAGCTTCAGCTGACATTAAGAAGTTCCGAATATTATTTGTTGAAACAATAAACAAGTTTGATATTTAAATATCTGATGTTTCCAAGAAACTTTAAATGTCTCAAAATAAGAACACCATAATTTGTGAAACTGTGGTCTGAAACATTCTTAGCACTATGTTCTTACCACAAAAACTTACCTAAAAATCAGGATACTCATCAGTATCAAAGGTATCTATAAAAAGAAGGGATTTATATTAAATACGGGGACATAAACCTTGCATTTAAACAAGGACCTTGAAACGATTTCTCACACACATCTCACACATGTGAGGTAGGTTATCATCCATATTTTGTACAAGAGAAGAGTAAGTGAGGTCATGCAACTTGTGCTGCTATAGCAGCCAAAAGGAGAATCAGATTCCAATTAGATTTTGTCCTTAGCTCTGTATTCTTTCTTCCCTATACAAACTTGCAAAATACAAAGACTACTTAACTTTGCATTCATTTTAAAAAACATGAGAAGGCAGCCAAATATTTACTAAAGTGACTTTAAAAAGTGAAACAACATAAAAAAAGAAACAGAAAATACAGTTAGTGAACAACTTCTGATAGTGTGAGGTTTGGCCAAACAAACTTGAAAACAGACAGGCAGAACTAAGTAAGATTGTCTGTGGAGGCTAGATCTAAACGGAAATGAGAGGGATCAGAGAAAAAGAAATTACAGTTCAAACAACTTTACTATTACTGTTTCTGTAACATGAGAGAGAAGGCACAATTTAGTGTTTGTTTTTATAACAGGATGTTTCTCTTTCCCATTTTAGGAAAACGTCATCTATTTAGAAAAGTGGCCTTTTTTGGGTAACAAAACATACTTAAAAGGGAATTTTAACTGTGAAAATTAGATTAGCAGAAAAAAATTAACCATGCAATTCTTGCCTAGAATATTTTTGTTCCTCCTTGAAATTTTAAATTAACTCAAAGTAGCAAACCTTGAATTAAAAAGGAAAACACTGTATAAAGCTTGTCAAAACTCTATGTACAAGTTCAAAAATTTTTCATGCCAGGATATTCCAAATTCTTAATACTTTTTTCCTGGAAGGAGTGCTCTATTCTAGGATTTCCTTAATTGCACTTTAAACATAATTCAAATTTACCTACCCTGCTTGTTCAAATAATCGTGAATAACTTTCATAAAATCTAAACTGTTTTAGATATAAACTATAGTTACCAAAAGTTCCATACACAATCAAGGCTGCAGACTGGCATTGCTGTGCAAGGCTGGCAGTAAACATTAACATTGGCTTGCAAAATTAATACAGCACTACAGTCTAATAACTTCTAGACCTAATCTGATTCTTACCAGGTTATGGCTGAAGAAGTTTAATTAAAACTTACTCCAGTCTAGACTGTGGGTCCTGGTCTTTGTTCTGTTACTATTCAGTGGCATCAAATGCATCACACATACATGTGGGAAAGACTAGTAAGGATGCCAGCAACTTGTCTAGTTAGGTTTACATACATTTTAAAGCTCATCAAACTCAAGTTCAAAGTTTTAAAAGGTTTGGGAGAATATCAAGCCAATTACAATTAGGTAATTTCTGTTCATGAATATCATCTAATATGCATACAACATGAAAAATTACTATCCTCTATGTGAAATTTAGAGAAGGCTAATTCAGGAAATAGTCAAAACTGATGATAAATTAGAAATGGACTAAGGCTAGTTTTTGTTTCTCTTTTTTTCTTTTCAGAGATTGTGCTATCAGAATCACATAAATAAAATTATATGAAGAATATGTCACAAAGTTTCTTCAGTAACTTTTTAAGCACCCTCAACTTAGAAGTTCCTATAAAAATCGATATGCTAATCATAAATAGTTCAAAAAATTATACCTAGTTGGTATAATCAATACAATTAGGAAACATTTAGTTAATCCTACTTTATGTCAGTCTAAGAATGGAAAGCAATACATTTGTGTTTATTTTTATTCTTTGACTACTCAGATGTTTCATTAATTCAACTGTTCTGCCCAGAGGAAAAATGGTATAGTCTGATCACCACTGAATACTCGTATAGCCTTAAAGGCTTATTAAGAGCTCTCTAGCCCTGTTTCCTTATCTGGAGAGTGGTAACATAATACACTTTTTCTGGTTACTTCACAAAATTACTGTAATAGTTAACAAACAGGGAGGGTCCCTTGATCTAAAACCTACTATAGAAATGTATGAAATACTTCCATCACTACGAATTAGTAATCTTTTGCTTTATGCCAAGTAGACATGATATTTAACCTGTCTGGTTTTCTGAATGATTTTTACTATTTGTAAAAATAGTAATATACTATTTGTATATGAGAGGGCAGCTGTATTTAGAAAAATATTCAAGTATATACCATCAAAATGCCTCACCAAACCAAAATTGAACTTTCAAACTAGTATAAAACTCTAAATATATAAAAAAAGTGAACACCAATGCAAATCATACGAAAAGTAGAAAAAGCAGACTTTTAAAGCTCCAAAATACCCTAAAGGTCTTTCCTCTATCCCTCCCATTTGGGGGTCATAAAAATGAAGTCCAATGCAGGATGCAACTTACCAATAGATTGCACATATCCCTCATGCAGAGTTTTTAACAGTCTCTGAGAACTGCTATTAAATAACATTCCTTTTTTATTTTAAAGTCACTGGATGAAAGGAGGACCAGGCAAAAATGTCAGATGCCTGAAATGGTATCTTTAAAAACAAAAACAAAAAAAAAAGACAAAACTGTGAATGTGTCTAGCATTTAAATACTGGGATTTCATAGATATTAATGGGATTTAAATTATTAACCAGTGAATGGACAAAAATATAGTGTCTGTGGTAGGCATCTTCTAGGCTTCTACATCGTATAAATAGGCGTGGTGCTTACATTAACTCAGTATACTGCACATTAGCAGATGCAACAGATAAAGTAGTCCAAAAATTTGTAATGGTTATGATTACTTTCTAAATTATGTCTCATTTAATTCTAAAAATGGGTATTCCCTGAGTACAAATTGGCTAGGGAATAAGAGAAAGCAAAACCAGAATTATGTAACCATTCTTGAAAACCTATTTGCAGAAAATGGAGAATTGTCTGTACTATAAATAGCTAAAAACTATTATTTCTGATTAATTTCGATACTAGTCTCTTTATAGATGACTAGTTCCAAAGAATGCAAACACTAGAGACTACAAAGTGTCTCTTAAAAGATCAAAACAAACACCCAACGTGTAAATGTTTTGCCTCCCTCCCTCCACAAATATTCAATTTGAGACAGTAACTGTTTTTTACACTGAAGACAATAGGAATTAGCTTTAAAAACAAGCATCCTAAATAAAAGTATTCAGAAAATATTCACTGACTAAACATTTGAAAGAATTAATGATACCGACTCATTGCCCACAGAGTCAAAAACATGAATCAGTGGCCTTAAGTCTTTTACATGAGTAATCTTATTTAAGGTTTTTCAGTCATCTATTATTACAAAATCTAATTAAGAAAATCAACATGCTTCAAAACAAGTTGTAGACATAAAAATTCTTAGTCCACAATTCACTCAAGACGAACATGTCTGCAAGTTTAAAAAAAAAATGATTTCCAATTTGAATGAGGTTCTCCTGGATAACTGGTAAGGGGAAAAGAAGTGCTATCAATTTCATTCTTAACTATCCTGATTATGGCAACCTGGGACAATAATTTTCCTGAAAAAGTATTTTCCAAATTTTCCTTTCCTTATGGAATAAATTTTTAAAGCAGCAAGTTAATTTGGGCAAAGCAGGGTTAAACCAAACTATATTATATTTTTTCCTTTTTTCATAGAAGAAAAAGACTTCAATGCTCATATCCCATTGTCATCCTAATGGAGGGAGGTGCATGCAGTATTCTCCAAACTTACCCCACAGAATCTCTTATTCTTTGGGAAATGTTCTAAAACCACATGGAGTCCATTTCCATGGCACAGCCCAGGCCTTCCTATAATCTAAAAATAGAAGTTCTCCCCAGGATCTTAACCAGAGGAAACTGCTCTTAGCTCAGGCCCACATACCACATCTACAGTTAACCAGTTTACAAGACTGAGACAGGAATTGAGGATTAGCAACAGATTCTTTCTTCTCTGTGCCCATGACCAACAGAAAGCCTATGACAACATTCTACTCCCTTTCATTCAGTGTCCTGAAATCTCTCTGAAAATCAATTTATTATAACACCTAGATTCACAGAATATTTGTTTTTAAAACTGCAGAAAAGAACCAACACTATGATCCTCAGATTCCCCCTAAAATTCAACTATCCTTGTGGATTTTCATAAATACTGGCAAGAATGAGAAAACAGTAAATAAATTTTAACTCTCAAAGAAAATTCTCATCATCCATATAAGGTAATTTTGATATGAAAAAAGTGTCTTATGTCTGATTGTATTAGACTAAAGAAGCAACAGTGCCACTAGATTCCTTCCTACGTTTCTTTGCTCATAAAATTGTTGTTTAATTAGGCAAATATTATGAAGTGGAACAAAGGCACATGCACATTGGGAGAAGTCAAAATTATGCCATACTGATAATGCACATCACACTTAAATAGCAGGACTACTTATCCCCACAACTAATTAAAAAAAATTACCCTTTGGTGCCACAAGATGGCAGTCTTTTAAAGGTTTAGACCTTAAGCTATCTCAAACTGCAACCCTATGGTCTTTCCCAAATCAGTGAACAAGGATTCCATATAAAGAAGTTGGACTTGCAAGTTATTTAACACCATTTTTTTAAAAAAAATCTACAAAACAGTTTGATGTGACGCCCCTGAAATTCATGACTCAAAAGGTTAAAGATACAGACATACTTGAGAAACTTGATATAGCATTCTCATTTGCTTCTTGATAGAAAACATTATTTTGGCAAAGAGAAACCTGTCAAAGCAATGTCATTTTTTTTTTGTTTTCAAGAGCTCAATATTTTTAGGGCATGTCAGGCAAAATGAGATTGTTAATTACAACATAAATACAATAAATGCATAAATACAAAATTAGATAAATTACGCATTCTGCTATCATATATAACAAATTAGAATAAAAAATAAAAAAATTAAATACCTTTACTAAAACAAAATATTATCAATGTCCTAGTATCTATCCTGCTATATACAGTTTTTCCTTTAATCTTAAAAAAATTTTGCAAAGCAAAACAAACAAAATCTGCTTTTCGATTAAAATAACTGTTATGTGAATACATATATGTAATATATGTAAACAACACATATATTTTTTCAGGAAAGACTACTTAAGGTTTCCCTGCCTCATCAGGTTCAACAGTGAAGGTCATAGCCTATTAAACTTTGGAAGCACACAAAAGCCCTTAGGGCTAGAATAGTGTTTTTGAACTGAATGGCTAGCAATCAAGAAAGGGAACCAAAAAAGATTCAGCTGAATCAATCAGCCACTTAAGATGAAAAAATGAACAAAGATAATGGTTATTGGGGAAGGTGGAGGAAGGTGGTACCATCAATACCAAACTTTAACTCCAAGTAAAGATTTAGTACCATGAGATGCAATAGGACTCTAACCTTTTACTCCCACTCACCCAATCCTGTCCCCAAACACACAAAATAAAAGATCAGAATTCATTTTTAAGGGATTGCTGATATTCTGCTTTGCTTCATTTAACTGTCTACTGTTTTATCGTTCTTGATTAAATGCAAAAATAAATAGATAAAAAGAATTTGAGAAAGGTAGGCCTTGAGCACATATTTTAAAATTACATAAATTTATGGAAAAGACTAATTATTTCAAGTCCAGATATCCCAATGCTAAGCTGAACCTTGAAGGCTCTTAAGATAAACATTGTCATTCAGGGAAATCTCAAAGATAAAGCCCTGAGATAGTCAAAACTGTTTTTAAGGAACCTAGAAATTATGAGTACCTTTTAGAGACCACAGACCTTCTGGTGAGTATTAAGCAGTGTTTGCAAAAACTGTTCAAAGAACTTGGTTTCTGGAATTTTCAGAGCAGGCTTTTAAGATTCCAACCTGTAAATAATTTGGGGTTTTTTTTGTTACTGGGATTGAACCCAGGGGCACTTAACCACTGAGGCATAACCCTACTCTTTTTTAACACAGGGTCTTGCAAATTTGCTTAGTGCCTTACTAAATTACAAGGGCTGGCTTTGAACCTGTGATCCTCCTGCCTCAGTGTCCCAAGCTGCTGGGAATATAGATGTGCACCACTGCACCCAGCTAATATCTTACTAATGGCTGTTTAATTTTTTAATAATTTTGTGCAAGAAAACTGAGACCATAAACAGCTCAAAGCTGTGAAATTTAGGAAGTAAAATGGATTTATCTATGTTAGTGAAGCCAGATGCTGTTGCAAACCACTCTTAGATTAGACAGTTCATCAGTGAGGTGTGTTCATCTTATGAAGTGAATTCACAACTACAAATTAACAATCTTCATCAACATTCACCCATTAACAATACTGCCTATGTGAATTTAACATAGGTACATTAGAATTACAGAGTTCTAAAAGTAAAGGTCAGACTTCTTTGTTTTCAGTAATTTCTATGGCATTGCAAATCCCCTGTAAATATTCATGTTTTTCAATCAATATTGCAAAGTGTGATATCCAGAAGATAATAATTTAAAGAATGTATCTGATTTTCACAGTGCAGTAACAGAAAGATAAAAATCAGGGAGATCATTAACGGGCTAAAGTAGTGATCAGACTGGCACACATTTCAAAAAAATCCATGGTGTGACTGCCCAGGCGAGGGGAAACTGAAGACAATGTGCTTCCGGTCAAAGAGCCAGTGAGAGAGCCAGAAAGTGAATGGCTTTCTACAGTCGTAGAATCAAAGCTGGATCTTGGTCTGTGTAAGCCAGCAGCAGAACAGGAACGCTGAGGTGTTGAGGAACCAGATCTCTGCTCCACCACCTCATCTGAAACGGATCAAAGAAAAGCAATTGATATGAGAGGTCTATTTGCCTGAGTCCTTCCTCTAAAGTTGTTATATTCAGAATAGTAAGTAAACCCCTCTGAACAAGGGCAACTTAGAAATGAATGTTATAAGTCAGGCAAGGTGGTACACGCCTATAATCGAAGCAACTCAGGAGACTAGGGCAAAAGGATGGCAAGTTTGATGCCAGCCTCAGCAACTTAGTGAGACCGTCTCAAAATAAAAAATAAAAATGGTTGAGGATATAGCTAAGTGGTAAAGCACCAAGCATCAAAAAAAAAAAAAAAAAAAAAAAAGAAAAAGAAAACAAAAAAAAAAAAGAAAAAGAAATGAATGTCATATTTCGGTGTGTTAGGAACAGAGAAAGTAATACCTTTTTCCTCCCACAACCAAAACACACATCACTAATCACAACACTTTACCATTCAAACATGGCCTCTAAATCCTTCTCAAAAGAGTGCCCAGCATTAACACTGAAATGAAATTGATGTCTCTACCCATGAAGAAAATATTTCATTAGCAATATGTTTTCTTCTAGCACATTAACAAAAAATAAATAAATAATAATATAAATATAGGTATATATATATATTAAATATATATGAATATATATCTCCTCTCAGATTTCGGTTGACTCTAGATTACTTAAAATCTAGTAAATGACTACTCACCATGTCTTAGAGATGATTTTTAACACCTGGCCAACTAGTGCCAAGTTTGATTTCTGAGCTCATGGCTACATAGTCTCCTTACCATCAATGCTTTTAAAATCCAAAAGATAGCTCCTATTATCAACCAGGTAAAGCTGTAAGCTCATTTTCACATAATTGCCAGTCACTGGATTTTTTCTTCTTACACGAAGATGGTATGCATTCACTACCTAAAACAGGAAATCAGTAAAAATAACAAAAAAAAGTTCTTATTCAAAATAACAATAATGGCAAGAATGAAAAGAATGTCAAAAACAAATAACTGATGGGGTGGGGTAAGAAAGAAGTTACTGAATAATATATTTTTTAACATTATAGGAGTTTAGTATTTATTTAATTCACACTAACAGCAGCATTTACATTTAGCAATTACAACTTAAAGAAAACTCAGATTATATAGTTCAGCTTACACATCCATTCTGAAGCATCAATCATTATCTTGGTTACCCAGCCTCTGCTTCAATACTTTTACTGATGAATATGGAGCCAAAGGAATAAAGGGGAGCTAACATGTTAATGGCTTACATTAGGTTCTGTCACAAAATTCAGGATCACAATAATGCTGCAAAGAAGATACTGTTTGCTTTTTAAAGATAAGAAAACTGTAGCTCAGATACAGAAGATTCTGGGTTTTAAAAATATCTAGCATATGAGTTTCAAAATTTTTTCAACAAGAAATTTTAAAGACATTTATGCTGGGTGTGGTGGCACATGCCTAAAATTCCAGCAGCTTAGGAGGTTTAGGCAGGAGGATGGCAAGTTCAAAGCCAGCCTCAGCAACTGAGTGAGAGCCTGTCTCTAAATAAAAAATTAAAAAGGGCTGGGAATGTGCCTAAACATTCTAACTAAAAATGTGGTTAAACACGCCTTGGTTCAATCCCTAATACCAAAGAAAAAAAAGAAGTTTTAAAGACATTAGCATCTTTTTTAACTAAATAAACTGCTTCAGAAAAAGGACGTTTATGTTTAGTCTTAAGAAATATTATTTCATTTATTCATGTACCAATAATGAAATGAAAGTAACTGATTTATTCAAGCATGTTAAATGAGTATTTACATCATAAATGTGAATGCTTTTCTTCTTCCTTTAAAAAAAAGTTGCAAAGTTCTCAAGAAAAGAACAAGAGTGAAAGGAATATCTAAAATGAAAAGTACTTTTTTTTTCTCAGTACTAAGGATTAAACCCTGAGGTGCTTAACCATACCCCCAGTCCTTTTTAAAATTTATTTATAGATAAGGTCTCACTGAGTTGCTTAGGCTGCCTCTGAACTTTTGATCCTCCTGCCTCAACCTCCTGAGCTGCTGGGATTACAGGCCCCCCTCACATATATTCCAATAAATTTGAAATGAAATAAAACTCTAATTTTTAACAGAAAGTAAAACTGGGTGATAGTAAGAAAAATATGCCATAACTAAGGATTAAAAGAACCAAATAAGAGAGTTTCTCAACTAGAAGAAAAGTAATTGTTGCTGAATAAGTGTATCCTGATGGCATGATTAACACTGACTGTTAGCTGTCACTGCCACTCACCTCCACCACTCTTAAAACAAACAAACAAACAAAAAAAGATAAGAAAAAGTCAAGTCTTCCTAAAACAAGAGAGAAAAAAGTGACAACATTATCTTTGAAGACTCAGGGCTTTTTGTTGCTATGAAGCATCTAAAACAGGTGGGCTATTTTTCAGATAATTTCAAATTGATTACTTTTTGTTTGTTAGCCAAAAATGCTATTCTATAATTCAAAATACCTAAATTCCAACATCAACAGCTCTTCATTCTTACAGAAATTTGTTTTGCTTTGAATGTACATGTTGTAATACTGAGAAGAATCAAGCACAGTAAACTTACATTTAAATCAAAAATAACTTTATATGGACCTTACTACTCAACTGCTCAGACCATTTGGTATACAGCAACACAGCTTCTACAAATGACCTTAATGCACAATTTCCTACCTTCCATTCAAAATCCAGCTGCTTCATAGCCCGGTAAACTTCAGCCATAATGTCATATGGTTTGCTCTGGCTTCTGATTCCAAGATGCCACTTAGCTTTCTTCACAGCTAAAGACTTGGGCTTAGTCGTATTCAGCGCATCCAATGGACATCTTGCTTTGGGACTGTCTGCTATAAGAGGTGGCATTCTTTCTGGATGAGGTTTCAGGCCTGGGGGAATATGCATGGCACTATCATCCATAAAAGAACCAGTTGGAGGGCTAGAGGCGAGGTAGAACTCACTGGCTTGGTTCATTATTCTCCGATTGTCAATGATAAGATGATACGCCACTGCAAGCTGGTCTTGAGGGTCACCACTATATAAACTGTTCATTACTTCTGATTCTGTACACTCAAATTTTTCACATACTTCTTTCACAGCCTCATCATCAATAACGTTAGCATCATAAGAGGGGTCTTCAGGAAATAAGTAATTGGGCAAATCTTGTTTAAACCATTCATGCTCTCTAGAAAAAAAAAACACCACAATATACTATTGTAAGAAAGAACATGCTTTGGCAAGATCCAAATAACTCAGATATGGGGCAATACAATATAGTAGACTCAGAAAGATCCAGTCACCAGGCCCACCTCTGCCACTTACTAGCTATGTAATCCTGGGCAAGCTAATTAATTCTACCTTTGAATAACTACAGTTACTCAGACCTGGGAATTAGGCTGATGTTTTCTTGAAAATGATCAAAGTGACCACATTACTTTGAGAAAACAACTAGCAATATTTTTTGCCACTGATAAAATACAAGTTTTCAAGGGAAAATTTAGAATTAAGTAATAATTTATATCTTTTTCTATGAATGTGAAAGTTTTCCAATATCTAAAGATGTTCTGATGAGGTCAGTATCAACAATAATGACTTTTGTGTGTGTGTGTGTGGTGCTGAAGATGGAACCCAGCTCAGTTTAACATGCTAAATATTGATAGATATACACTATATTTTTTAAGAAATCAACTTCTTTGAGGTCCTTAATAATTTTTAGGAATGGAAAGAGATATTAAAACTAAATAGTTTGAGAACCACTCTCCTAAATCTTATTTTTTCACACTTCTGGGCCTTTGCACCTGGCATTAGTATTGCCCTCCTAGGTTATCACATCCTTTTCACTTAACACACTCTCAAGACTGTTTAAGCACTGCTACATATTAGAACTGGGTACCCCTTAGGTTAAAATCAGATCAATATACATTTTGATTGAATGTTTTCTATTTCACTGATTATTTATGAACATTTACTGAGGACAAACTATAAACAAGAAGACACATTCCTCCTGGCAGGTTGTATGCTAGCTGATACATATTAAACAAGTATTCATAAGAATAAATATAGAGTTACAAATACATACAAGTATGTAAATCCTGTGATCAAGATTGAGGGTGGAAAAGCAGAGAACAAAATGAGAGCATATAATTCAGAATAAGAGGCAGAGATAAAGGAAGCTGCTCTCTGAGTAACATTTAAGCAAACACCAGAATGGTCAGAAGTCAACTAAACAAAGAGTTGGGAAGCAGGTATTCCCAGAGAAGAAATAGTCTACACAAAGACCTTGAGACAAGAAAGAGGTCTAACATGCTCCAGGAACTAAACTAGCCCAATATCATGAGAACATAGTAATGAGATGCAGCAGTAAAAGAAATCAGGTATTCTTGAGAGTTGTTGCAAAAGTTGCCAAAAATTAACATTTTCATAATTCTGAAAATTGCAGAATTTCATAATTCTGCACAATATGAGAAGTCTTTATTCAAGAAAAATGGCTGAACCTCAGCAAGAAAAGTGTGACATATGGCTTTTTAAGATGTCCTATCTTCATCTCCTTTCTCTAGCTACATAGTAGATTTAAAAACCAAGAGTCCACAATCACATAGCTGAGAAAACCAACAGTGTAAAAACCACAGGATAAGATAGACAGAAGAGCAAAGCAGGTTCAGAACTCTTCAAAGTCCTACCCCATGAGAACTGTCATTATATTACACAGCTAGCAATTCCCTGGAAACCTCCACTGATAGGCCTTGCTTTATTTGACAGGAATCAGAGCTCACTCACTACAAACAAACTTCTCCCAGGGCATTCATCAAAAACAGTCAACAGCAACTGTTTAAATCCCATCTGTCTGAAGCAGCAATAAAAGATGCATAACCAAGAAGCTGACCCAAAAACTTAAGAAGGAAAATCTTCCAAAGGGGTCTTTGAAAAACTTTCATATGTTCCTGGGATTTAAGGTGGCCAGGAACAAATATGCAGGGGTGTGCGCATGCCCAAGAAAGAACTGAAAAGGCTCTAATTTCTCATCACTGGCCAACTTTGATGCTCTGCAAAGTAGATGACGGCTAAGATAAAGTGATAAACAACTGCCTGTCAGAGCACTGAAGATACACAGATAATTTCTCATCAAAGCTAAGGCTAGGGGACTTATTATTATTTTTTTTAATTTTTTATTTATATTTGACAGTGGAATGCATTACAATTCTTATTACACGATTCTTATTATATCACCAGTTTTTTGTTGTTGTTGTTGTTGTTGTTTTCTTTTTTTTTTTAAGATGGGGTTTCACCATATTGTCCTTGTTGGTCTTAAACTCATGAGCACAAGTGAACCTCCTACATTAGCTTCCTAAGTAGCTGGGTGTGCCACCAAACCCAGCACAGATCACAGCATTTTAAGAAATCTGTCTAATCATTAGCTGACCATTTAGCTAATAAAGATAGACTTCAGCAACCATACATGACAAAGAATACAGATTTTAAGAAATTAGGCCAGGAACAGTGGCGCACACCTGTAATCCCGACAGTTTGGGAGGCTGAGGCAGGAGGATCGTGAGCTCAAAGCCAGCCTCAGCAACTTAGTGAGGCCCTAAGCAACTCAGTGAGACCCTGTTTCTAACAAAATACAAAAAGGGGCAGGGATTGTGGCTCAGTAGGAATTGAGCCCCTGGGTTCAATTCCTAGTACCAAAAAAAGAAAAAAATAAATTAGTTTAGGAAATCACTAAACAAATAAGAGCAGTGACAATGACAGCACAGAACAATTATAATAAAACTCTAGAAACAAAACCATAAAAACTAAAAACATGACCATACAAAATATGTATGTGAATGTTCAAAGCAGTGTCAGACCTAAAAAGCAAAAGGTGGAAACAACTCAACTGTCCATCAAATAATGAATAAACAAACTGAATATTGATCAAGGAAAAAAGGAATGAAGTACTGATACATGCTACACAATGGAAATACCTTGAAAATATTATGCTAAAACAAAGAAGTCAGACACAAAGGCCATAGAGTCTATTAATTCATTTATATGAAATGACCAGAATAGATATAAAGACAGAGAGTAAACTAGTGGTTGACACAGGCTAGGAGGAAAGGGAAATGGGAAGTGACGACTAGTGGTACAGTTTCTTTTGAGAGGGATAAAAGGCTCTAGAATTAGATAATGGTAACAATACAACTCTGTGAACATACTAAAAAACCAGTGAATTATGCATTTTAAAGGAATGGATTTGTAATAAGCGAATTATACCAATAAATTAATTTTTAAAAGCCAGTAGATAGAGAAAATCTAAAATTTTTATTCAAATTCATTAAGTTAGTCAACAGAACATAAAATCTTTGCAAAAAGGTAAGCTGCCAATTTTCAAAGCCATACCTACAGCTTTTTAATTTTAGGAGCCAATTTCTGAATTAATCCTACCAATGTAAGTAAATATATATATATATATATATATATATATATTTTTACTTACATACACTTAAATATATATATATGTTTGTAAACAAGCATGGATGAAATCTTATGTAAAAACAAAAACCCTCCAAAAAAAAAAAAAAAAGGACAAGTCATCAGCAGAAGGCACTGACATATTCTGGTGCCTGTGCTATATAAAGGTCATACTCGTGGCAGCACCAGCAATTGCACTGTCCAAACTTTCTCATATATCCTTCACAGTAAACCCACTAGTAACTACTGGATTAAAAAACTTAGCAAAACTTTTTTATGCTTTATTCCATCAGTTGTAGGTAAAATACATGAACCTCTCCCTATTTTTCCATTTGAAATTTCTTTAGGTACCTTCTGTACATATATTTCTATGCCTTGCACCAACGTATACAGAAAGATGAGTAAGACACACTCTCCTCTAATGAAGTCATAATTTAAGAAAGGAGAAAGACACACCAACTAGATATAGTATGAGAATGAAATAATAAAGCACAAACCAAAGACTGACATCACAGAGGTGGAAACCTGCCTGGGAGAATCAGAAGTGATTTTGTAAAGGAGGTAGCATGTGTGCAGAACCCTAATGGGTGAATGGAAGACTATCAAAAGCCATCAAGACAAAAAGCATAACAGGGACACAAAGGCAGAGAATCTGATATTTGAGGAACAAGGGCAAGTTCAACAAGTTCAAGCAGTGGTACAAGGACTGTGATGATAAAAACAGACAACAAGACTTCAGGAGAAGTAGGGCCTTATGAAGTGTCTTGCATGCTTTGCTATTTGAGCTAAAAAGTTTTGGCATCAGTGTGAAATGTTTGAAAGATAAGTGACATGATCAGGCTTGTGTAAGAAGGTCAGTTAAATACTTAGAAAATATTTAAAGTCTAATTTTATAAAGCAAGCAATTGGCTTCACTATTACTATAGAAGATGGGCAAAACAGGAACAAAAAGAATACTTACCTTATGTCTTTGATAGTTGCTCGTTTCAGGGGGTCAACCTGCAGCATGTGCATCAGCAGAGTAGCAACAGAACGATTAAGATACTCTGGAATATAAAACACACCCCCTCGGATCTTCTTAAACAATGTAGGTACATGCTCATCATCAAATGGGAGGGTGCCACAAAGAAGAGCATACAAGATAACACCACAGCTCCAGATATCAACTTCAGGACCTGCATACAATCTAAAATAAGATGATAATACAAACCTGAAATGCATGAATCATTTTCTCTCTCTCTTTTTTTTTTAGGATATCACACATTCTAGGCAAGTGTTCTACTACTTTAATTACAATTTTAGTCCTTTTTCCCATTTTTATATACCTTACTTATATATTTATTTAATGCCAACTCAGTATATATTGATTTTCAAGATATTTAATGAAGTCCATGACTGCTTTGAACATTTATGTTGTTTTCCATAAGGAATAATTGGTTTGACCAATTACTATGCAAATTTGTCAAGAGGATATGATACTTTTCTTTATTTGACACAAATTCATTTAATTGTAATTTACCAATAAAAACTATAACATTTTCTACTTAATTTTTGAAGGAGACATCAAAGTATGTAACAAATTTGAAAAAGCAATACTTTGGGTATAAGCTAATCTTTTCCCCTTATTAAAAAAAACAAAATGCATATATAATCAAAATTTTATCCCTTGCACACCTATATTGAACAATATCTGACAAATTAAAGTACCTAACTAGTACTATGTAAATTTACTGTCATATTGAGTACCTACTACCTTTCATTCTACTCACTTGCTAACTCACAGAATAAAGATCACCTGTGCTCCAGATAACCTATGTCTACAATAGACATCATTTCCATTTTTCCTTTCAGCTTTCTACATCATGAAAACTCTCCTGATAATATATTACCAATTCAATCCTGGATCTGCAGTAACAAAATAAATCTCTACAATTCTAATGAGAAGAATATAATGTTTCTATAAAAAATACTGTTGCACAATTACATTATTTACTGTATTACCCAAACTCCTTGAAACATATATAAATGTTTGTGTCCCCAAAAAGTTTATATGCTGAAATTCTAACACCCAAAATGATAGTATTAGGAAGCGGGGACTTTGGAAGGAGATTAGGCCATGAGAATGAAGTCCTTATGAACTGGATTAATGCCCTTAATAAAGAGATCACTCAGAAGATCTAGATCCCTTTTCCTTCTACCATGTGAGCTTATAGTAAAAAGACACTGTACTATAAGGAACAGACTTTAGCAGGTACACAATCTTTCAGCTCCTTGTTCTTGGACTTCACAGTCTCCAGAAGTATAAGAAATATATTTCTGTTGTTTATGAGTCACTCTGTCTATGGTAGTACTCTGTTAAGAGCAGCCCAAATGGACAAAGACACTCAATATCTGCTGCTAGCGATGACATCTTTTCAGTAATTCTGTTAATTTTTAAAATCAGACACCAACCACTGTAGAAAGATTTGACTTCACCACGGCAATCTGTATAAACATTTCATAATGTACCAATGAATAAATTACTTGCATAATTAATCTCCACTTGTATAATTTCATGAAACAATAATTTCCCTCAAAATTTCATTATTCCAAAGACAAAATACAAAACAATATTCTACAGACTTTAATTAAATATGTAAACTATTAAAGGACTGTATCTGATAAAGAATGACAAGAGGTTGCATTTAGCAAATTTTTACTCTTACTTGACCTTTTCTGAAATAAAATACAGACATCACACTGATATTTGTTTGTCATTTTATTTATTTATTTATTTATTTATTTTAGGGGTCAATGGTTCTTTATTTTTTATTTATTTGTATGCGGTGCTGAGAATTGAACCCAGTGCCTCACACATGCTAGGCGAGTGCTCTACCACTGAGCCACAACCCCAGCCCTGTTTCAGTTATTTTTAATGAAAAAAAAACTTTATAAATACATTTATAACATCCACTTGAAACTTAAAAATTTTTAATATAACCATCCCCCTCAATAATTAAAAAAAATTGTTTCTACTGTGTTAAAAAATCTTATCTTGCAGGCTAGGGACTTAGCTCAGTTGGTAGAGTGCTTGCTTTGCAAGCACAAGGCTATGGGTTCAATCCCAGCATCACAGAAGGAAAAAAAAATCCTATCTTCCAAAGAGAATCTATTATGATTAAATGATATCAGAATGATATATTATTACCTGCCTGAGATGACTTCAGGTGCTGCATAATTTGGAGATCCACAACTAGTTCGTAGGAATTCACCATCTGACATCATGTTGGATAATCCTGAAATTAAGAGCAATGTTTACTTGTTGCTAGTTTTTCAGGTATAGATAAAAATATAAAAACTTTCAAGTGTTTAATGTTCTATAAATTATAATTTTAATTATTAAAAAATAATGAAAAGCACTTGTTAAAAGTGGAAAGAAACACTTCAGAGTGCTTACATTGACCCCCCAAAAACTAAAGATATCATGTGAATGACAGTAGTTAAACTCCTTTCTAAATAAAAATGTTGATTCACTTCACAAATAAGGTTACTCTAAAGTATATTAGCATTTCTAAAAATAAAAGTATCAAAATATTATTTATCTGCTTCTATGGTTGAAAGAATAATATATAGGCTACTACTTTTTTAAACTATGCTTTTGAAAGCCATGGTTAAAAAAAATCAGTATTTCAAAATCAGATAGTCTTCAATTCATAAGCAGATTATTTCCTAAAGCTTTTAACTGTAAAACTTTAATTCAACACAGAAAAAATAATCTATTGAACCCAAAATCTAGCTGAACTAAAAGAGTTTCATGATTTACAGAAGAAAGAGAAATAGTGAAACTAGTTTCCATGTTTATATTTAAAACAAGGCATAGAATAAAACTTAAAAAAGCAATACCAACCTTTGGCACCTTTCCATTTCTCTTTCCTTAAGACCTCTTGTCCTAACCATTTTCTCAAATACTCATAGTACTATGGCATCCTTTCCAAGCGCGCTTACCCCAGAACTTGTTTGGACCATAAAAATCACATTTATTTACCCTATAAAACTCCCATTTTCTCATTAAGTTACTAGATATTACTGTAAGATCCAAGCACTTCTCCTGGATCAATTCAGAGGACAATAAAACTTTTTCTAAACTGTATGCAAATTTTCATGAGCCTGTTTATGGGCATTTATCAGGGAAAGTATCCATACTTTCATCATATTTTCAAACAAGTTTGGGACTCCCCTAACACAGTTATCATTTTCTTAGGAGAAAATGCATATAGAAAGGATTTACCTTGACATATCCCTCTAACTAGTTTTCTGGAGACTATCTGTAATTTTTAAGTATATTTAAATGAAAAGAACAACTTAATGTGGCGACTGCAACTAATCCCTTTTCATGGTACAAAATTTACAAGGCTGAAAGCGATCTCAGTTCTGTGAGAGTTGTTACTGACACAGGATTCCTCACTGACACAGGCGGCGATGCCTCTCTGAACAAGCCTGGAATTACACACCAAAATCAGCTATCTTGGCGTTCATATGTGCATCCAATAGCACATTCTCTGGTTTCAGGTCTCGATGAACAACCATATGCCTGTGACAATAATCCACCGCCGACAGAATCTGCTGAAACAGCCGCCTAGCTTCCATCTCTTCAACCTATCAAGTATAAAAGAAACTGCATTAAAAAATCTGGGACATCTACACAGTAGGAGTTTTAGTTTCATAATCAGTCTAAATCAAACTAAGCAGGAAACTAGATAATTCAATTCTCAACAATCAAACAAAATAAGTCAACCAAAAACTTGTCAAAGTTCAACCTATTATTCAACAAGTTTTGCTTTGCTGTGTGCTGTAAGGCAGAAGGTTTAATTTTCAATTAATATTAAATGTACACAACATTTTGGGGAGTTATCAGTAAAACAACTTATGTGAAAGTGCTAAGAAAAGAAAATAACTGAACTTTCAACACAATTTTACAGAACAGACTTGGGAAAGCATATCAATCATTTTGGCAACTAAGTGGAATATATTTCCCAAAATGAGTATACTGGAAGGTATACTTACAGAAAATTTGTCTAATACTCTGTTTAGTTGTACATGTTTACAGAAGCAACTCAAACTCTGAAGATATCTTTGTGGTTGGCTATGTCTCAATACTTTACTCTTCTTTAATTTAAAGGCTTAATACACTAGATAGAATTCTATTACTCACCCGACCATGTTTACAGATGTAATCAAATAATTCACCTCCAGACACATATTCCATTACCATAAAAAAATCTGTTGGAGTGCTGATCACCTGGTATCTATTATGTAAATGAAGAAAAGTTGAATAAAAAATGTTATTTCTAACAAAATAAACTTAATATATCTGTTTTTACTACAATTTCATATTCCAGTATTTTATAATATTTTAAAATGGCAGCAAATTATATAATGTTATCAGAATAATCAGCATCATAAACTCAGAGCACTACACAAGCAGTCTACTTCCTGAGGCCCGCAGATTCCCCTTCAGAGTCTCCTTGCATGTTCACACAATCTTTGAAATCCTCCATTCCTCAACAATGGTTAGTTGAGCATTAATTTTCAGGTAAGCAAAAATCTGTTTACAGTCAACAGAGATAATATATAATGTATTTAAACATAAACAAGAAAATACTTAGACATAGAAAAGTATATTGCAGAGATACAATGAAAAAAATCAGAAAGGGAATAAAATCATCCTTTCTTCAACAAATAAAAAGTCAATGCAATAAACAGAGGAAAAGGGAAATTATTAAAAGTAATCCAAGAAACATATTGACCAAATATATTGTCTAGACTCAAATTACTTATTAAACAATCAAGAAAGCCAGAATACTGACTGGAAGGTTAAGATTGCTAACTGCTTTCTTAAATGTGATAATAATTATTTATTTAAAATTTGATACTGAACAGTTTACAGATTAAATATAAAATGCTTGGGACCTGTCTCAAAATAATATGGTCTGGAGGAAGCAGATAAACAGCACACTTAGTACTGCAGAAGACAAATGAAGAGTTACACAAGCTCATCACTTTACTTTTGGATATGCTTAAAAATTTCCATAATAAAAAACTAAATATATAAATGTGAATGGGTGCACACATGTGTGCGTGTATATATTTCTAGGCACTCAAAATAGGGGATATTAACAATAAATAAACTTTATTTGCAAAAGAACTAAACAGACACTTATCAAAAGAAGAAATAAAACTGGTTAACAAAAACATGAAAAAATGTTCAATATCTCTAGCAATCAAGGAAATACAAATCAAAACTATACTGAGATTTCATCTCACTCTAGTTAGCACTGCAATTATTAAGAATACAAATAATAATAAGTACTGGAGAGGATGTGGGGGGAAAGGTATACTCATACACTATTCATTGTTAGTGGGACTGCAAATTAGTGCAACCACTCAGAGAAAGCACGAAGATTCCTCAAAACACTACAAATTAAACCACCATATGACCCAGCTATCCCACTCCTCAGTATATATTCAAAAGCTCTAAAATCAGCAGATTACTATAGGAATGCAGCCACATTGATATTTATAGCAGCACAATTCACAATAGCCAAGCTATGGAACCAACTCAGATGCCCTTCAACAGATCAATGGATAAAGAAAATATGGTATACACAATGGAGTATTAGTCATAAAGAAGAATGAAATTATGTCATTTTCTGGTAAACAAATGGAACTGGAGACTATCATGCTAAGTGAAATAAACCAGACTCGGAAAGCCAAAGGTTGAATGGTTTCTCTAATATGTCATAGCTAGTCCAAAATAAGGGGGAAAGAGAGAGGAAGGGAAGAGTGGGTGGATTCCATCAAAATAGAAGAAACATTGGTGAACTAGATGAAGGAGACTGAGGGGAAGGGAAGGAAAAATAGTGTCTAGATAAGAAAAGAACAGTGGAATAAGCCTGACCTAACATTCCTATGTAAATACAAGAACATACCAGAGTTGTCTCACCTTATGTATCTCCACAAGACACTAAATACAAAGAAAAAAACTAACAGTAAACAGCAGAAAGAACCAGGGCGAGGAAGGAGGGGAGCGAAAGGGGAGTACTGGGAACTGAATTGAAGCAAATTATATTTCATGCACTTTGGTCAAAAGGAATCCTAACGTTATACATAACAAAATACACAAAAGGACACAAAAAACTAGATGAGACAGAAAACCAAATCTGAGCATGCCACAAAATATTCAAAATTAATTTGGGAGTAGGCATGAGAAAGAAGATTATATGACTGTACCTATGGAGAATCGCTTGGAATCGCTCAAGCCTAGTATGACACAGTCAAGTTTTTGTAAATAAATTTTTAATATTTATCTCCCCATAAAACATACCAATTCTCTGTTAAAAATAGTGGTCTTTCAAATACCTGGTTTTACCATAAGAATAAACATGCATTATTGTCTAAAAAATAATAAGACTCGTGATTGATAAATAAACATACATAAACCCATCACCCAGACAAAAAGGCAGAACCCTGACAATATCCGCCCTCTAACCATACAGAGAGTTGCCTTCTGCAAGGTGATTTCTCCTCACCCAAAGAAGCCATCATCCTGAAGCCCTGCTCATCCTTACTTTGCTTTTGCTTTCTCTCTCTCTCTCTCTCTCTCTCTCTCTCTCTCTTTCTCTTAGAATTGAACCCAAGAATACTTTACCACTGAGCTACATTCCCAGAGCCCTGCCCCCCCCCCGACTATTTTATTTTATTTTTAAGATATAGAGAGATAAAGATTACAGGCATGCTCCATTGCACAAGCTTGCTTTCTCTCTCAAAGATAAATGTACCAATATGTATGTTCCCTTTCTCTCTGCATAAATATATTCCATATGCTTATGAACAATTCATATTCATGTTTTTATTTTAATTGTTCTTTGGCTTAAAAGGAGGAGTACACCATATGTAATATTTGGCAATTTACTTTACTGAATTTCATCTATATTATTTGCTATAGTTATCAGATTTGACCATTGTACATTACCTTCTATTTATTCACTTACTAGTCTGTTACTATCCTATTTATTCATCTTCTACCACTAAATAGTATTTACATTATTTCTACAATTCTTTTATTTGCTTCTTGTACAGGGAAGGATTTTCTATTTGGTATATACTGGTGAGTGGAACTAAATCACAGTGCATATAAATGTTCCATTTTAGGACATGATGCCAACTGTTTTCTAGCAAAAGATTAGCAATGCTACAATCTCTAGAAAGATTTATATAACCTCCAACGCTTACAAAAATACCATAAGCATTTCTTCTTATGCAGTGCTTTCTTGTGTCTTCTGCCCATTTTTATTGGGTTCATGGTGCTTTACTTATTTATGTATGAACATAAAGAATAAATTAATATTTCTATGAAAGTCTTGAGTATAAGATGTCTTGGTTACTAACTTTATAAAAGTATTTTTTCATGAATTTGGCTTTTGTTTTTCTCTATAAGTGGGTCTGCAAGTATATCTAAAGGATAACTTTTTCAAATGTGTGCATGTACACAAGCACACGTGTATGCACAATATGCAATACTGTTACCAGGCATAAATTCAGAAAATCATGAGTGTCATCCAACATCCCATCAGAAGTCTTGATTAATTTATAATGCTTTCACAGTTTTTTTTTTAATTAGGATCCAAATATAATCCATACATTGCAATTGGTTAAAAAGTCTCTCTTAATTTATAGTTTGCTCCTCCATCTGGGTTTTGTTTTTTTTTTTTTCCTTACAGAAGAAAACACTTGGTTTGTCCTACAGAGGAATGCATAGTCTCAATTTTGCTGATCCATCCTTTCAGTCACATAATGCACAATTTCTAACTGTCTCCTAGATCTAGAGACCTGCTCAGAGTGGATTCATTTGCTTTAATTTGAAAGACTAGACCTCCAGCCAAAGACATAAAATATGTCTCTCTGAGATATCAGCACTCACTGCTTATCAGAGCTTTTTTTCATTAATTCAGATCAATTTAATAAAATATTAAACTTGCAGTGTCCAGTAATAAACTACAATCTAAAGGAAACTCTCACTCAAAACCTCCTCCCTCAAGAACTCCCCTGTGTCTGAAGTGTAGGCCATCCTACAGCGTCACATGATGCTGCCCACCATGCTACAGTCTCAACCCATCTCCTTGCTAATTCATTCTGACCTACTGTCTTCCCCCCGACCCCTGCTACTGTTATCAACATTTTGGATGTAAATAATATTTTTTAAGGAGAGAGAGAGAAAAAATCTTTTTTTTTTTTTAAGGTGTAGATGGACACAACACAATGCCTTTATTTTTATGTGGTGCTGAGAATCGAACCTGGGTCCCGCCCATGCTAGGTGAGCAGTCTACCGCTGAGCCACAATCCCAGCCCTGTATATAACATTCATATAGAAAATCTGTCTCACAGATGGCCTCTCTGTTCCTTGACTTCTATTATGTTTTCGATGTGAGGTGTCCTCCAAAGGCTCACAAATGAGACAATGTAAGAAAGTTCAGAGATGAAGAGTTATGAGGGCCTTAACCTAATCAGTGCATTAATCCACTGGAATGAATTAACTGGTGATAACTATAGGCAGGGAGGGTGCGGCTGGAGGAGGTAGGTCACTGGAGGTGTGCCTTTTGGGTTTACATTTTGTCCCTGGTGAGCAGGGCTTGATCTCAGCTTCCTGTTTGCCATGTCTTGAGCTGCCTTCTTCCCTCACACCCTTCCACCCTGATGTTTTGCCTCACCTCCAGGCCCAGAGCCACAGAGTAACCTTTCTATAGACTGAGACCTCTGAAGGTGTGAGCCTAATAAACTTTTCCTTCTCTAAAATTGTTCTTTTCAGGTCTTTTGTTCACAACAACGAAAAAGCTGACTAAACAACCTCCTCATTTCTAATTGCTTCATTCCAGAATACACAGCTAGTATCTCCATGGTCATAGATACTCTTTTCTTTTTTTCTTTCTTTTTTTTTTTTTTTTGGTACCAGGGATTAAACTCAGGGTCACTCGACCACTGAGCCACATCCCCAGCCCTATTTTGTCTCACTGAGTTGCTTAGCGCCTCACCATTGCTGAGGCTGGCTTTGAACTCAGGATCCTCCTGCCTCAGCTGCCTCAGCGTCTGAGCTGCTGGGATTTCAGGAGTGAGCACCACACCTTACGCTCATGGTGATAATACTAAGTCCTCTAATTTTATACACTAATTCTAACCCATCTTCTAAAGAACTCAGTTCCTACAACTAGTCACTCTTTCTCCTGCATCAACTTCTTCCTCTTAATCATTCCCTTTGACAAAAGAAACATTCTATAGCATCTCTCCCATCTTAAAAAAACAAACTGCATTTAGATTCCACATTCTTTTCAAGTTCCAATCCTATTTTTTTTATCCTATCTATAGTAAACTATGTCCCCATCTTCATCTCATACTCTCTCTTAAACCATTCAAGCCAGGCTTTTGACCTTACCATTCCAATAAACTGGTTCTTTTCAAAAACACCGGCAACCTCCACTTGCCAGATCAAATAAGTCAATACTCAGTTCTCATCTTACTCAACATTCAGCAGTAAAAGGAAGAGCTACAGTCTCTCTTTCTTTTTGATAATCTCTTTCTTGAAATATTTTCTTGTTCGGCTTTAAGATTCTCTTACTTTTCCTCCAATGTCACAGACCATTCATTTTCATTTTCCTTTGCTGGTTTTCCCTCAGATCCCAGACATGTTAGCCTTATAGTGCCCTAAAGCTTACTCCCTGGATTTCCTGTCTCTCTATACTTACATTTTTGGTGATCTCATCCAATCTTATGATGTTAAATATTTTCTTTATTATCTATCTATGTCTATATCTCTATCTATATATCTCCCCTGAACTCAGATATTTAATAGTCCACTTACATGTCTACTAGGATACTTAATAAGCATTTCAATCCCACAAAATCAAATCAAATAATTGATACCACCCCCCAACATCTCACCTCAAACCCATTCCTCCTACAAACCTAGCAACTCTTATTTTCCTAGACCAGATACCTTGGAGTTATCTTTGACTTCTCTCCCAACCTACATGTCACCTGTCAGTGAATGCTCTTGACTTGACCTTGAAAGTATATAATATGCTTACTTCTCGCACAATGCCTCCATACAACTGTATTCCAAGTCACTATCACTTTTTACCCATATCAGTACAACTGATTCCTAACTGGTTTCTTTATTTCAGCACTTCCCAGTTGTAATCTAAAGGTAGGTCAAATCACATCACCTCTGATCAAAATCTTCCAATGGCTTCCCATCTTATTCAAGAGTAAAAAGCCAAATATATATTGCGATATGGAATTTATTGTCTTCAACATCGTGTACATCCATAGGACTGTATGAATGAGATATACTCCATGTTTGTATAAATATGTCAAAATAGAATCTACTGTCATATATAACTAAAAAGAACAAATAAAAAAAGTAAATTAAAAAAAAAATAACAAGGACTTTGTTACCATCTTGCCTGCCATGTTTGCCCAGTGCCTAGATGGCATCATCTGTTAAGTGAGTGGACTGATGATCTCCTTCCCCACCTTATTTTGCTCCACCCCTACACACACTCCTGTGCCTGCCACACTACACTGCTTCCAGTACTCTATATTCTTTACACTCATTCTTTTGTTCTTGCTTATCCTTCTAGATCTACATGGACTTTGTTGAAATGTCACCTCTTCACGTGTGTCACAAGTCACTGAACACTTACTAATGTGCTGGAGGATGGAGAGTAAGGACACTCTATGACACTTCCACTTAGATGTCTCATGAAATTTCCTGCTTAACGTAGCCAACAAAGTACCTTCAATGTTCACTCCTGCTCCACTGTTTCTTGTATATTTCTCCTAGCCGCCGAAAATGGCCCCAATATTATCACCTACTACTTAAGCTAAAACCCCAAATTCTAATTGCTTAAGCCAAAAATAGGATTCCTTTTTTTCCAATACATCAATAATTCATCAGTTCTATTTATAAAATATATAAAATATTCCTTCTAGGAATAATAAACTTGAGAGAAAGAAAAGTTCAGTTTCATTTCAAGTTTCAGATGACTACAATTTCAGAATGGAAAAATCCAATAAATAGTTCAAGACTAGTGTTCAAAATTCAATAGAAAAACGGTCCAGAGATATAGATTTGGGAATCTTTAGCACAGAGATTGCAAATGATGCTGCAGTAGTAATACCATCACCTGAAGAAGGTTCCATCGGGACAACTGGTCTAGCACAGTAGCTGAAGTACAGTATTTAATGCCAGACTAATAAAGAGTGGTACTGAGGAGAAAGTTTTAGAAAGAGATAAGAATGGAAAAAGAAAACCAAAAATCTGGCATCCTGGAAACTCAGGGAATACAGCATTCAAGGTGATGGTAATAAACAGATAAAAAGCTGTCTATAGGTTTAATGAGATATTGATTAAAATGAGTAGGCAGTCAGAAATATCTCTTCCAAATTAGAAAGTATTGAAAAGTTAAAATCAAATTTCCCTAAAAAACTATGGAAGACAGAAAACAAGATGAAAAATTCACCAAATCTAATTCATGGAAAAAATCTGTATTTGCATTTAAATCCCATTTTTTCATTTTAATTTTTACCTGTTGGTTTGGGGCTGCTAACGTGTTTGTTTTTTTTCAATTTGAGTTAATAAAGAAATCATTCAGTAAATATCCATCACCCTTGGTATTTAGTGTTCAAACTTTCTGGCTAATTCTAGAGACCCATTTTGAAATAAGGAAACTATTCTTGGCAGTTAGTCAAGACTACCCAAAACAAGCAAAACCACTTTAAGGATCAGGTCTCTCTCCTTGTTTAAATCAGTGACACTATTAAAGGCTATGCCAATAACTTTATTCAGTAGCTAGAATACATGAGTACTTTTTTAATTTTAAGTTCAGATCCATAGCTAAAGAGTAATGTGGCTGAATGAATTAAGCTCAAAGGTGAAAGCCAGAGGCTTTAAACACAAAATTTATCTCTGCCTATTATTTTATGACCAATTCTGAAAATGTTCAGAATGTTCCTTCAGAAAAACAAAATAGCAGATAATAAAATAACACTAAATCAGAATGAGATTAGTCAAACAAAAATTAGAAATAATTATAGAACCATAAATAGTCACTGATAAATATTACATCAAAAACAAGAATTTATATCTCCCTGACAACTGCAACTACTTACTGACAAAATGAAACCTGTGTTTTCAGGAATAGAACAAGAACTAGGTAGGACACAAACCCCAAATGGGCTCTTTAAAGGTTATCATTCAAAAACTGATGGAGTCAAGGCATAAGGCAAATACAGAGATAACTTTACCCACTCTACTCTTCAGCATATTACACTCCAACCATTTCAGCTTTCTTTTCTCCTAGAAAGTAGACACTCATTTGCAAAGAGATTTCACTTAGAAGTCACATAGTAACTAGAATAAAGTCATTACTAACATGGAGTAAAGTGAGATATGAACTGGGTCAGTTAACTAAAAACCACTTGGACTTATGAAATCATGAGAACGAGATTCACTTCACAGTTTGCCAATTTCTGGTTTGGGGTCAATGAAATACTAAACATTTGACCAACACATTTAATCCCCAAATAACACTATAAGGTATCCTGTTTTTAAAGTTAAAAAAACAAAGGACAGGAAATGTAAATCACCTCATAGATTCTACTTTTTTATTAAATTATTTATTTATTCTAATTTGTTATACATGATGGCAGAATGTAATTAATTTCATATTACACATATAGAGCACAATTTTTCAAGTCATTGACTGGACAAAGTATTTTCACACCATTCATGTCTTCATACATGTACTTAGGGTAACGACGTCTAACTCATTCCTATCCCCTTTCCCCTCTCTCCTCTTTGCCCTCTCTAAAGTTCCTCCATTCCTCCCATGCTCCCTGCCCCCCCCCCCATCACCATTATGAGTCAGCATCCTCATATCAAAGAAAATATTTGGCCTTTGGTTTTTTCGGATTGGCTTGCTTCACTTAGCATTATATTCTCCAACTTAATCCATTTACCTGCAAATGTCATGCTTTTATTCTCTTTTAATGCTGAGTATGGTTCCATTGTGTATATATTCCAAAGTTTCCCTATCCATTCATCTACTGAAGGGCATCTGGGTTGGTTCTATAATTTAGCTATTGTGAACTGTGCTGCTATAAACATTGACATGGCTGTGTCCCTGTAGTATGCTATTTTTAAGTCCTTTGAGTATAAACCAAAGAGTGGGATAGCTGGGTCAAATGGTAGCTCCATTCCAAGTTTTCCAAGGAAATCTCCATACTGCTTTCCAGATTGGCTGCACCAATTTGCAGTCCCATCATAGGTTGTATTTTATATATATAAACACACACACACACCCAGTACTAGGGATTGAGCCTAGGGGCACTATACCACTGAGCAACTTCCCCAACCTTTTTTATTTTTAGAATAAAAATTAAAAGGGTCTTACTAATTTGTTGACATTGTCCTCAAACTTGCCATCCTCTTGCCTCAGCCTTCTAACTAGCTGGAATTACATGTGCATGCCAATATATATCATTCATATATATATATATATATATATATATATATATATATATATATATATATTAATGACAGCCTTTAAAAATCTTAATACATACATTGGATCACCCAGCTTTGGGCCTAGATAATAACCTTATAATCAAATATTGCCATGCAATCTCACTAGTCTCATTTTTGTTTTGTTTTGTTTATAACTGAGTAAATTTTAAGTGAAGATCACATGACATGAAAGCTCATTTTAAGAATGAAAGTTTCATGGAAGCTGTGTGAGAACTGAGTTAATGCCCTGCTAAACCAAACAAAGCCAGCTCTGAAGAGTCATGGCACATTCATGTTATTTGTAAGAAGGCACAGCCCTAGCCCCATCACAGAGCATACCAATTTGCAAATAGTTTACTAACAAGAAATATAGCAGTAAAGACCAAATGAATGTTCCCAAATGCCACTAATAACTGCACCAGTCTTAAAATTAAGAATTTTAAGAATACTGCTGCATTAGTTTTCATTGCTGCCATACTTTAAAACTTTGTGGCTTATATAACATGAATCTTACAGTTCTGTAGATGAGAAGCCTGATACATGCATCAGTGAGCTGAAATTAAGGTATTGGCAGGCCTGGGTTGCTTTCTGGAGGTTCTGGAAACACAGTACATTTCTTTGTATTTCCCCACTTTTAGAGACCACCTGCATTCATTCTTCAGCTATGGCCAAGCCTTCCTCCATTGTCAAAGCCAGCAACAGCCACCTGAATCCTTCTCAAGTCCTATCACTCTGACCTTACTGCCATGCTCAAATATTTTTCTTTGACTCACTCCTCCTACCCCTTATTTTACTTTTAAGGATTGTATTAGTTTGCATGGGCCCACATAAATAATCCAAGATTATCTTTTATTTTAAAGTCAGCTGATAAGCAACCTTAAATCCATGCTGCCGTATATTCTACAATATTCACAGGTCCTAGGCATGAGAACACAGACATTTTGGAGGACCATTACTCTGTCTACCACAGCTATTTGCTAGCACTGTCACCAGATAAACAATGGAAATTCATGGGTTATCAAGTTGGTTCTTATTAACAATGACATTGAAAGATTGCTCACTGACAAACGTTAAGAAAAATATAATGTCTTATTTTAGTGAACTAGCAAACAAAGCTTCAAGTATATTAGCACTGCTTTCTTTATATATACTTACATCAACAGATTTTTTTCTGCAACATTATTTAAATCAAAATATAAATACAGTATTGGAAATCTTCCTACTGTTTCTACTATTAAAGTTATTAACAACAATTTATATTTTACAAAAAAACATTATTTGATACAGCATACTATGTGTTCTCATGCCTAGGATCTGTGAATATTGTAGAATATATGGCAGCATGGATTTAAGGTTGTTTATCAGCTGACCTTAAAATAAAAGATAATCTTGGATTATCTATGTGGGCCCATACAAATTTTGATTTTCATGGTTTTATATGTATTTAAATTATGACTTTATTTTGGTTTCATAATTATTTCAAAACTATACCTATATGGGTCTATACCTAGTTCTTTTACATACTGCATATTTATAGAAGAGTATATTAAAAATATTTAAGTCAAAACCAGAGAACCATAAATTTATTTTTTCCTTTAGGAAGGAGTTATGTAACAGTTTTGAGAGACTAGAGTAGAAATTGATAGCATGGCATTCAATGTCAGATCTGAACTCAACTACTACCTCTGTTATTTACTAGCTATATGACTTTGGACTAGTTGCTGATACTCATTAGGTATTCAGTCTCCTTGTCTATAAAATATTCCTACATTATAGGTTTACCATGAGCACAATATAAAATTATATATGCAAAATGCTCAGCATGATTCCTAGCTATTATCATGTATTCAATAAGATTAATATTTACTTTATAACACTGTAACCAAGCTTTAAAATAAAAATTAAAGACAAATTTCAATAACGAGAATATTACATGTCAGTTAATATTAAACTGCAAAAAAAATTAAACTGTAAAACATTTCTGCATATATTTAATAAATTTTTTGGATATAATCAATTTAAGTAAATTATCTTATTTTCTTATATTTCTATTTAATTAATTAGCTTATTTATCTTAAAAGTTACTTATCTTTGAAGTTTATAATTTAGTCACCCAAAATCATTTTGTATTCCTCAAGTCTTTACTTAGTAATAATTATAGTACTATTTACAATTCTACAAATAGTATGGTATGATAAAAAAATTTTTAACAGTTACTCTACCTTTCCAAAAAAGAAAATGTACTGGTATATTAACATAAAATGACTAGAAAAAAATCAGAAAAATGAATCTGCCTAAGAGTATGGAATGCCTAAATTACTTTAAAGTAAATACTGAAGACTCAACTTCCAAGGCTAATATTTTTGTAAGTTTAACTCAAGATAATTAACTGTAAAATTCATTTAAAACTATTCCAAGACAGTTTTTTTAATATCATCGTGTATCACATACAAAAATACTTACAGTTTGATAATATGAGGATGACGGAAGAGTTTTAGATTTTGAATTTCTCGTTTTATTTTTCCAACAACATCTAAACTGCGAATCTTCTGTCTATTTAAGATTTTAACTGCCACTTTATGGCCTGTCAATTGATGTTCTCCAACTAAAGAAAAAGGAAAAAACAAAACCTGTCATATCAGCATAACAATTTCTATTAATGCTTCCTCTTCCGGTATTGCCCTAAATTTCTTTACTCAAAAAATACCACTTTCAGACCGCCTCTTCCTACCAGTAGACTACTGTGGGAGCCCAGGCCCAGCCTAGACGGCCCACACCAGCCCATGGGGGACTCAGGGCTCACAGTAGGCCCAGGTTCACCCCTCCACCCTTGGGGCAGACACCCGACTGAGCCTAGCCTCTGGAACTGCCCCTTTCGACCAGCAAACTACCACAGGAGGTCAAGCCTGTCCCAGATATCCGACCACACCTACCTGCACAGGATCCAGGTCCAGTGTAGGTCCGAGTTAGCCAAAGCCCCTGCCCCCCGAACCTGGGAGCCTAAGCCTAACCCACTTCCATCTTGGGACACTGTAGTCATCGCCACAGCCTTCTCCACACAATAGCCTCTAACTTTTTGACAGCAGATGGGACCTAGAAGCTGCAGCACCTCACAGCAGGATTCCCAAAGGGAGTATGAGGCCTACCCTTTCAGCCCCAACTCTGTAAGACATTACTTCCATCTTGGGGCACCTCAACTATTATCTTAAGCTACCTTGGCTATATTTAGATGCAGTAGCATACATTGAGGGTCACCAGCAGGGTCTAGAAGTCCAACATCAAGGTGAGGTAAAGACAATCTGCACGAGTACTACAAGAATACAGGAAAGAAACTATAATATAACAGATCCACACTGCAAGAAAGGAAGACACATAGACAACATGAAAAAACAAGGGAGGAAAGTGCTCCAAACAAACCAGGATACTATAATAACAGAACCCATGGACAGCAAAGTTGATGAAATGTCAGGGAAGGAGTTCAAAAGGTTTATAATTAACATAATCTGTGATTTATAGAATAACCTAAATGAGCAAATACAGGCAAAAACTGATCACTCCAACAAAGACTTAAGAGCGCAATTACAGGTAGCAAAATATTACAGAGAGAGAGAGAGAGAGAGACTGACTCTGGAAAAAAAAAGTCAGAAATTCTGGAAATGAAGGATACAATAAATCAAATAAAAAACTCAATAGAAAGCATAACCAACAGATTAGATATCTTGGAAGAAAGAACATCAGATCATTAAGACAAAGTATACAATCTGGAAAATATAGTTGATCACACAGTGAAGATAATAAGAAACCATGAGCAAAGCATCCAAGAATTATCGGATAGCATCAAAAGACCAAATCTAAAAGTAACTGGGATAGAAGAAGACACAGAGTTTCAAACCAAAGGAATGCACAATCTCTTCAATGAGATAATACCAGAAAATTTCCCAAGCATGATAACTGAATTGGAAAAACCAATACAAGAGGCTTACAGGACATCAAATGTATAAAATTACAACAGATCTATACCAAGGCACATTATAATGACAATGCCTAGCATACAGAATAAGAATAGAATCTTGAAAGCTGCAGAGAGAGGAATCAGATCTCATATACAGGAGACCAATTCCTATCTCAGCAGATTTTCCAACCCAGACCTTCAAAGCCAGGAGATCATAGAACAACATATACCAAACTCTGAAAGAAAATGGACACCAACCAAGAATCTTATATCCAGCAAAACCAAGTTTTAGATTTGATGTGAAATAAAAACCATCCATGATAAACCAAAATAAAAAGAATTTACAACTAGAAAGCCTGCACAATAGAACATCCTCAGCAAAATATTCCACAAAGAGAAAGTGAAAAACAATGATGAAAATCAGCAGAAGAAGGAATTACACTAAAGGAAAATCTAATCAGAGGAGAAACCAAGTCACATTAAATACAAAAATGTCTGAGAATACAAATCATGTTTCAATAATAACCCTGAATGTTAATGGCCTAAACTTACCAATCAAAAGACATAGACTAGCAGATTGGATTAAAAAAAAAAAAGACCCTATAATATGCTGCCTCCAAGAGACTCATCTCATAGGAAAAGATATCCACAGACTGAACGTGAAGGGTTGGGAAAAATTACACCACTCACGTGGACTGGGGAACCAAGCAGGGTTTCCATCCTCAAGTCCTCATATCAAATAAAGTAGACTTCAAACTAAAGTCAGTCAAAAAGGATAAAGAAGGACACTAAATACTGCTCAAGGGAACCATACACCAACAAGACTTAACAATTATAAACATATATGCCCCAAACAATGGAGCAGCTATGTTCATCAAACAAACTCTTCTCAAGTTCAAGAGTCAAATAGACTACAACACAATAATTTTGGGTGATTTTAACACACCTCTTTCATCACTAGATAGATCTTCCAAACAAAACCTGAACAAAGAAACTACAAAACTCAATAATACAATCAATAACTTAGACTTAACTGACATCTATAGAATATTTCATCCTTCAACGAGAGAATACACTTTTTTCTCAGCAGCACATGGATCCTTCTCCAAAACAGACCATATACTATGCCACAATGCAACTCTTAGCAAATATAAAAATGTAGAGATACTACCATGCATTCGATCAGATCATAATGGAATGAAATTAGAAATCAATGATAAAATAAGAAATAAAATCCACTCCAACACCTGGAAACTAAATAATATGCTACTGAGTAAACAATGGGCTACAGAAGACATCAAGAAAACGATTAAAAAAAATTTAGAGGTGAATGAGAACACAGATACAACATATAAAAATCTCTGGGACACTATGAAAGCAGTTCTAAGAGGAAGGTTCATTGCATGGAGATCATTCCTTAAAAGAAGAAAAAGTTAACAAATAAGTGACTTAACATTATATCTCAAAGCCCTAGAAAAAGAAAAACAAATCAACACCAAAAGCAATAGAAGACAGGAAATAATTAAAATCAGAGCTGAAATAAATGAGATGGAACAAAAGAAACAATTGAAAAAACTGACAGAAAAGTTGGTTCTTTGAAAAAACAAATAAAATTGACAGACCCTTAGCCATGCTAGCAAAGAGAAGGAGAAAACTCAAATTACTAACATACGTGATGAAAAAGAAAATATCACAACAGACACTACAGAATCACAGAAGATAATTAGAAATTATTTTGAAAACTTGTACTCCAATAAAAGAAAATATTGAAGGCATTGACAAGTTTCTAGTCATATAATTTGCCTAATTTGAATCAGGATGATATACAAAATTTAAACAGATCAATTTCAAGCAACAAAATAGAAGACACCACCAAAAGTCTACCAACCAAGAAAAGCCCAGGACTGGATGGATACACAGCCGAGTTCCATAAGACCTTTAAAGATTAACTAATACTAATACTCTTCAATTTATTTTAAGAAATAGAAAAAGAGGGATCCCTTCCAAACTCATTCTATGAGGCCAATATCACTCTGATTCCAAAAACAAGCAATGGCACATCAAAAAACAGAAAACTTCAGACCAATATCTCTAATGAACACAGATGCACAAATTCTCAATAAAATTCTGGCAAATCTAATACAAAAACATATCAAAAAGATTGTGCACAATGATCAAGTGGGATTCATCCCTGGGATGCAAGTTTGGCTCAACATACAGAAATCAATAAATGTAATTCATCACATCAATAGACTTAAAGATAAGAATCATATGATCATCTCAATAGACACAGAAAAAGCCATGTTCTTGATGTTCAAAACACTAAAAAACTAGTGATAACAGGAACATATCTCAACATCATGAAGGCAATCTATGCTAAGCCCCAGGCCAACATCATTCTAAATGTAGAAGGCATTCCCTCTAAAAACTGGAACAAGACCGTGGTGCTCTCTTTCCCCACTTTTATTTAACATAGTTCTTGAAACACTGGCCAGAGCAATTAGACAAAAGAAATCAAAGGCATACACATAGAAAAAGAAGAACTCAATTTGGCACTATTTGCTGATGATATGATTCTATACCTAGAAGACCCTAAAAGTTCTACCAGAAAACTTCTAGAATTAGTAAGTGAATTCAGCAAAGTTTCAGGACACAGAATCAACATCCATAAATCAAAGGCATTTCTGTATATCAGTGACAAATCCTCAGAAAGGGAAATGAGGAAAACTACGCCATTAACAATAGCCTCAAAAAAAATAAATTAAAATAAAATACTTGGGAATCAATTTAACAAAAGAGGTGAAAAATCTATATAATGAAAATTACAGAACCCTAAAGAAAGAAGCCAAAGAAAACCTTAGAAGATGGAAAGATCTACCTTGCTCTTGAATAGGGAGAATTAATATTATCAAAATGGTCATACTTCTAAAAGCACCATATAGATTTAATGCAATTCCAATCAAAATCCCAATGACATTCCTCATAAAATAGAAAAAGCAATCATGAAATTCATCTGGAAAAATATAGACCCAGAATAGCTAAAGCAATCCTTAGCAGGAAGAGGGAAGCAGGTGGCATCACTATACCAGACCTTAAACTATACTACAATGCAACAGTAACAAAAACAACATGGTATTGGCACCAAAACAGACTGGCAGATTAATGGTACAGAATAGAGGACACAGAGACAAACCCACAAAATTACAATTACCTTGTATTAGACAAAGGTGCCAAGAACATGCATTGGAGAAAAGACAGCCTCTTCAACAAATGGTGCTAGGAATTGGAAATCCATATGCAACAAAATAAAATTAAACCTCTATCTCTCACCATGCACAAAACTCAACTCAAAACATATCAAGGTCTTAGGAATAAAAGCAGAGACCCTGCATCTAACAGAAGAAAAATTAAGTCCTAATCTCCATCTTGTGGACTCCTTTGGCACAAGATTAAAGAAAGAATCAATAAATGGGATGGACTCAAAGTAAAAAGTTTCTTCTCAGCAAAAGAAACAATCTGTAAGGTAAAATAGAGAGCCTACATCTTGGGAGCAAATCTTTACCCCTCACACATCAGGTAGAGCACCAATCACTAGGGTATATAAAGAACTCAAAAAGTTAAAACACCAAAAAAAAAAAAAAAAAAAAAACAAATAATCCAATCAATAAATGGGCCAACAGACACTTCTCAGAAGAGGATACATAATCAATCAACAAATATATGAAAAATGTTCATCATCACTAGCAATTAGAGAAATGCAAATCAAAACCACTCTAAGATTTAATCTCACTCTAGTCAGAATGGCAGCTATTATAAATACAATCAACAAGTGTTAGTGAGGATGTGGGGGAAAAGGTACACTCATACAGTGCTGGTGGGACTACAAATTGGTGCAGCCAATATGGAAAGCAGTATGAAGATTTCTTGGAAAATTGGGAATGGAACTACCATTTGACCCAACTATCCCTCTCCTTGGTCTATACCCAAAGGACTTAAAAACAGCATACTACAGGGACACAGCCACATCAATGTTTATAGCAGCACAATTCACAATAGCTAAACTGTGGAACCAACCTAGATGCCCTTCAATAGATGAATGGATAAAAAATAATGTGGCATATACGCACGATGGAATATTACTCAGTAATGAAAGAGAATAAAATCATGGCATTTAGGTAAATGAATGGAGTTGGAGAAGGTAATGCTAAGTGGAGTTAGCCAATCCCAAAAACCAAATGCTGAACGTTTTCTCTGATGTAAGGAGGCTGGATTCATAGTTGGGTAGGGAAGGGGAGCATGGGAGGAATAGAGGAACTCTAGATAGGGCGGAGGGGTTGGAGGGGAAGTGAAGGGGCATGGGGTTAGAAATCGTGGTCGAATGTGAGGGTCATTATTATCCAAAGTACATGTATGAAGACACCAATTTGTGTGAATATACTTTATACAACCATAGATATGAAAAACTGCACTGTATATGGGCAATAAGAATTGTCATATATAAATTTTAAAAATTAATTTAAAAAGAGACATTCATGCAGTGAACAACTACCTAATGAATGCTTACTATGGTAAGGGCTGCACTATTTACACTTACAATATACTTGGGATATTAAGCGGTAGACAAAGTTGTTCTGTAACACTGATAGTTGTAACCCAGTATCTATTGCATCTTTCATTCCCAGACATGACTCCCAAGTTACACTTGAGCACCTGGCTACTCAGACAATAGACTGAAACCCAATACCTCTTGTAACTAGATGTGGCTATGAGTACATTTTTCCCAGTAACACTTAACCAGAAATGTCCTTGGGAGCTTCTTCCTCAGCCCCTCAGTACCTCAATTCTCAAGGTTATCATTTTGAACCCTGAGGTCAGATCAGGCAGCAGGGAGAAACAAGAGAGAGAAGCACCCACTTTGGGCTCCATCCAGCAGGACAGCATGAACCACCTCCTCAGACTTAACAGGAGATCAAAATACTCTTGGATCCCATTTACGTCCCTCTTATTCTGACAATTTCTGTCCTCATAGCTGAATCTAATACACTATTCAGAATACTTTAAAACTCACTGCAAATCTCCAATTTTATTGAGCAACCATACATAGATTGATGGAAATAAATTATCACATACTGCCCATACAATTCCTTGAATTAGAGAGTTAAAAAAGCTCAAAAAAATTATCATCCATTACTAGACCATTTTGGTTTTCCTAAATTTTTGTCAAAATATGCTCTAACGCTGTGAGATTTTAAGGGGAAAATAATCTACACTCACCAGAACTATGCCTTTTATAATTTTACATTTGACAAGGTGAAGAGCTACCACATAGAAGGAATGGAACTGATTTATACAGTTCTAGGAGGCAGAAGTGCAAATAATCAATAGAAATGTTTTCAATTGATAATCATGCATTCTATGACGTCTCTCCCCAACCCCCTTTTCACCATGTTTGCCTATACTGAAAATTCCTTTTCTTTTTTTTTTTAGGTAGCTACTATTCTTCGAATGTATTTTTTTCCACAGGATATATACTACAATTCAAAATCTACTTGATTCTCCACTGATCTCTTGATTATTTGTTGAGAGGGGGTCAAAAGCCATTGTCAGGGACTCAGCAGCTGGTAATTGCAAACCAGAAAAATAGACCAAGGAATGCCTATAAACTTGATCAGGAACATGCAGTGTGGTGGAGCACGGATTTAAACCCAGGCAGCATATCTTCAGAATCCGTTCTCTTAACCACATCATCCAGGATTCAAATGGAAGCTGAGCCATTTGTCAGGATTACTATAAGATAAATTCTTAAACTACATAATAGATTGGACAAGATCAAGCCTAATTCCTCTTCCAACTCTAAGATCTCTGTAATTATACCCGCAAGGATCATTCCATACTGAAGAGTATGAATCTTTTAAACCACTCCTGCCTCTTGATGATTTTTGTATATTTTACAACTCTGACACATTTTTCTTAATGCATAGCAGGCAAGACTTCACACAGTTATTTATGCAGGTGTAAATACACAATTGTTCTGTGAAAAGATTCTAACTTTTCAAATTTCCAACATCATTCCCAAATGAAATTTAGCATTTTTTATCAAAGGTACATAACCTATAATTTTATGACGCACAATTTAGAATATTTATCTGTATATTAATTCATATTAAACATATCCTCAATTTTGACATACCATATAATTTATTCATTTATATATTTATTTTGGTACTGGAGTGTTGAGAGCCACAGCCGAAAGGGGCCCCAGCAAACTTCTAGCTGCCAACTGATTGGCTCTTCTGCGGTGATGCTCATTGGGCTGTTTCCCTGCCCTTTCAGACCACGGAGCTGCTCATTGGGGGACTTTTTTTTGGCTCTGCCCACGTGACCCAGCCAATCGGCCTCAAGAGCAGGAGGAGTGGGGGAGGTTGAGAGGCTTGTGGGAAGCCTGTGGTGGCAGTTGGGCTCTGAGGGTTTTCCTGAGGAGCTGTATGGTGCAGTGGGTGTGTTCTAAAAATAAAGTTCGTTTCTTTTGACAAGTGGCTCCTGAATTGTGCCCAGCCAGACTGTGGCACTGGAGATCAAACCCTGGGGTGCTTAATCACTTAGTCACCTACTAGCCTGTTTTATTTTTTATTTTGAGACAGTATCTTACTAAGTTGCTTAGGGCCTCATTAAGTTTTGAGGCTGGATTTGAGCTTTCCATCCTCCTGTATAAGCCTCCCAAGGAACTGGGATTACAGACATGAGCCACCGCACCTGGCTAACATTATACCATATCATTTAAAATATTATTATGCCTTACAAAAAAAGAGAGAAATGATTAAAAATAAGTTATTAATTCAGACCTCTATTAGAACCCATTTATCTGCTAGACTCAAACAAAGCAAAGAACTGATAAAATGTCCTTGTGCTATAAAGGCTACAAAAATACTATATAATAATTTGAACTATGTCAGGCAGGAATAATTTCACGTCCAACCGGATCAGTAACTGCATGGAATATTTCCTCTCCTCTACACAGTCCTTAACCTATGTACAAAAGAAAAACTCTTAACCTACGTTTTTTGAACTTCAAGTTTTTTCTCACTGAAATCATGATATTCATAGGCTGTGCTCCTAGGAAATTACTAGTGTATCTAAGGAAAATCAAGTCTATCACCATATTTTTCCTATATAGTAAAATAAGGTCTCTCACTATATTACAGAACATGGCTAAAAAATGTTTCTTAAAATCTTCAAGGTATATGTGGGATATTCTGACACAATTTAGGCTACAAAAATATACACTAAATGTTTCAGGAGGGTCTTCAAATGAAAGCACAAGAGAGACTTTGAAGAGAGGAAGAGTCAGGTATCATCCTTCCAAGGGGCACAGGAGTTACTTTGTAATCCAGGTCTTTCCCTGTGGACAACCTTCATGTAGTGTAATCTGTAGGAGGGATATCTAATGGTAATGTCTAATTCTTGCCCACACATCTGGGAAGAACAATATCGAGTGTTATGTCTGAATGCATACACACATGATAAACATTTTACATACATTTACTTTAATCTTATAAAACAATCCTTTGAGGAAATCTGTCAGATAAAGAAAATAAGGTTCAGAGAACTTAAAAATGACCAGTAATAGATGAAAACCAGTATTCAGATCTGATTCTAAAGCCTAGATTCTGAATGATCATATACTACACTCTTGTCATGGCTACCCAACAAAAGATATGACTCATAATTCTAAAATAATATATATTATATTACAAGTATTACCACAAATAATAATTTATGGTTGAGAGAAAAGATACTCAAAATTCCAGTTTTAGAGACCAGAAACATAGCCTTCTAGATAGAGTGAATTTCACTCTATCATAGACAGATATCATTGGGCTGCTCTGTCTACAAGATCCTAATAGTCTTAGGGAAAGACCTTGATATTGGCCCTAGGTTTAAGGAATAGGAGAAAAAAGTAGGGAACAAAAAAAAAAAGAAATGAGTAATGAATATGGCTAAGTTTGGGGCTCTGGCAGAAAGCACATTTATCAGTCTTCATAATCTCCTTTGCTGTAGACCCCAGGATTAAAAACAGTTGTCTTCGGCTGGGGTTGTGGCTCAGTTGTAAAGTGCTTGCCTAGCTTGTATGAGGCATCGGGTTTGATACTCAGCACCGCATATAAATAAAGATCCATCGATGTCTAAAAAATATTTTTTAAAAAAAGAAGTTGTCTTTCCACTGCTAATTGCTTTTGACCAAAGTGTCCATACATTATAATTCCATAGGAAGAAAGATAAGTTTTCTGTATATCCTCCAGCTGCCAGTAAGGAAGGCTGACTGAAATAAAAACTAGAGGAATACTAGAGAATGCTCTATGGTGACACTGACCAGAATTTGTGGGTCTCAGGTCAAATTACTATCCCAAGAAGAATGGAGGATACACTGATATGGGAAGTTAGATCCCATCTTATAGTATGTTATGCCCTTAGTTGGGAAAACTGGGAGCAAGAGGTCCTCAGAATGACTTATGTAAAACTGGAAGACTTCATACATCAAAGATGTAAATATAGTATTTCTATAATATATACACAAACTTCTGCCTACCATTACAGATCACTTTTCACAATTCCCTCACCTCAAATGTGATATATATATACTTCAGTCATTTAGAACTACTTGAAATTCCTTCTAAGGACTCTACATCTTCTCAATGCCCAGTTCTTGATAAGCATTTAGTAAGTTTCAGTGGAATTTTATTCAGTAGACAATGAATGCTATTAACAATGAACCATTTCCATCCTTGATCTCCAGTGCTTTGCCTAAGTCTCACTTGTTTTTCAAAATTGAGCTTGAGAACCATTTTTCCCAGTAAGCAGTACCTAACCACCACCCCTAACAACCCCACTCATTCCAACAACTCAAAAGTCTGCCCCTCCAATGTGCCTTCCCAATCCCTCTCCCTGATGGCGCTTCAAGGGCTGTAATTATTTTTATTGTTGTTGATCTTCATAGCAACCAACTCCATGAGAAATGTCTACATCTCATCTATCTTCCATCCTCAGCTTCTGGCACAGTGCCTAATAACTGATGTTCAGTTAACTAATTATTTACCATACGGATAAAATGCATGACTAATACTAACATTTGGGATGCATAAACATATGACCTAGGCTTCATACTCTACTAGTATCGAGCTTTAGAATTTGAGAGGGATACGCAAACTGGATGAATTAATCATTCTCATACTTGAGGGAAACCAACACATATCAAAGGAGATGTATTATCTATACATTCCAAGACACCCCGCCCATCCAATATGGTACTACCTTCCAGGGAACTTCTAAATATGGAAAAGTATTAATAAAAGAAATACTAACCATCAGCATCAGAACTACAATATTCTTAAAGTCTAGTCATTATGGAAGAAACTGTATGGCTTCCAGGAAAACAAAATTAGAAAAGAGGAGCTGCAGATGGCCAATAAGCATGTGAAAAGGAACTCAATATTGTTAATGATCAGGAAATGTGAAATAAAAGCACAATGAAATTCAATACCACAAAATACCCTACAATAAACACAGACACCACTAAGTACTGATGAGAACACAGAGTACCCGGAACTTTTACATGTGTACTCTATGACACACTGATTCTAATCCTAAGTATATAACCAACAGTGATGTATAAATAAAACATTCTTAGATGCCTGGAGATTGTTATAAAAAATTCTCAATGCTGCTGGTCCACAGGCTTAAGGTTTAGGTAGCAAAGAAATAAGAAATAGAAAACAAAAGTACAGTAAACTGTAGAAAAGAACTAGCCAAAGTGGGTATCCAAAGCAGAATGAAAGCACCAGAAAATCCTGTGGTCTAGAAGGTAAAGCCTTGGAGAAAAGCAGTTATGATATCAATAGGAAATAGTATGCAGTTCTGAATCCCTACTACATACCAGGAACTTTGTGTGTATGTGTATGCACACATATATGTATACAACTACATTCATATACACATATATAAATATACAATTTGTATGTATATATATACATTAAGTACTTTATAATTTTCTAAAATTTAGACCCTCCAAAAGTTCTTATAGGAGAGCAGTGAGGCTCACAGAATTGAAGAAACTTACCAAATATTCATATAGCAAATAAACATTAGAACTGTGATTCAAAGCAATATTTTGTTAGTCCCTAAGCAAGTCTCAGGAGAAAAATTAAGATTGCTATTTTCCTATTTCCTAAGAGTCCTATTGCCCCTGGTAAGCCAACTTAAAACAACACTTGAGCTAAAAACAAAAATACAATAGAATCCATTTCTTAAAGGTATGCGGTATATTCCCAAACATAACCTGATAGGTGTTTAAATCAAGTTATATGTCAGAAAAAAAGAATTCTTAAGTTTAACTTCTAAAAAAGTTTTCACATTAATAAGGCATGTTCTAAATTATTTTGAACAAATGACTATGTATGTAAGACACACTTGCCGAGAATCATATTACTAGCTGAGAGAAAATACCTGAAAGAACAAAAAATTATTTATCAAGGATATGGTCACTGTTGAAAAGCAATTGTATACTTAAAAATATAGAATACCATCCTAAATAATAAGCCTTTTAAACATCATTAGAATACTATATTGTTACAACATTGTGAAGCTCATAAGTCTAGCTCTATAAGACAAATGAAAAAACATGTAGCTGCTATGTTATAGTACCATAAATGGACTCATAAATATTAAATTGCAAACAATATTAATGGAAATATAGTACTCTGGAAAACCATAACAGATGATGCATAAATGTAGTCCCAGTAGCATGATAGTTAACAAATCTTTTAAAAATGAAATATTTCTGACTACAATAGGAAAAAACTAGAAATCAAAAGAAACTTTGAAATTATATAAATAGAGTCTGAACAACACACTTGTGAATAAACAATAGGTTCTAAAAGATAATCAAAAGGGAAATTTTAAAATTGTCTCAAAACAAATGAAAATGGAAACAACATCCCAAAACTTATAGGCACAACAAAAGCAGTTTTAAAGGGGATTCTATAGCAATAAGAAAAAATATTTCTTATTTGCCTCTCAATTCATTAGGGTTGTTGGTCTACATAAAAAAAATGTATTAAGATTTCAAAGAAACAATCTAACAATACATCTCAAGAACCTAGAAGAACAAAACAAATCCAATAGTAGAAGGAAAGAAATAACAAATTTTAGAGCAAGAAAAGAGAAATACAAAAGATAAATGAAACTAAGTTGTTTTTTAAATTTTTTATTCTAATATGCTATATATGACAGCAGAATACATTATAATTTATAGTACACATATAAAGCACAATTTTTCATATCTCTGGTTGTATACAAAGTATATTCATACCATTCATGTCTCCATACATGTACTTAGGGTAATGATGTCCATCTCATTCCACCCTCATTTCTACCCCCATGGCCCTCCCTTAACTTCCCACTTCTTCCCTATCTAGAGTTCGTCTATTTCTCTCATGCTCCCCCTTCCAACCCCATTATGAATCAGCCTCCTTATATCAGAGAAAACATTCAGCATTTGGTTTTTTGGGATTGGCTAATTTCACTTAGCATTATATTCTCAAACTCCATCCATTTACCTGCAAATGCCATGATTTTATTCTCTTTTATGTTCCATTGTATATGTGTGTGTGTGTGTATATATATATATATATATATATATATATATATATCAAAGTTTCCCTATTCGTTCATCTACTGAACGGGCATCTAGTTTGGTTCTACAGTTTAGCTATTGTGAATTGTGCTGCTATAAACACTGATGTGGCTGTGTCCCTGTAGTATGCTGTTTTTAAGTCCTCTGAGTATAGACCAAGGAGAGGGATACCTGGGTCAAATGGTGGTTCCATTCCCAGTTTTCCAAGGAATCTCCATACTACTTTCCATATTGGCTACACCATTTTGCAGTCCCACCAGCAATGTATGAGTATGCCTTTTCCCCCACATCCTCACCAACACTTACTGTTGTTTGTTTTTTAAAGATGTTGATGAACCTTTATTTTGTTCATTTATTTATATGCAGTGATGGGAATCGAACCCAGTGCAAGCGCTCTACCACTGAGCCATAACCCCAGCCCATGTTGTTTGATTCTTAATAGCTGCCATTCTGACTGGAGTGAGATGAAATCTTACAGTAGTTTTGATTTGCTTTTCTCTAATTGCTAGAGATGTTGAACAATTTTTCATATATTTTTGATTGATTATATCATCTTCTGAGAAGCGTCTGTTCAGTTCCTTGCCCCAGTGATTGGATTATTTGTTTTTTGTTCGTTTGTTGGTTGGTTGGTGTTAGCTCTTTGAGTACTTTATATACCCTAGAGATTAGTGCTCTGATGTGAAAGTGATAAAAAAATTTGCTCCCAAGATGTAGGCTCTCTATTCACCTCACTGATTGTTTCTTCTTCTGAGAAGAAGCTTTTTAGTTTGAATACATCCTATTTATTAATTCTTTATATTAATTCTTACACTATAGGAGTCTTATTAAGAAAGAGGGATCTAATCTGATATGATGGAGATTTGGGCCTACTTTTTCTTCCATTAAATGCAGGGTCTCTGGTTTTATTTCCAAACTTTTGAGTTGGGTTTTGCGCATGGTGAGAGATAGGGGTTTAATTTTATTTTTCCCAGCATCATTTGTTGAAGAGTCTATCTTTTCTCCAATGAACGTTTTTGGTGCCTTTGTCTAATATAACTGTAATTATGTGGGTTAGTCTCTGTGTCCTCTAATCTGTACCATTGGTCTACCAGTCTGTTTTGGTGTCAATACCATGCTGTTTTTGTTACTATTACTCTCTAGTATAGTTTAAGGTCTGGTATAGTGATGCCACCTGCTTCACTCTTCCTGCTAAGGACTGCTTTAGCTATTCTGTGTCTCTTATTTTTCCAGATGATTTTCATGACTCCTTTTTCTATTTATATGAGGAACGTCCCTGGGATTTTTATTGGAATTGCATTAAATCTGTAGAGTGCTTTTGGTAGTATAGTCATTCTGACAATAATAATTCTGCCTATCCAAGAACAAGGAAGATCCTTCTATCTTCTAAGGTCTTCATTAATTTCTTTCTTTAGCATTCTGTAGTTTTCGTTATAGAGGTCTTTCACCTCTTTGTTAGGTTGATTCTCAAGTTTTTTTTTTTTTTTTTTTTTGAGGCTATTGTAAATGAGGTAGTTTTCCTCATTTCCCTTACTGGGGATTTGTCACTGATATACAGAAATGTCTTGATTTATGGGTGTTGATTTTGTATCCTGCTACTTTGCTGAATTCATTTACTATCATTTGCTGACGATATGATTCTATACCTAAAAACTTCTAAAAAGTTTTCTGGTGGAACTTTTAGGGTCTTTTAGGTATAGAATCATATCATCAGCAAATAGTGCTAATTTGAGATCTTCTTTTCCTATCTGTATCCCTTTAATTTCTTTTGTCTGTCTAAGTGCTCTGGCCAGTGTTTCAAGAACTGTATTAAAGAGAAGTGGTAAAAGTGGGCATTACTGTCTTGTTCCAGTTTTTAAAGGGAATGCCTTCAATTTTTCTCCATTTAGAATGATGTTGGCCTGGGGCTTAGCATAGATAGCTTTTAGAATGTTGAGATGTTCCTGTTATCCCTAGTTTTTCTAATGTTTTGAACATGAAAGGGTGCTTTATTTTGTTGATGCTTTTTCTGTATCTATTGAGATGATAATATGGTTCTTATTATCTTTAAGTCTATTGATGTGATGAATTACATTTATTGATTTCAACGTTAAACCAACCTTGCATCCCTGGAATGAAACTCACTTGATCGTGGTGCACTATCTTTTTGATGTGTTTTGTATTCAATTTGCCAAAATTTTATTGAGAATTTTTACATCTATGTTCATTAATGATATTGGTCTGAAGTTTTCTTTCTTTGATGTGTCTATCTGGTTTTGGAATCAGGGTGATATTTATCTCATAGAATGAGTTTGGAAGAATTCTCTCTTTTTCTATTTCCTAAAATAAATTGAAAAGTATGAGTATTAGTTCTTCTTTAAAGGTCTTGTAGAACTCGGCTGTGTATCCATCCAGTCCTGGGCTTTTCTTGGTTTGTAGGCTTCTGATGGCATCTTCTATTTCATTGCTTGAAATTGATCTGTTTAAATTGTGTATATCATCCTGATTGAATTTGAACAAATCATATATGACTCTAGAAATTTGTCAATTCCTTAAATGTTTCCTATTTTATTGGAGTACAAGTTTTCAAAATAATTTCTAATTATCTTCTGTATTTCTATAGTGTCTGTTATGATATTTCATCACGTATGTTAATAATTTGATTTTTCTCTCTCTTCTCTTCATTTGTATGACTAAGGATTTGTCAATTTTATTTATTTTTTCTAAGAACCAACTTTTTGTTTTGTCAATTTTTTGTTTGTTTCAATTTCATTGATTTCAGTTCTGATTTTAATTATTTCCTGTCTTCTACTGCTTCATGTGTTGATTTGTACTTCTTTTTCTAGGGCTTTGAGATGTAACATTAAGTCAAATATTTGTTCACCTTTTCTTCTTTTAAGTAATGAATTGCATGCAATAAACTTTCCTCTTAGTACTGCTTTCATAGTGTCCCAGAGATTTCAATAATTATATCTGTGTTCTCATTCACCTCTAAGAATTTTTAAATCTTCTCCTTGATGTCTTTTGCAACCCACTGTTCATTCAGTAGTATATTATTTAGTCTTCAGGTGTTGGAATAGCTTTTTTAATTTTATCATTGATTTCTAATTTCATTCCATTATGATCTGATAGAATGCAGGGTAGTATCTCTATTATATTTGCTAAGAGTTGCTTTGTGGTATATGATGTATTTTAGAGAAGAATCCATGTGCTGCTGAGAAAAGTGTATTGATTTCTTGAAAGATGAAATATTCTATAAATGTCAGTTAAGTCTAAGATATGGACTATATTATTGAGTTCTATAGTTTCTTTGTTTAGATTTTGTTTGGAAGATCTATCCAGTGGTGAAAGAGGTGTGTTAAAGTCACCCAGAACTACTGTGTTGTTATCTATTTAACTCTTGAACTTGAGAAGAGTCTGTCTGATGAAAGTAGATACTCCATTGTTGGGGCATACAAATTTATTATTGTTATGTCTTGTTGATGAATGGGTCCTTTAAGCAGTATGCAATATCCTTCTTTATCCTTTTTGATTAACTTTGACATGAAGTCTACTTTATTTGATACAAGGATGGAAACCCCTGCTTGCTTCCACAGTCCATGTGAATGGTATGATTTTTCCCAACCTTCACCGTCAGTCTGTAGATGTCTTTTCCTATGAAATGAGTCTCTTGGAGGCAGGATATTGTTGCATCTTTTTTAAAATCCAATCTGCCAGTCTTTATCTTTTGATTGGTGAATTTAGGCCATTAATGTTCAGGGTTATTATTGAGACATGATTTGTATTCCCAGCCATTTTTGTTTACTTTTGGTATTTAACTTGTCTTGGTTTCTCCTTTGATTAGCTTTTCCTTTAGTGTAATACCTTCCTTTGCTGATTTTCATTGTTGTTTTTCAATTCCTCTTCATAGAATATTTTGCCAAGGATATTCTGTACTGTAGGCTTTTGAGTTATTCTTCATTGGAAGGTTTTTATTTCATCGTCAAATCTAAAGCTTAGTTTTGCTGGATATAATATTTTTGACTGGCATCCATTTTCTTTCAGAGCTTGATATATGTTGTTCCAGGATCTTCTAGCTTTCAGAGGTTTGGCTGAAAATTCTGGTGTTACCCTAATTCATCCCCCCACCCTTTATGTAATCTGATTCCTTTCTATCGTGGCTTTTAATATTCTCTCCTTATTCTGTATGTTAGGCATTTTCATTATAATGTGCCTTGGTGTGAATCTCTTGTGACTTTGTACATTTGGTGTTCTGTAAGCCTCTTGAATTTGGGCTTCCAATTCATTCTTCATGTTTAGAAAATTTTCTGATATTATTTCACTGAATAGACTGCTCATTTCTTTGGTTTGGAACTCTATGCCTTCCTCTATCCCAGTAACTCTTAAATTTGGTCTTTTTATGCTATCCCATATTTCCTGAATGTTCATGGTTTCTTACAATTTTCACTATGTGGTCTTACATTCAAGATTATATTTTGTCTTCATTTTCTGAGGTCCTGTCTTCCAAGTGGTCTAATCTGTTGGTGACACTTTCAATTGAACTTTTAATTTGGTTTATTGTTTCTTTTATTTCAAGGATTTCTGTTTGTTTTTTTTAAGAACCTCTATCTCCCTACTGAAGTTATCTTTTGCTTCCTGTATTTGTTTATGTAGCTCTTTGTCAAAATGATCTTTTGCTGCCTGTATTTGCTCTCTTATATTATCCTTTAATTCACAGAACATTTTAATTATGTTCATCCTGAACTCTTTCTCTGTCATTTCTTCTGCTGTGATGGTCATGGATTCTAATAATGTGGAATCTTTATTTGTTTGAGACACTTTCTTCCCTGTCTTTTCATACTGCTTGTGTGTCTACCCTTCTAGCACTGTGGATCCAAGGCATTACCGTTTTTACCCTATAGGCTTATAGTGTCCCTGTAAGGTTCCAATACCTCTCCTTTGAGGTGAAAGACAATGTTAACAGATCCAAGGATATACAATATACACCCTAAAAACAAATGTTCACTATTAAGACTTTTACAATTTGGTCACAATGTACAGAAATGGTGAATTCAATTATTATCTACAACACACTCAATAGGTTTGTAAAAGGGTTTACAGTTTCTGATGGTGGACAAAGAACCAGGGGTAAGCATAGGATGATATGCTGAGGAGGTAGGAGGTAAGGACAGAGTTATTATATCTTAGGAAGTGTGAAAGAGGAAGATTAGTAGCAGAAGAGAGAGGAAGTAATTTTGAGTAGACAAGTGGGAAGACTACTAGTAGAGTACATAAAACAAACACACAAATATATTAAGAAAAATACAAAAGGTTAAAATAGTAGAAATTGGTGGAAAAAAAGAAAAAGAAAAAAGAAAAATGAGAAAATAACAAACACAAAAGAATATACAACACAATTGTTATATACTATTCAGACGTCCCAGTACTCAAAATCCTAATTCTTGCAAAGTACTTAGTTTTACATATTTTGGGGATGTGGGGGCGGGAGAATAGAGAGGGAGAGAAAAAAAATCGTGAATGAAGAAACAGGGATTGTTTTGGTTGGAGATCAGTCTTTCCTGCTTCCCTTCTCATCCAATAGGTGGGGTCATCTGTTGACAGCTGGAGTATCCACCCTCAGGATGGCGAAGGTAACCAGGGGTCACTGTGCCAGGCTAGCAGGTGCTGGGGAGAGGGGGTAGTTGGAAACCAGGTACCTGGCCAGCCAGAGTTCCAAACTGGGAGTTGTCCCCACTGAAGTTGGTGATGATGTGACCCAAGATGGAGATGCCTGCTTTCAGCAGTGGGCTGTCTGGTCAGGTGGGGAGAACTGAGTGATGGCGTTGGACAATGATGAGTTCAGAGACGAGCTCTGTGGCATGCAGTCTGTGACTGTGGTTGACTTCAGAGCCCGTGTGAAGTCCTTGGGTGCAGGCAAGCTACTGCGAGTAGGGGACTCTCTCTGCTACTGCAGAGTCCAAAATGGCAGCGACTGGAAGAGCCCCACGTTGGTAGGTGGGGATCCACATGGGAGTGGCGGCAGGAGTTCCTTTGTGTGGGAAACTATTGGGAGCTGCTGTCCTGCATGGGAGTGGAGTCTGTGATTTCTGCTCAGGTGGGTGGCCGAAAGTTCTGCGCAGGTGCTGATGCTGTTGGTTCTGCTTGTGTACCTGGTAGTCCTGCGTGGGCAAGTAGCTGAGAGACATACTCTGGCACTGAGGCCTGGAGCCCTGGACAGCATGGTGACTGTGATTCCTGTGCAGGAGCAGCAATTATCACTTGCAGAGAAGCAGTGTTCTCACTACATGAGTCTGGGGTCATGGAGCGACACAAAATGCTGGCTCCCTCTGGCCCGCCATCTTGGATCCTGTCCAAAGTTGGTTTTTTGAAAAGATAAACAAAACTGACTACCTTTGGTAGACTAACCAAATAAAGAAAGACTCAAGAAAATCAGAGATTCAGAGGGGACATTACAACCAATGTCACAGAAATACAAAGGATAATTATGGACAATTATTAACAACCATATACTAACCAACTGAAAACCTAGAAGGGATAAATTTCTAGATCCATGTGAATTCTCCAAACTGAATGATGAAAACAAACAAAAAAAAAAAGAAACCTTGAATAGACCAACGAGTAATGAGACAATCAGTAGTAAAATGTCTCCCAACAAAGAAAAACCCAAAACTGGACAGGTTCTCTAATGAATTTCAGCAACCTTTAAAAAGAAACACCAATTTTTCTCAAACTATTCCAAAGAACCAAAAGGGAGGAAGTCCTTCCAAACTCAAGGAGGCCAGTATCACCCTGATATTAAAAACAGACCAGAAGGGCTGGGGATGTGGTAACATGCTCGCCTGGCATCGCGTGGCACTGGGTTCGATCCTCAGCACCACATAAAAAATAAAAATAAAATAAAGATGTTGTGTCCACTGAAAACTGAAAAATAAATATTAAAAAATTTTCTCTCTCTTTCTCTCTTCTCTCCCTCTCCTAAAAAAAAAAAGACGAGAACACAACAACAAAATAGACCAACAACACTAAACACAGATGCAAAAACCCGCAATAAAATACTAACAAACCAAATCAAAGAGCACATCAAAAAGATCATTTACCATGATCACAATGGATTTATCCCAAGATATAGTTTGACATATAACAATCAAGAAATCTATGGATAAAAATCATGATCATCTCATAGAGGCATAAAAAAACATTTGATAAAATCCAACATACTTCACGATAAAAATCCTGAACAAATCAGGCATTGAAGGTTTGTATCTCAACAGAATAATGGCTACAGCCAACATCATATTAATGGTGAAATGGAAGAGTTTCCTCTAAGATTTGGTAAAGAAAAGTTATCCATTCTCACCATTCTTATCCAATATAGTATTAGACGTTTTAGTCACATCAATTAGGCAAGAGAAAGAAAGGGCATACAGATCGGAAGGGAGGAAATCAAATCATCCCTATTCACAGATGACATGATTCCATATAGAAAGAAACCTAGACTCCAACTAAAGACTATTAGAATTGATAAAACAGTCTCAGAAAAATTGCATGTTACTAAATCAATATGCAAATGTCGACAGCATTTTTTATTCTAATAATGAACTTACTGAGAAAGAAATCATGAAAGCAATCACATTCATAATAGCTACGAAAACCAAACAACCCTAGGAATAACGTCACCTAGAAAAGCAAAAGCCCTCTATAACAAAAATTAGAAAACACTGATGAAAGAAATTGAAAAGACAGACACACACACACACACACACAATGGAAAGAACTCCCATGTTCATAGTTAAAATCCCACACTTTCCAACATGATTTGCTGATTCAATGCAATCCCCATCAAAATATCAATGACAGTCTAAACAGACCTAGAAAACACAACCCTAAAATTTGTATGGCCGCATAAACATCCCAAACAGCTAAAGCAAATTTGAACTAAAAAAATAACCAAAGCTGGAGGAATCACAATACCTGATTTAAAGTCATAGAACAGAGCAATTTTAACCAAAACAGCATGGGGCTGGAATTTAAAGGGGGGGGCGGGAACTGGAGGGATGGGACAGAGAGAGAGAAAGACATAAACCAATGAAAACACAGAACAGAGATTGCAGCAATAAACCCAATCACCTACAACCAACTGACTCTCAAAAAAGACACCAAAAACATACAATGGAGAGAGGCCCCTTCAACAAATGGCTCTGGGAAACCTGGATATTCATAAGCAGAAGATAAAATTTAATCTCTCTCACCAGCTACAAAGGTCAACTCAAAATGGATTAAAAACTAAATATAAGACCTGAATCTAGCTGGGCACAGTGGCATACACCTGTAATCTCAGTGGCTCAGGAGGCTGAGGCAGGAAGATGGCAAGTTCAAAGCCAGCCTCAGCAATGGGGAGGCACTAAGCAATTCAGGGAGACCCTGTCTCTACATAAAATGCAAAATAAGGCTGGGGATATGGCTTAATGGTTCAGTGCCTGAATTCAATCCCTGGTATCCCCCGCCAAAACAAGACCTGAATCTATGAAATGAAAAGAACACAAAGTGCACACAATTGAAAAACACGAACTAAAAGTCAATGCTGACTTTTATAATATTCCTTTGGCAGTGCTGGGAAATTCCCAGGGTCTGGAGCACACTAGACAAATGCTCTACTACTGAGTTACATTCCCAGCCTTTTTATTTTGAGAGAGGGCCTCCCTAAATTGATCAGGCTGACTAACCTTGAACCTGCAGTCATCCTACCTTAGACTTAACAACAGCTGGGTTTGTGCCATCAAGGATACTGTTTTCACTGAAAGCAAAGCCAGCACCAAGACACAGCTGTTATCAACAGACCTTAATGATGTAGTCCTCACCTTTCATTAATTCACCTCATTTCTATACTTCCCCCTCAACTCCACTTAAAAAGAAAAATCACAAAAAAAATTAAAGCTTTAATTGTTTTTTTCCTAGAATATGATTTCAAAGTTTTGTCACATGGTTAACAGGCAGGACAATTCTATACTGGCTCTGGTAGACAAGGCCCCTTCTCTAATCTCCATTTTTTAGAAAACTACATTTCCAAGTTTGATTACATGGAACCTAGCTCCAGTAACTCCAGTCTGCTTCCGTCAGTCCAAACAATAGCCTCCTATAATCTGGTTACCAAGCCCAAGCCCTCTTTTATTTCCTGAGTCTGATTTATTTCCTGGAAACGCCGATGAATGAAAATATTAATAAAAGTTATATGCTTCTCCACGAAGAGAGGGAGAGAGAGGGAGGGAATAAAGAAAGGGAGAGGGACTGACAGACAAGAAACTCTTTAAAACAATGGTATAAGCAATGACTTTTTGAGTATGACCCCAAAACTACAGGAAACAAAAGCAAAAAGAGACAAATGAAATTATTCAAACTAAGAACTTTTGCATGGAAAAGGAAGCAATCAACAGAGTAAAATGAAAACCTACAAAAATGGGAGAAAATAGTTGCTAACTATTAGTCAGATAAAAGATTAATATCCAAAATATATACTCAAAAAACCTAACAAAAATAAGTAATCCAATTAAAAATAGGCAGATCACGTGAAGAGATGTTTCGCAAAAGAAGAAACACAAATGGCCAACAAATACATAAAAAATGTTCAATATCATTAACCTCAGGGAAATGTAAACCAAAACTACCACAAGACATCTCAGCCATTTAGAATGGATATTGGCCAAAAAAAAGCAGGGCTGTGCAGAAAAAAAACTCTTATGGTGTTGCTGAACATCTACAGCCACTATGGAGAACAGTATGGAAGTTCTTCAAAACAAAATAAAATAAGCCTATCATATGAACCAGCTGTTCTACACCAGGGTATATATCCAAAGGAAATGAAACCAGCATACCAAAAATACATCTGCACACCCATGTTTACTAAGGCACTACTGACAATAATTAAGATATGGAATCAGCCTAGGTGTCCGTCAATGAAAGAAAAAAGAAGGGCTGGGGATGTGGCTCAAGCGGTAGCGCGCTCGCCTGGCATGTGTGCGGCCCGGGTTCGATCCTCAGCACCACATACAAACAAAGATGTTGTGTCTGCCGAAAACTGAAAAATAAATATTGAAATTTAAAAAAAAAAAAGAATATTATTCACCCCATAAATATGCAGACACAAATTGGTGTGAATATACAGAGATATGAAAAATTGTGCTCTATATGGGTAATAAGAATTGTAATGCATTCCACTGTAATATATAAGTAAAAGAAAAGAATATTATTCACCTATAAAGAATGAAATTCTGTCATTTGTAGCAAAATGGATGGAACTAGACAACATTATGTTAAGAGACACAAGCCAGACACAGAAAGACAAATAACCACATGCTCTTATTTGAGGAAGATTTTTTAAAAAAATGCAATCTGAATGTAAGAGTGAGCATGAGAACACAGGTAAAGTGGAGCAGCAGGTGAATTTTAAAAGAGATTAGCTTTGATCGGTACATGCTGTATGTACAGTTTTTCACTGCATAATCATCCTAGATTTTATGCCAAATTTTTTTGGCAGAAATGTGGGGTGCAACCATTATATAAAGCTTTTTTAAAAAACTTTTCAAAAAAAATTAAAAAAATAAAAAACTTTTCACTCACTGGAAACTTTCCACATCTGTTTCCACATAATCACTTTCAGTTTGAAGCCTGCAAAAATAGTTTTTATATTACTCAAAATCAAAAAGAAATGCTTTGAACATTAATATATCACTGTCAGATAACTGTACAGTTTAGCTATGACAGGAAGATGCAAGTCTTACCATATCACATAACTTATTCATGGCAACTTCACCTGCCGGCCCACTCCCCTTACACCTGTGGCTCTTCATGGGGTTGAACGCCCCCAATACTGCAGCGCTCTAAACAAACACACAGTTTTCAGAAATAGATAGACAATGCCTGCACACTGAGAATTCTAGGCCCAGAGTGTGCACAAGAAGAGAAATTCACATCCATATGTCTCTGGTGAATACACTGCAGCTCGATTTACCTTTTAAGTGGTGTGATGAACAGAAGAATACCATACAATGATTATGTGATGAAAGGTTACAAACCATTTTTGGACTGAAAAAACAGGGTGCAATGATTATATGGTGAAACACAGTACATGAAATATCACACGGAACCCCACTGACATGTGCAATTAATACATGTTAATAAAAAGTAGTGCTAGTAATGACAAAAATCTGAAATGTGAGTAGAAAAAACTATTTCTATGATACTATTTACAAACATAATTTCAAACATTGTTTTTCTAAAATAATGAAATATAAATAGAAGACATCTACAAGATTATTTAAAAGTAGCCTTATTCAGAATAAACTAAATGTAAAAACTATCCAAAGGTTCATTAGTGATAAAAAGGGCAAATAATGCTACAGTCTAATGTAATGCCATATAGCAATGAGAATGAATAAATTACAACAATATGCAACAACAGGGTTAAATCTCCCAAACATAATCTTAGGTAAAAGAAGCAGGACACAAATAAATATGATTTTATTTCTATAAAGTTCAAAACCAGCTGAAATTGTCCATGGATAGTGGTTTCCTTGGTGGGAGTGGAGGACAGAAACAGAACTGATAAGAGACATAGGAGGTTTCTGAAATACTGGTCATTTTCCATGTTATTATAAGTTTTCTGGATATGTTCAGTTTGTGAATATTTTTTACTAAGGATTTACATAAGATCACTTAGAATGCATGTACCTTTTTGTATATGGAGTACAATAAGAGTTAACAAAGAACATTTGGAGGGCACTATATCAACTCCTAAGCTATGTCAAGCGGAGGAATACCATATGTATCAGTAAGCTGGACCTTGTCAGAAGTCAGTAACCTTTACTCATTCGTATTAAGGGCTTTAACTCTGGGAGTCAGGAGTGATCTGATACACATAAGTTCTGACTCCTACCATCACCAGCCTCCTGCCAAAACAATACAAGGCTCCTTTCTTCTTTGCCCAGAGTGAAACAAAACAGTCTCATTGTTTTTCTCCAAAAAGCAGACTTTCCTTGAAATCCTTTAAAATTCTCAAAAAGAGTCCTAACAAGGAAATAAAAGACTTTTCTCTAAATAAATACAACATTAAACACTTTGTATACATATCTTATTTAATTCCCAGAACTCTATAAGGTAAATATCACTATGTCCAGTTTACAGAGAAGGATATTGGAATTGGATAGGAATTGGAGAACAATCAGTGTCAAGATGGTGTGTCTGTCTCCAAAGCCCAAGCCCAACATTCATACTATTTTACCTCTCAATTACCAGTTTCTCTTGATTACAACATATCAAAAGTGCTCACTTGCATGCCTATTCTCTTATCCTTAGAATTAGATCTGATATGAGAAATGAGGCCACAGGAAGGGACTAAGTAGTGACAGACTAAGGAGGAAGGGAAGATGGCTGAGAATACCCAAATAAGGAGAACTATGTGTTCAGCTAAAGAGCAATGTTTGGGTAGAACTGTAGCCTTTGTAATGGATCAGATACACTATAAAGTTATTCATCAAGAGTTGCTTAAAGCCAGGTAAAATGGCACATGCCTGTAATCCCAAGGATTCAGAAGACTGAGACAGGAGGATTGCAACTTCAAAGCCAGCCTTAGCAACTTAGGTAGGCCCTTAGTGAGATCTTAGCAAGACTTTGTCTCAAAGTAAAACATAAAAAGTGCTAGAGATGTGACTCAGTGGTTAAGTGCCCCTAGGTTTAATCCCCAGTAAAAAAAAAAAAAAAAAAAAAAAAAATCTGCTAAAAATCAAGAAAGTAAAACATGAATTAAAAAGTTTTGGTAACCCCTAAATCCCATAATATCATACAATACACGCATTCAAGGTTTATTAAAAGAATGAGCTTATATATCCCTGAAGACCTTTCTATCATAGATTTTTTTAACATGTTTGTGCATTCATTCAAACTAACATGTTAGTCTGTTCATTCTTCCAGCAAATATTTTGAGTGTCTGATATATACAAAGAATTGCCTCAAATGCAAAAAATAAGTAGAATTTCCATTCTGATGTAGAATATAAATAATAATTATATAATGGTGATAAATGAAGAAAATAAAGCAGAGAGATTGACAGGGCAGAGGCAGGAAAATGGGACTATTTTAAATAGATCAGGAAAGGTCTGAGGATGTGATTTTTTTTTTTTTTTAGTAACTTGTTCTATACCTAACTTCTTCAACCATGATAGGTTGTATTTAACTTCAGATTGCACCTTTAAAATATTTTTTAAACTTAAATCAATCTAGGATTCTATAGGAAAACCAACTTAATTTTTACTTTATCATTTAAGATGAAAAATTGAGAAAGAAAAACAGTTTACCAGTATAGAAGAAATTATTTTAAACTACTGGAGAATAGGTTAGTATTCAAGTGAAGTAAAAGATCTGGAAAAAAAAAATGTTCTTAGATGTCCTCACTCCAGATGAACAGAAGATTTTGAGAAACACAGATCACAAAGCTTCGTAAAGTTTTAAGAAGCGTGCCCTCCTTTCCCATGTCTTTCCAACTCCTGACCTTCCTTGTCTATTTCTGTGTGCCTCATTCCACATCTTGTTCTTGTTCTGTTTCTTTTCCTGTCTTCAAACAGGATACTCCTTTGTATCCCCAATAATTACTCCTAACTGAATCATGGAGTCTTATTAAATATATTTAACAAATATAAAGTTTCAAAAAAATTCTTTCTAAAGTGGAATTGTGAAATGATTGGGAATTCTTTCCAAGATAAAACAAAGAATATCAACTATTTTTGGTTTTTGTTCAATTACCTTTAGGGCCTTTAGGTTTGATTTTAATGGTTACCCCCAGAGAGTACAACATGCATTCTTGACTTACTACAGTCAAGGATATAAATTTGCATTTTTATGTATCAGAGAAAAAAAAAAGACAAAAAGCTGATTATTTCCACCAGTCTAGGATTAAGCTAATTCTAAGTACAATTTTAATCTTTAGAGTATTATAACCAAAAACCCAAGTGATTACCAAGTACTGTCCCAGATAAACTATTGACTTTAACTATTCTCTCCCAGAACTCAAAAATCTGCTTAGTTCCTTTGTCTTTTAGCCACTACTGTCTGCTCAGCCTCTTTTACAATTAATTACCCTTTCAAATAAACAAACAATTCAAACAGAAAAGTCAAGTGAAACAAAATGTCAGACTCATTCCAATGTACTTTTCCTTTCACTGGAATAATGACACCACTGCCTTCAAACAGATTTGGCTGCCTTCAAATGGATTTTATTTTCTCTAACTTTTCTACTTGTTCTTGACTAGAAAGTCGATTTCATACCAGTTAGAAATCAAAGCCAGGAAAGAAATCAATGACACTAGGAAAAATGTACATGGAATAACAGAATATTAAAGGTTAAAAGGACTTTACAGATCATCTATGCCAAGCTTCCGTGCACACTAGAAATTCTGAAGTAAAAATCTTTTTAGACAGCCACCTAGTATCTGAGCAAATGTATCAATAAAAGAAATCTCACTGAGGTGTGGTATTAGCTGAACCACATCTAGACAAATCTCCTTCATAGACAGAATATCATAATTCTAGGCTATAATTTGCTGCTTGACACATTCATCCAACAGTCATAGTTGTCCCCTTTGAAGCACCATTGATTATTTTGACTCCTTTTTCCCAACAATACTTTAGCCCTTTAAAAACACCTATCACTTCTAAAATGTTTTCTCATACTGAGAAACATTTCCTTTACCCTAAACATTTCCTTTACCCTATTTCACATGGCATACTTTTGGGGTCATCCTTATTATAAAAGTTATTCTCTGAATTACATTCCTAATGTCAATGCCAAGAACTAAAATTGATATTCAAAATTTGATTTATTTCAAAGTATAACACAACTATACTACCTCTACAATCCTAACTAATATTGCCTCTCCACATCTATATTACATATGATAATAAATTTTACATGTAAGCATTCACAGTATATAATCCTATGGTTGTTGCCACCTAAACTCCGACATCTCAGAAACTAATATCGACTGTTCCATTCTTTCATGCACTTGTGATTTGGTTTGGTTTTTAATCTGAATGCCAGATTTAACACTTGTCCCTATTTAATTTCACTTTCTTGGTTTTCACCTGGTAATCCCAGAGTCATATTTTTTTAAATATTTATTTTTTAGTTCTAGTTGGACACAATACCTCTATTTTATTTATTTATTTTTATGGGGTGCTGAGGATCGGACCCAGGGCCTCACACGTGCTAGGCGAGCGCTCTACTGCTGAGGCACAACCCCAGCCCAGTCATATAATTTTAAATTCTGACTTTGATTTATCTATTAATTATTCCATCATGCTTTCTACCATCCCAGGTAGGAATTCTTACTATAATTATTAGCTCTAAGTCCACGTCAAAATCATTTATATATGTATTTAAATACAGTCAGTGGCAGACAGTTCCCTCTACAATGACACATCACATCTCTGGAAACAGTTGTTCATCAGCAGTCAATCATCCAGACCACATTCCTTTACCACATCTACTGTAAGACATAAGTCAAATTTTTTGCTGAAATAAATTTACAGTATGCACTGTATCTATTATATTACCTAACTATGAATTCATAGAGCACTGAATTAGGTTATTAGGGGACCTGGTATAAATGTGAGAAAAGGCAGACTAACATCAAATTTTACTTAAGATGTCAAATGTGACACAAGAATCATTTAGGCAACTTTTTTGACAAATATTTCCCACTTTATTGTAAATTTGTAAATAAAGTGCTGTAGTAGGCATTGCCACATTCTTTTTTTAATTAATTTTTTATTTATATATGACAGCTGAATGCATTACAATTCTTATTACACATATAGAGCACAATGTTTCATACCTCTGGTTGTATACAAAGTATATTCACAGCAATTTGTGTCTTCATATATGTACTTTGATTAATAATGTCCATCACATTCCACCATCATATCTAACCACATTCTTAACATTAGTAAAAACATTTGTGCTTAAAATCCAACAAACAGGGCTGGGGTTGTGGCTCAGTGATAGAGCACTCGCCTAACACATGTGAGGCCCTGGATTCAATCCTCAGCAGCACATAAAAATAAATAAATAAATAAATAAAATAAAGGTATTGTGTTCAACTACAACTAAAAAATAAATATAAAAGAAAAATCCAACAAACACAGCTAACGTTTAAAACATACTGGTTGAATTATTCTACTAAGGCTGGAAGAACTAAAATCAGTTTTGGAATGTCATAGAGTATCAAATAAAACATTTTAAAATTAAATGAAAACATTAAATACTTATGCTATTGGCCAAGGAAAATAAATTTCTATTTATAAAATTTTAATTACATTATTTTTAGGTATGACAACCGAATTCACTGCCTTATAACAAATTTATAATTTGGAACCTCAAAGATGTTGAATGAGAATATTGTTCACCATGTTTTTAATAGTATGTAAACTCATAAAGAAAAAGAATTCTGACAAAACAAAATACTTCCATAAATTAGTATATTAACATTCAGAATACGAGATATACCAAGATTTGCTGAATTTTCTTTAATCAGATAAAAAGCTGTTTTTAAAAATCCAAGGATAGATTTAAAGTTATTAATTCTTTAAAAACAAAGGTATCATTCAAAGAAAATATAGTGAAAATTTATCAGAGGCAAACACTGTTAAACGTAAGACACCACTTAAGAAAGAATACTGTTCCCCTGAAGGGATGAAGAAGGTTTCTATTATTAGCAGAGATTAAAAACTGCCTGAAATTCTTTCCTTAACAACACCACACTAAAAATAAAATGGTTCACTACATTTCAAAATAAACACATTGCTTTGCATGTACATTTCAGTCACTAAAAGAATAGATAAAAATACAAACCTTATTCCAAAAATTTCTTTTTTATCTGTATCTAATAAATATGCTAGTAGATTTTTTTTCATTTTTATAATACATTTAACATTTGTGGGGTCTTAGGTGACCCACTTACTAATTTTCTACTAAAGGATCTGAGATTAAATCTTCCCACTAGGTCAAATTAAATTATATGCTTGGCTTCAAAATTTAATTTCTCTACAAAGTGTTTTCCCTATTCAAGGATACCACAGGAATCTTAGAAGGGTAAATGAGGAAGTATTATCATTACAAAGCAGTACCAAATGCATTCAGAAAAACTGGCATGAACTACAAGATAAGTGAACACTTTGGCATGCTGCTACAAAAAGAAAAAAAAAAAAACCAAGTGAGACAGAGTGGTGCTGTGAAGGGAGCAAGTCCAAGAATTGAAGTAATCACCTCAACACAGGAACAAACTATAAACCCTTTCAATGCATATACCTACATTAAGGGAAAATTTGGATGAAAGGCATTTTTAGATCAGAGGATATTCTCCATGCTTTCAAAAAAAAAAGTTACCTTATTTATTCTGATTTTAGTTCAAGTGCCTTTAAAATGATGTACACATGGAAACTGCCATGGGCTACTCATAGTTCCTGCCTCCCTTCCCAGCTTTTGCCTCCTTCCTCCAACAGTTTGTGATCACTGCCACTGGATTTGGAATATATGCATATTATGTTTACATATGTTATGTATTTAAATTAATTATGTGTTTGCACACCTGCCTTAGGAGTGATGTGTAGAAGAGGTGAATAGTGAGCAGGGTCTGTAGAATTAAGAGGTTCTGAACATATTCATTCACAAAAAAAGTGAGGGGGGGTGGATGACTTCGGAAAACTAAACAGATAGTAAATTCTTCTTCCATCTCATCAAATAAATTTCTGATCTCAGAACTAGATCACAGATTATTCAGCTAATTAAGGATTTAAGTAAATAATGGGCCCAAAGTACTTTTGAAACCCTTTTCACGTACATTCATTTTCTCATGTACTTCTCACAGCTATGTTAAGAGAACATGTGGTATTAAATATCCTTTCCCATAGATCAAGTTTGGTTAGCTCATCTAACCAAACTCTACAGCTGGCTCATGACACTGCTACTGTTCCACAACTGGTTTTCCAAATCAAAAGCTCTCTGTGCTACAGAGACCATACACAGCATCACCTTGCCTTTTGTGGACCTACCCTGAATCTATATACATTGTTTCTTCTGAAAAATACCTTTGAAAGTCAATCAACTGATTACATAAAATGAACAAAATTCATTCAGAAATTTAAGACAAAATTACTTAAGTCAAAATCATATAAAATAGAAAAAAACCTAAATAACATCATTCAATTAACTAATTGCTTGAGAGATCTAACTGAACTTATTATTCAGGTACTACATACATGGTACAGTTGGCTCTTGTCATCCCTGGATCCAACCAACCATGATACCAAAATATTTAGGAAAAATAAATATTACAGTTGTACTAAAAATGTACACACTTTTTTTCTTATCGTTATTCCCTAAACAATATAACAAGTACTTACACAGCATTTGCATGGTATTAGGTATACCAATAATCTAGAGGTGATTAAAACATACAAGAAGATGTGCATAGGTTACATACGAATACTGTGCCATTTCATGTAAGGGAACCAATCTCTCACAGATCCCATGACTTAGTCAAAAAGGTCACTGTTGGGCTGAAGTTGTAGCTCAGTGGTAGAGCGTTCATCTAGCACGTGCAAGGCCCTGGGTTCAATACAGAGCACCACATAAAAATAAATAAATAAATAAATAAATAAAAGATTTTTTTTTTAAAAAGGACACTCTTTTAATATAAACATTAATAACTGAATATGGTACAAATAAGTAATCATTAAGAACTTTCTTAAGTCCAGGCAACCAAAAAATAGGGGTAGATTATCACAACTGTCCAATGTTGGTATCAGAATCGATGATATTTCTAAACACCCTGAATTTGATACTAGCTCTGCACAGTGAACTTGGGTAAGTTACTCAAAGTATCTGATTCTTAATTTCTTCATGTTAAATGGAAATAATACTGAATTCAGAGGATTACTCCAGGAAATAATATAAAATCGTGCATTTAAAGCTGTGATTATATAGTAAAAACTTAACCTGTAACTTTTACCACTGAAGTGTTACAAATGTGTTTCCCCTCCCTTCCATTCTACATTACAACTGCATTTCAGCTCTGGTCTTCAGTAATTCAAATTTCCATTAACTCAAGATGAACTAAATACATCCATTTTTTAATACTCAATCTTAAAAAAAAAATTACAATGATGAAGCTTAAGGGTTCTTACAATGATGAAGCTTAAGGGTTCTCACACATTGTGTGTTTTAATTTTTCCTTTAGAAGAGGAAGACCACAAGGGCCAGAGAGATCAAACTATTCAGGGACTTTCACACTAACATGGGAGTCAAAAACAACTCTCAGGAAAAAACCTAACTACCAAAGATATAACTCTTAGTTACACTAACTAACCAGATAAATTTTCCAAAATTCAATTTATCATTCAGGACTGGATATTTTCATAAAAGGTAATGCTGCTTGTGAAGAACAAATAAATAAAAAGTTCATATTTCCCATTTGTTAATCCTTCCTGTTATCTCAAAAATAACTGGATAACTTCTAAATACCTACTAAAAGTCAAATCTGTGGCTCATTCATGTAACTATATGAAAAACAAAATCTAATTTCCTCCAGAAGACTTTTCTTTTCTGGCTGTAAAGAGACTAACATGGTTTCAACGTATCTTTTGATGACCAATTCTTTTTTTTTTTTTATAAGAGAGAGAGAGAGAGAATTTAAATATTTATTTTTTAGTTTTCGGCGGACACAACATCTTTGTTTGTATGTGGTGCTGAGGATCGAACCCGGGCCGCACACATGCCAGGAGAGCGCGCTACCGCTTGAGCCACATCCCCAGCCCTTGATGACAAATTCTGATGAAGAATAATCATAAACCACACCTATCAGTTCTTACCTTGCAAAAATGCAAGCTTCTTTTAAAATAACTGACATTATAAATGTAATTTTTTTCTTTAACTAGTCTTTCTATAACACAAACAACAGATCTATTGTTCTAGAATTTCTATCACCTTTAGTTAAACTGGGTTATGTGTTAATCAGTTTTTCATTGCTACGAAAGTTAAATACCTGCTAAGAACAACTTAGAGGAAGAAAAGTTTTTTATGGGTTTATGGTTTCAGAGGTTCAGTCCATGGTCAGCTGACTCCATTGTTCTAGGCCCAAGGTGAGGCAGAGCATCATGGAGGAAGGTCATGGTGAAAGAAAGCTACGAAACCCATGGTGGCCAGGAAGCAGAGAGAGAGAGGAAGGGGCCTCAGGGAAGATGCACCCTACCAGGGCACACCATCAGTGGTCCAACACCTGTCACGCTCCACCTGCTTCCACCTGCTTACAGTTACCAGCCAGCTAGTCCATTCAAACTAAAATGGACCAACTAGTTTACAGTTCGAATAATCTAATCATTTCACCTTTGAATATTACTGCACTACCAGGAGTTTTTGGAGGACACCTCACATCCAGACCATAACAGATGAGAACCGACCGAACAAGTCTAACCATAAGACTTCTAAAGAGCAATTCTATGGTACCCAGATAAAATGAAAACATAAATTTAGGGGGAAAGTTTTAAATAAGAAGCATTATTTTCAATCTATATAATATTTTCATTATATGAAACCTATCAATACAATAGCCCAATGAAGAAAAAAATCAACTTAAACATTTTAAATAAGGCTTTACCAATCTATCAAGCATACACTTCTTTAAAATAAGCTGAATTTAGTGCTAATAAGTAAGAAGTATGCCATTTCCAATCTTTGATTATTATGCCTAACTTTGGTCCATAAATTGGTACACTCAACTGAAGTTAAATTTTCAATTAGCATATCAGTTAAGACAGCACATAAAATGCTCCACTCTCCTCTATTTCCATGTTTTTAAAGCCACATAAAATTAAATCATCTACTGTTAAGGTTTTTAGTAGAAATTGATTTAACAAAATCTAAATCTATAACAATTAAAAATACATGTGCTTTCAACAAAAGGTGCTGGAACAACTGAATATACACATGGAAAAAAGTTGGCATTTAACTTCATCTCACGTCAGACGGAAGAATTAACTTCAAAAGGTTCTTAAAAACTAAAACAATAAAATATTTACAACAAAACATAACTAACCATAAATCTTTGAGATCTTGGGCTAAGCAAAGATGTCTTAACTATGACACTAAAAGCATGTTCATAAAGAAATTAATAAATTTGACCTCATGAAAATTCATAACTTTTATACTTCAAAAGATGCCATTAAAAATGAAAAAACCTTTAAACAAAAGACTGGGAGGAATTATGTACAAAACATGTCCAATAAAAATTTGTATCTAGAATTTTTTTTAATTATTTCAGTTCAACTTATAAGATGACAAACAGCCTGTCTTACTTCATTTTTGGTTGCTATAACAGAATACCTGAGACTGAATAACTTATAATGAAAAGTTTATTTTGGCTACTGGCTGGGAAATCTAAAGTATGGTGTCAGCATCTGCCAGTTTCTGGTGAGGATCTCATACTGCTTCATCTCAAAGCAGAAAATAAGAAGGGCAAACAATCGAATGGGAAAGAGACAAAAACACAAGGGCAGCCCCACTTTATAATAACTAACCCATGCTCAAGAGAAAGGCATTAGTTAATTCCTCTTAATGATCTAATCATCTAGATTACCTCTCAATTCAGTTACACTGGGAATCAGATTTTAACATGAGTTTCAGAGGAGGCAAATAATATTCAACCATAGCACAACCCAATCATAAAAAAATGAGCAAAGATACACAGACATTTCACCAAAGAAGATATTATAAATGAGTACATGAAAATGTGTTCAACAACATCAGTCACTGGGAAACTGTAAAATTAAAGCCTCAATGACATACCATTTCATACTCACTAGGACCATTTCACACCCAAAGATATGAAGAAAAGAGAACTCTAATACATTGTTGGTGGGACTATAAAATGGTATAACCATTCTGGAAAAGTTTGGCAGGGTCTCAAAATATTAAAGATAAAACTAAGATATAACCCACCAATTCTACTTCTAGGTATAAGAAAAAGTGTCCACATACAGGCTTCCATGTTAATATTCATGGTATCATTATTTGTAATAGCCCACAACTTAACACAATATCCATTGTCAACTGGTGTATATATGGACAAGATATGGCATATCCATTAAACAGAATACTATTCAACAATAAAAAGGAAAAAACTAATGACATGTCACCCAAGAACTGATAAAGAAGCTACAAATGAGACTCCATATTGAATAACCCCAATTATAAGAATCTAGAAAAAGCAAATTTACACAGACAGAAAACAGAGTAAGTTTCCTGTGGCTAAGAGTAGGAATGAGATTAACTGTAAGTATATATAAGGGATCTTACTGTGCTGTTCTATAATGTTCTACAACTGATCTATAATGATGGTTGCAGCATCTGGTAAAATTACCCAAAAATGTTGAACTCTGTACTTAGAATGGGTGAATTTTATTTAAATATATATATACACAATCAATAAGGCTGTTTAAAAAAATGCATGTGTTTTTGTTTCACCTGCCCTTGAATTAAATTAATAACTTTAGGTTGCAGCAATTTCTACAATTTAAAATTCAAAAAACTACTACATTGATTACAGTGAGAAGCCACAATATCTTTTTAAAGAAAATCTAACACAATGTTAGGAAAACAACTTCCAACTCAACAGGGGCTCTCCAGGAAAAACATTTCTCATAAATTCAAGTTCCCTCAAGATCACATTTTAAGAAGCCAGTACCTGGAAGCAGCTCAATGATGTCCTTTACAATGGCTGACTGTTCTGATGGGTATTCTACTCTGCATGCAGATTAGATTACAGTAGTAGTAGAATTTTAAAAGACAAACAAAAGAGTTTTAACACCATTTGAAAGGATGTGCGATTAAGTTATGTAACTTCATGAGTATACATGTCCAAATGACTGTTTTATCTTGAGTAATTCTATGTCATAACACAACCATCCTCGGCAATGATATTAAATGACAAGTAACATAACAGGCACTAATCCAATCTCTAACCCAATCCCTGGCTCTTCCTAGATTCATTCTAAATATATGCTAATTATCCATTCTGCTTATAAGATCTTTCAAAAGTAATCCAGGACTTCACAGCCTTCCAAAACTTCAAAGAATTTTAAAAACTTTTTAGGTCTTTACACAAAAACCACGTAGTCTGTGAGGCCTTGCCTGACCACCTTATTGAAAACTGCCAACCTCACAAAACTCCCCATCCTCCCTTCCCTGATTCACTTTTCTCAATAGTGTGAAACATAAAATTTACATAATATTCTAATATGTATTATTTACATATTCTAAATATGTATTACTTGTCTTACTCTACCTTACATGAAAGTACCCTCCATGTAAGATCTGATTTTGTTCCTTGCTGTATTCCCATTGCCTGGACTGGTGTTTATCATGCTGTAAATGCTCAATAGTTGGGGTTTTTTTGTTGTTTATTTTTTTGTTTTTGATCAAATGAGTGGATATCACACATGTGGAAGACAACAGGCACCGATCCTTGCCACTGGAATTAACAAGAGTCTTCAAGTGAGGTTAAAATGTGAATTTTATAAGAACTCAGAATAGAATCTGTAGCCAGCCTACCCAGCACTTATTCAGCAAAAAAATAAAAAGCCAATGCTTCACTTTATTATTCTGGATTTACAACAGAGTATTTTTAATAAGCAAGCTCTAGTTTTGGAGAGAGGGCAGGTTAATTAAATCCCATGTGACTTATTAACAAATAACAGAGGAAAGTTTAATACTTAACTAGTAAGAAGTGCTGTATAACATTTCAAAAGCAAGTGTGTTTTTCTACACCCAAAATAGGATCCCAGCTCCAAGAAAACAGACCTCAGCAGCATACGCCTTAGCAGTTCTGCCTTCCTCAGCCCCAAATCCTCCACCACGAAGGAACGTGTTTCTCTCCCCGACCTCCCACCAGCCTCCCAGAACCGTTTTACACACACCAATCCACCCTCTGACCTCCGGGTCCCAACTAACCCCGGCCCAAGCCGGCTGCATTTCAGCATTTCACACATCCAGCAGAAAGCCCACTACTACCTCCTGGTCCCTGGCTCGGCCCCCCAAAATGGTCAGCTCCACCAACCGAGCGTGCTGGCACACGAAAGAATCCGGAGAAGGCAGGGACCTCCCTGCAAGGCCAGAATTGGAGGACATCTTAACCTCATCCTGGATCTGCCAACTGCTCTTGACCTTGGGCGTGTCACTGAACCTCCAGGGGTCCCGGTTCTCTCGCCTTTAAGGTGAGGCTAACATCTGGACCAAGCCGCTGGGAGGTAAGACAGGACCTCACATAACGCCACCAGAGCCGCCGGCGCGCAACGGCGACTCGCCCATCCTTCGGTAGCGTGCATTATTCCCAACCCTTCCCTCGGGCCGCGCGCCCGAGGCACCGCGCCGACCCGGTCCCCAGTCTCCGAGTTCTGCAGAGGAGGACGCGGAGGCGCCGAAAGGCGCAAGGTGCCCGGCCCCGGCCCCCGCAGAGGCGGGCGAGCGCAACACCTGGAGCCCGGGACGCCCGCGCCCCGCCCGCAGCCCGGGGCTCCGCGCGGCCGCTCCACCTGCCGCCCGCCCGCCCGGCCTCGGCGCGCACTCAACTCTTCACTTTGCCGAAGGTGCCGACGCCCAGCGTGTCCCCCAGCACGTAGTGCCCGATCTTCACCCGCCCGTCGTGCTTCTGCTTCTCAGCCATCTTCGGCGCGCGGCCTCGCTTCGCCGCCCGGCCTCCGCGCGGACGCCGCCACCGCCTACCCACAGTGCAGCGGGACGGGGGCGGGCCGCGGGCGCGGGGCTGGCGGGGCGGCGGGGCGCGGGCGGCCGGCCGCGGGCGACGCCGCTGGCGGACGGGCGGGCGGGGCGCGGGATGAGCGGCGCCCTCGCGTGAGGCGCGTCCACGGCGACTCGGCGGTGACGCGGGCCGGGAAGGAGTGCGCGCGGGCGGGGCCGAGCCAGGTGCGCCGAGGCCGGAGGGGCGGGGCCGCGGGCTGTCGGGAACCCCGGTATCCCAGAGCGGGCTGGGTCGGGCGGGTCTCTGGGACTGGATCAGGCGGGTCTCTGGGACTGGATGGAGACGTAGACACGAGAGGAGACGCTCCCGACTCTGGGAGCAAGGGGACGTAAAACTAAAACGTGCGCCCGCGGGAAGTCGAGGACGGAGGCGCGGTAAGGGCTTGATCCGAGCGCGGTCGGCGGACAGCTGCGGAGGCGAAGGGTGCTTCGTACTGGACGTGGCACGCAGAACCCAGGACCGCGCTCGCCTTCACTAGTCCTCTGCTTATTCATTCATTCGCATTTTGCCCTGTGCATGGAAGAAACCCTTTCCTCCAGCGCTCTCAGGTTCGACTCGAATAAAGTTTCCCAACATCACAATTGCAGGACTTGCTGGAGCGTATTTTAGCACACGTTTGTATAAATAGGTAGTATAGAAATACTACGTGATAGAGCTGCACAAGAAGGAAAAGGAAGCTCGATGTAATGCAGATAAAAGCAAAATGCATACAGGACAAAGGAGTTGTGAGGAACAAGTGCAATGCAAAGGCCCCAAATCCTCCACCACCAAAGAATGTGCTTCTCTCCAAGTCCTCCCACCAGCCTCCCAGAACCGGTTTACATACACCAATCCACCCTCTGACCTCCGGGTTCCAACTAACCCCGGCCCAAGAAAAAAATAAGTAATAAAGGAAAGAGTGAAAAAAATGGTGAGAGGAAATTAGAAATATGATGCCCAGCCGGGCATGGTGGCGCACGCCTGTAATCCCAGGAGCTCCGGAAACTGAGGCAGGAGGATCGCGAGTTCAAACCCAGCCTCTGTAATTTAGAAATAGCCTTATGCAACTCAGCGAGACTCTTGTCTATTGATAACGTATTTACAAAAAAAAAAGGCTGGGGACGTGACATAGTGGTTAAATGCCCTGGGTTCAATCCCCAGTACCAAAAACAAACAAACATGATGCCCAAAAGTGTATTAAAGACTGGCAGAATTCGATGATGTCATTAATCTCTTACCCATTTCCTGACTCCCACCTTTGCTTCCCTTCTTCCTCTTTCAGTGCCTGAAAATTGCCTCTCACTTCAAAATAAAAAAGATAAATATCTAAGCTAATGAATGTTAATTAGCTCCATTTAGCCATTCCCCAACATACATATATTTCAAAACAATATGTTGTACACCATAAATATCTACAATTTTTGTCGATGAAGAAAACAAACTCAAAACAGAGAAAAATGATTATTTCCTACTTTGGGAATTAAATTTTCCTGTTTGGGATATTAATTATTAAGGATTAGTCAAACATTTATAAAACTATGCATGCCAATAGAGTTTCAAGGTCACATTCCTCAAATATAAAGTCTCACATCACACTGTTTATATGAAAGAGAAATGTATTAATCAGAATAACAGGATGGAAAAAAAAACTTTTGTTTTCTGAGAAGTGCGAAATACACAAATGACACTCATTCCAGTGTACACCCCAAGATAATCTGAGGAGACATGATCACCCTTTATAAATTATAAATATCACAGCTGTTGAACAGAGGCTATTTTTGTTCATTCTTGGGGTCATCTTTCTTGCTGACAAGAAGTATCATTAAAGAATCACTTGATCTAGCTGGCGATTCAGAGAAAACAGTTATTTTTAATGCTGAACTTATATGTAGTTAAGGGCCACTCCTTGGGTATTGATTTGAGTGAGAAAACAAACTGTGTATTCAGCTTTTGAGATACAGATGGATTTTTGTCTCTTGTTCTAATGTCCCAGTGAAAGATGTTCAAAAGTCTTTAAGTTAGAATGCTTTGGGGGCATGTATGATTTTGTCCAAGAGAACTCAAATACTATGTATAATTATAATACTCTAATAAAAATAATAATAAATTAGAATGCTTTCTTTTCTTTAGAATTTAATCTTTACTTGTTGTGGAGTTGTTTGTTTGTTTTGTTTTTTTAATAAAGTGCTGAGGATTGAACCCAGGGCCTCACCTATGTTAGGCAAGTGCTCTACCGCTGAGTCACACCCCAGCACTAGAATGCTTTCTTAAAGCTATGAACTATAGACTGAGATTTTAAACACGAACAATTTTCCAGTAAATCACTGTAGCAGTACTTGCTTGAATGTATTTTAGCACAAGCTTATGTAAATAAGTAGTATAGAAATAGTATGTGATTGAGCTGCACAGGAGGGTTGAAAGGGTGGAAAAAAGCTAAATGCAATGCAAATGAGAGCAAAATGGGTACGAGACAAAGGAACTGTGACTAGCAAGTATAATACAAAGGCACAAGTTAAAGAATAAAGTATAAATTTAGATTTTTAAAGGATGTTGCACAGCCTGAACTATTGGTAATCATGACTTAAATTTTTATATACTTCATAGCTATTCTTACATAGCTACTAGGGACTAACTTGTAGCTTTAGTTTCATGCCAAATATATGTAAGATTCTTTATTAAATAAGAAATTACTTTAACCATCATTATCCCAGTTAATGATCATAAAAGAAACTTCTTCTCATCCCCATTTTGTAGATGATAAAATTTAATTTTTAACCTTTGATTTGTCCAAGGCGAATAAACTAAGTGGTAGAGCCAGGCCCAAGCCCAGTTCTGACTCCTCCTTCTCTTTATACTCACACTATAGCTGTCTCTGTGAAAGAGCATGCGGTGCTCTGGGGAGGTTTAACATGTTCACATAGCCCTCTTCTCACTTTTTTTAAATTTGTAAGGCAAATTTAATTATTTTTGTTGTTGTTGTGATTTATTTAGAGAAAAGATGGAATGCTGCTGGTTGCTGTGGCATATGCCTGAGGCAGGAGGATCCCACACTCAAAGTCAGCCTCAGCAACTTAGCAAGGCCCTAAGCAACTCAGTAAGAACCTGTCTCAAAATGAGAAATGAAAAAAGGGCTGGAGATGTGGCTCAGTAGTTAAGGGCCCCTGATTCAATCCCCATTACCAAATAAATAAATCGATAAATGAATGGATAAAATGGTACATGGATGAGAAGGATAGAAAAAGAACAATTCTTAGTAACAGTATTCAGCCTTCTATTGCCCTGAACACTTCCTGTACAGTTCAATAATTGCCTCACCCTGCTCAGGAATGCAAAATTCAACAGTTTATCAGACTAGTCTCCTCTAGAGCCATAACCCTTGGAGATCTCACCTAGAATGTTGGCAAATGTGATCATCCCCATATTATTAATTCCCAATGATGCTTTTAGTGTCCCTGTTTTGTTTAGCACCAATTATCTAAGATTGGTGACCCCAAAGTTGTTCAGTTCTGAAACCTGGTCCAACTGTTTCTGCTTTACTTCCTACTACAGAATCTTTGGCATTATTGTACTTCAAATATTCTAAAACAGCACCCAAGTAGGGATAATGAACCACTACTATACTACCAGGCTACTAGACTACCACTGGTGTTACCAAGAACCAGTTCTTTCAAGTCTTTGCTAAGAGGTGCCCTCTCTTTTAGGCCTACCCCACCACCCTGCTTAAAACTGCAGTCTCACCCTGGCTCCCTACCCTGCCCTCTCACCTGCTGACCCTCCTCAATTGTTTTCCTTAGCACTCACCTCCTAACAGATAACTTACTTGTTCACTGTTTTGTTTTGTTGTTTCTTCCAATTGAAGTGTAAGCTTTACAAAAGAGTTATTTGTCTCCCTTCTGTTCACTGATGTACCCTTAGCTCCCAGAACAGTGTTGAGCAAACTGTAGGCATTCAGGTGGGCTCACATTGTGTGACACTAAAAAGTACCCAACATGGAGGATAGCTTTAAAGAAAAAAAACACACACAATTGGGCATAAAAGCGAATACTTATGTGAAATGAAAAATACAACTACCTGCAAATTTTAAAACTAAGGAATACCACAGATATCCTCAAATCCAGAAAAATAACAACATTATTAAAAATTAACTATAGAGACACCTCAATGATACTTGGTTTTTTACATTTTTTGGCTGTGCTCTCAATAATTATCTTTGCATATTTTGATATTTTGTAATTTTTATAGAGAGAATGGAAAGATAATTTTGTCCTTTCTTTAACATGATTGATTCTATTTTTGATTACCTGTTTCTCTTCAGGTATCCCACTGCACATTTTTCACATTGCTAACATGGCATTTATCAAATTTATTATCATATATTTAGAAACTTATATGTATTTTTATATATGACAATGATATGTTTATATCCCATCTGCTATTCCTAGGGCCTAATGGAAGCTGGTATGTCATTCCAGAAATATTTGCTTAATTGAAATTTTAAAAAGTCTTGCTAATCTAGAAAAATCAAGAAGCAAAAATACAAGGAAGAATATAGTCTCTTTTTATGCATATACATATTAAATACAAAGTGTAATTTTGGTGTGGTGGTCATTAGTGAGGTTAGAGATCAGCATGTAGAACCTTATGGATTGGTGATAAGGTGTTTCTGTTACTGTTCTTCAACTTAAAATATAAAAAAAGTTGGCTAGTCAATGATTAATGATACTGATAGTACCTCCTCTAAAGTATAAGCTTAATAATTACCTTTAAAATATTTTTATGAAAAACTTCAAATATCCACAAAAGTAGAGTAGAACAGGTAACCTTAGCCTCTATGATTATCAACATTATCAACATTTACTTATACCTATCTCTGACACTTTTAATTTTTTTGTTTCTGGTAGGTTTTTCTGTTTTGTTGTTGTTGTTGTTGTTGTTGTTGTGATTTTGTTTGATGTGGTTTGGTTTGGTTTGGTTTTAGAGATTGAGCCCAAGGGTGCTTTACCACTCAGCTACATCCCCAGCCCTTTTTATTTTTTATTTGAAGAAAGGGTCTTACTAAGTTGCTTAGGGCCTCCCTAAATTGCTTAGGCTGGCCTCAAACTTGTAATTCTCCTGCCTCAGGCTCCCAGGTTGCTGGGATTATAAGCATGTGCCACAGTTCCCAACTCCTGAAGTCTTTTAAAGTAAATAACCAGATAGATTATTTCATTGGTACATACTTCAGTATATACCTCTAACAGATAAGGACTTCTTTTTAGCATAACTGATATTATAATACCTAACAAAATTAACAATTCCTTACTTTTATTGAATACCCAGCTTATATTTAATTTCTCTTAATTGTTTTAAGAATATAATTTTACATTTGGTTTAGTCTAATCAGGCTCAAAAAAATTACACTACATTTTGTTGACATGTCTGCTACATTTCTTTTAATCTACAAGGGTTTCTCCTCCTTTTTATAATGTCATTTATTTTTTGAAAAAAAAATGTATCATTTTACCTGTCAAGTATTCCAAACCATATTGGGTTTAGCTCAATAATTATTTGTGATCATCAGAGGTAGTAGAAAAAACGTAGTGTTTACAACCAAAGAATCCTGAATTCATGTCCCAGCTTAGCCATTCGGCAATATGTCCCTGAACACAGAACTTCTCACTGGTGTTGAACTAGATTATATTCAAAATGCTTTTCAATTGTTGGGACATTCCATTTCCAAATTCCACTCCCTACTTTCGAATGAAACTACTAGAGGAAAAGGGGGAAATACTATAAAGTATCATAAATCACAGTCCAAGATATCTAGACAAACTGATCTCGGCACATTATTTTCCTTATATACAGCTACCTCTTGTCATTTACTGTCATTAGGTGGTAAGGATGAGAGAATAATATTGCCTGGCCCAACCTCCTTCGAAAAGATCAGTAGGTGCATGTGACAATACCTAAAACCCTTTGAAGCTAATGTAATGTATAATTTGAGATGTAATTTTTAGCAGGTACCCTAGTAACAAATGTCATACTTAACATAATCCATTTTTATTTTGTGGCTGAGTACCTTTTTAAATTGCTTCAATATGAGTCAACATTATAATTTTCAGTGTAGCTGAGGGGAAAAAAAATAGAACATTGGAATCAGACTTCCTTTATGAGCAGATGCATGAATTGAAATAACAAAGGTTGTTTGCTTTGCCGTATAAACATTATGGATCTGACAGCATTTTTAGATTCTTACTTTTATGTGTGTGCTGACAGCTTCTCTGAAAAAAGTTCAAACACACTTTTAAGATCAGTTAAATCAATTATTTCCCCCCTGGCATGGATTCAGCAACTTTCTGTGCTAAGTACTTTTAAACTGGTGAGGAGATACCAATGTCACCTTGAATTGATCATAATCTTTGTTATGGCTGTTCTTTAGAGTTAAAACAATCCTTGATAAAACTAACAGTGTACATATTATTTGAAGCCTTTATAATACACTTTTAATGACCTCAAGTGGGTGTTAATCTTTGGCTGTTGACTCAATCCTGTTAACATTAACTACAAAGCTATGACATGATTAATTAATGCCAAAAAGATAAATTAGGTAATTTCAAAAGTTCCAAATGATCTATTAATAATAAAATAAATCGCCTTCTCAGACTAAAGATTTAAAAAATAGAAAACTTAATTTATTTTTTAAACTGGAATTTGGGCTTAGACTAGCTGCCCTTTGAAGGCCCTTAATTCAGAGATTCTGATTCTATAAAATTAAATTGCATAAATAGTTTTACAAACATGAAGGGATTTTACATCCTTAGTTTTTAAAATATTGTACTTTTTCAAAGTGCTATGAAAGTAGCTATTTCACCAATTAAGGCTCCCAAATTCTCTGAGTACATTATCCCTTAGTTCTAAATACACTCATTCATAGAACAAAGATACACTTATTGAATGCATACTGACCACATAGTACTATTCTAGGCACTTTGGTATAGTATAGAACAATACAGGTATTGCGATTGGTCTTATTTACAACTCATAATATTAACATTTATTAAAGAAAAAATTTAATTATAAAAGGGCATTCTCATGAAAATAGAAGAGAGAGCAGTGTTGTAAAGGAAGGGGTTGAGGGGGATGGAGGAGGGATGGAAAAGGGAAGAAACTGCATAATGAAATTAATAAAATTATGCTATGTGCATGTATGAATAAATCAGCATGAATTCCACTTTATGTATAATAATAATGCACCAATTAAAAAACAGTAAATAAATAGAAGAAAGACCAATAGAGTGGAATAAGAGCGTCAGGGGAGGGAGGGAGGGAGGAAGGGAGGGCAAGAGGAAACATGGAGGATTGAATGGACCAAATTATGTTATATGCATTTATGAATATATCAAAATGAACCACACTATTATATATAACTATGATGCACTAACTGAAATATTCAAAAAAAATTTTGCCTAGCACATGCAATGCCCTGGATTTGGCTTCTACCACTGAAAGCAAAAGCAATCATTCATGACACTTTTATTAAAGATTATATGGCAGATTTTATTCAGGACTGTTGTGATAGTTGTAGAACCTACCACAATGTGGTTTTATAGTAGGTCAGAGAGATTGGACCTTATTCTGAATGTAACAAAGAAAAGTAGGGATTTATAGTCAAGAATGTGGGTAGGGTATGTTAATAGATGGAAAATTACTAAGAGGGTAGGAACATTATGTACTAAACTGACCCAACAAGCTTCTTGCTGAAGACAAGCCTTGGTGATCAAGTATTACCTGAAGGAGGAAAGTGGGTAGTTAAGGAATTTGGTAGTTAATGATTATCAAGGGTGGAGAATTCTAGCTCAAGTGACAGCTGAATTCTTGCTAAAACTGGGTTTTTGAGGACATGCCCCAAAGAGGGAGTCTAGATGTCCACATTCTAATGGAAGAGCCAGAGAATGAACATATAACATAATGAAATGTTAGTGATAAGTGTTATAAGGAAAAGATAGAGTCAATGAATAAGGAGATAAAAAGTGGAGGAGAAGGAGGTTCCATAGGCATGAGGGCGGGTGCCACGGATTGAACTCAGGGACACTCTAAGCCACATCCTCAGCCCTATTTTGTATTTTACTTAGAGACAGGGTCTCACTGAGTTGCTTAGTGCCTCATTTTTGCTGAGGCTGGCTTTGAACTCGCGATCCTCCTGCCTCAGCATCCCCAGCTTTTGGGACTACAGGTGTGCACCACCGTGTCTGGCCTTTTGTTGGGTGTTTTATATAGTTGTCAGAGAAAGTTTCTCTGAGAATGGAGCATGTGAGAAGCATGTGAAGGAAGAATTATATGAAGGAACAAGCCACTGAATAACCAGGAATACGGACATTCCAGACAGAGGGACTATCAAGTGCAAAGACCCCGAGACAATACAAATGGCATATTGAAGGAATAGCACACACACAAAAAAAAAGTGGGGGGGGACTGGGGATGTGGCTCAAGTGGTAGCGTGCTCGCCTGGCATGCGCGGGGCACTGGGTTCGATCCTTAGCACCACATAAAAATAAAATAAAGGTGTTGTGTCCACCGAAAACTAAAAAACAAATATTAAAAAATTCTCTCTTTTTTTAAAAAAAAATTATCTGCAGAGTAGTATGCAGAAGGAGAATGGAGGGATTTGCAATTAGAATTCCTATAGCCAGATTATGCTGACTAGGATGTATTAAAAGCTTTAGATTTTTTTTAAGGTATAACCAAATATTTAGGGGGATTTTTGAGCAAGAGAGTGACATGATGGGAATGATAAATTTAAAGGGTGTCTCTAGATGGCTGTATGGAAAAGGCAAGGATGGAAGCAAAAAACTTAGAGCAACTGTCGCAGACCAAATGAGCACTAAGAGAGGTAGCCATGGAAATGGTGAGAGGCAATAAAGCCCAACAGAAAGAGTCTGCCAATAGCACCAAGAGGTGCTGGTGGTTGGATGAAAGATGTGAGAGGTATCAGAAAAGAAGAATCAAAGAGAGCTCACACAACTAGATGAATTTTATGAGGGAACCATAGACCAAAATGTAAAAGGCCTTTTTGAAAAATAGGAAATGGAGTTGGATAAAGGACAAAATTCTGTTTTAATTATGGTAGATTTAAGATGCTTAATAGAAATCCGAAAAGAGCTAGGCGTGGTACCACACGCCTGTAATCCCAGCGACCCAGGAGGCTGAAGCAAGAGGATTGCAAGTTCAAAGCCAGCCTCAACAAATTAGCGAGGCTCTGAGCAACTTAGCAAGACCCTTCTCAAAAAATAAAAACGAGCTGGGAATGTGGCTCAGTGATTGAGCACTCCTGGGTTCAGGCCCTGGTATAAAGAAAAAAAGAGGAAAATAAAGGAAAGGAAAAACTGATGGTGTGAGCGAGAACATTTAGCAGTGAATCTCAATCCACTGGGAACTTGTATAACCACTTTCCCGGAGGAATTTCCACTCCAATGGAAAAACTTACACTTAATTAATAAATTTCGAAATGCCACTATACCTGAAATGATAAAGATATGGGTCTTCGTTTTCTGCAGAGTGCAGAAGAGTTGGAGGCTGAACCCAAACCACTGGCAGTCTCAGTAGGGGAGGAGGGGAAAGGTTGGATTTGAGAGTTACTTAGAAGAATAAGTAGGATTTAATGACTTACTATGAATTAAGAGAGAAATGGAACAATCTGAGAGGGTATCCAGAGTTCTGACATGGTATCATGGATGGGCTGATCATTCAAAAACACAATTATTAGCCTGTCACTTCCTCCTATAAACATGTTCAAAGACTTCAGACATTGCCCGAAGATTAAAGCATGATAGCTTGGCATTCATGGACTTCTAAAATCTGCCATTTGAGTGGCAGATTATCCTTATCTTCTTGGGGTATTTTCTCAGAACGCAAAAACATAGTGGCATCTACTTCAAAAGTTACTCTGTACAGAGTAAAATTCAAAGTCTTTCAGTCTGGATTCAAGACCTTCTAAGATCTGGTCCCTACAACCTAATTTTTTGCCTGTTTTTTTTACACTAAGCTTCAGTCAAGTCAAACTTCCTTCCGCCCTGCACATTCACTGAGCTGTGGGGGACCTCAAGCCTTTACTCCTCGCATTGTCCCTATCTTGCTCTCCCTCTGTCCTTGGTTCTTCCCATGGCAATCTGCCTGACAAATACCTCCATATCTTTCAAAACTCACCTCCTCCATGAAGTCTTTCCCCAACCTCCCACCTATGTCTGACCACCTGTCTTGAAGAACACTGTCTACCTTATATTAAATTAACTCTACCTTTGAATGTACCTATGACATCCTTGTCCACTGTTTGGCTATCAGTCCCTGAGAGCAAGCCCTATGGGCACTGTAGGCACTTAACACATGCCAGGGAAAGAATGAGGAACAAATTAATGAAATCTCAATTCGGGCATAACTTGACCTTAATGCACCTATCCCCTCCCAGTCAGCACTGAAAGCTTCCTTTTATTCCCCTTGGTACTGTATCTCCTCTGTTCTAACACTGCAAGGTACATGTATTTGTTCTATGGAATTTTCTTCCATTTTGGTGTGTGTCCCCTGACAGACATATTCAAGGGCATGGATTTCATCCTGTGTTATTCTGATGCCCCCAGCACCTAGGTACTCAATAAATGTTTTAAGAATGTACTGTTTAATAATTAAAGAGCAACCTTACATTTTAAAGTCATGCATTCATGTAATCATGCCCATCTCTTTCCACCTTCATGAGGAATTTCCTAATCAGGTCTGGCTGGAATTAATCTTTCACTCTGGCAATTCTATCAAGCTGTAGCTGTACCTCTCTTGTGTCCTTATCCCTTCCCAGATCAGTTCTTGATTTAGAGCAATTATAAAAGCCTAAAGACAGGAAAACTTTTATTCTTCATTATTCTTCATTATATTTCTATATCTACTCTTTCCCACTGAAAAAGCTGTAAAAGCAATCCCCTTAAATTTGACACATTTTGTTAAAACAATAAGATATTGCATTCACACTATTGTTAGTAACTAACTCTTGCCTGAGAATGACTACATTGTAGTTGTTTTTTGAAGAACTGAATGAATAAAGGAAGGAAGGAAGGAAGGAATATTATTTTCACTATCAAGTTCAGAGGGAAATCAGACTATGCTTTTTATGCAAAATTAGTACACTCATTTAATCTAGCACTGTTTACATCCAGAAATAATTTGTTTATATGGGCTACAGCAAGATAATGTTGTCCTTCATAAACTAAATTCTAAATACAATAATAGCTCTTTTTTGTTGTTGTTTGTTTTGTTTTGTTATTTTTTTTAATGATGCCTCTTTCCTTAGTCCATGCTGGCTTCAGAAACAGCATAGAAGTGTTAGAGAAACAAAGTCAACCTGAGGCTTTAGGAAGTTGTGGCCTCCCTGTTTTCCAGGAACCCAAGTGACCAGACTCCTTTGCGCTTTGCTCTTCAGGACCACTTGTCCCCTTGGCGCCCTCTGCTGTCCTCATGAGTCTCAAAATCTAGGAGGAGGGATTTGGTTTGGGTTTTCTCCTCCAAGTGCCTACAGCTCTTAACAATCAAGATGATTTTATTCTATTTCAATCAAAGGTGATTTTGTTATTTTTTCAAGCCCCTTAAAATATTAATCCTGAAAATAAATTTCCAAGGAAATGTGCTGAGCAACACTGAGAGGCTGGTCCACCAGCCTGACCAGGAGCCGTTACCCTGGGACTCCCTGACGGAGTTCTGTAATCTAAAGTATTTTCTCTTTGTTCATTTTTTTCTTTCTTAATGCTAGGCAAGAGACCACTGAACTACATCCCAGCCCTTCTTTCCTTTATTTTTAGACAGGTCTTGTTAAGTTGCCAGGCTAGCCTCCAACTTGCAATCCTCCTGCCTCAGCCTCTTGAGTCTCAAGGGAGCCTGCACCCGACTTCTTTCTCTTACTGCTTGGGTAATTCTTACCTTCTCAGGGAATACCTTCCACTTTCCCAAAGATTACAGGTGTCTTTTACTCCCACTACTCCATTTTTCCTCTCTATATCCTCATCCTACTACCTTAGAAATGTTCTCCAATTACAGGGGAAACAAGGCTCAGGAGGACATCATCATGCATATTTGACCCTCTTGCAAATTTCTTTACCTCGCCAGAGTCCTGAAAGTGAGATGTGGAAGACATTCTCACTACAGTCCTGCTCCATTATGCTTTTTCATTGTTTGATTCACCTGATGACTCCCACAGGTTACTTAATAAATTCTGTAGAATTTCAGGCACAAGTGGCTACAGATGTAGATTAGGAAAATGCTAAAAATTATTATATGTAATGAGAAACATCACATCATGAGTTTTTCCAAGAAAAATAAATAGAGGTCAAAGTTTTCTTCAACTATAGTCTCAAAAATGGGGCTTTAAAATTTCCTCACAATGAATACAAAGAAATAATCTTTAAGTATTGTCTTCTATTTTTGCATGCATATGTAAAGTCTTTTAAGTCTTTCACAAATGTTGTTTTGGGAACAATGGAAGAAAATCGATTTGGAGTTTGGGGGGTTTTGTTTGTTTTTACTGTCTCTAATTCACTTTATGACACTTATATCTACTTCTTTTAATACAACTTTGTTCATTTACTATTTTCTTGTTTGCTATAAAGTTGAATCCATATAGAGAATAGATTTTGGTAAGTTAGATACTAATTTTTCAGAATGTAATTCAAGCCTCAAGGTTTTTTTAAATGCCTAACATTGCTGGCTACAAAATAATTAACCCATGAACAATGGTCTCAAGTCCTTCATCTTCTTGAGAAAAAAACTACTTTTTTTTTAACCTGTAGACTAAAATGTCATCTCATTGGATTCCTTTACCAAACTTTCTTTAGTTATATAGGAAGGAAGTGTCTTGATTTTTGCTGCTTATTTTCATTGGATATAATATAAACTCTTTTGGAAATACAGACTTGTAAAAAAAAAGAATAATTATACACCATTTCTGCTCTTTTCTTTACTCCTCCATTCCAAAATCTAATGGTAACTTATAATATTCACAGAGCAAAAGCTAAATCAGGTGGTCATTGGCTCGTGTATTAAAGGCTTGGTCCTTAATGCAGTAATATTTTCAGAGGTGGGACTTGAGGGTATGGTTGGAATATGAGGGCGGTAACCTTATAGGGGATTAAGCTATTGATGGAGCCATAGCTGAATGGACTCTGGGATGGAGTAGAAACTGTAGGCAGAGAGGCCTAGATGGAGGAAGTGGGTCACTGTGCCCTGGAAGAGTTTATCTTGACCCAGACCCTTTCTCTCTCTCTACTTCCTGGCTGCCGTGAGCCGAGCAGTTTCCCTCCTCCTGTCCTTCCACCATGAGGTTCTGTTTCACTTCAGACCCGAAGCGATGGAACTGGCTGACCATGGACTAAAGCCTCTAAAACTGTGAGGCAAAATAAATCTTTCCTCCTGGCAAGTTGTTTATCTCAGGTATTTTGGTCACAGAAACAACAACAATAAAACATACACACACACACACACAAAAAAAAAAAACAACAGGTGCCATGAACATTTTCTCCTGGGCTTTCATTAAAGAGTCAGATCTAAGGAGAGAGATTTCACAAGGAGCTGTTTGGATTGGTAGTAGAAGGAATGAATAGCTGTTATGAATTGGAGAAATGAATTCCTAGTTGGTTAAAAGCACATTCTACACCTTATTTCCTCTTCAATAAATGGAGCATTTTCATGGAAATAAGCCAAAAGTTTTATGAATAGTCCCTTACTTTCCCCCATCTGTTAGAAACATTTTTTCTAATATAAATTAAAAATAAATCCCTACAAAAAGTTGTATGTTCTCACTCTGCTGTTGAGAGCTCAGTTTTATAGCTTTTTTCTCATGAGTCTTAACTGAGTTTGCTTCTGATAGAATCCTTTCAATAGAGCCAATCTTCAGACAAAAGCAATTTAATGGTATTGTATTGCAACTATTTCTCAGCAGTAAGCAAAGAAGTTTGAGATTTCAAATGCCATTTTAATCACTTTGTGTTTCTCTCATGATAGTGTAGGATTCTAAATTAAACTATTTGTGATGAACTTGGATGATTCATTTAGTCTCTATTCTGTTATCACATTTTAACCTAAGAGGAAAAAGCCAAGGTCACTTGAACAAATACTTGACTATGTTATATCCACTTGAGTCCTCACAATTTCATCACAAGCAATTAAATAAAATGACATGCACAGTAAAAGTTAGGCAAGAGATGGGCACAGTGAACTGGGCCTAGAGGCTGAGGCAGGAGGATTGTAAGTTCAAGGACAGACTGGGAAACCTAGCTGAGAGCCTCAGTAACTTAGTGAGACCCTGTCTCCAAAAAATAAAAATAAAAAGGGCTGGTGAGACAGCTCAGTGGTAGGACACCCCTCAGTTCAATTGCTAGTAGTGAAAAAGAAAATCATGAATACATTCTGTTTTCCTTTTGTGTCACTACATTAAAATAATATTTTCTATGTAGTCTATCTAAAACCAACTACAGAATTGGAGAGCTGTGTTTGAGGGAGCAAGGGGAATTGTAGAGATGATATCTCTGTATTATTTCTGGATGACTTGCAAAGATGCAATTTTGTATAAACTTCATTTTAAAATACTCCATTACTCCAGTGTGAAGTTTAAATCATGAAAAATACGCAGCTGAGCCAAGTGAGTTGAGCAATAATTTCATGGAAATTTAAAGGTTTATTATATATCTTGAATGGCAATGGAAGCCAGTTTGCCTTCTACTTTATCCCTTTTCATTTTTCTTGAATTATCAGCTTTCTCATTCCTTTGTACTATTGTCAGCTGTTCACCACGAAGTCACTGCATTATTCAACTTATTTGAAATCTTTGTAACGTCGATAGTGGGGAAGCAGTTCTCCTGGACAGGGTCATAAATACATAACGTCAATCTCTGGAGGTTTTCCCAGTAAGCAAAGCACAAAATACATAAATAAACAAGCAAACTAGCAAATGCAGAAAACACCTGATTCAAGAACTGATTTTCATTAGTAAAATAGTAAGTGAATAGTGAATACCCCAAGGATATTTCCTAAATGTATAAAAACTGTTTACATAAATTCCTTCTCATCTCTCTCTCTCTCTCTCTCTCTCTCTCACACACACACACACACACACACACACACATGCACAAAGCTTATCTTTAGTATCTATCAAATCAGAAGATATTTTGAAAAAGCAAAACCTTTTTAATTTGATGCTGCCCCCTTTATCAATTTTTGCTCCTATTTCCTGAGCTTTGGGAGTCCTTTTCAGGAAACTTTTGCCTATGCTTATATGTGGAAGAGTTTCACCCATTTTCCTTTCTCAGTTGTAAAGTTTCTGGTCTTATACTTTGGTCGTTTATCCATTTTGAATTGATTTTTACAGGGTGAGAGGACACTAGTTTCAATCTTCTACAAGTGGATATCGATATGCAGTTGTCCCTTTTGTCAAAGAGGCTGTCTTTTGCCCAGTGTATGTATGTTTTGGGCACCTTTGTCAAGAATCAGATGACCATTGCTCTGTGGGTCCTCTCTGCTATTCTATTCCATTGGCCTGTGTGTCTGTTGTTAGGTCAGTACCATTCTGTATGAAATAAATTTATATTAGTATAAGTCACTGAAATTTGAGGTCATTTGTTACTGAAGCAAAAAACGACTGATACAACAGTGAACTTTAAAGTACACTTTATGAAAAGACATATGTAACATAAACAAAAGGGCAGGGTATTTAAATTGACTTTAAAAACAAAAAGAAGCTAATGTTATATATAGATTATAATGTTTCATTTATACCATCCTTTACATAATTGCCAAAGTGCATATGAGGTGCAGATGATGACGAGCCAGGCAACAGCCTACAGGTATATCTTATGTGTCTGTATGTTGATATAAATAATAGCTATGCATCTGTCATGATTCCCCTTATATTATAAAATATAAAAAGATAGTGAGCCAACAGAATCTTTTGCCATTATTCTAATTCAATGCAGAAAATTTCATGAGAAAAAGAGTTTCACCCTAATGGAATAGAATTAAGACTTCAGACAGATTTCTCTATGTATCAACGATCACCCTAAACAAAATAAAGGACAGA